>NC_045567.1:11120083-12337583 GCF_009819795.1 Aythya fuligula | reverse complement strand
GACAGAAATGTCTAAATGCTCTCCCACTAATCAAGGTGGGAGGAAACAGGGTTGTAAATATGTATATATTTATTTATATGTCATCTGCACATATAATGGCTCAAATTCAGCTGCATGGGGAGGCTGCAGCAGGGTGATGTGGGTCTGTGTTCCCTTCATCCTTACGGCTTGTTCTGAGGACTGCAGAACTGGGAGAAAGAAGGAGAGAACAGAGGGTCAGCACGACTTGTTTATGTCAACAAATTGCTAATTTGTAAATATTTCCTGTTCACCTTGGGCTAGTTTGTGAGTAGAAGGCACGTACCTCAATGCTCTTTAGAGTCTTTTTTTTTTTTTTTTTTTTTTTAAATGTCTGCCATTGCCCTGGAAAGAACTGCTGTTACCAGCACAGTGCTGGTTATCTCCATCAAGAGCAAGGGCTGAGGTCTGTTAATCGTTTTGCTTTTCTAGGCTATCATGATGGTGCTGCACTGCAGCATTACTACCTAAGCCAGGTTGATACCATGTGCTGCAATTTAGCCATACATTCTGAATGCAGTATGTCAAGCACCAAATATATGTGTGCAGCACACACATGGCTTCATGGACTTGCAGTGTGTTCTAAATTTTTTCATGAATTTTACAGCATAATAAACTTCCATGACCCCAGTATACGTGCTACATGCCGCACTCACTGGTTTAATCACTAGAATAATCCTCTGTTAAAGCTCCTTTAGAATACAGCAGTAATACTTAACTATTCCCTTATGCTCCTGAACTCTGAATTTCGTAGAAACTGGTAAGCAGTAGACCAGGATCTCCCATGATTTATTCTGGGGAAAATCTGGAGGAGTTAAGTAAATTGTTAAGGAGAGAAGCTCCAGACCTTGCCTGAAGTGTGTGTGACAGCACAATAGGCAGTGCATGCCTTGCCCTGCTCTGTCTTTTCCTTCTGTCGGTCTCTCCAGGTCTCTCTTTACATACTCCATACTTGTTAAATAAAACAAGTGTTTTAGGTACTTAGAGCATTGGTTGCTTTCAGAGCCAGGACAGATAGCTTTCCAGGCTGGGTGGGCATCTGGGAATTTGTTTTAGGGGCTTATTTTTCCTATTGGAGGAAGGAAATTATTTCTTTTCACAGTAATCTCCTGGGGGACTCTTCCCTGTATTGATACTTCAGCGTTCTCCTTTGATTTAATAACCCTGCATTGCATAGTCTGTCACTCAGAAATGAAGTTGGGCTTCTCGTGCAGGGGAATACTACCGGCCTTTAAATCCGCAAGACAGAGATAACAGCTATGCCTTTCCTTAGAGGAAGGTACTGCTGCACAGAACTATTCATGCTGAATATGAAAATAAGGTGGCAGTTTGATTTCAAAAAAATACAATCTAAACAGATTGTGTTTATACTTCTTACAGGTTGTGTCATCACACAACTTAAAATGCACAGATACTTACAAGTAGTCCTATTGTCACTTTTTTTTTTTTTTTTTAACATACCTCAATTGTATTCTGTTCTCTAACATTTTCTCTTTGAGGAAAATCATTTGTTTGATAACATAGAGGTATTGGTTTTGTTTTTCTTGGAACCTCATTTAAAAAATGCAATTAGAGCACTACGACTACCAGCACATAGGATTTGAGCTTGGAGAACCTGTGTAGCTTTGCTTAAAAAAATAAATAAATAAATAAATAAATAAATAAATAGAGTAAAGCTGCACTTATATTATTTGATTATTTTTGTCCTTAAAAGTCTAGTACCTTTTGAGATGGCAATAGCTACTGCTGAAGGGTATGGGTCTCTCCAAGGTCCTTATCTGCTATGGCATATCTGCTAGTCCCGTCTGCCAGTCTGCCTCTGAGACCCAAGAAGGTTTTCCAATGTCAACATTTAGTTGGCTCAAATTCTTGCTTTGTGTAATGCAGAAATAAAACCTTAATTTTTGTTGATGTACTTTAATACACAAAACCAGTGAGAAGTAGAAAATTGGAAGAATGTTCATTGTTTGCCTTTGACCATAGCTTATATTCAAACACCAAATTTGCACATCTGCTTAAAGCTTTCCTATGTTTGTAATCAGAAGTGTGCATGTGTCCAGACCTTCTCTGTATTGCTTGGCAGTACTTCAAACTGTAGGTGCTCAGAGGTCATAAAAGCACAGAGGCTCCACTGACTTTGATAATGTTTGCATCTGTATTTCAGTTGAAGCTCTGCTGAGGGCATTTTCCTCCATTCTCTTAACACTAGACTTTGTCTCTCACTTGTGAGATGCAATGTTAGGAAGAAATTTGGAAGAATGTCGTGTAAGAGAAACAAGAGTGGAAAGCTTAAACACTTTGGGGAGTTCTTTCCAGTAAAGACAAATTGGACAATGAACCCCTCTGTATATCATCTCCAGATCACAACAACAGACCCTTCCAGACAAGAATACCCCAGTTCAGATATATCCAGCATCCAGGGAGCCTCTGCTTAGCTTTGGAGGTCTTTGATAGAGGGTGAGGAGGGGCAGGGGAAAGATGGGGCCTCTTCCACACATGTTCAAGTTCTTTCTCTGCCAGTGCCATATAGGTGTGTGGAGGATCACTTTTCCCATTTGGACACCCACAGGTTTTTTTTCTACTGTTCTCTGAAACAGCCAACTAAATAGGAGCTGTTTTCTTCCTTCTTGGTAGCCTATGTGAGAGGAGTGTGTTGTGTTCTTGTCCCGTTTGAGATCCAGAGCTCACAACTACAAGATATATTTCAGAGGTTTGTTTCACTTGCAAAGGGTTGTGTTTGGTGTGCAGCCATGTGTTTTTTTTTTTATCAGTCATGGAAGTAGACTGTAATTTGCTATGCAGCAGTGAGCTCTGCGTTTGTAAGATGCAGGTACTTGTAAAACAGTATCTGCAATTGTTTCCTTGTGGGTGAATTACGCTGGTCTGTTTAAAAATGATACTGGCACAATTTATGTGTGTGGACAAAGCTGAATATTCTTCACATTTGAGACCACCAGCTAAACATATAAAATTGGGAAGGCAAACCTGAGCGTTAATTAGTGTAAGACTTCTGTGCACGCTCCAGAACTAAGAACATAGATCATGTTTTATGTTGAAAGTGCCATCAATTGACATGTGGCGATATTTAATGTCAGCGGTATGGTTTAAGTTCAGTGAAGTGACTGTTCCCATTTGTAAATCACTTCCTGACCATGCCTGCTTCTCCCAGCTCCACTCTAGCAGGAGGGTTCTGGGAATGCTGTATGTGCTATCCGGTCCATTCTCAGAGAGCACACAGCTTCCTTGGAGGAATACGTGGTGTGGGTCACACTGTAATGAAATACACTGACATTCAGACAAGACCTTTTAAAATCAAGTTCTACCAACTTCTAAGCAAACTTCTTAGGTGGATTTGTAAGAACAGGCCTAGGGTATGGGACTTGTAGCAGCATCCGTTCTGCTGGCTCTGCACAGGATCGATTGGAAGGGTATGGCCATCCATGCTTGAATGTAAGTGCTTTAGAGGGATGTTGCTGCTGGCTTCTCTCTGTGCAGTTTCAGAACAAAGAAATCTGACACTTCTTGACTGACTTCTAGATTGAAATTGTTCATGCTGGAAAAAAAAAAATAATCTCTTGAAAACATTTTTTTTCCCATGCTTACATGCTATCTTTGATTTCTAACACAGCTCAGGGAGAAGATAAACGTTTTAGTCTCATAACTACCAAGGCAGTATAAGACTTCAAGCAAAGGACAGGTGAATCCTTTATTGCTACCACCTCATATTGAAACCATGCGCTGTTTTCTACTGTTTGTATTTAGTTTTCATATGCATACATGAACTAATTGGCTGCAGAAGGGACACATTTTGGTTCTGTGTAGGGGCAGGAAGAAGGGATGGATGTCGTGTACATTTTAGTTCTCATAGTTTTGTCATTCCAGGCTGATAGAAATGTTAACACACAAAAATAGGCTGCAAAGATACAGAAATGAGCTTCATTAAATTGCTAGGGAAAGTAGAAACCAAACACTTAGATTTATCATCCTACGTGAACATACATCAGGTTTAAGACTTTTGGAAAATAAGGTTAATTTAAATTTCACTTCACTTGGCAAGATGTTGCTGGAAGAATTCCTTTACCATTTGCTTTAGTTATGAGAAGCAGTGATTTTAGACACTGAAGAACAAAATAATTATGTAAGTAATAAATCACTCTGCATCCTTGAGCACACTTGAGGATAATGGTGTATTTTATAAATTTAGTACCTTTTGAAAGCTAGGTGGCGTGGGGTCTAGGCTGTTTGTTTCCTCTCCCCACTCCTCAGTCAGATGCCCAGTTTAGCTAGACAGATGTTGGGGAACTAGAAGGTGTTTCTGGAACGGTCTAGAGCAAGTGTGCTTTTTTTTTTTTTTTGGTTGTTTGTTTTTTAATCCTTTCTGAATGAGATAACTACTCTGGCTGCTTTGGAAAAGCTAAGGGTTGTGAACTCATAAATGTACAGTTCTGTTCAGTAGATTAAAGACATTTAGCTCGAGTTTATCAAACGGAATTTCTAAGAAACTGCTTTTAGCCAGCTGGTTCTTCAACACGTGTGACTGGTGTGCCAACTTCAGTACATTAGTTCTGCTTTCCATCAGTTTTGTTTTCATTTTGAATTTTGTTATTTCTTTTAATAACAGAAATAAAACGTTGTCCTGTTCTTGTTAGTGACATATGGGATCAAAATAAGAATCATTTCATAAATGAAAACAATAACATCACTGTGGAATTAAACACTTTATGTTTTGGCTAATCACAGGAAAATCTGACATCTTTGCTGTTACGTGAAAGGATTACTGTTTTTTTATAAACTCAAATAATGATAAAGAGCTACACATTTGTTGACCACTGCATTAGAACGTGTGAACAGAGTTGCTCTGGAAGGCACTGTCTTTGTTTCAACCTGTTTTGATTTTGCAAAGTTATTAATTAACGTCAAATTTCCAAAGATTAGTTTGACTGCTTCAGCCATCTCTTTCTAGAAGAATGTCCCTTTTCTCTTACAGGTACCTTAGGTAGAACTACATCTGACTGTAAGATGAAGCCTTTTCTATCCTTATATAGCTACTTCATCCTCCCTTACCTTTTTAAGGAACCTTGTTCAGTTTAGTCACTGCTAATCAGCAGTGATCTTTTATTGAGAGCATTGAGATTATGTTGCTGCCTATGTTAACATACTTCTCTTAATTTTATCATCTTCAGCTTGGGAGAGGGCTAGCTTTTAAAGCCATCTCCAAAGCTTCCAAAATATTCGTCGTGTCCAATGATCTGTAAGTGGTAATGTGTCATTTTGAATTCATAGTTCAAAATGCACACTTAGCATCTCAGGCTCATGGTTTTGCTGAACTGCTGATCTTAACAATTTTGCTATTCTTATTTCTTGGTTGCTGCCCACAGTAAACATCTTAAGTAATGAATTTAACTACTAGAGGCACACCGACCAATGTGACCTTGCCAGAATGCTTTTTTCTTTTAAAGAAGCTGATTAATAATGGCTTTGGATGATTAATAATGGCTTTGAATTGAATACTTGTATTCCAAGAGGAATAATGTCCTCTGTGGATGAGTTTTCTTGCTGTAGGTTGAGATTGCGCCTGTTGTATTCAGCTGTAATTTAGACCTGGAGCTGATTGTTTTGAAGTCACTCCTAACGTACCTTCTTAACAGTTTTCTGGAAAACTTGAAGTTATTGAATGTGAAATCTCCATTTCTTTCATGATATTTTAAAATTTATTGAGATGCATCAATCAACAAACCAGGTACTTTAAGCTTAATTCTTTATATTTGATCTGTGGTAAAATACCATATGCTGCATCCTCAGATTCCCAAGGTGCAAATACTTCACAGTGGACATCTCTGGTCCTACTATAGTGTGCACAGTATCAAAGACAGGTTAAACAGCTTTATACATTTGAGTTGTTAAATACATCCCATAGGAATATTGCTGTACACTTAGTTTGAAATTATTTTGGTGCAGTGTTTCACTTCCATACATATCACTGGCAGGTAAGTCTGGTGGCATGGGGAGGAGAGGCCATGCAGGCTGACTGGTGCGGGGCTGTGGCTGGAGCTAGTGTGAAACAGTCCCAGCCATGGAATGAGGGCAAGAGACTGCACTGTCCTCTCATCCAGGTGTCTGCGCTCCTGCCTTCTTCATCCATTTGTTTTTATGGCTGGTCTCCAGAACAGGTGACATGTTGGTATTAGATATCAAAACCATCAGTCTTGGACTATGGCAGTGAGGTTTGCACTAACGAAAATGTAAAAATCTAATGTCTAAGTGAGTTTGAAATTTCCACCTTGTCTCTATGCCTCAGGTCTCCCTAGACAGAGCTAATGTAGCGCCCTCCTATTCTGCACCTATCTTCCAGTGGGGATGCTCTTGGGTCTCAGTTTACTCGGAATATAGAGACTGAACTATGCTTGGCCATATTCAGCATCTCTCCTGTAGCTTGTTTGGAGCTGCTTTCCCAGATATGTTTCAAATAACACCAGAGAAGGATCAGGCTAACTCAGAACATGGGTTTTGCCTCCCTTGTTTGTGCACTGCTGTGTGATACAAAAAGCTTGATCCCCTAGCTGTCATGGCAATTGTGGTTGAAGAACATAAATCCTTGATTACCCGTTTTCCCTTTGGAAACATTTGGTAGCTTGATCTCAAGGATTTTCTTAGAACTCGGATAGAACTCAGGTTAAATAGGGACAGAATGATTTTCTAAAGGTAAAGCACGTTAGCCAATATTTTTAATGAGAAGACTGTAGCCCCACTATGAAACCAGATCTGTTGCATGTTACATAAAGACTGCTCATTCAAAATAGTGTCAACAAAACAGTCTTACTGCCCCTTGAGACTTATGCTTGATAAATGCACAAGAGCAATTGAAAGTCTTCTCGTGGCATTCATTTTTAATTACTTCTGTTGTACAAGGTCATAGATATAAGCCACTTGTCTGCCTGGATAGCTTCACGAAGATAAAGACTAGATTTATAGCGTTATGCAGAATTCTGGGGAAAAAAAAAAAAAAGAAAGGTCACATTTTTCAAATTTAAGTGTTCGAAGTTAGCTTCTGAAATCTGTCTTCAGACACTTATACAAACAGCCTGCATTTCAGAAGTGCCAAGCAGCGGCTCTTTGTGCTGACTTTGCTGGAAATGATATGTGCTTAGTGCGTCTGGTTTGTTCATTGCGTCAGTCAGCTAGCTGTAGGGGATGGGCCTTGTTTCAGGTTCTAGTGTTAATTAGTTTTATCTTAACCAAATATGTTGGCATTTAAACTATTAATGGATTCTTTATCATTCAAGTTATCACATAAATTAGCCCATCTTAGGAAAGACCCATGCCTCTTTTTTCTGCTACTAGTTTGACTGTTGTAAAAATAATGTAAGGAAGATGCAAAGTTGGCATGAGTTGGTGCAACATTTGAAAGATGTTTGTGGTGTAAATTTCTTTGCTTCCTAGTGAGAATTCTTCATAAAAAATGACTGTAGCCATTCCTTATGAAGTTGTCTTTTCCAGGCCAGTGGGTAAAGCTTAGTGTATAGTGGAATATTCTTGTTTCCAGACTCTGGGTGGAGACAGAAGAAAACTATGCTTTTTGGCTTTAGTACAGACTTTGTTTCCAAGCTCTTGGTCTTCTAAGGTTGTACTGGGATGTAAAGACATAATAAAAGATTTTGGAAATGTAAATCAACTTTATTTTCATACACCACATTTATATTCTTTCCTTTGTTTAACCAAAATGACAGGTACAAGAAATCAAGCAATATAAGAGCCAATGCTAGCTTAATTTCTAATATGCTACTGTAAATAGTCTTAGGAAGTTGTTTTAGAGGTGAAACAAACATCACAGATGCATCAGTATAATTAAGACAGACAGGGGCAGCATGAGACTTGGGAGATAACAACAGCACCTGCATTATAAAGCTCCAATATGTCCCTGGAGAGTAGGTGCAGAGGTAGGAGGAATAATGCTCCCTGAGTGGTTTTGGGGGAAGCATTTTCAGTTTAAAGTTCTCATTTGTGGACTGGTAATGACTAGAAGCATTGGTTATGTCCAAGTTGAGTATTTCTATTTTTCTGGAGGAGGGAAAAAAAAAAGATTATGATGTAGAATTCGATTAATTCTGAACCAGTGCTTTGGTGCAGATGAAATTATAAAAAATCAGTAAGTCTTGGTAACAATAGTGTGGCTCGTTTATTTGCATATTCCTTCAGGCGAGTTTTGTATACTTGTGCAAGCAAAAGATGAGAGAGCCCAGAAGTGACCTTTAAGAGCGATGCCACACATAACAGTGCGCTGAAGTAGCGGTACGTGTTGAGGTCACGTAGGGTAGCCTGTGAGAATAATCTTTAAGAAAACTGTCTTTTCTGTCTTTTGATTTGCTACCTTTCCACATTTGGGATGTGTCTATAAGGCTTTGAACAGCTGGAGTAGATGCTCTCCTAAAAACAAATAAAAATTGATGAAATCTGTTGACCAAGCCTTTTCAAATTCACATTTCTCAGGCTTTTCAGCTGCATTAACACCCTTTGATGTTGCTTTTACTTTCTAAGTTTCCTGAAGTAGGTGTTGTCCACAGTAAATAACTATTGCACTCATTTCCTGGCTTACTTGCTCAGGTTTCCTCAGTTCTGGTTACACCTTAGGGTAAGAATGGACAGGCATGTAGATGTAGATCCAGTATTTTCACCTTTGCAGATGAATTGAAAGCTTAGCCAAGGTTAATGCTGATATGAGTTGGCTCTGATCATGCTCTACTACACAGAGTCAAATTCATTTGCAAATGACACCAAGCTGTGCGGTGTGGTCAACATGCTGCAGGGAAGGGATGGCATCCAGAGGGGCCTTGACAGGATGGAGAGGTGGGCCTGTGTGAACCTCATGGAGTTCAACAAGGCCAGGTGCAAAGTCCTGCACCTGGGTCAGGGCAATCCCAAATGTGAAGACCTTACAGTAGTCTGCCAGTACCTAAAGGGGGCTGCAGGAAGGCTGGGGAGGAACTTGTAACAAGGTCTTGTAGTGATAGGACAAGGAGTAATGGCTTTCAACTAAAAGAGGGAGATTTTGGTTAAATCTAAAGAAGAAGTTCTTTATTCGGAGGGTGGTGAGGCCCTAGCCCAGGCTGCCCAGAGCAGCTCTGAATGCCCCAACAGTTAAAAATTTGGTATGCTTGGCATGTTAATGTTTGTTACCTGTTAGAAACAAGAAACACAAGCATTTAGTCGTTTACAGAGGGAAGTTTGAAAATATGATGGCTAGTTTCATCTACCCTTATTTTTCCTCCCAGTTAACTCCTTTAAATAACAGCTACGTCCATGAATAAGGCTTGTTACTGGGGCAGTGACAGACTTTCCAAACAGAACATCCTGCTTAGGATGCAGCGAAGAATGTGCCTGGATCCTGGAAGAGATTTGTCTGCTATTTCTGATTGCTAGAATTGATTTTGTGTTTAGATTCTGCTAGGGCTTAAAGGACTAAGCTAACGTTGGCCCCATCCTGTTCAACGCTGTGCAGATGTAAAGTAAATAGCATTTCCAAAGCCATCCATCTGAAAAATAAGAGCAAACAGGTCTGTATGAATGAGTAATCAGGCCTCAGCAAATAAACAATAAATATACAGAGTAGGAGGACATGCCTGCTTTTTTCCATGTCAGTAGCTGTGACTGGAACATAGCCAGTGAATTAATTGTTAGTATCCAGTACAGCAAAGGTGCTTTTCAACAAAGAAACAGACTTTGGACCAAGACCATACATGCTACTTCCTATCTGTTTTTCCCATAATTTCACTGTTCTTCAAATCTGCTTAAACTGCTCCCCCACATCTCTCCCATTTGCAGTGCAACTCGGCAAGCGAGCAAGGGGCCGGGGCAGCTCTCTGCCATGTGCCCGCTGAGGCAACACGGATCAAGGCTGCAAGTGTGCGGCAAGCAGTAATGTGGGAGTCAGAGCTGCCGAGCCATTCACAGTCCACATCTCGCTTCCCCATAATTATCTTCCCTACCCAGGAGAGTTGAGAACTCCCTTAAGCCACATTGCGAGTCATTTAGATTCTAATTGGGGTTTAGAAACTTTTGAAACCAGAGTGTGTGGCTCAGTGCATTATTGCTGATGAATGTTACCCTGGGTGATGCACCCAGCAGATGCACAGAGGACCTGCACTCAGCTTTCCATTGAAGAACTGTGTCCTTGTTTTCAAGTGCGGACTTGCTTTTTGCCTCAGCTAATTAGGAACTGGTTTCATTCACAAAAGGAATTCCACTAGTGGCATTGTACCAAAACGCTGATTTCATTTTGGTATGTTGAATCCTTTTCCTTGTTAATTTTTCTCTAAAATGAGAGAAAGAAGCTTGCTTTCTCCACTGAAATATTTTCCTTCCTCTTCAACATGCTGTTTTTTTCCTTTTTATTCTCCCCTCAAAGATTCACCAAACTGTTTCATTACCTTCTCATAAATGTCATCACAAAGATCTTAGCTCTGTAAGGCGTGGCTTTGCAGGCCTACGTCCTTGAATTTTTATGTCAGTTTTGTTTGTTTGTTTTTCCTCTGCATGAAGCTCATACTAACTGGTCATTGTTCCCTTGTTGCTAATTCCCCACCAGACTTCCCTCTGCCTGTTAAACCGGCCCACGGCCATAAACAGAATGATAGGAGAGAGTCCATCAGCACAGTAAAGAGCTGGAGAATTGCACTGTTGGGGCAGAAGTGGGATGACATCACTGATGGATTTCACTGTGGCAGCTGCACAGGGACCTGGGTATATCAAGCAGCTGATGAATGATGCACATAATTCAGAATAGGGCTGGTGGATGCTGCAGCACCGCAGTGGCAGCTGTTTCAAAGAGAGACCGGTGTGCAGCGATTCAGAGTGGGCAGAGAGGAGAGTGGAAGGGCTGTCTTGATCTGGGCAGTGGGTTTGGGGTTTGGTTTCCCCACCCCACACAGCTCTTTTGTTTGGTTAGTATCTTAAATATCTTGAACCACCCCCTTCAGCAGCTGCAATGCAGTTTCCTGTGGGCACTGCACATAACCACAGCAATCTCTGCTCAGTGAGGCAGAGGGAATGATGTTGTTAGCTCTGAATTAATTTGCTCTGCGAGTGTAAATCAGGCTCCTACTGATATATCAGTGAATTTTTTTAAATGTAAATGATACATAGAGACCTATTAAGCGTGTGGATGTGATACTGGAAAAGCACACTTGATGAGAGGTGTTTCCAATACACAGAATTTGTTCCCTTTGTCATTAACATAATGTGCTTTTAATAAACTATGGAGGCTGTTGGTTTTTAAAGCTGTCTGTAATCACTGATTCCTATCTCAGCCTTACCCCCCTAAAAGCTGGAGACTGCATAAAGACAGTTTTGGGGAGGCTGCCTGTGGTCCATTTTCCATCAGTACAAGGTCCCTGGCTTCTGACACAGGCACGTGGCAGGAGCTTCTCTCCAGTGGGGTGAGACTCACGTCCCCATGTCTTAGAGGTCTCTGCTACCAGGCTGTGTGAGGTCTGGGGTGGCAGTGCCCAGCTGCTCTGAGGAAACTGCTCCAGAAATGAGTTCTGTCTTTCTCCAGTGAGGGTGGGAATCTTTTTTGGTGGTGTTAGGGTTTTGTTTGTTTGTTTTTATCAAATTATCAACAAGTTGCATTCACTAATTCATGGCATGTAGAATGTATAAAGCAGGTCCTTTGAGATTGGGGAGAAGCTTGGACGTGATGAACGATGTCACCTTGAGTTAAGACTCTGGACTATGGCTCTTCTTCTTCATTCTGTGCCCTTCAGTAGATATCAAATCCCAACTTCTTCTGCTTAGATGAACAATACAAGGCTTTGCTCTTTTTTTTGCTCCCTGCCATCTTCCGTATGTAGGTCAAGGCTGTCCCAGTGTGGCCCAGTTTTCTCCAGCATCAGACAGGCTGTGTGGTGGCTCCCAAGAGAAAACACTACATACAGGCAACTGCCCTGGGTAGGAGGAGGTGATTCAGACTATCCAGGGTCTGTAATAATTTACCTATAAGCAAGATGCAGCCGTCTGGCCGCTATCTGAGCTGTGCATCTGTGGCTTGTGCTGTGGCCATCACAGGAAATGTCTGTTTCCCACTGTGGGCACAGGGGGTCCTTCCATGTGAAACCCTGGAGCTGAGAACAGCTTCAGTGGCTTTCTGGTGTGACGGAGAGCTCTGTAGCTGTGTAGAAGCATCTCTTGGAGTTACTTGCACTTACTGCTTGTGGAAGCACAAGCAGTGCCTTGCCTGGACTCCTGCCCACTGCTGACTTCTTATGCTTGCAGCCCGAAACCTGTAGGAAGGTGTGAGGGTGAACATTATACCTTATTCCTCAACTTTGATTAAGCTTCATTTTATTTTTATAGAACTGCTCCTTTTTGTTTTCTTAATCATCCCCAAACATAGCTTGTCTTGGTGCTGTCTTCTTGGGCACTGGAACGCAGACTGCCTGTGCTGTTCTCAGGGACATATTTTGTATAATTCTTGCTGCTCCATATCTTCAAGATGAGTCCTTGTGGAGCCAGGCTACTGACAGACTACTGATTCTCTATTCAGATGCATAAGAACGGTTTGTGCAGCATTTTTTGTCAGCCAGTATTGCCAACATTATCCATCTGCTTTTGTGCTACCATACCATAAATTCGGAGCTTGGTCTCAGGCTAACAGCAGTAGGAAGCAGAGTTTTAATACTTGCACAGAAGGCTGTTATACTAATGTTGCTGATGATCCCTGTGTCCCCGTGTATGGGATTTGTTGCTGTATTTAACAAAATCTAGCACGACAGCCGTATAAAATATGGAAGAATCTACTTGAGTTAACTGGATGTATTTTGGAGGCTTGGCATTAGAAAGAGCAATGTTGTTCTCTTGCTGCCTGATTGCCAGGGACAGGTCAGGTTAGTGGTTTCAGAAAGTCACAGAGAGGCCGGCTGTGACTGTATCAGTGGATTTCTGTGTTAAATGGAGATGAGCGTTTGGTGGGGAGGGGAAACAGGGCATCCAGACCAACTACTGTGCAGCTTAATACTTGCCTGTCCAACTCACACTGTGCAGTTGAGAAGCTGATAGACTGCTTCTTCAATCTCTGCTAACTTGTCTTTAAAGATTTTTGTACAGTGCTTGCTTCTTTTCTTCTTGACCTAGTTTACGCTGTGCTTGTGGAGTGATTACTGACATTGAAAGCCTTCCTTCTCCTACTTCCCTGATGGATTTCTAGTGCATTGGGTCACCAGTTGAGACTACTGTTTTGTTTGTAATCGTGTCTCTCCTGTAAGATGCTTCAGAGCAAGTTTTTATCTTTCATTCTCTCTTCCCTGGATCATCAGTCATTTTGCGGAAAACATGAAACAGCTACCTTGGGCCATTTGACCTTAAAAAATGAACTACATGATCATGAAATGCATTTTTGGTGGAATATGTTCGTGAGGACTTCTTAAAAACTTCTTCCCCTCAGAAAAGTGATCCAAAATGCAATAACAGTTTGAGACTGTGGAAAAATGATGAACTTGGTAATTTCAGAGAAGAAAAACAAGTCTTTAGTAAAAGCAAACACAGCTTTCACAGCACTTAGCAGAGGTACAGAGCATTTTAAGTAATACAGATAAATATCTCCCTGGAGCTTTTGCTTTTTCATCTAAGCACAGATTCAGAGAACAAACAGGAAAATGGGGGTGGGGACACACAGAAGCTTTAAAGATGTCAGAGAGCATTTTTCAAACTGAAAATTACTCTTAGCAGTGAAAAATAGCAGAAGATGCAAAAGCAATGAAACCATGCATGAAATAAGGGAAAAGAATGAGATCAGATGAATGCAAAGAAGGTTTGAATTAAGTGACTACTAACCCTTTCCTTAAAAAATGTTCTTGAAAAACATTTCTAATTTGTTTTTGTTTTTGTACAAATGCACTGAAAGTTGTTCATCACAATTAGATAAATATTTTCCAGGCTATGTATGAACAAAAATTGACACTTAATGTACTTTTTTTTTTTTTTTTTTTTTTTTTTTTTTTAAACTGCAAACCATGGTAACTCTGCATAAAGTGATATCTGTGGCATACCAATTGGTTTCTGAGTCTTAGATGTAGTGGACTCTGCCCCAGCACTGTTTTTATGCTGTGTATACTACTGGCATGTATTCAGTAGAAAACTTCTGTATAGTAAAATGATGTGTCAGAGCAAAGCTATGAGAATACTTGATTATTTTTTCTTTTAGCCCAATGTCACTTAATTTTGAATGGTTGGAGAGTTACACTTCCACAGAAAATTCTGCTCTAATCATAAGTTCACGTTCACCTCCACGTCCTGAACTTCTATCAAAACTGAATGGGATCCCAGGTTTAGATGATGAATATGTCTTTGTGTTGTATTTATTGAATTCAGAGCATAAACAATCAGGTATTTAGTTGGAGGGGTGTAATTAAGTACCTCGTAAACCAGTCATTTTGATGTTGAGTAACTGTACTGAACTGATTGATGCTACAGTGAATTTACACCTCACCTTGTCATTGGACATATTCTTGATGCAGGCTTAAAAAAACATCATGTGTAATGAAACCATTGATGAGTATAATGTTTGTAGGTCTTGCTGTAACCTCTATGGCAATTTATTTTGTGTTACTTGGAAGCTTTGCTTTCAGGTAATAACCTAATGAAACTTTAGTCACTTTTATTTTCCCCCTCTTGTCATAATTAGGCTCATAGCGTGCACTTTCCACATTATGGAATGAAATGAGGAAACAAACAAACAAAAAAACACACTTCATAGAATATCCTGAGTTGGAAGGGACCCATAAGGATTATCAAGTCCAACTCCTGGCACCTCACAAGTCTGCCCAAAAGTTTAGACCATGTGACTAAGTGCACAGTCCAAATGCTTTTTAAATTCAGACAGGCTTAGTGCAGTGACTACATCCCTGGGGAGCCTGTTCCAGTGTGCAACCAACCTCTTGGTGAAGAACCTCTTCCTGATGTCCACTTTGACCCATGCTTCTCCTATCAAGTTGTATGAGATCAAGCTAAAAGTTATTTCACCTGTTCCACAAAAATTTTGGTACTCAGAATTCATGTATACCTTTTGACAGTGAGAATGTCACCATGAGTAATGGTATCAATATCTGTATTTTCACTTCATTCGGTCTCAGTAGTACAGCCATGTTGAGTCCATTAAGTTAAAATTAATTACATCAGCTGTTGTTCCTTGAAACATTTTGATGCCTTTGTGTTAGCTACTTATTTCATGCGCAGAAATCTTCTGTGAAGCCCACCTCTTTGTCATGGAAACTGTTTTTCTATCAGTTGCTAATCCAGATGAATATGTCGGCAAACGTCTTCTTTAATCATTGGCATTTTTTCACAGATTTTGAGAACTCAGTAGCCTAGATAGATAGGGGATAATTAATAAGTCATCAACTTGTATACTCACATATACGGGGAAGTATATTTGCTAATGCCTTGAGGAGACCTTAGAAAAAGGTTCCTACCTATGAAAGAGAGGAACAGCTATTTTCTTCTATGTATAGCAAGTATAAATGCCATTTTTTTTAGTTCTTAGGCTTATGCTTATGTCTTAAGACTTGTTATTCACACTGCAGACTGCTGAACTTCAATTATCTGCAGTTTACTCAGTGTTATCCTGAGCAGAATGGCCCTCCTGTGGTAATAATGGATACTTGTGTAGCAAACACCCTTCTAGGCAACAAAAAAGGTTCCCAAATGGAGTGGGTGCAAAAAGAGGAAGGTGAATGGCTGAGAATTTCCTTGGTCTGTAAGGATTTTGATAAATTATAATCCTCAGCATTTGGTTTGGCAGACATGAACCTGTTGCCTTGTCATTTTTTTCTGTCAACATAGCAATGTTAAGATTGTATTTGCGTTCTCTGCCTTGTGCATATATAGCTTCCTTGTCTTTTTTTCCTCTATACTATTATCACACCACTCACTCCCACCGAGCTCATGTAAGTGATGCAACCCTTATGATCTTGTAGTCTATACAGATTTGTTTTTTTTCTTGTTGCAGTGATTGCTGATGGGGCACTGGATAAGACAGCTCTGACGGACGATGTGGGAAGTGAGGAGGACCTGTACGAGGACTTCCGGAGCTCCAACCACCGCTATGGCCACGCTGGGGGAGGCGGAGAGCAGCTTGCCATCAATGAGGTATCACTCATGTAATGCTGGCTGTTTTTTGGCAGGATGAGGAAAGATGTCAATTCTTGCTTTGAACTATAAGAGAGGTCTGGGACCAAACTGATAATGGCAGAGGATAGATGTGGCTTCAGATGTCACTTACTGAGGGTACCACTTGTAACTGAGTAATGACAGGGTCTGGGCTTTCCACAAAGCCCTCCTGAGGAGTGGAGAACAACGATGTAACGGGATGCAGAGCCACAGTTAACTCTGCTTTTGCATGGTTTTGGACAGGAAGCTTAAAACCATTAATGAGCAACCTGGTCAAGGCTGGCAAAAAAAAAAACTTGAAATGTAGTGTATTGAAGGCATAAACATGACGCTTATTTAAAATAACAACAAAAAAACAGCCTATGCACTTCTTAGTAGGTGAGAAGGGTACAAAGTTTAATGTAGGCTTGGTCTTCACTGCTCCTTCATGTTAGGTTAACTCTGGGGATGTGAAAGACATACCTTTTTAATAGCTTTTAGCTATTTTGTTTTATAGCTCTTGCACTGATTAACTTGAGATAAGCAATTTAAAAATGTACTTCTCAACATAATATGAGCAATAATTAATAGGATTTAGACATTCCTGTAAAAATATAATGGCTTTGCCTAATGCATTAGAACTGGTGCCGCTACACACATTGCTTTTTCAGTGGCATGAACGGATTAGCTTTTCCATTGGAGGAGTGAAGCATGTTCACCATATGAGTGATCTCTTACACTCATGTACACACTCCTTTCTATATTCCGTAATATTCCCTATATTCTGATACCTTCACAAGATGAGAAGGCAAGGATAAAAATGCATATATTTTCCTGTGGCTAATCTATAACTGAAATTATGTTGACTGAGACTCTGTGCCTCTAGCTCAGATATACACAGTGATGGTGCCTTTGGGGTCTATAAAAGCTATAAGTAAACTGCATGGTGAGGATAACAGTCTTTCCTTAAAAACAACAACTTCAAATGTTCTTTGAGCAGTTTTCCTGCCTCTTGTACTCAGAATTCATGACTATAGCCTTGGTTGTTTGGGGTAAGGAAGAGATTTGCTGTATTTTCTTTCCCTATTGTTTACATGAAGGGGTTATCAAACCATGGTTAGAGGTTTTGATTTAACCTCATCTGTTTCAGCTCTTGTTACTGGCCAGAAAACAGTGGAACACCAAAATAGCTAGCCATGAGATGCGACACAAGAGATTTAGCTTAAGTAATTTTTTCTTCATTTCCTGTTCAGTGTTTTGCACTAAAAGGGACTGTATTGCAGGTGCTGAGTTGCATTCTTTCACATTTACCTGGTGTGCTATTGTGAGAGGCCCAGGCACCATACAAGTCAATCCCATAGTGTGCACTGAGAGCATGGGAGGAGAATTCTGCTTTCCTCCCATGCAGGTGCTTGACTTGACAGTTCTTATTATTGTGGCTTATCAAACAGAAAAAAACACTGGATTTTTTTTTCATTATTTTATAGTTACATATTCTCTTCTTTTTTATAAATATCTGTATATTTAAATGAAATCTTAACAGCTCTTTAAAATCAGGAAAAAAAATAACTTGGCAGTGGGTGTTAATATCCATCAGACATGTTTTTCTCTTTCATCATTCACTGTTCTTGAGGACAGTTGCTTTTCTTAAAAAAAAAAAAAAAAAAAAAATATCAAATCACTTTATTTGAGTAAAGTTCCATCATATAACTTCTGATCAGGAAAGCAAATGGATGAGTCCAAGGCTGGTATAATTTGTATAGTCTTTGAAGCATATGTAGATTTTGTTGGCCAGTTGACTGGAAGAAAAAAGCTTGTTTTTGGCGTTTTTCCTAGAAACTTGCCTGTTCAGGGGCCAACAAAACTGTAAGAACAGGCAGTACGTTATTTACTTTGTCAATGGGTTTCTACGGGTAATTAATCTCTCTCTTACCTTCACTGAGCATTAGTAAAGTGCTTCCTACACAATCGCTTCCTGGAACAAAAGAGTACAGAGACATATGAAATCTCACTGGGGTGAGATACTAAATCTGTGAGGTACAGATTTTACATGAAGAGACATCTTAAGTGTTGGAACTGAAATATCTCATATAGCTGGTAATCAGAAAGGCATAAGCCTTCAGCTTCATTACTAGTCCAGAATCTGGGGATTGATTAGTCCTGAATATTTTCAGTAGTAATGCTAGGAATGATCCAATGCAAAGCTATCAACATTCAGTTGTTTAGTAAATCTTCTCAGTAGTCGTCCTTGCTTTATTTTATTCCAAACTGCATTTTATTGGTCATGGGTAAGGAAACTATGGTAACTGTATTATTCTTAGTCTTCTTGGAAGAAGCAGCTTTCAAATAAACAGAGAAGTCTGAAATACATTTTTAAGGCATTTGGCAGTCCAAATGTTTCATTGAAGAAAAATAAAAATAATAATAATTAAAAAAAACACTGAGCTGTAGCTCAGTTTGGATCAGAAGAAAATGGTTGGGGGGGGGAGAGGGGAGGAAGAAAAATAAAAGAAACCTTTCATAGATGTAGAATAATTTATTGGCAGGAAGGCTAGAGGGATAAAAGAAAGTTGGGAAAGTTGTGCCCACCTAAGAAGATCAGCAGGAGTGTGTGTCAGAGCCAAGAAAAATCAGTCAAAAAGTAGTAATAAGGGCTTAGGATGAAAAAAGACAGGGGAAGTAATTTTCTGGGGGCATCGGTTTGACGTTCTTTCAAATGCAATCCTGATGTTTGTGAAAAGAGATTTTTGTGTTTAGGTTGATTTTGGTGGCATTTACTTTGTGGTTATTCTAGGTAAAGACCCTATCCTTGCATTCTTTTACTTCCACAGTATAATTTGGTAAAACATGGCAAGAGAAAATGTATGCTCCTAAATGTATTGTGGCTTCGTCCTTCGTGTACGAAAATACTATGTATGTACTATGTATAGGACAGACATAACTTCAAGCTGCGTGAAACATGGTACATGTGGACTGAAGTAGAGAAATTGGTTAATTAATTAAGTATATAAAAGCCTGCCTGCAGAGCTCTTGAGCGAGGATTGTGATAATGAGGAAAATTGCTGCTTATGGTGGCCTGTGCAAGTAAGTTAGGTGTGTTTGCTTGAAAGCTTCTGATATGTACAAAGTGCTTGTTCTGCCCTACTGCTGTATGAAGGGTTCCTCATGGCTCTGTAATTTGGGAAAAATGCTGTCACAATTCAACATGGGTGGAGTGTTCAGCCTCTTAGAGCCCTGGATGACTGGTATTGTCCCCATCTTATGAAAGCAAAGCAGTAAATGTTTGGAAAAGAGTAGCATGACTCTCCCTATATTTTCCTTATCTATTATGGCTCTACATTTGATACGCTTGGAATTTGGTATGTGAAGTCTTGTTCCTGAGGAAATGCAGGGATTCACTGAATTCAACAATAGAGGATTTTATCTAAGACGTATAGCATCATTGCCTTATGTTTTAAAATGAGAATATTGTAATGTGTTACAGATGTTTGTGTTTTACCAGTGCTTGTTGACAGGGTGCAATTAAGCTAATTTGTCATACATGTTTCTGATTTAACAAAGTAATTCATACAGAAAGATGTTTAGGAAGTGGTGTAAACAATACATCTACCATTAACCAAAGGCAACAGATACTGCAACAGTCCTCCCTTTCTTGTGTTACTGAGCAGTGTACAACTGTGGCTGAGTCTCTAAAGCATTATTTTTATGCTGAACTCTGATCACTCACTGGGAATTTGTTCTTTTACTGTCACCCAGTGCTCATCCAGGCACATCGAATCATAAACAAGTCAGACATGTAAACTGTAAGGGAATCCACTTTAAATAAATAAATATTTTTAAAAAATATTAAACAAATGTTAATGCAGATGAAATCAGAACAAAAATTTCAACTTTTTCAAACATGAATAACAGCCTTCATGGCATTTTTGATGTTATCTACATTCCAATTAATTAAAACTTCTTGTGCACCATAAAAGGACAAATTGCAAGACAGAAAAAAAATAAAATATAGCAGCAAAGTCTTGTCATCCCTTTTTTCTTTCCTTTTGGTCATAACAGATTTCCAGACAGAATTACTGATTGTATGGAAGGAATACGTAACATACCAGTGTAATCTGGGAGAGAAGATTTATTATAACTTTTTTATCGTAATGTGAGTATATTGCTCTCCCAACTGATACTAGGGCAAACAGAAACCAGTTAATAAATACCCACCTCCTTTTTTTCTTCTGAGGGTTTAATTCCTATTCCTGTGTCTTGCATATTTCTGCAACCAAGGTTGACAACTGGAAATAACTGGAGGCAGTATGATGGCTTTGGTGTTCTTATGTCTGTCCTGCCAGCTGTTAAATTGCAAAGACTAACAGCTTCTGTTAACGCTTGTTAATGATAGCAGTGAGTATGAGGGGACTCCCAGTAATGTCTGTTTCCTGGCAGTAGAAGCATTCGTAGTTACTGGGGTGGAGGGACAGGCCTGGCTCCACAAACAGTTTTCCCTTTGGAGAAGAAATGATCCAACACTTTAACTCCTGAAGTTACTTGTGCCAAATCATCTCCAACTCTGCCTGTGTTGTATTTGGTGTATTCTTGGGTACCTAGAACTCTGCCTGATCACACATATAGCATGATTGCTGATGTTAATAACAAGATGTGTTTCCCCCTTATGGTGAAGGCTCCAACCAACTCCCAGTGCTTTGGCATCCCATTACAAAGAGCTCTTTCAATGTGTCCCAGTTGCATGGTGTCCTGTGGCTCTAAAGGTTGCATTTGTAGAAAGCCTTGGCTTCCTCCCTGTCGCTCCTAGCACAAGGGCTATCTACCTTGGCGCCACTGAGATTTTCAAATCCTTGCTCTGCTGCAGCTGAGATAGTGTGGCAGGCAGCACTAACTGTCTGAGGTCCTGGTGGTCCCTGCCTGCCCAGGGCTTTCACTTGTGCCTAATGGCAGGCTTTCTAATCTGCCATCCTTCAACCAGTGTTGCCGACAGGACCTGATCACTCAGGCCCTGTGCAAGGACAGCCAATGGTAAACCTGTGGGCAGGTGAAGATGAGCAGTTTCACCATTCACATGCAAAGTGGGAGCCTTGCTTTGAAACCTGCCCTGTCTGATACAAGGTAGGAACTTGCTCTGTCCCTGGTCTCTCACTAGCTGTCCTTGGGAGCTCCCTCTTTGGCTTCCAGGGGCCCTTGGTTTGGTACCTAACTCTCCACTGCTGTTCTGCAGTGGGGCGTGTGTTAGAAGCAAGGTAATATTTGCACCTCTTTTAAAATTTGACCTCAGAGATGGACCATAAATTAAATTGCATCTTATTACTACTTGAATTTGTAGCATGATGGTGTGCAAAGTCTCTTTTGAAAAATCTTGTACTTCCAATTATTTCTGCCAATGTCTGTATTTTAAAAATAGTTTGGGTTGTCTACCCCTCAGTTGTCTAACACTCAGCTGGTTCAAGAAACACCTGCATTGGATAACAGCACAATAACAAAGTGGATCAGAGTACAAAGATTTGCTGGGAGAAGGGGATAAAGGAGGAATGTGACAGAGCAGGAATGCTGGGTAAAGCTTAGTGGAGAGGTTATTCCAGGTTTAAGCTTCTGCAGAGAGGAGCGAGTGTATCTGCAACAAACTGGTTTTATAACACACTTGTTCCTCAGGTTCCTCTCAGCATGGCTTTGACATTAGAAAAATTATTTTTGTTCTTCCCTCTCCAAATCCTGACTTAGAGCAGCTCATCTCTGCAACCCTTTCTTTTTTTCCCCATAATCTACAGAACACATTTGAACTGTGTGGTGGAAAATTAAAGTCCCTCCTGACTCCTCTGGCCCTTCAGAGAGCACTGTTAATCCCTCAAAAGATGTTTTCCTTCAGCTACAGCCCTGTCCTGTGTCTTGTCCTACCCTCACTGAGTAGGGGACAGATTTAGCAGCAACTTCAGCCATGCATTAATGCAGTGAAGGCATTGGCATATTCTTTGCAGCTTTATTTTACTGCTTTGATAACAGTAGCAAAACTGTGGGACCTGTTGAGGGAAGAAAAGTCAGTGAGAACCAAGTTCCTGAAGCACCAACCCCGCTTTTCCTGAGGTTCGTGAAAAGACTTCCAATCCCTCTGGGGCACCAGGGGCCAGCCCTTGCTCGGTGCCCTCATCGCATCCTGGCAGAGCCGTGCAGGTCAGTCCTACGCCTGCTCCTTGCAGCAGAATGAGTCAATGTCACGTGTGCTAACCCCACTACTCCCACACTCGAACACGCACGTTCCAGAGGCAGGCAAACATAATGGCCTCTGTCTCCAGCAGTGTGGGACTCACTGGCACACATCCATGTGGCTCAGACTTGCACAGAGAGAGTAATCAGGGCCTTTGGAGTAGGGCTGTGCTGCTTTACAGCTGCTGGATGTCAAGTGCAGGTTCTCTGGAGGTTTTGGTTTGAGGGGCACATGCAGCTGTAGAGAAAAGTAACCTAGAAAGATGGTGGGGGGCCTTATTTTAAAGTGCTGCTTCCAGCTGACTTTATCTATAACCTTTAGAGAGAGGATCTTGCTTCTGGCTATTTCACCATCATCAGCTGTTGCCAGCAGGTCTTCATCTCCACAGGCTCTGTCAAACAAAAGCAGGTTGCTTGCACTATCCGGGATGAACTGAACATCTTGTTTCTTCACATTCCTGTCCTAACTTGGCGCGTTGCTAGTAGAGCAGAGGGACACCTTGTTTACTTACTGTTGAATAGCAGCATTGGGGTTATCAGTTTTGCATCTCCACTTTGTTAATCATCTTAAAAGCCACTTACCAAGTTTGCTTCTGAGGACGCTATCAAGTGACATGTTAGACTGTTTATTTCTTTGATGGGGCAGGCTCTTGATGAACAGCCCTTCGAGACTTATGCTTTAGGGGACGCTCTTCTGCTGCATTAGGCAGTATTGCATGAGTAAAGAGTCTAGGGAGGTACTGGCTATAAAAAATGTGTGGGCTTAAACCTTGCAGCAGTATCTAGAAGAACGTGCAGTGTGAGTAACTGCTCTAATAACACAGTGGGGGCCTTACAGCATTACACCCTGTAAAACTGAGAGCAAATTGTGGACTTTTAAGAGATTGCTTTCCATTTTAGACATATATGAACATGTGCGGTTTAAGAAGCTGTACTTGTTCTGATGTTTTCAGACAAATTATATCCAATTGGGAATTTCAAGGAGAAATTGCTGCATTGAACATCCACTCAAAACCTGTTTTTGTTTTGTTGTTTTCTTTTTGAAAAATGCATTTGACGTGCATGGTTCTTAGCTTACCACTTGGAGCCTTGCTTTCCAAGCCCGCTTTCTTGTGAGTGAGGAGAAAGGTGCTGACAGCGGGGCTGGTCCAGGCTGCACTGGCCTGTGGGAGGCCTCAGTCTGAGACGTGTGTTGTCCCAGTGCACAGGATGTAACTTCACTGTTTGTCTCCTCCTCATTTATTTATTTGTCTGGTCTGCTGGAGCACCTGTGCTTTATTGTACTTAATTTTTCACATTTACATGTATTTACATGTGCCTTTCAGTTCAGCTGTGATGATACTGAACCACTTCATTTGACAGGCAAATGTCAAAAAGGTTTGTCTGTACACTTCTGGCCTTGTGAAACTGAAACCTAAAACAGCCTTTAAAAGCTTAAGCTCTGTTTGCTCAACTTACAAGCAAAGCAACAGGTCAGGCCTGGACAAATAATTCCTGAATAATTTACTTTCTGAAGTCTTAGTCACTAACTCTGTGACTGCAGCATGGCTTTGTGTCATCAGGCCTTTGGGCTGCTGTGTACTCACCATTTGCACAGGTTTGAGTGATAGCATTATTCCCTTGGTGTGATCCCATTCCTCATCTGGCTGAGGATAGCTCTTAGAGGAAGGATTAGAAATAAATTATTACGATTGCAAATCAGATTCCAATGAAGATTGTGCAATATTCACTTGAAATATGCACCCTCAGTGATCATTATACAAACTAAGTCCTACTCGTCTACAAGCCACAAGATAAAACCTTCAGTTATTTCATCTCTCGCTGATGTCACCTATCACAGAAGCTTGTCTGATTAGTGAGTAACAGGAGTAAGGTTTTATTTGTGCAAGAGAAAAATGTCACATGGCATTACCCCACCAGAGTGAATGCTTTGAGTTGCCATGGAAGTAGCTCCCCCATGCACAGGCTGCAAAGGGGACTCACTGCATGGGGCTGAAAACAAAGTCAGGTCACAGCTAGTGTCACCACAGTTTCTATCCTTGTTAAGACAGGTTTCTACTTATGTATGCTTTATTCACTGGGGGGTCATAAAGGTGACTGCAACTTAAGGTTAACTGTGTAGTGCTCCAAGGTGTATACGAGATAAACATGTTAGATGTGCTCAGGCAGTGTAGTACAGGAGGTCTCTTAGGTCTGTACATTCAAGCAGAGTAACATAGCTTTAGCTAAGGATGTTTCTTACAGACAGCTGCAACAAAGTCAGGTGAAAATGCACCCTTTGTTATAAATTTCCATCTTTTTTCATAGATTTTCATCTTGGGATCACAGTTTCCTCTACATTTCTCCATCCAAGAGGTCTCAAAGCAGCATCCAAGAAGGAAACTACTTTCCCCTTTAAGATGTGTTTTTAGATATTCAAACTTTTTATGCTTTCACCATCAAATGCTCAAATATGTTCATGAGCTGCAAAGATTTCAGGAATTTACTGGAGAATTAATTACACCTTAACTGATTTAAGAAATTGTCCAGTATCTTGTGGCAACAACAATACAGCTCTGCTAGCTTGTCTCACTGGTACCTGTCTTGGTGGGTCACTGGAGTTTGTGTATTTCTGTTCAGTGTAACTGAGGGATTAGATAAGATAGTAGTTACTGTGCAGATCTCAAAGAAGCATGTGTGATAATGCTTCCCCCATTCACCATGATTACCTCCTCCTAAAGATCCCTCCACCCTAAAATACTGTTCCGTGGCTCATAACCAAACTCAGTCTGTTCACAAAAAGCCATGAAAAATAGCATTGAGGTGCTGGAGTGTGCCTAAAGAAGGGCAATGAAGCTGGTGAATGGTCTAGAGAACAAGTCTTATGAGGGGTGGCTGAGGGAGCTGGGGTTGTTTAGCTTGGAGAAAAGGTGGCTCAGGGGAGACCTTATTGTACTGTACAGTTACCTTAAAGGAAGTTGTAGTGAGGTGGGGATTGAGCTCTTCTCCCAAGCACCAAGTGATAAGCTGAGGGGAAATGGCCTCAGATTGTACCAGGAGAGGTTTAGCTCAGATATTAGGAGAAATGTCTTTACTGAAAAGGTTGTGCAGCACTGGAATAGGCTGTTCAGGGAAGTGGTTGATCATCATCCCTGGAGGTCTTCAAGAAATGTGTAGATGTGGAATTTAGTAGCATAGCTTAGTGGTGGACTTGTCAGCACTAGGTTAAAGGTTGGACTCAATGCTCTAGAAGTCTTTTCCAACCTGAATATATCTATGATTGCAGAATGCCTGAGAGTTAAACAATGCAGTTACTTAACTGGACTTGAAGAACTTTCATTAAATTGAAGCCTAAGTTCAGGGATAAGTTCAAGGGTCCAAGTATTGGGCTGAAAGCCCAAGAATACTTTGGAGCTGGAGCAACCCATGGGTCCCAGCAGTTTGCTTGTATGGAAAGTATTGCTTAGCAGGTCCTGAAGTTGTACTGAGAGCACAAGCATTCATCCTATGCATTATTCCCCCTTGTTCTGTGTTTAGGCTAGAGACAAGCAGATTTGTAGGATCTTTAATTTCAGAAACCTGCAAACTGAAATAATTCTAGACTTGGTTTTGGTTTTACACTGCCTGAGAGAAGACATCTTAAATGTTACAGAAGCTTAAGGAGACAGTAGAAATTGTTTGACTGCTTAGCACTTTCTACATAACCCCTGCTGAGGTTAGCACAATTATGGAGAAAACAAAATGAAACAAAAGTACTTAGCTAGACTGTCTCTCTGAAACGTTTTTCCTCTTAAATCTCTCACCTGCCATGTTCCATGATACAAGCAGGAGCTGTACAAATCTTTTAGAAATTTTATGGACATTGATGTGCTAACACCTGAACAAAAGATAGCTTCTTCACTGTTTCACTGGGGGAGGATGAGCACCTGAGCTAGATGTGGAAGTACCTCCCTTCAGAGAAGGTCCTGTGTACTGGGTCCTCCTCATCCCTTCCCAGGAGTGCTGTCACCACAGGCAGAGTGCGAGCTGGGCTCCGCTTCCCTGGCTGGAGGAACGAAAAGGGCTGCAGCAGTTGTCAAAGAGCCTGGTGGTGATGGGTGCTCGGCAAGAGCCACCCCTGCCCTTTGCCAGGAGCAGGGCCTTTTTGTGCTTGTCAGGCACTGGTGGGAGCTGTGGTTAGGCTGGGGCATCTGAGAGTCTACGCCGAGCAATTTGATGCTTGATGAACTTCACAGTCCAGCAGCAAAACGTGAAGCTTACAAAAGCACATTTAGGGCTTTGCAGAGCTGACTGGAGGCTTTCTGGTTGCAGACACTTGGGTTTTAAGTCCCTCAGTCCCACAGAGGCACTCACAGAGGTAGCCAAGTCCTTCAGACAGCCTGGCTCCAGGATCCTGCCAGGAAGCAGGCAGTGCAGTCAGACAAGAGCCGTGTCTTCCAGACCCCGGTCAGAGGTCAGCATCTCCTGCCTGTCGTCCCCCCAGAGGCCGAGCACCTCATTGCATACCCTCACCCTGTCCCTGTGCCGTCACATGGGCAGCATCCCCCAGGAGCACCCCTGGCAGGATTTGCCTCCTGGCAGGACTTGGCTCCGGTGCTGGCACATTCTCAGCGCGGGTGGAAGGATTTAAAAAAGCAGCCGCCTAATCCGCTGCCGCCCCTCCTTCAGAGCCTCCTTGCGCACCCCACGCTGGGCTGGCGCTGGCCGCGTTGCCAAGGCCCGCATGTATCCTGGAGACGGCGCCCAGCAAATAGCCGAGCCGCTCTCTGCAAAGCCCATATTGCAGCCCGGATTGCAGTGCTCCTCGCTCAGGCTCCCTGCGAGAAGGAATCCAGCGCCTGCCTCCCGCTAACGTGATGGCGACGGCTCCTTCGGCGAAGACGTGGCGAGCCGGGGATGCGCTGATGGGCGTCCCCCTGAGATAAGGGCGCGGGGAGGGGGCGTTCGGCACACGTGCTGTGCGCGACCAGCCATGGATGTGTCGGACCATTCAGACCTCTCCTTGTGAGAGCTGCAAAACAGCTTTTGTTCCCAGCCCTCTGCCCCCACCCGTGCCCCTGCTGTGGGCTGTACAGCAGTCACTAAAGAAGCCTGTTTGTGTTTTTTTTTCTTTTTTTTTTTCTTTGGGGGCTGAAGCTATGGCAAAGGCCCCCGAGCGAAGCAGGCACAAATGGAGTGCGCTTCACACTTTCCTCCGCTGCAACATGAACCCGGAGACCCAGCGGGTCGTGGTCTTTGTCATCCTGCTCTTCCTCATCATCGTCAATGTGGTGCTGATGTTTCTTTTGGCGTTCCACTGAAGGAGGACTGCCGGTAGTGGTGTGGTGGCTGGGGGTTTCCAGGACTGGGCGATAAATCAGCAGGTCAGCATGTCGTTGTCTGCCTCTGGTCTGCCTGTCTGCCGTTACGGTGACTGTGTGTCTCAGAGTATCTCTCCTTTGTTTTTTAATCATAACCCCCTTCCCCACCCTGCTCCCCTCGCTCTCCTCCTGTCATCACCCGTGCCTTCTGGTTTGGATCTCACCGTTAAACCTGAGAGGGAAAGAGCTAACAGAGCCACCCTGCTTAGTCGTAACTGCTGTCCGTGGCACTAATCGGCCTCGATTGCTAACGATGACAATACCATCCCTATCCGTTGCACTTCTCAGCCCTGGAGGAGCCCAGCGTGCTGCTGCTTTGTTTGCAGAGGGACAGTTGTGCTATAACGAGCCTTCACACAAGGACCTGCTCCATGTATGCACCCGCTGCAAAACGCTGAACCCTGTAATGCCTCTGCTGCTCGGCTGTTGTCATCGTGAGGGCTGTGAACGTTGTGCTGTGCGGTGGTGTCTGAGTAATGTTCAATTAGCCAAAGTGATTGATCGTTAGAGTGCATCAGGAATTCGGGCTGAATAAATTGCAGCAGTGTGGAAGGAGTATTTTGTTGGCTTTTATCCTGTTTCCTCTGTTACATCTCAGTGCTTGTCTGCTATGTGTACGTGTATTAAAATGGCTGGCAGAACCCCGGCACAGGACACTGCTTGCAGGCCTCATGTTTCTTGCTGGCCAGCAGCAGCCATGCACAGCAGGGAAACCACTCAAGGAGCATTCCTGTAGAGCTGTTAGGAGAGCAGGGCAGCAAAGCAGCATGCCTGCTCCAGGCCTGTTCACCTTGGTGACGTTTTATCAGCAGTCCTTTACATCACAGCACTTCCAGGCTTGGACATTGGCATCTCAATGAAGCAACCCTCTACTTGGTGGCAACAGCGGAGACGATTCCTGGGGGAAGACAGATTGGAGAAGAGCCTACAGTGCCCCACTCTCATTAACACTGCTCGCTTTTCTGCTGGAGACTGAAAAATATTCAAGCCCTTAAGATTTGGCAGGATCCTTCATTTTGTCTGTTAGGAAATCTGCAGTTAAAGCCCAGCTTTCATGAGGGCAGTACATTTTCTGGCACTAATGGTTGAAGTTCCTGCAGTTCTTTCAAAGCTGAATGTTTATGGCTCCTGCAGTCTGGTGTGAGGGTGAGAAGGGCTGGGTGGTGATGTCCTCCGTCATCTTGTGAGTGATGTTCTCTGTACCACTTATGTGATTGTGTATAATTATGTTGGTGTTGTACAATCCACATTGCTTTAGCACACAAAGAAATGAGATGTATACTTGCTGAGCTCTTTCTTGTTTCATCTGAGTATGGAACATGCTTCTTGCTGAGAAAGGAGAGCCTCCCATAGTGCTGAGCATGGAGCAGCAGGCCCCAGCTCTGTGATTCTCTGGGAATCTCATGCACTTTATAAACTATTAAAAACTTGACTATTAATTCTAGTAGCTAGACCTTGTCATAAACAGCCACTGCAAGCATCCACTGTGTGTTTTTGTTTTCTGAAGTTACCATTTCAAACCAAAGAATGAAGCTACTGGCTTTCAAACAAACCTGTTTTATATACCCTCTCACCTTTTTCAGTGGCCTTAGTTTGAATCAGAACTTTATGGCATAAGGTGGACACAAGATTGTGTATTGGAAAGAACAGGTTCTGTGTAGATGTGAAAACATAGCTTGGTATTCAAATGATTGATGGGGAACCTAGGTGTGACTTTAGGTTCATAAGAGCAATGGAGAAAGCTTTTGGCAGCTCCTTGGGAGGGCAGAATCGCACACAAGGTTTGAGCCAGCTCTGAAAGCGTCTGAGCATGCAGAAGCTCTCACCCCTCCTGCAGGTGCCGAGCATTTTGCTGTAAGCAGCAGTGGGAGCAAGAGGCCTCAGCATCATGGCAGCCCTGCAGTGTGTTTGAGCTGTCAGTTATTGCTGTCTCACCTGCTCCGTATCTTGGAACAGTGCAAACCATCTGATTAAAAGAATGAGAACTGCAGTAATTCACAGGGTCTGCACGCACGTGCATAGCTCTGGAGAGCTAGGTAGGTCGATTCCAGTGTTTGGCTCAACACGTGTAAGCTGTGCTGGGCTGAGCACAACCATCTGCCAGCCAGGAGGACATACCTGAGGTTCACAAAGTGACTCATGCTCTTGTCTAGCCAGGCATCACGTAGCTGAAGCACTCCTTGGGTGGCTTTTGTCACCCAATTGGAGGCCATAGCTGTTTCTTACACTGTGCCAGAGAGGTGCTGCAGGGAAGTTTTGAAGGGACCTCTTTTTATTTAGCATCCCACAGTACTGATCAGGTAGCTGAAGCTGGTGTTGTGGTGATGAAGTAATTAACCCTGTGCTAGCTGCTGGTGGCTCGGTTAGGGGACACCTTAACTGTGAGCAGGCAGCTCCTGCTGGTGTCACCTCCTCCTTTCCTTCTCTTTCTGGCCCTCCTCTTGCCAGATCTCACCATACCTGGCATGGCTTCCTTGTATCTAAAAAGTCCTCTTTGCTCTGCACAAATGTTTCCCTTTTCTTCTTTGACACATTAAAGCTTGGGCAGGATCAGCCCATGCATGCAGTAGCGGTTGAGGAGTGTCATACTAACAGCTGATTCAGCACCCCAAAATGCTCACTGTTTTCTCCCAAGGGCCATGGTGAACCCAGGACTGTGAGGGACCACCCAGAAGAAAAGTACATTATGGAGAAGGTTAATGCAGGCCTTGGTGAGATTGCCCCTTGTAAGGAAAGGAGAGGAGAAATTTCACCAGGTTATTGGTACTGGCATAGTATGGGGGCAAAAAAAGTAGAACCTTTTAAAATAAATAAATAAATAAAAATTACAATTAAAAAAAAATTGCAAGATTATGGAGTACTCACAGAATCACAGAATGGCCGAGGTTGGAAGGGACCTCTGGAGATCACCCAGTCCAACCCCCTTGCCAAGCAGGATCACCTGGAGCACGTTGTGCAGGATGGCATCCAGGTGGGTTTTGAATATCTCCAGAGAAGAAGACCCCACAGCCTCTCTGGGGAACCTGTTGCAGTGCTCTGTCACCTCACAGTAAAGAAGTCTCCCTCACTGGAGATTTGTTATTATAACTGCATGCCACATGTGATAATGCTGGTTTCTAAGAACATAGGAGCAATTTTCATCCTAATATTTAATGTTACTTTTTTTTTCTTCCCACTGCTTAACTACACACTCAATACCTGACTAATTCTGAAGTAGCTGTGTGCAGTTTCTGTACGGGACCCCAGTGTTTTCCTTCTTTCTTGACTTGATCTGCAGCCATATACGTGTAGCTGGAAGCTGCAGTTGGTGTGTCCATGTGAATCAGGCTGATATTAATTGTGACTCATTCAAGCCTGCCACAGAGCTTGGCTGAAGAGGCTGTGATAGCTGATAAAGGCCAGGAAAAACAAAGCTGGTGAAGGATCCCTGAATCATGCAGGAGCTGGAGGTCTTGACTGGATGGTGGGGAAGGAGAGGGCATTTTAGTAAACAAAGTTCACTTTTTCTTTTTTCTATTCTCAGCCCACTTATTTGACCTAAGAGACAGGGACTTTTAGGGAAGCCATGCTGAGGTGCCTGCCATATCCAGCTGTATGGCATGGGGCAGGGTGCTGCCTCTGTGGGCCCTGCACGGGGCATTTTGCATTGCCCCTGAGTGGGGCAAGATTGCCAAAACATCAAACGGGCAAGGGCTGGCAAAGCCTACTCTGCCACTGCCAGCTGTGGAGCCTCATGAGTGTAAAGAGCATCTCTGAACAAGAGCAAGACCAACACATCATTTCCAAAGGGAGTTTTGGGCTTTAGATTGTATCTTTTCCCTTAATTTGTTCTCTCAGGCTAAACTCATTTCTGTGGTGGTATGTGATATCTGCTGTCTTTGTGATTTATTCTTGGAATCTAAGGCATGAGTTGGCCAGATAAGAAACACAGTAAGCATTTAGGATGATACCATCAACAATTATTTTTAATTAATGCTTCTAATGTTTTGATTTAAAAAAAAAAATAAAATCTTAATATACAGGTTAAGGAAAGACTTATGGGAGGGAGAGTACTTGTTACTTATACCATGTCACCGGACTTGTTAACTATGGAATGTGCTGGAAAGTACAGAATAAAATGATGTCATCCTTGAATCTTTGTATCTGTTCTTTAGCTAGGATTACTCCAGATGTGGCTGTTGATGCCCCTTACAGTGCATTTGGCAGTGGTTGAAATGGGGCTTGGAGCATTGTCGTGGAGCTGCTGAAGACCCAGGGTTGTGTTCTCTATCCTGTTGCACTGGTGCAAACCTCTGTTGCTGTGGTAGATAGTGACAGGCAGCTCAGCTATGTGGGAACTGTCAGAAGAAAAATATCTACCCGAGCACGAGGATGTTGACTCTAACAGCAAAGGAATCCGTGGGAAGTGAAGGACCATGGGTGGTGGAATTTGGGAGCTTGCTCTCCTTTGCTGCTGGCCAGCTGATCTGGCCTCTCTGAGCAAGGGCCTGTTGTTGCAGGGCTGTGGTCCTACACATTCCCCTGCAGCACAGATATCCTGCACTTCCCTTCTCCACCTGGAGCCTGTGACCCTAGCACAGCCCCTTCCAGCATACTTTTCCCTCCAGAACTCACCAATTCACCAGTTTGGACACCTGAATCTCTGCTGTCCCTTAGGGGCAGAGCCAGTAGAGCCTCCACCAGCGGGGAAAGCAGAGCTGCCTTCACCTGCAGCAAAGGCAACGCGGGGCAGGGAGCAAACCACTGTAACATCCATGCTTAGAAATCTTGTTTGGTATTGCATCTATCTAGGATGTCAATACAAAAATGGCGTTAGGATATTGTCTTTTGCTAGGCCACGTGCTTGTGCTACTGGCTTGTAGCCAGCGCTGTGCAAGGGGAGTATGTGAATGTTATGGGCCCATTTTCTGTCATCTTTGTGGTAAGATGGCTGGGAACAGCACAGCAGAGCTGGGTTGGCTGCCGTGGGTTGTTCTGAATCATGGTGCTGTCCAGTCTTGCTATGTTGGGTATCTGCAGAGTTGTGGCAACTGTATGGAAACAAAAGCACCTTATTTAGGGATCGTATGTGAAACCAAAGAGCTATGCCAAATTCTCTCATCAGCAAACTGACGCAGATTTCCTCACCTTGCCAAATAAGATCCACAAAGAGATTAAGAAAATACGGGCTGCCAAGTTGTGACTTGGTATTTTTGTATCCCAGTTCGCACCTGTAACACCAAGGAGTCAGGACCTGTTCTAGCAAACACTACCTAGTGAGAAAACTTGCAGTAGACATGAAAGGGAAAGTGACTTGTCCTGTGACATGCGAGCCTCATGGCCAGGCTGTGAGGAGAGCCAGGGACTGTGGCGTGAGATTGTTGCTTGATCTACCTAACGTGCTCTGCATTGATCTGCTTTTGCAAAACTACTCGTTTGTCACACTGAAAAGCCCATAGTCACTGCGAGAGGGCTGTGCAGGGGGGCAAGGTGATTAAAACGAGAACCTGTGAGGGACAGGAGAGATGTTTATGTTTTCATATTTTGGCTGAGGAAGCCATGTTCTGCAGGAGGAACCGCAGATGCTGCACTCTCCCTTACACAGGGCTTGTTTGCAGCGTGGCCATGGAAACAGGAGCGTGGTTCTGGGCTGAGGCTTTCGCTTTGCTGAAGCCATGAGTCCTCCTCGTGCAGACTTGAGAAAAGTGAATATGGAAATACTCAAGAGCATAATAATAGAGTCTCAGAAGATCCTAGGAATCTGCTGCTGTTGCTTGAATGAATCTTCTTTACCTAGCATGAGACATTTGCAATATGAAAAGGTCGGTGTGTTTTTTGTTGGCGGTGAGGTGTGTTTTTTGTGTGTGTGATTAGTTTGTAGAACTGTCTGTGGGACTACAAAAGAAATTACTCTTTTTTTTTATATATATATATTTATAGATACTAACTAGAAACAAAGGCTAGGCAGCCTCCTTTGCCTCACAGTAAGACAGTATCAAGGTTCTTTGTTCTTTTTGTCTCTCTAAATGCTGATGTTCAGATTTTTCTCTGCTCCATTTTCAAAAGAAAAAAAAAGGAAAAGAAAAAAGATCAGACAGTGATCCTTGGTTTAGTGAAGAAAAGATCTGCAACAGTGTGTGCATTGGGAGGGAGATCACCGGGAAAAGAAAAAGAAAAAAAACAAACAAACAAACTCAAGTTTTGTGTCACTGAAAGCCTGCAGGACTGATCTTCCAGAAGAAGGTGAGGAAAGGAAGCGGATAAATTTTGCATGGTTAAGGCAGGGAGAGCATCACTGAGAGCCAGGTCATGGAGACTGCTAAATGATCACTGTTGGCCTCGTGTCTGCCAGCACTTACCAATGTTGTGCAGACTTTGGCACAGTGTTATTAATCCAAAGATGTTTTCACAGGAGATAGGAGCAATAAATATAATTTCAGTGTGTTCTTTGGTGTATGTCCCATTAAAATTAAATTGTGCACACAAAGGAAAAAGCCATGCACTGTTTCTGGCTTATTGCCCACTGCAGGCCCAAAGAGATGTTGACCTTTTGATGATTCAGAGTGGTTTGCTAGCAACGCAAAGCTTTAAAATGTTTTCTTTAACCTTATTTGTAAAACAAATTTAGATCAATTTTCCTTCAAGCTATAACTGATTCTGTAGCAACAGTTGTCAGAGAGTGTAGAGGTCTGGGAACTGCATGGGTTCCCTTTCCTTTTCTTCTGCAAAGAGCCAGGAGGCAGCATTTATGCTCGCTGAGTCTCCACATTGGATGAGCTGCAGCTGGCCTGGTTCGGTGACATTGTCCTAAGACCCTCTGCCACAAAGTGCAGCAGTGACACAGGGTATCTGTAGGCAAAGAGGACCGCTGCTCCCCATGTGTCTAAAGTTAAAATGGTGGAAGAGGAAGTGAAAAAGGAGGTAGGGAAAATCTTAAAATTAAGTTAGGGAAGACACAGTGGAATCAGGAGCGGTACTGTAATGAAGGAAGAGGAGAGGTAATATTGTAAGTGGATGTAGTGGTGAGAGTGCACAAAGGAAATGCAATCCTGCAGGCAGTGGTAAGAGAATGGGGAAAATGTGTAGCTTAAGTGACATAATAATGTGTCAATGTGCCATTTAAATATATATATATATATATATATGTTTTTTCCTAAATAAAATCGTATCTATTTGTGTGACTGAAAACCAGTAGCTTAAAAAGGATGCGAAAGTAGTCACTTCTAAATGTGTGAACAGCCAAACAGAAACATCTTGGGCTATTTCCAGTCCCAGATAGTACAGTTAAAATTAGGGCATCAGAAAAGGCATTGTGTTAACCAGGTAAATACTTCCCGTCCTGAAGTAAACGTGAACATCAAAACTGTTGGGGAGGTGGAGAAGGGGAATCAGTAGATGTATTCATCTACAGCCAGAATGGAACTAGAAACAAGAAGCTTTGTAGCTTGTGCCCCAGGACAAGTCTTGTTCAGATCTGAGAGTTCAACCCCACCCCTACTCCTTTCCAGTCTTTCCAAACAATGAAGATAAGGGCAGAGGGTGGCTGATTTCCAGGCACAGTTATGGCACCAGCCTAGGAAGCCGTGCTACAAACAGGTGAGTGTCTGTGTGCCGCCTCCTGCGGTGCAGACAGAGCTGTCGGGCGAGGACTGCACCACTTCCCAAAGATGTTAAGAGCATTAAAAAGAAAGATTCTGTCCGAGATCTGGGCTCTGTGGGTACACCAGACACCTTAACCTTAACCTGACGTGGCAGGTGCCATGCACGTGGGAGAGGTGTGAGAAGTGGGCTTGCCAGAAGCTGAAGATACTTAAGCCACTTTCTAAGCCTTACAGCTTTTAAGCTCCTTAAGCCACTCAAAGGCTTTAGATGGGTTTAAAATGCTTAAGACACTTTAAGGTCTTAGATGAGTTTAAGCTGTTTAAGCTGATTTAGAGCTTTGGAATGACTTAAGTTCTCTGGCTTTGTGAGCTTAAGGTGTTTTTTAGGTTCTTTGAGCTCTTAATTGTAAAGACCTTTCTAAACATTTTGAGTGAGGATGCAGTGCATACCCACCTTGTAGCCTGTGCACAGGGACTCCTCTCTGAATGCATCCCAGGCGTCTTATCAGTCAGGTTTCCCTGGGTACACTTTTGTCCTCTCTTATTTTCCTCCCCTTTTTCTTTTTTGGCCAGAAAACAAGCAGCCAGGGGTTGGATGTCCAAGTGTTAGGGGCACATGGCTGCTCCATGCGTGTGACTCACTTTCCTCCATGTGCTTGGCAAGGGTTGCATGGGTAGGATGTACAGCATGTAAGATCTGCTATGTTTAAGCTGTGAGAAAGTGTTTTACTTACCTCTGCTTGAGAAGTCCCAGCCCTACCCCAGAGGACGTAATGTCCTTGTAATCACTGTGTTAGCAATTGCTAATTTTCTAGCTGAACAACAATGTTGCTGTACCTCAGGGAACGTATCTGTCTGCGTCAAGTTAACGTTTTGGGGTCTCACCTATTTAAGAAGTATTTGGAGGTAATACAACTAGTCAAAATGGAAAATAATAGATGTATTTTCATTTGTATTTTTTACTGCACTAATGACCTAAGACCAGCTCTGTAGGGCCAGCCAGGAACACTTTTAGTTGTGACTCGGGGTAACTGCTTAGGAAAACATTGAAGTATGGCCCTGTTCTTTCCATTGTGTGCCTTTCCAGGTGTAAGATCCTTGATGGGCCAGAGGTGGTATCCAGATATGATATGTTTAAGCGGCCTTGAAGGACATAGATTTGCTTAATCTGTTTTTAAAACCATCTGTGCTTGGCTCATGGCATCTTGTGGCACAGCATAATTATGTACAACAGGAAAAAGTACTACTTTGGTATTAAAATTCTGGCCTGGCGATCTCACACATGGGCCTGGCATTTCAAGCCTGTTAATCATTTTGTAACCCTTCACGTGGTCAGCCTCCATCCACCTTTTTCTGTTGCAGCTTCAAAGTCTGTTCAGCTTGTTCTGGCCTGGAAACTCTTCCAGACTCCCAGCTGGTGTTGCTCTTTGTGCCTTTTATAGTTCTCTGCTTCTTTCTTTCCGAGTCATCCCTGACATTCAGACTTTCTGACCCTGATGCACCAGGCTGGTGTTTTCCTAAATCTGTCTGCAGAGACATTCTTGAGGAGCAGCTCATTTAGAGTCAGCCGTTTGTGTTAGATACAGCTTGTGCTCCGTTTATCAGCAGAGAAATTCATTTGCCATTTTATCACCGAGTAAATCACCATTGTATCTGTTTGTTTGAAAAGAGTTTGAAAATATCACTTATACCAGAAAATAAATGTCTAATAGACATAAGTTTAAATAACTGTCCTCTGGAAACTTGCATGAAAGGTTAAAATAGAAGCTGTTTAATAGCTTTATTTACTCTAAGCACTACCAGCTGGAAGTAGTGAACTTCTAGATGTGATATAAAGATAACATTTAGCAGAGTACTATCGAATTTGATAAGAGCTTGTTTCCTCAGTGCCAAAGCTTAAGGATGCTGATGTCCCAGATTAGTAGACTTCTCATTTACAGGTCATGGGAGAGTGATGGCTGGGGTACTGAGGGCACTGACAGGACCTAGATGAGGAGGGGGCCTCCTTAGCTGCAGGTCACTGCCCCACTCTTTCAGAAGAGCTTTCCTAGCCTATTTCATCTGAAAGTAAAAAGGCCTAAAGCAATTTCAGTCTATTTCTTGCTATAAAATAATCAGCTGCTATATCTTAGGTGAGGAACCGGGAACTTCTTGCATCAATCTGGACTTTGAAAAATCACATTTAGCTGGGCTCATGCACATGCCCCTGGTAAGCTCTGTCACGCCATACTCCTCACACGCAGGTTGCAAAAAGATGAAGCACGGCTCTGCCGCCTCCGCTTTCTACAAGGGTTGCTTCCCTCCTCCTGTGGCTGCTTCAAAGCTTCTCCTTGCCTGCCGGATGGGGACCCTCCTCCTCTGTCCATCTGTTTAAGCCACTTCCGAGGGGGAAGCTGCAGTTGGATGGTATATAAATAAAGGGGAATAATGTAATTAATGCTAGTCAGAACGGTTTTGTAGGAAATTATTCCTACCAAATATGCTGATGACAAACATTGAACGTTTGGTAAATGGAGGCAGCTATACGAGGTGTCACAGGAGGAGTGAGAATTCGGGCACTGATTAAAAAATCAGCGCTATACACTGTCAGTGTAGTTTACTTCCCAGGACTAAGATCTGGGTGGGTTCTGATGGATTCTGGCGTCCCGCAGCAAGCCTTAGCTAGCCCACGCGCCTCCCTGGCAGGGAAGAGAGATGGGGCCTGGGGGCTTGGCTAATTCAGAGCATCAGCATTAGTTCTGCCTTTGGGTTGCAAGCAGTGCTGCCTACAAACTTAGGGGTTGCTATCAACAAGGAAAAATAGCCAATGTGTTTGTCTTCTGTGCTGCCTGCTGCAGGAGCTTCGGCAGCTGAAGGGCAGCTGGGTTTGTATTGTCTCCCATTCTCTTCTAGGTTTGGGGCAGGAGACTGTGGCTGTTCAAGAACATGCGTTGGGTTCTCCTTGATATTACAAAGCCAGCACATAAATATTGTTTCATATGGAGATTAATTAGTTGGTTTTCAAACCTTACTTTAATTGCAAAGATCAAAAACTGTAATAAGATAAGCCATTTTGGTCCTAGGAGCTGCCATGGTTGGCAATGGTGAGTGTTCCCTTTAATACATGCTGCTTTGGAAGGTGAGCAGCTCTTACAGTACAGCTGGCTGATTGTGCACAGTGATTCAGCACAGCATATTTCAGTACATAGCAAAGGGATTTTATCTTAGAAAGCGCCATATTCCTTACGAACTGGTCAGAATGTGTGTCGAAAAGGCTGCCGAATGCCACTTTGCCCAGAGAGTTATGAGTTAACGTGGGCATTTCCCGAGTGCCAGCCAGCCCCTACCCACCATGTTATAAAATCCCGCGCAGCTCGGCCCCAGCTCCAGCTGCAGTCACACTGCTAAAGCAAACGCCCAGCTCATGCACCCACAGGTGGCTCAGCAAAAAAGCAGAGGCTCTTTGTGAGCGCAGCCAACATGCGTCACCCACAGCTCAGCTGCTGTTCCTGTAAGTGAAGCCTGGTAGCTGAGTTTGTAAAATTGTAGCTTTGACATCCATTCCTTTCCCTATTCTAGTCCTCTCCACTTTGTGTTAGAAAGCTAAAGCTCTACATTTCTAGAAGACTGACAAGGCTCACAAGATTTCAAAAAATGGAAATAGGGGGTTTGTTCATAATGCTGAGTACACTTCAGGCTCGTCAAAGTCTATGCAACAGGCCTGCTAAGCGACCTGTGAGTTAACAGCATCCCAGATCACTCCAACACCTTCACTCATTAATTGCCAAGTCCAGCTGTCCCCCTCCACAGCTCGCTGGGCCAAATCCCTGCCATTTGACCAGACTGAACTCAGCTCTTTATGTTGTAGTAGCTTGGCTAGTGAGATGCTACTTGAGACTCCTGGATTATTTTCCCTCTGTAGCACTGGCTGTGTGCCAGCCCTTACGCCCCCTGCCCGCGGGGCTGTACCGTCGTGGTGCTCTTCTCCCTGAGGAGCAGCACCCTGCAGCGAGCGTGCACGTGAGTGCGGTGGCAGCACAGGGCAGCTGAAAAGAGGCAGTGGGGAGCGCTGACGCCTGGTTCTGCAGAAAGTGGGAGCCTCCCATCCTCCCCTTCCCAGTCATCCTGATGTTATTTTTGTCAAAAGGGATACACTGCATTAAGCTGTTTCTGGTTCAGTGAAGGGACATTTACTGTCCAGAGGCAGACTATATTTGATTTTTTTTTTTCGAATGCTTCCAGTTAACTCTCCTGATTTACTGTATGTGCTATTATCCTGTCATTCTTTTACAACATGCGTCTTTTTTTTCTTTGAGAAGGACAAAACCAGTCACCATGAGCAGTAGATAACTGTGATCAAGCCAACCTAAGGTGCACAGCATGTGCATTATGTAGCAGGGCCGACAGTGTTACAGTGTGGCCCATAACCACAGACAGTGCGTTTTGTACATCTTCTTTTTCTCCCTCTGGTCTCCTAGATTCCTCTTTCCATTGTCTTCCCAGAATTTATATATATGTGTATATATATATATTTATTTTTTTTTCTTTCCTAGATTAGGCCCTCTGTGAGACATGGTGTCGCACAGACAACTAGTGGCCCTGAGCACAAGCACTTGAACTCTCTGGGAGACTTACTATAAGCAGTTTAAATGCTAAGTTTAACCACTCTAAAGGTTTAAAGCTCTTACCATCCTAGGCCAGCACTGAGGCCTCAGAATACTTTCTGCTCTTAAGTGTGTCTCTAACCATTGGCACTCACGCTTCTATTTCAAGGTTGTCCATAGCAGGGCTGCACTGGCAGCACACGGACGTCCTTCACCAACAAGGTACCACTGCTGAGCCCTGTTTGCTGGCTGAGGCAAACTCACCATTATGAGATTGCAGTACATCAAAATTACTTTTTTTTTTTTTTTTTTTTTTAAATGGTGGTAAATGCAATGTGCCCAAGTGATTTGGAACAAATGCTACTGAGAGCAAAGTCAGTTGAAGCACCTGCCAGACTACTGACAGCTCTTTTTCATGTTTCTCATGAGGTGCAAGCAGTAGTCAATGCTTGTTTGGCTCAGCAGCAATTGTGCCAAAGCTGCAGCTACACTGGCTGCTTTTCTGTGAGGATCTGGCAGTTTGATGTTCTCTGTCCACAGCTCATCAGCGATGGCAGCGTGGTGTATGCAGAAGCCCTCTGGGACCATGTCACGATGGATGATCAAGAGCTGGGATTCAAGGCTGGTGATGTCATTGAAGTAATGGATGCTACCAACAAGGAATGGTGGTGGGGAAGGATTCTGGACAGCGAAGGCTGGTTTCCAGCCAGCTTTGTACGGGTAAGAGCTTGATTTTTTTTCTATGTCTCTCCATTACTGCCAGGTGTTTTTTTTTTGTTTTTGTTTTTGTTTTGTTTTTTCCCAGGTTTTATGTTCTGTAGTGAATGCTGAGAACTTCTACTGCTAGGATAGTTGGTTCAACATGTGCTTGTTACCATTCCTCTACGCATGGCCATTTACATTGAACTCTTGGGGATGGGCTGCCACCAGTGTGGAGAATTCTCTCTTTGCATCAGTAAATCAGAGCAAGGACAGTTTAGTTGTAGGTTCTGGAGCTAAGGTGAGCTGTACCAGCTGAGGAACTGCCCTGCATAGTGGTTTGCAGCCTGGGCTCCTGCTTACCCAGATGTGTGTTGGCTGGTTTGCAACCAAGCACCCAGAATCACCCTCAGGAGTAAGCAAGATGTACTTCCTAGCAGAATCCCAGAAGCAACTGACAGAGGTCTTCACTGTAGGGTCTATTTCAGACAGTAGGGATGAGCATGGCACCAAATTTAGTCCAGTGCCATACACCACATCCAAACATCTGTGACAACCTGACTCACACACACCTTCTCCTAGCTGTGGAGTTTTAAAAACATCGGGCTGCTGGGCTACAACACAGCAGTGTATTTCAGGCACTTAAAATAGAGAAGAAAAAAACCACATAAAATGGTGTCTTGGAGGTGGTGATGTCAATTACTAGAGGGTGAATATGAATCACTTGATATTGACCAATTTTGGGGCCAAGGCGCTCTCCCTGGTGCCAGTTACAAAGACCATATAGAAATAGCTATATGGAACAGGTAGACAGGCCCAGCTGTGTGCAGCAGAGGTTGGATCCATTTCCAACAGAGCATTCTGAAACGCGTGAATTCTCCATGCAAGCTGGGGGTTGGGGGGCAAGAGTCTGGGTAACTTCCGTGCACTCTTTTCTTTCTGTGAGAAGAAAGGCCTTTTGTCATTTATTTGGGCTGTGACTGTTGGTACGGATGCCTGGCTGCTTTCATCACGTAAGCACAGTACTGCAGAGGTGATTTGGTGCCTAAGGACAGGGAGATTCTTAGATATTCAGCTTCTTATCCGGGTCACTTTAGATCACAAATGACCCCAAACCAGGTGAAGCATGAAAGGAGGTTATCTGGTGTCTGCAGAAAAAGTCCTTGGTGAAGCAGAGCAGGTTGTGCTACAGAAGTTGTGAAATGCATTGTTATAGAGCTTGCAAGAAACGGTCTCAGCTGGTAACTGTTACAAACAGTATATATTTTTTGCAAGAAAGATTACTAGGACCAAATTCTCAGCACTGGTGGAGATGAAGCTACTATTTTCACAGCCAAAACACAGGCCTTGTTTTCGTTCACATTACTGACAAATTGTCCTGCTGGCAATTTCAGGGGAAAGCAGACTAGTGCTAGCCATTAGGGATGAAGAATAACTAGTTCTTTTAGCAGAGTAATTACAACACTTATTCAAGCATCCAACTGAAGATTTCCTACTAATTATCTCTGGGTCTCAAGCTTACTGCTGGGAAGGGCAGAATGGTCTGGGACTTGGGTAAACCTGCAGGTTTCTCAGTTACTCCACACAAGTTTCAGGCCAAGGTCTGAGTTTAAGACCAGCCAATGCTGTTTTACTCACAGCAAAGGAAAACCAGGATTGCACATCTTGAGGGTTTCACCAACTGTAAAGAGTAAGTGCAATCTATGCCTCTGCTGGCAAGGGATGGGTATGCATTATTTTTTATACAGAGAGATACATGTATATCAAGAGAAAAACAATCCTGCCTAGAAGTGACTATGTTAAAAGTTTAAAGCAGGCCTGTATCATTGTATTAAAACTGCTTACATTTATGCATGTTCCTACCTCAGAGTTTTTCATTTATTTTTTTGTGCTGGGATTGATGACTTGTATATAAAATATTCCCATGGGTGCTCTGGGATCTATTAAATATGCAGTTACAATACTAATATGTGAAATAAAGCTCCCAAGTGAAATGCACCAACAATTTCTTGTCCTTAGCAAAGGTACTTTGGTATTGCTGACAGTATATGTAGTGACTGTAGTACAGCATGTCTACAAAATGCTGTTGCTTGTCTCTGCTCATGCTATGCTGCCATCTCATGGGCACTGTGAAGGAGCCATGAGTTACACGCACAGCCCTGTAATGTAATGCAGCTTTTCATTACATTATGTGCCCGCTGGCAGCCGCATTTGCTTTTATATTAAAAATACATTATCTCTAAATAACCTTGGGGAAGCAGGTACTTCTGAGGGCTATCTGATATTTATAGTATGGGAATAATAATATAACTCTTATAAAAAAAAAGGCAAATAGTTACTGCTTTCCCCCTCTCTCCCAAAAAGTCCCCTCACAAATACCTAAGCAGAATTCACTTTGATAAAACATTTCCTGTCCTGATTGTGTACGTGTTCTCCCTCAAGGGCTTCATATCATTCCTGTGACTTCTGTCCAAGATATGCCTGCTTAAAACCACCCATATCACATATTAACAGTTAATCGGCTTGAAATTACCATCCCCAAACTGTCAAAACCTTTCCTTCTGGGGCTATGTGTTTACACATTACATACCATGGGAAAATACATTTACAGTCAGCATGTACAGAGTAGCCCTCTTCCCTCCTTATCGTAGCTCAGTCTTTGTCTGCCATTCTGTCAACCCTCCCAAACTTCCTTTCTTTGGAAGACTTGTATTTCTTACTATGAACAGTGAATGTCTTGTGTGTGGTACAGCTCCGAGTGAACCAGGATGAACCCATGGAAGATTACCCTGTAAAGGTAGAGGGTGGCAAAGAAGACGACTCCAGCAGTGGTACCCGCCGCTTCGGGATGGGGCAGACCACCAAAGATCAAATGAGGACCAACGTTATCAATGAGATCTTAAGCACAGAGAGAGACTACATCAAGCATCTGAAGGACATTTGTGAGGTAACGGAGTAAGGGGGAAGCAAAAGAAAGAACATCCCTAATGGAAACCAGAGGCTGTCCTGTTCTTGTGCAGACATATGGTTCCGAAGTGGGTAACTTTCCTCCTCTGAAAATGAGATGGTTTTGCCATCAGAGCCTGTCCTGCTACATAGTATCACATGCTCAGAAAACAGAAGACAATTCATTACAGCAATATCCCCAATGCCTCTGAATTTGGAGCACCCAGTTACGCTCTGATTAAATGGAATTAATTGTATTTCCCATGCCAGAGAAAAGTAAATGTCTAGCATTGCTGTCCTCTTTAATACATGTTCTGAGGTAATATAATCAGCAACTCCAACCTTCAGGCAAGTTATGCTCAGATTGAAGCAACTGGGGGATATTCAGCCTTTCACTTCCAAATATGCTGAGTATTGTGACACCCCTTCCAGAAGTGACACACTGTCAAATACACTGGGGTAAATTAAGGTAATTGATAAAAGAGTAGTGCAGGAACACAGATTTTCACTAAAATGACACGAAAAATGTAGTGTCCTCCAGGAGAGCCAGCTGGGGCAAAGCAGCAACACTTACCAAGCACCCTTCCTTCATGAGTCCAGAATTCTCCCATGTCTTTGAATAAGTGATGAATTTGGTAACATGAGCAGCCACGCCAGATCCTCAACTGAATTTAGGTGTCAGTGGATCAGTGCAGGGGTCAGAACACCCTGTAGCCTGCAGACAGACAAAAATGTTTTCTACAGGAGAGAAGGCAGCTCTGGGTGTGGGTTACTGCTTCATTTATGGCAGTGACATGACTGTGGGTTGATTTCTATTTCTGCCATAATTTGAGTGATATTTGAGGAAATAACAGCTAAGGGATGGATGCACTTGTGAACGAAGCGGGTACAAGAACCTGTACAACTGACTGCAGTCCTAGGGTTTTCTGATGATATCCAAAGGCCTCTGAGCAAGTGCCCAGCAAGCTTTCCAATGTGGTTTCCTCCTAGGGTTACATTAAACAGTGCCGCAAAAGAGCTGACATGTTTACAGAGGAACAGCTGAAGACAATCTTTGGGAATATTGAAGACATCTACAGATGCCAGAAGAAATTTGTTAAAGCACTGGAGAAGAAATTCAACAAAGACCACCCACATTTAAGTGAGGTTGGCTCCTGCTTCTTGGAATATGTAAGTAAATTTTACTTAAGGGGAAAGAGGTGGCTGAGCATGGGTTAGGCCAGAGGATTTGAAAGTTGGTCTGAGAACTGAAGCTCTGTTAATACAACAACAAAAAACAGCCCATCAAACAAACCTACCCCAGCCAGCTAGAGGAGCTCTTGTGGTTGCAGCAAGAACATTTCCAAAATGCCTCAGCTCCTGAGCACTGTATTGCCTGCCAGACCATGCTACTTCAGGCAGAGGTGTAAATCCCAAGTTGGGCCTGAATTTACAGCTATGGTATTTTCAGGTTTGTGCAGGATCAGCAGGCGGTTGCTGAGCTGGTCATTAAAAACATTCGGCTGAGCACAGGCCAGAATAGACAGAAATGTCTCAGGCTCTCAGATAAGCTGCACGAGCCCCAGCTTTAGGTCTCCTGGCTTCAAAGCATTAGGGGAGCATACAATTTATCAAACAGCCCCAATGTGATACAGGTTTGGAGCCAGGCCATCGCCCAAAGGAACATGGGCAGTAAATCCCTTTAATTTCCTTTGCAGCAAACAGAGTTTCAGATCTACTCTGAATACTGCAACAACCACCCTAACGCCTGCATGGAGCTGTCCCGCCTCACCAAAGTTAACAAGTATGTCTACTTCTTTGAAGCCTGCCGCCTGCTGCAGAAGATGATTGACATCTCTCTGGATGGGTTTCTGCTGACGCCAGTGCAGAAAATCTGCAAATATCCACTGCAGCTGGCTGAACTGCTCAAATACACCAACCCTCAACACAGGTAAGTCAGCATGGTGGGGAGGGGAGGAGTAAGACTGGTCTCATGGAAATGGACTAATGAAGAATTTTGTATTGAGAGCAGTTTACTAAGAGCAGCCAGTACCACAATTCTTCTGTGTTACCTTGTAGATACCAAAAAGAAAAGAAAAAACAAAACAAACAAACAAAACCCAGAAATTTTCAGTCAAATACCTAAATTTCCATTACAGTAGCACTGGGCTTTCCTGGCTGTTAGAGACCTGAAGTTGCAAAGTCCACCTTTTATCATGGTGCTTTCCTATTTATATTCGGCCTTTCTATCTGTGGTACCTGCACATACAGACTTCGTAGTTTTTTCCTGTCGCGATGGTATTGAATACTTTGCCACCAGAAGCACTGACTGAATATAGCCCAACATGTCTATGAACCTACACCAGGGCTTGTCGAGGCTGAAACTTAGTCATGAATTTTGCTTGGTGCTTTCCCTGTGGGAAGTCACGACCTACAGCAATCAAATCAATCCTTGCCTGCAAATCCATAGCTCCATTTCAGGGTGAAGGCACTGCTGTTGGCTCAATTAACAGTGTGACTTAGTAAAGCATCTGAAATAATTAGCTACAGAAATAAAGCATGAAAACCTGTATTAAAGTATTGGTATCGGTCCCTTGTGACAACTTAATTTTACCACCCTGATTTACAGCAATGGTATTTCTCAGACTTGTTTTCCACGTCTTATTAAATCATAAGCATGTTGTTCTGGAATTCTCTCTAAACAGAAAGCTCCTTAATGGAGTACACAGATGTTAGAAAATTGCATTAGAGATAAGTTGTGCCGAACTGCTCCTTCTCAGCTACTCTAACTCAAAAGAAGTTGCTGGTGGCAGCAGATGGTGTGTGGTGAGGGTGGATCAGCTTCTGTCCTACCCTTCCGGATTAACTAGCAGCTCCTATTTGAAACCAAGCCACATCTAAACCATCTTACCTCTGTGTGATCGAATTGTTCCCTGTAAGGAAACTGTGGCATTATGAATATATTGTATTAATGTGGGGAAAAAGCAATGCTTAGAAAGCTGTGGAAAATTTTCCAGCAACTAGTATTTACGCCTCTGTGACTGGATTTCATTACTTGCCTCCTTCTCAAGTCAGGCCTGGATTTGTTACAAGACTATATAATCTGTGCCTTAAAAGCAGCACACTTCCAAAAAGCTGCCCACAGCCACATGTACCTAATACATTCAATATAAAGTTGCTGGGGTAGGGCAGCAAGTAGCACTAATGTTTTCTGCTCTCCAGCCCTACAGCATGCTAGGTTGCACTCCTTTGGAGCATAGATGCAATAAATTTAATTTAAATAAAATAAATTTTAATTAAAATTTAAAAAGTCCTTTTGTTATGACACAACTCTGCTCTACCACAGGGATTATAAAGACGTCGAAGCTGCCTTAAATGCCATGAAGAACGTTGCTCGGCTCATCAATGAGAGAAAGCGGCGGCTAGAGAACATTGACAAAATTGCTCAGTGGCAAAGTTCCATAGAAGACTGGGAGGTAAGACAGACTTTCCCCATGCAGTGAATGGATTGTGTTTACTTTCTTCCACTCTCCCTCATTCTCCCCATCTGCCTATAGGAAGAACTTCATAACAGTTCTGTTGTTCTGTGGGTTTTTGTGTGTGTGCTTTTTAAAATGATGCGATCTTTTATTACAACCGAAAAGGTCTAGCACATCCCAGCTAGACCAGCTGCCTTTTTGCCTGTTCCCTGGGATTTTTTTTTTCCTTTTTTTCCTTCCAGAATAAAATTGGAATGTAGGCTGGTGAAATCCTATTGTTCTCCTCTTGTTCCCCATTCTACTGAGTGGTTTAGAATTGGTCAAAATGGGCAGAATTACCCCTTAATGTGCTTAGTAAGGCACATCATTCTCGTAGAAAGGCAAGCTCTGATATAGCTAAAATGGAAGCAAAATTTCACTGTAGATTCAACATAAAAAAAAATTAGCTAAAGAAAAAAACACAAAGCTACTCATTTTCTGAACCTCAGAGTCAGTAAAACCACTCCCTCTCCCACCAAAGGAAGTCAGACTAAATTCTAAGCTACCTCCTTACATGATTCCTTTAAGGTCAGGGATGTACCAGCTGCCCTAAGCAGACTCCCTAGAGAAGGAAAAATATCATTTAACACACTATTGTTCTATTCCAATTCAGTTCCCATTCCCTGGGAACCGAAGGGCACAGCATCCTCCATGATACAACAAGGCTTCTTCTCTATCACAGAGGCTCCCTCTCATTCCTGGAAGAGTGTTTCAGCAGCAGGGCTTCAGGCTACACAACCACTCTGAGGTTCTCCTGTGAGACCATGGGCTTATTTCTTCTCTCTTGTTTTGGGATGGCACAGACCAGACCTCTTTTGCTGCTCTTACTTCTCAGGGTGAAGATGTGCTAGTCAAAAGCTCAGAACTCATCTATTCTGGGGAACTAACCAAAATCTCCCATCCTCAAGCCAAGAGCCAACAGAGGATGTTCTTCCTCTTCGATCACCAGCTTGTCTGCTGCAAGAAGGTAAACTTGAGTAGATAAATCCAAGTTCTGTTACAATGCTGAAAAATGAATCAACTCCCTCAGTTCATTTCCAGTTGTTCTCTACCTGTCTGTTTCTGTAATACTTAATTCTGTTTGCAGTGTATGTGCTTCTTGCACAGACAAGAGATTTAGGTGCATTCAGGGCAGTCTTTTTTCTGGCATCCTGGTGTTCTGTACACCTGACCAGAGCAATAAACCAACTGCTAGCCAAAATCTCGTAGTAAGAGAGCTGTAAGAGCACACTGCACTGCTTCTAGGATTAGCATGTGGGTTTATTTTATGCAACTCAAGTATCAGCACTGACGCTCTCATTCTTTTAAATCTGTTATTTTTTCAACTGCACTTCCACGTGGGATTAGTATCCCATTCAGAAGCTTTCATGTAAAGGAAAAATTTGCATGATTGTGTGATCTCTCTTACAGGACCTTCTGCGTCGGGACATCTTGTACTATAAAAGTCGGATCAACATGGATGACATGGAAATCCTAGATGTAGAAGATGGAAAGGACAAGGACTTCAGTATCAGTGTGAAAAATGCATTTAAATTACACTGCCGCAACACTGAGGAAGTACACTTATTTTGTGCAAAAAAGCCTGAGCAGAAACAGCGCTGGCTGAAGGCCTTTGAGAATGAAAGGAGACAGGTTCAGCTCGACCAGGAAACAGGTATGCAGAAAGCAATGCTGTAACACAGGGGTATGTTTTTTATTTTATTTTTTTGACAGGAAGCCAAAGCATGCTCCAGGCCAGCTCTGGGCTGCTGACTAGAATGCACTGAATGAATTTGTGCAATTTGAAATACAAACCACAATGATCAGACACTGCAGGAAGTCCTCGGAGACCTTGATGTCTTTAATGAGTTCAGGCAGGGCTGACAAAATAGGCAATGTATTACACAGAGCATCAATTATTGTGCAAGATATCATGAGAGCCTGACATAGCAGCATCTGTACAAAACACATTCAGTCAAAAGATCGCATTGTGAGAGAGGGTTTTCATTGTTTTATCCAAATAGTTCAGATGTGAGATCTGAGCCACAGGTCTGGACTGGCTTTGTCAGCTGGTGGGGAGGGGTGGAGGCACTGGTGGGCAGTAAGCCTTGCCTGAGAGGTAAGGACCAGGCTGGGGGGGAGCAGTATGTGCCCTACCCAGCTCTGGGAGTAATTTTAGATTGTGCCCTCCCACCTCAGGTACTTTCCAGCTTCACTGTTTCTCTTAATGTCTATGCAAGTGTGCTCCCATGAAATACAACTGGATGACCTGCTGCTGACAGTCTCTCTTTTATTCTCCAGGTTTTTCAATAACGGAGGTGCAGAAAAAGCAAGCAATGCTGAATGCCAGCAAGCAGCACCACACTGGGAAGCCTAAAGGTGAGTCATTCCTGAACTTATAAATGCTGCTAGAACTGCAGGCTGGGGAGTGGTAGTGGTGTTTATGGACTACAGTACTAGTGCTTAAGCCACCACCTCTGAGAGCATTGCCTTTTCTGTTTAAGCCTTAAGTTGGTGAGATACCTCTTCCCATGTTAAAGTGCTTCAGTTTGCGTTCTCGTGGTCAGGTAAAGGTAGAGAGGGTTGTCAAACAGCTAGATAACGAGCAACTTGGACTGAAGTGATCATTCCCAGCTTGGAGATCTATATAGAAAACTAAATAATTATCACCAAAGATGAAAAACAGTAAAAATTAAGCTGTCTTACCCTTAACAGCAGAATCCATTGGTGAGACTGAAGGCCATATTCAGATGAACATACAGCATCCAAGAGCTGCCTAATATAAAATCAGCTGACTTTGTAATCCCTCTGCAGTTTCTTTCAGAGTTTCCCTGACATTTAATTTTCCTTGCTGCAGATCACAATTGCTTGTTCTTTCTAATAAATGGCAAACATTCTTTGTCATTCATACCAGCATTGTTCTGCTAGATTTCTTCTAGGCATATCTTTTCCAGCTAGGACTCCAGAGCTAAACACTGCAAAGAAGTCCTGGTACCTCTAAGCCCTAAGACTGTATTAGATCCAGCTGATAAGTACCTCTCTTTATATGGCCACTACAATTCTTTCCTATTTGACTTGAACTAAGTATTCGTGGCATTAAGCTTTGAAACAGCATCATAAAGAAAGGAGCACTTCATCCAGGACACACAGAAAAAAATGCTTTTTTTTAAACTGTGTTGACAGAGCTCAGATGTGGGCCATCTGGTTCAGTAGAACATTTTTCTTGCTAAAACTTCATTGATGTGTAGCAAAAGATGCTGGTGAAATGAAGTTTTAACGGTTGGTGTTAGTGACTTACCACTATCACGTCACCTCTCTGAATAAACCCCTTCAATGAGTGGTGTTAACAAACTCCTGAGTAGGCCAGATGGTGAACTCCAGTGTAACACTGTGCAGTACAGTTCCTGGCTGATTCAGACAGCTGGAGTCAGGAAATTATTCCAAACTACAGGAGACCTGCTCTGCACCTGATCACTGAGTGCTGAACCTGAACCCACAGCTAAGCACAAGACCTGTTCTAAGGCTAGCTCACAGCCTCACCCTAGACGCCAGGCTCTCCAAACAGTATGACATTCCCTTTGTGAAGAGACAAGATGAAATTTTTTAATGATTCCTAAGATGCAGAGGGTCATAAAGGCTACTGCAGCGCCGACTTGTCCTGCCTGTGGAAAATGCATTAAAGCTTGCTATTCTGGCAGCATCCCGTGAGCAGATGGCATGCTCATTAACAGTGCTGTTAAAATAAATAAATAAATAAAAATTAAGTGGCCAGAGGAGTGTGAATGCAAGCAACAGGACAGGCGGTTCCTGTGCCTGCAGCACTGTCATCTAAGGCTTCCTGCCACCCTTTTTTGTGATGCTTCCATCGCCCTTTATCTCCAGAAGAAGAGATGTCATTTGCTTTCCTTTAGGCTACAGAGAGTCCTCGTGGTGGCAACAGCCAGCAGTAGGATCCCAGCTGAGTCCCCAGTAAGAAAGCTTGGCTACATTTCAAAATAAGCCAGAACTAAGATATGGCCACAAACGGAGTTTACAGCCATTTAGCTGCATTGTACGCTTGACAGAACACTGTCAGGGTATGCCGGACAGGGTATGCTCTAGGGCTTCCACAGCACCAACCCTAAGCCTAAAAGGCAGTGCTGAAATAAGGGGTAAGCTGAGGGAAACCACATTTGTTCCCCTGCAGCTTTAACAGGGATGGGGCAGGGTGTATGGAAAGCACTGTGCTCAAGTAACACGCTTCACTTATTTCCTTGCCATCAGCTGTCACCAGGCCATACTACGACTTCCTGATGCGTCAGAAGCATCCCACCTTGCCTACTACACTCCCTCAGCAGCAAGTCTTCATGCTGGCAGAGCCCAAGCGCAAGCCCTCAAACTTCTGGCAGAACATCAGCAGGCTGACACCCTTCCGGAAATAAGGACAGCCCCATGTTTGTGCCTGAACCCCTTCTGAGAAAGCACTTTATCCATCAGTCCTAGGAGGTGGAGCCCAGGTTCTTCCAATCCTTTGTTTACAGAGGATGGCACATGTGCTCCTGCCTTCTCTATTTATTTTGCAGACCAACTGACCTGGCTCCGAGGTGAGACACTGCGTGTGTGCTTGCACACGTGCGTTTGTGCATCGAGCCAGCCTTGCACAGCACCCGCAACAAACTTCCAGGAAGAGATCACAGAATGGAACCTGATGTGTTTCATCTGGAAAGATTTTGCCTGTCAGCTGTACACTGCATCACTCCTTTCTGCTGTGAACACTACTGCTGCCTGGCAGCGGTCAGAGAGGGGATGGCAGCTGTTAAACCTACTGGCTCCTCGTCCACTGACATGCTCAGAACAACAGCTCAGTGTCGCTGACATACATTTTCCAGGGAGGAAAAATCCCTTCTATTCTCTGCCCATTCCCCATTCCCCACCTTTCTGATCAAGGACATGATCTTCCTACACACTTCTAACTAATTCAGTTAGCCTTTGCTGGCACTCAGACAAGACAACAGTGAGTATTACACTGTGACCCTTTTCTCTTTCCTTTAATTCAACAACACTGATGAACAACATAGTTCATTAAATGGTGCCAATCAACCTGCAGCATGAGTAAAGGTCAAGAATCTCTCTAGAGGGTTTGTTATTATAAGATAGAGAAAAATGTGCCTAAATTAATACCATCAATTCCTTAGACTATCTTTTATCATTCTGCCATATTTCCTGGCCAATGAAAATGCTCACTGTTTGTAATGTGTTTATTTATGGTATAAACCAGAACTGTGTATTTTGTAAGTCTGTAATTGTTCTTGTCAGATGTTGTTAACTTTATGCCTGTTTTGTCTGTTTTTATTTTTTAAATAACAAAAGGTCAATATTTGCAAACCTAGCTCCCAGAAGTCAGTCTGCAGTTTGACACTGACAAACTAAAACCACGATAGTTATGCAAACTTCTACAGACCCTCAGTTCAAGGGGTATTATTACAGGGTTTTGACACCTTCAAAAAACAAAGCAAAATCAAACCTAAGGCTAATTGCAAAAGGCCAAGACTTAGCACTAAAAGCCTCACTTTAGGTACCCAGTTTTCAAACTGTGGCTAAGAAAAAATAAATTTAAACCTTGGTTAGCAAAAGGAAAGATTTGCCTTACCATAGTGAGAGTTAGAAGCCATACTGACTGAATTTCTTAGCTTAGGAGACATTGGAAGGAAGACACCCCCATGTTCCAACACGATGCTATTTGAGCGAGCACTAACTGCCTGCAGAGCTCAGAAGTCCAGTGTTTGTTAATGCTGTAGCTGACCAAAGTCTGGTCATCCAGGGATATCTGCATTCAGTAGCATGTACAAAGTCATTCTTGCACTATATCTTCTCCCCAGACCAGGGGCTATATAATTTCATAAAGAAACTTGTAAAAGTAAAGCTCAGCCTGTGTTTGTGTCTGACATGTCTTATCTGTGTAAACTTGTTTCTCTTCAAAATAATTGTGGAGATTTTCCTCTTGCAACTTAACACGTGACTGCTAATCAGTGGAGAAGCACTTGCAGGCTTCCCTCAGTGAAGCCATCTTTTGGATGGCAGGCTGGTGGAAGCAAGATACGGCACCAGAGAGGTACTGGTCACTCAAAACACTGCTCAAGGTTAGCAAGTCATTGGTTGCACCAGCAGCTGAGTCCCAACTGCCTGCTAGCTACTTAAAGGGAAAAAAGTCAAGCAAACATGAAAAAAGCTGCAGGGGGTGCTGAAGCCTCCTCTGAGCAACAGGGAATTAAAGATGCACAACAAGATCAGTGAATTAAGAAACAGTCCTGAGAGAACCCAGCAATTTCTCCTGGACCTGACACAGCCTGTGCCACACCTGCCACTGTTCCTGGGAAAACGCACAGCCCATGCTCCTTGCCAAGGCAGAGCCCAATGTGCCATCACCACTCAATGCAGTCCTCTAGAGAATGGCAACAAGAACCCCAAATTGTCAAAAAAAAATTATCTCTGGTGGCATGCAGCAGTCAGGAAACCAAGCCACTGGGACATTTGCAGGAATGGCCTTTGAACACTGAACAACCAGGCACACATCACTAAAACATGGAGGGCAAACAAGTATCAGCTTTCTATTGTGCACTGCAGCTGCATTACCAGCCTCGCAGTGCTCTTCCCACAGCAATGCCTCTAGCTCGTTGAACCCATGCAGCCCACGAGCCCTGACTGGACTTCCCCTTGTGGCTTAGTGCAGCGGCAGCCAACAGGACTGGCTGCCAGCTGGGCTGTGCCACCTGAGATAGGCAGAAGTTTTGTTCACTTGAGGGGAAGAGGCATCAAGACCTTGATGGGGGAAAAAAACAAAACCAAAAAAAAAAAAAACCAATTCTGTCATAAAGCACTAAGGTAACCCCTCCCCCCACTGCTTCATCTTGCCCATCAGCATTATTTACAGCACCATGTCCTAGCCATACACAGCCTACTGACTGCTTTGTGTGCCTCAAGCAGTGCCCTGTTTGTCCCTCCACCTCCTACACCCAATCTAAACACTAGTTCAGGTGCCAGCTGGCCACAGCTCACCCGCTGATAAACGCTGTAGGCTCCAGGCATGAAGACCAGCATCCAGCACTGCCCCTCTGGTAGCTCAGTGGCGCTACTGAGCTGACCCCACACACCCCCAGCCCTCAGGGATGTCACCTGCACGCCCCAGACCGTGTTAGCACAGCATCAGCTCACAGTTACCTGCCAGCAGCCTAAGCCTTTGCACAGGCACGCTTCCTTTTTTGGGGACAGGCACCCATCGCTCCCTGACTCACCAGCGTAAGCTTTATTCCCCAGAAGTGCTGAGCAGAGCAATACACCATTCGGATTTCACATCATCCTGCATACTAAATGATTACCCTTGCTGCATTGCAACAACCAAACAGAGTCAGCCTTACAGAAAGCATCAGTAACAGAAAGCAATCAGTAACAGAAAGCAATCATTTCGTTTGTGTTTACCCTAAGTGTGTGCGCCCCTCCTTTCATTATCCATGTGTCTGTTTTGATTGGCCAGGAAGAAAAAGTGTTGACACAGAAGGGATCAATTCTCTGAGCCTATGAGCACTGTAGTATGGGGGGGGGGATGCTGCATTGACCTAGACTTACCCAGGCCAGAAGAGGTGTTGGGATTTTACTTATCACAAGTCCCCCAACAACATACATGCGTGCACACACCCTCAAAATAAGACTTACTGTGAAGCTGCATCAGGTCGCGCGCAGTCTTGTCACGCTGCTATCTGACTGTGTTCCAAGGATGGTGATTCCCCAAAAACTCTGTGTCCCTGTCCAGCACGTCACCATCCACAGTCTGCAAAAAGTTATCACACCTCTTTGAAGTTCTCTTGTTGCAACTTCCGATCTGTTTTTAATTTGTATTTTGCTTTATACAGACACTCAGCTTTAAGTCTACACTGAAGTTACTCCAGTACAAATCCTGACCTATTCTACTCAATGAAAGTGGGGTGAGACTGGCACAGAAACCAGTACCCTGATTTTCTGCAGCTTTTTGTTGCAATTAAAAAAAATTAAAGAAAACCCTCCCCACAGTGAACACACGTAAGAGCTGACTACTATTATCTCTGTATCAGTACTCTGAACTGTAAATTTGCATTGAGTTAAGTTAGCAGGTTACTTACCATCTCTTCCAGAAGTTATTTCATATATGATTAATTCACACAAATGATTTATATTGAGAAACTTTATAGAAATTTTTGTTAAGTGCCAAAACAGACTTCTCTGGCCAAACAGTATCCCAATGGAAGAAAAGCTCTTTACTTCTGGTAGAGGAAAACGCATCCTCTACTTGACTGTTCATCAGTAAATATTCTTATTAAGTGTCTTCGGTTGGGATCCTAGCCTTGTAAGAAACACTTGGAGCTAGGATCTGATTCCCTATGCAAGACTGAAATCAGGTATAAAAGTTGATTGCACTGAAAGAGTGGAAACCTTGTAACATAGCAGGTGGAGTTACAGCATTACTAAACAGGTAAGAATCAAACTCAGTTTGCTCAATGTAACCACACACCCACGTCAAGGTAACAGAGTGTACATCTGAACAAGATTTCATCAAGAAATGACATCCTTTAATTTCTACCCAGCACCACTTCCTGCCTCAGAAACCACAAAACGCAACCAACCCCTGTATCAGATCGTGCACGTATGACCTCCACTGATTTTTAAGTGATTAGGCACTCAAAAATCATCTCCTCTCCTAAATGAAGAAATGGTAAAATGTACATATGCTATAAAGTGGTAACAGACTAACCAGCACTATTTCCCTCCTTTACATCTTTCATCTGGATTTTAAACGGCGTTATGCAGCATTCGTACTGTTAGTTAAAATTATCAGGGAGAATGTGTATGTAGGATAGAAAGCCTGTATGTGTGCACATTAAATGATGACCTTGTGGATTTTCCTAAACTCATCATAAGGGTTTTTCTGGCATATGAGCAACAGGTCAAGTACAACTTTTGTCAAGCTTTCAGAGCTTACCAGACAGAACAATCTCAGACGCACAAGAGAAGTCCATGTAAAGCACAACGAAGCAGAGACAATAAACTTCATTACCCACCTCTCCTCCTCTCAAAAGTGAGCCTTCTACCTGACCAGAAGTAAGGATTTTCATGAAAAGAACAAACAAAATCAAACAAACAAAAAGCTAACACCACGTAAAGCTCCTACTGTGAGTCTGCACAGCAACCACTCAATTCATGACTTCAGGGTAGAACCTAACTGCTAAAAAAATACTTCTGCATTTAGGTACAAGAAGAGGACAAGATCTGATCCAAGTGTGGTTTCGTGTTTTCATTTGTTTCTGGCAGTCTGCCCCCTCCCCTCCTGTAGCTATATGTTTAGAAAATTCTTGTGAAAAACAGCCACATTTCCTATTGAGTAAAATCTGCCCAGATTTCACTCAGACAAGACACAGACTTTTGTGAACCAGTCACAAGAATGATTTGCTGAAGTTATCAATCAAAGAGAACCAGTGGCTGCTAAATAATCTAACTTTCGCTCTGGAAAAGAAAAAAAGTAATCTCTATATTATTAGTCTGGAATAACTGAGTCAGAAAACGTGGATGGATACACTAGAAAATTGCTTATGCTTCAAGTCTTGATAGCATCGAGACCAGTATAAGCCATCTTTGAACCTAATCTAAATATTGAAAAGATCAGTGCCCAGATCTAAATATTCCCATGAAGCAACCTTTAAGATCTTCCCCATTTAACCCTTTACCTGAAGAGCTGTGGGGTGCAGGTTGCTGAAGAGTCCTGCTTGTGTTTGGCCTCATCCATCACCTCACCACAGGTAATTCCAGCTGTCCAGGATACTGCTCTGTGAAGCCAGCACTTCACAGCCTGCCACCCAGAAGCTTACAATGCAGAAACCGCCTGCAGCTGGGTGTCTGAACAGCTTCCTGCAAATATCCAACAGCCAGGCTTCCACATCATTAAATCAGAACAACTGAGAATTGAAGCATTTACGAGTAACAGATATCCCAAAGGAATCCTGGCTTCAGACTGAAACCACCACATTTCTTAGGATGCCAGAATGACAGAAATTAGCTTTTCTTAATGAAAAGGTCTTTCATATTTCGCAATATAAATCAAAATATCAGGCTGTGCTCCTCCAGATTTACTGTAGCAGAAGAGTATCTTTGTGTAGCAGCAGAATCAATTATACCCACCTCGCAGTGATTTTTAAATTATCAGTGTTTTGAAAAAGTATCATACCACTTGCTACACAGACTGCTTAAGAACTTTGTCAGGATCTAAGACATGGTACAGCTTCCAGCAAGTCCTAATTTCTCATTTTATTGCTATTACTGAAACTGTTTTCAAGTTTAGCCATCTGCCTGCTAACGAGGGGTATGGCACTTGCTGTTACCACAGCAAATACGGTACTGCGGTAACTCCAAAAGCCTGGGGACTGGAGCTATCCAGACTTCATTCAGCTGCTGGAGCCTCAGCCTGCACCTGCGGCTACTCAAGTTTTCTGCTCAAGCTAACAGGACCTGCTGCTGCTATTGATGAGTGGCAGCACCACATCAGTTTGGGAAGAGCTCCACTACAATGTCTTGTACAGCAGCCTACCAGTAGAAAAGCCCTGCCCCCAGAGCTCCCAGTCTAAGCAAAGCTGTAGGATCAGGTCTTCAGGTAAGTAATGGGTTAAAAAAAGTAAAAACTCTGGTAATGGACACAAGTAAACTGAACAAAATTGAAGTGTTTCCAGCTCATTTGAAGCTACTGAAGGTGTAGTTTTGTTCATTTAATTTGACAGTGCAGGGGAGGGAATTCATCTACGAAGCAGTGGAGACAAATCAATGCAGCTCATTTCAGAACTACACTAGTGCAAAAAGACACTCAAATAGGACACAGCAGCAGCGTCTTTCTGCTCAGTGATGCACAGAGATCAGGGTGGGGTAGGAGGATGGCCCCCTGCGTGCTCAAGAACAGCAGCAACCTGGATTGCTTTCATAGTCACAGCTGCGTATTTCAGGCTCGTAAGAGGCCAAAGCACTGTCCTTCTGGACCATGCAGCAATCGCCGCTTGCCCTGCCTTGGGATTAACACCTCACACCACGTTTCATTTCTCACCATGTCTCCCATCGTTCCTTAACAGACTACGTTATTAAATCCCATGGCTTTGGCAATGCTGGTGCTAACAGTGAAGCTGTAGGCTGCTTGTTCTTACTGCGTACCTTTGTCATTTTCCTCCCTGCAACTACTCCACTCTTCTCTGCATAGTGAGCTTCTCTTTTGCACAACTTTGCTACCAAAGCAGCTCCCTGTTTTACAGCCCGTGCAAATGAAATACCTGTGATATGTAACCCAGACTTGTATACCTTTGTGTGTGACTGTTTACATATACATTTGTGAGATGGGAAATAAACGAGCTATCAACTTTATTCCTGACTAATTCTATAATCTTCCCATAACACATTAACCACTGAGTATACGATAAAAGCCTTTATATCTACCCAAGCAAATGTGGCTGTAACTATAGTTTCATCTTTCCACAGCTGCTGCTTCCTTTTTCTTTAAAGCTACAGCCTGCCTCAACATCCATTACCTAGCCCCAGTAAGTTTTTTTTTTTTTTTGGCTTCCAGTGACCTGAAACAATACAGTTGTTACTGAAATCATACCATCAAGAAAAACCTTAGCTCCTACTTCAGGCACATTAGCATTCTTGCATTTAAAGAAGATACAGCACTTCATCTCGACCTTATAGTTTCATGTGATCGTATTTCTTACAATAAGGCTGGTAAAGCAGAACTGTGGAAAGATGTGTTCCCCTCCCTCATTCTGAAGCACCAATTTGTCCAGTACCTTTATCAAAACAAACAAAAAACAATCTACAAGCTATTGTGAAGCACTACAAAATAGTGCTTCACCCCCAAAATGAAGATTTAACTGTATTAATTTAAGCTCACCATTAGGCTGCTTGGTGCCAAGTATTTTCCCTGTCAGGCTAGCACTTGGAATATCTTTAAGTCCAGCTACATCTCCGTCTGTGGGTTACTCACCTATGTGGGGATCAGCAGCCTCCACAACGCAGGCATGCGATCCGTCCGTGACACCAACAAAATTGCTTCCTGTAGCTACCAAAGCCCTCTTATTGTCGTACATTTCTTCCCCCCCTTGTCACCACATGGAACCCCTTGTATTCTATTCTAGGACGGATAGTTAACAGCCTAACTGGGTTTTAAAATAAAATCCACAGAGCAACTAACTCTTCCTGCACAAGACAGACATCGTATGTATGTAATGCAAAACCGCTGTCCTGTACACAAGCACTGACCAGTATGCGGCTCCAGTGAGTCATGGAATTTAAAATGTAATAGCATGTCATATAAAAAGCCAAATTTCCTTCTGTCCTTAGTTATAAGGATTAATTATAAGGACAGAAAAGTTACAGGAAAACTTGAAGTTCAGAACTCCTAGCTTTATTTCTGATGATCTGAGCAGTTGCTTTTTCTGTTATCATATGTTTAAAATTGCCTCTGCAACAAGGCCAGTCCTTGTCAGTAATGTATCTTCATAGTGAATATATAACAAGCAAGTAAGGAGAAGAGCAATACGCATCAGAAAGTCATCATGAAAGGAAACTGGTAGGGGGAAAAAAGACAACCAGGACTGACCTACCATTTTGGCAGTCCCACAGACACATTTGAATCACAACAAAAAGGCCATGGAGAACACCTTCCCGTCCAACCCACCCCAACTGCAAAGTTCGGTATCATGTTCTTATGAGCATTAGATACAGTATGAAGTAGTTCTCCACCACTGACCACCATAAGAACAGCTATCCCAGGGCCTTTCTAACCCAGGAATGATCACCACTACTGAAGATTATTCCCCTGTTTATATCCTCCCCGATGCCAGCAGCAGCTCCAATGACCTGAAAATCCATCTATTTGCAAAAAAGTGATCCCAGGATAACTGACCTGCAAGTAACTTGAGGTAAAACTGAAACTCAAATTTATGCTCAGCCACAATTTTAGACGCTGAACTACTTGACTGAACAGCAAAAATCACCTGTAGAAATAATCTCAAAAAAATCTGAACACTTTCGCAGCAGTTTGATGCAGTTATTAACATGATTCCTTCCTCTTCCACATGCGTTGCTTTTCACAGCAATGTTACTAGGTATGTTATTTTTGGAGACCTATAATAAATAAAAATAGCTAGTTAGTTCAAACATTATAGCTTCCATCTCCCCCCCTCTTCTACTTTGACACTTCTACTTTAACATTAGCGTTGTTTCAATTAACCCATCCTCTAAAGAAATGATGATTACCCACACCTTACACCTACTCATTCTTTTGCTTCTGGGGCTACTCGAAATCGAAATACTGACTTAGAACAACTTGCTGCTCAAGATTTGTCATCTCTGAGACAGAAGTGACTGAGTATGAAGCAAATGTTAAACATTGTGAAATTTTACATCTGTTCCATTTTCTTCTCACTACTCTGTTTTGTTAGTCATCACGAAATCTGAGAAAACACCTTACTTCCATATTTTACTCTACTTTGATCCATCACCAGATTTCATTAGTTTAAAGAGAGCTTCAACATAACATACTGCTAACCAACAACAGAATCTTTTCTAAATGGATCATGTCAAAGGCAGTAAAAAAACAAAAATCAAGACCCCACAATAAGCAACACAAGTCAATCTTTATTGAAAACTGAAGTATTAATACATAACAATTCTTGTTACAATAAACGTGCTTTTAAGAATTTAAATCTGAGCTCATCTACTCATTGAATTGCATAAAAATAAAAAAAAAAAAAGTATGAATTTCCACAATTGAACTGGCTCAGAATGGATTCTCCACTCTTTGTGTTGATGCAATAGTTCAATGCAGGAGTGAGTGATGCCTTAAAACTTATGTTGGAAGACAACATTGACCTAAACTTAAAAAAAAAAAAAAAAAAAAAAAAAAAAAAAAAAAAAAAAAAGTACCAATACAACTGTTCGTAAGACAGTTTTAAAAAAAGTCATAAAAAGGAAACCTGTGTCTATTTCATAACAAACATGGAGAACTATTACTGGGGCCTCTTGTACTTCCATTGCATGCACTCACTTTTCCAAGTCTTAGACATGAGGGCAGCCAATAATAGCATTACAATTTAAAAAAACAAAACCAAAAACAAAACAAAAGAACACAACACTAACAAATCCATTCTACTTATAACAAGTCTGTACAGCAGCCAGCTAAAAAAGCTTTCCCAGTTTGCCTGCTAAGTGCCCAAAAGTCACAACAGTTTCGAAAAGTCATGTTTACTTTCTTGATGTTGAAACTTCAGAGCCCATAAATTGTTTAGATTTTATTTTTTAAATCACAAATGGACCCTTATGACCTCTGGAATTAGATGTTTAAGTGTTGTATTCAACATACAAAAGAAAAGGTTTCCTCTTCCCCAGATAAACGCTGTTCCTCTTCCTTCTCTTCCCTCTGCAAAACACACCTTACTTTCTCTCAACATGCCCCCTAAACAGAGGTGCACACAGACTGCTGAAAGAGTCCTCACTACTTCTGAAAGATCTTTATCCTTTGTGAGACTTGATACACAAAACAATTCTAACTTTGCTGCAGTTGTTCCTTTTAATTAGCATTTACCTCATCAAATCTTAGGGTTTCTGCAAGAAGCTTAGAGTTGATATAGTATTAGAAAGCTAACACTTTATAGGAGAAACAACCTTAATGAGCTTAAATCTTTATGTCTTTTGAACAAGTGTTCACAAACATTTCAACATGAGGATTAATCGATTGCTTTTGATCCTCTGCAACTGCTAAGGTCAGCCAGTGACACCTGCTGGAGAAGACTGGACATGGATCATGCCTATTTCCTACCAACTACAGCACAAACCACATCCTGGGCAACTGCAAATTACAATTTCACAACTACAGCATCCATCTGCCCTCTTTCCCCCGAGTTCCAGCTGAAGCATTACTATTTTTCATGTTCCAAACACGGGAGTTTCACATACATGGTATTCACTATTCTCTGGTATGACTCTAAGCCTAGAGTTAAGTGGTGGTATCGGATTGCTGTGCTTACCTATTCAAGCAAAAATATGTTCTAAACCCAAATGAATGGTGTATAATACTGTGCTTAAGCACTGGGGAGTGATTCCAAGCTAACTCTGACCATTTCTTGCTCAGATACCTTAAGAAGCTGCTACCCAAGTAGAAGTGAAGCCTGAACACTCCATGAAGAGTAGTCAACATTGAGTACCCTAGTATACAACTCTGTACCATGAAATATCCTCAGACAACACTAAGACATTGTGGTACTTACAGTTTCTTTTTGTTTGTTTGTTTGTTTTTTTTTTGTTTTTTTTTTTCCTCCAGTGGATGAAGTGATATGAGGAAGGACTTCAACTACAATAAAGGTGTTTTGTTTTTTTTTCCATCTATCACTGCATCTAAGCATTTTACTTGCATAGTACACTCAAAAAGAAGCTTTCATCAACAGCATTCCTGTACGTCTCCTAGAAACTTCAAACAGGAGATGGTTACAACAAGCATAGGCAAGATCTAGTAGTAAGCTCTCTGTTCTCCTTATCGTTCGGTTAATAACCACCACACCACTGACTAGGGCTACAAGTTGTAGGTGCCAATTACTAGCCATTTTTATTTTGCTGCTGCTACATTTAAAAGACATTTTCATCAGTTATTACTGACATAGGGAATACCTCAGTCTTTAAAAAATACTTTATCTAAATTCAACACCTGAAATTTGAATTAAAAAAAAACAAAAAAAAAATACTATCTTGGACTTCTCTCTGTTATTGCTGCAAGTTATCTTCAGTTCCAGGTTTAAAGTAGTACTTTTTTTATTCATATAAAGCTGCCATAAAAGTGTTTTTTTTTTTGTTGTTTTTTAAAGAGAAGCTTGATCTGAAATGTCTCTACTGCACTAGCTCTTTTCATTTTCCAAGGAGCTCTAGTGCAAACACATACTGCGTATTTATTAATAAAGGAATTCTAAATAGGGAATGTTATATAAAAAGCAGGAGAGAATGTTTCGTAAGACCCTCACTGTGTAAACGCCTATTTAACGTTGTACAATTTCCCCCGCCGCAGTTTTATATCCATGCTTTCTACTATTTGCAACAAAATACCATTAAGATAGTTATATATACACATATTCCCCTCCCATTCCCCCCGCCCAGCCCCCCGCACTGTGCTTTTGGTTAATTCCCATATCAAACTACTGGAGACATGCTCCACCCTCCCAGCAGACTGTAACTGATCAAAACTGGAAGGTGTGGTACCTTTTTTAAAAAAAAGGCAAAGTTTCCCCCTTGTGGATGAATCCCGTAATGCAACTTAGAAAAAAAAGTGCTCAAGTAAGTGAGACTGCCCAAATGTTATGGAATATTATACAGAGACCACTTCCAAGATGACATTTAGGAATCTGAAGTTAGAGCAAATATACAGGATGTTATATTAATTCCTTAGCTATTTATCTAATGCAGCATTCATGAAAAGTTCTCTCCTAGGATTTTCAAAGCTTTAATTTATAGGGTGATGAGACAGGAGACAGCAAAGCTTTGAGCTTGTTCTTTATAGCTTCTCCCCAATATAGCACTGGTTCACACCTCAACTTTGTTAAAATCATGCTAAGACAACAAAAATGTCACACTCTACTAGCTAAACTGAACAAATGGCCTGTGTTAATGTTCACTGTACTCTCTGGCACACCTGACTAATCAAAGCTGCAAACCTACAACACAAATGGAATTGTTAAACAGACTTGACCAAAGCAGTACAGATTCAAATGGGTTGTCTGGGGGTAATTTTCTGCTCCATATAAAAACATATGGAAGTCCCTAAGCTGCTCTAAGTGCTCATGAGTAAGGTTTAAAGTACTTATTTCAACAACATCATTTATGTTAAAGGCATTAGAAATAAGGGGGCTGTCCACTGGCAGTCATTCTTGCAAAATAATCCTAAATTTTATAAAACAAAAGGAAAAAAAGTTTTAAAAAATAATGGAGAGTGCTTACTGTAAAAAATAAAGTTACTGAAGGCTCTACCCACCGACGGATTATCTGGTTCACAAGCATCCCACCAGGGCAAAGTACTGGAATGGAAGCATTAAATCAGTACTGATGTTACCCTGATGTACCCGCCAAGTCTGTAGAGGAGCAGAACACCCCAGAAAAAAAATAACTAGATACAGAACTTATAAAAAAAAAATAAAAAATCATTTCTGAATGGAAATTAACCTACAGGAACAATACAGCCTGATACACCTCTGTGTAAACGCTTAGTAGGGAATAACATTTTATAACCATTTACTGCATAATTTATTGCAGGCAGAATGTCTCCAAAACAAAATCTCATCTTTCCGGAATCATAAGCAGGTTTAAGAAAAACCTTAATTTTATGTGCAACATTCAAATTAAAAAATTTAAAATCTTCCCCATAAGAATTTTGGAATACAAATGGGTTCTAAGGCTAGCCCTTTATCACCACAGCATTTTTTGAGGTACTTTTTAAAAAAATTGAAATTGCAAGAAAGAATATCAGAAATGACTCATTGCAATGAAATTGCTAATCTGCAGTCAGTCTTATTTTACATGCTTCCAAGTGCAATTTAGGAAGTAAAAAAAAAAAAAAAAAAAAAAAAAAAAAACACTAAGAAAATACATCAAAATGCTGTAACCACTGAATGGCTCCTACTTCAATAACAAATATTTTCAGGAAAAAAATGAATTATCTGAAACCTCTATATTCTGGTAGCCCTATTACAGCATATCTACAGTCCATACTGCAAGTAGCTAACAAGGAAGTTGTGTTAAAATGATTTGTTCCCCTTTAACATACTCAGGCACACAAGCTTTCCTCGGGACAACATGCAGCTGAACTCCTCCTGTTTGTAGTAAAAAGATCTAGCATTTCTTAAATTTCAGGAAAGCAAGCTGGGTCAACTGCACATAAGTTTTTAACTGACTACAACATTGTTTAGGAAAAACAACACAGATTTCCTGAACTGAGAACTAGAAGAAAGTGTTTTTCTATCAGCCTGTGTGGCAGTCTCACTTTAACACATCTTGCATCATATGAAAGATAGTACTGGATATGTATCTCCCCAGGACATGCAATTTGTTATGCAGGTGATGTCACCTCCTACTATTCCCAATAGCAAGTTTTGCCTCAAGGAAGTTTGCTCTATTTACTGGCACACACAGCATTACCTTTATCATTTCATTCTGATCCTTAAAAACATTTGTATAACACTGAATTCATATAATGAAAGTGAAAAGGTATGAAGTAAACTAATTGTGTGTGGGATTTCTACAGCTTTTCCAGCTTTTATTCTAGTCACTCCAATTTCGTAGTTGAATTTGAAAAGAATATATCACTAAAAAAAAGTGCCCCTTTTAAACTGGCAATTCCATCAACCCCAAAAAGGTTGAAGCACTATCTAATGTATCTTATGGTGGTCTACAAAGAAACTCACTTTCATGATTCTACCTTTTAAGACCCTGCATACATTACAACAGTGCATTAGTGATACAAGTTGTAAAATACTTCTCGGTTCCTTTGGATTTGCATATGATGGTTTTTGCATCAGTCACTGCAGGTAGATTGAGCAAGCTTTGTTTTTGTGTTTTAACATGCATTTGACTAGATATGGATCAGAATAAATTTATACTCCCTTTTTATCATTATAATTAGCTAAAAAATTGCAAGACAGTCCACAAAACAGGATTTGCTTTAAGACTAACTGCTGGAGTTCCAAGATGTAAGATATGCAGCACTGGAAAATCTTCAGTGATCAGGAATTAGTAGTGTTTAGCCAAGTGTTGAAAGCATTCAGAAGAAAAGTCCTGGTTGGAGGCATGAGGGCTTCAGCACCAACTTTTAAACCTCAATTTCTTGATTGCATATCTCCCATCTTCAACCCTACATTAAGAAAAAAAGCAGGAAAGATGCTCAATTATGTGAAATACAATTTGAGTGTGGTAAAACATTCCAGTATTGCATGCACTGCAGTCACCATAAATACACAACACAAAATTAAGTATTACATTAGTGCTACCCCAGTCATTATCCACTAGAATCTATAGGCTTCTAATTTAAGAAGCCATTACATTTATTTTCTCCCATCATCTTTCATTCCAGCTTTCTATTGTCCTTAATAGTTTTGTCTAAGTAGAAGGTGTAATATTAAGAAGTTGTTTAATGTCCAATTAAAATACCAGCAGTCATTAATTTAGACAAACTCTTACTTTTTATACTCATGTAATAAGACATTCTTGGATGAAACGAGCTTTTGTGTCAAACATTTCAGATCTGCATACTTCTATATAGCATCACAGCAAAGTGAAACACGGACATTCCACTACTAACTCAAAGGGCAGTCACTTCACAGAATCAGCGTTAGGAATTAGAAGGGACCATGACAGATCACCTACTCCAATCCCCCTGCCGGAGGAGGAATACCTGGATCACATCACACAGGAACACATCCAGCTGCTCACCAGTACCCCCAGGTCCCTTTCCCTTTTGCTGCTCTCCAGCAGGGCAGTCCCCAACTTATACTGCTGTCTGGGGTTGTTCTTGCCCAGATGGAGGACTCTACACTTGCCCTCATTATGTATCATTACACGTCTCCCCACCCAATTCTCCAACTTCTCAAGGTGCCACTGGATGGCAGCACGGCCATAAAACTAAAAAAAAACAAACCATAAACTAAACTGATTACAAGTGAAAAGTTCAAGTTGGTCTGACAAGTACCTGATTTCAAATTAAGCTGTTGTCTCAAAGAAACAGGAGCAAATATGAGCAACCCCAAAACATTAAGCTTGCTGTCAGTTTGACACACATTACATTCCCCAAATCCCACCTTATTACAGATTTCAAAATTAGCTTCCTTCGCTCAAAGCCCATGATCTAACTTACGGTCTGTATCAGAACTACTCTTTCCGTGGTGACTGCAAGAAGCGTGAGCTGAAGCGTAACACAAACAGGGTGAGTATATGAAGTTAACTCAAGATTACCTATTTTTTTCAGCAGTCTGTGGGAAAGACTCACCTTCACAGCAAGGCAAAACATTTATCTTGCCTTACATATTTAGCCAATCCCTAATAAACGACCAAGTCACACATATTGCTCTGTTCAGGGATCACAGTACTGCTGAATTCAGCAATTACCAAAGACTCAAAAATATTAAAATACATGGGCCTAAATGCATTCAGTAAGGCAAACTTGAGGCTCATTGTTTTGTATTCCACAATCATGCAGCATGAAAATCTAAGTAGTTTCCTAAGATACAGACCACTGAAGAAGTCCCACTAGCTTTCTCTCTTTTGCAGAAAACAGTACTACATAAGCAAAAATTTGTGCATTCTAACTCTATTAAAATAGTGTAGAAGTACCCCAGATTGCTTACCTTCTGAAAAATCTCCCCAAAAGAACTGCAGTGCTGGTATTTATTAATAAATAAAAATAATAAGGATTAATTGCTTTCAGTCAAAATCAGTAACTTACACTGACTGCCAGGATGATCACCACTGTGGGGGCACATAACTATAGGTTGGTGTGCCTGGAGCCCGGTATGTGGGCATAGTAACTGGATGAGGGGCTACTGGAGTTGGGGAATGAGTTGTCAACAAAGTACCTAGGATGAAGAGAACATTTTTTTTTTTTTAAGTAAGCACAAAGTATAGGAAAAAAAATACAAGCAGAGTTAATTAAAAAATATAGCTTGCTCATCTTCTGATTTAAAATTATCAGCATCATTTTGCACTCCAGCCCTAATCTTCCTTCAAATACTTAAGCACAACAATTATTTTGATATTTAATCCAATGTAAAGATACTCATTAGTCCAAAACAGCTCTAGCAGAAACCCTGCAACATAAGCATATTGTTCACTGGAAAACTTTTTCCCACAGCAGGCTTTACATGCCAAAAGAATACTTGATAGTAGAGATAACTTGACTGAAAAATCAGAATAAATTAGTCGTCGTTTACATTACTACAGAAACAGGTTTTTACAGACTAAGGGAGTTCAGAAACAGTCTGAGATGCCAGGATCTTAACAGCCTTACTCTGTAGTGCTTGTACAAAGAGTAACAAACACCTGGCATAAGCCTGCCCACACGCAAAACTGAAACAAACTCTGAAGTTAATTCAGTTTGTGACACACTGCTTCCCTTGATTTGAGATTCCTCAAATTAAATAAGTTTGATAAGGCCAGAATCTGAAAACAAACTCATGGTGCCCATTTTTTAAATGACTGAACTTCATGTCATTTGAGTGAATGTGGACACTTAGTGAGTTGAAAAGCACTGAGTAACAACACCCCCTCAGTGAACAAGCACATAAGAGTCTAGATGTTGGTTAAAAAACATCTTCTCCAAAGCGCTAGAGCTAGAAGAATGTGCCATTAGGCAGCAGACATCCCTAACCATTGCCTATGACAGAGGACCTGTATGCAGTGCAAACACAATGTTATATTTCAACATACAAAGAAGATCAGCAAAGTAAGGGTAGGCTGAGAACATAGTTTTGCTCAGCCTTTAGAGGTTGCTGTCTTCTACTAGGTAAAAAGAGGAAGAAATCAGACTCTACACATCAAGACAAGCAAAAGATGTAAGAAGATATGAAATTACATACATATGTAAAGAACAACCCTTTTACCATAATACTAGTATCAGAAATAATAGTAATATCTCCATCCTTAAGAGGTGGTCAAAATATCACTGGACAAGTAAGCAACCTGATCAAGCAGGACCCAGTTTGAAGACACTGGCCCGGATGACCTACAGAAGTCCCTTCTAATCATAGCAATTTGGTGGTTCTGTGTAGCATGTCCCTGGCATCACATTTTTGTAATGCAGCAACGTTCTGCCTCAACTGAAGGAGAGCTTCATCAAGAAAACACCAGGGTTTTAAGTCCACATACCTGCTGACATTGCCATAGTAGTCCCAGCCACCATCCCCATAGTCACACCATTTCCTCTTGGTGGCGGAATAGGAGCAGGATACATAGTTGCTGGCATGCCATTAGGCTGCACAACTGTGGTGTGGTGAATTACGTGGGGTGGTGCTGCATATAAAGGCTGTGTGTAGTAAGTGCCTTGCTGTTGAGAAAAAAATAAATCGAGCAATTATTGTGTATCTGGTGAGGAAAATAAGTGTTACCTTCTTTCATGAAAGTATCAAAACACAAAAGCTTTATTCTAGTAGAAGCTAGAATACTCATTTCAGTTATTTCAATTCTGCTACACTTGCAAACTTGGTAACATTTAGTCCCTTGTTTTAAGGCATTACTGTAACATTTAATAGCAGAGACCAAAGCTCTTCAATCCTGACCATACCTTCTGCAGTAAGGTCTCATTCTTCATTCATTCTCTTTGTTTCACATCTTTTCATAAATTAATCCGTAACAGAACTTCTCATTCTTTCACAACTTTTTATTCAACTTTTTTCAATTAAAGAACCAAAGGTTTTTAACAAATCCAAATACACTAAGCAGACTGGATAAACCCTGTTAGATGCTCATTAATCCCTTCCAACTACTGTGCATGTGCCAAGCCAAATTTCCTTTACAGAAAAAAGCACCTACTTTTCTCCTAATAGCATTTTGTTGAAGTGTCTTTATTCTACCATTTCTAGTAGTTCAACACTTTGCCTGTTGAAATAGTCCCAACAATTTTCAGTAGTTTTTAAATAGATTTGTTAACTCCTTGAATCATAACAAGAGTCTTCCTAAAAAAAAAGATTAATGTAAACTTATGACAATTTTTGACAAAATGAAGTCATGATGCGGTAGTTACAACTTCCAGCACTCATTTTTAAAACTACTCAATCCAGTCTCTCTTCAAGGACTTAACATTTCATCACAGAGCACAGAGCAACTGTCACATAAGAAGGAACATAAAGGTGGTGTAACCATCACTTAAGACGGAACACTAAATTACTGCATTAAAAATCCTCACTGTTGTCAACTGAAAATTCTCTCCAATCATGAAGGAATAAATGCAAAGTAAAGGTTACAGTTCAACCAGGCAGTACAACGTAAACAAAACACTATCCAAACAGACATAAGACAGGTTTTTTTGGTTTTTTTTTTTAGGTTTTGTTCATTTACCTGTGCATATGGATTCTGCTGTGGATAGGCACTTCGAACTGGGTACACAGCAGTCTGATAGGGATTCGGTGACGAAGAATATGGCGGGACTGCACCGCTGGTAGGTGAACAAGATACTTTATATGGGGTGCCTGGTGTATAACCTGAAACAAAGGTAAATCTGCATTAAGAATATGAAAAACAAGTGTCAGTACACTGCTTGTGAAGTTGAGGGTAACAATTTTCTTACTTTCTGAACTCCTTAACCTTCACATGAGTATTCAGTAGCCTAGCCTCAATACCCACACACAAGTTATATCTTCTATACACTACTAGTAGCAGTCTGTTTGTAACACTCGACTGTTTCAACTAAGAATGCAGAGCTACTGTATTTTTGCACCAACTTGCTTTTCAAGTCACTGGATATTGGATAAAAATGTGGATTTGGATTTCAGCAGTAGCATCACTGTTAAACCCTTGGATTCAGCGTATCAGACAGCATTCAGACAGGTTCTCAACACACTCCAAATTGTACTGGCAGATGATAACGGGTGGCTAACATGCATTTACCTTCCGTAGAACATGAAACAGCACCAGAATAACAATATAAAATACCAGAATCTTGTAAAGAGCCCAAGATGGCTCTTCTCTCTGAAAACAGAACTGGCACACAATCTTTAACATCCACTTCAACTAACCTTAACCCGTATTTGCTGATATTTTCTGAACTGACTAAGGTAAGTATGAAAGACCATACCATTACAATATAAACACTAATTCACTGCAGCTGCAAATTAGACTTCAAAGGTACTTGAGTATCTTTAAATCTACTTCTGGTGTATTTTAGATAGAGACATACCCTTAATAATCACTTAAAATTGATTTTATACATTACGAGATGACAGATGCCATCAGAAGGATTTTTTCACTCCTATTAGAAGAGCCCCAGAGCCAGTCTGTGTTGTACACTAGAACTGCTCCGTTTTCACAGGGATAAGTAGTAACTGCTGGCTCATACCCTACCTAAAAACAGGTGGGTTTTCTGTAACTCCTTCAGCCCTCACCAGAGGCACTGTCTCCAGATAACAGTGTCAGGGCCTGACGCAGGATGGAGGATAGCTGTGAAAAGGACCGCAGCTGTCACAATGTGCTGCACATTACTATCCCAAGATCACACCATGATTTAACAGCCAGAACAGGAATACAAATATGCTAGCAGCAGCATCCAGCGGCAATGACATTTAGGATAGTAAACAAGAGCCCTGGCCTATTCCAAGAAAGTGCCCGTGCTATGCTGAAAAGATCAGAATCAGGATCACAAGATCTCAGGTCTCATGCAGGCCCACCCTGCCAGAAAACGCAACATGCACAGAAAAGATTTCTGTTTACTTGGAATTGTACGAACTAGTACTAAGACAACACAAAGAAGAAATACCACTTGCTAATTACAGAAAAAAATGAGACTACCAGAACAGAGAGTAGGTCAGCTTTAAAAACTGTGTCTGGAATGTGCTGGCTTTGATACAGAGAACAGATCAGAAGCCACGCAGCATACACACAACACTGGTATTTGCGTCGTGAAAAAAACAGGCTGCGCAGACAGCACGATCACAGGTGACCTTCATTCTTCTTGCAGAAGTCAAAATACTGGACACAAAGCATCACTACCGAACTACAACTACATCTACAGGCAAGCCACTCTCAATCTAAAAACCCTCCAAAACACCTGTACAGGCAGTTTAACTTTCACTATTCCTGCAAAGTGGTACAAGGGTATTCCGCCTTCCCACTTCATTTTTTTCTCCCTTTCAGGGACCAGAGACCTTAAAAGTAAAACACATGGTTATACAAATACGCAGAAATTTAAGACAGACACCTGTAAAAAAAAAAAAAAAAAAAAAAAAAAGTACGCTTTCATGGCACACTCAAATGTTATTGCATGTTGTGAAACTACAAGAGCCTTGATTCTGCAAACAAGCGGTTACGTAAGAAAAATTAAGAAACAAATCCCAGCTGTTAGGACAAAGAACTGAAAGCTGTTTTCTACCTCAATTAGTTCTCCACATTTTGAACTTCAGTTTATCGTTTAAAGAGTAGCTAAGAATTAAAACTACTCTTAGTTCTGAAATAAAAGCTAATTTTCTATTCAACAAGAACAATAAAAACTCTAATAGCATTAATTCTTTGCACATCTTTATTCCTTTTCCATACAAGTGAAAAATTTCTTCATCTTCCTCTGGTACATAGCACAAGATCTATTCTAACACTAGTCAGTGCAAACTAGTCTTACGAAATAATTGTTTCTAACAGGTCAACAATCCTCCCCAGGAAGATTCAGAATCAGTGATTCAAGAAGTAGCTGTAATTTCTTCCTCCCCTTACAGAATCGTAGAATTATCAGGGTTGGAAGAGCCCTCCAAGATCCTCTGGTCCAACCACCCCCCTACCACCAATGTCACCACTGAACCCTGTCCCCAAGCACCACATCCAGCCTTTCCTTGAACACCCCCAGGGACAGGGACTCCACCACCTCCCTGGGCAACCCGTCCCAGTGCCTGACTGCTCTTTCTGAGCAGAAATGTCTCCTCATTTCCACCCTGAACCTCCCCTGGCACCACTCGAGGCCATTCCCTGGTCCTATCACTGGTTACCGGTGAGCAGAGGCCAACCCCCAGCTCCCCACAGCTTCCTTCCAGGCAGTTGCAGAGAGCAATGAGGTCTCCCCTGAGCCTCCTTTTCTCCGGACCAACCCCCCCCAGCTCCCTCAGCTGCTCCTCACAGCACTTGTGTCCCAGGCCCTTCCCCAGCTTCGCAGCCCTGCTCTGGACACGCTCCAGGGCCTCGATGTCCTTCTGGCAGTGAGGGGCCCAGAGCTGAACCCAGCACTCGAGGTGCAGCCTCAGCAGAGCAGAGCCCAGGGGGACGATCACCTCCCCGGCCCCGCTGGCTGCACTGCTCCTGACACAGCCAGGATGCCGTTGGCCTTCTTGGCCACCTGGGCACACTGCTGGCTTGTGTTCAGGCGAGCATCCATCAGCACTTCCAGATTCCTTCCCTCTGCACAGCTTCCCAGCCACTCTGCCCCCAGCCTGTAGCGCTGCAGTGTCATCTGCAAACTTACTGAGGGTGCACTCACTTCCCTCACCCAGTCGTCAGTAAGAATATTAAAGAGGCTGGGCCCCAACACCGACCCCTGGGGAACACCACAGGTGACAGTCACCAGCTGGATTTCACTCCATTCACCACCACTTTCTGGGCCTAGCCACCCAGCACGTTTTTAACCCAGCACAGAGTGTGCCTGTCCAAGCCATGGGCTGCCAGCTCCATTCAAAAGCAAAAACTGCAAGAGGATTTGCAAACTGCAACCAGTAATAAGACTGTAACTGCCTCCACTTACGATCAAAAATCACAGCTTATCATCAGCATAGCTATAGGAATCACGATGATGTATACAACGGAGCACAGAAGGCACAAACACATCACTAAGTTAATCTCTGCCATAAAATGGAAATGATACAGACTGGTAATAAAAGCCTACACAAGGTTTTGATTCCCATGCTAACAGGTATGTCCCCAATGCGAACTGCTCTCCCCTGAACTCCACTCCTGAAAAATTAAGCAATCCAGTGCACATGCAATCAAGCACCTCTAGATCTGAGACTTGCGCACAGGCAATACCATACCCAAAGGGCAGATTTTTTTGAATTACTTGAGCTTACAACACCTATCTGCTTTCCTCCCTTAAATTTGTGATTGAAGACAAGCCGAAACCAGTTCTGCACTTGCCTTGCCTCTACGCAAAAAAAAAATAAGAACAGACACACAGATTGTACCAACAAAAATAAGAAGGCTCTGCAGACAGACCTTTCAGATTACTTACTCTCTCTTGCCCTCAGTAATTACTGCCCCACCCTTGTAAAAAATCAAAACAGCAACTTACAGCCTGCAAAGAGATAAGTTTCTAAGGACTAACATCAGTCCTCCTTGTCATACTGAGTCTGATTGTAAATAAATAGATTCTGTTTTCCTTTGTGGTGTACAACAATCATGTTTTCCTTCACCACAAGGTATCCGGGACTCGAACGTACAGTTGAGTGCGAGATTAAGATTCAGGACTTACTAGAGTCTCCTGGTAGTTAATGAAATGCCACTATGTTTTGTTTCAAACATTAGCACATCAAAATCATCTTCTATTAGTGACAACAGAACTACATGAAAACAACTTAGATGAGTCCTTTCGTTCTTCCATCTCCCTTCTCCTAGGCTCATAACGTTCCCTTTCTCTTAACTAACAAGCATGCAAGTGTAGTTACCTAAATCATTCCCCAATATCCACTACAGACAAAAGGGTTTTTAACCAGCAGCCAGGATCTTCCAGGCTATCAGTTTCTGCAACACAACTCTAAGATCAGAAAGAATGCAGTAAGCTGAATGTGAAAAGAATATGATTAAAAAAAAAAAAAAAAGAACTGGTTTTGAAAATCAACAACAAAACAAACAAACAGAACATTTAACAGACAAGGATCTGGAAAGAAGCAGTAGGATGCAAAGCACACAGAGTCCAGAAGGAAACAGTGAAGGAAAATGCAATGTATTTTGTAAGCATCAACCTGAAATACAGAAACAATGACTAAGAACTCAGCTTTTCCCTTCTCTGAAGGTGAAAGCAGTATGACACGTCTTAAAACAAGATTATACTCATTTTAATTTCTCAGGTGATTTCTTATGAGTCACATTTAAAGTACTGTAAAACTTATCTCACTGTGTTATTGTTAGCACCAACAGCATTTCCTTATTCTTGGTTCTAATAACTTCTAAACTTCAAGTTATTTTTTAAACATACCCATTACACATACCTGTCTGGAAGGTAGGATTCGCTCCAGGATACATATTAGGGGAATAGGCAGGAGCAGCCGCTGCATAGCCCATTGGGAAGCCAGCTAGAAGAAAGAACATGTTGAAGTTATTTTTTTTTATTATTGACTGACTGCCAAGTCTACCTACAACTTTATTCTTCCTGTACATCCTTTAATTGAGATGAGCAAGCAGATGGCCTTCAGTCACACTTTTCAAGTAGAATACCAGGCTCTTCTCCCAGGCCACCTGAAGCTGAATGCTAGCTGAAGGGGGCAGCCAAGGGGTCACAAGTGCCATTCTCCCTTACATCACTGTTTCAGCGTACCTTGATGTTGTCCAAAAAACTCTTATGTTAGTCAGACAGCAAAGTTTTGTGCAACTATCCAAAACTCTCAAATTTTTATGATCCAATGAAGAGATACATCTGGCAGAAATCTCTTTTTCAGAGAAGTAATGAAATCGCTCAAAGTCAGAGCAACTCTGACTTTCCAGGTTAGAGAGATCACAAGTAAAAAGTACAAAGCAACCTTAAGCAATTCAAAACGCGTGTTATATTCCATACAGATTTGTTACTACACTAAGGTATTAAGCGTGCCAGTTTAAGCCCTGTATTATGACACTCAACAGTAACAGTAAGTGATTCACTGGGGCAACGGCATAAATGGTAGGTAAACATTTCTACACCAGAATTCAAGAACCACTATGACTAAACTAACATGATATACTGGTCTATACTTAATATCAACACAAAGTTTACAACATCTACAGATAAAAAGCAGTGACTATTCACCTCATCACCCTCAGGCTTAAAGCTGATAGGTCTAAAATGCTACTTGGATTTGAATGATTTCTATTTTCCCATAAATCCCAGAGACTTTATCAATTACTCCTAAAAACAAACAAACAAAAAAAAATAACTTCTTAACTTGGGACTATAAATCTACATATCCTAACTCCACTCCGTAAAACACTCTGCAAACATATCACAAAAATTGTCACATACAATTACTCTTATCCATATTGACTGCCTAAGAAAAGCATTTTTGTCTTGGATTTTAAGCCTAATAACACACCCAAGTCATAACAACTTTTCAGAGTATACCTAGCTTGGAAGTTTTCAAATTTACAACCTCCTAGTAAAAGGTTTTCATACAGTTCTACACCTTACTAAACTGACGTCACGTCTGCAACACCATTTGTCGTCCAAGTTTTTGGTTCTCCATCCTTTCTTCACAGGCTTAGCTCCACAAATCAGAGCACTCTGAGCTGCTCAATAAACACATAATTTACATAAAGTGCAACTATGCCAAAACTATGTAAACTATGTCAAAACTATGTTAACTATGCCAAAACTACGTAAACTATGTCAGGCAGCAGTTTTAACATCTAGAAAGAACTTTCATCCCCATGAGAACATTTGGATATTGATTCCTTGCTACTGTAAATTCATCCAACAACCTCAGATAGGTGTAGTACAATATAAATAGCCATTACATATGCAAGAGCTTTACAAACACAGTGCCTTTAAATAATACATCCCTCCTAGCAATACGCTCATAACTTTCTATTACCATGCAACCCATGTACATTCAATCATCCTGAATAGAAAATCTGTAGTTTCTACATTTGAAGAGGCAAGAAAAGGAGACGTAGCCATGTGACAATTAAAAAAAAATAACCCTAAAATGCAAATTACTATCCATTTTACAGAATGTTTTGTGTTTATCCCATGGCCATTAAGCATGAGCCGGACAGTTCAGTAAACTATATCAGTGTAACAGGGTAGAACTACTTGACGAAGCTAAATTTAAGAATCAACTTTCTGTAAACTGACTGAATTCTGTAGGTAAGAATTTTGAGCCAACAGCTTGAAGCACAGCACTTAAGGCACTTTTATAATGACTTGACTTACATTCCGTGTTTTTTAGTTATGACAGTTTACAACCATGCAGAGACTGACAAATAGACATACAAAAACACAATTATGAGTATCTGCACCAAATAAGAAATAAGTTGTAATGTTATTTAAACTGCCATTTACAAATCTGCAACAGTAGATTTTCCTACGTAAAATGAAATACTACTTAGATCAGACTAAATGACAACTTCAAAGCAACACATAAATGGTTACAAGTACAAACGAAACCCTGGTTAATGTAAATCTGCATTTAGAAAATGAATATAGATTAAAAAAATAAAAAAAAAAAGTAGCATTTCTGTAATTTGTAATAATTTTTATAATGGTAAAGAAATCCTCGAAAGATCAATTACAAATATAGAGATAAGTGTACTGTAACTGACATTAATCAATAAACCAGTGGTGCTTGCCTTACTATAAAAGTACTCTAGCCCATGTAGCTGATTAAAGATAAGTTACAGAGAAGGTGACCATCCTGCAAGACATATAGTTACACAGCATCAGCTCAACAATTGATTACTGCACCAAGCCCACTCATAAGTGACTATTTCTTGATTACAGAGAAAAATATAACTCAAGTTTATTTAAAAAAAAAAAAAAAAAAAAAAAAAAGAAGTGACTTACCTGGATAACCAATTCCTTTGGCATTTGCATAGGGAACCCCAGAAGAACCAGGGCTATACACAGGATTCATGATTTCAGTAGCTGTATAAGGAAAAAAAGAAAAAAAAAAAAAACACTTATTTACTTATGTACAGGGAAAGTTTGAAATCTCAGCACCCAAAATGTACTTGGAAATGGAGGAAAGCGTATTGGGAGGAAGAAACAGAAAAAAAAAGCAGCAATTGCGCTGCTTATATCAGCATTAAAACTGTAGCTACAAGTAAGACAATCATTGCAGAATTAAGTTTCAAAGCATCAGGAACTCTCACTCAGCTAGACAATCTCTCGAATTAAACATTCCCTGTTGCAGAGGATGCTTTCAAAGTATTTCCATCTCCCTTAAAGCTCCCCTGTGGCGCACAAGTCCATAACACACTGTAGGAGCTCAAACTCTCCTGGACTTCTCTGTCAGTCATCTATTGTCCATGAGCCAGCTACCACCTCTCGATGTTGGTTTCCTCGTATTTCCTTTCCTGAGGCATCTAGCCAAGGGATACAAATACTGGTGTCTATTACTACTGGCACTCCAAGCCAAGGACTCCAATCCTTTACCAGCACTAAATTCATCCACTGTCAGCAGCCTAGGTATTAGAGAAGTGGAACAAGACCTTCTATAACTTGACAGCTATCTCTCTCAAATTTATTTACTTTGTTTACTTGCAAAGATCTTCAGAGCACATAACAAATGTGCATCAAGCCATTGCTGAATTGGGTGTTCACACACCGAAAAGGCACCTGTCATCAGCATCACAGGCATAAAACTAAACCCACAGTTTTAACACAGACCTTGTACGTAAAAGCCAAGGAAAGTAAAATGATGCTTAAGATGCTTCTTAAGATTTTCTAGTAAGGCTGTGTACTTCTAGGAAAATAAATTACTGCATGAGAGCTCACAAGGATGCCCATCATGTGCCTCTATTAAGAGTACTGTTTGCAACTACTGTTCTAAAATTTTACCAACAAAACACGTATTTTAACCCAATTATCTTCAATCCTCTGATTTTCTGCAAGTATTTACAGATTTACAATCTCCCTGTAAGTGCCAGCTTTTCACTCCAAGCAGCCTCTGATGTCAAGACAGGAGCGCACATTGACACCAGACTATGAGCTGCACAGTCTCACTTGCAGAGCTGCATGCTATGAATTGTGCTGCTTAACAATTTTGTAAATAAAGTTTATGAAGCAAAATAAACTTCAGAATTATGCTTTCAACTGTTTAGTTACAGACCATGCTATGGTAGGAGTCTGTGTTAAGTCTCTCACTGTGGCTGCCCTGATAAACCCACATTAAGTAGCTGCATAAACACAAGGAGCTTGCTTTCCAAAATGAAAAGCACTATGGCAAGAGTTTTAGCAGTACGTAATAGACAAAGGAAAAAATGTGCAAAATTAGGAAATTGGAAAGTAAATGCCTATGGGACGTTTCTTACCGAGTTTCACAAAAAACTCAACCTCCACGTTAAGAGAATTACAACTGTTTCTCAGACTGCCCGTTAGCAACACTAAGTAACTCAAATAGAATTGCTTTCATTTTTCCAGCTTCACACCAAATTACTGTATAATAGTATTGTATCAAAATGATACAATATATTAAAAATGAGTTAAAAACTAAACAACCTGCTGTCTACATCACTTAATACCAAGGGAGTTCCCCTGGACAGTGCATTTCGATCACTGGACCAACATGAAAATGCAGTTTGACACAAATCCCTTTGGAAATGCTCTAGAGCAAAGCAGTCTTCAAGTGTAAAGCATTATTTTCCACTGAAGCACACAAAAGTATTAAATCTGCTGTAGCTTCACTAACAGGCATATTGTGCTGGTATAATATATCACTGTGGCAAGATTGCTCTCTCCCCTCACTCCCACCCAGCCCGCTTTCTTTTGCGTATCATCCTTTCTAGATAAGGACTCTCATTTACTCAAAATTTTCCAGTCTGTTTCCTTGCTCTCCCTGTACGTGCCACTCGTTTGCATCTTTGTTCCTCTTTCTGTGTTGAATTTGTCAGACTTTTGCCTCTGAACTCACATGGGAGGTTCAACCTTCAATCCAGTCCCAACATTTCCAAATTGGGGGATACATCTTAAGGGAAGTGGATAATGCCTTCCACTTAAAACTAAATAGCACTCTCTGGCAAACCCATATCCCTACAAATATCTCCCTGCAGTCCTCAGCAATTAGAAGAGATGATCCTGTGAGTCTGCCACCATTCTGAATGACAAGATAAAGCAAGTAATACAAAGGACTGGAGAAAAAAAAAAAAAAAAAAAAAAAAAAAAAACAGCAAAAGCCTTCTGTAGATATTTGGGTAATATAATGAAACAAAAAAAACAAACCAACTACTAGATGTATCAGCAGTCAATGACTGCAGAGAACACAAGGACACGCATTCTTGGGGACAACTTAAAGCCATTCAGAGCTTCAGATTTGAAGACAGTGAATGGAAATGGTCAGGCGACTCATCAGACTAGGAAGTGATGATTAAGAGAAAGGAATTCCAGCTAAGAAAGATGAAAAAAACAAACCAAACATGGCATTAAGAGCCTGCAAATTTTTACTGGGAAAACAAACAAACAAACAAAAAACTCATACCTGAAGCTTACAACTGCTCCCTCACCCATCAGCACAGACATGCCATGGGCATGCACCTCATGCAGCTGTACATGTGTATGTGAATTTTACCACTATTGCTTTCACTCATCATTTTTCAGCACTGAAATACAAGTAGACACCCAGCCATGTACAAAAAGTACTCGCAAGTTTCTATAATGCAGACAAAAATTCAGATCCAATTGCAATTAAAAGTAATTATTTTCAGGTCTTCTCTGAAGGGCCCAACATCGGTAAGTATAATTACAGAGTATTACCCAGAGGTTGGGAACATCCCAACCGTACCGTAATTTCACTTGGAAGAACATCTGTGACATGGAAATACGGAACCTCGCAGTCCACTCTTCCGTAATGCTTCAAGTCCACATCAAACGCTAGGGAAACTAGGATAAAGTGAACCCGAAGCAGCGTGGTTTCCAACTTTTTTGTTGGCATCCCCTCCAAAGCATTCTCATGTTAATGCCTATGTAAAGAAGTGTCTGCAGTGCACCGTCTGTATATAAATTGCACGGAGTCAACTCTCTATAAATTACCCACTCACCTAACTCTTTCAGCCAAAGTGAAGGCCATCACGTTTATTAAAGATGCTCTGACTAAAGACTTGGAAAGCATGCTTGGGAAGTGCAAATGCTTCACCTTCCATTCTTGCCAAACAAATTCAGGTTTGACCAAGCCTGCTAAATCTCATCTTGGGGCAGATTCCAGGACGATCAACCTCCTTTTAAATCTATGTTTCAGGAAGTTGAGCACAAAGGCCGACTGCCTCTAGCGCTCCAAACTGGAGATGCTTTTGCGTATCAGCTTTCCTGCTACACTCACAGCGAGTACGTTTCTATGAATTTTTGCTTTTTAAAATTAGTTTATAAAAATGCATGGAAAAAAAAAAAAACACAGACCAATCAACTACTATAAAACTAACTGCAAGTTTTTTTTCTAACAGACATTTTCTTGCTATTTATTTTTAAAGTCGTGCAGAAAAACTGTTGAAACAAGATCTACTGGTAGGCATTTTCTGCTCATTTTGTCATAATTCCATCACAACCGTTGAATAAGAATCTCTCAAATAAGTAACTAGCCTAACGTACTATGCGTCCATTCATGTTTTCATTCTCAGAAGTTAACCGGACTCACATTAAAACATTTCAGTATTTAACACCTGTCCATCCTTGCATACTTTTTGAATGCTGTTTGCTATGAAACTGTACAAAGGACCCAATTTCCATGTATATACAATTCCTTATTAGGCAAAAAGTGAAATGCCATCGTAGCAATCTTCAATTTTACCCATTTGATTTCTAGTCAAGGCTTAAAGAAGCAAAACGCAATTCCTAGAAGTCCAGTTTTAATCTAAAAATGTCACTTCTGCTGCTGCTAAATAACAAAGAAAATAGTTCAGCACAGTCCCGCTCTTCAAAGAGCTGACAATGACAACTGACTCAGTTGCATTAATGTCTGTCAAGACTTCAGCCACTGAAGTCACAGAATCACCAAATACGGAGTTGGAAGGGGCCCACCAGGACCACCGAGTCCAACTCCTGGCTGCACACAGGGCCACCCAAAACCCCAACCCTACGTCTGAGAACCTTCTCCAAATGCTTCTTGAACTCCAGCAGGCTTGGTGCTGTGACCCTGGGGAGCCTGTCCCAGTGCCCGACCACCTCTGGGTGCAGACCCTTTCCCTAACCCCCAGCCTGACCCTCCCCTGTCCCAGCTCCATGCCGTTCCCTCGGGTCCTGTCGCTGTCCCCAGAGAGCAGAGCTCAGCGCCTGCCCCTCCACTCCCCTCGTGAGGGAGCTGCAGGCCGCCATGAGGCCTCCCCTCAGCCTGCTCTGCTCTGAACAAACCCAGGGCCCTCAGCTGCTCCTCGTACGTCTTCCCCTCTGGGCCCTTCCCCTGCTTTGGAGGCTTCCTTTGGATGCTCTCCTGTGGCACCTGAAACTGCACAAGGTGCTTGAGGTGAGGCTGCAGCAGGTCAAGCAGAGCGGGATGTCTGCTGTGTTCTCTTCCTACCAATCTGAGAAAGCTCAGACATCTGCAAAGGGCTAACTAAGCACCAGTTCAGTGACAGTGAGCGAGCAGGAAAAGACAGTGGCAGTACATACTAAGGTTTTTCTCTTCCAGGCTGCGGTCCTACGGTTGACACCTTTGCACAAGTTCACAGGTGAAGGAAAAGACAAAGCTGGGAAGATTGTTTGCACGCATTCCTCCCCTGCTCCACCTACGAGATCTTCTTTCCATAGAGGAGTAAGAATGACATACCTGCAACCATCCCTCTGTAACTACACTTTTTTCAAGACTAAAAAGGAATAAATTAAGACTTCAATCCTTTCTGATCAATAGCATTCTCATCTCTAATTCTATTCTACAAGTGGTTTAGGATTTTTTTTTATATTTAATTCTCACTTTTAAATACTGAATAACAGAATTGGAATAACTGTACACTAACAACAGCACTAGTCGTGCCCAGTATCAGCAAGAGCAGATGCCATATGAATACATATTCACGACACAACATAGTTAGCTCCAAAAATCATTTCTTAATAAAACCAAAAAAAAACAAAAAACTAGACGTAAAACTCAAGATTCTGCAGGCGAACCAACCTCATTTGTACATTAGTGGCATTGTTCTAGTTTTCAAAAAAAATCCCAACATTACCAAAAGCTTTTTACTTGGAGAAAAAACAACACCACCACGCTGACAGAGGAAAAAACAAACAAATGGCCTAGCACTTCTTGAAGGCTGCAATTTCTGTTATTGTTATTGTACAAGAGTGTGACAGTTGCCAGCTCCAATCCTTGTATTTCCAGCACAACTTTGCAACCATGTATTCAAATATTTTTGTTTGGAAGATGCAGAATAATGCAGCTAAACTGTCAATTCCGTGAGGGTGAGAACTTAGCAGTCTGTGTATTGCCAAGATTAGGGTAAGTTCATCGATGATGAGAAGTAAATAAACCTCAAACTGAAAGAGTGGAAACGCAACACACAAAGAACCACATTCGTGACGTTTTGGTTAAATCTGCAAGCGCTGATTCTTGGCAAGTTATCATCCTACAACGCAATTTTGTTTAGTGCCGGTTTATTCCATGTTCCTTTTGGAAAGGAGACGAAGCTGTCACAAGTTCCACAAAGCGACGGAATCTCAAAAGGCCCCTTCACTCCTCCTACTTTTCTGACCCGGGAATTACTGCCACAAAAACTCCGCGCCGGGAGCCGCGCACCACACGAGCACGGCGCTGCCAATTCCAACCTCCCGTACCGAAATCGCGTCAGCGCAGCCAGAAAGCCCCGGCAGAGGCGGCGGCACGCAGGGGATAACGGAGCGCCCCGGGCCAGCCTCACCCAGCCCTGCTCAGGCCCAGAGCCGCGCCGCGCCGCTCGCTGCAGGCCCGTGCGGTTGTTAGGGGCAGGCTCCCCGTGCCCCTTCCCCCTCCCCCCTCCCCGAGCTGACGGGACGCGGGGCCCTCCCCGCACCTGCGATGGCGCCGCCGGGGTAGGCCGCGGGGCGGGTGGCGGTCCCGGCGCTGGCACTCACCGGGCTGCGGCGCTGCGAGCTGGGCCCCGGCCGGCGCGGGCGGGCTGCGGGGCGGGGCGCGGCTGCGGGCGGGGCGGGGCGGGGCCGGGAGGGGAGGAAATGGGGGTGGGGGGAGGGGGGAGCTGTGGGGGTGCAGCGGCCGCCGGGCGGCTCCGGCTCCTCCGCGCCCGGCCGCACCGAGCAACTGCGCACCGAGCCTGCCGCGACGTCACTTCCGCGCGGGGGAGGGCACGCAGCGAGCCCCGGGGGCGGAAGCGGCCGTCACGTGCGCGGAAGGGTCCCCCCCTCGTGCGGGTGCTGCCCCCGGCACGTGACCTCCTCCTCCTCCTCCTGCCCCGCCGCCATTTGGCTCCGCTCCGTGAGGGGAGCGGGGCAGGCGGCGGGGCTTGGGCTGTGCGCAGCCCACAGCAATGTGTACCTGGCGTTAACACCAGGGAGCTGCTGAACTCATTTCACTAACATTGCCCCTGCTCAGGGATATGCAGGACAATTAACGCCCTTTTCTGTCATCCCGCCGTGCGTTAATAAAAAGCTGAGGGGTGTTACTATGCATTACTAAATAGCGTTAAAGGACGCCTCTAGTGTAAGTTTTAACTTGTCCCAAAGTGTAAAGTGGAAAATAGTCCATCTGAAACAAAAACATGACAAAGCAGCAATGTGAACTCTTGCACACTGGCGACATATAAGCTAATCATTGTCCGGTTTGTGCAATTATTAGTCTCATACATTAGTTATACTCCTATCAACCACTAACATACAAACAATATAAATGTGTTTGAGAAGAAAAAATACATATAAAAAAAAATAAAAACAGAAAAAAGATGGGAAAAAATAATAAAGATTTCACATTTCTGATGTTTCTCTCATCTGTCATGGTTTCTGTAGCAAAATGTACAAGTGACAGTGTTCTCCATAGCAGAATTGCAAATTGATTCACAGCTTGCTGACTTTTATGACAGGGAGGACAATTTGCACTTTTCTAATTATGCTCAGATGCCTCCCACTTACTGTAATACACTTTCCAGAAATGCAAGCTGGCTTACATCAGTCGTGCTGGTCAGCTGCAGAGGAATACTACAATGTACAGAGAGGCGTTATATTGACAACTACACTACAAACAGAACTCCACCATTAATATCTAGACAAGAGGGAGAATAATGGTGGCTTGGTGCTATGGTCTCTAGCACTGCAATGCAATACTTCTTTGATTGTGATTTGTACAGGTATTAGGAGAGAGACCTATGTGGGGAACGAGAGGTCATAACTACTGCAACCACAATAATAATAAAAAATGCTTCAGCATACATAATGTTAGACACTGCAATACATCTGTTGGAGATGCCTTGATTTTTAATTATAAGAAAGTGATGATAATGACAGTACAGGGAGAGATGCCATCTGTAGAGAGAGAATAGCTGCTCCAAAATTAATTCTCATGTTTTGTGGAATATTCCTTTTTTTATTTTTTGATTTTTGTTTTTTGATTTTTTTTTTATCATAATCTTGCAACTCCCCCATTATTCTGCACTGCTCAGAATTTTCTCTGCTACCACCTGTCTTGTCTGGAATTGTTTGAACTGCTCTGGAAATATGTGCACCTAAAAAACCTATGGACTTGCCTTGAAGATAACTGTCTTGGGTAGCCACCACCCAGTGGCATCCAGAAGCTATTGCACTAATGTGCCAATTGCACCTGGGTAACTGTTTTCCACCTTTGTGTACGAATAGCTGGCTGGTTATTTACTGTCTTCTTAATACTTTGTTGGCTTTTTTTTTTTTTTTCCCAATTCTTTTGAATTGTATTGTCTGTGATTCATAAGCCCAAGACAGAAATTCCAAAGGAAACAAAACATTCTAGCATGCAACTTTTCGGTGGAGATGTGTGGAGAGTCGTGTTAATTCAGGATATATCTTAACAGCTTGTCTATATTGTTCAGAAGAGTTGCATATAAGCCCGTAAGGAAAAAAATATTGACTGAAAAGTAGATTTAATGACTGAAAAGTAGTTTTGATTGCCTTCAGTAAGACCAATTAATACTATAAAATTATTTGTGAGCATTTCTTATTTTTGGCTTCTTTCATTCCTACTCCTTTCAACACCATTCAGAAACTCTTCTCATGCTCCTCCTTTTTTTTTTTCCTTTTTTTTTTTTTTGTTCCATGAGATCAAAATGTCATCTCTGAAGGCCTTAGAACTTTCTCCATTATTAAAAGGCTTCAAAAGTGTATTTTTTGACTAAATGCTTTGGGTACCAAACACCATTGAATGTGTGGTATGTGGATGAATAAATGTGTAAACATGTTCTGATTTTCTAAGGGCATTTGCCAGAACCCTGCTGATGCATAAAGGACATAAAAATATATCAGAATGACATTTGTCCTGATTTTCTCCCTTTCTCAATAGTACAGTTTTTCTTCCCTTTTTATGGGGTTTTAATTACTTGAGGTTTCTGTATAGAACACATCCATTTCCATAGTGACAAAGCCCATCATAGGTATTTTTATCAGGTACACAAAAGCCTCTGAGAAAAATAATCCATGTGGACACCAGCTGTAGCAGAGCTTTAACTCAAACTCAGAAATGAAAGATGCATTATTCAGCAGAACCATTGCTTTTGATTCTGTTTTATGAGCATCAGAAGTATTTTCACTTGGTGCATGCCTACTTTATGCGTAGCTAGCATAAGGAAAGTACGCTATGCCTCAGCTCTTCCCTCTCCATGATTTACATGTTTGTTTTTTTAAAGGCATTCAACTTGGCTCTTAATTCCAAAGCACAATCCGATAAAAGTAATTAATATATGTAATTAAATAACCAGACTAAACACTATTTCCATTGCAGTAGGAACTGAAAGCACGCAACAGAAAACATGATAAAACCTTGATATTAATTCAAAACAAAAGTCTGAAAGCTAGGAATTACAGTATTAAAAACTAGCATGAAATTAAAACAGAATTTGAAATGTGTTTAAATATCAAGGCATCACAAATCAGCTCAACTCTATTCTGTTACTACACAGATAAATATAAACCCACGAGGTGAAATCCTTATTCTACTGGTTACATTTCTTTTCCACTAAATGGAGGCAAATTTTAAGCTTCTATGTACTATTCAGAGCAAGCAAGCACTGAGCGGCAAGAAGTCAATTGCTGGAGTCTATGCAGCCTTTTGCAGGCAGATGTGAGCTAGCTTTGCCCATGCTCCAACCTACATAAAACTATATAACAGTACTTTTACAGAAATCACTAGAACATGTTTGTTTTAGTGCAAGAGTATGTCTGCAAGTATTAGGATATTTTTTTTTTCTAGAATTTGGAAGGATAAAAGAAAATGTGAATACTTGTCTGCTATTCCCATGTTTTATGTATATTTTAAACACATCTGATGCTAGCAATTCTTGTTAATGGTGCATTCATTTTTGCACAAGGTAAGTGTTTAACTTTGGTGATTTTTCTGTTGGTATTTTTTCTTTTGCTTAAAAATTATTCCCGGTTAGCGAGGGCTGCTTTCTGGAATCCATGGTTATAAACAGTTGACGTTTATGCAGAATAAATGTAGGAAACATATTTCTTTAATGGATAGACTGTGGAAAATGGAAAAGACTTTTCATTTCTTTATCGAACATAATGGTGAAAGAGCCACTACATAAAATACAGTCTGCAGACAGCGGTGCTCAGCAATCCAGGCTGTGTGGGTGAGGGGATTTCACTGACAGCTGCATGCACGGGCAGCAGTAGGCAGGCTGACACTGATCGCGCTGTGCGTGCCTCTCCAGGACAGCAAGAACACCAGAGGATTTGACAGACAACCCAAAGAAAGCTAACGAGGCAGTCAGGACCAGCTTTGGGATCATGACCAGAATGACCCTGCCCGGCCAAGGGCTAACTGAAAGAAACCAGATGTATGTGTAAAGCAACTGTCTTTGCTTAATTTCTATCATGTTCAAGGAAAAGAACCTATTTATATTCTTTGTAAATCAAAAGGGCTATATCAAAGTAATACCCTACTCCAGTCCCAGATTTTTCTAACAGACAACAACTGACAGTATTCCAATATTGACCACTCACTTAGGTCAACCAAAAGCTATATTCTGGATTTATAACTCCAGATGAAGATGTTCTGGGTATGTAAGGTGGGTAGGATGGATGGAAATAGAAGAGGATTGACTAATTTTGCAAGGTATGCCATTTGGGAGATTTGGGAAAATGGTTTTGTTAAAACCATGCAATGCATCCTTACTCTGCAAAGCCTTTGTGTACATGTTTAATGCTAGCCATATGTGTGAGTCTCACAAGAAAGTCCTTCTCCCTGTTCTCTCCTTCTGCTTTCAGTTCTTGTCCCCAGTCTACACAGGACCCAAGCAAAGGCAGTTGGGGATTATGTGCTGTTCAGATCTGGAGCTCTAGGCTGATGTATACTCTGTCACTTGGGGATGGTGCACATGCAGCCAGGCAGCGTGTATGAGTTCTCATGGACTAAATAATGCTTTGTGCGGATGGAAATGTTAGCATATGCAAGCCAGGAATTTTAGCAAGGCAAGACTGAGTATTCAAAAGCTGAAAATTTTCAGAGGATTAAAGGTTGGCCAAATTTGAGTTAATAGTAGGACAGCAAAGAGCCATTTCTGTGACAGCAAGGCGCTGATCCATGTACTCTACAGAATAAATGTTCCAGTGTTTTCCAGTGAAACAGCTTTAAGAATCTTCTCCGTGAAGACAAAATATTCATTTCTTCCACAGCCACCTTCTTGGCTACAATTGAAGAAAAACTTAGACTGAAACTTAAAATTATCAGCACAAGAGAAATCTCTGAAATGGAAATTTGCCTGAACGGCATTCACTCATAAGTTGTAAAATAAAGATTTATATTGGGATGTGCCAGAGGATGTTCATCATAAATATATGATGTGCATGTGTGTGTGCCTGCACATACACACACAATACACACATAGACACACACATATTACAGTGCTGCTACATCACTGAAGGTTTCATGAACAGAAAGATCCCCAAATAACTGTGTGCGCTGGTAGTAAAGATGTAAGAAAACAATTGTTGGACATTTCAGGGATGTCAAAATTGTGGCAAAAATGTTTGAAGTAGCTGAATATTGTGTGAAGCTGAATGGGTAGTTGCTGCTTACAAGTATCATGATTACATGCTGTTTCCATGGAAACTTGGGATGGAAAATAAAAAGCCAGTTTACCTTCATCTTGAAACAACCCTTACTGGGGGGGGGAAACAAAAGCCGACATTCCTCTGGTAGCTGAATAATTGCCTCACCTAAAGAATTATCAGTTTGTTTTACCGTATTGTTAGATACTATGCAAAGTTTCAAAAATCCAGCCAAGTGAAGCTATGGATAGGATAAGGGATGCAGATGTTGTTAAGAATCATAGCACAGTCCAATTTATTATTTTTCCTGTGCTACTTGCTGAAATGGTGACTATTAAACTATTATTTTTTCTTCTAAGTTTGCTTCCAGTTATTTTGTGTCACTTCTAAGCATTTGGCTTGGTAATTCTCCCCATGTACATTTTTTTCCTTCTGTTTCAGCTTTGGCAATATAATGAGCGAAGCATGCTCTAAGGATGTGACTCATTTCCATCAAAACAAGCTTCCTGAGCACCACAAAAGAGGCAGGGAGTTGACCACGGGCCCTGAAAAATTTTAGGACAATTTTAAACGTGAATCAGCTGGCAACATAAACAGAACAAGTTATTCCTATGTGCATCCAGTGCCACTGTAGCCAGCTCTATGGCTGAAAATCAGAAGACTACACAGATGGTACCATCTGACTGTCTTCTGCGAATCGTTCTGGTGCTGAAAAACCCTTCTGGGACAGACGATCATAGCCACAGAAGGGTCCGTAGCAGACACACATGCTACACCTGTCAATGTCCTGTTGGATCCCCAGCATTTGCCAGGTATCTCTGCACTATTGGGCTGGCACATTCCAAGCACAAAGGCTTGATGGTCAATGCGTGAAACCTCGTGCCACTATAGGTTTTAAGTTCCATTAACGATGTGATTAAAATCCTGATTCTAGCCTGGCTGTGAATGAAGTAAAAATTGTGGCTCTTTGAGCTCAAACTCATCTCTGGGTCTGGAAGCTGAACACCAGTTTCCCTTGTCCCACCAACTCTTGCATTGAAAGAAGTACAGGCAGCAGGCCAGGAGCTGCTGGCACGTGGTTCTACACTGAATCTTTAGGATGAGTGTTTAAAAGTCTGTGAAGGTACTCTTCTTTTATGTAATAAGCTTGTTCTTTCTTTATATACACCAGCTCATAAGCCAGGAGTTCATTTTATATAGACATACATAGTCCAGTTTACATCAGCTGCAATTACCAACTATTTAATCAGAAAGAAGTGTTGTTACTGCTATATGGAAAGAAATACAATTTGCAAAAATCCTGAAGTTGGTAGTTTTCTTCTTTTGGGACACAAGCTCTTTCTGAAAAGCTGTACCGTTTGACAGCTGAATGCCATTCAGCATTGTCATTTTTAACAGCATTTTTGAAGTAGTTTAAAATTATTAAAATTAACAACACTGAGACACTTTCAAATGGTAATGATGCTGCACTTCTGCTCTGATAGATACCTGTCTCACTAAAATCCACATTTGAAGCACTTTAAAGCAGAAACATCCACTAAGATTAATAAACTCAGCTTGACAGTTCCTAGTCCAAGTGCTTATAATGACAGAGATGAAAGGCTTGAGGAGTTATTGCAGAAAAGTGATAATTATCTGACAGACATTTCCATGACATTTTAAAGAAAATGTGAGCATCCAGTGCTCTTTTCACCTCCTCTGTGGTAATGCTCATCAGTGGTTTCTGTTTGCCTATCAATATATTCTGCTTGGAAAGTTCAAGTAATCCAGCCAAGTGCTGACACTTACGTGATAATAAGAACCTACAGGGAATTAGTTTCTTCAAGAGCTACTGTCAGAACTTTATTAGGAGAACTCTACACTCACTAAAAATGATTAAAATTACTCTTCCCTGTCTTCAATCTCTGTCAAGCCTATACCTAAAACGTTCCTAGTCCCCTCTGCTGCCAGGCCTCCTGCCACACAATTTGTCTATGACAAACCCTGCTCATAACAATCCTCTGATCTCAACAGCAAGTTAATTATTTAATTGTTAATTAGCCACTAGCCACAAGGCTGACCACATGATGCGAGTAAGTACGGGGAAATGGAGTTTACCTATGTCTGGTTTGGACAGTATTGAACACGTCACTTTTCAGTGCAAAGCCTGACCTACCAAACCAGTGGCCTCCCCCTCATTTTCAATTACCATTCTCATGCTGTCCAATCTAGATAAAACTTCTACTAGGTAAACATGCCTTCCCCCCTCCCCTTCATAAATTGCTTTTCTCTTACTGTTGAGTAATATCCAGGGAAGTACTTTATAGTGAAACTCCATTCAATAGGGCTATTTTACATTATCCCAATGCTGCACATTGAGAAATCCTATTGTGGCTACCTCCCTCATTAAAAAAGCCAGAAAACATTTTTATGATGAAGTTAGGCTGCATTTAAAGAAATCCCTCATGTTTCATAGCCCTCCACCACAGGAAAATACATTCCTTAGTTGATGCCTTCATTTACAATATGCTATTCTGCTTTGTGGCTCTGTTTCGTGGAGCAGCAGAGCGACGCTTCACTGAGACTGATCCACAAGGCATTAATGAAATAAAAATACAATATTGCTCATCTTGATATAAGCAGTGGTTTTGTCTGTGTTCTCTCATACTTGATGTTAAACCACCACATAAAATTAGGAATATTTCAAATCTTCTGGTGCCCTGGATTTTATATTTACTGAGTTTCTGAGTTAGCTAGCAGATATATCAAAAATCTTAAACAGAAGCTCTTCCTACAGCTCTGGATCTAAAGAGACAAAGGAGTACCTAGAACATAGTTCATTCTACCAAGCAAAATATGTCATGTTTCCATGATAAGCACATTACTACTTTTTCAGAAGCTTAATGTGAATAGCTAATGTGTCAAGCCTGCAACTAGCAACAAGAAGGCTTGTATATTAACCCAAAGTTTTCATGTTTTTCTAAACCCCTGGAGTATGCAATGCTGTTATTATTCCCTGCTCACCCTGGTTATTTACACACTGCTGGTTTTTGACAATTACTTCTGCAAAATGAAGTAATCCTTCACATTTATTTTTTTTCTTTTTTTCCAAATGCTGGGCACTCTCATAGCTTGCACAGCTGGACATGCAGTGTGATTACAAGGATGTTCTGCTTGCTCTGGGGACCTTGATTCTTAATCCTTCATGTCTTCTTGATGCTAGTTTTGTTTCTGAAGTAACTAGATTTTGTAAACTGGTCTTGGTATGAAAGTAGTACCTTATGTCCATAAATTGAATTCTGGGTTAGATGACTCTTTATTTGCCCTACTGTAATTGCTTTGTCTGTAGTAAATAGTGTCTCTGCCTGTGTCTAATAAAATTTTAGTTTACTTACTAAAATTTATTTTACTATGACTTTTAGTTTACTTTAGTTTACTTGTTTAGTAACTTACAGTAGCAAAGATTAAGAATTAAATGAAACAAAACCCTCAAAAGTGGGATCCTCACAACAGACACTGCTCTTGGTTCATGCTTCAATCCAGCTCCTGTTCCCGGAGCTACATGAGTGCAGCCAGCTGCACTTTCACTGCTGTGCCCACGTCTGCGTGCCCCGGGAGCCAGCTGGCTCCCAGCAGACTGTAGCTGGTGTACAACCTGACACAGACACCAAGGACAGAGAGTGAATGCTGGTGCTGCAGCTGCTGTGCACTCTGCTGAGCAGCAGCCTATATGAAGCAGAGCCTAAAGTGGGTGCAGGTCTTAAAGTGAACCGAAATCTGGAAACAAAATAATCAGCTATCCACAATTACTCAATATCCACAATTTGAAACAATTACTTTCAAACATGTCCATGGCACATAAGGACAAGTTACTAATAAGTACATATTCGTAGACTGCACAGGTTCTGAGGGTTGTATTTCTGCAAGTTTTCTGTACAGATAAGTGGTGTCAGGCATTTCTGAAGTATTACTGGCTTGCACCAACTATACCTCACCATGACAGCTCTGAGAGTGAGAACCCTTCTCTGTGCAAGTGAGGCAAGATGGGCTTTGTTACACTGGACCTATTCTTCCTGTGAAACTGAGTTTGTAAAGAGATCAGTAATGTATTCTGAGCTGCAGCAACCATCGTCCATATACATGCTGCTTTCATAGCGCTTATGCATGTGACGAGTGCTGGAAGATTTATATCAAAAGAGCATTCTCCTCAGCTGTCCCCAACCCCTTGAAAGCTCTGTTTATTCCCTGGTAAACTGAGTCTGCTCAGTGTATCACTGACATGAAAATAATTAGGCCACTGTCTCCATCCTTTCAGTGTGTACCTTGCTCCTTGCCAGCTGAGGCTGGCAGAGATGATTCCAGCAGTGATGATTTTTTTCTTCAGCTTCATGGTATAAAGAGTGATGCTGGGAACGAGATACCCTGTTCTTCCCTAGCTGGCAGTCTTCCGACATAATTAAAAAATGGGGCTCCTATTTCAACTTGGCATCATTTTTGCATCTATTTTGTGTGAAAGCAAAGGGTTCCTAGGAGGTCAATGAAGTTTTGATAAGGGCAAGTGCATTGAGGTAAACTGGAAAAAAAACATTTGCACAACCTGATGCCCACGTTGTATTTCTGTTATGGTTGTATTAGATGTCAAGAGGATGTGTTTTATTCCCACACATGCTCCATGAGTGAAGTATAAAGGAAAACTGACAAGTTCCTAAGTAAACTGTTGGGGATGCTTGTTACTGTCTCATAAGGAAAGGGCATTGCTGCAGATTGCCTAACTTACTGCTCTTCCTGTCATCATCTGCTCATCATTCCAACACAGAGGCTGGGGGTGAGGGCATCAATAGCATACAGAGCTTTAGTGGACAGAAACAAAAGAGAAGCATGCGAGTCAATTAGCAATGCAAGTTGGCAATGACAACTTCCTGCCTTCAAAGACAGAAGTTTCCAGGAATTATTCTTATCCAGGAATCCCACTCAGCAAAAAGAAGTTTGCAGACTCAGAGACAGAAAGAGAACTTGCTGTCACCTGCCTATGTACATTCTAAGGGTAGTATAAATACTAATACCTTCCAGCATTTTTCAAAATTATATATGGTTATTAATCAGGCCAGCATTATTGGGGTGGAGCTCAGTGCTCTTGCAGGGCAGTACATTACAGGGAGTACTGTGTGTTGTTCTAAACCCTTCTATCTCCCCCAGGGAAACAGCTAACAGAGCTTTAGGCAAGATCTGGAGAAATGACTACTCCTCTGTTGTGTAATCACCTGAGGTGAGCTGTAGTGATGGTTACAGGCACTGTTTAGACAAGATGAAGCCAATGTTTTCTTGGAGTAAAAGAGAATGAGTGATGCCATGCTCTCTGTGATCCTCGAGTAAGAAGTCTTCTTGGACATTTTCAAAACACTTCAAGGTACAGCAAGAAACTTACATCCAGATTTTTTCCACTTAGATGCAAGCCCCTTACTTGTCTGGATCAGGAGCAGGATCGCTCAAGGGTTTCTGTTTATTCAATGGAGAGACAACAGCACCCTCAGGGAGTGACCGGGATCTGAGGGGGGTGGATGCACTGTCTAGAGAAGCGTGTCTGTCTTCCAGAGATTATTGGGGGAATCTAAAGCAACTACATCACTGTCACAGTGCCTAAATGAAGTATCTGAAGTTTGATGGGATGAATTGGTATCACAGAAGTATCTGAAAAGTTCCTCAGAAATTTAAGAAGGAAGATGCCACACATTCCTTAGATTATAAAATTGATTCCTAACTGCTTCTGTGCTTCTATCTATACAAATGGGGACAGCCTGGGGAAGCTTCCAGGAAATTCTATTATGCTTTATAACTTGGTTGGTTCTATTTAGGCTCTGTCAGCACTGGAGTTACAATATTACTGTGGCTCAGTGTCTGGCAGGGAAAAGGACACTTGTAATGAAGAACATGTAATGAATTATGAGGGCAAGTGTAAAGTCCTGAATCTGGGCAAGAACAACCCCAGACAGCAGTATAAGTTGGGGACTGCCCTGCTGGAGAGCAGTGAAGGGGAAAGGGACTTGGGGGTCCTGGTGGACAGCAGGGTGACCGTGAGCCAGCACCGTGCCCTTGTGGACAAGAGGGCTGATGGCATTCCTGTGTGACCTGATCTAGGTGTTCCTGGTCTGGCAGGGGGATTGGACTAGATGATCTGTCACAGTGCCTTCCAGTCCCTAACATTCTGTGATTCTGTTAGTTTAAAGCTTCATTGGGTTAGACAGAAATACCTTAGAGCTTCAGAGAAGTTAGGGCAGGTGTATAGATGATATGCTGATGTGATGCAGAAAGAAGATGAATTTATGCATACATGGATTTGCTCTATGGAGATCCCTTTCCAGCTCCTAGTCTGAGAGGTGTTCTCAGATGCCAGTCTGCAGGAGCCAATCAATGCTGAACGTGAGGAGTGGGGATGGTTTTTTCTTTCTTACTGAACCAGCAGAATTTGCCTAACCAGCTGCTTTGATTCAGCAGAGATGCCTATTAATAGGAGCAATCCCAGTGAAGTCAGTACCTGCAGTAGACAGCTTTTATACCCTGAGTTAGGATTATTAGATTTTCACTGTGCTAATTCTGATGGAACATGAACTCTCTTGATATGCCTTCAACTTTCTAAGTCTCTATTCTGCAATTATTCTTTTTCTTAACGTATAGTAGGGCCTGGCTGAGACCAAAGCCCATTGTGTACCCTAGAACTACACAAAACATAGCAAGAAGAATTCACATCCCACAGATGTTACATTTATCAGAAGGTCTGTAGCTTTTTCAGACACTTACTTGAGGAAACAACGTTTGCAAAATCAGCCTTAACTCTTATGTCTTTGGCTAAATTAATTTCTTTGCAGACATGGATATTTACTGAATGCTATTGCAGAGTTGCAAACCAGATGATGTACCTTGAAATACAAGCACAGTTGGCAATATAACTGCAGTGAAACCCCAATCCTTGAAATCACTTTATCTATTGTTCTTGCTTGAATGGTTTTGAAAAATAGATTTCTGCTTTGGAGCTGATTTATCAGTCTGTTCTAAGTAAATAAACAGCACCTGATCTGGTAAATCAGTCTCTTAGATGGGTTGTATTCACTCTTTTTGTACCATGTCTTTTAAATAGTAAGTTAGTGAGGGAAGGCTGTCTCAGTTTCCATACATACAGTGCACAAGAATGCCCAAGCCTCTGTAATTACTGTGATACAAACAACAACAGAACTTTCAATTTCTGCTTTGCTGTTAGATCATGGGTCAAGTAATGTAAAGAGCCCTTACTGTCTGCTCTGAAGCCTTTTTCATAGAGATGAGATTTTCAGCAATCGATCCACACACTGTAAAAATCAGTTGCATGCTGGCTCCATGCCTGGACTTTGATTGTTCCCATCACTGGTTTCTGGTGAATGCTTTCTGCAAGGTATATAGAAATTGTCGAGTAATTGTCTGTTAAGCTTCTGTATATGCAAAGAACATACAGTATGGAGAGCTTTATCCTCTGTAGGTTTGTCAGTTACTGCACAGATCGGCATTGCCTTAGCATTTTTCACGACATTCTAATTAAGGGCTGTTTCTTCCAGTGCTGGCCCAACATATTAACATAAGAAAAATACCTTCAGTGCTTGAAATAAAAATCTTTACAAATTTCATTCTGCTGGTCTTTTGTAACAACCTGCAAACACTTCCAGACCCAACACAGTAAGGAAACAAAGAGAAAACTTTCACCCTGGCTCAAGTTCAATATGATTATCTTGGCAAAGTTCAGGCTGCCAGACCCTGTAGCACTGTTATGTTACCATGTTAGCAGCAAGGGTTAAAAGGGATGTTTCTTAACATTGTCTAGGCATACATTTCTATCTTCTGCAGCCTTTCTACAACAGGAAAACCTAGGTACCGGCTGGAAGGAAAATACTCTGCATGCCAATAAGATCCATACTTGAGCTATTTCTGGCTGATATACCATCTAGAGAGTTTTGCTTAGACAGAGTAGATTTTCCTGCATATTTTCTGAGGTGCCCACCTCCTTTTTCTTCTACAAGTTGGATGCTGATGCTATATGCTTCGTTCTCTGTTCCTCCTCTTCCAGGCCTAAAATGTTTCTGCTTCAATGTCTGTGTCTGACGTTCAACTCGATCACACTGCACATAGGTCCTGTCCTAACTCACAGAGTTGTAAAAGAGAAAGAAATTTTGACACAGCAATTTTGATGGAGGAGAACTGAGTAAGTTAAAGCAGTTTTGGTGTTGTGAGAAAAAATGTCAGGAGGTGCAGAACAGTAGACGCAAGATATAATAAAAATCTGGGTCCGCAGGTTATATGGAAGAGTGGAGGTTTGAAAAGAAGGAGAATTAATACAAAGAGTAGATGAAGAGAGGCATTTCTGAGGCACATTTCCATGCTAGTCTTCTCTTTGTTTTGCTGAGAGATATTTTGCTTCTGGCTTGTTTGAGCAACAGCAAATGACACTACCCTGTGTGGTGCTCTACTGCTGCAAGTCGGTCAGATCTCAGTGGGGTATACTTGGCAGAAATATTTCTTAGCAGAGAATTCAGAGTACCTGGGTTTGGCTGTGTATAATGCCCTGGCCTTCTTTTAGGGCAGTTTCTGGAAAGTAGCTGTCAGATTTTCTGTTTTCACTTGGAGAAAACCAGAATACCTCAGGAATGTATAGCAAAGCTCAGCTGTAGAATAAAGCACTGTCAGTCAAAAAGCTCTACCCTTAGCCAGAGCTCCTGTTGCTTAATAAAAAGGCATGCAGAGGCTTCTGGGAGATGCTGTTATTGGAGCTGTTTGCTATAAAAAGCAGAAGTCAAGCATGAACACTTCCTACACATTTCAGCGTAGCTAGTACACAGCACGATAACTCCCAAGAAACAACCAATCACCATTCTGCACTTGGTGACGACGTGCTTAAACCTCTGACTCCTGGAAGGGAAGGCAAAAAACCACGGGATCTATGACAAAACCTCCTGAAGACATGACGATCTTCACTGATGCCACTGTTGAGCAGGTTAGGTTTAACAGGAAAGGTTCAACATGAATTTAAGCCAGCACAGAACAGGGTCTTCAGAGAAAAAGGAGGAAACAGACTTGTACATTTGCCATTCCAATGAGATTCAAGAATAAAGTTTGGCAAAGAAGATGCCCCCTTACCAACAGTTATTCCAAAGTTGACTCTTGACCAATGTCCTAATCTTCAGTAACAAGCAACACGTAACAGAAGCTTCTATACCTAGCTTTAAGTATTGACAGACTAGAATATAGACCAGGAGCAACTATGGTGGTAGCCACTGGGCCATCTGACCAGGGAACGTAAGCATATGTTGACTTGGCACCAGGAGGTGTAGATCAATTTCTCCACATTGGCACAGATTTTTAATGTGACTGTACTTGAGACTTACATGAAAATGGAGTGTAATTATTTCAGCCTTTCCTTCTTCTCTTGCCATGTCTTCTGTAGATTGCAAGCATCAGTGTAAATCCTCTCTGTGAGAGCTATCTTTAAATGCTAATGGAACAGTACAGCCAATATCAAATAAAGGTGAGAGCCAGAGCCAAAGTAATTCAGAGGAAAAACTCCCACTGACACCGGCTGCCTCTCAGGTCCAAACACAGTTATTAGTGGAAAACAAAGATGTGTTGTAGAAATTGTTTTCTCTCTTCCTCTTTGAAATGGCTGCAATGAGAAAGGGTTTTTTGTTTTGTTTTGCTTTTTGCAAGTTGCAAAGGCCCTAGACCACCTCTGGTGATTCTGTGCTTTTAAAAACTGCCTGCAAATAAAAGCAAAATCCAAGCAGGCAGTTCACTAACAGTGAAATGGCTCTCTAGTGGTGTGACCTGCAGGGATGTCTGATAAGCCTGTGGTCTTTCTCGACTGGTTTGTTTTTGATCAAATCCAAACAATAGAAGCTGACAATGAAATCCCAGAGTCTCACCCAGAAAATTCCTCAGCTTTCGGCCAGGCTTTTTGATTCTCTGCTGTTCGCAGTGCACTCTGCTGCCTGGCAGGCTACACTGGCCTCAGCACCATGAAGCAGCAGACATCTTATTCGCATGTAGCTTGCCCTACTGTTTCCTCTAGACTAAGTTTCTGAAGAGATCATTGTATTTGGGAAGCATATGGAGGTGTCTGCAGTGCCACAAACCACAGGCCAGAGGAAGGCAAGAGGGCAGGCATGTTTTCAGTTATGGATCAAAAAGGAGTATTCCCTACCTTTGTCACAGTCTTCTCATGCAGTTGAGCAAGCTGTCAGTATGCTAGAGGAGGCAGTTAGGCATTATCCTGCTTAAAAGTGAGTCCCATTTTCAAAAGCAAATTAGGCTTTTCTCACCTCTGAAGCCTTGGTCCCACAGATTTTCCTAGGCATGTCTTGAATTCAAGTTCTGGAATTGCTTTGAAAATGCAAATCTTTTCTGTCGATGCAGCGGATGGTTGTGTTGCACATCACCCTTAGCAAACCCCAACTCCCAAGGGCAATGAGAACTGGGAAGACAAGTGCACAAGCCTTTCCTTGTGTGTCTGCAATCACAACATACTTCCATGATCCCCAGAAGTATAGCTGCACATCCTACAGTCTGCACTGCTGCGTCCTTATTCTTAGCCACATTCAGCTGGAGCAGTCTGTGAGCACACTGTTTTCCAGATAGCGTTATACAGATACACTGTGTTTTGCAATTCCATGTTACATTTTGCTGCATGGATATGCCATATGTTGCATACATGTACTTGAGTGGAACAAAACCCAAAGAGACATAAAAATTTGTGCCCTTCACTTCAGTTCCCCACATATTCACTTTTGCAGGTAAAATGATCATGTGCCAAGGAATTTTAATCTTGGGTGCAAGGCCACGTACCCCTGGGAAGGGTAGAAGCTAAGAGCTGTCCACTGAGAGAAGTCAGTGTGTTGAGGCAGTCTGGATAAAGATTTTTCTCAAAGTCTACAATTTAACTTTCAGTTTGGGACTACTATATTCACAGCTGAGACAACACAACCTTCTGCAAAACTAGAAATATGTCCTTTTCCATCACCCTCTCATAAAGGAAACCTTATATGTTATTTACAAACTGCAGAGTTGGCAGTTTTACAAAGACTTAATCAAGCTTGCTTTATTTTTGGACCTATCCTCTGCTCTGCTCTTCTCCCCTAGTCCCTACCTCCTTTCAAATTGCCCTCAAACTTCCTAATTAAGTTGTGGAATATTAATAAAAACAATAATAACCATATAACAGATTTGGAGTCCTAGTTCTTTTGATTCATATTCAAGTGTTCTCTAGCAGCAGATCTTTCTGCTGCAAATAGGGTTGTTTGGTCAGCTTCTTAACATTTTTAATTGCTTTTAATATCTTTCATTTCATTAACTTGCAAGCAATGCTGGTTCTTAATTATTATTATTTTTTTAATCTGGTTGAGCACTTTACTGGTTGTAGTAGCATTAACTGCATTAATTATAGAACTTAATAATGCTGGCATGTATTTTATTTAAAATAATTTGTTTTACTTTAATGAAAATGTGTGTTCTGCCTGGTTTAGAGTTACAATACATTTTACGAACAGAGGTAGGAAATCTGAGATTTAAATTTCAGCAGCATATAAAGAATCTGTGAAGACCCTCAAATAACTGTGGAGATTTAAACAACTACGTTGGTAGCACTCAAAATTTAATGCACATCAGAGAGACGACCATTATGCCAAAGGCTACCATACAGCTCAATTTTTACAAGTACATTTTTCAGAACAGCAATTTCTTAGGCATATAGCAATTTAATTTTCCAATCGAATTTTAACTGGTATGTTGTAACTACAGCTGGCAAACTGAACTTCAGCCTTGGTTTCTTGGACTCAGGACAATAACTGCATTAGGAAAAAAGGGCTTTGGTAACTCTGAAACTTTGATTATTATGAATAGGCTTAAAATTTCAACAAAGTTTTTACTTCCATGCCTCAGTGGCAGACACACTTTTTTGTCTGTTCACATTCAGACAAAACATTCAGCTAAATCTTCCAGTTCTTTTGCTCTAGGTACAAAGACTCAGACCCTCGGCTCTGCAGCACAGCTAGTTAGAAATGCCCTGATGAAAGTTTTATCTGCAAATGCAGAACCCTACACATTTAATTCAAAACACTTCAGGTTTTACTGGGATGATAAGACTGACATATATTTGTATGGGTTTCCAATATATGCTAAAGTTTCTGGCAAACTGAAAATCTGGTGGTTCCTGCATCTGTGTTCATAGCCCTAATTGGGCTTCCAAGGTCAACACAGCACAGGACATGGCTCCAAACAGCTGCTGTACAAACTCCTGACGTTCTTCTGTGGCTGTAGAGGTAATTCATTCTGGAACCACCATGATAGTTTCTCACTGAATTTAAAAATAAATTTAAAACTAATCTAACCAAAGTTTTAGACAAACCTGGACAGACAACACTGAACACATACCAAAAAGGAAGCTGTCCCATGGCGACTGTACTCCAATGATAGGATCTTTTGATGCTCCCAAAAACTCAAGAGGAGTGTTTTTCTTTCTGGAAGAAAGCTGCTCACTCCCCCAGTCTAAAGAAATACTTTTTCATCAACTAAAGGCAAATGGTTTTAGCCTGAGAGAAAAGCCTCCTACATGAACAAAAATGAATTTGCTGCAGAATTTACTCCGCACAACTCTTATTTACTCATTTGTTCTGAAACCTGCAGTTCTATTTATAGGTAGATCTCCCTTTGAGAGAGGGAGTTAGGAGAATCTTATCAAGTAGAGACAGAGCACTGACAGCATTAAACTAGGATGCTGCTTAGTGTCTTTGCTAACTATGGTGCGTTGTGCAAATTAACTAAAGCAAGAAGCTTTGGGCCCCTTACCAAGGTCAGTCTCCTAATAAGAGTGTGAGCCTATCCTAAGAAACTGGCAGAAACTGGTCCTGCGGATGGACAAGAGCCAAGGAGCAACTGAGTCTGCACAAAGACAAGAAAGAGGTCAACCAGTGGTGACGAGGAAGAGTCATCAACCTTCAACCCCACGACCCCCAAAGACCACCACCAGGAGACACTGCATAAGTGCAGATGGGAGGAGTTTATGGAAACAACTCCTTGGAACTAATTTTAATACAAAGCAGGGACAGGTTATGAATATGTATAGGCATATTGTGAAACTTCATGCATATGTAACTCGTTACTGCATATAACCAAGGCAGGTTGCTGTGTCAGGTGCACATGACTTTGGCGGGACTACCCCCTGTGCTGCCCAGCGCTGAATAAACATAGCTACTGTACAATCTTACTGATTGTGGAGTCTGTTTTCCGCAAGTCACCTTTATCCCTCCTGTTCTGCCTTTACTGCTTTTATGGTACTTCAAAGACACATCAAAGAATGGGATAGCTGGCAGCCACAAACTGTGCTATTACTGTCACAGCCCTTCTGTGTGATTCCGTGTTAGAATTGCTGTTGTGTTCCAGAAGAGAACATAGATGGGAGGGAGGAACTCTAGCAGGTTGTTGACAGACCAAGTGAAATTTTATCTATGACAAACATTACTTCTGTATCATTCAGTCTTTTGGCTGAAACCAACCTACTAATGATGTGGGTTTTATCTTCTTTATCTTCCTCCTACTTGGGGCAATGATAGGAGCCACATTCCCTTGTGTCTTAGCAGGATGAGTCTGGGGGAAGTTCTGAAAGGAAGCTCCATTATCCAGAAGAAATATTACACCTGGCTTCCTAGCCATTTACATTATTTTTTTACATTAAAGTGTAACAATTTGGAATGTTTGGGGTTAGAAACGGAAATCCCAGTTGTGGAATTAACTAGTTAGTGACACTGTGCGTGCTCCTTCAGCCCACGAAGAGCGTTTCGAGCGAGCACGGCCGCGCTGCGCACACGCTGAGGCGCCCGGCACCCAGCGGCCAGGCCCGGGCTCTGCCGGTGATGGCTGCGGGGCCGGGCCGGGGCCTGGCGGTGCCGGGGCGGCGCAGCGCGGCGGGCTGACGTCAGGCAGGGCCGGCCGGGAGCGGCGGTGGCGGCGGCAGCGGGAGGTGAGGCGGCGGGGGCCGCTCCGGGCGGCTGCTGGGGGTGTGGGGGGCGTCCCGCAGCCCCCGGCGGGCGGCTCGGGGCGCTGCTGCCCCGCGGGGGGCGGGCCGAGGCGGGCGGCGCTGAGGGGTGAAGGGGTTCGCGGCCGAGATGCGCGGCTCTCGGCAGGGAGAAACCGGCCCGCGCGGAGCCGGAAAGTTCCAGAAGTGGGAAAGGCGCTTTGCTTTAAAGCCGGGAGCTGTAGGGCGGCTTCTGACCGCTCTGCCGGGCCTGGGGCTTGCTGTAGGCGCTCGGCTGCTTTGGGAGCGGTAACGGCGAGGCAGGGAGCGGCTGTGGGTGCTGCCCGGTGCCTGTCTGTGCCCTGAGGGTTGTGTGGCCGAACACCTCCGTCTGCGGGCACCCAGGCCTGCTGCTACCTCGATGGCGTTAATCCAAAGCGCTCCGGCAGCCACAAGTCGCAGGGAGCGCTCGGTTTGTTCTGGAGTTCACTTTTGCCATCAGCTGCCCGGGTTTGACAATAAGAAGTCGGCCGAAGCGAGCTGTGGGATGCTCCACGTGATGTGCCGGGAGAGAACAAACAGCCCCACGCCTTCCCCGTGTTTACCCTTGTGTTCAGCTTAGGGCGTTCCTGCTTTTCGATTTCAGTCACCAAGGAACTTCTGCCGAGGTTTGTGACAAAAGGAACTGATTTAGCAGTATTTCAGTACCACTTTCTGCGCTGAGCTAGCTTAACAAGCAAACACGGCACAGTTGCAGCTGATCTTGCCAGGTGGTCTTCTGGCTCTGGAAATACTTTTAAACATAATGTGGGTCGAACGTGAATGCTGTGTTGGGCTTAAGTGAGTGCTTGTGCTTAAAAAAGGACCAGAGAAGAATATCTAATTGTTTTTACACCTCCTACATTAGTGCTGACAGATTGTTCTGTGTGATTCATTGCTCGCTATCCAGAGCAGGAGTTTTAAGCTCTGTGTTGGGAGAACGTCGTTCTTGCCTCTGAGATGGCATGCAAGTGCTGTACAGCTGCTGAAGCCACTTGCTGTTGTGTCCCCAGCTGGCTGCGAGACATTCTGTACTGTGAGACTTTGATTGTGAGGCATCCAGTAATCACAGGCAAAACTTGATCTGTCCACAGAGAGGGTTTTTTTTCTCCATTTCTTCCCCTTCATGTGTCTAAGTTAAATCTAATTATGCTGTTGTGTAACAGACTAGGTTTACAGGCAGCTACAAACACTCAATGGCCTACTCTCATGCTTGCAGCAGAACAGGAGGTCATGCAAGTTCTTCATTGGCTCTTTCCTATGATTCTATGGTGTTTTAGTAGTGTTATCGCTAGTTGGAAGGGACCCACCAGGATCACCGAGTCCAACTCCTGGCTCCACACAGGTCTACCCAAAAATTCAGACCATATGACTGAGAGCACAGTCCAAACGCTTCTTAAACTTTGACAGGCTCAGCGCTGTGACTGTGTCCCTAGGGAGCCTGTTCCAGTCCATGACCGCCCTTTCAGTGAGGAACCTCTTCCTGATGTCCAGCCTGAACCTCCCCTATCACAGCTTAACACCATTCCCTTGGGTGCTATCGCTGGTCACTAAAGGGAATAGATTGGCACCTGCCCCTCCACTCCCGCTTGTGAGGAAGCTGTAGACCATGATGAGGTCTCCCCTCCCTCTGTAGCCCAGTGACAACAGGATGCTTGTATCTCAAAGCAGGACCTGGTTGGTGACCAGGATTAAAATAGGATAGGAGTTTCATGCTCCCTTTCCTTGGGCTGTCAGCTAAATGTTTGTTTTCCCAGCAAGCAAATAAAAAAGCCTTCTAAAGTTTGTCTTGGAGTTTAAACTTTAGCTGCACATGGTTCTTACTTGTCAGACCCAAGCCTGTGCTGGATGTGGCGTTCTTTCAGTATGAAGTCCTGATAGCTATAATCTTTAGTTGTATGCTACAATATTTGCCCAGTAAGGGCAACTGTGAAACGGACACAGTACAAGTAATACACAATAGATCGCATATATACGTCTATCAGAAAATAAGCAGATGCTTACAAACATTATATTTATGAAAAGATAACAAAACTCTCTTTCCTTCCTCCTTTCTCCCCCACTTTCAGCCATGCCTCTTCTGGTAGGACATACGTCATAAAATCAGCTTTCTCCTTCCTGTTTAAACAGTGTCAGCTTTTGTTTTCGTGAGACTTCCAGTCAGCAAATGAGAAAAAAAAAAAGGAAGAGAAGTTCAGAAAAAGGGAGGGAGAAAAGGATGGAGGAGGTGAGTTTGTTTGGTCACTTGACACTGCAGAGTAAAGGGAGTGCAGGTCAAGGGAACAACTTTGAAAGCAACTGGTGATGGTGAGTCAAGCAGCAGTCACCAGTCTGACTCTTCTCCAAGTTGCAACAGCTGTAATCATAAACTTGTGCATTTCCAGTTAAACTTAAGAGTAGCCTCTGATAGTCTCACTGGATTGCTACAATCACACTTGCTGAGTCCTAGAATACTATTTAGGCCTTGGTAAATATCTTCAGTAGAGATCTACCTTCTCTGTCTGCAATATTAGTGGAGTAAACCATGATATTCTAACTTGACGTGCCTCTTTCTCAGATATTGTGAAATACTGACTGCTCACCCCCATCTTCCTCTTCTGTCTGCCAGATAAAGTAACAATGGCATTTGTGAAGAGTGGCTGGCTGTTCCGGCAAAGTAAGTCATGGGCCTCTTAACTCCTCTTCTCCCCCCTCTGACTAATTTCTTAAAAAGAGTTGCTAGGTCTGTGGGTTTGTTTGTTTGTTTTTCTTAAACTATAGGACACTCCCCTAAGTGGCCTGCCATAACAGCATATCCATGTGCCCTTTTGGGTATACTAGTAGGAAACTATATACTACATCAGAGGTATCTGATTGGCCTTCAGCTTCAGATGCTGCTCTGTAATTAATGTTAAATAAGTGGATACTTGGAAACTTTACCTGACACCTTACATTCATGTCTTCAATTAGTCATGCCCTCTGCTTGTTCTTGCAGCAAATTAGAACTAAAGCACCGAGTTATAGCCCTTAGAATAAACTCTGTTGTGACAGAGTAGTAGATAAAATATGGAAACCAATTTTGTAATGTTCTAAAACAGGGATACAGGGATGTTGTAGGACAGGATTTTGCCTGGAGCCTAAGAGTGCCTTTGTCCACCGGGGCAGCTGGGAAGGATATCTTTATTTTTATTAAATCTAGGACACAAATACTCTCTAGTATGTGCCCTCAAAAGTGACTATCTTATTTTAAAGGTACTATTTTACGGCGCTGGAAGAAGAACTGGTTTGACCTATGGTCTGATGGCCGTTTAATATTCTATGATGATCAGAATCGTCATGATATAGAAGATAAAATCCACATGCGAATCCATTGCATCAACCTCAGAGTGGGGAATGAATGTCGAGGTAAGAAAGAAACCTTCAGGATTTGAGAGATTCTTTCCAACTTCAGTGCCTGCAGTTATAATACCACTTGATCAGAAGTAAACATGCCCATGAAGTGAGAAGCCTTGCTGTTAAAGAAAAAAAACAACCACAAGAACTCCCCAGCTATGAAATTCCCTTGTAGATGTCCATGGCATGATGTCACCATGAGTGTTTGCTACTTCCTTCTATGACTGTGGAACAGGATATGAACAGGATATTTGCAGTAGACTTTTGTGTCTAATCACAGAGTGCTACTGGTGAAATTATGGTGCTGGCTGGAGGGAGAGGCAGGACTCAAAATGGGAAACCTCAGCAGATTTTTTTTTTCAAGCATTACTAAGTTCACTTCTAGCATTTGTTAGTACTCCACTTGATGCTGCATCACTGAAGGACACAAGTGTTGGAGAGCATTTACTGCTGAGTACAGATTGGTTCTGCTATAAGACACTTGCATTTATTAAGATCAATCTTCAGAGCTAGTTACCTTCAGAACATATTCTAAAGAGTAAGAGCAGGTTATTTCTTTATGTCAGTTGTTCTGATGTCATGGAAAGCAGCTATAACAGGCCATAATGTATTTTGTCCAGAGTTTTGCATAAACTATCTCCTTTCTTGTAAATGAGATCATGAAATTCTGGTTACTTCCAGATACTTCCTTACTCATTATTTTTTTTCTGACTCAGATTTCCAGCCTCCAGAGGGGAAGCAGAGGGACTGTTTACTGCAGATTGTTTGTCGTGATGGAAAGACAGTCAACCTCTGTGCAGAAAGTGCAGATGACTGCTTGTAAGTTGGTCAAAGAGTATTGGTGTTGCTGCCTCTTCCTCCTTTTATCTGTTCTTCTCTCTCCCCTTAGATATTATCCTTCCTTCAGACTTTCAGAGACGTGTTTCAAGAAAATTTTCAAGCAGGCTTTCAGTTATATAAAAAAACATAGCTCTCCTGTAAGTTGCCTAACTCATGTAGGTGTAGTTCTTGCAAACTAACTGCAAGTCACTGAAAACGCTGAAGGATAAGGAGGAGTAAATGCATCTCATTAATATGGTTAATGCAAAACACGCTGAACAGATTTTTTTTCCCCTCTCCCTTTCTTAAAGTAGTACATAACCCTGCATGGTCCAAGGACCTCCCAGTCACTGAAAAGAAGAACACTCCAATATTGTGAACTCAACTGAGCTTAGCTATGTGTAGTTGGATAACATCTATCAGCAGCGTTTGCCAAGTACGCATTGTGCACGCTCCCAGCCATATAGCATGGGAGAATCTGTGTGAAGTCTGTGTACCTTCTGTTCAAACTGTCATAGTGTCTAGGCCTACACCCTCTAGTCAGGACAGAAGCAGTTGTTCAGGCAGGAGAAGAATTTCTATTCCTTATTCTGAGTGTGCCTGCAGTGAAGATCTTCAAATACATTCCTTCACATGATCCTTTTCTTGTTCCTTCTCACTCCATCTCAGCTTTGCAAAGGAAATAATTATTTTTCAGTCTTGGTGTAACACTTTGATGCATGCATTTTAGTGCACCATTAGGCTTTCACCTTAAACTCTGCTCCTGCAGTACCTGTATTTGCCAACCTTATTTTTTTTATAGTCTTAAAGTGGCATAATTTTTATCAGTGTTCCACTAAACAACATTTTTTCCACAGGGCATGGAAAATTGCTCTTCAGGATGCCAGAACACTTACAGTAAGTGTACTACCTAGACTTCATAATGATAGAGAAGCTGCTTGTCAGTGATATCTGTGGTCCATCAGCTGGCCTTTGATGTTCCATCCTTCTCTGCTAGAGAAGAACAGGGTCATGAGCATGATGTAAGGTTTGCGGGTGGGGAGAAGCATGATCTTCTGGATTACCAGCACATGTCAACCTTGTAACCAAAGCCAGGCAAATATGTTCTGGGTGAAAGTGAATGATTTCAGAAAGTGATTTCTCTGGATGGATGTGAATGTTTGGGAAATCAGTCTCTAAAGAAAGTAGGCACTGAGGCTGCATGCGAACTAGCAAAAATGCATTTTCCACTCCTACTCTCTGTTGCCTACCAACTGCTAAAGGAAGCTTACTGCAAGTATGAGACACTTTTGACCTAAACAAGAAGCTGGTCTTTTAATGTAAGATCCACTACATTGTGGGATGACTCTTGGCGGAGAGCAAGAGGTGCTTGGAAGAGAGTGCAGATACACCAAGAAGGATTATACAACTTTTTCAGCCTCTAAGCCACTAAGATCATCATTGTAGACTTCTGATATTAGGGATAAGAATACAAGGCTATTGTAACAAATCTTAATCATCTTTAGAGAGCTCCTTGAAGATTCAGGTAAGCTGTCACCTTTGCCTCATGACTGCCTTCAAAAAGGGCCAAAATTACAGCTAGCATTTGAAAGGAAAATCCCTTAAAAAAAACAAAACAAAACAAACAAACAAAAAAAAAAAAAAAAAACAAAAAAAAAAAAACACCCAAATCCCTAGATTTAAACCCCTCTTACTGCATCTATTTTCAGTCTCCTCATGGCCATAAAGTGACAGGTGGCTAAGTTCTGCTAGAAGGTGCAGGTCCTACTGGCACCTATCACAGGTTTCCTTATTTGCACTTGCAGCACTTGGTGTTATTGCTCTAGGGTGCCAGGAAGCAGTTAGCTTAGTTATGAAGATGTTTTTTTATCTGTAAACTGAGGATGAATACTAGAACAACTTCTAAAACTGAAATGATGAAAAGAGGGAGTGAGTCTATGTGCTTGCATGCACACATACGGTTAAGAAATTTAAGAAACTGTTCAGCTCTTTCCTGTGGTTGATCAGGATTTGTGATTTCCCAGGTCTGCTCTCCAAGTAGTTTCTCATTGCAGAGCTTTATAAGGCACTCTGCTTTCTTAACATGCAGCACATCTAAATGTTATTCTTGGGGTCATTAAGCTTTAATCCTCTTGCTACTCTAGTTGTGTGGCTGTAGGGAAAGGTGTTAACTGCTATCTTTCCGTGGTATTTAGGGCTACGTGGGATCTGATGTGATGTATGATGAGACAGCCATCTCCTCAGCCCCTCCTCCCTATACAGCTTATGCTACACCATCACCTGAGGTAAGAGTTGCAGTCAGGAAGCACTAAAATAATGGAGTAGCAGAAACAGCCATCCTTTAGGCACTCAAACTGTACTCCCAAAGTGCTGTGTTTCACTGTCAGATCCTGCTTTAAGGTTTGTACAAATGGATGGTGGGAGTGAGGCACTAGCAAAATATTGTCACTCCTATTTGAGATGGATTTCCAATGGAAGGGGTCAGACAGATGTGGCTGGGAGATACATAAAGGGACCGATGCACAGTGAACTTAGAAAATTAAGCTACCTAGAGACAGGGAAGTTATTTGGTTAATCTGGAAAAATCTTGGCTATGCAGCCTCTAGTATAAGGCGGTGTGCCCACACTTTCAAATTGTGTAAGCACTGGAAGGATATAAAATCAGGGGTTTTAAAAATAGGATTTAATGACTGGAGCTGTCATTTGTACCACATGAAGACTTTGCTGTATACAGGATGTCATAGCAATAAATCAGCTCTAGCTCCTGGATGCACAGTTGTTCTGCATTGGAAAAGGAACAGAATGGGGGCTGTACCAATACACACTGCTGGTTGTTCTGACAAAGGTGCAGTTTTGGGGATTATTTCTTGTTGCGCTGCTCTGCTGCAGCCATTGTTAAGAAATAGATGTGGTACTGGGAGCTATATTAGCTCTGGGCTAACACTGGGCTTTCTTTTTCAGAAAAAAAAATTACTTTCAAAATATAAGGCTTGAATCATGAATCCAATGTTTACTTGCTGTGTGCTAGGGGAAAGCTGTTTGGAGATTTTTTGGGATCAGCTGTTGCCTACCTGACACTTCTGAGCTCTCCAGAGAGCTGTTATTGGCATGCAGGCAGAGAGGAGGAAGCTAGGGGTGAGAAGTGAGTACTGCTTAGTAGCATTTATTTTTTTTTTCCAGGAAGCTGTTCTGAATCCTTTCCAGGGAGTAGTCTAGATCAGTACATACCAGGTATTTTAGTGAACACTGAACTGCATTAGGAACGAGGGAGAATTGAACAAAGTACACCAATGGATATGTGACAAAGAATACTCTTGTAATAAACATTTTGGACATTATTTCACCAGGTTTATGGCTACAGTCAGTACAATGGCGCATATCCTGCTACGGGTCCTCAAGTCTTCTATGCCTCCAATGGACAAGCCTATGCTGTTCCCTACCAGTACCCATACCAAGGTAATCAGTATCAACCATATCCCCCACATTCACCAAGCAGCTTCATCCCCTTAACATTAGAGAAGACCAAGTAATTGGCACATGAGGCTGGGATCAGATGTAACTTTCAATTTCCTTTACCACCTGCCACTCCTGCACAACAGTGATAGAAAGAAACCTAACTTGTAACTGGTACCAGAGTGCGCTCACCCTTCCACAGCAAATTGAGCACAATGGAATTTAAGTGATGTAATCTTATGTGACCCCAGTGTATTTAAATTACTTTAGTAATTTATACTAAGTTATACTACTACTAATAATACTATACTACTAATAATAAATTATATTAAATAAACAAAATCTTTTCAAAGCACACACAACTCTAACTATAACAGTCAGCACATTTTCTAAGGAAAGATAGGAGAGTTAGAGGAAAATTAGCTCAGTACTCTGTACTGGGCATAGATGGAAATTGCGATTCATTTGATGCTCTTAACTGTAGTTTAATTTTTACCAATGCTGATATCTAGCTATTACCCCAGAATTAAATGAAAATATTCCAAAGGTAAATCCACTCCCAAAGCATGGTATTAGCTTGTTCCTTTTCTGCATGCTGGAATTGCTGTAAGAGGGTACATTCAGCCTTGCGAAGTCTTCTATTACTGTTTAGGTTTGTGTAGCTTTCAGTCTCCATAAAAGAGAAAGAGACTACAATTTTAGGGTGTGCTTTTAGCTAAGTAACCTTAATTTAGGATTAACTTCGCATAGAGAACCCCAGTCCTACAGAGTCAGGGGCTTAGGGTAACATGGGTAATATAAATCAAATGATGTAATTTACTAAGTGAGTGTTTATGATTGGCTCCTCAAACAAGAATCTATTCTTTTCCACTTTTTTTTTTTTTGTGACAAGGGATGTGTACCAGCCAAGAGCTCTTAAAGCTTTTCCTCCTGTAAGTTATAGGAGTGCTAAGATAGAGGTCATGTACAAACATACAGAGGAAAGAGAGTTCTGTTGGTTCTCAGCAACTAAAAAGCACCAGCTTGGTGAAAGTCTGAAGAACCATTTTTAACAACTACCAGCGTGCCTTGGAAATCAAGTCACAGAAGTCTGTCTGATAAAAATACAGCCAGAAACAGTAACTCTCCTAAACAGTTTGAAAGGTTGATGTGTTAAGGTACTAGTTATGGTTTGGGGATAGCAACCAAGCCTTGGTGTTTCCCTTCACTAGAGTTACTGCAACTAAATCTTACAGGGTCAAGTTCAGTCCTATCAACTAACTTAACCCCTGTATCTTCAGCTTCCTTGCTTGTTTCATTCTCTGAACTGAGATAATCCTTCTCATGAGGTTCCCAATGCTATCAGCTCCAGTTTGAGTGCTTAGCCATGCATTGTTGAGTCAGTGAGAGGCTTTACCATTGGAGTTAGATTACTGCAGTATGTTTCAAAAACCACTACAGTATCTTTGAAAATACTGAATCTTCCTGAAATGTCTGAAAAAGAAAGCAATACTGTTACATTTGCTTTGCAGATAGGAGCTAAGTCATAAAACTTATGGCAGGCAGAATTTAAACAACTTTGTTGCAGAGCAGGGGTCAATGGGTATTTTCTTGAGTCTTAGGTTAACCCCTTACTACTGGGCCAATCTTCATGAAAGATGTGGCAGCCATCACCATACAAGGGACCACTGTAGAAGACTGTAGAAGGCTGAATTGAAGCATTAAGGAGCAATTATAGAGTAAATAATTCTTTTTTTTATTGGCAAACAACTGGCTTAAAAGCTAAATTTTTTTTGAAACTTTACTATTTGCCTTAACTCCAAGTTTGAATCAATTTTTAGATCTATTCCCAGCATAAGAAACCCACCATCTGTTTGATGGAATGATACAAGTAATTCATAGGCTTAACTAAAATAAATGCAGGACAATGTTCAATTTTACTTTTGTTATGAACTTCTCTGTAAGATTTGACTTCTTATGAGGCTAGGAGTGCTGCTAGGCTTCTGTAATTTTTTATTTTTATTTTTTTTTTTTAATTACGGAGGCTGAATCCAAAGCAGAGATGTATTCTACCTTTGTAGCTGACATCATCATAGCGTTCAACAGAAGGAACAGGGTAAAGCAACGGTCACATTTTGAAATCCCAATGCATGACATTATGATCTACATTTCTTTTGCCTTCCTCCTAACAATCTCTTATTACCTAGGACCTTATGGCCAACCCCCTGCAAACCATGTCATTATTCGAGAGCGGTACCGTGACAGCGATGGAGACCTTGCACTCAGCATGCTTGCTGGAGCAGCGACTGGAATGGCTCTGGGATCATTATTCTGGGTCTTCTAGACTACCTATTCCTAATCTTTGTAGTTCCAAAAACCTTTGTGTGCAATAATCTATTGGCAATGTTGTTTACTGTTCAACTTTTAAAATGCAATAGTTATTTTTCAGTAGCAGCATCTTAATAACTGATTCTTAACTGTCCAAAGGGGAGTTTAAAGGCACTATTTAGTTAAGCAGTTAGAGAAGACGTATTGAACTCTGTTCTGGTGTGGTAGGATCTGTAGTGATAAGGATCAATATGAGCACCAATGTAACACACTAGCAGTCAGTAGCTTAATGAACAGACTTAACATAAACATTGTAGAAGGATATTTTTGGGGGGGGGTCTAAAATCCGGGCCAAATAGAAGGCTTATAGGAGCCCTGAACCAGCATATATATACACATTACTGGTTTCTGAACATTCCCCACACAAGCATACAGCTCAGCTCCAAGTCCTTGGCATTAGGCAATCTGCCATGCTTAAGGACTTTCTGCTTTTAAACTTGCCTGCAGATGGTAGTGTGTTTTCTTAAATGGAGTCCTATACTTCTCTTTGACACCATCTAGGCAAAGTTGTCTGAAAACATATAAAGCAAACTGCTAAGAAGCAGTGGCAGTCCTCCGTTTTTATTCTCCCAGAAATATGAATGACCAGTGGCAAGGAAGACCAGTATGTGGTGTTCCAGCTCACTCTTTATCCTGAATCACTCCCCTCTGTTCAAATTGAAGCAATGGATCTCTAGTTTTGCAAGTTGTTCTCCTTGTCTGTAGCAGTCAGTCTCATCAGATGCTGTAACCACCACACTGAGGAAGAAGCCATTGCCTGATCTCTCTGCTCATGATGACATTGCTGTCTCTGCAGGAGGAGAGCTAACTTGAACAACCCTTGCCTTGTCAGCCCTGCCATTTTTCCCTCTGCATGCAGTAATAGTCAAGAGAGAAGAGACACGAACAGCACAAGTGCAGACAGGCACTTTGGTATCAGCTGCTGTGCCACAACTGGGATAGCATCTGCTTCTCCTCAGCCTCCAAGGCTTCCTGAACCAGGTTCATGATTTGCAACTAGGTTTGAGCACAGCTGAGACTGGGTTTGTTCTATGCACAGTACCTCTCACCTATAACAGGTTTCTTCTTTGCTTCCATGACTTAAGGAAAACACTCCAAGGAACCTACGTGTCTGTTTATGGTTTTGCAGCTGGTTCCATACACAATGTGCTCCTGCAGGCTGCTGTGCTATGAACTGAAACCCAGAGTGCAACCATTGTGTGTTGTAGTGTGTTTCATTATCCTGCTCTAATCCATGCTGAGCTGTGCTTGGCAGTGGAAGGAAAGCTGAGAAGAAATGCACCTTTCTTAATGAAGTAAAAAGAGGCAGGGTGCCCAAGTTGAATTCTGTATAGTAAGAGGACTTATTTTTATACTTTCACTTTCAGCTTCCTGTAATCATACTGTTGTAATGTTAAGGCTTTCTTCTTTTTATGCTTTCATTCAGAAGTAAATTTATTTCATCAAAGTTCAGAGGGTTTCAGGTATGTCAGAAAAGATGAAAGTAGATGAGAATTTGCATCTGTATGAATAGAGATGAAGCTCTGACATTTTTCATTTCGTGCTAACGCTGTTTTGGCTGTATCCTATGTATTTAAGCAATGGAGGTCTTAGACAAGTTTGGATAACAGGCAAGGGAAACGCTAAGTTTTCCTGACTCTTAGGACCAACACCAATTAACTGAAATCATCAGAAGAAAAACGTATGTTGTCTTGGTTGCATTACTAAGAGCGGGCCTAATCCAGGGATTGTGAACTTCCAAGAAGCTTTGGCTTGGAGCCATATATCAATGTCCATGCATGTCCCTTCAAAGATTAATAAAAGCTGCATATGTTCTGCCAATGATGTGTAGTAAGAGGGCTTTACTTGTTGGAGGTTCAAGAGAGGACTAAAGTAGAAGTTTCCTACTAATAACCCAAACCAAAAGGAGATAGAGTACACTACTGAACTTCTCGTGGAGGCCTGGCAGCACTGAGCTCAGAAGGATGGTGACTGCCTGAAACCTACACAAACAAACATTTCTAACCTTCTTAAGCCTTGAGATAACTGAATATGGGTCTACACTGCTGTTTAGTTTGTGTTTTCATATATAATTGACTATGCAGAACGCCTCCATCTCTTGTTCCTCCTTGTGTGATATTTAGCTTGGGGGGGGGGGGGTGGAAACAACTGAACATCATTCCAATTTCCTTTGAATTTCATAAGGATCATGAAAGAATAGCACAAAGTGAATCAGCTCAGATGTTTTTTCCTTTTTATTTCTTAATACCAAGAGCTGTTGATCATAGCAGGGAAACATGCCTTGTGTTTTCAGGAAGTAGCTGTATCTGGGTCATCAATTTCTTCAAGTGAAGTACATACGAAAGATTCTGTTGATCACAGAATATTCTTGGGCTTTGCTTGGGTTTAAAATCAAAGCAAGGAATGAACTATTTTAAAAGTTCAAACTGAAGCATTAAGGATACCACTTTACCAAATAGTGCATTTCAAGGGGAAAAGTTTTGCAAATTGAAGGTGAAAATTCCAATGCAGTCTTGGTAACAAGAGGGTGCTTTATACAAAATAGTGAGCTCCTTTTCTATCCTAGTAGCACAGGCATTTAGAAGTCAGAAAACAAATGTATGAAACTGTGCTATGATATAAGAAATACTTCGTAGATGCAGGCATGAACTGAAGGAGCAGGGCCAGAATGCATTTCAGGTCTTGGAGGTACTGCCACATCAACTTCTGCAGATAGTTGATACCATAGTAATGGAAAGAGACAGAGTTATTGGTGCTGCTTACACTGATAGTGGGTTTGGCAAGATCATTTTCAAAACTGATGAAAATTGTAGTCCTAAACTTGTTTCTAAATGATGCTCTTCATGATGCAGTGATTCCAGTTATAACTGCACAGCACCCAGGCACAGACTTTCCTTGCTGGATCCCCATACTTCTTAAAACTGTGGGAACTCCACAGCCACTGAAGGATGAAAAAAACCTGTTCCACAGCAGTTATGGCCTATCCAGAATTAAATGATAGGGCTTACAGAGGTCTTGAGTCTATGCAGGTAGATGTGACTAGCTTTTTTGCATACTAAAAAATCCTGGACCTGGATCTCTTCTTGAAAAAGCGGTGAAAATGCTTAGCCCTTTGGTAAGCCCAAACATCTTTAAAAAAAAAAAAAAAAAAGGTGAACCAGGTGTCCCTCCCAAAGTCTTACATCTGAAAACAGCTATTAGCTTCTCCTAGTTACAGGTGGGGGACTAAGGAGGACTCCCTCTTTCAAAGGGAGGGTACAGGCTTATGAACTAGGGAGGAGGTTGGTGGGCAGTGTTTATGCACAGAGCAACTGCACTGATTCCTGGCATTTTTCTGGTGCTGAAAAACATTCTGAGCTGTGTCTAGACAGAGCTACCCTAAATGTCACACAACATGGGTTTCACTTTGTTCTTCAGTGAAGATTCAGTAGGTGATGGAACCAGCTAACCAAATAGAGCAAAGGAAAAAATTCCTAACTCTTCCTCAAATGCATTTGTGTCTTTTCCTCCTCATGATATGGCTTTGATAGATATATCCTGAAGAGTAGCATTTAGCAATTTTTTTCCCCTTCTCCTAAATCCTTCATGTTCTTGCACTATCATAAATGCTGCTTTTCATATGCACACATTCTCAATAATTAATAGTAAAATTATTCTTAGCAATAAAATTCGTATTTAAGTACAACTCTTTTGTATTTATGCTTTTTTTTTTTTTTAATAGTTACTAGTTAGGCAGTCTGTCAATTACCATGTTTTTTTCAAACACAGTCTGCTTACAGGATATTTTCATTGTAAACAGTGCCATGATTAATTCTGTGCACCTTCAGTCTTTCCTAAGCTGTTACAAGGGTCAGCAAAGTGGGAGTGCAGACTGGGAAAACCCTGGCTGTTGAAGCTAAGAGCTCAGGCTGGCATACCTCAGTTGTCAGTTACCATTTAATAAAGATGATGTCATGTCTGTGAAATCTGCAAAGTAACTGCACTAACACCACTATATCAAGATAATTAAGGCCTATTTTTTCTTTAATGAAGTCTTTAACTCAGAAATGCTTAATCTTGGGTCTATGCAATGCTGATCAAGATTTACTATTTGCCGCAGTGTTATCAAATCAACAGATTTGTTCAGTTTTGTTGAAATAAGCAGCTTGGAGCACAGATGTTGCTCTGAGCAAAATGCTACTGGTTGCTCTATTGGTGTTTCCTGTTTATAAATTGCTTCAGTAGGGTTGGGCACAATCAAGAAGTTTGCACAAATACAATGAACAACCACAACCAACTCCACTACCTAAAGGCAGACTATCTTACATTTGTGTTATGGTTTAACCCAGCCAGCAGCTCAGCACCACACAGCCATTCACTCACCCTCCCCCCTCCCTCTCTGGGATGGGGGAGAGAAACAAGAAAATTAAGCTTGTGGGTTGAGATGGAGACAGTTTATGAAGACAGGAAAATAATAATAATAGTGATAATAGTACTACTACTAGTAATGTGTACAAACAAATGGTGCACAATGCAATTGCTCACCACTCACTGACCAATGCCCAGCCTAACCCCAAGCAGCCGGCCCCCTAACCCCAGCTAGCCACCCCTATATATTGTTTAGCATGGCCCCATATGGTGTGGAATACCTCTTTGGCCAGTTTGGGTCAGCTGTCCTGGGTCTGTCCCCTCCCAGATCCTGCTGCACCCCCAGCCTGCCCGCTGGCAGGAAAGAGCAAGAAGCTAAGAAGTCCTTGGCTTGGTGTAAGCACTGCTCTGCAACAATTAAACATCAGCGTGTTATCAGCACTCTTCTCATCCTAATCCAAAACATAGCACCCTACCAGCTACTAGGAGCAAAATTAACTGAAACCAGGACAATTTGCCAGGAATTAAACTCATTTGTCAGAAGGACCATAACACATTTTGTGAAGCACTACCCTTCATGCACATTTTGTGTTTGAGAGGCAGTGTTTTTGTAGCCACTAAGCTGGGGGAGGAATGACAACAGAACTGCTGTTTCAGCCAGTCAGTTAACAGAGGAGCTCATGTTGCTCTTCTCCAGATATTGCTGTGCTTGCTTGTTATTTTATCAGTCACCAGTTCCACGTGATGTATTTACCAGCTAAAGCACACTTGTACACACTTAACCCTGCACACCAGAGTCCACCTTCACTGAAATTTCTGCACAGGAAAAATCAGGGAACTAAAGTTGCCATGTAAGGCTTAGCAGCTCCATACCTCCTTGTACTGCTGTGCTCTGTAATTACTGTACAGCTTAGAGAACAGGCTTTCCCTCGTTGCTTTCCCTTCCACTGCATCTGCTGTCCCATTTGTGGTCCCTAGATTTGACCAGAGTACTTAACTCAGGTTATATTTCTAGAAGCACCTTCATTTGTCCCTCTCTCGTGTTGCAGTTGTGCTACACAGTGAAATGAGTGTGGAGCATTCCAGAAATACATGTTCTTGCCATTTCTGCAGAACTGAAAGTTTCTTTCACTACGCTGCTAGCACTTACTAGCTATAAATGAGAGATTATAACTATAACCTATAAATGGGGAGGTGGGGATTCTTACAGGACACAAAAAAATCAGGAAAAAAAAATATTAGAGTTAAATCAACTCCTGATGCAAGGCAGAACAAAAACCATTTCCCTCCATCTCATATTTTTCTATGATATTCCTTTAATTAAGCAGTTGTCTTCAGTTTATGAGGGGCAAGCCATTTGAACAGTTTCACACTGAATTTATGATCATCTCATTTAGATCCAAAGCCACCTAGTGAGTGCCCTGCCAAATCTAACTCTGTACAGAGTGTGGCAGGCAGGCAAGACACTGCAAATGGCACTGCAACCCACAAGGCAGTACATCTAGGGCCACAACAGAGAAAGTGTTAATTCTCCAGTATAGCAAATATTAATCAGATTTCTATCTATGTAAAGTTGCTCATTCTCCATCCTGAATGAAGCAGAGGCAGAAACAGCCCCAGAGCTTGATAGGGCTCATATGAGTCACCTACCACACAGGTGAGCATGTTCAGTAAAATCAGATATCCCCCACCTCTGCAATCACCTTACAGGGATTGTGAGTTTGCAAACCATTTTCTACCTCTCACTATCTGAACAGCTTCTCTTTATAGTCGGATTTTTCTTTACCTATCCCATATGAAAATTCAGGTAGTGGGGTTCCTTCTGCAGCAATTTCCGTACTTGAAATAGAATCCTCATTCATACAGAAAAAGTATTTATTAACACTGTGGGTTTCTTTCTTCTGAACTATCTTAATATTTGTTCCTTTTGTGATACCACCAAACTTGTCCACATCTACAATTGGTCTCATTTGCATCATGAACAGTGCTAAGTACTTCTCTTGATACAGAAGCAACTGCATTGGAATGTTACCACGGTTCACAAAACTGCAGTTACATCAACCATTAAAACTGAGAAGGGAAATGGAGGACAACACTTTACATTAAGTGATACCAGTTACAGAGTGAGTACCTGATACTAAGAAAAGTGACATATAACCACATAAATGTACATGTACAACTAACAGATTGAGCAAGCTCTTGCCATTTGCCTGTCCATTGGGCTCTGTCATTTCAGGAGGTAAGATTCGATCTCCATGAGTGATCTCCTAAGTCAGGAAATGCAAGGGTTTATGTTCAGTTGCTGGTAGGCCTCCTAGAACAGCAGCAGAGCATTGAGTTATGGTAAGGACAGCGCTCTGCCTGCAGCGAAGCACTGCCTTTTCAGGGTACTGCAGGAAGGCCAGCATCAACCACTCTTCCCGCTTTGGCATCACCTGCAGAATTGCTGAGGGTGCACTGTGTCTCATCAGCTGTTTTAACAAGAACACTAAACAGTAATGGCTGGAATATCATCCCCAGGATATTCCACTCACAATTAGCCTCCAGCTGGACTTTACAGGCTGATCACAACCCTCTAAGCTCAGCAGTTCAGACAGCTTTTAACTCCAATTCCCTGCCCATTTACTAAATTTGTACTTCATCAGTTTGTCTATAAAAACATCACAGAAGACAAAGTCAAAAGCCTTAATAAGGTCAAGAAAAAAAAATCCACTGCTTTCCCCCTCACCTACCAAACCGGTCATCTCACCATAGAAGGCAATCAGGTTGTTTATGCATGATATCGCCTTTGTAAATTCACACTGATTACTCCTGATCACCTTCCTGTTATTAGCATGCTCAGAAATAGTTTCCAGTACTATTTGCTCTGTCATCTTCCCAGGGATCAGGGTGAGGCCAACTGGCCTGTACTCCCTAAACCCTACTTCCAAGAAAGGCAAGAAAGAAGTGGCATTTGATTTCTTCCAGCCCTTGGAAACATTCCCCAGTCGCAGTGACCTTTCAAAGCCAGTAGTCTTGCAGTGACATGAACTAGCTCACTCATGAATGCATCTGTCCAGTTCTTTTAAATGTACTTTAGCCTGGTGCTCCTCCACCACAGATACATCCTCCTTGCTCCAGAAGCTCTGTTCAGCACCTCAGGGACCATTCTGGTTGTCAGGAATGTTCCCCATAAGGGAGAGAATTTGGGTACAGATCACCCCATTAAATGCTTGTATTCACCCAGTGCACACCAGGACTCATTAACCCTTCATTTGCTTACATTCTGCTTTTTAAACATCTCCATGAAGACAGTCATAAGCTCTTCCAAGTACAAGTGTTCCCCCCCCCCTTTCTGTAAGAGGCAGATACTATCCTGCTATTTTAGTTTTACAGTGCAGTTAAAAAAGTGAAAGACCAAGTCTCTCAGCTAGCATCACAGTTGATTGCTAGCTGTAACACCTGAACCTTAAGCCAGGTTGTCACCTGGCTGCTATAGGGAAGTGGTCTATTTTTGACACACTTCATAGCTGTGTGCTCATTTGCTCACTTTTCTCCCTTTGCTCATGGACACCACACACTACATCCCCTCCTTCTGATTACAGGTGTGCTCCTTACACAGGCTGCTCAAGCACAAAAGACAGGCACAGTCCCAGGAACAAGCTGCAAGGCACAGGAGGCCTCTCTGCTACCTCTTACCTAACTCCTCCCCTCCAAGGCCTGTCACAAAAACCCTCCCTTATTCAAATCATCCCTGAAGCCAGGTCTAAACATCCCCTCTCATAAGAGCCAAGCACCTGTGCTCTGCCACCAAGATGAAGAAGCCAGCTAGGCTGATCATGTTGCATCCATGACAATGGCATTAATCAGTGCAGTGGCATTGTAGCCCCTTCCCAGAGAGATGATGTTATAAATACTGCTCGGGCATAACTAGAGGGTAGGGACTTTAAAATGCTACTTGCTTCATCTTTACCAGCTCAGTGCCACTTTTTCCAGGGCTTGCTCCATTCTAAGGGTGAAACAAGTGATGTGAACAACAATACCCACTCCTCTCAGCCCTGCTACAAGACAGATCTCATTTATCCTGCAGTTTTTCATGACCACTGAGTATAGTACTTTGACATGAAGGTTCTGAATCCTTTTCTCTGAAGATTATTTGAAGCAGAAGGGTGAAAGAAATGGAAGAAACAGAAGCTTACATGCTCTGTTGGTTGTATGCCCAGAGCTGAAATATTCCTGTACACAGGCCAGCAAATGTTTGCTATTGTCAGCAAGCTTTCTGACAATTGCTGTGCAACTAGTCAGGAACAGCTTGGTATTCAGGTTTGCTGTCATGAGCATACTAGTTCTTTGTAAGCTGGAGCAGGACTTCAAAACAAAGCAGGAGCCTTGCTCTGCAAGCCTTACTTCAGATATGGCATGGGCTGAGAGAATCCAAGCATCTAAGAATTTCTGGACATGAGTGTGATGCCTACAGATCAGCCCCACTGTCAGGACAGTATGATTGATCCACACCTGTTTTGGGAGGGCTCTGTCAGATGGAAGAGACATGATGTTGGCAGAAGACAATTAACATCACAGTGCTCTAGTGCATATATACCACAGGAAAAGGGGCACCCGGAGCTGCCAAGGGTATGCAGGGCACATGCATGCCGTGTGCCTGCTGCCATGGTGGAGGTACTCTGCTCAGATCAGTCCTTATGAACACACTATTTTCACTGCTGCTTCAGCTCCACTAGGCACAGCTTTACCTCCTCCTGCATGAGGAGTCTAACAGTTAGGTCAACCCAGGCATTGGTTTCTGTTTTGAATTTAGCTTGCCTGACTACCACCTGCATCAACACCATGACCAGCTATCACGGGGGCATCAGTCAGAGCCCTGAACCCCAGGCAGTTTTAAGATGCAAAATGTCTCTGAAGGATGGTAAGTCCAAAATCAAAAACAGAAAATAAAGAGTGCAGCAAACAGGAGGGCAAGAACAAAAGGAAACTAGAAAACCAGGCATAAATCCTCAGTGCTCTCAGAAACAAGAGCATCAGGGACAGAGACACTGCCCTGTTGTTAGTCCATCACAATGAGCAGTCAGAAGTGAGTCAGCCTTGCAGCTCCTCATTTCATGCAGCTGTGAAAAACTTTCCTGGGCCCTTCTGGGATCTCACCCAGCTTCTTCATGCTGGAAGCAATCTAACAATCTTCCACCACCTCTTTTTGTGCTTTCCATACACAGAACTCATTAAAAATTAATGAAAGTACTAGTCTTGCCTGTGGTGGGTGAAGGGAACAGCTGGAGCACATGTGAAATGGCAGGCCTCTTCTGATCCAAAATGCTTGCACTGCAGGAGAGCAACATAACAGAAGCTTTCAATGCTGCACTTTCAGGAAGACAACCCCTGACTGTGTGAATAGCCATGCTTGATATTTACATGCTTTGGCAATTCTTGCTTATAATAATCCCACCTACAGATGACATGGTGCTGGAAATGTAGCACTGGTTTAAAAACTAGAAAACAAGCATAATTTGAAATTAAAGGAAGAAGATATTTGTCTGCATAATTATGTCATTCTACTTTGAAAGGAAACATGCACATCTCCTAGGCCCTGAGTGAGAGGAAATTTGCTAGGCCAGATAACCCTATGGAAGCTGCTTTAAAGTAAAGTTCCCACTTCCGTCCAGTTATCCAATGTGCTAGGGATATCAAATAAATTAGAATACTCTGTCTCTAGAAACCAAGTTATTTATACTACCTTGAGTAAGTGCTCTCTAGCAAATGAACATAAGAGATTCTTGTAAGAAGTCATCTATCCTGTGATATTATCAGAACTATACTACAGAATGCAAATGTCATACTTCCACCTTATTCCTTAAGTTGAGGCCCACTCAAATCTGTTTTGACATTCAATTACAAACAAACTCAAAGTGGACAGCATAGTAGCAATGAGGCAGAAATTTCAACATTCAGAATAGCACACCAAAACGGGTTCCAATGCAAGTTCAAAAAGTCAAAATACAGTAGCGAGAAGTGCCTCTTTCCACCAGATTTGCTTTGAAGTACTAGCTCATTCATCATCCTAGCAGAAACTACCATGTTTGCCCCAAAGTAAGCTTGTTTATCTAAGGTAACTTCTAAAAATATCAGTTAAAATACACCTTACAATAGAAGACATCATCCAATGGCTTCCTTGTGTAAGAAGTTCAATTACTTACTCATGAGGCTAGCTACCAGACCTGAATGCTGATGACTGGGAACTCAAATCCTGCTTGGGTTAGCTGGAAAAAAACTATTAAGGCTAAAGGAGAAAATGCAAAGTAACCTTGCACTAGAATCCACCGTGTGGGGAAACAGTGTGCATTGGGAAAGTCCTGATGCAGTATTCACTATACCAATGCCTTTCAGCACCAGCAGACATTGGCATATGCTTTCCTGAAATACTGTCCCAGAACACTGTGCTTCCTGGTGTCTCACTCAAAACACATACTGGTTGATGCTGACATCCCTGCTGGGACGCAACGGCCACCTCCTCTGTAGGAATGAGGAGAGCACAAAGCTGTGTGGCTTACCTTGTCAGGCATTTTTTTTAGAACCTATGAATAGCAGAAATTTCAGTAATGATTCCTATATAGACAACTCATTTTTGCATGATGAACTCATTTTGCATAGGATGAACCATATTATTGTTTGGATGAGAAACATGATGAAAGTTTGTATCCTCCTAATGGTTTGCCACATGAACTTCAAGTTAGTGCCCAGAACTGTATGCAGTCAAACACTCAGCAGAAATTCAGACATATCCAAAACTGCCCTGGGTATTTAGTCCAAGCTCAGACACTGCAAGCTCTGCTTTGAAATGGAGTAGAAAATCATTCACAGGATTAGTTATGCAAAATTGCACAGCAAGCATTCTCCTTTGTTTGCACCATCACTCAGTGTGAGAGCGAAATCAGCCATGTCAGCCACATTCCCTGAAAGACAAGGAAGTTTGAGCTTGTCCAACCTGGGTAGGTTGTTCAGCCTACAGACCCATGCTGCTCAGTAGCTTTTCAACTGTTCACACTATGCTCTTCACAGTACAACTGGATATCTACTGCACTCCAGGTGAAAGGAAGCTAGCAATAACTTTAACCACCTTACAGTCACTGTTTTACATTTAAAGAATTTTAGGGAAGACAACATCTGCTATTCACATGGCTTAAAAGTTACATACCTGCCAGCACTTGAACACACAAAAACATTTTAATAACACGAGTGTCAATAACAGCACAAGTAAAAGTTAGTTCTTGGTTTCTAGCCACAGCCTGTAATACACTACTTTTAACCAGCAAGCCCTGCTGTTTTCTTACAGCCTCCCACCTGTATAATCATTCACATAACAATTTGAACTGCCCCTTATCTGGTGGAAATTCACTTTCAACTTGCTGCCTGGAATTGCAGGGAGAAGACAAGTAGTCTTTTATGAAGTAGCTCATGTCACAATAACATTTTTTGCGTACACATAAAGTGAATCAATAAAGCAGTTTCTTGCTTGCTAATCCAATTCCTGCAAGCTCTTTATTAATCACATTGCCAGAACATTTGATATTTCAATATAACATTTAATTTTTTTCTGAACACTTTCCAAGTGAAGAGTTCTGTTAAATAAATCAACTAATATTTCAAAGCATCTTACAGTTTTGAGCATTAGGCTCCACATAGTACAGACTGAATAAGCCACCAGAGCTGTTAGACAATTGCTTAATTTAAGTAAAAACTTCAGTGCCATGCAGAACAGAGGCTTGCACTCTGGTCACATTCCTAGCATCTACTCCAATTACACACCATGTCTTTTACAGGAGAACATGCTTGCAGAGCATATATAGTGATTTATTTTTTTAATTGAATGGAAGCTAAGTAAGTGTAAAGACCAAGATAAGAAAAATATTACCTTAATCAATACATTAGGCTCAGTCAGGTTCACAGTCCCTTAGCAATCCAATACCTACCACTAAGCCATTTTCTCTCTTAAAATTCCCAGTTAAGTTTTCACAATTTTCATTTTTAAAATAAACAACACTTATTTTATTTTGGACAATCACACAAAAACCTACAATACTCTCTCCCCATCTTTAAGACACTTCTAGTCAGCTTCAGATCCTGCTCCAATCACCCTTTACCTACTCCATGTCAGTTCAACTATATCATACTCAAAGGAAAATCTCTTCTTTGACCTTGTTCTTATATAAAGAACAATTCCCCTCATTTTTTAAGGAAACTCACTCACTTACATAAAAATAGGGTTTGTACACAACAAAATTTACACCATTTATATACTTTTCTCATAAATACAGAACAGAGCCATGGACTAATACTTGGTACCACTTAGAGCTAGAAGTTCATCTTAAAAAAAATGCAGGAGCCTCTGAGAGGACACTTACCACATGTGTGCCTCCTTCATATCCACACTGGGCAAATATTTGCCAAGCCTTCAGAGAAGAAAAACCTTCCCCACATAAAAGAGGTTTCAGCTTGGGTGCAGAAACAGTGGGAAATCCTAAAAAGGAAATATTTATCTTGAGAACCCATGCAGCAGTCAATGAAAGCAGTTTAATATAGTCTTAAAATATATAATTTTCCTCACTCAAGTTTCTAACATATATATATATATATATATATATAAAAAAATAAAAAATAAACAAAAACTTTATACATTGTTGTAAGACTAACAAGGTAAAAATCTGACCTTGCAATGATACCAATGGGATGCTAACCATGACCTGGCTAAGTACCCACGACATCAACAAATGAGAAAAGCATTTTGTCATCAGCCTGGGGTCAGTACATTAACAAGCTAACTCATAATAAATCCTTTGTCTTTCTATCACTGCTCAAGTGTGAGCATGTGTGAGTGTATTTGACATGCTCAAATAATTTTTATAAATATATATATGTAATATATATAACATATATATATAGATCCTGTCTGATGCTTTCTAGGATGAACCAGTCAGCTTCAGCCCCCATAATCTAACTAGAACAACTGAAAACATTTATACCTCAAAAAATGGAGAAAGAGTAATTACCAAAATCAGCACTTTTCACAGCTTGGTTCTGGAATGAGATAACTGGTAGATACCATGCAATATAACATTGATAATACCACAGAACAAAGACACACAGTTAGAGAACAGAGAACACATAAAGAAGGAAACACTGTAAAAAACACTGTAAAAGATATAATTACATATTTTACCTTCTTTAGCAGGACAACTTCTAAACTGCAAGTGTTTCCCCCCTCTGCTCCAGGCACTGTGACAGGGCACACAGCAACCAAGCAGAGCTAGCAGGCCCTAACCTTTGGGGCCTGGAAACACAGCCCTCATATAACTGACTCCCAGCTGAAGGCAATGACAAAACTCAAGCCTGATTACTTGTTTCCACCTGATGGAGCCTCCAGCTTAGTTCGTTAGTTCCCAAGGGGAAGGAACAGATCCTTCTGCTCCACTGCTGAGGCGCCAGGTGGCCCAGCTCCACTCAAGATGGTGGGGGGGTCCTCAGAGCCACCCCCATGGTGTCTGTGGTTACCTGCCTGCTTCTTATGCTCTGAGGACCTCTCCCCTCACTGTCCCCTTTCTTCTTGCCATGCTCCCCATCCTGCAGGTGACAAAGGGACGCCTGGCTGCTGGGGGGAGGTAGGAGCTGGTGGTTTCACTGCCTAACTTGAGGGTACAGCTGAGCCATGGCCATGGAGGTGCAAAGGCCGGGGCACAGCAGGGAGTTGGAGGGGATGCCACAGCTAGTGCCTGCCCTGCCTACAGAGGGTTACAGGTTTGCAGCAAGGGACACAAAATAGGTCAAGGACTGAGGGAGCTGAGCAGGAGAGCCACCCAGGCATGAAACACCTTGTTGCAGCATCAGTCAGATGTCATGGGTGGCAGAAAATGTGTGTGTGTGACTCTGCCAGTGTAACTGCTAACCTGTAGCAGGGCTATGGGCTGGGCCTGGCACATTTGGAGATCGTCCCCAGTACTTGCTTGACCACTGCTCTGTCTGTCAGTGTGTCTATTCAATCTCATCAATACTTCATTTATTTCCACATGTTGTGATTAAAGCGACTGTTTCTCAAGTCATTTCATTAGCAGTGTGTCAGTGTAACACTTTCCACCGTCCATTCAGCGTTCCTCTTCTCATTTTACTCCATTCACTCACATCCATCTCAATTGTGCAGGCAGACAAACTCCAGGCAGTTTAAAGCTTGCTGTGTCTGCCAGCAGCTTGCATGGTTGTCTCTTGAGCCAACTCCTTAATTGCCTTTCTGGCTGTCCCTTTCCTATGTATCTCAACTGAATGTTTTCCACTAAGGTTGTCCACTGTTGAAATTTGAAAACCCACTTAATAGACAATAGAGAAATATATTTTTTTACTGGACTACTCTTTATTTTCTGTACTTTTTAAATTAAAGAAATCCTGTTTGTGCTGCCAGTTCTCCAAAAAAAAAAAAAAAAAAAAAAAAAAAAAAAAAAAAAAAAAGCAGGTGGGAACCAGTGCTGAAATATTCAGCTGAAGACTTAAATGGGAAAATCTTAGATTTTTACAGAAGTGATACAAGTCCCAGGTGACTGATGAGAGAAAAGGCAGATTAGGGCTGGGCACAGGGTGCCCACAGGATGTCTGACAGAAAGGTTCTTGCCTTTCCTATATTCTCAGAGTTCATCAGGAGACCTTCTGGATCAATATAAATTGGAGTGGATCAATATAAATTGGAGATCGTTGCTCACACTTACTCTGGACAGAAGAAGGTTCTTTCTGAGGAATCCCCATGAGCACTGTGATCAGCTAGGCCTTAGACATGGTTATCAGGCAGGCCAGCCAAGAGGGAAGAGCATGGAAAAAAAAAATCTTTGAAGGATGGTTGCGGAGAGGATGAAGCTTATTTTGGTAGTGGAAAGAATCAGGAGAAAGGAAGAATGCCATGAAGTGCAGCTTGGGAGACTGAGACCAAACATGAGGAAAAAGAAATGTCATTCTAATGTGTCGTGGTACAACAGGCCACCCAGAGGGGGTTTGGGTCACCCCAGGGCTTCATGTTTCAAGGAATAGCCAGGGAGGAAGGAGAGAAATAAGTAAAGACAGTGATCTTTTGGGGTGATGTTTAGGAGAAGAAGAGGACTGGGTGTCCACAGACTTGCAAGGTGAAGGCATGGGACAGCACAGGAGAGCCTGTGGTGCAGGGGCCAAGGGTTACAGTGATGCTGAAAGCTCCCAACAGAACCTTTTTCCTACCAAAACCCAACAGAAGCTCTTTCTCCTGTTGCCTATGGCTGAGGTCTCTGCCACCAAGACCTACCAGGAGAAACCTTAACCTGGTGTCACTAGGATGCCATTATCTCTGCCCCACACAGCAGAGTCCCAGAAGCATTATCCTGTAGTCCTGCTCTCAGCATTGAATGCCTCCCATATTCCATGACACCAGGAAGAGCCCTGAGCGATGTGTGAGGGACAGGAACTCCCTTCAAAGGACCTGGAGGTCAGGGTTAATGTAACACATCAAGGGCTACTTAGCATCAGCACCACCTCTACATTGCCTTTGCCTACCCATGATCACTGTCTCCAGTTTTCTCATCTAACAAGTCCATGGGGACCCTCTGTTGGTACTGGCCCTCAGCGGAACCCATTAATACCCCCTGAAACTGGGGGGGTTGCTTCTAACATTGACTTCTTCAGGGGTTTGCTCAGTCTTCTCTCAGTCTCTGAGGTCCATACACCAAATACACCATGGGACTCATTAAAATACAAAAAGCCATGTCTCTTCCCATATTTGTCTTCAAGTCTTCAAGACTCAGCCAGCTAATTGGAGAAGTTTCAGATGTGATGTGCAGTTAAACAAAAAAGTTCAATAAACACCTAATAAAAAAGGTGATTCTGGTTCTGTGAAAGAATGTCTCTTTTCAAGCCTTTTTTATTTTTTTCCCTTCATTTTTTTTCCCACTTACAAAATACTTGTTAACAATGTTCTCCAAGTGATGTTGATGAAGAAGGAGTCCTAAGGAGGTCTGGACAGGTTGGTTAAGGCAGTTTCCTTGAACTCAGGCACTACATGGGCCAAGTTCCTGCTCACCTTCCACCATTTGTCTCAAGCACACCTAGGATTTTCATCCCTTCTCTTTGCATCAGACCTTTCCACTCAAGTCCGCAGCTGCATGTTACAGCTCCTTTGCACCAATTCCCACCTTTGTTTGAAAAGGATGGTTGGAAAGGACTGAGACCAGTTTGTCCCATGCTCCGTCTGAAGCCAGTCCTGTCCTGCAGAAGACAGATCCTCTTGCATGCCTGCAGCTTGCCTTGCCTTTGCCAGGTACTGCCCAGGAGAGAAAGCCTCAGCTGGGCCCTGCTGCAGGGACCCCTGTGGTCCATTTTGGGGGCTACATGGCAATTTTCCTGATCTGCTGAGGAGAGTCCCAGTACAACAGAGTACTGCATGGATGGTCTGAGGCCCGGCCAAGTACCACGACCCTTTGCCATGGCTCCCTTGTGCCTGTGTTGAAGGACACGTGCAGGCACACCATGTGTCCAGCCCTGAGAAATGGACAGGATATTTGCTACTGAGCTCCCCCTGTCTTTAACAACATAAAGCAGAGAAACTGAATTCATAAATCTGTGAACTGGCTGCCTGTTTTGGAAGCAAGAAGCTGTTTTCCCTGTTCTGTACAAAGTGCTGCATTTCCTGTACCGGCAGGAGCTTCAGACAGCCTTCCATGTGACAGAGAGTTGATATAGCCAGTCATATAAATATAATTGACATAATGCCACCCTGGGGCATTTCATCATAGCATATACGCTAATCAGTACAAAAGTCAAATTCGCTGGCACTGGGAGCTTTTTGCATAATGGTGCCTCGCAGGAACTTCTTTGCTTACCTGCAAGTAGTAGAGGTGACCCTGCTTAATGCCCATTTTGTTGGCTTTGTGATTCCTTCCTCACACTACCCCATGTGCTTTTTTCAGCAACCCTGTCTGTCCCTCCTCCACGGGACTGCTGGTTACCCTCTCCCCTCTTCCTCATTCCTGGTTTAAAGACCTCCTTATGAGGTCAGCCATCCTCTTGGCAGAAACATTTTTTCTCTGCTTAGAGAGGTGGATTCCATTTCTCCCAAGCAGACACCGATCCTCAAGCATGGTCCTAGGGTCACAGAAAGCAAAACCCTGTCACCAACACCAGTTCTGCAGGCAATTACTAACTTGTGCTACCAGTGCCCTCCTCCTCACAGTCTTTTCCCTCTCTGGCAGAACTGAAAACACCACGTGGACTGGACTACGGTTCACAGAGCTCTGTAGTCACTTCTGACACTGTCCAGATTTCCCCCAGCGGTATCATTTTTTTGCCAGGGTAAGAGCAGGGATAGTAGTCAGAGGGTGGGTCCAGCTTCAGCAGTGCCTGGACCTTCTGCTGTCCCCCTGCTGCTGGCCTGAACCGGGCATTGAGGGTGCATCAGGGTGTGCATGGGGGGGTGTGGTGTGCGTGCATCCAAGTAGTGCTCCAGAGCTGCCTAACGACTCATAAAGCCTTTGTTAGCCATCAGTTGTGCTTGGCTTGCAGCTCCCCCACCTCCCACCCCTGCCAGGCCCTGGTTACCCTCTGAAAAGACCCAAAAAAAGCTTTTCTCACCCCAAACCACTGGTGCTGTGGATGCCCAGTCTGTGATCCCATAGGGATGAGTGTGAGCTGGGAGGAGGGGGGGTCCCAAAAGGAAACTACCAGGGACACAGCCACATAAAGGTGTAATAGCCTTTATTGAGCACAGGGAGGTTACTCCAATAAAGTATGCCTACCCGTGTCCCTCAGTACAGGCAGGGGAAGAGCCAGACATTGGGGCTAGAGTCCCTGTCCCCTGCACTGTGGGGAACTGTGGCATGGGGGCAGAAGGAAAGGTGCCACCCCCTTTGCCGTGGCTCCGGCAGCCCCCTCCAGCCCCGTGGCCGGTGGCTTTCAGGGGGTGAGCAGCGGCACGTGGGGAAGCTCGTGGCGTGCCGAGGCCTGCTGTGGGGACAAGGGCTGTGCTTGCAGGGGTGGTGTGATGAGGAGGGGGCACAGGGGCATGTGCCCTGGTACAAAGCAGGGGGTGTCCGCCGGTCCCTGTGGCACCAACAGGGGTGGTGTGGGGCGTGTGTCCCTGACATGGGATGCTCTAACACCTGGTGATGCTGTGGCACACGGGACCGCCAGTAGATCTGGCCATGCCCTTCTGCTTTGTCCTCTATCCTGGGGCCCCATGCTGCCCGGCATGTGCAGCCTGGCTCCTCCAGGGGGATGTGGGGCTGGGGGAGCCCCTCAAACAGTGGTGGAGATGGTGTTCGGACACAGAACAGTGGGGCTGGGCCTTCAGGATGTGTGTCATCCTCATCTTCCGACATCCAAGGGAGCCAGCTCTGCAGTAAGGTGGGGGGGGTGTAAGTCAACCCCTCCTCATATTAGGGTGGGGGGCATGCCCCTCTGGGGACTCACCTGCTTCTCCTTCCTCTTGGCACCGAAAACAGGGGGCAGAGGAACAGCAGGGGGGCTTGGAGTCTGCAGGGGAAGAATGCAGTTAACAGCAGGGAAAAGTGGGGTGGGGATACATCACTATTTGAGGGAGAGAAAATGTTGTTTGGGGGCAAAGCAGTTTCTCTGTGGCACTCACCTGATCGACAGCTTGTGGGGAGACACGGCGCCAGCGGTGCTGGGGTGCTGGGTTCCTGCTCTGCGTTGGCTGGGGCAGCAGCTCAGGTTCGGGAGTGCAGCGCCCTGCGGGTAGGTAGGCGGCAGGGGAGGGTGCAGGGTGGCGGGCCCTGAACAGTGGTGGTGAGGGGGTCCGGATGCAGAATTGCATGGCAGGTTTTTCGGGGTGTGCCTCGTCTTCATCCTCCATCATCCAGGGGAAACAGCTCTGCAGGGAGTGGGGCATAAACTGACCCTTCCTGACACTGGGGATGGGGACACCCCCAGTTAGGTACTTACCTGTCTCTTCCTTGTCTCAGGGCTGAAGTCAGGGGGAGGGAACATGGAAGGGGAGGTTGGTGCCTGCAGGAGGAGAGTGTGGTTAGCAGCAGGGAAAGGGGCACAGGTATGGGCAGCATCACCATTTAGTTGAGAGAAAATGGCAGTAGAGGTGTTTTGGGGGGAAAAGCTGGGGTGTTTGTTTGTTTGTTGTTTGTTTGTTTTGGAGACTCTTGTTCCTCTTTGTCTCAGAACAGTAAACACTGGGGGGCAACATGGAAGCTGCAGAGGTCAGTGCCTGATGGAGCAAAGTGTGGTTGGCAGCAGGGAGAAGGGGATAGCTGGGGACATATCACCATTTTTTTGGGGGGGGAAATGGCGTTTTTTGTGGGGGAGGAAATACGTTTTTTCGGTCACCCACCTGAGTGACGGCCTGCAGGGGTGCAGGGGTGCGCACCGGTTGGGGAAGCGGCTCCATTTCAGGGGTGCAGAGCCCCGGCGAGGGAGGGGAGGCAGGGGGCGACCCAGGAGGGGGCAGCCCCACGGGCCGGGGGGGCAGGAGGGCGGCGGGGTCGGGCAGGGCTCGGTGGCGCTCCAGCAGGGCTGCCAGCACGGCTCGGCGCCGCTCCTCCGCCAGGACCCGGCCCCACAGCTCGGAGGGGGCCGGCAGCAGGGCCCCAAAGCGGGCGGGCACCTCCCGGGGGGGCGTCCCGGCGGGGCTGGGGGAGCCCCCGTCCTCCCCCCCAGGTCCTCGAGGGACTTGGGGCCGGGGGGGCGACGGCCTCCCGTCCCTCCCCAGCCCCGGCTCGGGGAGGGGGCTGCCTGCCGACCCTCCCGGCCCCTCGGGCGGGGGGGCAGCGCCCCCCTGCCCGCCCCCCAGCAGGCGCTGGATGTCCCCCGATGTCACCCCCCGGCCCAGGAGGCCTCGTGGGCGGCTGAGGCGCTGCTGGGTGATGATGACGGGCCGGGGGGGCGGCAGGGGGCTGTGCTGGGGGGGGGCGGGCCGGGGGAGCGGGGGGACGCCCCCCCAGGGGGGTCTCGGCCCCTGCCGCCTGGTGCTGCTGGGGAGGCCTGGGCCGAACTTGGTGCGGTTCCGCTCCCCCCTGGTCCTGCGGCGCTTGACGCGGCCGGGCCGGGCCTGCGAGTCCCTGGCAGCGTCCTGGGCATCGCCTCGGCCGCTCCGCTGCTTCACGGCCGACATCTGGGGACGAAACGAGGGGATGGGGAGGGGGGGGGCTACGCTGGGGGGGGGGGGCGGCGCCGCCATTTCCCAGCCTGGCCCCTGCGGCATCCCCGGCTGCCCCCCACCACCTCCCCACCACCCCCGAGGCTCCCCCGTTCCATCCCCAGTACCCCCGGGGCGCTCCGCTCCCCCTCGTGCCCCCCCGGCCGCCCCTTCCCCGCTACCTACGCTCCTGCCCCCCCCCCGCGCCCCCTCCCACCGCCAACGGCCGCCGGGGGGGGCCCTGAGGGGCAGCGGCTGCCCGGGCACCGCCCGCAGCAGCCCCGGCCCCGGCCTCGTTGTGCGACACCTCGCTGTCACCAACCCCCCCCCAGGGGGACACCCGTGGTGGTGTGAGACCCCTGGGTGCCCCTGGGCTCCCTCCATGCCCGTTCCTTGTTTTCAAAGCATTGCGATCGCTTTGGCAAGGGCAAAAGGTGAGGGAGGGCTGGGGGCGCTCCTGAAGGTCCTGAAATCCTGCGGTGGGTTTGCACAGCAAGGGTTTGGTAGCAGGGGGCTGCGGGCCCGGCCTCTGTGAGAAGGATCCAAGAGCTGCCTCGTATTAAATAAAGGCCAGTTTCAGCTGGCAGCAAAGGGACCCAACACTGCCCAGAGACCAGCCCATAATCGATGTTGTTTGTGCCTCTGAGAGAGCATATTTAAGAAAGGAACAAACAAACAAACAAACCTGCTGCACAACACAACAGCAGCTGGGAGAGAGGAGTGAGAGGCAGCCCTGAGCTCCCGAGGGCAGTGCAAGAGGGCAGGAGGTGCTCCAGGCACGCAGCAGCAGTTCCCCTGTGGAGAGGCCCCTGTGGCCTGGAAACTGGCAAGAGTCAAGATAGTTTCTTCTGCAAGTTGTGTATACTGCTACTTGGCCAAAAGATCCTTCCCTTACGTGAAATAAGCCACCTGGAAGTTCTCCATAAATTCCTGGTTGCATTAGGTGCGAGCCTGGCACAGGCGGTGAGTTGTTGCTGTCCTGCCCTAGCTTAAATGCCGACTGCCTGAATTGTGGCAGCGCAAAGTTGCGTGCAACCATTCCGGTCTCGCTCTAACCTCGGAATATTTCTGTCCCGCACGCACTGAGGTTCTGTGCAAACAATTTGATTCTGCATTCGTGCTGGTGAGCTAGGCGGTGGGCACCGTTTCTTCTCAGGTGTCCCCCAGTGCTCCTTTGAAATACGTCTTGCTTGCCAGCAGAGGGCAGAAGGCTTCCTTTCTTGAGCTGCAATGGCCAGCTTTGTCACTGGCTCTTCAGGCCAGCGGGTTGTGTTCACCTGTGTGAAGGCTCAGGTCATTGTCCTGTGCAGCACTGGCTTTTCACTTCCTACTAGTGAAAAAGATTTGAATAACCCATAAAATCCAGCAGTTATGAATTTGCACAGGCGGTGTCCAACCCTCTCCTGTCTGTTCCCACAGCCCTCTCTGTCCTGGTTCACACCTCTATCACTCCCCGTCCAACGGTTTCCACCAACAGCCTTCCTTCACCCCTACTTCCCACATACTCTTCCTCTCCCATACCTCCTATGGCCATACCCTTCCCTCTCCCCAAACTCACAGGCAACTTGGCTCCCAACTTGGCAGCATGACTTTACAGCACTAAAAGCAGGGTCTCCACTTCCCTGTGATATGCTCTAAACTTGGCCAATGCGGGCTGAGCAGGAGCATCCCAGAACATACAGAACATGACAAGTGGAGTACAGAAACATCCTCAAGCACTTCCACTGCTTGAAAACTGATTGTACTGGGTTGTCCTCAGCCTGTCCCATTAGTAGCCCCTAGAGGGCTGTCCTTCAAAGATTTCTCCCAGGACCTAATTAATTCCTGGTTTTCTCTGCACAAACTGTGACTGCTTTTACACAAGAATATTAAGTAAATAGTAATGATGTTCAGATTGGGTTACTTGGTTGCTTTTCCAGGAAGAGAAGAAACTGTACTCTCAATGCTAGAACCACAGGAGCACCAGAGCAGAAAGCTGCAGGAACTCATACCAACACAGCCATGTGCCCGTTTGCTCTTCTGTTGGATGATTTGGTGCTCACAACAGATCCCAGTTCCCTCACCCCAGCCACACCTTGCCCGTCCTGTTGCCTATGTCCTCCCTCCGTTGATGCCCACCTGCAGCAGTGTGGTGTGTCCCCCCCAGACAAGAGACTTTTCTCCCAGCTGGAGGTGCTTGCAGCATTTTCTAGAGCACATGAGTGGCCACAGGGTGCTGCTCCCCACCCCACAGTACGAGACGCCCCCCACAGTAACATCCTGCCCTGTACCTACAGGCTTGGCTGAGTCCCCATCTGGGGACAAAACAGCCAGCACCAGAAAAGAGTGGAGTCAGAAAAGAGATTTGATACAACGGATCCGTATGTGTCTGTCTGCCTGCAAAGCAGCTCTGGCTCCTTCCCCATGCCATGGGAAGCACTCTACCACCACTCCCCATGTCTCCCATGGGCACGTGCCACCCACAGCCATTCCCATCCATCCGTCCTCTCCCTTCCACAGTGGGCATTCCTAAACGATTTGTCCTAAATGCACATCATGGTCTGACACCATAGGTACATTTCCCAGCCTCACATCTCATTCCCACAGCTCAGCTTCACCTCCCGGCCTCAAGTTCCAGCAGCACATCCCAACAGCAGTTGAAGAAAGGCTGAGAAAGTGCTGGGTGACAGAGCTGAGAGAGAGAGCTGAGAATGTAGTGGAGAAACAACTCCCATTCCCTGATACCCTGCAATGCTCAGGGGAGGAGGCCAAAGAATAGAGGTGGGGAAAAGGTGGTTTTAGATAGCTTTTAGTTCACACTGCTTTACACTCTCATCGATTGGAGGTCAATCAAACAAGTTTTCCCCAAACCAAGATGGTTTTGTCTTTGACAGCAGCCCGTGAGCCATCTCCCTGTGCCCTCGTCACAACCCACGAAGGTTTCTCCCTCATATTTTCTCTCCCTGTCACGCTGAGGAGGGAACAACAGAACAGCTGTGTGGGCACCTCGCCGCCAGCCTAGGCCAAGCCACCACGGCCCTTCATGGGGATGAAGAGGCTGCAGCGTGGGCTTGGAAGCCCAGGGGGTGCCTGTGAGGCTGGGGGAGCTCCTGGGCCCTGCCACATACACCACTTCATGGGCTTGTGGCAGCTGAGCCTGAGCCATGGAAAAGAAATCCTCGAGGCTCTGGACAAGCTCTGGGCAAGTCCCAGTGGCCCCGGCCACGTCACTGATGGGGCTGCTGTGCTCTTTGCAGCGCTGCTGCGTCTGCCGCAAGAAGGGGGCCACCGTCGCCTGCCGGCAGAAGCGGTGCTCGCGCCGGTTCCACCTGCCCTGCAGCTCCCAGCGGGGCTGCATCTCGCAGTTCTTTGGGGAGTACAGGTACGAGCTGCCCTACGTTGGGCTGCAGCCCCCTCAGCCTGCGCCCTGCAGGCAGAGTCCCTGGTGTAGCACGCGTGCCCCTGGGCCCAGCAGAGAAGGGCAGAGCCCCAGCACATGTCCCAGCCTCAGCCAGGACATGTGGGGAAATGTTGGGAGGGGGGCTCATTTGGGGAGGAAAGGGCTGACAGGGGGGCCTCGTATGCCCCTGGGGAGGTGGTGTCCTATGTTTGTAAACTGTCCCTACAGCGCAGAGGCAGGTAGTTAGCCTAACCCAGAGCCTGAGAACAATGTTTACCAGTAAGAACAAAAACAGCGCACAAAGCTGACAAAAAGGAGAAAACAACTCAGTTGTTTCCCATTCTGCTCTTTCCCTCAGCCACTCAGCACACAGTGTGCTGCAGCTCGCTTGCATTTTCCTGTGCATTTTCTTGTACAAATAAAGTGTTTTTGTTTTTTTGTCTATGTGATTATCACTTCTTGAACACTCGGACTAAGACATAAATACACACAAAACACCCACCCCTCAAAAAAGAAAAAAGAAGAAAGGAGGCACTGCTATTTACCAAAACAGACCTGACCACCAAGCAGGAAGGGGACCCTCAGTGCTGTGCTGAGCAGAAGCAAAGCCTCAGCACTTGTGCACTTGAACAACTCTGAGAAGAGTCAAGGCAGAGACAGACCAACCAAATCAGGACTGGAGCACAAACATTTACCCAAACACTTTTTATTTAAGGAATATATTTATTAAAGAATAACTTAAAAGTGGTTGTGGTCTCGAACTACCTTATCCTACCAGAAGCTGATGCTCAGCCTCCGCTTTGGAAGAAGGGTCTATGCAGAGTTACCACCCAAAGACAGCAAGATTCTCGTTTCAGCATTAGGGATTGAAATACGGTGTCCGGTGAAGGGGCTCCATTAAAGAGAGTTCAAGCAAAACAAGTTGCAGCAATGGTCTGGCTGCAAATAGAAGGATATAAGGTACCTCATCAATAGAACCCTCCCCACCTCCCATACGGACACACCACCTCCTGGCTTGGTCTGGAGGCCAGCCTCGCCTCAGCTCTCCCTTGCAGTCACCAGCCAGCCTGGAGCTTTCCCTACACAGGAGGGCACAGCCCCTTCCTTGCTCAGGACCACCCCCAAGCACTCCCAGCTGCAGAGGAAAGGGCCAGGTGCCCATGAAGACACAACAGGTTCACAAGACTAGAAGTGCCAGGCCCAGCCCCATTGCAAGCACAGGTCTTTGCAGAAAAGGCTGTTCTTGCTCTTCCCATCACTACTAACCCTTGAGAATGCTACAGGGAGGCAGAGGATGCCCAGAAAGAAGGGAGAAGAACACGACAGATCAGTTGAGCGATTAAGGAAGCATCAAACCAGAGATGTCTGCAGAGGACAGAAAAGGTCTATCAGGAACCATTCAGTCCCTCCTTCCCTCAAACAAAAGAGAAAGCAAGAAAAATGGAGGAAAAGCTTCAATGTAATAAGACCTTGCAAATCCAGTATGGCATCCTCCTGGCAGCCTCCTTCACAGCTGCCCCGGTGCTTGGGCCTGGCTGAATGGCCGCGCTTTGGTTCAGGTCCCTGCAAAACCACCGGACACACAGTGGGGTCGGGGTTGGAAGGCACCTCTGCAGGTCACCTGCTCCAACCCCCATGCTCAAGCAGGGCCACCTGCAGCCATGCGGACACTGGGCACCACTGAGAAGAGCCTGGCTCCATCTCCTTTGCACCTTCTCTTCGCATATTGATATCCTTCAGCCAGATCCCCACAGGCCTTCTCCACAATGAGCAGTCACGGCTCTCTCCAGCTCTCCCCAGAGGACAGATGCTCCAGTCCTTCCACCAGCTTGGCTGCCGTTCACTGCGCTCCCTCCAGTAGGCCCATGGCTCTCCTGTCCTGGGGAGCCCAGAACTGGACCCAGTCCTCCAGCTGTGGCAACTCCAACAAGCCTTGGGGGCTCCAGCTTTCCTCCCCAGGGCCTCAGCTTCAAGCTTCCCTGGCGTGAACTCCAGGAGGATCCTGCCAAGCCATTTCTCCTGCCTGCCCAGGGCCCTCTGCAGGGCAGCACCACCCTCTGGTGCATCCCTATCTCCTCCCAGCTTGGATCAGCAGCAGACTTGCTGAGGGCACGCCCTGCTCCGCCCTGCGGATCATTCATGAAGAGGCTGGGCAGGACTGGGCCTGGACGTGACATTGTTGCTAGTTCATGTCCCAGCCTCACATCTCTAGTGGGTTTCTGTGGCAAGGTTTTGGTAGCAGGGGCCACAGGGGTGGCTTCTGTGAGAAGACTCTAGAAGCTGCCGCATGTTAGATAAGGGCCCCGCTGCTGGCCAGAGCCAAGCCAATAAGCAACGACTCTGTGAGAGCATATTAAAGACAGGGGAAAAAAACAAAAACCAACCAACCAACCAAAACAAACATGTCTACACAGCAGCTGGGAGAGGGAAAGGAGTGAGAAACAGCCTTGCAGGCGCCAAGATCAGTGAAGAAGGAGGAGGAGAGGTGCTCCAGGCACGCAGCAGAAGTCCCCTGTGGCCTGTGGTGAGGACCATGGTGCAGCAGGCTGTCCCCCTGCAGCCCATGGAGTACCACAGTGGAGCAGGGGTCCATGCTGCAGCCCGTGGAGGAGACCACGGGGGAGCAGGTGGCCCTGCGCTGACAGAGGCTGAGGCCTGTGGAAGACCCCTGCTGGAGCAGATTCGGGGCCAGACCTGTAGCCCGTGGAGAGGAGCCCATGCAAGAGCAGGGGATGTAGGGGGAGCTGCTGCCCGGGGGGGACCCAGGCTGGAGCAGTGTGCTCCTGAGGGATGGACCCTGTGGCACGGACCCATACTGGAGCAGTTCTCAAGGAGCTGCTGCCTGTGGGAAGCCCATGCCGGATCAGTTTGGGAAGGACGGCATCCTGTGAGAGGGACCCCATGTTGGAGCAGGGGACAAGAGTGACCGAGAAGGAGCGGCAGAGATGAAGTGCAGCCACCATTCCCCCATTCTCCTACGCCACTCGGGGGGAAGAGGTGGAAGAGGATGGCTGGGGGAAAGGTGTTGTTGTTGTTGTTGTTTCATTTTGTTTCTTTGTTTCTCACTTCTCTGCTTCTCCAGCAGCCCGTGAGCCATCTCCCTGTGCCCTCGTCACAACCCACGAGGGTTTCTCCCTCGTATTTTCTCTCCCTGTCACGCTGAGGAGGGAACAAGACAGCAGCTGGGTGGGCACCTGGCCGCCAGCCTAGGCCAAGCCACCACGGCCATTCACGGGGATGAAGAGGCTGCAGCGTGGGCTTGGAAGCCCAGGGGGTGTCTGTGAGGCTGGGGGAGCTCCTGGGCCCTGCCGCATCATCCACCATTCCATGGCCTCATAGTGACAGGTCACTGAGGGAACACAATGACACCAGTGACACAGGCGAGTCTGTGAGGGACTTTGCGTCTCTAGTGAGCGCCAGGCGTGGAGGCAGCAGCTCCTGGCAGCGAGGCGAGGCCAGGCGAGGCGAGGAGTTGCTGCGCAGCATGGCTGCCATAGAGGAGGAGAAGGCCCCTGAGGCACAGGAGGACGGTGAGAGCAGATGCCCCAGCAGCTCCCTGGAGGTGGAGGGCCCTGAGCACCCCCTGGGGCTGTGCAGAGCCGCTTGGGCTGTGGACACCCGGGGAGGCCCTGCCAGGAGCCCCCGACCAGGCCCTTGCGGGCGTCCCTCGGGGACACCTGCCAGGTGCTCAGTGGGGGGATGCTCTCATCCATGGCTGCCGCCCTGCCTCCCCCAGAGTGCGTGCTGTGCCACCGCTCGGACACCAGCTTGGATGGCTGCGGGCTGATGCAGCAGGTGGACGGGGTCTGCGCCCACGTGCACTGCCTGGTGAGCTCCCCGCGGCTGCCCGCGCCTTTCCCCAACCCCTTGACTGGCACCTGGAGCCCACAGGACTGTGTCATCCCCAGCGCGCTGCTCGCTGGCTGTCACCTCCTCCTGCTGCGCTCCCAGCACAGCCTCCCCACCATGGTCCCTATCTCCTTGCCCTGAGCAGCTCTGGGGCTTTTCTGTCTTCCAGTATCCGGCCCAGGGCCTGTACCAGCGAGGCACTGAAGGGGAAGGAATCTGCAGATTCCTCTCCGCGGATATCAGGCGGGTAGTGAGGCGGGCAGCTCGCAAGGTGAGGGCTTTTTTTGAGCAGATGAGGCTTGTGGCAGCTGAGCCCAAGCCCTGGCAAAGAAATCCTCGAGGCTCTGGACAAGCTCCGGGCAAGTCCCAGTGGCCCCGGCCACGTCACTGACGGGGCTGCTGTGCTCTTTGCAGCGCTGCTGCGTCTGCCGCAAGAAGGGGGCCACCGTCGCCTGCCGGCAGAAGCGGTGCTCGCGCCGGTTCCACCTGCCCTGCAGCTCCCAGCGGGGCTGCATCTCGCAGTTCTTTGGGGAGTACAGGTACGAGCTGCCCTATGTTGGGCTGCAGCCCCCTCAGCCTGCGCCCTGCAGGCAGAGTCCCTGGTGTAGCACGCGTGCCCCTGGGCCCAGCAGGGAAGGGCAGAGCCCCAGCCAGCACATGTGGGGAAATGTTGGGTGGGGGGCTCGTTTGGGGACAAAAGGGCTGACAGGGAGGTCTCATATGCCCCTGGGGAGGTGGTGTCCTCTCCAGGTTCTGGCCAGAGCTGTGCAGGGCCTCTGGCGCTCCCTGGCCTCACTCAAATCTTCCGTCCTCACTCAGCTCCTTCTGCTGGGAGCACCGCCCGCAGCAGACTGTGGAGACGCTGCAGGAGGGGCACACCACGTGCATCATCTGCATGGAGGTGGTGGAGGACAGCCTCTCCTACACCACCATGGTGTGCCCCTCCTGCAAGCATGCCTGGTTCCATCGGGGCTGCATCCAGGTAGGAGGCCCTTCCCTCTGCCAGCCCGCAGGGACACCATGCACCCAGAGCGGCATCCTGCTCACACAGGGAGTCTCTCTTCCACAGGGACAGGCGTATCGGGCGGGCCTCAGGCACTTTGCGTGCCCCCACTGCCGGGACCAGGAGCGCTTTGTCCCTGAGATGGCGCAGATGGGAATCCGCGTGCCGGACATGTACGTTCCTTCCTTCCTTCCCACCCCACTCAAGGCAGGAGAGGGCACAGCCCCAGTGCTGTGCCAGGCTGGCCCTAATCCCTCCAGGCAGACTGTCCCCAACAAGAGGGGCTGCCTGGGGGACAGGAGGACGCTGGCCTGCTGCCAGAGATGCCCCTGAGCCCTGTCCCAGCAACATCACTGACACTTGCTGAGTGCCCCATGAGCTCGTGACCTTTCCTACTTTCTCTTGAAGAAAGCCGGCTTGGGAGCAGGAGGAGGAGGAGGAGCTGGCACTGCCACAGCTGCATGGCCGCTGCGATGCCAGGCAGTGCCTGTACAGGGGAGGCCGGGAGCAGTGGGAAGAGGAAGGGTGAGCATCCACAGCAGCAGCTCCCTGGCTGCTGGGGGCTGTGAGCCAGATCTCCACCAAGCCGTGCAGTGGCTGCTGGGGCTCTGCCCAGGCACCTTCCCCTCTGCTGGGGAGCCATGAGCAATGGTTCTGGAGCCTTGGGGGCCTTTGTGGCGCCGCTGCCTGCTGGGGTCTGCATGGTCACCAGCACAACTTCTTCCCCAGGCCCTGGCAGCTCCTGCTCTGCTCCTCCTGTGCCGCCAGCGGGACCCACCGCCGATGCTCTGGCCTTGGGGACACCACCCAGCAGTGGGAGTGCGCTGGCTGCGCTGGCCCGGGCACTGGTAAGGGGCACGGCGTGCTCAGGCTCGGGGCAGCAGAGCTCTCCGTGCCCTCTCAGGGAAGGACCGCAAAGCTGGGGCCTCTGCAGGCCAGGCAGGGTGGGCAGATCCGCTGACCTTCCTGCCTCCCCTTGCAGCTCCCAGCTCCTCACCCTCACCACCGGAGAGGAGAGCCGGCCGTGGCAGGGTGCTGCCCCAGCGCCACAGCCCCTACAGCCGGCCACAGCCCTGATCCTGGCCTGGGGACAGATGATCCATCCTGGTGTCCCGCTGCCAGACAGGGTCGGGCTGTGCACTTGCGGGCGTCCTTCACGGAGAGGACATCAAGGAGGTGATAAGTGGGGGAACACTCGCACCCAAAGGCAGGCGAGGGGTGGCACTCAGCTCCTGCCGAGATGAGGGGATGGAGCTGAGACAGGGCAAAGGAGCTGGGACTTGCTGAGGAGGAAGGGCGATGGAGCCAGGATAAGAGATGGAGGCGAGACCAAGCCTGGAACTGGATGGGGAGATGGAGCTGGGTCTCCGGGACAGAAATGGGCCTGGGTTATGGAGCCAGGACAGAGATGGAATTGGGATGGAGGGACAGAGTCACGCTGGTAGGGAGAGAGCTTCAGCAGGAAACAGTTCTTTGGGGAGTACAGGTACGAGCTGCCCTACGTTGGGCTGCAGCCCCCTCTGCCTCTGCCCTGCAGGCAGAGTCCCCGGTGTGGCACGATTGCCCCGGGGCCCAGCAGGGAAGGGCAGAGCCCCAGCCAGCACATGTGGGGAAATTTTGGGTGGGGGGCTCGTTTGGGGACGAAAGGGCTGACACGGGGGCATCGTATGCCCCTGGGGAGGTGGTGTCCTCTCCAGGTTCTGGCCAGAGCTGTGCAGGGCCTCTGGCAGTTCCTGGCCTCACTCAACTCTTCCATTCTCACCCAGCTCCTTCTGCTGGGAGCACCGCCCGCAGCAGACCGTGGAGACGCTGCAGGAGGGGCACACCACGTGCATCATCTGCATGGAGGTGGTGGAGGACAGCCTCTCCTACACCACCATGGTGTGCCCCTCCTGCAAGCACGCCTGGTTCCATCGGGGCTGCATCCAGGTAGGAGGCCCTTCCCTCTGCCAGCCCGCAGGGACACCATGCGCCCGGAGCGGCGTCCTGCTCACATGGGGAGTCTCTCTTTCACAGGGACAGGCACTTCGGGCACTTGCTCTGCTCCTCCTGTGCCGCCAGCGGGATCCACTGCCGATGCTCCGGCCTTGGGGACACCACGCAGCAGTGGGAGTGTGCTGGCTGCACTGGCCCAGGCACTGGTAAGGGGCACGGCGTGCTCAGGCTTGGGGCGGCAGAGCCCTCCGTGCCCTCTGCAGGCCAGGCAGGGTGGGCAGATCCGCTGACCTTCCTGCCTCCCCTTGCAGCTCCCAGCTCCTCACCCTCACCACCGGAGAGGAGAGCCGGCCGTGGCAGGGTGCTGCCCCAGCACCACAGCCCCTACAGCCGGCCACAGCGCTGATCCCGGCCTGGGGACAGATGCTCCATCCTGGTGTCCCGCCACCAGACAGGGTCAGGCTGTGCACTTGCAGACGGCCTTCACGGAGAGGACATCAAGGAGGTGCTCAGTGGGGGAACGCTCACACCCAAAGGCAGGCGAGGAGGGGAGCTCTCAGGGAAGGACTTCCATCTCAGGGAAGGACTGCATCGCTGTGAGCCAGGCAGGGTGTATTACGAAGACTGCCAGCCATGGTGCTTATCCCAGCCCCGGGAGAGGATTTGTTCCCCTGAGAGCTGCAGCCTGCAGACCCTTGAGCTCCGCGTGGATGCCAAGAAGACACCAGATGGCTGCAACCCCACAACTTCACAGGGCCCTGGAGTCTGGAGGGCAGGCCTGGGCTGCATCCTGCCAGGGCCCTCCAGCTCCGCCTGCTCCTGGCCTTGTCCAGGGCAAGCTGGTGGGCCAGCCAGAGCCCCTGGGGAAGAACTGTATCCTGTGAAACACACTTTACATTTTCCTTAAAGCTACCTGGCATAAAATACACCCTCAAAGGCTTTTCCAGACAAGTTGCTTTGCTCATGTTGTGAGAAACAATGACAGAGGAAGGCAGAAAATAAATGGGATGCTAGGTAGACAGGGGGAAGAGACAAAGATGGAATGATTGTTCTGATGTGTTTGCATGGGTAGAGCTGCGTGATTACAAGGGCTCAGTAACTGCACCCTGACTCCACTAGAAACGTGAGGCTTGGGAACGGGTATCCAGCCATTTAAAAAAATAAAAAAAGGTGTGGGGGGGGGGGGGGGCACTAACTTTTTGGGGAACACAATCTGTTGGTTATAAACCTTCATAAAGTTAAAAGATGAAAAATCTATTTAAATGTTTCACATGGATAACCAAAAACAATATTTAAAGTGATAACAAGCACTGTACTAAAGATTTTGAGAGCCTTTTTCAAGCAAAGCAAGTCAGAAGTTACTACTAGTATTACAGTATTTAAGTGAATACAATTCCTGTGATCTGTATTTCTGGGCACCACAGTACAACAAGGATGTAAAACTGTTGGAGAGTGACCAGAGGGCTACAAAGATGGTGAAGGGACTAGAGGGGAAGACATATGAGGAGTGGCTGAGGGCACTGGGGCTGTTCAGCCTGGAAAAGAGGAGGCTGAGGTGGGACGCTGGGCACTGGGAAGGCCTGAGAAGAACCTTCCAGACTTCAAGATGGCGAAACTCGAAGTCCTGCCCCTGGGGAGGAGCAACCAGAGGCACCATGATATGCTGGGGGCGTCACTTTGGACACAGCTCTGCAGAGAAGGGAATGGGCCGGCAGTGCTCCTCGGAGCTCAGCTGGAGATGAGTTGGGCCAGGAATGTGAAGAAGAAGAAGGAAGGCTTCTGCAGCTACATTGGTCAGAAAAGGAAGATTCAAGGAAGCATTACCCTGTCAGATCCCCCCATCCTGATAAAGAAAACAAGCAGAACTAGTGACAACCAACTTGGAGAAGGCTGAGGTACTCAACATTTATTTTATTTATTTATTTATTTATTTATTATTATTATTATTATTATTATTATTATTATTATTATTATTATTATTATTATTATTATTATTTAGTTTTCCCTGAGGAAAGAGTAATGACTCTTCCGTGTGCAGCATTAGGAAGAGGGCTGCCAGCAGGCCAAGGTGATCATTCCCCTCTGCTCAGAAGTGGTGAGGCCACATCTGGGGGACTGGGTCTGGTGCTGGGCACCCCATACTGGGCCATACAGGAGAGAGTCCAGTAAATGGCAGTGAAGCTAGTGGAAAGATGAGCATCTGTCCTCTGGGGAGAGCTGGAGAGAGCTGTGACTGCTCATTGTGGAGAAGGCCTGTGGGGATCTGGTTGAAGGATATCAATATGTGAAGAGAAGGTGCAAAGGAGATGGAGCCAGGCTCTTCTCAGTGGTGCCCAGTGTCCGCATGGCTGCAGGTGGCCCTGCTTGAGCATGGGGGTTGGAGCAGGTGACCTGCAGAGGTGCCTTCCAACCCCGACCCCACTGTGTGTCCGGTGGTTTTGCAGGGACCTGAACCAAAGCGAGGCCATTCAGCCAGGCCCAAGCACCGGGGCAGCTGTGAAGGAGGCTGCCAGGAGGATGCCAGACAGACAGATCAGAAGCTATTACCAGAACACATGTCTATATTTGTTGTAGATATTAAGAGTATAGCACTAATGAAAAGTTGCAGCACATAGAAGCGGTAGAAAACAGTAACAGATAGTAATGATCAGTTAACCTGGTGTCCCAGCAAAGCTTCAACCTGTTTATGGAGGGGAAACAACAACCAAAAAATCTTCAACTAATAGAAAGAGAGGAGCACATGTACCATGGGAAGCTTCTCAGAGAAAGAAGCTCCATTTTGGATAAAAATAAGGCCCTTTTTATGTCATAGAGACATAAGAGGGCATAAGACAGCACCACTTCAGGTAACCACCAGATGCTATTAATTTCTGTCTTCTTCCTGAGGTAGCTAATAGGTGATGATATTTCTGATTTTCTTTTCTTTAAAGGAAACTTTGTCTCTCATGCTGATTCCTACTTTATCAAACCAATTTCCTCTTTCCCAGAGTATTTTTCACCTCCCCAGGCGATGAATGGTTCGTCAGTTTCTCGTTGTGTCCTCGCCAATGGTATCATCAGGATATCCACAACGTACATGGGTCTGGCTGCATGTCAAGGACATCCCTGGCTCCCATGCCCAGTTCCCAGGCCAAAAGCTGAGCTCCCAGCCTGGCCCCCAGCCCAGCAGACATTGCTCCTGTCAGAGTTGAGCAGCAATTTCTTGTCAGCATTTTCTCATGGCAGTCTAGGTCACCTCTGTAACGCCATCAGGGGTGCCCGAAGAACCCTGTGATGTCTCCAGAGAGTCACTGTCACCCCATGACCTCAGATATGGTGGGCTGCCATAAATGCCCTGAGTGTCCCGCCTTCACTGAGTCTTGCCAGTGGCCACATGAAGTGTCCTGTCTTGTTGGCAGCACACAAGACATCAAGCTTCTGCCAGTGGCACTTGAAGGCAGCACTGAAGACGAGGACCATAAGTGCCCTGAGTGTCCTGCCGGCATCAAGGTCCTGCTGGTGGCACATGAAACGTCTGGGTGCCCAGAGCCAGAGCAACCCCTCCTGCAGGGCGGACAAGCAGCTGTGCGCCAGGGCAGCCATGAGCAGCATGACCCAGTCACCCCAGCCGCTCTTGGCAGCACATGAGATGCTGAAGGTGCTTCTGGTGGCATGTGAGATGTCGAGGTCGTGCTGTTGGCACATGATTTGTTGAGGCCCTGCTCATGAGGGAGGCACTGAGTGCAGCCAGTGGCACCCAAGCGCTGTGCTGAGGACTGGGAGCTGCCAACCACTGGCATCAGGGGCAGCCTCCCATGGGGCAGACAAGTGGCTCTGTGTTGGGATGCCTGTGGGCAGCACGAGCCCCAGGCACTGCCAGCAGTGGCCACCAGAGAGGAGACGTGCCCCATCTACCTGGTCCCACTGGCCAAAACAGCCGCCTGGCCCCCTGCGGGCACAGCTACTGCTCAGCTGCCACTGGTGCTGGGCCACTGCCAGGGCCGAGTGCACGCACAGCCAGAGGCCCATTGCTGCCATCCTGCACCCAAAACCACATTACCCTGAGGACACCCCGTCCCTCCAGCCACAGGGAAGGCACCAGCACGATGCGGGGCCGGGGCTGCAGCTTCCTCGGCGGCAGCAGCAGCAGAGAAATGGAAATGAGATGGGTGCAGCCAGCTCTGGTCCCAGTGGGACACCGACCCAAAGGACACCTTGTGGCTGCGCAGGAGAAGCCAGGGGCTGGCGACCATGTGTACCACTGCGCCAGTCCTGCCCCTGAGCAGCATGGCCAGGCCTTGCCTGGGGACGGGCTGGTGGTGGCAGCCACAATTACTACATGATTAAATGTTTGCTGTTCCCATTACAAGGCCTCTGTCTGCAGTTATTCACGCGGCAAATGGGGGGTCTAACACAACCTGCGCTAGCTGCACGTCCACCACACAGATTGTTTTGCTGCAGGGCTGGGACGTGGGCATCTTTGTGCTTCTGAGCATCAGAGGACGAGGAAGGAGAGGGGGGTGTTGTTTTCCAGAAACCTTCCTTCACCCCTGCTGGAGCTTTCTTGCTGTTGATGAGCTTCGCAGTTTTACCATGCCAGCCTTACCTGCTACTGCTGCATCCAAAAGTCTGCTGCAATGAAACGGCCAAGCTGCTTGCTACAAGCACAATCCCCGGCACCTCAGTGCTTACGGCAGCCAGAGCAACCACTTCTTCCTTGGCTGGCTTGGCCCCTGTGCCACACTCTGCCCATTCAGTGCCTGAAGCAGAGCCCCCAGGGCTCTCGATGCACAAAAAGCATGGAAACATGTCAGATAAAGTGAGAGCTGCCATTAAAGCAAAGACACAACACAAACAACATTTCCAGCACTGTGCTTTATTGTTAACGCGATGACATGCATCATTTCCAGATCATTTCGGCTGGGACAAGAAAGAACCCCTCTGATCCCTCGGTGTGTTGCCAGCGCTGTTTTGCCCCGAAACACACGACAGCATAGCCAGGCGGTTGTGATCCACCGCCACTCCTGCAGACAAGCGTAGTCAGGGCAGTGCCAGGCAGGCCTCTCCAAAGGCAGGGAGCCACGTCTGGGAGCAAGCACCCTGGCAGCCAGGCAGAAACATCCTTGGCAGGGCTTGAGGTGCCTCAGCTCTCCTGCAATGCCGGTGTCTTGGTGCCCTGCGCCTCCAGCCAGGAGCATAAGCTGGTTCTCCAGGTTGGGAGCAGGAGGCTGCCAGGTCCTGGAGCCTTCTGGCTCCAGGAGAACAAATCTGGCTCCAAGAGAACAAATGTGCAGGGACCTACAGCCATCCCGTGTGCAGGGCGGCAGGCAGGGCAATCAAGGGAAACAGATTTCACTGCTTGGCCGGTGCACTTTCATTTAATAAATCAACCTCTTCCCTCCTTCTGCATCTCTTTTTAAGTTGTGCTTTATTCAAACACAAACAACAGCTACCTACTCCTACAGCTTCTCAGTCCCAAAGGAACATTTTTGAGGAGGAGCATGAGACTACAAGTGTGGGGGAGAAGAGTTTGTTCCTCTCTGACAGAAAAAGCCCCCTGGTCCACAAGCATGAATCTGGCTGAATTTTGCCTCTACATTTTAGAGGTGCAACATCTTTGCAAGAGGCAAAAGTTTAATTCCTGCAAACTCCCTCATGCTCCTCTCTTGTTTATCCTGTTGGAGTTGGAGTCTAACTCGACAGGCTTTTTCTCTTCAGTCTTGCTGGGTTTTAGCTGGGCTCTTACTAGGAGCAGCGGGAACTGCCTGTGTGCTGGCTCCATGAGGGTCCCACTGGGCCACAGTGGTTTTGGCATGTGCAAAAATGAAATAAAAGCCACAGTCTCGAGAGAGCCAGCCATCTGAGAGCGGATGAGCATTCCCATTACTGTGTAATTAATGCGCACTTCTGGCTTCAGTTCTTTTGGCAGTGCAGAGTTAATTACAACTGAACTGTAAAACATTGCACATGGATTTTATTTACTGCTTTATTGATGGCATCTGTTCTCCCAGCAAAATCTCAGCTGTCTGCTCTTGTTCAAGGAAACCAGAAAAACTCATTGCAGAGGGCCCATGCTAATTTACATGCTCTGGCTAGAAAGGGAGCTATAGGATGTGGTCAAAACACCATATTTTCATTTGGAGTCCGTGTGTTCGCTTAATGCATTGCCCCAGCATCCCAGCAACACGAAGGGGTGCACACGGCTTCAGCCCCCAGCCCTTAAGGATGTGCCTGGCCTTGATAACTGGCAACATCTCCTGGCCCCAACCCATGATCTGCTGGTCCCCTGCCCGTGACATCGCCTGGAGGCAGCCGGTGTGCCGTGTAAGGCAGGCAGTGTCGGGGTGCTGTGTGCTTCCAGGCTGCAGCGGCCATGGCGGCTGCGATCAAGGGAAGCGTGACTCAGCCTCTCGAGCAAACGCGGGGCTTGTCTTAGTGCTGCAGCTTCTCGGCAGGGCGCAGGGACTGACTGCTTCTGCAGTCTGATTTGCTGGGAGGCTGCCAGCCGCCCTACCAACCTCCTCCTCCTCTCTGCGGGCAGCTTGCAGGCAACTCTGCCCTGTTCCCTGCTCATCGCCCGCTTCCCGAGCGACGAGATGACTTGCCAGAGGAGGACAGGAGGCTGACTTCCCCGTGGCAGGGATGCAGCAGAGGAGCTGGTGATGCAGACAGAGGATGCTGCGGGGAAGGTACAGTCGCAACCGTGGCGGGGGGCAGGGGAGGTGGAGAAGCAAGGGCTGCAGGCAGCTTTCAGCACCTGCCTTGCATCCCTGTCCCTGAATGGGCACCCTGCTGACCACCCCCATGGCAAGGGGCCCCATGCTGCCTGCAACGGGTACGGCCCCCCCTCCTGCAGTGCTTGCCAAGGTGGGAGAAGGCACCTTGTGCTCTGCCCTAGTCCCTGAACCCCCTTAAGGACAGGTATTCTGGGTGCCATTCAGTCCTGGGGTGCCCAGCAGGACAGCCCTGCCTGCCTGTGCTTACTGGCTTCTCGTGGGCATACGCTGCACCCCCAGCAGCCTGCCACCCTGTGGGGCCAGAACGGAGGATTCAGGACATGCCTGACATTATTTCAAGGACTCGTTAACAATTAGACCTACCATCGGTTGTGTTGGTGCAGAAAGCTGGCCCACCAAAACCTGGATCCCAAGGTCAATGGGGCTGCGTGCGCCCCAGGGGGAGCCCAGGAGCAAGCTGGCATTCGAGAGAAATGGGCAAAGAGGCATTTTCTGGCTGCTCCCTGCCTGCAGCTGAGCATGGGGGAAGGAGACATGAATGAAATGCAGTGGCAGCCCTCGTTTTGCTCCACCATTCCTTCCACACAGTCAGAAGTCCTCCCAGCCCTTATCATGTTGGTTGTGATGAAGGGTTTGACTGGCAGAAAGGCAGCCAAAATCCTCCTTATAAACACAGGCCTGTTGACCCTAGAGCTTTGCCACCTCAATACCTGAGTGCTGTGCACATTACCTGCCCACAGCCCCCCAGAGCAGACACCATTCCCCTTTAGGCTCCAGAGACACATGGGAGCTTTTCCATCCTTGCTCCAGCAGTTTTTGGGGAACTCAGCCATTCAAGAGCTCAGAAGTGGAGGTTGGGAAGTCTCAGGAGCTGATCTGTGGCTGCAGCAGGCAAAAGTTTGTTGCCTGGCTTTCTTGGAGTCACGAAGGCACGCTTGATGGCAGTTGGCAACTTTTAACCCAAATCCCCCTTCACCCACAAGGCAGAGTGCGGGGACTTTGTTGCACCCCCTCTGAAATAAGAGGCTGGGCACTGTGACCAGCAGGGTCCCACCTGGAGCTGACCATCTTTCCTGCAAACCCCAATTTTCCAGGCATGGCTGCACTGAAGCTGTTCAGACAAGAGACCTGGTTTCTGCTCACCCTGCTGCCAGGAACACCCCAGGGACTGCCAGGTGGCAGAGCAGGAGCCGTGCTGGTGGCAGGACACGGGGGTCAGGCTGCAGAGTCTGTCTCAATGTGACTCACCCTGTGGGTTTTTACAGAAATCACCTCTCTGCTCTTGCTCAGATTCCCCCCTGCCCAGGGAATGGCAAACAGGGTGACCCACTGCTCTCAACCCACACGTATCCTTTTTCTTTTTTGCTGCACCCAGCCTAGGAGTGGGAGGGAGGAGGCTAGGCAGCCATGGCTGTGCACGGCCGGCACAGCAAGGTGCTCCCCTCCGAGCTGAACAAGGTGTGCCCTGAGAGAGAAGACAGTTCCTCCGTGCACCCCATGAAGATGAGTGACTTCGAGGTGGTCCCCAACCTGCAGCAGAGCAGCAGCAGCATCTCACGGAGCAGACGGAAGGCACATTTTCCCTCTGGGAACAACGAGAAGGCAAGTTCAGCAGCTGCTGGAAGAGGTGGGAGTTGGCCACATGTGGTAGAAGAGCGTTACTGGGTTATCCTGGGACACATCAGTGGGGGAATCTCGGGGTAGGGGTAGATGTCAATAAGAGATCACTTGAGTTTTGGGGATAGGACAGAAAAAAACAAATGTCTGAGATACATCTGCATGTCCAGCATTTGAATCTCCTCTCCTTGGAGTACACCTGGCTTAGTCCTTGCACAGAATGATGGAGCTTTCTTCCTTCACAGCAAAAAAAGCCCCTAGATATGCCAGAAGCACCACTGTATCTGGTCCCTGGGGTAACTTCTGGCCCTTTCCAGAAACACTGACCTCTTGCTGCTCTTCCTCAGGAAAATCTCATCTCATGGATTCCTGAAAACATCCGGAAGAAAGAGTGTGTGCACTTCGTGGAAAGTTCCCAGACATCAGATTCTGGGTAAGTCAGTCCCTCCTTCCCCTCTCCTGCCAGGGGAGCAAAAGGGACATTTGGTGACAATTGTACAGCACCAGAAAATCCTACCTTTCTGCCAAGGGAACTGGTATCAAGGGAATTCACAAATTCCTTTTGATGTGTTTCTTTATCCTGCTGTGTATCACTGCATGGCTGATACCTAGTTTCCCAGTGAGTAACCTTTCTGATGCTTTCCCAGGCAGTCGTTTCTTTCCATATTTCATCCAGAGCAACTCTAGTATTTCTGTCATAAACCTCTATAGATGGAAATACCAATCTTTGCTAAGTTTTCCCCTAGAAAAAGCCCTTGTTTATTCACAAGTTCTGAGCTGGAAGACAGGTTGGGTGGGCGGTGCTGGTACCTGTGGTGTTCCTAATCAAAATGCAAACACCTCATGCCTAGATGTGGCAGGTAGGCCACCTGGGCTTTGTTTTTTGGGGTTAGCTTGTTTTCTACAAAGTTGTTGGTGTTCCCTCTCAGGAGGACTGTGTGTGAGTGTGGCTACCTCAGGGAACAGCACCTGGAAGATGCTGTCAAAACTCCCCTCTTCCTGGGGAAGGAATGGGACCCCAGAAGGCACATCCAGGAAATGCCAACAGATGCCTTTGGGGACATCCACTTTGCAGGCCTGGGACAGAAGATGGGAAAGGTGATCTGTTTTTCCCCTCTGTTGTGCACTGGGAGTCAGAGTTCAAATCTTGCCATAGCAGATGAAATGCAAGTACTTCCCTCCTGAACGAGAGGTTAGGGAAGCATAGAAGTGCCCCAAGGGCAACACTGAGAGAGACAGGTGGATGAGACAGCATCCCTCCTCTCTACCCACCCTTGTACCCTTTCTGAAACCATAAGACTGGTCTTCATGCTATGAGGCCCATGCTTCAAGGCATTGCTGTTGCCTGTCCTTATCCTTAGGCAAGTCTTGGGGATTCACATTTCCAGGGAAGTGACTGGGAACAGGGTTACACACCAAGAACTGGGGCAGGAGCAACAGAACTCCTCTGGGAAATGACATGGGAAGCCCCTGGTTCTTTGCTGGGATGTGAGAAATCATGGTGGAGGTACCCCTTCCCCCAGCCCCGTTCTTTTTACCCAAAACACATGTATGCTCTCCTTTTGCAGTACGTGCGTGTCTCCTCTGATACTCCTCCACGGGTCATCTACCACCTCATGACACAGCACTGGGGCCTTGATGCACCCAACCTGCTCATCTCGGTTACTGGTGGAGCCAAAAACTTCATAATGAAGCCAAGGCTAAAGAATATCTTCCGGCAAGGGCTAGTCAAAGTGGCCCAGACCACTGGTAAGAGATGTAGAGTTTTTTTCCTGAGACTGCAGCAGGAGAGGGACCTGCCATTGAGCCATGCCAGGCCCAGTGAGTTTGGCTGCTGTGGAGACACTGAGCTGGCCTGGAAGGCCTGTTAGGGCCCTGTCTGAGCTACCACCCAACAGGGATGGACTGTTGTTGCTCAGCTGCTGCAAACAGACTTACAGGGAGTGAGACTGAGAGATGCGGCACTGCGCAGAAGGTATCTCCTGTGCTGCCAGGTCTTGATAAAATGGGCAGAGAGAACATCTCCTAGGGGATGGAGCCTCTCTGAGAGCCAAGTGCTCCTGCAGCCATATAGCGAGGTGCTAGGAGGTCGCTGTGACAGAGCCTCTCCCTTTCCAAGTCCCTCTCTGACCCCCAGGGGCCTGGATCATCACAGGGGGGTCCCATGCTGGTGTGATGAAACAGGTGGGAGAGGCAGTGCGAGACTTCATCCTCAACTGCAGCTACAAGGAGGCCGAGATTGTCACCATTGGCATAGCCACCTGGGGGACTGTGTACAACCGGGACAGCCTCATCTGCCCCATGGTGAGCCAGGCAGAGTTGGAAATGCATTTGCTTTGCTTACACCTGGGCTGCTGGGGAAGTTCTACCCAAGGACCATTACGGGAACGGGTGCTTCAAGAGGTGGCTGTGGCTGGTAGCCCAGGTAAAAACCCAGCCAGACCAAGAGTGATGGTTTCAGGGTGATGTTTTCAGAGAAGTCCCTCTGCCCTACCCAGTGTCTTGCATAGGAGCTGTGCTTCTCCTGGGAGGACCCTTGTGGGTGTGTGGGAGCAGCCTGGGAGGGCAGGTGAAGCAGAGACAGAAGAGCATGAGGCAAGACTGCTGTGAGGACTGCAGAGATGGCAGGAGTGACTTCAGCCTGTCTGCCCCTGCATGCTCTCCAGCTCACACAGCGGTTGCTTTGGGCATCTGGTGTGCCTCCTCAGCCCCGTCAGGCTTTGCCCAGAGCCTCTCCTTCTGCATCTTGCAGGGTGGCTTTCCAGCTGAGTACGTCCTGGATGAGGAGAACCAAGGAAGCCTCTCGTGCCTGGACAGCAACCACTCCCACTTCATCCTAGTGGACGATGGGACCCATGGGAGGTACGGAGTGGAAATCCCCCTGAGGACCCGTCTGGAGAAGTTCATTTCGGAGCAGACCAAGGTGAAAGGAGGTAACAGCAACACAAGGAAGCCTGAAGCAGGGGAGGACAAAAGGCTTGATGGGTCATCCGTTGGTAAGCAGTGCCCATCTTGGCCTCAGGGGAGAGAGGAGGCCTTGGCTTCCCTGTAGGATCCAGACAAGGGCTTGAGAACATGCCTATGATAAATGCAGAACATGGTTCCTGCCAGGTACCTCAGTGACATGAATCAAGGGGCCTTTTTCTGCCTCAGGCCAACCTTTCCCAGCAGCATGACTGCCAGGAGATTGTTTCTCCTCTCCCCTGAAGCCTGGCAGTGCTCCAACCTTGCATTTTACACCCCACAGCTCAGTGGGGACCCAGCTCAGCTGCTTGGAGGGGCTGCCCCACAGGATGGTGACCCCAGGCTCTGCTTCCCTGCAGGCGTTGCCATCAAGATCCCCATTGTTTGTGTGGTGCTGGAAGGAGGCCCTGGGACACTTGATGTAAGGAACTGCCCCTGCCCTCTCCCAGGAGAGCTGAGAGGGGGTAGTGGTGGGATGGAGCAGGATTGGGAAAGCCTGTTAAGTTGGTGGCCAGGGTCAAGGGCAGCAGGTCTGCTCCTTGCCTGGGGTGCTGCTCTCCCAGCATTGGTGGGAACATGGTTGTCACAGGTGAAATGCAGCAGAACAGGGATGCTGCGCTGTATCAGTGGAAGGATTCAGGATCAGTGGGGGTTTGGTGGCCTCCGCATGATATTAGGACCAGTCTCCCTACTTGGTTGCAGACCATCTACAATGCCATCACCAATGGGACACCCTGTGTGGTTGTAGAAGGGTCTGGGCGTGTGGCAGATGTCATTGCGCAGGTGGCCAACCTGCCTGTGCCCAAGATAACCATCGCCTTGATCCGGAAGAAGCTCAGTGTGCTTTTCCACGACACCTATGAGCTCTTCACCGAGGGCAAGCTGGTGGAGTGGACCAAGAAGGTGAGCCTGTTGCAGGCAGGCAGCTCCTTTCTCTGAGCATGTGGAGACGAAAGGGGTCCCCAGGCATCCTTTCCTGTGAGCAGCAAGGCTCCCAGTGGGAAGTTTAAGGCTCAGGTCCTACTGAACATCCATCTACTCCCAGCCATACTCAGCATTGTCCTGGTGGACACCCCAGGGCTCAGGCTCTGCCTCTCCACTGCCTGCTCACTTTGGGTAGAGAAGGACCGTGTGGCACCAACCCCAGCTGGGCTGGGAGACAGCACAGGGGACCTGCAGGAGACCCAGAGGGAGCAAGGGAACAAGCTCCAAGCAGGGCAGGGGTTCGCAGGGAGGAGATGTTGCTGCTGACTGCCTGCCCATGGCTTTCCTTGTAGATCCAAGACATAGTGCGGAGCCAGCATCTCCTGACCATTTTCAGAGAGGGCAAATACGGCCAGCAAGATGTGGATGTGGCCATCCTCCAAGCCCTGTTCAAAGGTGAGGGGAAGGTAGCTGCTTGGGGGCATGGGAGAGGTGAATAGGATGGGGGTCACAAGTTGCCTCCTGCAGCTGCTTGGCTTGTGGAATCACCAGAGGGCTCCTCAAAACTTGTGATGATGAACTGATCAGGAGGATATTTCTCCCAAAGAACCAAGTCTCCAAGTGGACTGTCAGGGGGGTAAATGACCCTCTGTTCTAATGCATGCACTTTACATGCAGCATCCCAAAACCAAGATCACTTTGGTCGTGAGAACTGGGACCACCAGCTGAAGTTAGCTGTGGCCTGGAACAGGGTAGACATTGCTCGGAGTGAGATCTTCACAGACAACCATGAGTGGAAGGTAAGGCAGTACCTGTGCTGTTTGTCTGCTTCGTGGCTGCCATTGGAGGCAGAGCTGGGGAGCTGGGGGGAGATCGAGGGCAAGGGTTAGGACATTTCTCCCCATTCCTGACCATGCACAAACCTGCCTGGACCTTACTGTAAGACTTGTCAGGCTTAGTTTGTCAGCTTGAGGGCAGTTCATGTTGAGAGCACTTTTCACCTCTGCTTTGCCTAGGGAGGGTTTTTGAGGGCATTTATCTTGGGTCCTAAACTTCCATTACATTGTCAGGGGCTCTTAATCCGTCTCGTCCTTCCAAAATGCAGAGGCGGGCACAACCTGCAATTCACTGCTTTTAAAGGTCCTATTTGCCCTATAATTTTTTACAAAGGATGTTGGTATTTCATTTAGCAGCACTGGGATCCTTCAGCTGAGCACTTGTGCACAGGGTGGGGGGAACAAGCTGTCGAGGCCCTGCTTGTTTGTATGGTGCATCCTCATGAGCTGGTGAAAGAGGGTCTGTTGTGGCTCTACCCCATACCCCCACCAAGCAGCCAAGGAAGCAGAGGGCTTCACTGCCAGGGGAGAAAGCATACTGACCTACAAGTGTGTCTCTGGGGATGTCCTGCAAATCCTAGTGCCTCCTTTCCCCTTTCCCTCCCAGATGCTCTGTCAATCCCAGAAACTCCTTGAGTGCTTACAGATAAAATCTTCCCCCCGCCTGATCAAGGCCTTGCTCTGAGGCCATGGTTTCTCTCACTTCTGCCTCTGGTCTGCCAGCCTACAGATCTCCACCCTGTGATGGCAGCTGCCCTGATCTCAAACAAGCCAGAGTTTGTGAAGCTGTTCCTGGAACAGGGAGTACGTCTCAAGGAGTTTGTCACCTGGGACACCCTCATTTACCTCTACAACAACATGGCATCGTCCTGCCTGTTCCACAGCAAGCTTCAGAAGGTCCTGCTGGAGGAGACAGAGAACACATCTGGCTCCAAAATGCCAAGAATCCAACTGCACCATGTCTCCCAGGTGCTGCGGGAGCTCCTGGGCCACTCCACACAGCCACTCTACCCCAAGCCCAAGCACGCTGAGCGGCCCCGGCTCTCCATCCCTGTCCCGCACATCAAGCTGAACGTACGCATCTCCAGGTTACGTGGTGGCGGGGTTGCATTAGAGAGGGGGACGCTGGCTCAAGAAACAGTTCTGCAAGTTGCAGCTGGATCACTGTCCCTTTGCCCACTCAAGAGTCCCACTTAAAATCCCTTAAAGCCCTTCCTACACATGCAGCACCATGTGGCTGTGACTCCGTTGGGCAGGACCCAGCAGGGTGGAGGTCAGAGAGGCTCATGTGCTAGACAGGCTGGCCATATCCCCACACAGTTCTGGCCCTAGAAAAAGTGGCATTTCCTGGATGATTACAGCCCTGTCCACCCTTCTGTCTGCAGAAAAGGCCTTCTATGGCTGGTGGAGGCAGGCACGTGGGTTCAGGGAGGGCTTTGTGTTGAGGGGCTGTCTGCTCTCTGCAGTCTCTTGGCAGGTGAACGCGTCTGACCGTTGCGTCCCTCCCAGGTCCATGGGTCAAGCCTCCGGTCCCTCTACAAGCGCTCTGCTGGCCGAGTCACCTTCAGCATGGACCCAGTCCGTGACCTGCTCATTTGGGCTGTGGTCCAGAACCGCCAGGAACTGGCAGAAACCATCTGGGCCCAGGTATCGCAGCCCAAACCTGTCAGTCCCAGCTCTAGGGCTCAGATGGAGCCAAGACTCCCAAGCCCAAAAGGCAAGGTTACACCTGATGGGATTCAGGCAAGCAGGTGTCACAGGTCCATGGCAGTGCCCAAGCCACAGCCATATGGGAGCCATCCAACAAGCCTGTGGCAGCCCTCCTAGCCAGTGGACACTCGGTGTTCACTTGATGACATTTGATGATGTTCTGGGCCAGAAGTGTGCTCTTAGCAAAGGCTAAGATAGGGTTCAGCACACTGCAAGGGGGACCTGAGAGCATGGAGCTGGGGGTAGAGAAGGCTTCCAGCATCTCTGTGCAAGAGGTGTTGTAGCTGGCTGCCAGATGGAAAAACATGAGCATGCCACAGTTGTGGAACATGTCTTCCTCACAGCCATGGAGTCACAAACATCCCATCACCCATGGCTTCCTATTACAAGAGCAGGAATGTCCCCAGATGCCCCATGGCAGTTAGTTATCCGCTGCCCCTGCAACTAGAGGGAAAGACAGCTCAGCCCTTGTTGTGGCAAGTTGTCCTTTCTGAGCAGTGCTCAGCTTGGGGCATTCCTTTTCCCTCCTGTGGGAACCCCAAAGGACTTGTCAGGTCTGCCATGGACTTGTAGGAGTCTCAGAGTCCCACACCCTCTCTGGCCTCTTCTGCTCCAGAGCCAGGACTGCATGGCGGCTGCTCTGGCCTGCAGCAAAATCCTAAAGGAGCTCGCCAAGGAGGAGGAAGACACTGACACCACTGATGAAATGCTGGCCCTGGCTGAGCAGTACGAGAACAAGGCGATTGGTGAGTGGGAAGGGGACAACCAGAACGACTCTCATATCCCGTTGTGCTGGCTAGCTTGGTTCACGTTGTGTCTAAGGGGTGGTAGGTGGGGTGGATGGTGCCAAACAGGGCTGTGCTTGTTGTGGTTGGGGTCATGGTGCCATGAGGGCTGTGCCCTGAGTGGTGGCAGGAGTGCAGAGGGAGGCCACGGGGAAATGCCCAGATCCTGCTGTGAAATACTCCTTGGGGGAGCACCGAAGCTGGCCCCAGAGTTCAGCCTTGCTTCCCTGGTCCCCCAGGTGTGTTCACAGACTGCTATCGCAAGGATGAAGAGAGAGCCCAGAAGCTCCTCATCCGTGTCTCTGAGGCCTGGGGGAAGACAACCTGTCTGCAGTTGGCACTGGAGGCCAAAAACATGAATTTTGTGGCCCACGGAGGTGTCCAAGTGGGTTCCCAGTGGTGATGCTTGGGGGTGGTGGTGGAGTGGGTGAGGGGGGAGTAAGCAGCATGTCCCCTGCCCCAGATTCAGGGTGCCTTGTTTGCAGAGGTAGGGCTCAGACGGAGGGACTGTGCCCTCCAGTTGGTGGCTGAGCACCCTGCCTACCCCAGCGGCCTATGCCAGGGTCTGTGCTGGGCCTGCCCGTCTCCTCCCTGCTCCTGGGGAAATCGATCGTTCCTGATCCTCCTGGGGGACAGACCCGGGCTCTGTCTGTTGGGTGGGCTAGATGAACGTCTCAAGAATTGGCCAGAAGGTAGAGGCGGCTCCTGTAACCACTGCTCCTCTTCTCCTCACAGGCCTTTCTGACAAAAGTCTGGTGGGGGAAGCTGTGCATTGACAATGGGCTTTGGCGGGTGATTGCGTGCATGCTCTTCTTCCCACTTCTCTACACCAGCCTCATCACCTTCAGGTACATCGTGCAGCTGAGAGTATGCATGCATGGAGGCAGGATTCTCCTTCAGCCTCATCCTTCAACTGGCTTGCCCTCTGGCCCTGTGCCGCACAGGACAGGAGCCTTTCCTTCATGCAACCACCCAACACGTGCCCAAAAGCACCCTTTGCACACCCGTGTGCCAGAGCCTTCAGCCTCACCTTGCAATGCCTGCAGGTCCCCTTGGGGTGGCTGCAGTGATCCCAGGGACCAGCTGGGAGGGTCTGACTGTTGTGCACAGGCTGGGAGAAGCTGTTTGTGACATCTCCCTGGGCAGCACATGGTTTGGAGAGCTGATCCACCAGCAAGGCCCCTTGCTAGCTCTAGCTGGCGAGCACTATTATCCACACGGCCTGGTCAGAGCAGCGCCCCTCACCTGCATTGCTAGCAGGCAAACCTCAGGCAGCTGAGCCATGCTTTTGTCCTTGCTCCCCCCAGGGAGAAGAAGCTGCAGCCCATGAACTGCCTGACACGTTTCCGGGCCTTCTTCACAGCACCTGTGGTCATCTTCCACATGAACATTCTCTCTTACTTTACCTTCCTCCTGCTCTTCGCCTACGTCCTGATGGTTGACTTCCAGCCGTTACCATCCTGGTGGGAGTACCTCATCTACTTCTGGCTCTTCTCCTTGGTGTGCGAGGAGACGCGCCAGGTATGGGGCGGGCAGAGCAGAGGTTGGGAGGAGGTGAGATGGTCCAGGCTGCCAGAGACACCCTTCTGGGTGCTCCTGGAAGGTTCCGTCTAGCTTGTGTTCCCGTGCTACCTCTTACATCACCATCCATTTGGAGAGGTCTTGGCAGAAGGAACGGCCAGATCGCCCTGTCTCTGTCTCACTAGCTACCTCTGGCCTGGCCCTTGGTACTCGCAGAAAGGCACACTGGTTTGAGTCAAAAACATCAGGAGATGGAGGGACCACTTCCTTCCTTGGGCATTTATTCCCAGAACTATTTCCACACTTTGTTTCACTATTTTTTTTTTCCTTTCTTTCAGTTTTTGCTTCATCTCTGTGCCTTTCCTCAACAGACTAAAGAGCCCCCTGTCTCAGGTATCTCTCCCCATGCTCCTCCATGCCCATGTAGAATACCCTGTAGATTCAGGTTAACTTCAGGTAAGCAAGGAAGTCCGGTGATGGCTAGCAGATCTGTGCCACCCCTCCCTTTTACATGGCAGCTGAGTATCTTACAAGATCTTCACTGACATACTAACCCCTCTTCTCTTCCCAACAGCTGTTGTATGACCCAGATGGGCTTGGGGTTCTGAAAATGGCTTCCCTTTACTTCAAGGACTTCTGGAATAAGTTGGATGTTTGTGCCATCGTGGTTTTTATCACTGGGCTGACTTGCAGGTGAGATGTAGAGCCATTTACCTTGCAGTGCATGGGCTCAAGTCACAACTGTAGTCTGCAACTGGCCCTAAACTAGTCTAAGAATTGTGCACTTTTTTTTTTTTTTAATTGCAGTTTCTTCTTCAAAAGACCAGTGAAGATTTTTGTAATCATGTGATTAATTCCAACCAATTTACTTCTGTTTTCAACTGTTTTTAGGAGAGATGTTTTTCATGCTGCAACTCTCAACCAGCAATCTAGGGAAGATCACTGCAATAGCAGAAATGTAATGCTGTGAGATCAGAAAAAAAACCAACACACTGGTATCACTGAGCTGTTTCCTTTCCTCTCTTCTGTGCACTCAGGCTCATTCCATCAACTTTATATCCCGGACGCATCATACTGTCATTGGCTTTTATTATTTTCTGCCTGCGTCTGATGCATATTTTCACAGTCAGTAGAACGCTGGGGCCCAAGATCATCATTGTGAAGCGCATGGTGAGAGCACCTCTCCACCCTGTCAGGCCTGGCTTCCAGCTAGAGCAGCTGGAGACCTGCAGGGCATGTGCCACCCACGTTGTGCTGTCCTGGAGGGTCGTTTGCTCCAGGATGCAATTTTGCTTCATCCATGTCTTTGCAGATGAAGGATGTCTTCTTCTTCCTCTTCCTGCTAGCAGTGTGGGTGGTGTCCTTTGGAGTTGCCAAGCAGGCCATCCTGATCCACAATGAGGAGCGTGTGGAGTGGCTTTTCCGTGGTGTAGTCTACCACTCCTACCTGACCATCTTTGGACAGATTCCTTCCTACATCGATGGTAAGGGACAGCAGCCTGTAAAATTGTGTGGCACATGCAGGATGGCTTTGTTACAAGGCTGAGGGGTGCCAAGCTCATGCAACAGTCTGCTAGCCCATGGAAGCCCTGCACAGGACTCCTCTTCAAGCCACAGCCATGGCAGGGGGGTTGGAACTAGATAATGTTTAAGGTCCTCTGCAACCCAAGCCATTCTATGATGCACAATGAGCTTGGAAACACTCAGTATGCACCAGTTGCTCAAATCTCTGCCATACTCTAAGCCACCTTGATGCTGGCAGTTGTCAGGGAGCACTACATGCTCCTTGCGACACTGCGAGGTTTGGCTGTGGTGGAGTAGTGCCGTGCTCTCTTGCAGGGGTGAACTTCAACATTGATCAATGCAGCCCCAATGGGACTGACCCCTACAAGCCCAAGTGCCCAGAGACCAATGAGGACAACAAGAAACCCATCTTCCCAGAGTGGCTGACGGTCATCTTACTGTGCCTGTACCTGCTCTTCACCAACATCCTCCTCCTTAACCTCCTCATCGCCATGTTCAAGTGAGTCTGACCTGGATCTGTGGTCCTGACAGTGAATCAAGCTGGCTTTATTGCAGGCTTGGCCAGGGCCAGGGCACTATGTGCTGAGAAAGTGTGAGGAGAGGCCTTGTGTGAACACAGACCAGACCTCAGGGATGCTTTTGTGGGGAAGGGGGGGGGTTATAGACATGGTAGAAGCAGAGGTTGTAGGCCGGGTCTGTTCAGAGAGACAAGTAGAAGCCAGGGCACCACACGGCTGAGGCGTGCCTCCTTGTCCTCATTTCACAGCCAACTGTGTTCTGTCCCCAGCTACACGTTCCAGCAGGTCCAGGCACACACAGACCAGATCTGGAAGTTCCAGAGGCACGACCTGATTGAGGAATACCACGGCCGCCCGCCCGCACCTCCGCCGTTCATCCTCCTCAACCACCTGCAGCTCCTGGTCCGGCGAGTCCTGCTGTGCAGGCCAGCCACACGCCACAAGCAGCTCAGTGAGGAACAGCTCCCTTCCCTTCCTTTGCTCCCTCCCCGGGGCATGAGGTTTGGCGTCTGTGTTGTGGTATTGGAGCTTGGGATGCCTCGGGATATGAGAGCATTGCCATCCCCTTCCCCTGGCAGAAGAGAAGCTGGAGAAGAATGAAGAAGCTGCCCTGCTCTCCTGGGAGATGTACCTGAAGGAGAACTACCTGCAGCACCAGCAGTGCCAGGAGAAGCAGAACACAGAACAGAAAATCAAAGACATTGCACAGAGGTACTGACACTGCTGAGACAGGGACATCCCATCCTCGACTGTCCTGGGCAGGAGGGAATTGGGATTGGTGCTCTGGGACCTCAGGGAGCTGTTGCTACACTCCTTGCTGTGTATGCAGGCAATGGGAGAGTGCTCATAGGAATCTGTCCTGTGGAGGTGGCTGCACCCACATGGAGTGGGCTGCTGAGCACCTACAGCAGGCACTAGTCCTAAGGGGGTTTTTCTCTGCACTGTCGCTCCAGAGTTGATGTGCTGGCAGAGCTGCTGGACTTGGATCGGGTGAAGAGGACAGGTCTGGTGGAGCAGAGATTGATCGCTCTAGAAGACCAGGTGAGGCAAAAACGGAACAACTGCCTTGGAAAGCCTCCCTTGGTAGGGTTTTCCAAGGGGGTGAGTCAACTGAACCACAGCATAAGAGAAAGTTCCTCTGAATCAATCCCCTTTTGAAACAGCTTGAGTTTTCTTGCCAAAGCAATAGCTTCAAAGAGGAACAGGCATATAGGAAATACATGCCTTTCTGTTCTGTTTGTCTCCAAAATTAAAAGGATGAAAATGGGCTGATGGGAGGTTGTGAGATGAGCCCCTGCACTGGTCATCCAGCCTCCTCATTGGCTTGAGAGAGCCCTACAGGCCCTCTGGCAATGGGGGGCTCTCAGCCTCCTCCCTGTGAAGCTGTTCCACACCACGCATGTGCACTGCCAGCCCAGGGGTTGGGCTGCAGACCAGCACCCCTCCAACTCGGCTCAAGCAAGGACTGAAGCCCAGGGCTGAGCTTAAGTGGGCTCTTGAGCCCATGGGTGTGGGTGCAGAGCTCGAGAGGAGGCTAGTCAGGGCTGCTGGGGCCTGTTAGTTCTCTTAGGGCCAGAAGCATCTTCTTTTTCCATTGACCCAAAATCAGGAAAGATTTTGCAACTCTATTTTTTCTTCTTTTTTTTTTTTTTTTTTTTTAATCTCCATCTAATTTGCGGAGAGGGAAACAAGATGGTGTATTGGGAACTGGGGGACTCTGATTAGGTGCTGCATGTCCCTCCCCAGGCACATTGGTCCTGGGCTACCTGAGGAACGGGACACAAGCCATGAGCCTACAATGAGACAACACAGAGACTCCTATGTATTTTGGGGGAGAAAAAATATAAGTGCAGCAGAGTCCCACCACTCTCCTGGGTGGTTTCTAAAGGAAAGAGGAGTGGGTGGCACTGGGAGGACAATGCCCACATGCTGCGGCCATGCAGAAGGGGCTGACCCTCTCCTGTCCCATGCAGGTTCATCAGAGTGCCAAAGCCTTGAGGTGGATAATGCAGGCCCTGCAGGGCAATGGCTTCACTTCAGAGGAGGACATGCCACCCTTGGGTAAATACAGCTGGCTGCACTGCAGCAGCACTGGGGAAATCCCAGGGCCTGCCTTGGGGCCAGTCCCAGCCTCCAGGCTGGAGCCCTCCCTGGAGCCCATGGCTGAGGCTTTTCATGCAGCATGGCACAGAGGAGGCTCCTGCCCCTCCTCATCTTGCCTGAAGGGATGCCGAGGGGCCAGACCCACTGGGGGCATCAGCAGATCTTGTCCTGTACAGACTCAGCCACCCTCCTGGCTGAGCCACAGCCCTCAGCACCAGTCCTGCTGAGGCTCAGCACCCTGCTCTGCAGGGTCTCACCATCTCTGTCTACCTTGCAGCCTCCAGCAGAACCTCAGACGTGAAGGAGCTGGACCTGGAGGAGAAACCTGAAGAGAAGCAGCCCCCATACCACGTGCTTAGTCGAAACCTCATCTACCCAGGGTCTCACACCATCCGCTTCCCCGTGCCGGATGAGAAGGTGCCCTGGGAGGTAAGAGCTGTGGCCAGAGAGCAGTGCAAGAGGAGGGGACCGTGGGCTGCTCCCATGGGTGGAGGAGGACAGGAGGTAGGAAGGGGAACAGAACTATCATTTCAACCCAGAGAGAGAAGAATTAAGCTTGGGAGCTGCTATACTCTGTCAGGATTCAGCACCCCAGGGCTGGGTGTCTACTTGGCGGAGGGTCTAACCATGGCTGGAGATGCTTCCCTGGGAAAATGCTGTGGCTGTGCTCAGTAAAACAAGACTGGGTCTCACTTGGGGATGTCCAGAGGTTTTTGAGATGGGAAGGCCCATCTGGGCTGTCCCCTCTCCAGGGTCCCACAGGGCAGCCATACTGGGCATGACAGCTCCAGTGAGATTCTGTGTCTGGGTGAACAGCTCCTCTAAGGCCCTCTGAGGGACAAGAAGAGGGAAGTGAATGTTGTTCCTGCTGGGATTGTGGTAGGGTTTCCTGGGGTGCTTGGATGGGAGACAGAAGGAGCAGACACCTGCCTCCTCGCTTTCTGAATCAGGAATGTAGGTCAGGGACAGGATCTAGTGCTGGCTTCCATGAGGGCACAAGTGAGGTCCCAAGCCTCCAACCAAGACACAGAGCTCAGCCCCAGAGCTCTTCCTGCCTGGGCGAGTGATACCATGAGCTAGGTGGAGGAAAGAACTGTGAGAGAAAATGTGCTCAGGGCTCCCAGTCCTTGCCGGCCACCAGAGCAGGGATGCAAGTGGGGTCTGACACGGCCACATGCTCTTCAGGTGGACTTCCAGCTGTATGACCCTCCTGCCTACTCAGCTGACCACAAGGACACAGCTGTGCAGGACCCGTTCAACCTGTGAGTGTCCCCGGGGGGCTCCCTCCCCATCCAGCCCTTCGTCTCTGCCCTGTCCCCCCATGTGGCAGCCCTCACTGTCGAACTGCTTCCTGCCCCCAGCTCCTTAGAGTCTCTCCTGAAGATAAACTACAATGCCATGGATGGGCTGATTGACCGGCAGAGCTTCCATGGCCTCTACGCCGTGCAGGATGGACTGCCGCTGTGAGTGCACCCACCGTGGGGTAGGTGGGTGAGGTGGGAGCAGTGGGGATAGGCACCTCTGAGAAGCACCACCCACACCAGAAGCTGCTGTCACAGCTGTGTGAGCCAGGAGGGCTGCAATCCTTTTGGCAGCTAAGAGTGGGGCATGGAAATGGCACGCATAGCCCCTGGGGTGTGTCTTCCTCTGGGTTATACTCCCCCCAAAACAAACAAACAATCAAAACCAGCACCCCAGAACACACAAAATGCAATGGTGGGGAATTTGGGAATAGGGTCTAGGGCTTTGGCCAGCTCCGTGGTGTAATCCTCCATGCCTGCTTGCTGTTTCCTGCCAGGAATCCCATGGGCAGGACAGGTCTGCGAGGCCGCGGGAGGCTGCACAGCTTTGGGCCCAACCATGCCCTGCACCCAGTTGTGACCCGGTGAGTGTCACGAATGGGGAAGGAGGCACGAAGCCCTCTCAGAGAGGCCAGGATGTCTGGCAAAACCTATTCAAAGCAGGAGCCTTCTGCATGCTGGGAAAGGGGGAGCTGGGTATGGCTTGCAGAATAACATGGACCTGTCTCTCACAGCTGGAGGAGGAACTTGGATGGGTCCATTATCAGGAAGAGCCTGAAGAAGATGCTGGAAGTGCTGGTGGCCCAGTACCCCCTGTCAGATGTCTGGGCTCTGCCTGGGGTAAGTGGAGGTGGCCGAGAAGGCTCTGAGGCAACCTGGTCCAGCCAAGTCCCAGGAGCTCTGCAGGCCCTGAAATGCCCTGTGCAAAAGGGAGAAACACAGATGGGTTTAGGAGGAAGAAGAGGGAGGCACCACTGCTGGTTGCCCCACTCCAGCAGAGCTTGTGGCAACTTCTGCGGTGGTGGCAACCATGAGATGTGCTGAGCTGGTGGTGGTAAGGGAGGCTGGGCTGGGCTACGAAATCTGTTTTGGTGCAGGGGTCGCTGGAGCCAGGCGAGACACTGCCACTGAAACTCAAGTGGATCATGCGCCGGGAGTTCTGGCCCCAGTTCCAGAACCTGCTGAAGCTAGGCACCGAGGTATGAAGCACACGGAGGAGATACGAGGCAGTGCCCCACAGCCTCTGGGGCCTCTCAGTGCCCTTGGAGCAGTGCTTATGGCTCTGCTAATGCAGCAATCCTTCACTGTGCACAGATACACAAAGGGTACCTCGATGACCCCCGCAACACAGACAATGCCTGGGTTGAGACTGTTGCTGTCAGCATACACTTTGACAGTCAGAACGATGTGCAGATGAAGCGGCTGAATTCGGTAAGAGCCTCTTGCCTCCTTGGCTCCCTGACCTGGCTCTCAGCAGGCATGGGGCAGGTGAGACCCAGGCAAGGCAGACATCCCTCTGAATCCCTTTGGCTCCAGACCCAGATCTCACCATTATCAGGAGCAGGTTTCTCCAGCTGCAGGCAGTGGAGGAGGAGCACGGGGCTGCAGATGGGGTGGCAGCACAACAGGGGCCCCAAAAACAGAGGGTGGGAGTCTGGGGGCGTGTTGCTGCTGAGCACAGCTGACGCTGCTCCTTACCCCCAGCACACACGTGATGTCTCTGCTCCCCTTCCAGTTCCTCCAGGGCTGCGATCCAGAGCTGTGCATCCGCTGGCAGGTGCTGGACAGGAGGATGCCCCTGCACGCCAACCACAAGCTGCTCCTGTACAAGGTCTCGACCCTCCTTGGTGCCTACTACTGAATCCTCAAGCACAAGCTGACTCCTGCAGCCCCAGGCTGGGCCCTGCTGCTATGCCCCAGCTCATCTGTGAGGCCGTGGGAAGCTGCTGGAGCCTGGGCACAGTCACCACCATGGCTGAAATCCCACAGCCACCAGTTCATCCTTCTCTGTCCTTCAGAGAGGCTGTGTTCAGCCCCTGCTTGTCACTCACTGCTTCCACATCAGCCCCAGTGCCAGCCCAGGGCTTGGACCAGGCAGAACCACGGGGCCATCCCTGCAAGGTGTTCCTTCTCTCAGCCCCTCCCTGCTGTCTGCTTTGCTGTGGGCACTGGGGACTTGCCTGCCCCCCTTCCTCTCCACACCCATCGGGCAGTCCTGCTCCCTGCTCACCCTCTGGGCTCCAGCAGCCCCATCAGCATCACTCCTGGAGAACTGCTGCAGGGAAGGCTTGGGGTCTTTTGCATCTGACTGTCCTGCAGGCTGCTACCATGACAGATGTCCCCTTGTCTCCACTTAGACACCGTCTTGAGCTGTGATCCAGCACTTTGAAAGGTGCCAGCAGCTCTTGGCTTATATACCCACGGCTTTATACTCCTGCACAGGTCCTCCCCTACAGCTCTTACGTGATCCCGTGCGTGTATGCTGAGCAACACATTGCAGCTGATCTTCTTCCCTCTGCGGGAGCCAAGGCAGCAGCTAAATGACACCTGCCTCCCCCGTCCCCTCGTGCACATGGGCAGCCAGGGCAGCTCGCTGCTCCGTGGCCTCGTGGGCAGGTAGGGAAGCGAGTGAGGACACTTGTACCCATCACAGACAGCTCTGGTCTTGAGAAGTCCTTCAGTCACCTTTGCTGTTGCCTGCCATAGGAAGGATGAGGCACAGCAGAGAGGTTTCCCAGGGCCTCTTTATAGTCCATAACAGCCCACGGAGCGTGGACTACAGCCGGTGCTGCTCAGGGAGGGATTCCAGCTGCCCTCCCCTCGCCCAGTGCACCAGACACCAGCCCGCCAGCCAGAGCTGTCCTTCCCCACTGGTGGCCATCACAGCACAAGGGCAGTCTGACCAGTAAATGCACTGGGGCTGGGACAGGGGGTCGGAGTGGCAATTCAGTCAACCCTCAATAAACCATGTATTAAAGGCTGGTGGTTTGTCATGGGTGTTTAAACATGGGCTGTTCCCGGGGACCGTGCTGAGGAACACACTTCCAGGATGAGCCCGGTTTGAGCGTTCCCACCCCAAGTCTTACTGCACAAATCCAATTCACTCGCAGACTTGCCCACAATGCTGGCCACATGGATGTCTCGTCACGGTTGGAATAAAAAAGAGGAGCTGTTGGGAGGCAAGCTGTGTGCCGAGGCTGCAACATAGCCTGCTCAGTATCTGCTTGTGCTCTCCCCCCACCACTGAGAGCAGGAGAAGGGACTCATGGCTGAGCACCAAATAGTGGAGGGAAGAAGGTCCACCTGCCTCACCCCCAGCAGGACTGGGGGCACCTTTGGGATCCCCTCACTACTTCTGCCCCTTACAGGGATAGTCAGTGGCTCCTCTCTAAGCTCCAGCTCCCACAGCCGGGCTTTAAAGCAAACTCTTCGCTTCCCTTAAAACACAAAGTCATCTCTAAATCCCTGCTTTGGCAAAACCCTTGGAAACGTGACTTGTACCAGCTCATGGACCAGATGGTAAAAGAACTCCAGGTCTTGTTATTTAAAAACCCGGTGGTGATTAAGCCAGCCTGATGATCTCGGGAGTCTTGACTCACCACTTTTCTAACACTTGGCATCGCTGAGATGGGAACTCAGAGCTGCAAACCTCCACATCCCACGTTGCAGCTGGAAGCAGGGGCAGAGACTCCCAGGCGGTGCCCGTCTCGACACCCCCATCCTGCAGCACCCTGTGTGTGTCTGGGTGGGGTGTGCAGAGCTGCGGGTGGGAGGGGGGTGTTTTGTAATCACTGCAGCTCTGTGTCTGCGTGCAATTAACCTTAAATCAAAATTAGGCTGTCCTGGAAGAAATGGTAGCCAGTATCATTATGCCCTTGTTGGGGAGGCCAACAAGGAGACCCGAACAAGGAGGCCCAAGCAGGAGACCTGGGGCTGGGGAGGCCGGGGGATGCTCAGGAGGAGGCAGGAGAAGGCACAAGCTGGGTCCCATCCTCACATCTTCCCTGCAGCCTGCGTGAGGTCCTGGGAGCCCCCAGGGGTCCTGCAGAGCCAAGGAGAGACCGAGGATACCTGGAGGGGTTTTAGGGACCAAAGGAGGAGCCCCCGTTGTGGGCAGAGCAGCTCGACTTCCTGCAGCTTTCATGGAGGGGTGCACACAGTTTATTGGAGCCCTGGTTAAGCAATAGATCACCCCAGATAAAGGCGAGGAAAAGCATCCCTAACCCTGCGCACAGGGGTATAAGGACCAGACAAGGCGGTGGAGGCCAGCAACACGCCGACACACACCCACAAAACCCTCGGGATGAGTGCCCAGGAGCGCGCCTGCCCTGCCACCTAGGCAATGCTGGCCATGACAAATGCCTCTGCCTGCCAGCTGCAGCTGTGCAGCGGGTCCATGGGTTTGTACAATACACACACGTCTCTCAGCGAGGACAGCTGAGAGCAGCCACGGTGGAGGGGAGGGTCAGCAGGCAGTGGTGCCAAGAGGGACCCCCTGAGACAGCCCAGGCACGAGGCACAGCGTGCCGTGTGGGGCCAGGGGGTCCTTGCCAGCTTTGGGGCCCCTGGTGTCGGGCAGCCAGAGCCAAGCTGAAGCCAACTTTTCCCCACCTTCTCCCACGTCGTTTTCTCCCCGCTGCCACATGCCCGACCCAAGAGCACACGCTCTGCTCGGGCTTTTTCTTCCCTGGCTTTGCACGAGCTCTGGCCGTGACAGCAGGGCTCTGGGACCCTCCTGGCTGGAGGCTGCTGAGCCCGGCAGCTCCTGTCCTCCTCTCTGCCCTGTGGCACGCACAGCCAGCCGTCCCCGGGTGGATGCTGCAGTTGTCCCTGGGCTTCGTCTGTCCCGGGCTGGGGTCTTCCCACTTCCACGCCCTTGCTCGTCCCAGTCCCGGCAAGGAGCTGAGTACGCCTCGGCCACCTCATGTGGTTTTCAGCTTCAGCACCTTGGAAAGTGGCTCCTTGGCACTGGAGTAGATGAGGTAGGAGCCCTCGGTGGTGTTAAACGCCTCCCAGTCTCTACAGCCAACGGTGGGAAGGTGGTGAACTGCTACGAAGCCTTCATAGCCTTGCCACCTGCACGGGGAGGGCAGTTAGCTCCGGGGGCACTAAAAGTGGGCAGGAAAGCCGGACCTGGAGCCTGGCACCTTCCACCTCCATGCAGTGCTTCAGGCTGAGGGCTTCCCTTCCTGCCTGGAAGCCTGTGCAGAGACAGGGAGCAGGCCTATCTGTCTCCCCTTGCACCCTCCCTGTGCTCTCTCCAGGAGAGCAAAGAGCCACCCACCCGTCCCCACAGCTGTGCCTTCCCCATGGGGTGTCCTGCACCCAGCTGGCCAGTGCAGGCATGAGGCTGGGACCCGGCCCCTCAGGAAGGGACAGGAGTGCCCGTGTCCTCCTGCTGCCCCCAGGTCTGTTGGAGAGCTCGCCCTGCCCCAGCCATGCAGCAGTACCTGTAGATAATACTGTTAACAGAGAAGGTGAAGCCATCGAAGGAGTTTGCTACCACCAGAAAGGAGTCGTCCCCCATCGAGAAGAACTCCCAGTCCAGGGCGCTGGGGGATGAAGCAGGCAGAGGTGGGTGAGATGCACCGACCCCACACCGAGCCCTGCCACCCTGCTCTGACCCCATTCCCAGGCACCCGGCCAGCCCCAGCCCCAGCTTTCCAGGTCTGGGAAACCCCAGTCTTCCCAGGCTGCTCCTGAAAGGAAATCCCTCCTTCTTCTCAAATCCAGGGCCTTCCCTTAATTCCCACTGGGATTCAGTGCCCAGGCCTCGTCTCCCATTGCCCTCCCCATCAGTTTCACACTCCAGCAGCGTGCGAGCCCCCATGAACTCTCTGGGCCTTCCAGGAGACCCCTATGCAGTTTGGGGTGCTCAGAGTAATACCACAGGCAGAGGAGCACCTTGGCTCTTTGCACAGGTACCTGTAGGTGAGGAGATCCTGGAACTTGACAAACATCTGGGCCGTGACGTTCAGCTCATAGATGGAGGAGTTGATGGCATAGAAATTAGAGGGCACTGGCATCCCACTGTCATAGCTGTGGCTGTTGGCGACAGCCAGGAAGACTCTGTCCCCGATATGAAAGACCTCCCAGTCGGCAGCACCAAAGGTCTGAGGGGAAAGAAGCCGCCCAAGAAGCATCACATGGACAAGCCTTTTGCAAGCCAAGCACGCTAGGAAGTGTGATGAACCTGACAGGGGTGCAGTGTGGATGCTACCCGGTCTTAAGACCGTCCAAGGAAGAAGACAAACTTCCCTTGGTCAATTCCTAGGGGAGAACCAGTGGGAAACTCTTGCTACCTTTTCAGAGGACTAAAGAGGACCAGCCATCAAAATTATTCCCTGGCTTGTCTCAACCCAGTGGGGAACTGAGAAGCAGTGTGTGACCAGTGGGTAACCTTACCAGAATAGACTGGAAGAGCTGGAAAGAGCCACGGAGCCAGATGTAGATATGTGAGTAGATCTTCGTGGATGTGCCATTAAATGTGTTGGCCACGGCCAGGAAGGAATATGGCCCAATGGTGAAAAATTCCCAGTCGTAGGCACCAGAGGTAGGGATGGTTTGGTTGGTTTCAAAGAGCCCGGTCCGGGGGTTCCACCTGTATATCACACTGTCTATGTTGTGGTTATTCCCTGGGGGAGACAAGGACATGTAGAGTGACGAAAGAACAGAATAAAGATCCAGAAGCAGGCCAGACGAGGCAATATTTGCCAGCCTTGCCGCTTGGGAGCCCTTCACCCCCTGAGGAGAGGACCCTGGGGGCATCTCCACTTGCCCCTGGCGTGGTGGCCAGCCTGGAAACCTCCTGAAGCTCCAGCCAGAGCCTAATCATTACCTATTTATTTATTATTATTCCAACAAAAAGCTGGCCCCGTCCCAGGAGGAGGGGCGGACCCACTGGTCCCTTTTCACCCCATGCTTGCTCAGCACCGCTGCCCTTGGCTAGGCCCCACTGGTGTGTCTGGGAGCGAGCAGCAGTGGGACCACAAGTTTATAGGGTTTATGGGTGATCCTCATTGCAACAGAAGAGAATGGGGCACAAAGGGCTCCGGGAGGAATGGGGCTTGCAGGAAACGGCCGCGTGGATGAGAGGCAACTCTGCAGAGGCTGAACTCCAGCTCCTGAAGGGAACAGATCCAGCTTGGCTCAGCCATGAAGGTCCTAACCCCTGCATGATGTGTGCAGCCCCCCATGGGGCCTTGCTGTGCCAGCAGGTCTCATCCTAAGTGCTGGGGTCCAACACTGGGGGTGCCACCAGCCCGGGACCCAAACGAGGCCAGCGCTGTCCTGCAGAGCCAGGGCCCCAGCACCGACCCATTCACCCCCCGCAGTGTGGGATGCCTGCCCCACAGGTAGCTGAGCCCCAAGCAGGTAGCTGAGCCGTGCCGGTAGGGAATAAGGGCTGGGTACCTTCTCTGTGGTTGACCACCGCGAGGAAAGCCTCTCCCTCAATGACAAATGCCTCCCAGTCCCTAGCGCTGTGCGTGGTGATCCTCTGGTGGGTGATGAATTTCTCCTTCCTGTGGCTCCACTTGTATATTACAGAGAATTCCTGACCCCTGTCGTTCTGCTCAAAATTAGCCACTGCTAGGAAGATCTGAAAAATAACAAGCCAGGACATCTCATTTTTCTCCTCTCACGGGGGCACATAACAAGCACGGGCAGGGCAAGGATGGGTTGGGTGGCTGGGAGGCTTCCCACGGGGAAAGGTTGTTCAGAAGAAAAAATCACAGGTAAAATGACAACAGGAAAAATGATAATGGTGCCCTGAAATAAAATATTTTCCAGGCCAAAGAAAAACCCTGCAGCCAAGACAGGTGGTACCAGGGTAGGGACAATCTGAACTCCCCTGGGAGCCCTGCAGCTCTCAGCAGATGATTTTTTTTTGCCTGGCCTGGAGCTCCTTGCAAGGGGATGACCCCGCAGGAAGATCCTGCCAGCATTGGGGGCTGACGGTTGCCTCCTGGGTGGGTGCAGCTGTGCCTCAGCAAACAGGGGGCCGTCCCTAGGATGGACCCTAACCTGGTGAATACATGCATCAGCGTGACTCTGTCAAAGACACAGGCGATGAGGATTTACCCCCTGCACCATGCCTGAGACACAGGTCTGCCCTGGGCTAGGTGAAGGGAAGCCAGCGTGGGCCACCTGCAGCTTGGTGCAGCCCTGAAACAACTTTCCAGGCAGACTCACCTTTTTCCCTATGGTGAAATACTTCCAGGACTGAGCTTGGTAGGTGGGGATGTTCTGGTAGGGCACAAACTTCCCGTCAGTCCACTTGTAGACAGCTGACCCCGGGGGGGTGTACCGGTTGGCAGTGGCCGCAAAGAGTCCCACCTTCGGGATGGTGAAGACCTCGATGCCCATTGTCTCCGAGTTGGTCACCAGGCTCTGGTGCTCCTCCACATAGTCCAGCCGCTGTTTGGCTACGAAACCAACAGAAAGGAGAACTCAGAACTGGATGGCCCTGCTGTGAGATGCGCCCAGCACCGAGATGCATGGTACAAGTCCTGATGGCTTCCAGAGGTAGGCAGGGATGGGGAAACCAACCACTGCCAGCTCCTGGAGAAGGCAAAAAGCTCGTCCAAACCCAGCACATGGTTGCTGTCTTAAGAAAAGCCCCAGAAGAGGGGCAAAGGATGACTTGGTTGTTCTGTGCCTCCTGCTCCATGCTCTCATGCTGAAGCCTGGGCAGGCCAGTGCCCAGGGAGGTGGTCGCGGCACCCAGGCTGCTGCAGTGTAAGAAGGAACAACGCCCTCGCACACACCTTCATTTTTAGGTAGTCCTGAGTGATGATCCTTGTGAGTCCTTTCCAATTTGGGCTATTCTATGACTGTCTGGAGATGGATTTTGGTAATTGTGAGCATGTGGGTGAAATTTGAGTTTTATTTTCAAAGTCCATCCCCTTTCCTGCAAGGCCTGGGTGCTCCAGCGTTGTCCTGCTATTTTCTGCACCAAGGCCACTAGGGCTGGAAGGACATGGGGACCTGCCACTGTCACCTTCCCACTGCTCGCCCCGCTATCTCCAGGGGCTGAGGAGTCCTTCTGCTCCTTCCCCTCTACCCGCGAGCACTTTGGCACCAGCAGCGCTCACACACTGGGGACCTGCAGCAGGGAGCAGCCCAGCACCCCAGACATGTGCAGCACAGCACCTGGTGGCCTGAGCTGTCCTGCTCGGGCAAACTGACCTGAGAAGGACCAGGAGGGACAGACAGCACAGCACGGACAGACAGCACAGACACTATGTGAGTGAATCCAGAGCTGCACTGAGAGTACTGATGTAGGCACAGACAGAAGAAGCATGCAGAGACAACTCCACTGTATCACCCTGCTGGTTGTCAACGTCCTTGGTTCCTGCCCCCCAGTGCCACTGAGGGTGAATCTCTGCTCCTGCCATGCTGGAAGAGCTTCCCCCCTTCCCAGCAAGCATCATGTATAGCATACCAGTACCTTCCAGCATGGAAATCCAGGTGCTGCCGTCACAGAGGTACAGCCCTCTCCGGGGGGCGTTGAACCAGAACTGCGCCTTCTCCTGCTTGGTGCAGGGTGGACGGGACCCGAGGGTCACCTTCATGTCAGTCTCTGGGCACAAACAGGAGCAAGGCAGGCACCCTTAATGCATGTGATGGAGGAAGGAAGAGGCTCACCCCAAGACACACAGCAGGCTGAACATCCCGGTGGGCACCAGGGAACACAGCATCCTGACCCCGAGCCAGATGGCCGGCTGCTGGCACCCGGGGGGCTGCTGGCACCAGCAGTGTGAGCCCATGGCCACCGTGTTACCGGGGAGGCTCGAGTCTCACCTCTCTTCTTCAGGCTGGATTCACCTGGACCCCAGTCCCTGTCACCCCATAGCAGTTCCCACCTGCCCCCCAAGCTACCCAGCTTCTCCTCCTCCTCTTCCCGAATTCAAGACACCTGGATCTCTCTCTGTTATCCCCAGGGGAGACTTCCAGGGTTCTTAGGAAATGCTCCTGCTCTGTGCCGTCCTACATGCAACAAGCCCCCTGCAACACTGGCAGGACAGAGCCAAGTGCCCCGAGCACCTGCTGGCAAGCACTGACCGTAGGGGTACTTCAGCACCTCGTTGCTCACTGACTTCACCGGCACGTCCTGGAGAACAGCGGGGATGGAGAGCGTGGCTGCTTCAAAATTCACAGCCGGGCATATCCGAGGGGTGGCGTCAGCTCCTGGCAGCAGGACAAGCTGCCTCAGTAGACCCTGGGAAAGCAGGAGCAGGGGAACAGGAGCGAGTCCCATGAGGCTGGGAAATGGAAGCTGCAGGTGGTTCATGTCCTGAGCTTCCCCCCAGACTCCTGTTTGCTTCCCTCCTTCCCAGGCTGCAACTCAGTGTGATTCACACATGTTTCTCAGATCAACGTTACGTGCCAAAACCTCTGACCTGGGCAGTTTAACAGCTGGCATGGCTGGAGCACTGGCAGGGGCTGTGTTAGCTGCAGAAGGCTTTTGCTACCACCACTTCTCACCAGGCAGGCCCAGGTGTAATTTTTGTATTAACAAGACCGCGCCACCAGCTGTTGCACATTTGTCCCATCGAGTCCGTGCAGCCAGGAGGCCACGGGCTGCCAGCCAAGCGGATGTCCCCGCACGACCATGCGCACAGCACCTGCACTCTGCTCTGCCTGGGGACCCCTGCCCCGCAGCGACCTGGTGACAGAAAGGACACCTACCGTGAACAAGCCTTTCCTTCTCCTCCTGTTGCCCAGGTAAAATCTGGCTCTCTTCACAGACAGAGAAGCTGGAAATGGTGTCTCCACCACCCTGCAGCAGGCAGAGGATGATAACGTCGTGGTGGCGACTGGGGGACACAACCACCCAGCAGAGTGGTTGCCCTGCCCTCTGCGTCCCCCAGCACCTCTCCCCCGAGCCCCCCAGGAGCTGCCCCCGACCTACACGTCCTTGGGGCTGCTGCAGTCCACCGTCAGCGAGAAGGACTGGCCGGAGACGGCCAGGACGAGTGTGTGCCAGCGGCTGTCTGCCAGGGAGACGTTGCGGAAGGTGACGCGGGTCTGCCAGCCGCTGGAGCGCTCCTGGCTCCAGAAGAGGAAGTGGAGCTTGCTGGGCGCGTAGCGGAGCCCCACCAGCACGCTGGGGCTCTCCTCGGCCATCAGCGTGAAGATGTACTCGTTCCTCTGCAGGAGGAGGCCAGGGAAGGTCTGCCCGCTCCTCTCCCGGCCTTGCACCCGATGACAGGGGCCGGTCCCAGCCCCCAGCGGCGGTGCTTACCTTGGCGGGGACGTCGAGGACTCTCAGGGTGACGATAATGGAGAACTCCTCAGGGAAGCGGTCGCAGTGGACGAAGAGGCGCGAGGCGGGGAAGCCCAAGGCCCGGGGCCAGGCGGCGGCGAGCTGGAGTCCGCGCACCCCCTGCACTTGGAACACCCGCAGGCCGCGGGCCAGGCCGCCGGCCGGCACCACCTCCGAGAGGATGTCCAGCGGGCGCAGGTCTACGCAGAGAGACCGCGGGACACGTCACGGCTGTGCCAGCCGCCCTGCCCTGGAGCTCCCCTGCTCGCTCAGGGCAGCAAACCTATGTCCAGCGTTGGCTACAGTGCTCTGCAACACCGCAGGGGCCAAGGCCAGCCTCCCCACCCCACAGGCAGGATGCTGTGGCGGGGTCTCGATGGCATGAAGCACCCCATGTGCTGATCCCCACTCTGCGAGCTTCCAAGGGCTCTGCTCCCATCTGTCCAGCTGGCACCAGAGCCCAAAGCCAGAGCCAGGAGAGCAGGGAAGTGCCCACGAGTGTGCTGGCACAACAGGCTCCTGCTCCCGTCCCCAGGGCAGGGGGCACAGCAGTCCCTGCCCCAGCCCCAGCTGCACACAGGCACTTCCCCAGCGGATGCGAAAAGCTCTCATTAAATAATTATACTTTCCCCCAGATGAGAAAAGAACACGCACAGCCCTTGGGCACCACCCAGCTGAAAAAACGGCACTGGGAGACAAACCCCTGCTTGCATGCAGCTGGGGAACAGGCAGCTCCGAGCCCCCACACGGAGCGCGTTCCTGCCAGGAGCTGGTCCATGCAGTGGCCCTCTGCTTGTCACACATCCAGCTCGCGGGCCCTTAGTCCCCATTTGTACCAAAATCCCCTCTGCTTAAGCACAGAGGGGAGGCCAAGCAGGAGGGAGCCATCAGCAAGGCTGGCTGGGCACGTAGTGGGGTTGAAACAGCCGGGGTGAGGAAGCACACCCTCCCCAGGCACTTTGCTTAGGAAAGGACCAGAAAAAAGTGCGCGGCTGTCAGGAAACAACCAGTTTCTGATATATTTTTTTTTTTTCTCCAGCAAATAGCACAAGCTGAATTCAGGCTCAGGTTTGCAGAAGGGCTTAGCATCCCCCGGGCTGCCCCAAGGGCGGAAGGGATTAGCCCAAAGGCTGGAGGCTGTGCCTGGAGAAGGCAGGCAGGGCCATGTCCTCGCTGAGGCAGTTTCCAGCTAAAACCAAAGACGTGAGTCCCAATTTGCCTCCCACATCAGCTGCTGCTAACGATCAGCAGCCACCGGGACCGTGCTCTGCAGTGGGAGCACAGACCCGGGGGACGTGGGACGCTGCTGGCTGAGGGTGCAGGAGGGGCAGTGGAAGCAGTGGCTCCACAGCTGGAGGGACAGGACAGGAACCTCCCGGGGCAGTTTTGCCACCAGGAGGGCTTAGGATGCATCCGTCACCCCGAGACAACCCACAGGGGTATCCAAACATGCCTGGTATGGGGCACCCTGCAGCACAGCACACTTCCTGGGGGCTGCTCCGGCAGCACGGGGAGCTGAAAGCCCCCCAGTATTTCCCACTAACGCTTCCGAGCTGCCCTCCCGTGCCGCCGACCCCGGCTCCTACCTGTGCAGTGCTGCCACGTCCTGCCGCCCCGGGCAAGGCCCCCGCCGGAGGCCCAGTGGAGGAGGACGGCCCAGAGCAGCAGCGAGGCCGACATGGGGGGCTGGCCGCAGGGGGTCCATCCACCCCGACGGATGGATGGAGGGATGGATGCTCACAGCCCCCAGTGCCCTCGCATGGTCCTCCCGTGGGGCTGCTGCGAGCACTGCTCAGGGCCAAGCCACTGCGGGCCGGGGGCTAACACCCATCTCCTGAGTCCCCCTGCGTGGGCATCACGCCGGGTGCTGGGGCTGCCGAGGAGGCTGCAGGGCAGTGTGGGCTCAGCCTGTGTGCAGACATTTAAATGGCAAGGCGCGGGGGGAGAGGAGGAGCCCCATTTCCTCGCGGAGCTTTTATCTTTTGCCCAACCCTCTGGAAGGCAGCTCTGGGGAGGGATTTTTTTTTTTTTTTCTTTGCTTCCTTTCGGTTTTGGTGATTCATTTTTCTGGGGTCACGTGGGGAGAGGTAGGAGAGCCGCCCCTGCATGTGGAGGCCGAGGTGGGCACCTTGCTGTACCCAAAAGCCCCCTGCTTTCCGAGCAAGATCCCAGCCTGTACAGGGGAGATCCACCATCCACTCTAGTCCACCCAACCCTGCCCAAAAAACAGCCAGGCCCTACAAGATGGATTTTTCCCTCAGTGCAGGTGATGCATGGCCACTCTGGCCATGCCCATCACAAAGCTCGCAGCCCACGGCCAGGTAGCAGGAGCAAATCTGCTGCAAGGAGGGCAGAAACGTGCCACACACCACTTTGGAAGCCCTCGAGGTTACAGTATTAAAACGAGAGACAGCAGTGGAAAAACTCCCTGCGCACAGCAAGCTCTGCTCGTTTTCTCTAGCCACAAAACAAGTTACTTCCATCCTCTGAACAATTGAAATTAGCTCTCCCCCTCCCCCCCCAAAGTCTTCCTGCGAGGCAAACGGCAGAACAGAAAACTGACAGCCAGGGCAAAATGACAAAGAGCTGCGCTGCAAAACCCGGGCTTTTGTCAGAGAGGAACAGCCAGAGCTGCACCCACCAACACGCACCTCGGCCCCAAGCCTTGCTACAAGCTGCCCCGTGCCCGGAGCTGCCAAAAAGTCCCAGGTGCCTCTGTCTGCATGCCACCAGGGGTGCTCCCCTCCCCGATTTAGGGCATCGTGCCTGTGCAGCTCCATTCAGAGGAGAGGCACCGCTGGCTGCCAGCCCCAGCCTCCCAACAGGTTGGCACAAAGACGGCTCGGCGCCGCCGCACGCCGCGAGGCCGCACACATGTGTCCAGTTAAGCACGGCTCCAGGAGCTGGCAGCGCGGCCCCGCCACCCTCAGCGGGGGATTTACATAAGCAGTGGGACTTGTGCGAGCTGCACGAGGACCACAGCTCCCGCTGGTGCCGACCAGCACGGCCCCAGCACCACATGAACAGCAGGGTTTTGTCTTCCCAAGGGGACGCAGCCACCTTTGAGAATATCTCTGGGCAAAAAGCAGTTGCTGGGGACAGCTTCAGACACGAGGTCGTGCCCTCCAGCAGCGGAGGAACCCAGGAACTTCCTAGGGAAGAAAAATTCCTGGGGAAATTTTTTCTTTCTGGGAAAGAAAAATCGCTGTTTGTCAGCATAAAGGAGAAGCAAGGCAGCACTGAGCCCAGCAGCATGGGCTTGCTTTTCAGCCACACGCTGCTAACAAACAGGGCTGGCCCCAAAGCTTGAGGCTGAGGGCAGCAAGGAGAGGGACACTGGTGGTCCTAAAGAATTTCACCCTTCTTGGCCTCGGGAACCTGGCACAGCAAAGGAGAGTGAGTGAAGTGCCGTGGGCTGGCCCACAGAAACCAAATCGTGATGTTAAACACGGGAACGGGGCTGGCTCTAGAAGCCCACGGCCACGCTTGGTTCAGGAGCTGCTCCTTGTCCCAGCAGCGTTAGGAAGCCCTCTGCAAAATTGTCTCTAAGTGTGCTCACATTCCTGCGTGCACAAGCAACCAAGGGAGGATGGAAGAAAGGAGGAAAAACAGCAAGACGTTTGCCTAGTTCTTCTGGGCAGTAAATAAAACCATGTGGCAGCTCTGAACAAAATGATCCTTGGACTTCTCCCAAAAAGGTTTGGCCGTCCCTGGATTAGGAAAGGTTGAGAAACATGGCTGGAGACAACATGCAGCAAGCAGAGCTTACATGCAGAGGACGGGGCTAGGAGGGCACCTCGATCACTGCTGCGCCCTGCACACGGGACGATGCTTCTGCGTTTCCACAACCGTAGATCATTTGTTATTTGCAGACAACAGCCACATTTTGGGGATCACTGTTACATTTCAGTCTTTAATTCTGACACGTGGCAAGAGCTCCTTCTCCCTAAAATACAGCACATGTAGGGGCACTCCCACAGCAGAATCCGGAGGGACCCCTGAGCACCACGCCTCAGGGGCACGGCCAAATCCAGCAGCACTGCCAGAGCTCGTGGTGGTGGCGCTGAATAAAGGGACAGGGTCCCACTCCTCGGCCACGCCATGGGATGGAAAGCCCTGCTGCAGGACATGTGGAGACCCCTCATGCTGCTTCGGCAGCTCCCATTTATGTCCTCACACAAACTGCGGGGGACACCACGCAAACGGGGGAGAAGCAGCAGCAAACAGGAGCAAGCAGATAGGGGAGGAAAGCCCAGGCAGGCGTCCTCCTTCATGAGCTCCTCTCCTTCTGAACCGAGTTCCCACAAGAAATCCCCGCACCAGTAAAGCTGTCAGCATTGTGCAGCGCCCGTAACTGCCATTAACCTGACCCCTTTGTGAAAAACTCAATTCCCAGAAATTTTGGAGAGGTTTTCCCAGGAAAGTTTGGGCAAAGGACCAGGCGGATTGTGAAAGGCACCGCTTTTAGGAACGGCATCAAAAAAGCCCACAGCAGCTCTAGCGCTGCACATCTCGCTGGCAGTTTCCCAGCACAGAGCACTCGTCCCTTGCTTCTCCTCTACACTGGACAAACAGCCTGATCCCTTGTTTGCCCTTCACTGACCGTGGCTTTTCCCTTTTTCTGCCCCTTTTCGCTCTCCCCAGCAGACCCAGGCCCCTTGCCAGGGGCTGAGCCACCTCCAGGACCACAAACATTTCTGGCCGATCACTGCTGCTTGAACAGAGGTCACCAAAGACGAGTGCCTAAGAGCATTTAAGCTATGGAAATGGTTCTCCGTGTGTTCTCTGTAGGTCTTGGCTCCACGTGGAGGCAGAATAACCAGGGGGGACTGACAGGCGATGATGGGGTGTGATGGGGACAGGGCAGTTCTGCCTGCAACACGACAGCCTTCCTGACCTCTGACTTTGGCGAGGGTCTTTCTGAGAATGGAATAACCAGAGGCTGTGAAGGAGGTGAAGCTTTCCCATCACACATTTTCTGCTCCCTGCTCCTAGCTCTGCACCTCTTCAGCAGTGGCACCAGCCCCGAGACCCCTGGGGTTTGCGGAGTGCACACCTGCAAGCTGCGAGGCGAGGCAGGGAAGGGTTTTACAAACCTGCCAGCCTTCCTCTGCTGGGAGCAGCAGCTAACCTAAATGCTCTGTGTGGGGAATTGCGAGCAGGAGGGGTTGGCTGAGCAACCCACGAGCTGCACCTCCCCACGGGCTGCCTGGGGTAACGCCTGCGCCCCAGGGCTGCTCCCCACGCACAGAGGGATCCCCACAGCCACCCCGCGGGGAGCGCTGGACCCTTTGATGCGGGCAGCGAGCAGCTGACCACACGCTCCAGCCTGCAGCACGCAGACAGTGGCTGACAGCAGAAGCCAAGCCAGGGAAGCCCCAGGACCTGTCCCCAGGTGCCTGGGATCACCGAGGACCCGCAGGGACAGAAAAGGGGACGCGGGGATCTGCTCAGAGCTCAGTGCAGTGCAGCAAGTGCTGGGCACAGCATCTCTGTGTCCCCTGAAGCCCACCTTGGGTCGCCCCAGGGGGGAGGAAAAGGCAGAGGTGCCACCAGCCCCAGCACTGCCAGAGCTTTCCCAGCCCAGGCACCAGATCCACGCCGCCTGCACCACTGCTCCACACCGCTTGGCTCCATAGCTACGAGGAAACGTCTCGCCCTGTGACAAACAGAATCGTGGCCCGATGCCATCGCTTGCCCGTGTACAGCTCTCATTATTCTAACTGTGATGATTCAGGCTTTGGAAAGAGCAGTGCCATGTTTACCGTCCGGTGCCGAGGCCCTGCACATTTTAACGAGCCCATTTCTTGGAAAAAGGCTGCTCGTTACAAGGACGCCTCTGGGCTCCAGCTTGCAGGGTCAGCGTGCCACTGGGGCAGGGGCAGCAGCAGCTGTGCTCGCTCTGCCCACCCGCAAGGCGCCGAGCGCGGCTCCTTCTGCCGCAACATCCGGGGAGGGAAGGGAACAAAGACAGAGAACAATTGCTATTGTTTTTCCAGACTTTCTCAGGGCCGATTCCTCCGGTGCGTTGCTGCTACCCAGAGACGCCGGCCGCCACACAGAGGCCCCGCTACGCTTGGAGCTGTTTGGACACGGCCCGACCCAGGGCATTTGCCACCCGACTCGGGGAGCCCAGCTCCTGCCAGCACGGGCGGCTTCCTCGGCTAGGCCACCCGACACACCAAGGGCAGCCCCTGTCCCCAGCTGCTCTCCAGAGCCCTGAGCATGGTCAGACGCCTCTAGGATGCTCTGGCACAGAGGCAGAAGCCCAGCCAGCACCCCAGCCGTGGGGACCCGTCCTGCTGCCATCCATCTGCCAGGCGGTAGCAGGCCGTGAGCACCGGATTTGTGCTGGGCACCAGGAGGAAACAGGCAGGGCTGTGTACGAGCAGGGGCAGGACGAGCAAGCCCTTGATTGCACCTTGATTGCAGCTCTAATTACAGCCCTTCCTCTCCCAGTGCAGCGCTGCTGCCCCTGCCTTTGAAGCCTTCCTTCGGAGAGACGACCACGAGGCTGCCATGAGCTGCTCGCTCCCGGGGGGACTCGGTGAGAGCCAGGGGGTGCTGGAGCCAGCGGGGGGAAGGAGGGGCACAGCAGAGCCAAAATGCTGAGCCAGGGGCAGAACTCAGCCTCTCACCAAAGTGGATTTGAAGAAATCCGCTCTTCAGCCTGTCCGTCTGGCACCCCTCGCTCAGCACCAGCCATCAAACCAGCAGAAAAGGGCGGCGATGCCTGCTGAAGCAGCAGAGCAGGAGAAATGCCCGCGTAAATCCGTCACAGGCAGGCTCAGCAGAGACAAACAGGCCACTAAAGTTTGCTCCTGAGCCTGCTGGAGTCCTGTCTATGGCCCAGCAGGACCCACGCACACAAGAGACCTTACCAGGTCCTCTCCTAGCAGCCAAACGAGCCCCTGACTAGGCTAGGGTGGTCTTGCGATGTCTCCAGCCTCCCAGGGCTCGACTACACCGCGAGGGTCAAGAGCTTCTTGCAATAAATGCCTGGTCCTGGAAAGCCCGAGAGCCTGATGAACCCCCGGCAGGAGATTTGGCTCGCCTGAAGCTGTTGTCGTGTCAGTACAAATTTGGGCCTCAATTTGCCAAATCCTTTTGACACGGGAAAAACCGTTTTGGGGCAAGACTCCTAACCCGGCCGTGGGTGGGGAGACCTCCCCGTGCCAGGGCCGGTATATCCAGGAGCGTGGGTGCCCCCCGCTCCCCAGCGTGTCCCATCCTGCATCTCTGCAGCTTTGAACCCACCTCCTGCAGCCTCCCCCAGCCCTGTGCCCCCCGGGCAGGGCAGCTCGGCTGCCTTCAGCCCCCGAGCAGCAGCACAACGGCCCCGCAGCCCCTGTCGCAGTGCCGGGAAGCACCGAGAGCTGCTCACACACGCTCTGCTAGCACGGGCAGCTGCCCTGTAATAAATAACCCCCCGTCCGTATCATTAGCGTTAATTATACAGGAACACACCCCGGCACCTGCACTGCTGCTGCAGTTGCGTTTCAGGGGGCACGAGCTGCTTTCGAAAGCCACCTGCTTGGCTTTCTGCTGGCTCTGACACTGCTCGTCCGTCTGAGGGACTGAGCCCGAGGCAGGACTGGGATGCTGCAGGTTTGGTGCCACGGCCAGAGCAGCTGGGAAGGGGCAGAAGCACACCAGGACCGCTGGGTGCCAGCTTCCTGAGCGCTTCACCAGCCTTCTGGGCAGGATCAATGCCCACTGCAGGACTGGGCGAACACAAACTGCAACTCAATTCAGCCAGTGGTGGCGGGCAGCACCGAGCATCCCCATCCCAACAGGCCATTACAGTACTTTGGTACCCAAAATAACATGGTGCAACACCTCAGAAGCAGCACAGTGCAAGGTGAGGAGCCCCAGGAAGAAATAGGACAGGCACTGCATGTCCTGCTGCTCACCTGATGCTAAACTGCTCTAAGCAGGTAAGAAGTGTCTAGAACTTAGACATTTGTCTCACTAAAAACTTAGAAACTGGTCTTATTACACAGTTCTCATCTTAATCTGATTTGCATAAAGACACTTAAAAATACTGGGTTTGTACTTAATAGCAGTTGCTAACTACCCATCAACAGATAATAAATACGTGCTAGATCTAACAGCTCAGTTGTGCTCCCGTGTGCTCCAGCTGAGAGGCCCCACGGCTGTAGCACAGGGCATGCAGCTTCCTTACCAAGGGGCAACTTCAGGAGGGAAGCAAGAATCTTCCAGAGAGCAGAGATTTCCCCTCTGCATCCCGAAGGCAGCGCACCACCTTCCATTCATGAGACAGCTCAAGCCAAAAGAAAGCTGGAGAGCACCCTCCTGACGGCTCTGCCCCGAAGCTGCAGCCCTTTCATGTGGTTCCAACGCCTCTCACACAGCAGTTTGCACTTTCAAAGAACCACTCCATGCACACACACCAAACACAATGAACGTCTTGCATCCCACCGTGTGTGTTCTGACAGCGCTCCTCTTGCCAAGAAAAAAGTGCATGTGCATCGACGTACTTATACACAAAGGCTTTAGAAAGGATGTTGCTTGCATTTTTACAGCTTTGTTGGGAAAAAAAGCTTTTTTTTTTTTTTTTTTTAATATAGAAGCCTAAGGCAAATATAATCCAGGTAAGTTTTTTTGTTTTGTTTTGTTTTTAAAGTCTTCAGCACTTTACTTACATGTAACACCTGTAGAGTTCTGACACTCCCCAAGGAATGTTTTACAGTAACTGCTTCAGCTGGAAAAAAGGCAATTGCTCAGAAAATTATTGCTACTGGCTAGTCTTACACACCTTGCTAACATGAGTACTCCTTCCAGGAGGGAGAGGATTACGCCTGGCAGGGATGTTACAGCATCGACATGGCAGCTTTACAAGCCAGAACACCAAGGTGTTCCCCAGCTGTAAGAAGCTGTCCCTGCACGGAAACCTTTGTGGGGCAAGCCAGGCACAGGCACAGGTGAGCTCTCCATTTCGGGGGACATTGTCCAATTCCAACTGAGATTTCCATCTCCGTGTCCTTCTCAAATCTGAGCGCTAATCTCAGCACGTTTTGAGCAGTACACAAAGTCATGATTCACCTGTTGCCATAACAAGACTCACAGACATCTAAGGCCAGACACAGAGATCGTAATGAGACCTCTGCGAGAAGTGACCACATCAGCTGGCTACCAGATTTTTATAGTTTTCTTTGAAATACCAAGTGATTGCCATCATCAGAGGCAAGGCCTGGAAAGCCCAAGCCACTGTGTCAAGTCTTACACATCTCTAAGCAGCCCTGGTGGTTTACTTGTGTGACGATGAACCCTTCCCCTCCGTTGGCCCACATCAGAACTGGACTCCTTTGACCGTTGTTTGCCCATAAAAAACACTTACTGAAATACACCGGCATACGTTTATAAAAGGAAGAAATACAATCACTTTATTTTCAGTATACAGACTAAATCCCACTGTAAAATGAAGATAACGAGTGAACACACGTAAGTAAAATACTCCGCACTTAAAAAGAGCCCAGTCTGGCCACGTCTGCTGAACATGTTGTTTGCTACGCGGCGCACAGAGCTCTCCAGCATTGCTTCCAAAAGCGTTTGAGGCACTCCCAGGAGCTACACTTCAACTATCACAATTCAAAGAACCACTCTCTCTTTGCATACAAATGCTACATTTTCCTGTATGCCCTGAAATACTAGTTAGGTACAATATTATCCCGTCCTCTCTGTTCCCAGATGATGGTGGGTCCTCCTCACACCCTTACAGCAAAGGGAGAAGAAATACTTCTAAAGGGAGGTAAGCTCAGCAAGTTACAGCAATACAAACTCTTCAAAGGTGCAGAAAGATGGCATACTGTGATCTGCAGCACATGAATAGGCAGCACGGACAGCGAGACATAAATACAAGTTCTACCCACACGCATGCAAGCAATCGCCTCCGTGAAGCTTTCTGCACAGTGTAACTCTGTCCACAGCACATGCTTCTCCTGGAAAAAAAAAAAAGCCCTTCTTGTGTTTAGCCCATTTAAAGCAGCCAACAAAATCTGATTCCACGTGTTATCGATGGGCGTGTTATTGCTTGCAATAAGTTGAAGGAGATTTGGACTTAAGAGATCCGGTTGCAAAGCACAAAGGTCACCAGCAGCCCCTAATCAGTTTCCCAGCTCATCGCAGCATCTATTTCCCACAACCTGCACACCAGACTTTGGCTACAATACTCTGCAGTTTTAAACAAGCATCTTACCATCCTCTAGAAAACACAACTGACTCCTATTTAAATACATCAGAGCAGTCAGCATCAAGTATTACAGTTAATTGTACAAAATTCATCACGTTGGTTAGCGAAGGCTCATTCACCTGAAAAGCGGGTGACCTGGGCTGTAATGGCAAAGTCAAGCTGTGCCTAGCTTTCTGAGCAGGTATTTCACATTCCCGGTGGAGCAGGCACGTTCCCACTGAATTGTCAGGCTGCAGATGACCCACCTAGCCCACGGTGAACCTGGCTGAAGTGTTTAAGAATCCAGTTCTTCATATCTTGTGCCTCTAATTGAATGGAAAGTTTACACTGAATGTCTTTAAGAAGCAATAAAAGTAGTTTTGGGACTTCTTCTAAGAAAACACTGACTCAAAGGCTTGATACAAATTCACAGTGTAATGTAGGAATACCAGCCTATTCTAGACCACTAGGCAGTCACTGGTAATGGCCACCGAGATCTTCTTTTAAAAAAGTCACACAGTGCAAAGCCACTTTCTGTATTAAACCACTCTGACTACAACCTTGTTTTACAGCCTCTCTTGCGAACCACACTCTTCAAATCAATTTGAAATGCTGCCTTTGGCTTAGCAAGTATCATAAAACTGACAGATTATTTTCTGCCTACTGCTGCTCCCGGTGCAATACTGCCTGTATGAATGTAAAACTAATTCTCCTGGCAGGTGACCTAAAACAGTGCTGTTCGCAGACAGCAGATTGGCAGAAGTGGGCTGCAGATTGCAAATCCTCCAAGCTTTCCATACCATGAAGTGAGGTAGCAACAAATAGCCTTCAAAACAGCACTGCCCAAATATTTCTCCCTAGCAATAATTCCCTTTCCCCCACAATTTAGTGAGTAAACTAACTCCCACTCTAGTGAGTAAACTCTAAGCCTCTAGGCTTCTCTGGAGCAGCGGAAGCAGAAAAGAGATGGGAAATAAATAATGAAGGATAAGAAGTAGTAGGCCAATAATTTTGCAAAGATTTCCGTTTTTGGTACCAGCACTGAGCACTGCTCTTTTTCAGGTGGAGAGAAATACAAAACATTGCAGTCTTTTTGTGAGCTTAAAGTCCAAGTGACTTCTGCACAATCTGCTTGGCAATCTTGTTAAATTGTTCTCTGTCTTCCCGCCACATCTTGGAGGCATCCACATTGGCTCCACTTTCATCGTTTGGCTCTGAAATGAGAGAGAAGGAAAGGTAGGTGGGCAGGCAGGCAACTGAGCAAGACCCTCTCCCTTCTTCAACACTGCCTCTACGCTGCCACTTTGCCGTGGCTCTGGCACGCTTCCCCTGCTTGGGATTGCTGAAACACCATTAAAGGAAATCCAACTGTGGGATTCCCAACCAGTTCTCATTTAAATAATCACAAGAGAGTGTCACAGCAAGGTAAGAACTTGTTTCTTTAGGCAAGAAACAAGTGGCAGTGAAAAAACAGTTTTATTTTGCTTATGGTCTCAGCCCCTGAGCCCCAGCACACACACGGACTAACGTGTCACCAGTAGTGTTGTGAAGAGTTCTTAATACTGCACAGTGCTCCCTGAAAAATATTTTTTCCTAGTTCTGCGGCTTCACAGACACAAAGCCCTCACTGAGCAGGCCACCCAAACAGGCTCTGTCACTTTTTTTGGATGGTTTGTTCTATTTAAAAAAAAAAATACCACCATAAAATGCTTTCATTTCTGCAACATCTTTCATCCGAGGATTTCAGAGTGCTTTACAAAGTACATTAAGACCCTGTGACTTAAACACTTCTTTTGTGCAGAGGTAAGCTGAGGCACGGGCTCTGTTGAGTTCATGGTCAGCACAGAGCAGGACAACTGCCACAGGATTACACAAGTCATGCAGAACATACTCTGCCCGTTTTGCTTCATACACTAGTCCAAATCCAGCACAACCCAGTTCATGGCAGACACCTTGGGCTCCTGTTTTTCTCAGCACAATGCTGATGGTCCACCCTGGAACTCCAGTAGTCAGGACAGAAGATGCACAAGTCACCCAGCTGGGTAAGCTGGGGTTTCTGGGGCTTGTCCTGTCAGCAGAGCCACAGCTGAGAACTTGTCAGCAGCCTGGAAGAAGCTGACAGTTGATGTTTCTGGCTAACTCCTCCAAAAGACACGGGGAGAACAGGATGCCCCGTCAGAGATCAAGAGACCAGATGATTCTCCAGCAAAGCAGTCCAGGTAAGGCTGGACCACAAGCCGTGCTCCTGGAGGCCCCAGGGAGCCCAGCAAGGTACTGGTGCCCACTGGGCAGCTTCCCAGCAGCAGGTTACTATCCTGAAGCACGTAAGAGCCTTTTGTGCTTGCTCTTTGTTCAGCTTTGCTGCTTCTAGAACAGCATCATCATTCAAAACTGACTCTCAGGGCCACGCTTTTTTCCTTTTCAGGCAGTTCAGTGGCTCTGTGTGGAAAAAGATCCATCTTTTGGGGGAGATGTACATGAGAGATCTGGTCCACAGCCCTTGTGGAACCGAGGGGAAGCCACTTAAGAGGCTGCAAAAACACACTTTTACCACACCCCTCTTCTCAAGAAGGCTTCCTTTATATCTGGGGTGGCAGAACGGGGTACATTTCCCACGCTGGCAAAGTAACAAACAGAAATAGAGGGAGCTGGCTGGTGAATCACCGAGGCCACGGACTCCTATTTACCGGACTGATTTGATCTGGCTGGTAACCCTTCAGCTGCTAAAACCAAATCCCTAAAGGACCCAGAGCCTGACCATCAATCACCCTTTGCTTGGCTGCTGCTGACCCAGAAGGAACACTGTGCAGTTGCTACAAAGCTGGAAACACTTGTTTTCTAATTCAGTCTTACTTTTTTCTTTTATTTTAAGAGAATAAGTAAATACGAGGGCTTTAAGAACTCTGGTTCCTGCTAAGCAGTTTAAATGTCTTTTATCAGCTTAACATCAAAAAGCAAGGAGAAGCTCTAGCTATGCAGCAAGAAGCCAGCTGAGCTACAGCTAATAAAACATCAGTCCTTACCTGCCAGCATGCTAACGACTGACAAGAGGATCTTTTCCACACTCTGCACAGGACTCCATCGCTCAGCGCTGCTCTCATATCCCATGGGATCATCCCCGGGAGCATGAAGAATAGAGATGCAAACTCTCCCGTCCGGGTAAACTGCACAAGAGGCACAAAGGATTGATTGTTACTTGGAGGAAAAACTTAGCCTCTCCAGATCTTTAGCACAGATTAACATTTGGACTTCGCCTTCATATGACTGATACTAAAACTTCCTCTTACAAAGGCAAGATGATACAAAAGCTGGAAGACTAAAATCTAGCAAAAACTTCCTTAAACGGGTTTACAAACTTGGGTCGTCTTCACCAAGAGAAGCTCTCTGGGAGCGCTCAGATCACTTAACAACCAAGGAGAGGCTCCTTTGAAAAAAATAAGAGCTGCAGCGTGGTGGAACAAGCCAAATACTGAGGCACACACAGCTCCAGATCAGTAACTAGTCTTAAAGCAAGGGGTAACAGCCTTACAGCACTGAATGCGTGTTGGAGTCCTCCGCTGGACCATGACTGTAAAAAAAAAAAAGTTAAGCAAACATGCTGTGCTGCAGCAGGGAGACAAAAGCGGTAAGGTACAAAGGAAATAATTACTCTTATTTGAGCATTACTCAGGTGCAACCACATGGGTTCGTGCTGCTTTTTTGTGCTTTTTGCTTAAAGCTCAGCTGCATGAAAGCGCATGGAGGAAAAGTAACCTATCAGCTTGGGGTGTGGGCATCTTCCCCTTCTGGTTTTAACCTAAGCAATGCATCCACCTCACACAAGTCCTCCTCTCAGACACTGGACTCCACTGACTTGATCATTAGGCCAAAGCAAAGCTGAACAGGCAACACAGAGAAAATGGGAGTTTGAAATGCTACTTTAGGAACTTGGTAGAATCCTATGGCATCCCAATGAGTTACAGCTTCACCCTGGTACTTTCGGCGTTTCTGGTCCTCTGGAGACCAAACCCATGCCATTGCCAGGAAAACAAAACAAGTGAGTGACCACTGGAAGCAGTTGTGCTTGTTTCCAGTTCCTTCCACCCAACCAGCTAATGTCTGTACAAGCCTGGGACGTGTAAGCACTTTGGAAGACTTATTGTATTTACACCCCCTCCTGCAGCCCCGGGCTGAGGGCTGAAGCTGGTCTAACCATAGCTGGAAGAGACAAAAACAGCACATGCTGAATCAGCACTTCACCTTGCAAGTTAGGAACACATCAGGAGAAGTTAGTTAGTAAGTTAGTTATTTTCATGTTTTTATGCAGCATCTCTTAAACAGTTGGATGTCAGCAGCATAAACAATGCAGAAAAGGTTGATTCCAGGAAGACGTACGCATCTCCCACTTTGTTACTAAATGTTAAAGCAAGGTTTTCACTTAATTGCTGCTTTGAAGTTATCTTTGCCAAAGCATCCGCAAACGTTATTTTAAGCAACAGTAGCTCTGTGATGTCTCTTGTCCCCTCCGTATATAACTCAAAACTGCACAGATAATGGAACGTAGACTTTTTGAACACTTTTCTTCCAATTTCCCAAAGGATGAGGAGCAATCATTTAACAGAAGCAGAACAGAAGCCTGGCTACCAATTTCTACAGCCTTACTGGGTATAACCAGCCCACCACAAACCCCCCTGGGAAGATTCACATGACTACCTCTGGAGACCTCAAATTTCAATTCACATGACCCAGTCATGGAGCTTTAAAGAGCTGAGGCCTGTACACCCAGTCTGTTCCCACCAACCCCCAGAGGCAGTGCTCAGTGTGGCAGAGCCGCTCTGTAACAGGTAAGGGTCAGGCTGCTTGGGCTTCTCTGCACCCCACTCCTCCTGGTCCTGCTGCAGGCTGGGCACACAAAGTATATAGAGGTCTTCCACAGGAGAACAAAAAGATGGGTTTGACCTTGGACTAAATGGGCAAGAAACTGTGTCAGTAGTGTTTTGAGAGGGGGACAGCAGAGGAACTTCACAAAATTGCAAAATTCCTTGGAACAGGATGAAGAAAATGGATGCCCAGCTGAGATCAAGACTGGTGTACCAGTGCAGGAATGTCAGCTGAGAAGGAAACAGCAGGCAGGAGGGCAGCACTTGCCTTTTATTGCTCTCAGGTGGCACAGACCTAATAGCCAAGAGCACAGATCCAGCCCATCACATCTGGGTGATGACAAACAATCTTTACACAAGCCACGTCGATTTAACAGACATACTAAGTAATGATTTTACAACAAACACCAAAGCTGACTCCAAAAAAGAGTGCTCTGTGCTTTACATTTTTTACCTGTCCAAGGCAAAAAGTTGTTAGTTGTAGTCATTGTTACTTCAATTCCTTCTTCTTAAGTCTTACAAGAAACACAGCTGAGATATTGTCAGTGCTAGAATTGCAGCAAAAGGGACAGCAAAAATCTTTAAAATTAAAAGCTTGTAAATGTGCCAGCTGCTTGAACAGAGCACTGCAGATGTCAGAACGATCACGTCAGAAGTGTTACAGAATCCTCGACTTCAAGTGAAAAAAGCCATGCTGCCAACTAAAGCTGTTTCCAAACTTTGGTCAATATGAACAAGTGTTCACTTGTTAAAATAACACAGAACTACTTAAATACAAGCCATAGTGCAATACTGGAAAGAGTCAGTATTATTTTACTGAATCTCACATAGTGTGCAAAGCATTCATTTCAGGCTATTTATTTATTTTACTCAGTTATGCAGATGCCTGGAATGACCTTCAGGGCAGTGAAATTATTGGTAACTTTACTGGACTGTTTATTACCAACAGGTATCTGAGGATTAATGTGGTAAAGAGAGAGTGACCCTAAGAAAGCGCAGCATTGCTGTACAGCTGAACACTCCTAGGCACAGTTGGGAGTGCCACTGCTGGTAACAACACCAGCTCTCCTGCTACCAAAGCTGTTCCTTTAAGGTGCAAAAACAACCCGTGCCCCTCATGTCCTGCTGCATCAGACTCACTGTTTGGATGGAACATCTCGCACGTGAACCTCATCTTCGGAGGACTCAACGGATAGTCAAGTGGGAAGCTCAGAATAGCTGGGAAAACCCCGTACTCGAAACAGGTGTCTTCAGGACCCCTAGAAACAGATAAAAAGTTATTCACCCAAGTTTCATGTATTTCTTTCACCCACAGTCTTGTCTAGCGAGATGCCTTAGCTTTGGATTTTATCATCGGCTCCAGAACACTGAGAGTTAAAACACTCTCACCTCACACCTCAAACTTAAATCCAAATACAGGGTTTGGGAGGGAAGGGGGGAAAAAAAATAAATCAAAGCTTGCACACTAAATTACTAGGAAGGTCACAACATGGCTTAATTAGCAGGGTGTGTCTGGCTATAATTGGAGTATCTGGCTCCAAGGCATGTTCCAGGATTTGAGTGTCTGCACGTCAAGAGAAAGCAGAGGCAGGTGTGGGACTCCTGTGCCTTTGAAGATACTGCTGTGCTGCACAGAGAGAGATGTCAAACGCTGCAGCTCGAAAATAATTCATAAAACCCAGGAGGATTCAAACTGCCAGTATCGAGCGTAACCACACATAAACACTTCATGCCATCTGATGCAAAAAAAAAATACAACAATGGTTTGTAACAATAAACACACAGCCCAGGGGCCGTAAACGCTAGGTGCAGGACAATACAGATCTATGGCATTTGTTTTCATTCTCTCAAGCGTACACTGAGAAGAATTTCATCAAGGCTCCTGCATGAAACATTGCACTGTGAACACAATAAGGAAATCAAAGTACAAATTCAAAGGGCAATCAAGTGAGAATACGAAGACAACTGTTTTGCCTTCTCTGCACAAAGCATCTTTGGAAGGTAAGCAAAAAAGTTTATTTGACATGATTTATTCAAACTCTGTGAACCATCTGGAAGTTATAAAGCAAACACGATTTCCCCTGACCGGGAAGACCTTCATTGAAGACCTTTCCCTGGCTAAGGTTTTAAGTGATGAAGCTTGGAATGAGCTTCATCACTTAAAACCTTAGCCAGGGAAACACATGCATCGCACAGAAAGCTTTTCAAACAAGGATGATATTGTCTGGGAAATAAAGTTTATGAATGTATTCATGCCTCCACCTCCCAACCTGCAAACACATTATCCATGCCAGAAGGAAAAAAAATAATTTCAAAAGCCAAATGGTCAAAGACTCCTTACAGCTAAGGCTGCACTGGTAACCTGCAGAAAAAGAAAAAAAAAAAAAAAAAAAAAAAAAAGACTACCAAAACCTAAAGCCCTAAGAAGTTAAACTCTGGGATTTAACTCAGTTTGGGTTTAACTCAGTTAAACTTTGGGATTCAGAAGACTTGACTGGTCAATAAATACAAGACTGAAATATTTTAAACCTGCACACTTAACAGCAGCAGGCAAGTTCAGAGACACGCACCGATGCAGAACGAAAGCTAACCCATCTCAACCGCTGATGATGCTCTCTCATCTTTTCCATAAATTTATGATGTTCTCTAGTCTTTTCCATAAATTTAGCCAGGATCCAATATTCACATTTGAGGGTAAACCGAATGCATTTTTTCATGAGCATTTTAATTCCAGCTGCATTTTGAAGGCTCATTGTTGAACTTCTGAGGGTATGTACATACACGCATTGAAAGCTGGTGGGTGTCTTATGTTCTGTTTTGAGAGCAAACACACAGCCTCGAGGGCTCTTCTGTCAAATACGTTAACCCAACAGGCTCCGTTGCAGGGCCTGTAATAAGTGAGCAAACTGCTTTTGTTTTAGCCATTCAGTGCTGCCGGGATCAACTTCAAAGAAATTATTCGAGTTAATCCAAGGCAGCATTTGCTACTACGGAACACCCAGGACAGCGCCACTTTCAACTCACAAAGGACATCACCGCGGCCAACAAGGCACAAAGTACAGCACCCTCTGTAGCGCTGCCACCTGCTCTGTGAAGATTCCAAAGCACATCACACTTGCAAAGCCTCCGTGACTTACGGTATGATTTCCTCTGAGCTGCTACACCAGCTGGAGCCCAGACTACCGGGCACCCCATCAGGGTTCCCCCAAGAAAAGCCTCGGTGGCATCCTTCCCTCTCAGCAGAGAGCCAATAGTCCAGCCCATTAAACAAGCAGTGCCTTAAGCAGCTTTTCTGCTTTCTCAGAAAAAAAAAAAACCTGCTTGAGGCACTGCTTAAGGCACTCATTCTGCATGGCTTGGGACATAAGTCTCTAAGAAATACCTCATCCTAAACCTGGTTAAACAGAAAATCCTGTAAGGTCTGCGAGGCAGGCGGTCTGCATCCTTCCCCCCACGCAATGCTACTCTGCAGACTTCACTGAAGGGCTGTGGCACCGCTTCTCCAGCACAGCATCCAGCATCTTCCCAGCCACCACAGCACTTCACCTCCATCGCACAAAGCCACGAAAATGTAGTGGGAACTGACAGCAACAGTAAGGTTGGAGGGAATTCTGAGGGCCATCGGTACCCACGCGGGTTCAATCCTGACTCGGTCACTGCGCACGGTGATCGCAGCAGCTTTTTCTGTCCTGGCCACACTTCTGGTGCTCTCAGTCAGTCTCCTTCCAAGCAACTACAGCAAAGAGATCTAAGCAGATTCAAGAAACTAACAAAAAGTTGCATTATTCCTGCAGCATCGGTGCTAAAGATGCTGAATCCAACACCGAAAATAACATCATATTATTAACAACTGTCAGCATAACACGAAAATGAGAAACTCTGAACTCTGTGAGGTCGATGTTACTTGGGCAAGGGGAAAAACGCAGCGGTAGCGTCTGCCAAAACAGGAGGGAAAAGCGAATTGACAAGGACAATTAATTCTATAGCCACGGTTTCAAGTGCATTTGTAAAGGGCTTCTTATTTGTAAAAAGAAGCTGGAAAAAGACCAAAGCCCACAGTCGTCAGATGCTGAAAAGGGGAATTCCACACTAAACAAAACAAAAGGCATAAGCCTAATTATAGATCTAATTACCTTTCTAGAGAGGCTTTTTATAAGTTTGCTTCAATCTATGTAATTTCTTTTTCAAGCGATCTTTAGGCTAACAAAGTTCTTTACAATTATATATTTGTGTGTCTTTGGGGATAAACTTTAATACCAAGGCAAGCTTTCCTTTGCCAACCAAAGAGGACCAAACTTCGCCTTGAAACATGAAATTCATGAGCTTGCACAACACAACGCAGCCTGTCGGACCTCACGCAGTGCTAAGGTATTGAGCAGCATTATGATAAACCCTCTCGACATGCTGGGGCTATTTATCAGCATGAATAAGTCATCCTGCTGCAAAGACTTGGTTTTCATAAATATTCTAATCGAGCTCCTGTTTGATGTCTTATCACGAAGGTGCGTTTCACACCAGGTTCTGAACCTTCACTATTTGGAAAAATTATCACGTTGGGTTTCCAATTCCAGACCTAAATTGTAAGCTTAAAAACTATTCTGTCATTCGGTCATGTCAGTACAGCCTTAACATTTATGTTTAACATTTATTCAGCACTGCTGCAGGCAAGAACACCGGAAATACAAATTATTATTACCATTATTTTTAAAAGGCTTTTTTTTTTTATTATTTTATCTCTGAGCCAAGCTCTTACATCAATCCATTAATCTCTGTAACATTACCCAACCCACCTCTGGATTGATAAATGGGTGATGTCTTTTTCCCCCTTAAGTCTCTCTCTTTTTTTCTGTATTTATTTGTGATGATGTACTGTAACTTTATAGAAACTGGGTGGAGAGAAGGAAAAAAATTCTCTTTTTCATTATTGTGCTACTTACCTACCTTTTCTATTCCATCTGTCTCAAATTTAAAGTCAACCTTACTTTAATTACCTCATCTGCACTTCTTTCAATCCCACAGTCTAACGCAGCACATTTGAGATTACAAAACATTCAAGAAGATTATCACAAAAATGTAAACAAGTCATTTAGCTTGCTTTCCAGATGTACTCAAATATTTTTACTAATAGAGTTTTGTAAAGAGATGAAAGTAACCCAACGTGTTTAGAGTAAACATGTTTCTATTGTACCACAGCTTCAGAATTTAGCAGATCTTAAAATATAATTCTATTATGACACACACACAATACAGAAACCAAAAGCTCCTCCGCCTCTCATTTTACGCTGACAAAGACCTGAAGCTCAACACTCAGCACTTTAAAGGGCTTTCAAGTTTGCAGGCAGCTCCTCTGTTGTTTAAGAATTTGTTATGGGAAACATCAGAAAAAAAAGTATTTTCTAAGTAATGAATCAAATACAAAAGTACCTCTGCGTGTCCCCCCAGGAAAGCTCTCATCAACCACAAAATCTCTTCTGCTACAAAGTATTGAGGGACAAGAATTTCCTTCCACATTCCAAGAAGCGCATTAAATTCTCTGGGATTTCTGAGCTCCAAGCTACACACGACTTTCTGAACTGAAAGTAGGTACTAGCAAATACATGTTTTCGAAAAGTGCTAACTACCTGACTTACAGAAAGAAGGGAAAGCGTCGGCAGTTGCCTAACGTGAGAGGTGTGGGCTGCCATAAGCTACCTATTCCCCCAAAAGGTGTGTGTCTTCAGGGGACTGAGCCAGCAGGAATCACGACCTGTTTATCCCAGGATGGATTATTGCTGCGATAAGCAGAGGCATTCACCAACTGCTCATGTGAATGCGCCAACAAGCAGCGTTCATTCAAATCTCCACTTACCAAGGCCTGCAATAACTCAGAGTCCCACATCCGCAAGCGAGTAGGATCACCCATGTGGCCAGCTTTTGCGGGACAGGTGGCACACTACAGCTCAACAGGCTTTTGCACTGCTTGCACAATCCACAGCGACCAGAGCTGCTCACCAGCAGAAGAGCTTACACACAAAACCGCTGCGCACAACAGCAGCTGATTCAGGACATTCACAGAATTTTAAAAGATTATTTACGTTTGTGGGTTTTTTTGTTTGTTTGGTTTTTACTTCAACTACTTTATCAGACTGATTACCTTGCACTTCTCCTAGAATAAAATTTCAGTATTAATTAAATTTAGACACTCACCTTTTTCTCCTATCACTGGTAATCTGCCTGTTTCACTCCACTTCACATGAAAAAACCTGTCCCATATTTGCAGTTGAGCAACGTTCCCAATGTGTCTGTTTGACCTACAAGCAATTTACGGTTTCCTACAGTGTTTGTGTACACACCGTATATCCAGTGGAGCCCAAACGATTCCTGTAGCATTTGCAAGTTATACATGCCAAGGGTTTCTTATTATGACACCTGCACAACAAATCATCACTTGAGTGCAACACTGCCTCTGCCCAACTGTTTGAATTCCCAATATAATTCTCAGCTCAGATCTGACAAAAAGTTCCCAGCCAAAAATAGGCCAAGATTGATGCTAGGCAAAACTGGTAAGATTATTATTTTACTATTTTTTTAAATATTCTTTTGTTAACTCACATAATCAGAGCTTCCCACTCAAAGAAGTTCTCTTCGTTCATAGGACCTGTCAAGAGACAAAACAGAACAATGCTCAGAGCTACCAGAAGGTGAGGCTCCAACTTGGCAGCGCACGGACTCCGCTCAGCTCCTCACCTGCTACTATCCCTTCTGGTGGGTTCAGGGTCAGCTCTGTGAAAAGAACAAACACCAGAGGTTAACACGGCCGGCAAGCCTGAGTGTTTCAGCGAGTGTCTGGGTCACTGTGGCTCAGCACAGAGGCTCCACAGCAAAAACACCTCCAGGAAAACCTCGAGGAGGAGACCGTGGGAGGAATCGTCTGGGCGTGCTGTACTGGGCAAGACTCCACATCCAGCAGGCCCCAGGATCTCACTGGTGACAATTTAATGTTGCCATGCAAGACAATTTTCTAAACAAAATGATCCCAGAATCGTAGAAAGGTTTGGGTTGGAAGGGGCCCTAAAGATCCTCTAGGTCAAGCCCCTGCTCTGGGCAGGGCCCCCTGCCCCCAGCCCGGGCTGTCCCCAGCCCCATCCGGACTGGCCTTGGGCACTGCCAGAAATGGGGCACCCACAGCTCCTCAGGCAGTGCCCTCTGAGTGAAGTTCTTCCTAATATCTAACTTAATATCTATATTTTTTCAGCTTAAAGCCATTCAGGCACACGCTCAACCAACGTGAAGAGAGCACAGGCTGTCTTCTCACAACCCCTTGGCAGAGACTCAGGGTAACAAACCCCAGCACACGCGCTGCTCATCGAGAGCATCACCTCCCAAGCAGTGGCCCATGGGCTACCAGCACTCACAAAACAACCGCAGAAAACCCCCTACTCTTTCTCAGGCACACACACACACACAAAAAAAAAAAAAAAAAGAGAAGTACGAATACACAGCCAGGGAAGACAAAAAGTCCCAAACCAGTAACAAAGAGGTTTAACCTAATTTCTGCTAGGCTACGAATGAAAGCTGCAGGTGATGCTGCACAGAACAGCACACAGCTCTTTGTCTGTCCAGGAAAACTTACTGCCAAGCAAAGACAGCAAAAGCTGAGTTTACCCAGCTTGCATTTACCTTTGGCACAAACCTCCCTGATTTAAGTTCAAAGAGCAGGAAATTGGAGGTCGGTGCCAGCGTGACACACACCCCGAGCACCCGGACAGTGGCATTACAGAGCAGGTTGTCCACCCTGAGAGTGGGTCTCCAGCACCCTGCCTGCAGATGTTTTTAGGCAGACGGAGAGATGTCAAGCCTGGGAGCTCCTGAACTGTGTATATCTATCGCGGGGCACTCCCTTTAAGAAAAAATAATAATAATAATGGGTATTTCCCCTGCTTTCCTTTGAAAACCTGGGGAGCTTCATTGTTTCAGCCCCTGTGCTGCTGGAGGCAGCATCTGGCAGCAAAGCCAGGGGACTCTTTACTGTGCTCCCCCTCCGAGCACAACCGGGGCGATGGGAAGCAGGAGGCAGATACCAGTGAGCAAAGTCTCTGCAGTGCTGGGAGTTCAATTCTCCACTTCTCTTTCTCACCTCTCCCCTTGGGGACAGGTGAAGGAGGTTTCCATCCAGAAGGACTGGCAGTGAACGGGCCCAGGAGCTTTGACTGGGAAGAGCTGCTGCTCAGTTAGGAAGGAAGAGGCCCCTCTACACGTGCATGGTCACATCCTCCCGGGTGATTTGTTAAGAGCTCTCCCTCTAAAGGAAACTGGGAGCACTGCTTTCAAGAGCTACGAAGAGTGATCTGCTCCAGTCCTGCCACTGCGTCTAAAACAGAAGCCAAACAAGGGTAACCCTAGAGGAATGCTGGGGGGGAGTTTTTCCAATTATTGCAGCACGCAGCAAAAAGACTGCAAGAGGTGTTTGTTTAACCTTTCCCTGCAGAACGCCTGTTGGAAATGGAAGTGGCCAAATGCTGGAACAGGCTTTCTAGAGAAGGTGGTCGGTGCCCCGCGCCTGGCAGCAGTCAGGAGGCACCTGGACAGAGCCCTCGGTGATGTGCTCTACCTGCTGCTTAGCCCTGAAGTGCTGGGGTGGCTGCAAAAAAGGATAAAGATGGGAAACCAGAAGAAGAATCCTAAAAACAAACAAACAAAAAAAAATTTGAAGGGCCAAAGGGGAAAACAAAGGGGCAGCAGAGGCACGAGGAGAAGCAGAGGCTGGCAGGTAAGACGCTGGCCATTTGCACATCAGCAGAGCCACTTTTGGGTGTCACAGGGAGTCTGGGTGGCTGGAGAGCTTTCCGTTCACACACATGTGGTGGGTGCATGCTGGAGGAGCCCGTGGCGGCGCAGCCCACCAACCGATGCAGAACAATGTCTCTCTTCAGGGCTGGGAGCATTTGGAGCCGTTTCCAGCTTCGCATCCTCCACAAGGCATCCCGTTTGGTTTGCGTGGCGGTTTTGCTGCACACAGTCAGGGGATTTGCGTCCAAACCCAGACACAATGGAGTCCCAGCTTGCAGCAGAAGAGCTAAGCCTTACTTGAAAGCTTTGCTTTTAAGTCGAGCCTGAATGAAAGGCAGAAGCTGGCACAACCGGAGCGCAGTGCTGCTGCTAGGGACTGGGGGCAGGTCTGGGTGCACACACCACTGACGCCTCCCTTCTCATTCTGATGCTTGCCGTGGAGTCCTTCCAGGCTGACTACACCTCAAACAACATGAGCTGAGAACATACCTTCTTGTCCGTGGGGGTAACAAGGGGACTGACTGCATTACTTGCCTTCTGCAAGCTGTATCTATTTAGCATGTCCCCAGGGTGACTGAGCAGACAAAGTTCAGCAAATAGCACAGGCACGTTCCCTCAGCACCTCAGGTGCCTGAACCCAGAGCCCTGCTTTGCAAGAAGCCCCGTTTCCTTCTCTCCTGGTCTGGGGGCTCAGGCGCGAGTCCCCCAGGAAGGGCTCTGGCTGCAGGGGGCGGCTTGGTGCCCGTCCACCCAGCCAAGGTCGTGTCTGGAAGCAAGCTCTCCGCCTCCAGCTCCAGCCTGTAACCCATTTTAGATTGAAAGCATCCAGATTGTGATAAGGTATCTTCCTGATCTCATAGCAAGGATAAAGGCAGAAGCAGCAGGTTCCCACCTCTTAAGTCTCACAAGCTCCTATTGAGACTGTATTTTTTTCAGGCTGTAATACTATTAAATATTCTAAATTTAGAATTAATAACAAAGGGATTATGCCTTTTCTTATACCTGATTTCTGAAAGCTTTATCTCAATTAGTTTTATGATAAAAATGCTTGAATAAATATGAGACAGCAAGAAGTCATTAGACTCTAAACACGTAAACAACATTATAAACAAGGACAAAAAATAAATCTCCCTGGTGCTCAGAGCCATCTTCCTTCTGTCTCTGCATAGAAGGGAAAACAGTGAGGTGTTAGAGCATCTCCCAGATGGAAGTAAGGCTTTTGGGTTCCAATGGGTTGGAACTTCTCACTGCATCAAACGTTTTTCACCCATGGTAAATATAAACAGACTCAGAGATGCACACAGGGAAAATTAAAAGCCAAAGCTTAAGGTGTGCACGCACACAGAGAAGCAAAGGGGCCAATCCTCAAAGCCTTCCCCTCTCCACCACTGTGCTGGCAGGGCAGAAACCGAAATTCCTCGTTTGCTTCTGTACCGCAGGTGTCCAGAAGCAGAAGCGCCGTCCCCTCAGCCACCACGGATGGCATTCTCTTCTCACAGCACTGCCTTTTATTACTGTTGGGAAAGGGTTTGGAAAGGTAGATCACAAGCAAGATGTTATCTCCGTTCATGATAAGTGCCACATTGGGAAACTATGCAGAGAAGACTCACGTGATGTCTGCCTGTAGCATTCATTAAAACTGGTTTCGATGCTGTTTATTTAGCATCGCTCTTCCCTTAATAACTCATTCATACAGGGCATTCGAGTTAGATCTCGGAGCCTCTCAGAAACAAAGGATCAAAAACGCTGCAGGGCCTTACGTAAGAGAAAAGACAAAAGCAAAGTCGAGTCTTTTGGAAGCTGGCTGGCGGTTCTGGACCATGACAGCAACCTGTGGGTTCCTGGGGCACAACACAAGCAGGCGTCTGACCCGCATGGCAGCCCCAGGCCAGCTCAGGAAGGGCTGTGCAAAGCTTTGTGTTGGCATCCAGCTCTTCCAGCCCGACGCCAACCTCCACCTACCAACCAGGCCTTTTTTTCGCTCCGTTCCACTTCCTTTCCTTATGTAAAAGGCCAGGATACGAAAGACCAAATGGACGAAGGAGGAAGCTGTGTGTCTGTTAGGAGAAACTCACCTTTGGGCACCTCGCAAGGGCACTGGGGAGCGGACTGCTCGTGCTGGGGGGAGCGCCCCGAGAGGGCCCCATCCCCGGGGCACCCAGTAACAGGAGCAGGAGCAGAAATAGGAGCAGGAATAGGAGCAGGAGCAGGAATAGGAGCAGGAATAGGAGCAGCAGGAGCAGCAGCAGGCTCCCTGCTCCCTCTGGCGGGGCGCTGGGGGCCCACCAGCGGCTGACACGCCGCATTTTGTCTGCGAGCCACAGCCCGTGCGGTTTTTAACCAAACAACTCCACGTCAGCAAAAAAAAAAATAATAAAAATAAAAAGGAGAACCGTCCCTCCACCCCCCCACACCCCCCCGTCCGGGGCTTCCTGAGCGCGGCCGATGAGGAGAGCCCCGGGGAGGCGCTGCCGGGCCGGGCCCTGCGGTGGGCCCGGGGAGGCCCGGCCCTGCCCGCCCGGTGCCGCGGCGGCGGGACCCCCTCACGGGGGGTGAGGATGGGGGCGAGGAGCGCCCGGAGCCCCCCGGCACCCCCCTCGACTCACGCTTGTACTCGGCCATCAGCCGCTTCAGCGCCGTGCCCGCCATGGCTCCGCCTCTGTGGTGCGGGCAGGGCCCTCCCCGCCGCGCCGGGCAGGCGCAGAGCGAGCGCGGCCCCGGCTGAGGCGAGCGCCATGAGGGGACCGGGCGGGGGGCGGCGGGGACACGGGCAGGGGGCTGCGGGGAGCCCTCTGAGGGTGGTTAGGTTTTGGCAGCGCTGTGGGGATGCAAAGCTCGGTGTGTGCTCGCCTGCCGGGTTCCTGGTAGCTCCTCATGCACAGTGTGGTGGCATTAGGCTTCCCTCCCTGCTTACACACCAGGTTTCTCCACCAAAAACCAAGCCCTGAGCCCGCAGCTCTGCAGGACCCACAGAGACACAAAGACACAGCTTCCAGAGACATACAAACTGGAGAGAGGTTATGAATTCTGTCATTTAGCAGACAGATGATGTTGCAGCGAGAGGCTCCTCTTCATAAACCTGCACAACAAAACACCCCGCAGCTCTGTCACCGGCATTACTTTGGGACCAGCTGCCCTGGTGACTCCATTTCTGACAATAATTCATGACGATTCTCACGACTGCATTAAAAAAAAAGTATATTTTCAGGCGACTTTTATCAAATCATGGCAACGCACATGTAGATCTGGAATACTTCAAACTGACTCTATACTAAGCATCGGATCTGCACGTACAGACCTCGTGTCATAGGCTTAACATCTCTGAAGTAACTGTTTGCAACACACTAAAAACTTTAAATCAGCATCTCTTCTTCCTTCTCTTAGGCATATTATAAAAGGAAACTTTTAAGCTCTTGATTAGCAAGAAAATATACTGAATTATTTACAAGATTAGAATTAAACAGAGGGGCAAGACCGACAACAGCCAGGAATGAACAGTCCATGTCCTAAAACATGGATGAATATTTAGGCCACAGGTTTAAAGAAAAAAAAAAAAAGTTAACAGCAGATAGACAACGTATATTATTTAAAATGAACTTAAATCAAATTGGCCCAATTGAAGATATAGATTAATCCCTGCAGATACTGTTTTGACTTGCACACGCAGTACGTCAAAGACAACAAGCAATTTTGGTGAATGTCCTCTAAAGTTTAGAAGAATCCTGTGTGATTGGCATGTTCATTTGTTTACTATTTAATAGCAAATCCAAAACCAGATGAGAGTGAGGTGCGATGAGGATCCTTAAACTCCTCTTCTCAAAAGGATGGCACGTCTTAACACACTCCACCTGTCTGCTGTTGGAACACATCGATAGTGTCTTCATCTTCCATCTCCAGCTGTTAATTAATCAGAAAACACAGGACTTGAAATTCACAACCACAAAGGTACAAAAGTACTCAGAACTCTACCCCGACCAGTACCAAGAATTGAGCATTTAAGGTGCAACCTTAACGCTGTGTCAACCCCCTTCCAGCCGTCTTTCCAGGCAGTATCACCCCTGCAGGACTGCCCAAAGTGTCTCAGACAGCAGCAGGCAGAGCCCACTTCAGGAACCTCTGCCACCTCTAGCCGTGGCACCGCCAACGCCAGAACAGGCTCTGGAGCCACACCTGTCTCTCAGGCCATGCTCAGATGTTTACTGTCTTCTACAAGAAATCACCTCAGCTGAGTGTTTCTTCTATTCCTCACCTCAGGCTTTCTCGATACAAGAAGCTCCCCAAATTCTCAGCATTACCGGAGCTGACAGCAGCATGGCATTTAGCTTCAGTCCCAGCTCTCCTCAGGCCAAAGCAGAAGCAGGACAGAGCTGAAAACTCCAGCACCTTCCTGGGTTGCTGCCCACAGCAGCACTCAGCACCGGCTTGCTCAGCACCAGTGCTCAGACATGTAGGCCCCCTACACCCACGACAGATCTCAAAGGGACAGGAATCCCACTCTAGACAAATTATTTTGAGTGAGCTGAACTTGAATTATTTGAGAGTCATCCTGATTCCAAGCCCCTTTGACCTGCATGCAACCAATAAAGTATTTGATAGCAATTTGCAGTACAAGTGTTTTTCGTACCTGTGCAGGTGTGTCTGCTTCATTGATCGGTTGTCCGTCAAATCGGAATCTAATCTGCCTCATTGACAAACCCTGCAAGTTCAGAGTAGTTAGCGTGAGAAACCTCACTTTGGCTTTTGAATCCAAATAAAGCATTTAGGGATTTACTATCAGAAGAGATATTAACAAAGGTAAGGCTGAAATGAATAGGAAACTTAATGCATCTGCTGTGCTGCCTGAACTGAGGAAGCAGAACTGTCGGACAGCCGCTGTCACAGCGAGGACTCGATACAGAGCCACAGGTACTGTTCTGGCACCCGGTTCTGACCCAGCCTGCAGTCCTGCTCTGCAAAGAACAAATACCAGAAGGCAGCAGAGAACAAGAAAGTAATGTTTAACTTCAAGAAGGGCTGAAAGAATGAAGTAGAAAGCCAAGGGAAAAAGTATCATCCAGAGGTGATGTCAAAGTTGAAAAGAGATCAACCAGAGAACGGTTCTAGATAGCCTCGTAGGACATGGCAGAGAGGAGTGCCGATTGTTTTTCATGCAGAGAAGTAAGAGTATTTGCAGTTCACTAAAAAGAAAACACTTCCAAAAAAAACAGAAAGGCTACTTCTTGGTGCAATTGCCTGATGGCACTGACTGCCCATACTTAAGACAAGTTTTTGACACATTCACTCCCAGGTCTAGTCCCTTATCTTCTGACAAAAAGAGGAACTGTGAAGCATTTAAGGAAAAAAGAACTCACAGACCACCATGAAGATTTTTACTTGCGTGCTTTGTAAGAAACGTGCTAGGGCTCTTAACGCGAGACTTTTACAGTTATTAAGTCTTGCTTTTAAAGCCTAAGCTGAGTTCACAACTGAATTCAGTTTCTATTTGTGTGATGCAGCCTTCATTCCCTGCCTCAGTGAGCTAGGTCTTCGCTTTGCCCTCTAAAACTCTTGAAAACCCCTCTGCTGTCCAGCCTGCCAGTCCTTACCTACAGCCACACAAGCACAAAAGCTCTCCGTGCATCTGAGGACCCCTTGCATTTAGCTCATTCCCAGCCTGAGAAGACATACGCTGCATCAGGCACAGGATGGGGTGCAACGTAAGCCTTGAGGAATCAAAGAAAGAGCATCACGTGTGACAGGACAGGAGAGATGCCTGCAAACTGAAACTCACTCCACTCTGGAAAGCCGCTTGCACCCCTGCTCTCTGTTCCGTGCAGCACCTGATCCGGTGCAGGCGCACACGTGCTCTGAGCCTGGATAAAGCAGTCTCCAGGTGAGCTACAGGCAGCACCAGGGGACAGCCAGCCTCCTGCACAGAGCAGCCTGCAGCCACCTGCAGAACGTCCCAGCAGGCAGCAAAAGGGACGTGTGAGAAGAGGAGGAGGAAAAAAAGATCGTGAAAGAAATGGTGGCGTGGGACAACCTGTTTGCATGCACGCTTCCAAAGGGAAAGCACGCCCTGCACGACCAAAATCTTAGGCGTGATAACAGCGAGGGCTGCACGGCTACAAACTGAGACCGAGCAAGCATCCGAGCCGGGATCGGAACTGAAGAGGTGTGGGAAACGACTTCACGGGGGACTTTTGGGTATCAGGGGGGATTTTTGGATATCACGGGGGATTTTCAGAGCCGTGGGAGCACCGGGCGAGGAAGGGGCACTTCTCATCCACTGCGCACCCCCGAGCCCAGCCCCAGACCCCCCCGGGACCGAGTCCTTCAGGGCCCGGGGCCCCTCCCGGCGGGGGCTGCGGCCCGTACCTGCCTCTCGCAGTACGCCTTCATCAGCTTGCTGAGCGGCGTGTGCCTCTTGATCTTGAACTGCACCACGGAGCCGTCCTGCCCGGCCACCTTCAGGTTGATGTGGTCGTTCTCCGTTTTCACCCCTTCCTGCGGGGAGACAACGCCGTGAGAACACCGCGAGGGGGGACCCCGAGGGCCCGGGGCCGGTCCCCGAGGCGGGGCGGGGCAGGGCAGCGGCAGCCGCCGAGCGGGCCCGACCCCCGGTGCCCGGCGGAGAGGCCTCAGCGGCCGGGCCGCGCCTCACCTTGGGCTTCTCCTCCGACATGGCGGCGGGGCCGGGGAGGAGGAACGGGACGGGACGGGACGGGACGAGGCGGGCACGCGCTGAGGGGAGCGGCCCGCGCTCGGCTCCCGCCGCCGCCGCCAACCGCCCTCGAGAGCGCGCGCGCGCGCCGCGCCCGGCCCCGCCTCCCCGCCGCCACCCGCCCGCGCCATTGGCCGCCGGGCCGCGTCACGTGGGAGGCGCCCGGCGCGCGCGCGCGCGCGCCCGGCCGGGCGTGGGGGCGCGCACAGCACCCAGGCGCCTCTGGAAAGTGCGTCACGGGGGGCGTGGCCACCGCTGAAGGGCGGGCGTGGTCAGTGCGGCGGTGGGCGTGGTCTCCTCGTAGCCCCGCCCCCTCCCGGTCCCGGTCCCGGTCCCGGTCCCGCCCCGCGCCCCCCGGGCGGGCTCGCAGCAGCAGCAGCAGCAGGCGGCGCAGGGCGCGGTGAGCGGAGGCTTTAATGCGCTGCTCGGCTCGCAGCCGCCCCCCCCGGCGCTGCCGGGAGAGGCCCCGAAAGGCACGGGAAAAGGGGAGAGAGCCCACGGACAGCCCCGGTACCGGCACCGGCCCGCCCCAGCTCCCCGGGGACCGGGTGGGCTTCCACCGGGAGGCTTCGGCCCTCACCGCGGAGCCCGGAGCCCAGGGAGCGCTGGCACCCAGCACAGCACAGCCCCGGGACCGGCGCCGTGGTGCTCTCCTCCTGGCCAGGGGTGTCCCCGTCCCGTGGCTCGGCGAGGACGCGGTGCCGCAGGGGCTGGGGGCTAGTTGTCGAACTTGGCGTAGGGGTTCTCCTCCTTGAACAGGCCTAGGAGAGAAGGGACAGCCGCTGAGACCCCCCGGAGCAGCCCTCCCGCCAGCCACCGCCGCCCAGAGCTCCAGGGGACGGCAGCTCCGTGGCACTGCCTGTCCCCATCCTGCTCCCCTGCGTCCCCGTGTCCTCCTGGCAGACCGGCTCCGTCGCCCTCCCAGCACGGGACACGGTTACTGGACCTAGAGCTTAGTGGAAGACACCAGCAGGAGCCGCCGTACCGTATTTCCTTCGGATCTCGTCGTGCCGCGATTTCATCTCTGCTCTCCTGCGGACAGAAAAGGGGCCACGAGTCAGCGAGCAGCACAGCAAGGCCAAGCAGGAGGAGCCGCAGCTCCTGCCTTGCTCCCAGGCTGGGGAGCTCCAAAATCAAAGCCTTGCCCAGTGCCACAGGCTCGCAGCCTCCCCCCCTGCAGACATGAGCAGGCCTCTGGGATTTTCGGGTGCACCCCCAGGTCCCAGCAGGGGCCCTGCTCATGGTGCACACCCCCACACCAAGCACAGCACTGGGTGCAGCAGCGTGGCCTCACCTCTCCTCCTGGCGCACCCGTCTCCGCTCCCGCTCCCGGGCTGCTCGCTCATCCTCCTTGTCCGGCCTGGCAGACACAACAGCCCCATCAGCAACAGCCCACGGCTGCACCTTAGCTGCTCTTCAGGAAAACTGGGAGCAGCCCCCTTCCTCCCCCTCCGATACTTGCTTTTTGCTCTTTTTCTTGCAACAGCAGCAGCAGCAGACACCCAGCATGATAAGGATCATTCCTCCCACCACAGACATCGCAATGATCAGGGCTTCAAAGTTCACTGCAGGATGCAAGGAGAGACACTCAGCACACAAATACCCAGCTGCTGGGAAGCTGCAGTGTTTACAGCCACGCAGGAGCTCCAGTTACCGGACTCGAGGCATGCAGGAGTGCCTGGGGGAACGCAGGACAGGCGTTATTTCTAGGTGCACTAGCACATCCCAGACCCAAAGCACTTCGGGCTTCCTTCTTGGTGTGGCTCAGGCAGCCAGCCCCACACTGCATGCCCACATGGGGCATTTCACCAGGGATTTGGGTGAGCAGGTGGCAGCCAGCCAGCAGCCTGCAGAGCATCGCCTCTGTCCCCAGGTCCCGAGTTGTCCCTCACTGGTCACCCAGGAACGGGCAGGTCCACAGGCTGATGTCCAGGTAGGGCTTTGAAAAAAGACAGCGTTTGAGAGCTGACTCGACAGCGCTGCCTTCCTGATGTGCAAGGTGAAGTTTTCATCTGGCCAGCTGCTCTGCAGCAAAACCAGAAGCCAAATATTGGAAATCAGCAGCGGCGGGCAAGGCAAAGCTAACCAGACTGCTCAGCCCAGAAGGGAGGTTTCTCCACCAGCACCTCTGAAACACGTGGCTCTGGGTGAGCCCAGCCTTCGTGTCACCCCTGCCCCGCTCACTCCTCTGCCTGATAACAGAGGCTGGAGTCGCACACCATAAATGCAGGCACATTTAGGAGCTAATCTCCTGCAGGACTAATCTCCTCTAAAGCTAGTTCTGCAAGCTAAGGAATGTGTTCTTCCACAATGAGGCCTTTTATTGAGGCTACTCGCATACAAACTCGTATTTCAAGGTCTTACACAAGTCTCAGAAACTGACGTTCACAAAGAGGAGATTCTCTCTTCGTGAGGTGTGGGAGCAGTTTTCCCTCTGCAGGTGAAGAACCCGGCCTCCAGAACAATAGCTCACTGTGACCACAGTTTGACTTCACGTGCATCACAGGGGCAGATGAGAGAAACCAAGCCATGCCTTGTTTCCTAATGCTTCACCACCCAACACCTGGGGCTTGTCCCAGCACAAGCACACAACCTGGGTCTGAACAAGTCCTTTCTCCGGAGAGCCACCAAGCAGGAAACACTGCCAGTTAGCCACCAGCCAGAAAAGCCCCTGGAGATGACTCGGCTCCAGGTGGCTCATGCGGTGCTAGTTTTGGAAAAGAAAACTTTCTCAGGTGGGTGAACTCAAGGAGAAGCCACCTCACTGTGCCTCCTGTAGCCCCCACGGACCTGAGAGCCTGCCGGGGCCAGCAGGCACAGCACCGAGGGACAGAAGCAGTGCAGGGGCCACGTGCTGGGCTCAGGGCAGTGCGGCTGTTGCAGAGCTCAGACGTGGGTGTGCACACTGTGGGGTGCTGCCCACGGAGCGCCCTCAGTCCTCACCACATCCTGAAGCCCAAGGACCACACCAGGAGCAGCGCAGGGGTTACTCCTGCCGGAAGACGGGGCACTGCTCCCACTCGCCTTCCTCACACCATGCCTGAGGAGCCCCCAGTGACTTCGGTGGGTCGCTGCCACACCAGAAGCAGTAGCCCTGGGCCAACTGCTGGAGCCCCAGGCACTCACCCCAGCAGACTCCCCAGCGCGCAGAGCGGAGCTCGCACAGGTCGGCCGGTGGCAGGATCCGCCGCACAGGGTAGGGCACGCACTGCTTGCTGCTGGCACACCACAGGCACTGCAACACACAACAGCACGGTGTCACCGCTGGGCAGCAGCGCTGCCAGGTAGCCAGGCTCCAGTTTGCTAGCCACCGCTGGCTCCTAAGTGCCGGGGCTGCCCAGCCCAGCAAACATCAGGTGTTCTGTGGGGCCAGCGCAGCTCGCAGCAGGTCCTTGCACCGGGAGAGGTGGGTGCAAGGGGCATGGAGTTCCAGAGCAAGTAAAGATGCTGGGAACGTTTCTCCTGGCTTGCAGGAAAGCAATAATCATTAAGTTCTGCACAGTTTTTTGGGGACAGGAAAGCCTTTGAAACAAGGCACTTGATGCAGAACTGCTGAAACAGATGTCTGTGTGCCCTCACTTGCCCTCCCCAGCCAGCCCCAGCCACTTGGCTGCCCACAGCCCCCAGACTTTGCTGCAAGCTCTGCCCTGGGTCCAAGCCTGCTGATACCAAAGATGAGCAGCAGATGAGGTCTGCAGGACAGGCACACAGCCCTCATCCACCTGGTGCCACTGTCCCCACAGCCTGCTGCCCCAAGCAACCCACCACGTGCCCAGGATGGGGGCTACATAGGGCCACATGAGGAAAGCCAAAGGGAAACCAACTGGTTTCAGGAAAGCCTCAGTGGGAAGAGACTCTAGGAAGAGCCTGACTTCCTGCTCCATGTGAGGCAACCGACGGAGCTGGGTCCAAGCTGCTCCATCAGCAAGCACAGCCCAGCAGGCAGCCGGGTCCTCCTGCGCTCAGGGGACACACCTGCCCCAAAGCAGCGTCCTGCATTCCTAGGAGGAGCTCAGCAGTTCAACTGATGACTCAAGAAGCAGACCAGGAAGCCAGCAGTTCCTAGAGGCCTCGCCCCAGAGCACTGAGGGGTGTTTGTCTTCACTGCAATGGGCAGAGATGACCGAGCCCCTTGACCCCTGAGGGGGAAGCAGCTCCTCTGAGCCACCCGAAACACGTGCTGCACTTGCAGTTCTTTGGGAGAAATTGGAGTTTTACTTCTGCTACTGTCCTGGTTTCAGTTAAACAACAGAGTTAATTTTCCTCCTAGTAGCTGGTAGGGTGCTATGTTTTGGATTAGGATGAGAAGAGTGCTGATAACACGCTGATGTTTAATTGTTGCAGAGCAGTGCTTACACCAAGCCAAGGACTTCTTAGTTTCTCACTGTCCTGCCAGCGGGCAGGCTGGGGGTGCAGCAGGAACTGGGAGGGGACAGACCCAGGACAGCTGGCCCAAACTGGCCAAAGGGGTATTCCACACCATATGGGGTCATGCTGAACAATATATAGGGGTGGCTAGCCAGGGGGGGGGGGGGGGCCAGGCTGCTTGGGATTAGTCTGGGCATCAGTCAGCGGGTGGTGAGCAATTGCATTGTGCATCATTTGTTTCATACACATTATTAATAGTAGTACTCTTATCATCATTGTTATTATTATTATTTTTGTGTCTTAAACTGTCTTTATCTCAACTCACAGGCTTCACTTTCCCATTTCTCTCCCCCATCCCAGAGAGGGAGGGGGCAGGGTGAGTGCACGGCTGCGTGGTGTTTAGCTGCCGGCTGGGTTAAACCACAACAGCTACTTACGGTGACATTCTTCAGGCACTCCTCACAGCTCCTGTTTGTGTACTGGTGGCAATCTGCAGAAAGGGAAAGGACACCTCAGGACCACGAGGAGCTTCTCAGCACACCCCAGAGCCTGCTCCCATCCCTGGCTCTGCATTTTAATGCTCCTGTCAGAGCTGCCAGCCACCAGACCCAAAAGGATGTGACATCTTCAGTGTCTGACACCCTCAGGGTCCCCACCTATGACACCGCACACCTGGCCGAGCCCCTGCAGAGCAGCAGCTTGAAAGCACAGGGGAGAGGCATGAGGCTGCTGGGGTGCGGGTCACAGACCTGAGCCCCCTTGCACGGGCACCCAGCAGGCAGGGACAGTGCATGGGAGCATCCTGCCCACTGCCAGCCAAGGCACAGCACCCCCAGCACCATCCCAAGCCAGGACTGCTACAGGTCCTCATGCTGAGCCCCAGGGGAGCTCTGGCTCCCCACAGGCAAGCAGTGGGGCAGGGCTGTGTTTTTTCCCTTCGCAGCTGGAAGGAAGCCCCGGCTGTGACCCGCCGCCCGTCACATGCTCCGCACGGAGCCCTCCAAACAACCAGGCAATTTATTAACACGGCTCCTCAGATAAGGAGGTTTGTGCGCCACGGAGAGGCCGAGATTGCAGGCCCTGTGCCGGATCCCAGACGGGTTGGGGCACCGCATCGCGCCCGTGTCTCCAGCCGAGGCTGGGCCCCCCCCCGGCTCGCTGCTCACGGAGAGTTTCCGAACAGCCCCCTCGCCCCAAGGGACGCGCTCAGGAAGCGAGAAGAGCGCCTTCACTTTCCCCTGCATCTCCATTAACGCCTCTCTCCCGGGACCCCCAGCGCTGCTACCCCTAAACCCTGCTCCTACAGCCCCGGGGGAGCACCCCAGGACCCCAAACCCCCGTGCCCTTCGCCACCACCGCGGCTGCAGCCCCCCAAGGGCCGGGGACGGTCCCGCGGGACCCCCGCAGCTCCCCAGCACGGGCTGCGGCTCCCAGCGGTGCCGGAGCACTGGGGGGGGCGCCGGGCGAGGCCGGTACCGGGACGGACACGAGTGGGACCCCCCCACGGCCCCGTGGGACCCCGCTCACCTCCCGCCGCCTCCTCCTCGCCCCGCACGGCCGCGGGGAGCAGCGCCAGGGCCAGGGCGGCGCAGAAGCGGAGCGCCCGGAGCGGGGCCATGGCGACACCGGCAGCGGGACGGGGGCCGGGGGAAGAGGAAGAAGAGGAGGAGGAGGAGGAGGAGGAGGAAGGGGCCTTTGTAGGGCCGGCAGCGGGGCGGGGGCAGGCCGGGGGCGGCCCCTCGCTGCCCGGCCCCAGGGAGCGGCGGAGGCGGCCGGGGCGCGTCCCCCCCCTCGGGTGGGTCCCGTCGGCGGAGCTGGCCGGGTGTTTGGGGCGGGAGCGGCTTCCCCGGGTGCTTTTATTGATTGCCCAGAGGACAACAGAGGGAAAACAAACCAAAATAAAACAAAAACCACCCAAGCCTGTAGCTTGAACGCCCAGCATCGCTGCCTGCGTCGTGGCGCTCATCGCCTGCCCGCACCGCAGGCTCCACGCTCCCTGACGCGTTCCCTGGACGGGCTGGAAGGGGGTGACAGTCCCCCCGCAGGCTTGGACAGCAAAGGCACGACTGTGTTAGGTCAGCCAAGGCACGCAGGAGGTGGGCACGCAGGAGATTTTGGCAGCTCCTCTGGAGAAACGGAGTCGGGAGCTGGGTGCCCCGCTGAGAGCTGGTGCTCGAGGAGGGACGGCAGCAGGCAGGGGCACCCGAGCAGCCCCAGGGGCCTGGGCCAGGACCAGAGGTGCTGCAGGCATCGCGGGCACGGTGCTGGGGACGTGCCCTGATGCGCTTCCCAGCTTTTTCCCTTCCAGAGCGATGCCCCGCAGCCCGAGCCAGCTCTGGGTTTGGGCAGGCTTTAGGGTTTGCCAAGCACCTCGCGTGGCCGGCCTCTTCTTCTCGCCCACCAGATGACGTGGTGGCCATCCAGCATCCCGCAGCGCCGGCAGCGACTCAGTGGGGCCACGCAGGGAGCGTGGGTGTGGGAGCCCCATGCCCATGTGGCAGCAGCAGGCACAGGGCCGGGGGGGCACGGAGAAGCCACCACGAGGGGCCAGGCAGTGCATGAGCCTTATTTGTCTGCGGAGGGTATTTTCAACCCGCTCGAGATGGCCTCAAGTGGTTTCCAAGGCAACAGTGCTAAAGTCATCACTGCCATGGAAACCCTCTCTTTGGCATAATATAAATATTTTCCTTGAAGAGGGAGGCTGCGTGAGTGGGTGATGTGCTATTTTCTAGCACTCGCTGGCTGCAACAGGACAATCTCCAGGAGATGGGGGGGCCAGGGAGGATAAAATTAGCTCGGCATGCCAGCCACGGATGGAAGAAGGAGATTGGCAGGGTTTCGCTGCGAAACCCAGAGGTTTTTTATGTCAGCGGGGACTCACCCCAAAAAGATTCCCTCTGTAGGGAGAAAAAGAAAAAAATAAAAATGTCTGTAGGTTGGAAACAGCTGCTTTTTCTTGTCTTTCTTCAAAGTTTGTTTGTTTGTTTGTTTTTCTTCAAAGTTTTTTGAAGACCATCCCAAAGGGTGAAAGAGCCCCTGTGGGGCTCGAAAGCGGGGTGTGGGGATGGCTCTGGGGCTGCCCTTGTGCCCTGGAGGCCAGCAGGGCCAGGCCCCACACCTGCAAAAAGTCCAAAAAGACAAAAAAGAAACAGCGAACCACTAAGGCATTGCAGCTGCTCGCTGGGAGCAACAATACAAGATAAAACCCCAAGGATCCACGGGCTAAATATAGCCCGAGCCCCATAAATTAAACAAAAGCTTTTCTCCAGGCTCTCAGAAAGCCCGTTCCAGCAGCAGTTTTATCTATGTAAGGTATAACTCCGCTGGTATTTGCTATTCCCAGCCGTGCCTCCCCCGTGTCCCCGACCTCCCCAGGGCGGTTGTTTGGGAGCGTTAATTTTGCACATCCAGGCTTTCCCTCCTGGCAGCTCCCGTTCTGTCGAGGCTTTCACACCTCAGGCTCTCGGGCTGCTCTCCTGCCTCTCTTTAAGGATTTACAACCACGTTTTCCCCTGTTTGGACACCAGAGCTAAAAGTTTTCCTTCTTTCAGAAAACTCGCATTTTTTTTTTATTATTATTTTTTTTTGATGATGCCCAGTCTCGGATGCCCCATGTTTTGTAGGGCTGACTGTCTCGGGCTTCAGTTTAATTTAAACTTCTAGCATCTGTGATAGGAACAGTGAGGCCTTACAAATAAAACACTGCCCGCATCGAGAAGGTGTTAGACAGCTTCTGTGTGTCCTCTATAAGCCAACGGGGGGAGCTTGTCTCACCTCTTTTTGGAGTTTATTGACTACACCTTGGGTTTTGACACCACCTTCTCTTTGCTAGGAGTTCCCCCTGCCGTTTGAGGCAGCTTTAGCACCCTCCTGCCCCCAGCACGAGTGGCCAGCAGCACCCTGTGTGTGTCTCCCACGATGAGTTCCCTCGGCTTTATCCCGACCGCATCCTGACGGCGTCCTCCCCGCGTGCCGTCCTCAGCACGAGGCGTGCAGCTGACAGATGCTTTCCTCTCCCGGATATTTATGCTTTGTTTCTTTTTCTAGGGGCTTTTGTGGAATTATTTCACTTCCTGAGCGTGGAGCAGTGCTGAGGGCTGGGTTTGCTGCTGCTGCTTTGTGCAAGGCACCGCACCGGCCTCTGCGTCCCCACGCGTTTTGTGGCATCCATCCCGGGGCTGGGATTTGGTTTTAGCTCCTGGGTCTCAGGCTGAGGGCAGCAGCCCGCAGCTCAAAAATGTGTGGCCAGGGCTGGCAGCCCGGAAAATCCCAAATTGCCCTTTCTGTGTGGAAGCACCATCTCCCAGCAGGGCTTTTCCCAGCCTCTGTGCCCTCATTTCTAACCCCAGATCTCAGCAACCCTGGGCCACAGCAAGCTATGCCGAAATCTGGCAGGAAAGCTCCACCTTTTCAAGCCCCCAAGTGCCAATTCCCCATCCTGGTGTCCCTGAACACCAGCAGCTTGGCAGGGTCAGGCCCTGTTTGCAAACATGCTGCTACCTGCAGGCAGCCCCCACTGCTCGGGCTATTTTAAGTGAACTCGAGAGAAGAAAGTCAGCTCCGAGACTGCCATGGCTATATTTAGTTGGGACTTTTCCGTCCAGGATTCAGACTCTATTTGGAAACCTTTTACGTTGGAGCCCAGCCAAGCATCTCATTTTTATACAGTAATCCCTCAACATATGGCAAATGTTTCTTGTCTCCCGGTGGCTGCTCCATGGCCCCGGCGGCCCAAAGACAGAGATTTCTAAGCTGAACCCGAGACAAGCTGGCTGGCTGTGGTCGTGGCTTGACATCCTCAACCCAGAAGGGTTTTTTTAATAGAAATGTTTTCTTTATGCAGCTTTAAAAACCCTCCGCCAGCATCAGAGCTGCCCCGGTCCTGGCTGCCAGCGACCCTGCAGGAGGTGCCCCCCGAAGCTGCTCAGCCACAAAGAAAAAGAAAGCCAAGATGTTTCCAGAGCTCCTCAGGGATGCTGCGCTCTTCTGAAGACATTGCAATGTCCGCAAGCTTCTCCCTGGGACATTTTGGGTGAATCAAGGTTAAATGCAGCCCTGTGAGGCTTAGTGCAAGCCTTCCATTCCCACCTGTTTGTGGGGAACTCCCTCTGCAGCTTTGCAACGCTGCTCCCCTGGTGTTACGCAGCCCTCGAAGCCAACCCGTGGGGATGCAGTCCCGAATACCCCCAAAAATCCTTAACCCAATTTAGGCTTTAAAATCCGCCAGGGGGAATGCTGAGGGTGGGCAGGAGCCACCGAAGCAAGAGGGGTGTTTGTCCTGGAGGGCCTCAGCCTCCCGAATGGGAAACGCAGCAAAGGCTGCGAGTCGGTGCATAGCTCTGTGTGTGCGTCAGCGCGTGTGACAGCATCCCTCCTGGAAACGCTGTCAAGTACACAGCTGTTTAGGACCACCGAAAGTAAAAACAAAGGTTCCCCAGTGGTACGTGCATTTCCCTTCTGTGCAGCAGTCGTGAAGCAGGGAGGAGGGAGCCGGCCCGAAAAAAAAAGGGGATCAAATAGCGATTTACACAGCCCTTCCAAATATTTTAGCATCGTGACACAAATGGTGATGTATAACAAAAATATCTGCTTCAAAGCCTTCAGATTAAATCCCACATCCTTATTTTAATTCAGGGACTTCGCAAAGCACATCCTTCAGGCGATTCTGCTCGGCGCTTGCACAGGAGGGCATCCCAGCCCCTGGCAGCAGCGTGCCTGTGCCAGGCAGCCCACGGGTGGAAAGGGGCCATGCTGTGGGGAGAGGCTTGCAAGGAGACTTGAAAACAATTCGGCTGGGGCCAATTCCTGCGGGTGCCCGCAGGCAGCACCATGGGAGCAGCCCTGCACCCGTGGGTGCACAGGGGGCCATGCCTAGGAGGTGCCCAGGTCCCATCCCTGCATCCCTGCAGCTTGTTGCTCTGGTCACTCAGTGCCTCAGGGCTTCTTATGGGGATAATTTAATCCTGCTCGCTTCAGAGAGGCCCAAGCATCTGGGGGACCATCCCAGCAAAGCTCAGTGTGCACCAGGCAGCTGGCCCTTTCCCCGCTTTTCAGAGGCACCGGGTCTGTGGGGCCTCCCAAGCCCAGTGGCCACGGCAGCAGGAAGAGACAGCGGAGCCCGGAGGACAGAGTTGAAGCTTCTACAATGCCCAAACGTCTGCTGGAACTTATCCAGGCTTTACGGATTAGTTTAAACACCCATTAGTGTGTTCCCTAAAGCGCCGTGATTCATCCACAGTGATTCGATTCAGCTACAGCCTTTCATCTCCCTTGAATGTGGCATTTGCCTAAATCATGTGGGCTTTTTGTGCTGCTATGTTACACCTACGGGTCCAGCTGTTCCCTCCTGGCCACCTCCTAAATTGTGCCGTCCTGCCTGAAGAGCACCGGGTGCCTGCATGACACCTGCTCCCTTGGGACAAGGCACAATTCCGCCACACCGTGCCCGTTCTCCGCAGCCTGCCAGCAAGCCCCTCTTCTGGAGGCTGTGGTTTTCCCATCCTGATTATCGCCTCGTGCAGCACCAGCCACCTTCGAAGGGCGGGATCCATGCGCTCACCTCCAGAGGGACAGGGTGTCTGCAGGAGCAGCCACCCCGAAAGCAGGGGGTTGCGGTTGGCAGGCTGTCCCCGAGCTGTATGGCCCCCTCGTGTCCCAGAGGGGAGGGATTGTTTCGCCTCAGTGCTTTGCAGCGAGTTGTTTTTTTTTTTTTTTTTTCCCCCTGTAATTCTGGATTTTCCCTGCCTCAGCTATCCGAGCCTGGGAAGTTGCCGCTCGTGGTGCCAAACGCCGCCCCGTTGGGTTTATTAGTGCTGAGTGTAAAACCTTGGCAAAGGCGTTCGCCATCAGGTCTGCAGGAACCCTGCCGGATCTGGGGCCTTCCAGGCAGATGGGCCTTATTAAGAGCTGTCACGCCGCTAACAGCACCTGACAGCTCTCAGACCTGCTTCCCAGGGCTCACTGGTGTGTGAGGCAGTGACCTGAGCGCGAGCAGAGAGACAGAAGGGTTTGGCTGCCCAGCCCAGGGAGACGCCTCCCTCCTCTCTTCAGGCAAGCTGGGATTTCTCCTCCAGCCCACGGGCTGTGTCCACACGGGCAACCCATCACCATTCCTCTGCAGAGCCTCAAACGACAGCTGGGATGTGCCAGGGGCTCTGCCTGGCACCCTCACTGCTCAGCCAGGCGTCGTTTTGGAGTTTCCCCACCCTCATCCCATTTGCTCTGGCCTCTCTGCCACCTTCTTCAGCTCTTCTCCTCCCCCTCCCGCCTCCCGTTTCCTGCCAAAGCCCTCCTGGAGGCACCCCAAGGTCGCTGGATGAACCATCTCTGACAGCGCCGCCCGCCTGAGGTTGCACGTGAGACGTTGACAGCCTCCAAACAGTCTCCAGGACCACTTTTCTGTGTATTTTAGTGAGCGTGTGATTTTTCCACTATATTGTTTACTCGGGTTAAGTTAACTGCCGGGAATATTGACATGGCAGCCCGCAGCACAATTTCCTAAGCGTTTCGGTAGCATTATATCACACCAAGATAGGCACAGCACCTCGTGTGAGGCTGTGCTGCAGCATCCCTCTCATCTTTGGTTGGCCAGGAGTTCATTCTGGGGAGCCCTGCACCCAGGGTACAGCTGGAAATAGGCGCTGTTACCCCGTGCTGCCCTGCCCCGGGGCATTTTGGCTGCAGGTACATCCCTGCCTGTAGATCTCTGCTGCCAGCTGATGGTACCTCAGCGGTGCCTTGCTCCAAGCCACCACGTTTGCATCGTTGTCACCACCTCCTGCAGATACCTCAAGGGTGCAGGATGGGAAGGCAGGGCTGTGCTGACATCCCACCGGCACGCACAGGTGCTCATGTTCCTCACCCTGGTGGCCCTCTGCCAGCGCCTGGAGGGGCTCTGTGGCTCCCAGGCTCTGCACATCCCCGCTGGCCCAGCGTGGGTTCCTCCTCCGCCCCAGCACATCGCACCTCCGGGGAGAGGGAGGCTTCATGCAGCCCCTGACTCACTCGCACCATCTTTCCCCGACAGCTGGCACCGGTTCCTGGCTCCGTGCAAGGAGCCGGGGCTGGGAGAAGCTGTGCAGCCTGCCTTGAGAAGCTGGCACCGGCACCGCTCAGCCTCTTCCCTGTGACTGCACCATTGCAGCTCTCACTCGCTGTACGCCAGAGCTCTAGCGTTGGATGTGCCAGGCCCCCAGATTGCAAAATCAGAAATATTTCACCCTCTGGAATCTGATCCTGCCTAAAAATGACATCCTTTGGGCAGGCACAGGAGCAGGGGGACTATGAGCACTCGAAGATGGGTCAGTGTGGCACCAAATGCCTGCTGACGGGTGCCGCAGGGGGCACGTGTCACCAGAGGTTCTTGCAGTGGAAGTGCAGCTCTCAGTGCTGCAGGAGACACACGGTGTGACCCAGCCACAGCCAAATGCCGAACCACTGGCCAAAGGCATGTGTATGGAGCCCAGCGTGCCAGGACAAAGAACTTGGATGAGGAAATGAGAGTGGTGGGAATGGCTGGGGAGGAGCTGCAAGCAGTGAGGCAGGGTGAGGGATGGGGACAGGGATGGGGACAGGGTGGGGATGGGGACAAGGATGGATGAGCAGTGCAGGAGCCTCGACCAGCTCCTCACCAGGCACTGTGTGCAGCACCAAGCAGCCAGGCTGGGAGAAGACCACTGTTTGCACAGAAGTTCTTTGGGAAAACACAGTTAATTAAAACAGGCAGGTTTTAATGGGCTCAGCTGCCTGGGAGCAGAAGAGGAAAGTTGCTGGGGGGGGAAACAACCCCAGGGTGCTAGGCTGTCTGGAGGCCTTGCTGTCTCAGTGAGCAGGATCCCCCCTCCTGCTCACCCACAGCTCCATCCAGCCATGGGTCCTTACCTCCGCGGTGGCAGGGAAGGGGACATTTGAGCAGTGTTGGCATCTCCCAGTTCTGCGTCCGAGGGGCATCCCTCTGCCTGGCATTTTCTAATTTTGAGCCAAATCTGTCACTCTTCAAGCCTCCCAGCAGGTCTTACTGCAAGTTAATATAATGCTGGTGACCGCCTGTGGGCAGGAGTGAGAGAGCATCCTCCTCGCTGGCCCGGCCACCACCAGAGCGCAGAGCAAAAGCTGCAAGGAAAACCCAGCCTGGAAGTTTCCCGAGTGATTTGTTTCCTTCTGAAATTTTCCCCTTTCTCCTTAACACCTTGGAGGAGGGTGGGAGGGCAGGCAGACGGCTTCCAAAGCAGCCCACCCGCCTGCAGACCACGAGCTGGGGCCGCGGGGACGGGGATGCCACAATAAGGCTTTCCTTGCTTCCGTGCCAGGGAGCCAGACTGATGGGACCGCTCGTTATCCGCCCTAATTGTTTTATCCTGATTACTTGCTGACAACTTGGTGTGCCAGTGCAACAGCATGTGAGGAGGGCGGGGTGTTTCCATCCTTCATAGGAGCAGCCCTTGGACTCTCAGGCGATGGCATACAGAGCCCTGGGCTGTAGCAGGAGGTGGATGGGACACGTCCCCCGGTGGGACATTGCCCCTTTTCTGCCTGGCAGCGTGGCGTGTCAACGGGAGGGACAGCTACACCCAGCTGATGTCCTGTCCTGAGCCCTGCTGTGCTGCAGAGCATGTCAACTGAGCTCCACGTGGCCAATGCAGCCCAGCCCCAGGCGACGGGCAGCCGAGGGGGTGGTGGTGGGGACCTTCAGGGTGCTGGGGACATCGCAGAGCAGAGGCGGTAGGGACAGCCAGCAGGGCCCCTTCCATCTCTCTGCACACACAGAAATAAATACATGGCTTCGTTCCTGAGGGATCGGTCCCTGCGCTGGCTGCTGCACGGCTTTCCAGCATCCCCTCCTGTATTTATGTTCTCTGGATGCAAAGCTCTGGGAGCTGCCAGCAAACGCTGACATTTTCCCAGTGCTTCTTAGGGTGAAAAATGCTCAGCGCAAAGCCCTGGCATGCACCGAGCTTCCCAGAGAGGCTGACCCCTGTCTCGCAGCCAGGCTGCCCGCTCCGGGAGCGCCGCTCCTCCCTGCGTGCCACCAGCCCCGCTGCAGCCTCTCAAAATTGTTGAGCATCGAAACAAGGAACCGTAAGTGACTCAGTAGGTTTTAAGGACAATTTTTGCCAGGCAAAATGTGATGGCTTTTTTGGCCGGAGCTAGAAAACAGGGCTGCAGCTCCAAGCATACCAGCTTCCACCACGCTGCTGGCGTTAATTGGGAGAGCGAGGCTCTGCAGGACCCAACCCTGAGGTGAATCGGGGTGCAACCAGTGTGCAGGGCCCCTCCTGTCCCCCGGCAGCAGGCCACATTGCCGGTGTCCCGTTGGCACAGGCCCTGAGCCTGGGTGTCCTTCCCCAAAGGGAACTGGGGGGGGAAGGAGGAGGATGAAGCCACTGCCTCCAGTCCTGGAGCGGAGGTGGGGACATGCCGGGACACAGCATGGGGAGGGCTGCGGGAGAGAGATGGTCACCAGGGCTCATCCTGATCATTTTTCATCCTTCCACCCCTTTAATTTCCTAATTAATCCTTGGAAGGAATAGCTGCTTGGACGCGGGGAAAGAACGAAACTCCTCCATCTGCGTTTCACCAGGAGCCTGGGCAAGGCGTCAGCAGATGCAGTGCGGCGCAGGGAAGGGCGGCAGCACCCAGGGGACCTGCACAGCCCGCACACATCCCCTGGGGCCAGCGCTGGATCGGGTCTGAACTGGGCTGAACTGAGCCAGGCTTCAGCTGGCGCAGCATTTCGGGCGGTCCGCGGTGCAGAGCCTGGCCGGAGCTGTCACCCTGCTCCTCGCCGCTTGTCTCAAGAAAGTTCGGGCTCAGCCATGGGTCCCCTTCCCCTGCTTTTTTTTTTTTTTTTTTTCGAAGGAGGAGAGCTGCGCGCATCTTTAATTAGCACAAATTTAGAGAAACACAAATAAAAGCCATGCCTGAAATAGTGTCGCCCCCGAGCAGGAGGGCAGCCGCGTCATGGAAAGAAAATAAAACCGCTTTTTATCTCTTCGGGCAAATTTTTTTTTTTTTTTTGGTGTTGTTTGTCTGCTTTCCGCGGTTCTCTCCGGCCCTGGGGAAGGAGCCCCCTTGGCCGCGGCTGGGACGAGCCCGAGGTGCCGGGGCACGGCTCCGGGGACCACGAAACCCGCCCCCCGGGGGGCCGAGAACCGGAGCCGGGCTCGCCGCGGGGCAGCGCCGTCGGGGGGCGGCAGGGCCGGGGGCGAGGCGGGGGCCGCTCCCCTCCGCCCCCCGCCCGCCGCTCTCCGGTACCGGCGGGCGGAGCGGGGCCGGCCGGGCTCGGTGCCGGCCCTCCTCGCCCATCGGCCGGCCCCGCGGCCAGGCTCCACCTTCCGAGGGGGCCGCCGAGCTGTCAGGCGGCAGCACCGGAGCCGCCGCCGCCGCCGCCACCGGAGAACCCCCCCCCACCCCGGGGCTCCGGAGCCCCCCCGCCGCCGTCCTGCCGATGGCCCCGCTCGCCCGCCGCAGCCTCGCCTCCACGTAAGGCTCCACCGGAGAGCCCCGGGGCTGGGGGCTCGGGGAGGGGAGCAGCGGGAGCCCCGATCCGGGCGGGGGGAGCGGGGCAGCCCCCGGGGGCAGCCCCCAGCCGCCGCCGTCCCCGAGCCCGTCCCGGGGCTCCCGGCTGGCTTCCAAGGGGACTGGGTGCGAGGGGACCGAGCCGGGATCCCCGGGGCGTGGGGGGAGCGGGGAACGGGGTGGGGGCCGGGGGAGAGGGGCACCGAGAGGCCGGCGGGGACGGGGCAGCATCCCGGTGTCCCCGGGGGATGAGAAGATGGCTGCCTGCGAGCCTTCGAGGCAGCCCGGGGATGCCCGGGGAGGCTCCGTGCCACCACCGGTGTCTGGAGGTGCGTCGGGTCTCAGCGAGCCGCACGCCTCGGTGGGGACGCAGCCTGAGTCAGCCCTCCCTCGGCGTCGCCAGGCCAGAAAAGCCCGTCGGTGCCTTCCTCGGCAGGCCAAAAGTGCTTGCCGTGGAGGGCAGGAGGTACGAGGAGGCGCTCGGCGAGCCCGGCCGAGGGAAGGAGGCCGCCCGCAACTTGTTCTTCTGGTTGCGTTGGGGATGAAAGGGGAGAAGGAGCAATTTCCGAGCTCCCGGAGAGAGGTGTTTTCCCACACCAGGTGTGGCGAGCCCATGGGACTCTGTGCCGTGGGGTTCCCCAGGGCAGGCAGCGGGGTTTTCCTGCGCCCGTGGTGGGAATTTGGTTTGGGACGGGCGAGCTGATGGGGCTGGGGGTGCTGAGCACCTGCTTCACCGCCTGTCTCTGCAGGAGGCTCCTGTGCATGCAGGCAGCCAGGGACCTGGGAAACGTCCTGCTCAAAAAGCGCCCGGGGTTGGATCCAGGCTGCTCCTAACTCAGCGAGGGAAATTATTCTGGAAAAAGGCAGAAGTCGGGAAGCGACGGCGGTGGGTGGCTCTCCTCCCCAGCTTTGCCGCTCCTCCGAACGCAGCAGCCGGGGCTGGGGAAGGATCCCTTAGTGAAACGGCACCTGTAGGGATGTGTAGGGACGGACGAGGGATTTGAGGCTGCGCGCCCATGGGTGCCCCTGCCAGAGCGCAGGGACAAGGCAGGGCAGGGGGAGCGGTGGGCAGCTGGCACAGCGCACAGAAAGGAGCTGCGTGAGGGGTGCTGGGCACACCATGCCGGCTCTAGCCCTTCGTGATGCCAGCACGGCTCCGCACCAGGGCGCTCGGCCCCACACGTGTGTTTTGGTGGTGGCGTGGGGCCGGACAGCAGCAGCACTGGCTGCACGTGGGGAAAGGAAAGGGTAACGTCCACCACAAGGGAGCTGTGGAAAGGCAGAAGGGGAAAAACCCACCCAGCGTGTCCACCCAGGCTGGTCGTGGCACGGCTGGCACAACGCGGAGGGTGCATTCTCGTGTGATCGCAGAAAATACTTGGAGCGTGACTTGGTCGGGTTTTGTTCGCTGCAGTGGGACAGGAGCGATTTACGCCCCACCCCCTGCCCCAGGGGCCTCTCCCCAGCGCACCACAAGCAGAGGATGGTCTGTCCAAAAAGATGGGTCGAGCAGGCTGGAAAATGCCATCCCTGCGGGAACCCGCGCCGCCCGTGTCCTGGGAGGCAGCGCTGCGGGGACTGGCTGCTGGGGCATGCCTGGCTCCAGCCAGTGGGCTCAGCCTTGGGGTTAGCAGGATGAGGCCCCGCTGGCATCTCCGTCAGGGGCTTGAGCATTTCGGGCCCTGTGAGGCCAGGCAGGAGCCCCACAGGCGGCTGTGGAGGAGGCGAGGCGAGGCGAGGCGGCCGCCCACAGGGGGTGAGGGAGCGCGTCCCAAGAAGCACTCACAGCAAGGGTAGCCCAGCATGATTTGTAACCCCAGCGAGGCTGCTATTTTTAGGAAGAGGCAGATTTTGATTTAATATCGCCTAATTTGCCGCTGACAATTCAGAGGCCGTCCAAATAAGCAGCAGCTGGATTCCTAAGGAGGCTTTCTCCTGCCCTTCCTGAAATCCACGGCTGACATGCCAGAAGTGGCATTTGTTGTTCCAGAAATTGCTGGGGGAAAGCCCCTGGGGACGGCCCAATTAGCTCCTCTTAGCTTCGCTTTTCTTGCATTGCTTCATGGCGCCCCACAACCTCTCACTAAAAGGAACAAGAGATATTTTTGCTGCCACCCGTTGCAGGAGCACAGGGCTGTCTGCAGGCTGTGACTGGCAACAGTCCTGGGTTGGCGAGTTTCGGTACTTCCAGAGGCAAGGAAGGGAAACTGTTCAGGTTGAGGTGTAAATTGAATTTTTCTGCAAAACCCCAGACCTCTGGGAAGGGGGCAGTGCCTGTCCCAGCGCCGCAGCCCAGCCAGGAGTGTGTCCCCAGGACAGGCAGCCCTAGCTCTGCTCCTTCAGGGAGCTGGAGGCAGCAGGCAGATCCCCCCCCTTTTCCTTTCCTTCTGTAGACTGAGCTAGTTCGACTCTCTCAGCCTCTCCTTGTATAAATTTGAGATAAAACATAGTTTCTGGTCCAACTAAACAGCTCGTTTGCCTGGAAACAGAAAGCCTGTTTGCACTCGCGGAGGATTTCTGACAGACTGCGTTCTCCTGAGCCAGCCTCGGGGGCACCTCGCGACAGACGCCTCGTCCTGGAGGTGTTCAGACACAACATTTCGGCTTCACCCTGGGGTGAAGATCACTGGGAATCCGGTGCTTGTGCGGGCAGCTTTCTGTAGCCAGAAGGAAGAAGCCCCACGAGCCTCACGCCCTGCCAAGCCCAGGGGACAAAGAGCAGGGGTTCCTAAACCAGTGCCCCCAGCCCCTGCCGCGGTCCTGTCAGCCTGGCAGCCCCATGGATAAGAAGTTTCCCTGGGGGACTGATGTGTCCCCTCCCTCTGTCACCGCCTTGGCCCCTTCTTGTAGTGGAGGGCGAAGCAGCTGCAGGGAATTGGGCTGGGGGAGCCCAGTGCCCTGGGCACAACCTGGTGCCTCCACAGGTGACGAGCTGCAGGGGCTTCTCCAGAAAGCTGCTCTCTTCTCTGGCACAGTGGCCTGAACCTCGTTTGCTTCCCAAAACCCCAAAAGTGCTTTGCTCATACCATTCGAGCATCCCAAAGTCTTGACGCCTGCACTGTCCATTGAAGCGAAGGGAGGACAACGTGCACGTGCTCGTTTTTAACACTCCACCGCCCTGGCAGTGATGGTTCCCTGCCCTCTGCAGGGCTGCTGGGGAGGTCCAGCAGCAAAGCAGGGCTTGCTCCAAGCTGCAGCTCCCAGCTGCCAGCACCTCCGCCTCTCAGGCTCATTCAGCTCCAGCAAACGTGTGCCACGGGTGGGTGCCAGCCACACCGGGCTCTGCTTTGTGTCTCCCAGACGTGCAGGTAGCGCTCGCTCCGGTATCTGGAAAACCAGTCCCAGGCAGCCCCCGCTCTGCTTTATCCACTTACTCCTGACCCCGCAGCCAGCACTGGGCAGGGAGCTGGCCCTAAACCCGAGATCTAATTGCTCCTGTCTGCTCCTTGAAGAACAACCGTCTCGAGGGCCGCCTGCGTGTCCCCGGGATGCTGACATTTCCCCCTCGGATCTCAGCAGCTGATTCGGTTAAGTGAAGAAGCTAATAAATTTTGATGCCTGCAAATTGATCGGCTGGAGTCTGTCACTTCGTTTGAAGCCCTCTGACATTTCCTCCGTGGCACAGCTTCTCCTAGCGCTTTTCTTCCTGCGGGTTCTCCCGCACCCAATTTTTAACACGGGTTTTCATTAGAAATGATGATCGGCTGCAGGAGCCGGCTAAAGGCCAGCACCAGCTCTGTAGACGGAGATGCGATTTGTGAATTTCCACTTTCATTCACATCTTCTGCCCTCCGGGCATTGTGAGCATTGTCTGTTGTAATTAACAGCATTGTTCCTTCTGCTTGTATCGTGTTCAATTTTCTGGAAATTGCTGATGGGAGAACTCCAGCGAGGGGCACGAGGGCTTATATCACTGAGTATTGCCCGTGTTGTTCCCATTGCCTTGGGAATCCCCCCTGCATGTGGCAGTCCCTCCAGCAGGACAAGTCCCAGGTGCAAGCTCTGGGTGCTTGGGGCCAGCAGCAGTGCCACGGTGCCTCGGGATCACTGCTGGGAGAGGATGCTCATGGGTGATGCTCCCCAGCGAGCCTCCATTTGTCCACCCCGAGCATCCCCACATGCCTGGTGGATGTCCAGCTCCTTTTCCTGCTACAGCAGCAGCCTTTTCCTCAGCTCATAACCTCCACAGAGCCACATCCTCCGGGTGCCAGGAGCAGGGACCAGGCTGCTGCGAGGAGCCGGGCTCCAGCTCCGTGCACCCACACTCTGCCTCCATGGATCCCACCCCTCCATGGGTTCCTAGGTGGGAAAGCACCCGTACTCCCTATTTCCAAGCTCACCAGCCCCGATGACCGTAACTATGGCTGTTTCTCCCCCAGGAGGAAGAGCTGAAGCCAGGAGGAAAGACGTGAGCTGTGGGGACAGCACTATTGACACCGGCCTCTCTTTCTTTACCACCCCAGGGAGGAGGCTGCAGGACGGGCGGCGCTCCAGCAGCAGCTGCTCTGAAGCCCTTGGATCTGCTGCCCACAGGACCGGAGCCCACCGCAGTGCTGATGTGAGCCTGGGCAGCTCCTGGTGTGGTTGTGGGTGGCCGTGGGGTGGCCCCGCTGTGCCCCACGATGAGTGACGGGGGCTGGATCTCGCTCAGCCCGGCCGAGTTTGCCCAGCTCCAGCAGTACACCGACTGTGAGTACCGCGGCTGGCTGACGCCCCTCGGCTCCCTGCCTGTGTTCTTAAGTATCCGGGGATTTTTCCTGTGGGGTTTGGGTCTTTTTGGATGGTGTCGGGGTTCAGGGGGCTTGGCGGGGAACGTCACCCACAGGGGTGCCCAGCCTGCGGGTTTCAAGGGAAGCTCCACCCTGTCCACCTTCCCATGCTGGCACAAAGGAGAAAACCCCAGTTACCCCCACTGGAGGTAGTGAGAGATGAGAGTGGAGCTGCTTTAAAGGAAAAAAGGGCCCTGTCACCACCCTGCAGTGGGGAGGGGACCCTTGAAGCCAGCACTGCCGCACCCAGGAGCGCTGCGGACCCCTTCCCACAGAGCCCCCGCGACGTGGGATGCGGCAGCGCAGACGTGCGCTCGGCTCCATCCTTCCAAAGGCTCCCACATTCGTGAGCAAAACGAAATGCCAGCAAGGAAAGCAGGCGGGCTTTTCCCAAACATGCAGAGCTGCTCTACAGCTCGGCTCGGGTTGCCAGCCCTCTGTGATAATTTTACTTTTGCAGAGAAGGAGTTTTGCTTTTGCAGAGAGCAAATCGTGAGCCTCATAACATTTATGCAATCAGAGAATCACAGAATGGGTTGGGTTGGAAGGGAACTTGAAGATCATCTTATTCCAATCCCCTGCCCTAGGCAGGGACCCCCCCACCAGCCCAGGCTGCCCCCAGCCCCATCCAGCCTGGCCTTGGGCACCTCCAGGGATGGGGCAGCCACAGCTCTTTCCCTTCCCTTCCCTTCCCTTCCCTTCCCTTCCCTTCCCTTCCCTTCCCTTCCCTTCCCTTCCCTTCCCTTCCCTTCCCTTCCCTTCCCTTCCCTTCCCTTCCCTTCCCTTCCCTTCCCTTCCCTTCCCTTCCCTTCCCTTCCCTTCCCTTCCCTTCCCTTCCCTTCCCTTCCCTTCCCAGCAGCAGGGCTTTGACCCCGAGCAGGACGCGGCCGCGGGCAGGGAGGCACGGCAGCACCGCCGGCATCTTGTCCTGCCTCTTCAGAGAGCGGGCTCTGCGGTATTTAATCACAGGCCATAAAACACCATCTGCAGTGCCGAGTCCACGCACAGCGTCTTCGTTTGGTTGATCAAAGTTTGGCAAGCGAGACTCGCTCGGCAAGCAGGGGGCGGCTGCAGCGCGCCTGGCAGCGGCTCCGGAGGGGCTGCTGGAGAAGGAGCTGGTGTTTTGTACAACTGTGAATATCCTTCCCTTCTCCAGACATCGCTCTGCCACCCTTGTGCGATCCCCAAGGGGCTAATCATGGAAATGGAAATGTTTTGAATGCCGGCACGGCTTTCAAGCGTGCAGAAGTGCAATGTCTTTGTCTTCCCCAGACTCCACCAAGAAGCTGAAGGATGTCCTGGAGGAGTTCCACGGGGACGGCGTCCTCTCGAGGTACAACCCCGAACAGGTACGGCCCGTTTCCCTCCAGCCTGCTCGGCCGTGCCGATGCAGGAGATGCTGTAGGGAGCCCCCAGATCCTCAGCTGGCTCCCCAACCCATCCCACCCCCTGCCACCGGGTCCCAGCACTGCAGGACCCTTGCAGAGAGTGTTCTGGGGCATCTCCTTGCCAGGCAGAGGCAGGGAGGGGGGTTTGCTTTCTCCAACCACTTACATACACTTCCCCCAGAGCAAATTATTTTGCTGTTGCCAGTGCAAGGACCCAGCAGGCCCTCCACCTTGTCACGCTTGCCAAGGGAAGGCCAGGGTTATTTTTTTTCAAGAGGTGCTTTTAGAGAGTCGTTAGTGTGCCAGCATGACAGAGCCTTTTCAGAGGGGCTGTAATCACGAGAAACGAGGTGAAATGAGAAAATCCACAGGCTGAATGCAGCGAAGGGGGGGCAGCCAAGCTACCCAGCTATTTAAGCTCACGGTGGGGCTCCAGGATGCCACAAAGGAGATTTCTCTGTGCTGTCCCCAAAAACGCCTCCAGCCCTGGTGGCACCAGCCCTAGGTCCCTTCACATCCTGCGCTCCTGTGGAACAGGCACAGGGCCAGGGGTGTCCCAGGCAGCATGGGGGGGATGTTTCTGCCCTTCTGTTAAACCTCCGGGCTCCTCTGGGCCTTGCCGTGGTGGCCCTTGCCCGCTGCCACCAGTGGGTGTCTGAGGGTTTGTCTGCGGGTGCCCAGCACTGGGGGCTGCCACGTGGAAGCTGGGTGCTGGGGAGGCAGCACCCAGTTTGTGGAGGGGGCCCCACACGCGGCAGCAGGGAGGGCAGGGGGCTCTGCCCCCTCCGTGTGCCCCAGGTCTCCCCCACAGCCTCCCCTCCGCCCTCCCCAGCCCATCGACTACGAGGGTTTTCGGCTCTTCATGAAGACCTACCTGGAGGTGGAGGTGCCCGAGGAGCTTTGCCAGCACCTCTTCACGTCCTTCAAGCGGAAGATATGCCAGGCATCCCCCGAGGCCCAGCGCCAGAGCCCCGGCGTCCCTCAGCTCGGTGCACTCGGTGAGCCGCCTCTGCCCCCGCTGCTGTGTGCCCGGGGGGTGACACCTTCCCCTGGTGGCACAGGGGCAGGGGCCATGGTGGGGACGCTGGGTCCAGCCCCAGCAGGGCTGCCACAGCCTGGATCCGTGCCATCGGCTCCCCCCAGCTCTGCTCTGCAGCAGGAAGGATGGGGCTTTCCCTAGGATGGGGGACCCAGGGGGGCTTCATGGCACTTAATCCTCCACACGTTCAGAGCCAACATCACTTGATGCTGGCATCTCCATCCAGACCGAGCTGGCCTGTGTCCCTGTCACGGCTACCGATGCTGGTGGCCACGAGGTGTCCATCCCCTGTGCGCAGTGGGGTCGTTGGCCAGGGGCTGAGCACCCGACCCGATGGCTCCGTCCCCTGCCTGGTGGATTTGCAGCGTGTGGAGACATCTGCCGAGAGCTATTTAAACTGCAAAACCGATAAGGAAAGCCTGCCCTGGTGCACACAAAGGACGTGCCAGCCCCTTGCACAGCGGTGGTCCTTCCCCCAGGGACATGGTGGGAGCCACCAGCCATGCCAGAGGGTGGGGGGCAGCCGTGGTGTGGGACCCCCAGGCCAGGATGCCAGGCAGCTTGTGGGCAAGCAAAGAGGATGTGGTGGCTAGCAGCCAGCAGCTGGGCGGGCAGGGGGCTCCTGGAGGACAGGGCTAGCGGGGGAGGCAGACAGGTGCCCCACGCCCATGGGGATCCATCCTTTTTGCAGGGATCAACGGGAAAACGCTGCTGAGTGCCCTCGGGCGGCACACGGCTGAGCCCAAGGGCTGCCACAGTGGCACGGCCGAGCCACCGCCAGCATCCCTGAGCCCGGCATCCATCGCCAACGCCTCGCCCAGCTGGTCCCGGTCATCCTCCCAGAAGTCCACCACTGGCACCCCCTCTGCTCACAACTCCTCAGGGTCTTCAAAGGTCTCGTCGGGTTCCCTGCTCAGCCCACAGTCGCCAGGTGAGCTCGGCCAGGGCTGCGCAGGGGATGGGTGGCAGGGTGGCTCCTGCAGGTCCCCAGGGCAGCGGCAGTGACTTTCCCAACCGGGCGGCTCCCCAGAGCCTCAATACCTTTGCTTTGCACACCGATGCCAACGGTCCTGAGCCACAGAGCCGCTGCCACTCAATGTCTTAATTACCTGGCAGCAGTTCCTAGGGAGAGAGGTGTTAACGAAGTGACTCACTGCTGCGCTGGGAGCGAGCGTCCATTTGCTGCAGGTGACACCGGCAGTGCCAGCGTGGGTTGTCCCCTTCCCTGGGGACGGGTGTCATCGCTCAGCCCCACATCCACCCATGCCACCCGAGTCCTGTGGAGCACCCCGGAGAATCCCGCAGCCCCCTCCTGGACGTGCAGCCCTAATTCTCTCCCCTCCCTCCCTGCCTGCAGGCTCGAGGAGCTCAGAGAAGAGGTTGCCCTTCAGCCTCCGGAAAAGCCACAGTGCCCTGAAAGCTGCCCCCACGCACGCCCCGGCCTCCCTGGCTCAGGTGGTCTACTTGAAGGACATTGTCTGCTACCTGTCCCTGCTGGAGAGGGGACGGGCAGAGGACAAGCTGGAATGTAAGTGGGACCCCAGGGGCCACAGGCTGCCAGTTACTGGGTGAACTGGGAGGAACTGGGGGGAACTGGTTCCTGGAGGAGGTGCAAGGGCCAGATACGCTGCGTCCTCCTCTCCCATCACCCCTGCCCCAGGTCAGGCCATGGCAGAGATGAGACCATGGGATGTTTTCCCAAAAAAGAGCAATATTTCAAAGAGGGAGACAGTGAAGTGCGGGTGTTTGCTGCTGATCACACCGAGGGATCGTTTCAGACGTGACGTTGTAATTAACTGATGGGCGCCACGCGCTCCGCTGGGGACGAGCTAGGCTGGCTGCAAGCCTGCAGGGCTAGAGAACAAATGTGGGGCTAGAATTAAACCCTTGTGATCCCTGCTTTTGTCCACCACCCAGTTTTATTCCCTGGTATTCCCTGGGTTAATGGCTGGGTTAATGGTGTTGGCTGTGGGTGCTGAGGATGCTGAGCAGGGTCCTGCCATGACCCTTCCCACCAGGATCCCAGAGGAAGGCATGGGCACAGGCTGCAGCAGCCCCACGGGTAGGTGTGTGGCCTGGCATACATTTATCTTTCCCTCCTGTTGGAAATTCAGACCCTTCCCCGAGGAAAAGAAGGGACAGGAGCACGCGGTGTGGGGCAGCAGGGCATGGGGGGCCATGGGCCAGGTCCAACCTGCCACGGCTTTTCTTCTCCCTTCAGTTATGTTTCGCCTCTATGACACCGATGGGAATGGCATCCTGGACAGCTCGGTAAGCCCAAGGGGAGAAGCCTGGGGTGATGCAGGGTGTCCTCTCCACGGGTGCAGGCGGGCTGGTGCAGGGCAGGCTGGTGGCACAGAGGATGAAGGCAGGACAGGATAAGACAGGACAGGACAGAATGCAATACAATACAATACAATACAATCATTAGGGTTGGAAGAGCCCTCCAAGATCCTCTGGTCCAACCACCCCCCTACCACCAACGTCACCACTGAACCCTGTCCCCAAGCACCACGTCCAACCTTTCCTTGAACACCCCCAGGGACGGGGACTCCACCACCTCCCTGGGCAACCCGTCCCAGTGCCTGACTGCTCTTTCTGAGCAGAAATGTCTCCTCATTTCAACCTGAACCTCCCCTGGCACAGCTTGAGGCCATTCCCTGGTCCTATCACTGGTTACCTGTGAGCAGAGGCCGACCCCCAGCTCCCCACAGCTTCCTTCCAGGCAGTTGCAGAGAGCAATGAGGTCTCCCCTGAGCCTCCCCTTCTCCAGACCAAACCCCCCCAGCTCCCTCAGCCGCTCCTCACAGCACTTGTGTCCCAGGCCCTTCCCCAGCTCCATAGCCCTGCCCTGGACACGCTCCAGGGCCTCGATGTCCTTCTGGTAGAGAGGGGTCCAAAGTCACAGAGCGTGCTCCTGCTCTGCAGCATCTGGCAGCAGCTAAAAAAAAAAAATCACCCACGGCCAATGCTGGTTCCAAGTCAGGTGCCTGTATTTGAGAAAAGGAAATTTAGTGCACAGGGAAGAAAAAAAGAACAACAACAACAAAAGTGATGTTTTCTCTGTTTTCTGCGGGTATTTCCCTCAAAACCCCTTGTTTTGCCAGGGTGGGTTTTCCAATGGATAACCCAGTGCAGTTTTTGGGGTGGGTTCTCTGAGCAAAAAGTAGCTCCCTGCCGAGAGCTGGGATGCTGCCAGCCTGCGGCTTGCGTGGGTTTGTGCCCAGGGCAGCCTTGGGCACCTCAGTGCCTCTAAGGCCTGCGGCTGCCCCTTACCTCCCGGCGTGGCCGTGTCCCCGTGCACAGGAGCTGGATCGTATCATCAACCAGATGGTGCACGTGGCCGAGTACCTGGAGTGGGACTCCACCGAGCTGAAGCCCGTGAGTGCCCAGCTGGGGCCCGGGGGGACTCGGGGCCGCGCGCCGCAGCGCTGTGCCACCGCCTCTCCCCGTCCCACAGATCCTGAAGGAAATGATGGAGGAGATCGACTACGACCACGACGGGAACGTGACGCTGGAGGAGTGGATCCGGGGCGGCATGACCACCATCCCCTTGCTGGTCCTGCTGGGCATGGAGACGGTGAGGCTCGCCCTCACGCTGCCGCCGGGCCCTCTCAGAGCACCTGGAGGAGGCCGCGGCGCCAGGAGCCACGGGAGGGCAGCCTCCCCTCGGCAGCCCACATGGGCCTGGCTTTGCTCCACACCATCGCAGCGTGCTGCAGTTCCACGCATGTTTAACCCAGGAGACGAGCACCCAAAAAAATGCCAGGTCGCTCTGCTGGGGCGGGATCCCAAGAGCAGAGCTCGGGCAGTTTCCACCCTCTTTATTTCCCTTTCCCATTTTTTCGTCCTGCCAAGCTTCGTGTCTGCAAGGTGCATCCAAGTCCCTGGACGCCTTATGACAGTTTGCAGGGAAAGTTTGGGCTTTTTGCCAGTGCTGGGGTTTGCTTTCTATGGAGACGCAAGCAGGCAGATTTTCAGGCAGGAAAACTCAGCCCACTTAAGTGGGTCCTGGGAAGTATTTGCGCCCAGATTTAGGAGATGTGCTCATCCAGCGAGGGTTTCAGCTGGCTTTATTTGCTCTCCCTGCTCAGCAAGCAGCTTTGCATGGCAAATAAAGTAAAGACGACGTGAAGCTGCTTGCAGGGAGACAGTGTCTGGTGGGGGTGATGTGACGGGCACGTGGTGGCAGTGCCCTGGCCCCAGACGTGGCATCACCTGCAAAGTGTCCCCGCTGCCTGGCCAGGAGCTGAACATCCCCGGGGAGATGTGCCGAGCACTGGGGGCAGCATGGGTGCGGGGGGGACATCAGGGAGGGAAAGGGAACAGGGAATGACCCCCCCACTCTCTGCCCTGTTGCCCTGCAGAACGTGAGGGACGACGGGCAGCACGCCTGGAGGCTGAAGCACTTCAAGAAGCCTGCCTACTGCAACTTCTGCCGCACCATGCTGCTGGGCGTCCGCAAGCAGGGCCTCTGCTGCTCCTGTAAGTCACCTCCCCAGGATGTCCCAACACCCCATCCCCGCCGGCGCCCAGCAGGGCACCCAAGGCTCATGCTCGCCTCCTCCTTCCCTCCTGCCAGTCTGCAAATACACCGTCCACGAGAGGTGCGTGTCCAAAGAGATCGCCTCCTGCATCAGCACCTACGCCAAGTCCAAGAGAAACACCAATGTGAGTAGGTGGCCGGCGCACAGCATCTCTCTGGCCCTTCCATCTCCTGCCCCACAGTGTCCTGCCTGTTTTGTTGTGTGTGTGTGTGTTTTTTTTTTTTGTGATTTTTTTACTCCCTGGGGTTTGCAGCTCTTGCATGTTCCCAACCTCGGGAGCCCCATCCCTGGCTTGGTTCCACAGGGGAGCAGGAGCTTGGAGGGGGCCGGTGGCCCCCGTGTGCTGCACAGGGCAGCAGAGACCTGTCGTGGCTGTGCCAGGGGTTGTTTTGGGAAGGGCAGTGCCAGCATGCACCCCTGTGAGACAGCCCCCATGAATCCCAAATCCAGGAGGCAGCCACAGAGCCAGAGAGGAGGCTGGAGGGCTTGTGACTGTAGCATTCCCCCCCCACACCTCTCGCAGGTGATGCAGCACACCTGGATCGAGGGCAATTCCCCCGTCAAGTGTGACCGGTGCCACAAGAGCATCAAGTGCTACCAGGGCATCACTGGCCTGCACTGCGTCTGGTGCCAAGTCACTGTGAGTGGGCAGGGGCAGGTGGGCTGGGGGGGGCTGTGCTGTGCCGCCACCCCCATGACACCTCTCCTTGCCCCCCAGCTCCACAACAAATGCGCCTCTCACGTGAAGCCGGAGTGCGACGGGGGCCCGCTGCGGGACCACATCCTGCTGCCTTCCTACATCTGCCCGGCGGTCCTGGTACGTGGCCCCACACCCAGCCCACTGCCCTGGCCCCACGGCCTCCCCACCCACCCCTCGCCCCGTCCCCCAGGAGCGGCAGTCCCACTGCCGGAGGTCTGAGAGCGACTCCCCCGCCGGCACCAGCCCCGAGGACAGCCAGAGCTTCAAGTTCAACGCCACCACGGCGGATGGGCAAGGTCTGCAGGTAGGGTCCGGCACCGGGCCACGGGCAGCCCTTCTGGGCCAGGCCCTGCAGGGGCCAGGCGTTTGCAGCCTTCGTGCTTTCTTTCTGCCTCGTAGATCAGCCCCAGGCCCGGGACGCACCCCCTGCTGGTGTTTGTGAACCCCAAGAGCGGAGGAAGGCAAGGGGAGCGGTAGGTGTGCCCCTGTCCGGGGACGGCATCCCTCCCTGACCCCACCGCCGGGGTCTGCGTCCCGTTGGGATGCCCCAGCCGCCAGCTGTGGACCCTCCTCCGTGGCATCCCTCGCTCTCTCTCTTTCCCCAGGGTCCTCCGAAAGTTTCACTACCTGCTCAACCCGCGGCAGGTGTACAACCTGGACCGTGGTGGGCCCACTCCTGGGTACGGAGGTGCCGCGGCCACCGGCAGCCACCCCAACCCTACCCCGGCACCCCCCTGCCCTGCTCCGTGACCGCCTTTCTCTCTTCGCCCCGTCCAGGCTGAGCTTTTTCCGGGACACTCCGGATTTCCGCATCCTGGCCTGCGGAGGGGATGGCACCGTGGGCTGGATCCTGGACTGCATAGGTGAGCAAGCAGCGGGGACACCGTCTGACACCTAGCCTGGCTCCTGCAGAGCGTCCGTCCCCGTATCCCCTGCAAGAGCTATGCCTGGGCCCTGCCACCCCAAACAGCCCCTGGGCTCTGCTGGCATGAGGAGGGACATCCAGAGGAGCAGGGAACAAGCCCAGCCTGGGCGCTGCCCCTCCAGCGCTGCCCCAGATCTCTTTCTCCTTGCTCTGCAGACAAGGCGAACCTGCTGAAGCACCCGCCGGTGGCTGTGCTGCCCCTGGGGACAGGCAATGACCTGGCCAGGTGCCTGCGCTGGGGAGGAGGTGAGGCTGTGCGAGCGTTGCCCTGGGGGGATCCAGCCCAGGGGTGCCCCTGCATGTGCCCATGGGGTGCCATCGCGGGGCAGCACCTCTCTGGTAGCTCCCCCACCAGCCCCAGAAGCACGCAGCACAGCTCTGCTCCCCTTCACCCTCCTCCACCCTCCTCCAAGGCCTCTTCTGTCCCGTCCAGGCTACGAAGGAGGCAGCCTGATGAAGGTCTTGAAGGACATCGAGCACAGCACTGAGGTGATGCTCGACCGCTGGCAGATAGACGTGATTCCCAGCGACAAGGAGGTCAACGGTGACCCCGTCCCATACAGCATCATCAACAACTACTTCTCTATTGGGGTGGTGAGTAGCAGGGCCACCCGAATGAGGCTGGCCAGAGCAGGAGCCCTGCAGAGCGCCCCGGCACAGCCACAGCCCCAAACCTGCCTGGCTCAGGGCTTTTGGGGTGATCCCTCCGCCCCTGGGAAATGCTCCTCAGCTGGAGCGAGGCAGCCCAGGATGCCAGTTCCCACCACCTGTACCCCCCTGCTCAACCCCAAAATACTCTGAGGCAGCTAAAAACACCTCTGGTGCCCAGCTAGGGGCCTGGAGGTGCCACCTCTGTGAGGGCACCGCTAGACCCTGGCTCCTCGCTGCACCCAAAGGGCCGGAAGCCCTATGCTCCCCAGAGCCCTGTGCCATCGCAGCCAGCCCCAAAAAGCCAAGCTGAGCACAACGTGGGAAAGCAGGAGCAGGGAGCAGGCTCCCTATCACCTCCTCTGCTCTGGGGTGCCGGGTGGTGGGCAGGGAGCCTTTGGGTTGCAAATGGCCCCTGAGCTGGGCTCAACCTTGGGCTTCCCCGCGTCCCCCCGCCCTCTCTCGGCAGCATTTCCACTTGGAGCCTCCATGAGGAGGGAAGGAGGCCAAGTGTGCTAATTGTGCCTCGCTTAACGAGCCCATTCAAAGCTCCGCAAGCAGCCCTGGCCGAGGCTGCCCTCTCAGTTACATGGGAAGTGCCCGCAGCAGTCCTGAGCCCCTCTAACAAGCCGCCACCTCGTCTGCTTCCAAGGCCCACGTGTGGCTCTGCAGCAGTGCGGGGCACCCCCCGTACACCCCCAAAATGTTTCCCGATGGCATCGGGAGCCTCATCCCAAAGCCAGGCCCCTTTGTCCTGCTGGAGCAGTGCCCAGCTCCGTGCTGGGGCTGCATGGCCTCAGGTGGTGCGAGTGGGGCTGCCCCACAGAGAGCCGCGTGCTGGGGGCGAAGCACCGAGCTCCCGCACCCCATTGCACACACGGGGAGGGGGGGCTCTATTTCCCAGCCCTCTCACTACCGTGCTGTGGGTATCTCTGCCCTCCTCTCTGTGCAGGATGCCTCCATTGCCCACCGCTTCCATGTCATGCGAGAAAAGCACCCTGAGAAATTCAACAGCAGGTAAGCGCTGCCCGGCTGCCCTGCCACCGCCGTGGGGCTGCCCGGGGTCCCCTGGCACAGAGGGGATGTGCTGGAGCCCCCTCCCCTCCCACCACCTCTCGCAGGCTCCTCTTGCCCCTCTCCCCATGGGACGGGGCAGTTCACATGGCAGGCTGCTTGAACTTGGCAGCGCATCTGCCTGCGTTCATCACGCTTTGTAATTAGCGAGGAATTCAGGACCAGCAGGAGCAGGCTGTGCGGCGAGGGCAGGGCAGGGAGCAGGTCATGGCTAGCCGTGGTCCTGCCAGAGCTTCTCAGAAATGGCTCTGCTGGGGGAGGCCAGGGGAGGCAGGGGTGGCTCACGTCCCCACTGCGGTGGCTCCAAAAGGGTCTTGCAGCCCCTCTCGCTGCTGTTTGCGGGGCTGGGGGGGAGCTGCCGGCCCCAAGGAGGATGCTCTCGCTGCTCCTTGCACCCCAGGATGAAGAACAAGCTGTGGTACTTCGAGTTCGGCACGTCAGAAACTTTCGCCGCCACCTGCAAGAAGCTCCACGACTACGTCGAGGTGGAGGTGAGCTTCCAGGAAGGGGCCTGGCTCCGTCTGGGAAGATGTTTTTTTTGGGGAGGTTTCGCCAAGGTCTCTCAGTCGCTGTCCTTGGAGCTTCGGGGAAAGGGTGCTGGGACAGCTCTGACACCCCGGGGTGGTGGCAGGACCTGAGTGTCCCCCTGTGGGACAGGCGTGTACAACACCCAAACCTCTGCAGCCAGGCTGATAACGATCAAAATAATTAATTAACCAAATAATTAACGATTAAATTAGCAAAGAGCAGGAGCAAGAGTTCCCGCTTGTCCAAGCTGAAGCATCCCACAGACCTGCCACCCACCTCAACAGCTCCCTGTGCCGAAGTCCCCTCGTCCCCTGCCCTCTTTGCTGGCACACCGAGGGAGCAGCCCTTGGTGCTCCCCGTGGGATGTGCTCAGCGGCAGCGTGTTGGGGAGGGTCTCCAGGGGCCGGGCAGGTCCAGGGGAGAATTTTGTTAAAGTCTGTGCGTCGGCGAGGCGGCTGCTCTGCAAACACAGCCCGCAGCTCCAGCGAGGAGCTCGCTGCAAGGCCAGCCAGCTGCAGGCAGAAGAATAGCCCTGTATTTTTCCCCTTCCAGCTGAATTTGAGAGTGTGCCTGGAATATTCTCTCTGTAAACTCCGTGTCTGCTCACAGCCGTCTTTGGATTACATGGAAACAGCCTTTAATTAGAGGAGGGAGGAGGGACCGCTGCGTGCCAGCGGTTGCTAAGAGCTCTGTCATTTTGCAGTTTGCATTGGTGGGGTTTGTGCTGGGCTTTGCTGCAAACTTCCGGCTCGCCTTATCTCTGCGTAAATGCCCCCTTTTAGAACTGATTCTCAAGGGCTACAGGAAAAAAAAAAAAAAAAAAAAAAAAAAAAAAAAAGAAGAAAATAAAACACAACTGGCCGCGCTACACATGGAGCTGTTAGTGAGCGTGGCATGGGCATCCCGGGCAGCCAGGAGAGCTGCTGAGTGCGAGGAGTGTGTGAAGAGAGGTTTTAAAGCCTGTGTCTACACGGGGAGCTCCAGCCCCTGCTAAATCCTGCAGGGCTCCAGTTCTGCCCTCCAGATGAGACGGGGCAGGAGCTCCTGCCTTGCGCTGCCCCATCAGCTGCTAGCGCCACGCACGCAGGTGCCCAGGAGGGTGAGACCCCAGCCCCAGGGCTGGAGGATGCCCCTGGTGCTCCTGCCGTGCTGTCAGGAAAGCGTTAACCCAGCAGCTTTTTAAGTTGAAAGTAGCAGCAGCCCGTCCTCCCTCCAGCTCCGAGGCAACTGTCATCCGTGCAGAGAAATGGCAGTTTTGTTTTGGAAATTGGCACTCGCTGCGGTACAGCTCCTGGAAATGAATTTGCTTTTTCCCCAGCTGCAAATTTCTACTTCCAGTGTCGCTGCCAGCACGCCGTCAGCTGCCCCAGCTCAAAGAGCCCATTGTAGCACGCTGGCATGCAAACAGAGGAGGGCTGCAGAGGGAGAAACTGCTCCTGCTCGCTGGCCCCGCGCCAGGGTGCGGGTGTGCGGCAGCGTGCCCATGCCCGCAGCCCCCCAGGACTGCACCCCCAAGTCCCTTGATGGATTTGTGGAGGTGCTGCTGTGGGTGAGGTGCTCAAAGCCCATGGGAATTAACACCTGGGGTCGGGGAGGGGGCGAGGCTCTGCCCAGCCAGAGCACGGGGTGCGTCGTCCGCAGCGCCGCGAGGAATCGCGGGCCGCTTGCTCAGCGTCCGCTGCTCGAAGCCTCAGTCCCACAAGTCGTGGTGTTATTAAAACGTGCTGGGAAATAAGTGAAACCCAGCCTCAGAGAGACATTTTTTTGCAAACCAGGAGATGATTCCTGCCTTTTGCTTTCACGGCGAGGCTAAAAATAAGATCACGGACACAAGGGGAGGCAGAGGAGATCTGAACAAACAGAGATGCTCACTTGTGTGTGCGCCCATCTCTGCCGGCCAGCAAGCTCAGCTACTGAGGAGTGCTTATAGAAAGTGTATTAAAAATAAGCTTGAAACCTTCACTCAGCTCAAGCAAAACAACAGGAGTCAAAGCAGCAACAGGGTTTTATCAGCCAACTCACATTCCTCTTGGCAAAGCAACACAGGGAGCAGAAATTCCTTCACATCACCAAAATGCAGGGAAAATGTGCCGGTGTTTGCTGAAGTGTAGCCTAGCAGGTAGGGAGCAGATGCTTGGAAAGAAATACAGATGCTTCAAGGAAAATACAGATGCTCTAGCGAAAATGGAGTTGAAAGTGAGAGACGGCTGCTTCCTACGGCAGTCCTGACTTCAGAGGGGTGCAGACAGAAGAGCTCTTGTTTCCTCAGACCTAAGGCTCCATCCTCCGTGGTGGAGGACGAGGTGAATGCCGTGTGCTGGGCGTCCTGAACGCAAGACCTGCAGTGAAGGGCTGCGTTGCCACATCTGCTACCCCCAGCCATGCAGGGCAGCCACAGCCACCAGATATTTCACCTTTTTTAGGGTGCTTTCAAATCCATCGGTCCTGCCGTGTGAGCGTGAAGTGCCGGACACCGGCCTGTGCACCAAAACTGGACATTTTTCCTCCATCACCTTTCTTGTAATCCCTTCCCAGAGTCATTTCTTGTTCCCGACAAGGCGAACGGTTTGGAGTTAGCCACACTCTGGGGTTTGCAGAGCTCAGGTGGGGCAGGGGGAAGGGGGAGGCTCATGCTGGAGGAGCTCACCAGGTTTTTATGGGGCTGGGCTGGTCCTGCTTGCTCAGGTGTCTTGTGTCTGGCAGTGTGACGGGACCCTGCTGGACCTGAGCACCACTTCCCTGGAGGGCATCGCTGTCCTCAACATCCCGAGCATGTACGGCGGCTCCAACCTCTGGGGTGAGACCAAGAAGCAGCGCGGCTACAACCGGGTGAGCAAGAAGGCGCCGGAGAAGCTGCACGCCACGGTGGTCACTGATGCCAAGGAGCTCAAGTTCTGTGCACAGGGTGAGTGGGGAGGTCCTGAGGGGGCCCAGGGAGGGCTCCCTGCGAGCTGGGGAGGGCAGGGGGCTCTGCCCACCCTGGCCTCACTTCTCCAGGGCTGCTGGTGCCGAGGAGGGGCAGGAAGCTGCAGAACTGGCACAAGAGGCTTTTTTTTAAGCTTCCCTCTGCCACAGTGCCATCAGCCTGGCTGGCTTCTTGCGGGAACGGCTCATTCGCTGCGAGCTCCAGGTCCCGGAGCCAGGGCACCTGCAAGTTGCAGAGGGAAAAAAGCAGCCCTGCAGTCCCCGGGGGCACCGTGCCCGCCTCGTACCCCTGCCCAGCACCGTGCCTGCGCCCCGGCCACCTTCTCGCAGCTTCTGCCTTGTTACACCCAGCACCGATGTGCAAAGTGTTGGTGGGGGGCCCGTGCTGGGACCTGGGTGCTGTTTCAGGCAGGGAGATTTACACTCCTGAGATTTTGTGGGAGCTGCCTGCCCGACACGGGGCACTGAGCCTATCGGCTGGGGGGGCTCGGGCGAGCTTGGGGGGCTGGGCTGTGTGCAGGAGTGCTCAGGCCACCCATGAATGAAAGCCAGACGGGCTCAGGATGGAGAGCTCAGACTCGGACAGTTTCCTGGGCCGGAGGCAGCCTGCCAAACCCAGGGGACAAAGCAGGAGCTTTGCTGTAGGCTCTGCTCTGGAGCCAGACCCCGTATTTTGCTGCTGTAGGCAGACGGCTGGCTGTGCCCTCCTCCGGCCAGTGCTGCTTGCTCACAGTCCAGCTCCAGAAGGGGGCTTTTTGGCACTGGGCTTGATGTTAAATCACTTTGAAAAAATGAGCACGCTCTCACTAGCCACCTGAGGAGCATCCCTGGGGGCTGGTGCTGCTCCAGGGCCTCACTGTCAGCCAGACAAGGCGCAGAGGGGATGCCCCAAGCAGGGATGCAGGAATGGGACGGTTCAACCCCAACTCATGTCCCTCTCTTGCAGACCTCAGCGACCACCTGCTGGAGGTGGTGGGGCTGGAGGGCGCGATGGAGATGGGGCAGATCTACACAGGGCTGAAGAGCGCAGGAAGGAGGCTGGCCCAGTGCTCGTCTGTCACCATCAGGTATTTGTCCCTGTCCCGGCAGAGCGCCCAGCGGGCAGCGAAAGCTGGCACCTGCGTGACCCTGCGCTCTTTCTTGCAGGACCTCCAAGCTGCTGCCCATGCAGGTGGACGGCGAGCCCTGGATGCAGCCCCCCTGCACCGTGAGTCCCCGGGGAAGGGGCGGCGGGGCCGGGGGTGGCTCAGCTCCCGGGGCTTGGTGCAGGGAGGCTCCGTGCCCCTGCTCCTGGGTGCTGAGTTGCTCCTTCCCAGGCTGGCTGGGGTTGCTCTGTGGGGCCCCTGAGTCAGGGGATGCTCGGTGCCCGGCCAGAGCGTGACTCACCCCTCAGCTGGTTGGGAGCTGCTCGCCGATCTGTGCTCTTCGTTTATTTTTAGGTCAAAATTACACATAAAAGCCAAGTGCCGATGCTGCTGGGCCCTCCCCAGAAGAGCAGCTTCTTTTTCCTGAAGAGAAGAAACCGAACTCGAGATTAACCCGTGCGCAAGGAGCTGCAGTCCAGAGGCACCCCGATGTCCCAGGGCTGGCAACCTTCATCTCCGCGCCTCTCCTGACCCCTCTCTCTGCTTTGGAAACGCCGCCTTGGAAAGCAGACCCAGGCTGCGAGGGGCAGGAGGGGCTCCCGCTCACCCCCAGCCCCCACACCGCGGTGGGGGGACGAAGCCACCCCAGCCCCGTGGGGATGCTTTGCCCTGGGAGGGGCTCAGCGGCTCCTTCCCAGCCACCACGGGCGTTTTCTGCAGCCGGGAGCAGAGCGATGGGCACAGGCAGCCGGGCGTGCAAGGAGCGCGTTCGCTGGAGCAGCGCTAGGACTGTTTTTTTTTTTCCTTTCCCTTAATTTAAATAACTGCCCCCTTCCTCCCGCAGAGCTGCAAACGAACGTGCTCCTAAGGAAAAAAGCCAAGCTTCACTTATTTATTTGTAACCCTCCCGAAGGACACTTGGTGTTTTGCTGCACTGGCTTTCTGTCCACCAGACCTGCGCATCCGAGAAGTTATTTATTTTCGTAGCCCAGGGGAGACGGCATCCTGACCCTTGCTTCCCTCGCTGCCACCAGAGCAGGCTTTCCATGCCTTCGGCTAGCTTTTCTGGGTTGTTTTGAAGCAGATGCAAATGCAGTGTTCGCTCTCAGCCCTGGAAGCTGCTTCAGAGAGCACAGCCTGTGGGGCAGGTTGTGCAGGGATAGACCGTGTTTGGGACCTGGGACGAGCCCAGGGCAGAGAAAAGGAGTGGGCATTGGGGTGTGGGAATGGCCAGGAGGGACCTCCTGGGGAGCTGCCAGCCCCCAGCAAACCCCAGCTCCGGGTTGGGCTTTGCGTCTGGGTTTGTATTTATGTATTTATTTAACATGTTTGGGGCGGGGGGAGGCTCCAGGGGTCGCTTCCCTTTTACGAGGTGAGGTTGGACACGAATGCCACCCCCTTTCTTGCTGACCGTCCTGCCAGTGCTGCATATGTGGCACCTCTTGCCTTTTTTGGGGTGGCTCGATGGGGAGCTCCCCATTGCCCCAAACCTCCCAGCTCGTGCAGGAGGCTGGGGACAGGTGCTCGGCAGCTCCTCTCCCTGGGAAGTGTCCCCTTTTTGCACGTCCCCAGCTGCTTCACCAGGACAGTGCCCTCCCAGTGGGGACCAACGCTGGGTCCAACGCTTGGACACTGCTGGGTCGCTGCGAGGAGCAGCGGGAGCAGCCAGCCATTGGTTTTGTCACAGCCACGTCTCTCCCTGAGCCACCCCAAAGCCAAGGACGCAGACCTGAGACCCAGCTCTTCTTCCAGGACACAACGGGGACAGAACAGCGGACACGGCCACGGAGGATGCCGTGGTCTGGGTGCATTCCCTGGCTCACAGCAGCAGGACCAAAGCCTAGGAAGGCTTGCTGCCTTTCCTGCAGGCACCAGCTGCCCTGCACACTGGAGCGTGGCTCCCAAATCAGCCTCCACTCCCCAGCAGCTCCCCCGTACCCAGTGGGGTGCCCTGCTCTGCTGCCATCGTTATGTTTCAGAGTTAACAGCGAGCTGAAAGGGAGTCGTTCGTCATCCTCCTCGGGTACAGACACGGTGGCTGCACGTCCTGTGCAAGCCCCTGGGTGGGAAGCGATGTCCAAGGGCAGCGGCCAGCGCACACGAGCGTGTCCCCCGCAGCTTGTAAATGTGCCCCCCCCCCCCTCCCCTTAGCCAGGGCGGCCGTTAATGAGTAGCCAGGTGGCGGTGTATGGGATGCGCGCCAAAATAAACCCCAGTTCTCATGAAAGCGCAGCCTCCATTTCTCCATGCCCCTCCTTGATGTTATCTGGGAATCTCAACACTGGCATCTGGGGAGGATTAAATCAAAAAAAACAAGAGAAGAAAAAAAAATAAAATCCAAACCTCCGCCGGCAGCCTGGGCAACAGGGGCTCTGCTTGGTGTGACAAGACATGAGATCGGGGCCATATGTAGCAGCAGATTTGGCTCCTTTTCCCCGCCTGCTGGGCCTGGACCTGTTGTTTGTGCCGTGGCTTTGTGCCTGGAGGAGAGCAGCAGGTTTTTTCTCCGCAGACCTGATCCTTGCACCCGGTCCCGCTTCACTGGGCTCACGCTCCGGGCAAAGAGCAGCACGCGGGCCGTCTGCTGGGCTCTTGTGCTGGCGGTGGCAGCGGAGCCGAGGCAGCAGTGCTCTTTTGACTCCTGTGCCCCGCAGGACACGATAACCCCCCCCGTGTCACTGCGATGGTGACGCACCAGCACCGGTCTGCCAGGGCTCTGCTGGGGACGTCCTCTCCTGGTGGCAGCGAGGCGCACGGCGGCGCTCCTGGGGTGTGCCTGAGCCCCAAAACTGCCACCTCCTCCATGGGACAAAGGCTTGGGTCTGCCCCCACTGCCATGCCAAGGGCATGAAGCAATGGGGTCGGTGGCTGACTAGGGCCTGAGGCCAGCAGCACAAAGTTCTGCCCCCTGGGGACCCGCAGGGATGGGGGCAGCAGCCGGCCTGTGGCAGCCCAGAGGAGGAGCACACCGCGTGGTGCTTCGGGCCCCCAAACCCTCTGTCCCCCTCGGTGTCACCCCCATTGGTACCCCAAAGGCTGCAGGGCACAGTGGGGTCCCTACCCTCCCCCGGGGGGGCTCCAGCTCTGGGCTCCCACCGTGTCTGCAGCACTGCCCGGTCCTGAACGTCGTGTCCCCGGGACCTGGCCAGGAGTGGGGGCCCCACTTTTGGGAAAGGAAAGGGGCCGTGCCCCACAAAGGACACCCAGGTGGCGGGATTTCCTGCGGCACGACAGAGCCGCGCAGCCCAGCTGTGTTCGTCGGGAGGTGCGATGGGCTCAATTTGGAGGCTGTGATTTGTTGTTTTGTTGTGGGGTTTGTTTGTTTGTTTCCTGAGTAGGTTCTAAATTTAGCAGGCACCGCTCACCATCCCTCTTTTGATGGGGCTGCCCGGCAGCTTCAGCTTTTCCCAAGGCACCACGAGGAGAGCCCAGGGCACCCTGGCACCTGGCCCTGCTCGGGTGCAGCCTGGAGGGAAGGGCAGGGCCAGGTGGGCCCCCAGGAGCACCCCCCACGTGTGTCCCCAGCACACAGGCACCTCACTGCTGGGGCATCGTGGCAGCTCCCCTCTTCCACGCAGGGCACGGCAGGAGACGAAGTGCCTGCAGCTCCCAGCATCATCCCTGGGGAGCAGTGGTGGCCCTGGAGGATTCCAGAAGCTCCCCACTATGCCAACAGTCTCACAAAAAAATCCCTGAGATGTGCTGGGCAGCCATCCTTAGGCACCCACAACCCCACGACCCCCTGAGGATTTCAAAGCAGCCAGGGCCATGGCATGCAGAGAGGCTCCCAAAGGTCTGGGCACCCTTCTGGGATGCAGGCAGGAGGCTCCACTCCTCCCCAATCCAGTGAGACGGCAACTGCTGAGCTCTCCCTCCATTTACCCTTCCCTATTGATGGGGGCTTGTCTCAGCCTTGCTCTGCAACAACAGCGGAGCCTCGCACAGGTTGTGGAGCATGGCAGCAGATTGCTGTGCAACCGGCTGCAGAGAGATGGGGAAACCGAGGCACCTGGCCGGGAAATGCTGTGGTGGGGATACAGGCAACCCACGGCTGCCAGACTGCCGAGCCCCTGGCAATCCTAGGAGGGCTGTATGAGAGCCGCAGGTCTGTTTGGCAAGGGGGGGTTGACCCACTTGCAGAGAAACCTTCTCTCCCGGGCGCCCCTGCTCCTGCTCTGCCCTCCCCACAGCCCCAGAGCCCAGCCGGGTGGGAACTGCTCCCCACGGGCCCCTCCAAAGGCTCCTTCCCAAAGGCAGCCCTGGCTGCAGGCTGCCTGGAGGGGAAGAAAAAAAAGCAAAAGGGGGCAGTCAGAGTGGATCGGGCCAGGCTCACGGCAGGGGGCTGCTAGGGAGCCCCCTCCTGCAGGGAGAGACCCCCGGCACAGCATCCCCACCGCTGTGCAGGGGTCCCACAGGCAGCCTGAGGCCTGCAGCCCACCCAACTGCAGGGCTGCGCGGCAGGTGCTCAGGGCACCCCGGATCCGGCCATGGGGCTGTCCCCCCCGCCCCCTATACCCCACCCCGTGCCCCCTTTCGGCCCCCCCCCGGGGCAGGCGGCGGCCCCTTTAAGCGCCGAGCTGCCCCCGCCCCGCCCGCCGGCCCCTTCCCCCTTTTCTATTTTTTTATGAATGAAAAACGGCCTCGGCGGGGCCACGCAGAGCGCGCCGCGCCCATTGGCTGCCGCGCGCCCCTCCCACCCCGCCGGCCTCAATGGGGCCCTGGGAGCGGCGAGGGGGCGGGCTCTCGGACGCCCTCCGACCAATCGCAGGGCGAGGAAGCCGGGGCGGCGGCGCCCCATTGGGCGGTGCCGAGGGTAAACAAGCGGCGCTGGGCGGGGCGCGGCGGGGGCCGCTCGCTCGGGGGCTGGGGGCCGGCGCAGAGCGGAGCGCGGTGCCCGCTGCCCGGGCGAGGAGCGGCGCTTCCCGAGGCTCAGCCCCGGTGCTGGGTGCCCGGCCCCGGCCCTGCCTGCAGCGGGTGAGCCCCCCCCCCACGACGGCCCGAGCGGCTCCGCGGGGCCCGGCCCCGGTGCGGGGCGGGGGCGGTGTTTATGAATGGCGCGGGGTGAATGGCGGGGGGCGCGCGGCTGCGAGGGGAGGAGGGGGAGGAGGTTGGGGGGGGTGGGGGGAGGAGGAGGAGGAAGGGGGAAGGGGGAAGGGGGGGGGCGGAGTTTATGAATGGGGCGGCGTGGGAACGGGCCCGGCTGCGTTGCGGCCCTGCAGCGCCGAGCACCGGCGGGGCCGGGGGGGGGGCCAACGGGGGAGCGAGCGGCGGAGCGGGGAGCTGGGGGCCGCCTGCTCGCGGCGCCTGATGGCACGGCGGGCTCTATAGAAAGCCGCTGACATCACGACGCGGGGGGCTACGGCGGGCCCGCACCGGCCCCCGGCCAGCCCCGGGGGCGGCAGAGCTCGGGGACGGGTCCTGAGATCTCCGCTTTCCCCCCCACCCCACCCCACCCGCCCCCTTACCCCGCAGCCTCGCACCTGCCGGAGCCCAGGCGGGAGCCCCCTTCCCGGGCTGCTGTCGATGCTGAGCGTGCCGGGGGCTCTGTCCGCCTGCCCCGCACCATGGATGGCTTCTACGACCAGCAGGTTCCCTTCATGGGCCCCGGGGTAAGTTTGCCCCATGCCCAATTTCCCCGGTTTCTGGGGGTTCCCGTGGCTGCCCCCTTCCCAGGCCGCTCACGCCCTCGTCCTTGCAGAAGTCGTGCACCGAGGAGGGCCGAGGCCGGCTGGGGTCCGACAGGAAAAGGAAGTTTTTGGAGACCGACCTGGCCCACGACTCGGAAGGTGAGCGGGGCTGCCAGCGGGTCCCTGTGCCCTCGCTGGGTCCTGAGGAGACAGCTCTCCTTGGGCCTGTTGGCTTAGAGAGAGAATTCGGCAAATAGCGGCCCTTTTATTTATTTTTCTGTCGAGTGCCTGAGTCTTTCACTCTGTTCCAGAGCTCTTCCAGGATCTCAGCCAGCTCCAAGAGGCCTGGCTAGCTGAAGGCAAGTCTTCACCTCCGCCTTTTGCCATGTAAAATCTGTGCGCAAGCATTTTTTGAGGACCGAAAGTGCTATAAAACCTTTGTTTTTATTTTTTTTAGCTCAGGTCCCCGACGACGAACAATTTGTCCCAGATTTCCAGTCTGACAACTGTAAGTACTGCTTACGGCTTTTGTTCTCGGGGGTGGAAGCGTTGAGGTGCCTGTGCAAAACGTCGCGCTTGCTTTGGGGTCGCTTCCTCGGGGAGCGGCTGCTGCCGAATCTGAAACCCTGAAGCTCTCTGCCTTTGGGGAGAAAGCACGTGTGTGTGTGCTGTTCGGGCTCACGAAGACAAGGCTCGCAGTTCCCTGCGTCTCATAACGGGGAAAACTACAGCCAACCGCATGGAAATATCTCTAACTGATCTCTGGGCTCCTCTGAGACTCGCTGCTTGTTCCTAGTAACGTTGATTTGCTTATAAATGCTGCTTTTCCTTTTCAAGTGGATGGGAGAGCCCGTGCTGGGCTTGTTGGTTAGCCACAATCTCTGCAGTTTCTGGAGCTTTTTGCAGTCCTGGCCTAGCGCTGTTGGCAAGAGCAGACCTGAGCGGTGAAACTTGAGCTGCTTTAAGCAGCATTAATCTCTGGCAAGCAAGCACGTTTAAAAAAGGAGGCCAGTGAAAATGCAGTCCCTCTTGAATTGCATAATAGAGAGCGAGCTTTTTCCTAGTCGTGGTTCATTGCCCAAACCAGTCAGCGGCCAGGGCAGGGGCTGGTGTGCAGTTAATGGTGTGTCGGGCTTGCACCAGGCTCGGTGCCGACAGTCCTGGCACTGAGGGCTGGAGGGGGTCGGGATGTGTTGGGTTGTTACCTGGAGAGCAGAACTAGCAGCCTAGCGTTCCTAGCTGCCTTCTGCTGCTGAACCAGACAGCCGCAGAACTTAAAGGAAATCAAATTTAGCCTGCAGTCGAACAGATTTCTCATTCCAGCTTTGTCACAGCATGCAGCAGAGTATCTTATACTACAGTAAACGCATGTTAATTATTGCCCTTTGATTACTTCTGAGTGGGAAGCTTGCCATTAAACTGTTCCAGACAGCCCAAGTTTCAGATGCGCTTTTTTTTTTTTTTCCCCCCCCTTCTCCCCTGAGATAAAAGGCAAGCCCGGAGTCAGAAACGCGGCTCGCTGTTGACATCCTGGTGCAGCCCGTCAGCTCTTGCTCGGAGCAGTGCAAACTGCAGCGTGCGTGGGAGGGCGGCTCGGAGAGCTGGAGCTGTTTCCAGTGCCTTTTGGCAGTCTCTTGTTTCCTTGTAACCTGAAGAGCTCAGGGAGAGGAGACAAACTTTTCTGGGCGATGCAGGGAGGGAAAAGCATTTGGTCGAGGCTTTTAAATGTTCTTTTAACCTGCTCGGCCTCTGCAGCCCCGGTGATGATGTCGCTTGGAAGGCGATGTCCCTGCATGACTTCCCGCTCCGATAACCTTCCTGAACTCTCCTGGGGAGATAAAGCAGAGCTTTCTCTTGCTGTTGGGCTGGGCTCGGGGAGTTTGGCTGAGTGCTCGTGCACACAGAGGCTTGTGGGGCTTGACAGCAGCTCCTGGGGGGCACGGTGGTGCCCTGCCCAGGGAGCCCAGCTCCCCCGTGGAGTCCCCAATGAGCGCTACAGCTCAGGGGGTGACAGTGCTTGAGAGCACCTGCAGTGGGGGAACCACGAGGGACAGGTCCCGCTCAGCTCTGAGCCTGTGGCCCACATGTGCTGGGCCAGGTCCTGGCGGCGCTCCGAGCTGCAGCCCTGCTCGCACCCTGCTGAGCCCCCACGTAGCGTGCTGGCCACCTGCTCGCAGGTTGGGGCTTTCTGCAGGAACGGGCTCGGAGCTGGGGTTTGGCAACAAGGCATGCACGGGTGGTGGGCAGCACATCGCCTGCAGCCTCTTGTGATGGGGAGAAAATGTGTCCATGTGGACGGGGAAAGCAGGGCTCCTCTGAATAAAGTGTGTGTTGTCCTTGGTGCCCTTGGTGGAGCCGCGAGAGGCTGGGTTTGGTGCTTTTTAAGCCACCCAGGAAATATGGGATTCCCCAGAGCTGCCCTCTGGGTATTCAGGGGGCCTCCAGGCGGAGGGGCAGCTCCCGTGCCTGGTGGGGTAATTTTCCTGGTGGGGACAGGCACATTGCTGGAGAAGCAGATCCTCCTGCCAGGATGAGCAAGCTGTGCGTGCCACCCACCTACCTCACCAGGTGTAGGGCTAACATGTCCTGTGTCCCTTGTCCTCTGTCCTGTGTCCCTTGTCCTCATGCTCTGGCGAGAAGAATATGCGCATGGTGTAGTATCTTGATCAGTTGTTAAAATAACCAGGGAGAGATAGGATTGTGTTGTGGAAAGCAAGCATTGAGAGGCTTTTTTTTTTTTTTTTTTCCTCTGCAGGCGCAAGGTGTGAAGGTCTTGAAGGGTGTCCCTAGTTTTTCTGGGGGGAGAGGTTGGTCCCTGGGGACTTTTGCCCCCCTGCTGGGATGGTTTGCAGCTAAAGTGGTGAGCAGGGCGTGGAGTGGGTTTTCGTACACGCCGAAATTAAAGAAGGAGGCTTGTTTCCGAGGAAGGATTGTTTAAACAAAGGAAAGCAGGAGCACAGCTTCTATTTCTGGCTCCTCTCCTGGTGTGACCTTGGGTGCGTCCTGCTCCAGCGGTGCCGGGCGCGGTGGGACGCAGGGGCTGGCAGAGAGTTTGGTGCCCATGGCAATGGCTGGAGTGGGTGCCGAGGTCCCCGAGCTGGTGGCTGTGCTGGGAGTGGGGCTTCAGTCACTTCCCCTCTCCGTGGGCAGCGGGTGCTAGCAGCAGCAGAGCTCCTGTCCTCAAAGCTCACCGCGTGCCATCCAAATCAGGCCTCAAGGCTCAGAGCCCTGGCAGCCCCAAACAGCTTTGGGGTGTCCCCTTCATGTGGCCAAGTCCCGGAACGGGTGAGCCTCTGGGCTGCTCCCTCCGTTGGCTTTTTTAGCTTTTAATTACAGCGAGGAGCGAAGGAACCAAGAGGTTTGGAGCGCTTGTGCTCCTGCCATGCCTTTGTTGCACCGGCTGCTGGGGCAGGGTGTACCTTTCCTGCTCAGTACCTGGAAAACCGAGGTCAGTTGTGGCACGTTCTTCCTTGCCAGCAGGGAACCGAAACCCAAATACCAGGCCCTGTGGGCTGCTCGGACTCTGGGGCAGGAGAGCAGCAGGGCCGGGGACCCAAAGGCAGCTTGGTGCGAGCCGTGGCTGCGTGACGCTTTCCCCGAGCGGCCGCCCGCGTTTATTTTGTCTTTCTCCTCGCTCCCTGCTCTCGCCGAAGGGCGTTCCGGCCCCAGCGCCTTGCACAATCGCCTGGGCTTTGAATGAACTTGGCGGAAAGGCAGCGTGGTGAGGAGCAGCGCGGGCCAGCCCCGCGGTGTTTGTGTAAGGAATCCAAACGTTGCACAAAGTCCGGGCTGCTCGGCGCAGCCAGCTGGTCTCTGTTATGATCTGAAGGATCGTTTCCCTTTTCTTGAATGGCAGCGCTAAGCTCTGGGGAAATTTTTCTTTCTTTCTGTCTTTTTTTTTTTTTTTTTTTTCCCCAACCGCATGAATGGAGCGCTCCAAATTGTTTGTGAATGGAGGGTGGTGCCCGCTCCGAGAGGTTTTTTTTTTCTTTTTTTTTTTTTTTTTTTTTCCTTCAATGAATAACCAGACCCCATTGTGCGGCTGGCGGAAAAACAACCCTGCTCGAACAACACGGAGCCTGTTAGGGAGAAACATGCCCGTGATAGGCAGCTGGAGCCCTTCCAAAGCAAGTTTCCCCTCTGCTTTCCCGTGCCTCGCGGGGTGCCTGGGCTTCACAGCCTCTGCGCTGGCCCCCGTTAACACCCGAAATGCTCGGGAGCAGCCTGGCCTCGCTCCTGGGGAGGGGCTGGGGGGGGGAAACTTGTCTCCGGGGGGGGGTTCCAGGGAGCGTAGGGGCTGTGTTTGCTCAGCCTGGGCTTCGTGTTTCAAATACTCCCTGGAGTTTTTTATGCCCTTGGTACCAGCTGTGCTGGGCTGCTTGAGGGGGGGCTGGGGGAGGATCAGCAGCTCTTTAAAGGTTTTGACAAATTAGGGGAGCAGCTAATTACCTGGCAAGCTGTGAACAGTTGTCCTGGAGCTATTCACTCCTCTCTGGCGTAACTGGGCTGTGTTTAGACTTCTCACGAAGCTAATACTCTACTTCCGACTGGTCTTGGCTCTCCGGTTCAGGCATGGTTTAGGTAAAGATCTCGGCCACGCTTTCCCTTTCCCAGAGCGTCCGCTTTTAGATTTAAGAGGTTAAGTGTATATTGCCCCATTTAAAACGCTTATATATATAGTGAGTGGGCCTGGCGGTGCTGTGGGGGTGGATGTCTTGGAGTTTCACAGCCCGTTTGCCCCTTGGACTCGTAACACCATGGCTCTCCTCCGCTGTCCCCTGGTGGTCCCGGGGCTGTGTCCCCTTGGTCACGAGGCTGCGCCCAGGAGATGCGGGGCTGCCAGCTGGCTGCTTGCCGCTCCTCGCCACAGCTCTGCCCCGCTACTTTGGAGCCAAGAGAGCCCGTGCCAGCTCTCCCTGCCTGCATCTCCCACTCAAACCACGAAGCTGCCGAAGGTGGTGGTGGGAACAGAGCTTGGGCTCGTTGCAGACACGGCGTGCAGCAGCTGAGGGGCTGGGCAGAGGGCAGCGTGATGCTGTACGGCCAGGCTCATCGCCCCTCGCGGGAGGGGTTTGGGTCTGGGTCTGGGTGCCCTTGCTGTGGGGTTTGTGTGCTGGCGGCACCTTGCCCTCCCTGCCACCATGGCTTGGTCCGCTGGGAGGATGGACCTGTAGGGCCTCCAGCCTGCTGCGGTGTGGTTATGTGATGCTCCTGGCCCCGAGGCTGTGCATCTGAACCCTCAGCACCCAAGAGGATGCTCCCCAGGGCTGGCAGCACCCATGGCTTGCTCCCACGCTGGGTCAGAATCCGTGGTGGTGGAACCAGGGCTGGGAACACACAGTGACCGTGTCCTCCTCCTTCTCCTCCTCCTCCTCCTCCTCCTCCTCTCCTCTCTCGTTCCAGTAGTCCTGCACGCCCCACCTCCGGCCAAGATCAAGCGGGAGCTGCACAGCCCTTCCTCGGAGCTGTCAGCCTGCAGCCACGAGCAGGCTCTCTGTGCCAGCTATGGAGACAAGTGCCTCTACAACTGCTGGTAGGTCGCCGGAGGCGAAACCCCTCCGGGCAGCACAGGCTGCTTCTGGCACCCTCTCAGAAGCCCAGCAGATGGGGCTGGGTGGCAGGGAGCATCCCATCAACATGTGCCCCCCATGGCACTGGATGTCGGCACTGGAGCCAGCAGGAATTTGGGGTCCCCCGTGGCACTGGGAACAGAGGGGTGGTCGAGCTGTGGGTGCAGGGAGGGCGAGGGCTGTACTGCGGTTCCCTTGGGGACGCCACCCACCCGGCCACATTGGCTTTATCACGGAGCCACCAGCACCATCCTCACCGTCCCCTCTTGCCCCCTGCAGTGCCTACGACAGGAAGCCCCCCGCTGGGTTCAAGCCATTAACGCCGCCCGCCACGCCGGTGTCCCCCACGCAGCCGGGATCCTCCCTGCCAGCCCCGGCGGTGCAGGCGGCTGCCCATGGCGCCCCAGCGGCCCCGCTCCGCAGCGCTGTGCCCGCCCCGCACCCGCTGCACGAGCAGAGGCAGCAAACCTTCGCGGTGCCGCGGCCGCCTCACCAGCCCATGCACATGCCAAAGATGATGTCGGAAAACCAATACCCCGCAGAGCACAGGTAAGGATCGGCGGCCTTCCAGCTGTGGGGAAGGGAGGTGGGACACCCGGCCCCTCGTCCCCTTGCTGGGGTTGCAGTGTTTTGGGGCTTCTAGGAACCTGGTGCTGTGGGGCTGGGGGACCACTGGTGTGCTGTGTGCAAGGCGCTCTGCACCGGGATGTGGCCGAGGAGCAAAAAGCTGCTGCACCAGCAGCCCAGGGCAGAGGCTGTGAATCCTCCTGCTGAGATCTCCTGGCCCCCCAGTGGACTGGCTGGCTCAGTGTGCTGAGCCATATTAGGATTTTGGGTGCCATCTTGGCACCCAAAATTTTGATTTCTTTTGATTCTTTTTCCCACCTGGGTTGGCGCTGCAGCCCCTCACCCTCATCAGCCAGCTGCAGGACGGGTGTCACGTTGCCCTCGGGGTGATTTGGTGAGGGGAGAGGAGGATTTGGGGGCTGCAAAGGAGACACACCGCTTCCCTTCCTCATCAAGCTGTGGCAGTGCCATTGGGGTGTCCCCTTGGGGCACGCAGTGGGCGCCCAGGACGCGCATCCCTCTGCAAGCAAAGGGGGGCAGCAGCTGGCCCCGGCCCGGAGCTCGGCTCCGGGCGACCTTCGAGCTATGCGGGGGGCTGGCCGTGACCCATCTGGAAGCGCCATACCAGCACGGGGCTTGGGTTTCACTCAGGAAGGGCAGGGGGACGCGGGTCGGAAATGGAGTAATCCCAGCCCGTCAGCTGGGGGGGATCTGGTTACAAAGCCAAATGGCGCACGGCGGCCCCGAAAGGACCGGGCGCGCGGAGATCGCCTTTCAAGGTGCTGGGCCGGGCAGGGGATGCGGCAGCAGCACCCCCTCGGGATGGTCCCGTACCCCCACGGTAGCACAGAGCCTGGGCGGAGGGCACCGGTGCCTCTGGCTGAAAATAGTGCTCCTGCCGCCCCGCGCGAGGTTTAATCCCAGCAGATTAGCAGCCAGCTGGCTCTGCGGCGCTGCGCAGGGGATTTGGCTTTGCGTAAGCGCCTGCAGGGCTGCAGCGTCCTCGGGCCCCACGGCTCTGCCTCGCCGTGATGCCACCCCACTGCCTCCAGGCTGGGTTTATTTCTAATTATCGGGGGTTTGGTTTTGTTTCCCGTGCTTTTATCCAAGCAGCCTTGGTAAGGTGTGTGTCGGGGGTGCCCCCTGTGCCTTCCTGCTCACCCAGCTGAGGGTCCCCATCCCTTGGCTGGGGAACCCGTGGTCCTGCTGCATGATGCAGACGGGTGTCCCACTGGCTGAGCCATCAGCAGTCGCCCCATGCACCCCAGGTGCCCCCGTGGTGCCTGCCTCAACCCCTTGGTGACGCCGTGTCCCTTTTCCCCCAGGTTTCAGAGGCAGATGTCTGAGCCCTGCCACCCCTTCCCGCCGCAGCCCGCCGTCCCCGGGGACGGCCGCCCCGTCTACCACCGGCAGCTGTCGGAGCCCGTCGGCCCTGCCACCCCCCACCCCGCTCAGGGATTCAAGCAGGAGTACCACGACCCGCTCTATGAGCACGCCGGCCCCAGCCTGCCTGCCCCCCCTGGGCACAGCTTCCAGTCCCCCATGGGCATCAAGCAGGAGCCCAGGGACTACTGCATCGACTCAGGTGGGTGGCAAGCGGGGCGGGCTGTGACGTTGGATCTGTGCCCCGTGCAGGCAGGGAACAGCGGTGCTGTAGGGTTGTCTTTTTTTATTTTTCCCCCTCTTTTCTTTAAAAGGGGCGACGCAGGCATTCCCCAAACGCTGCACGCTGTGACTGTGCGCTCCTGCGTGCAGCAGGGGGTGTCCCCAGGGCCTGTGCCCACCCTGCTGCAGTTTCTGGTGGCTGGTGCTGAACCCCACCAGCATCACGGAAAATCCTCTAAGCGCCTTAGGGCCTAAAAATACTGTGACCTCAGGCTGGCGGGAGGTGGTTCGGTGCAGCCGAGCAGATGGCAGGGGAGGGAGGCAGCCAGAAACCCCACGCTGCTCATGGGCTCCTGCTGCCTCCCTTAGCGTGTGGCCCAAATAATTTGGTGGAAACATGCACTGATGCAGACTGTGCCACCCGTGGTTGTTCAAGTGCCCCCCGCCCATGTAAATTACACCATTTTCTCCCCAAAGATAGGCATGAGGTGGCACAAGGCAGTCTGGGGAGGGACAAGATGCCCAGGAGAGATGGTGCTGTGAGGCTTACCACTGCCTTTTCTCCCTTGCAGAAGTGCCTAACTGCCAGTCCTCGTACATGAGGGGGGGCGTCTTCCCCAGCAGCCACGACGGTGAGTGTGCCTCCTGGCTCGGGGCTGGGAACTTTGGGATGGGTCACATCGCCGTGTCCCTCCCCAGCCCTCCATCCTGTCCCTTGCGAGGGCCTTGGCAGGGTCTCTCTGTGCCCAGGGTTTTAGGGTTTTCCTTGTGCCAAGCCTCTCCCCCGGGCAGGGATGGGATTGGGGTGAGGGCTCAGCTCCTGGGGACCGTGTGCTGTTGCATCCCCTGGTGCAGGCCAAGCATGGGCTCTGTCTCCCCGGGGCTGATTCAGAGGTGAGAAAGGTTCATGGCCACCCAGTAGCTAAGGACGGGTCCCCAGTAGTGCTGGCAGACCCTGTGGTTCCTCTCCCACCACCCAATCAGGTCTGGCAGAGCCACGGGACACCCCAAAAATACCAGGAGCACCACGTCACCTGTGAGGGACGTGATCCACCTCGCGCCCTGGCACCGGGTGTGCGCTGTGAGGGCATGGGAGCAACGCGCCGCCCCGTGTAATCCGGGATAACATGCCCAATATAGCTGCTAAGAGGGTTTTGGTTATTCCAGCTCCTTGGGGTGAGGGGAGGACAGATCTGTGCTGCGCTCAGCTAGCCGGACATGGCAATGAAGCCGATGGCATGGCCAGAAATAACCACGGAGGGGGCAGCTCCCGGCCCTGGGACACCGGGTCTCTGAGCTGGCTTGGGCCCAGCCAGGTGTCGTGAGGATGGGGCGGGGGCCCCTTGCTAACGGGAGGGCTCTTTCCCCTAGGATTTTCGTATGAAAAGGACACGCGATTGTACTTCGATGACACGTGTGTGGTACCGGAGAGACTGGAGGGTAAGCAGCCAGCCAAGGGGCGGCGGGGGCAGGCTCCGCACCCAGGGGTGCCCACAGAGGAGCCACCGGGTTCAGAGGCCGCTCAGCGTCACTGCTGTGCCCTGGCCCGGTCATGCCCTTGGGGCTGAGCATGTCCCCTTGTCCCGGGGCTGAGCCGGCTGTCTCGCTGTGGACAGGTAAGGTGAAGCAGGAGCCCACCCTGTACCGCGAGGGCCCTCCCTACCAGCGGCGGGGGTCCCTGCAGCTCTGGCAGTTCCTCGTCACGCTCCTGGATGACCCCGCCAACGCTCACTTCATCGCCTGGACCGGCCGCGGCATGGAGTTCAAGCTGATCGAGCCCGAGGAGGTATGGGGCGTGTGAGGGGTGGGGGGCAGCCCCTTCCCCACCCACGGGTGATGCAGAGGAAGAAGCTGCTTGGGGAGCAATTGAAAGCAGCTGCGGCACCGAGCCGTGTGCTGTGGGTAATTACCCGTAATGTCTGCTACGCCGTGCATGGAAATTGCGGCGGTGAAGCAGCTTTTCTGGCAGGCTCCCCCAAATCAAACGTCTTTTGATTCAGCCTCTGGTTCCGTGCCGGCTGCGTTGTGGCAGCCGGAACCGCCCGAGTGCTTCTCGTGCCCATCACCTGTGGGCTGGGCTCAGAGGGGCCGGGGTGAGGCCATGCCCTGGTTCCAGGCCCTGAGCAGCATCCCAGGGCGGGCAGAACCTGTGGGGTTCAGCTTTCAGAGGGGACCTGTGCCCAGACACAGGCTGGAGCTGTCACGGCTGTGGCCTTTTGCTCTCTAGGTGGCACGGCGCTGGGGTATCCAGAAGAACCGTCCGGCCATGAACTACGACAAGCTGAGCCGCTCCCTGCGCTACTACTACGAGAAGGGCATCATGCAGAAGGCAAGTGGCCCCGTGCCCACCTAGGGGTAGCCGTCCCCAGCATCACTCCCCTGTCCTGGCATGCCACAGGAGGGGCAATGCCATTACCAGCCCGGCCCAGCCTCTCATTCCCAGCCTCTGATGCCTGTTCTGCTTGCAGGTGGCCGGCGAGCGGTATGTCTACAAGTTCGTGTGCGACCCCGACGCCCTCTTCTCGATGGCCTACCCCGACAATCAGCGCCCCTTCCTGAAAGCGGAGCCCGACTGCCACGTGAACGAGGAGGACACGCTGCCGCTGACGCACTTCGAGGACAGCCCCGCGTACCTCCTGGAGGTGGATCACTGCGGCGGCCTTCCCTACGCGGAGGGCTTCGCCTACTGACTTGGCCGGCCGGCACAGCGACGAGCACTAGCACCTCCGGTTTGGGCAAATAAGGGCAATGGTTTTGTAAAGAATACTTTTTGCCATTTCTTATATAACAAAAACCGACACCAACAAAACACAAAAGGAGATGAGACGCGTGTGCGCACACACAAACTGGCCTTTACCTGTAAGCGCAATTTGGAGGAAGCTAAAAGCCCCGGTGTGTGTCAGCGCTGAGTCCACAACCTTACTGTCCAAGGGCTAGTGCGTAGGACTGCCCGTGGCTGGCACCTCCCGCCAGGCATCCCAGAGGTGTTTTGGGGAGAGGGGAGCTAAACACCAAGTCTCTGACCCAGGCCACGTTTCTCATGAGCAAGCGACGGCCGATGGCTTCAGCAGCGCCCGTGAGACTGGTCTAGACGGTGTGACTGTGTAGCGAATTGTCACGACAATCTGCTTTGCATCGATCACAATATGCGTAGCTGCCTTGTGTGTTGGAAAGGGCTTCGATTTGCACAGGCGAGGGGTGTCTGGGGGGGCTCGGGCTGGGGGCACACCGTGCCCGTGCCCCAGGGCTGATGTGCATGGTGTCCCACCCCGAGCTGGAGCAGCCTTCTGCCTTCTTCCTGGACAACACCTTCCCGCCCCACCTCGTTCCCCTCGAGTGTTGCTCTCCGATGTAACAGTCCCTTAGCCTGCCCCCCCCCCCCTCTTTCCTGGGTTCCCCTCAATTCTCTTCCCCAGCTCAGGCTCTGTGCGATGGGTTTAATTTCAGGGGAGGAGATAGTGTCACAATCTTCCTCCCCCCCCCCCCCTTTTTTTTTTTTTTTGGAATGTTTTTAGGAAAAAAAAATCTAAACTTTTTTTTTTCCTGTAGATTTTTTTTTTTTGTATTTTAAGGCAAAGCTATTTTCTGCAGCCCTGCTGCTGTGCCCTGGGGCAGCTGGCAGTGCATGGGGAGCTACCCCGGCTGCCCCCAGCCGTGTACGTGCCCCCACGGCACTGAAGTTTCTGGTCCACTCCATTTCACTGCTCGAGTCCTTGCTCCTGGGGGGGGTCCAAGACTGAAAGGGCAAGAGCTCAGCCTCATTCCCTTCTGAGCACAGTGGGGCTGGGCTGTGGGGCCCCCTACCCACTGCAGCTCCCCGTACTCCTCCACCTCTCATATACGCGTAACCCCACCAGCTACATGTTTTTGTTGTAAATGCTGTATAGGAATTTTTTTCTCCTCCTTAGTTAGCTTTGTTTGGATTTTTTTTTTTTGGACTGAGTCATTCTTTTTTTTTTTTTTTTTTTTTTTTCGGGGAAGTATGAAGATTAACTCCCAGTAGGCTTGGTTGCTATCCCTGTGATGTACAAGTGGCCCGTGCCATCGGGAAGCATTGGATCACGGGAGCTGCACCTTGGGGACAGCTGTAAGCATTTGCTCAGTGTGGCAGGTCTACGGTGCAGGAAGGGGTTAATCTGAGGACTGATTTCAAATAACCTTTACTTGAGCAGGGCTATGTATCTCCTGCAAAGCTGCATTACGTTCTGTACTGTGTACAATAAAGGATCTTGCTTTCTGTTCCTCCTGTCTGCCAGGGCTGTGCTTGGCATGTGCTGTGAGCTGGTGGCAGGGCCACCACTGCTGGGGGGATTGGGGCTACCCAGGGAGGGGGGAAAAGGATGGGTGGGCTTCTCCACCTGCTTTTGAGGCAGAACCGTGTGTGGGGACTGTGTCTGAGGCCCCTGGGACCACTTGGAGGTGAATAGGGGAGGAGGGGTGAAGCCTCTGTGCTTGGCTCTCCTGCCTCATCTCCAGGGCTCACAGCACCTTCACAAAGCCATGTCCAGCTAGGGGATCCGCTCGAGTTGGGCCAGTTTCTCCCCTGTGGCCACTGATTTAATACAGCCTGCTCCTGAGCACTGCCATAGGGGAGGTAGGGCAGCGTCTGTCCCCTTTGCTCACCCCCGGAAACTTGAGACCCCACCAAGGGCACCAGGAGCCAGAGCGCAGCTCTCAGTGCTTCACCTTGGGCTTTTAGCAGCTGGCAAGCTGAATAAACTGCTCCACGTAAATCAAACCTGGGGCCTCTCGTTTGTCACCTGAGGACTGGGATTTGTGATTTGCGTGGGTGCTGCAGGGCACAATGCCTCTCCCACGTCATCCATGCATGAAGCCACGTCTCCCACCCCAGCAGTGCTGGCCAAGGTGGCCCTGAGCTCACCGAAGTTAGCCAGCAAAATCAATGCAACCTGTACAAAGCCTTCCACAGAGTTAAACGGGCTGCTTAGTCCCTGAAGGCACCTCCTCATGCTGCCTGGAGAGCTCCATGGCACCAGCCTTGGTGTTTCAGCATGCAAGCACGCTGTGGGAGCCTCCAAGCGATGCTCAGCTGCAGCCATCCAGACATGGGGAGACAGCCCAGAGGGAAGGAGCATCAGGAGGGCTTTAATCCAAGCTATTAAATCAGATCTAATGTCGAAGTGGGCTGCTCCATGCTTCAGACAATGGGGGTGGGAAGGTGCAGGGCCAAGCTCCCTTCAGAGCCCCCACCTGCCTGGGGTCTGGTGCACATCCTCCTCCCATCACCAGCAGGCTGAGCCCCCTCCTGGAGGAGGCATTTGGCCACAAGGGCCTGGGCAGGGGGGAATTTCTGTGCACAGTGCCTTGCCCTAAGGACACAGACACCCACAGAGGTGCACATGCTCTTTGCCAGGCTGTGGAAAGCCAGCCTCTTGCTGAAGATCTCAGCTCCAGTCGCTGATGCCCAGTAATCGCATTTTAACAGGGATTGCAGTAGACCGAGCGCTGGAGCTTGGGATAGAACAAGGGAAAACCAGGGCACGGGCAGCACTGCTGGCCGGGCAGCTGGGAAGCAGCTGGCCCCAGGAGGCAGGACCTCAACCCAGCAGCACAGTGAGCGAGTGAGCACCGCACGTTTCAGGATGTGACTACCAGGAAAGACTCCAGCGACTTCACACTGCTTCAGCAGCACTGGACCAGCTGCAGGAAGGGGTGCATCCAGCACTGACAATGCGGAGAGCACCGGGCTGCACCCCATGGCTCTGAAGTCCCAGGTGTAAGCACACAGAGAAGTGCAGATTCTGGTTTTCCAAGCTGCTGCCCCATCACATCTGTCATGATCCCACAGCATCCCCAGCGACGTTCACCCCCAAGATTTGCCCCAGTGCCTCGCAGTACCTGCCTCCTCCCACAGGGTAAGAGCTTGTTTTCACCAGGTAAATAGCTCAAAAGCTGCTCAGATGTGAGACACACACTAATGATTTTTTGGAAAAGAGGGGACCATACAGGGGAGAGCATTGCTACGGCCCTATGCACATCCATAATTTACTGCGTGCGTTTTTGCTCTCCCCATCTCTGATGGATATAGCTAGACTGGAATCTGTCCAAAAAGCAGTAGAGAAAGCCAAAGGTCTGCAATGTATTTTACAGAGGGGCATATAAATAGACTAGCTTTTCTTTTTTTATTTTTGTGGCTCAGGAACTTCATATTTAATAGTCCACAATGGAGTTTTCCATCCCTTACTGGAAAAGAATTTGCAGGAAGCGTTTCTGTGCCCTGGGCAAGGCCTCAGGGGCAAGGTCCCCAGGGCAAGGTCTCCCCAAGGTGCTGTGCAGCCAGCAGCAGCTCTGCCCCAGCCTGGAGGTGCACCGTGGCTTCAGCCAGCTCCAAGCCTGGCTTTGCAGCTCCCTGGCTTTGCAGCTCGGGCGTCCAGCTGCCTGCTGGTGGCCCTGCCCGGGGCCACATCCCAGGCAGCTCTTCTCTTCCCCAGCTCATCAAGCACTCGGTTTTAAAACGAATGGCTTCACTCGGCTTTTAAGCACCTGCAGCAAAGTGAGCGGCGGCACTTGAGAAGTCAACTTCAAGGTGAGGAGCTCCGGAAAAAAAAAAAAAAAAAAACAAAAAAAAAAAACACAAAACACAGCAATAATGTGAGTGAGGCGACTTGAGGAGCACACACTCCCAGGAGCATCCCCAGGGGTGAGGAGGGACGCAGCTCCATTTGCATCGGTCTGGCACCACCTCGTGGATACCCATCCTCAGCTCCTGGCCCCCGTGGCACTGCGTGGACCCATAGCATAAAGTGACAGGGCACCCAGAAAGACCTTTGGTCCCCAAAATGCGGCTGCGTTTGTGCTCAGGTTCCCAGGCACACAGCAGCACCGTGCTGCAGAGCAGGAGCCGCAGCTGGACTGACTGCGTGCAGGAAGGAAAGAGCCTCCTCCCGGGCTCGCATTGGGAAGAAAGTGAGGGCTTCTTGTCCCCACAATGTGTCCTTTTCCTCTCTGCATTGGCAAAGTTCAGGAAAAGTTGCGAAGGCACTTTGAAAAGGGGAGGAAGGGGCACCCACAGCCGGGGAAGGGGGCAGGGAGCCGGGGCCAGGCTGCCGGGACCCTTCCCGAGCCCTCGGTGCTTCTCCACGAGGAGCGGCTCCCCGGGGCGAGCTGCACCCCTGCTAACAGGAATTTCTGTGGAAAAACTCAGCTTTTGGCTCGGCGGCAGCCCCGGAGCCAGGAGAGGGCAGCAGCAGCCCGGGCTGCCGCTCAGCAAGCCGTGCAGGCACTCGTCTTCAGCCCGTGAAGCGCTCCGAAAAGGCTGAGAAAGAAAAGCAGTGTGTGTAGGCAGCGAGCAGAGAGCAAAGCCACGCTGGGCAGGCTAGCGGTACTCTCTAGGTGCTCAAAATGGCTTGGTTTTAAGGGGAAAGAAAATGACCTGCCTTTGAATGCAGTCTGGAAATGAGGAGGTTTCTGCAGCCTTTGCTAAAGATGCTGTGGGTTTTTTACCAGCCCTGCTGCAGGGCCCTGTGCTGGAGGCCCTGTGCTCTTGTGGCTTCGCCCAGAGCAGTGCAGCATCACGAGAGGTGCTTGAAGCACTGCACGGTCAGGCTGGCTTCTCCTCTCTCGGCTTTCTGCCCCTGCAAGGACAGACCAGAGACACTGGGGAAATTTCTGCTTTGGCCCCCACTTCCATCGGTCCCCCAAATGCAGGCTCCTGCATTTCCCTCCTGGCCCAGCCTGAGGTTGGCAATTACACCATGGTGAAAAACCTCCTGCAGATTTCCACCCCAGCACCACCTTTTTACATCAGGACTTCCCTTTTAGACTGGCCAGACTGGTAGCACCCTCCTGGTGTGGGGTGATGTCACTGGGCGTGAAGGCTCCCTGTGCCCAGCCCCACCGGGGCGAGTCCCAGGGCTGGTGCATGGCAGGAGGACATCCTTATGGCCGTGCTGAAACCCTCCCTGCTGCTCCCACGCGTGCCACACAGCCAGCCAGGTCCTGCTTCCTCTCTGCGTGCTCCCTGGTGCACGGGCACCGCATCCCTCTCCTGGCTTCGGGCACAAGAGTGAGCCCACTGCTGCACAGCCTCTGCCATCAGCCAGGCTCACCAGACTTCGATTTTTGTTTTTCTTTTTTAGTTCACACCCTCTGCAATCACAGCAAAGCGCAAATTTGTTGCTCGCTGTTCTCCTGAAATGAGTCACTAAAAGAGGAGTCTCATAACGTTGCCAGACGCATCCTGTTTGCCTCTCTCTGAGCGTAACGAGACAAGAGACCAGCTCACGGTGCCAGCTGGGCCCCAGCCTGCCTGCCCTTCAGGATTCACCCTCAGCCGGGACAGAGCAACCCCTCACCATTCCCACCTCATCTACCAGGCAGCTGACCAGCCCTTTCCACCCCAGGTTTGTATGGAAGCCCTGCATGTCCATCGGCTGTCTGTGATCACAGTCCTTTTACTGAGCATGCAAGCAGGAGCTCCTGCATTTCTGTGTTGGGCTTGGAGCGCCAAGCAGCTGCAGCAGGGAGGGCTGCAAAGGAGATTTTGGGTGCTGGGAAAGCCTCTGTGAGCTTCTGAACTCGAAGCTTTGGGCTGATGAATGCAGTGGTTTTCCATGTTTGTAAGTGTGCTGCATTTGGTAGGTGCAAGAAGAGTTTCTTGATGCCTGCTTTATGCCAGGCTGGAAGCTTGGTTTTGGAGGTACCAGTGTCCAGTGCTCAGGCACAACAGTTCTCGTTTACATCCAGCAAACTGTTTCACCACACTCAGTGTCCATTTTTCCTTCCCATGGGCTATGGAAGGAAGGAGCATCAATACCTTCAAAATCGTCACAGCTGGTGCTGCGGTCACACCAGCAACTGGCAGGCATTGCCAGACTTGCAGCAAGACTTCTGGGCCAGCGAGGGCCACAAGGTTTGTACACTACTGGCATTTTTATGTAAGTGATAAAGAGTTTTCATCCGCCAGGTGAGAGGATTTGACAAGCTCTGGCTGGATGGCTCATAATAATTTTTTTCTTTTCTTTAAAACTGCTGATGGTTTGCGGCGCAGTTGGGACACATCCTCAGCTGCACGCCTGCAGGCGGTGAAGGCTCACCAGCCTCAAAGCATGCCCACATTTCTGAGGGAGCATTTCAAAATGATTTCATACCTTTGTTATGGAAAAGCCATAAATGAACAGGATCAGCAATGCGATCATTCTCAGGAGCACACGAGCCAGCCTATGGGGGGCGTCCTATGATGAAAGCGGTACAGGATGAGCAGCAGAGGTACCGTAGTGGAAGGGGCTGAGGATGTGGAGCTCTGTGGGCACAGCAACATGTCCTGCAGCAGCCCTCAGGCTGCCAAAATGGCACCTGGACCTTCCTAGAGCCAAAAATCAAGAGCCAAATGCCTGAGCATGACATGGGCCATATACTAGTCAAAAGACATGCTGGTCATAAGACTCTCCCTCCATTTTGCCATGGCCGCAATTAGACAAAATGTTTAGGGAAGTTGCTCTAGGAGAAACTGAAGGCAAATCTGAAAGACAAGATGCAATGTTAGCTACTGCTCAGTGCTAGCCTGGCAGCCGGTCAGCAGCGGGATGAGCTGGAAAGTTGATGGCTCTGATAGCTGGAAAGGAAGAGCTGCAAGGCTGTGACATGGTGTAAGAGATGCCCCGTGTTCCTGGTGCCAGCTGCTGGTTGTGACAGAGCTGTCAGCCAGGCACGCAGTATTTTTAGCCTGCTTTCCAAAAGAAACAAAGACACAGCAATCACATTCTGTCACATTCTGTCTCTCGATTCCCTCCTGTGACTTTATTATGGTGGCTGCTTTCAAGTTTGTGGTGTTTTCTGTTTTTTGTTGTTGTTGTTGTTGTTGTTTTTTTTTTTTTTTTTTTTTTTTTTTTTTTTTTTTTTTTTGCCAGGGAGATATAGCTGAAAAACATCTGGCGCCCATAATCTTCATCAGAAGATTCATCCAGTGTCCTGCCCCTGGCTAGTGGTACGAACCTGTTTCCTCCCAGGCTGATGGCAAAGCTCCCTCTTGAACAAGGTGTCCTCAGCCCTTGAGCAGCAGAAGCCTTGTTCACACTCACATCTCCTCTGGCTCCATGCTCCACATGCACAACCCTGGACACATAGGCTGCGAGGAGCTCCTGCAGCCCTGGCACGGTTCATCCTTCCCCTGCATCTTGTGCACAGACGTAGCCAGCTGCCAGCAGGAGGAGGAACTTGTGGATTTGCCCCCAGAGCAAAACTTGTGGATTTTGCCCCCTTCTTTCTGCAGCAGAGAGCTGGGTGGGCTCAGCAATGTCATTTTTGTTCACATGCAGTATTTCTTGCCTGTGATATGGAGCACGCAGCTGCAATGGCTGGTGGGGAGCCACCAAGTATCTGAGCCTTTACTTTTGAGGGAAAAGAGATCTGTTCTGCTGTTGCCCCCAGCAAGCAACATATGAAAAAGGCCAGCTTTGCAGATGGAAAAAGAAAGGTGACATTGAGATATGGCTGTGTTTGGGACAGAGGGCAGCCCCAGCAAAATCAGGCAGCCCAAGGGAGCTCCTCAGCCAGTGCTGGAGAGACCCTGGAGCTATGGGATATCTTGGGCCTGAGCATAAATAGCTGAGCCTGACTACAAGCACAAGCCGTGCATAAGAGGGGCCTGCCTTTTTACACAGTTACGTCTTCTAACTTTAAAATATTATTTTCCTGTTGCCTAAAGCACTGATGTATCCAGACATGGAGATTTTCCTTTTAACCCCACATTCATTATCCCACTACTCTGGCTGATCATGTGTTTGAATAAAGTACCATTTCCTCTGGGACAAGTCCAAGTTAAATGCTGTGGGGTTTTTGCAGCAACACAGAAATTTTTGTAACTAGATTCCATGCACCCATCCAGACCAGAAATGTAGAATCATCCACATCCAATCTGACAGGAATAAGGTGGTCATCACCAGTGCCCAAGAACCCGCCTGGTGTCCTCCTGACTCTCTGGTGCAGCTGGAAGAGGAGTGCTGCTGGGTGAGCAGTCTGGCATTGCTCTCCAGTTTCACCATGATACAGAAAACTGCTCTAAAGGCTTCATCCCCATAGCTCAGCAGCAGTTCTTCTTCCCCTTTCTGGCACTGGCAAGCTCATCTCCAGAGTCCCATGCTTCCCGGTCTGGCTACATGCCTTTGCCCAGGCCATGTGGCTCACTTGCCTTCCAGCCAGGGGAAAGGACTATAAATCAGAATAGCACTCGTGGGAGATGCGATGGGTTCTCCTCTCCTCAAATGATACATTGGTATTTCCAGAGATAGTTCATAAACCAAAAAAAAAAAAAAAAAAAAAAACAAACCTCAGCTTGCAACAAGAACTGCCATCAAAATAGAGGCTGGAGTTCTTCTGGCAGCAGCTGGCAGGAGGTCAGTGGCATTCACGTCACCTTTGCTGTACCCTGCTCTGCGTGCCTGGCCTGACATGCATGAGTACAGCCCTGAGCCTCCTGTAAACCTTCACCAAACCTCAGTGGAGACTTCTATTTTGGCTCCCAAACTAGGAAAATTCAGGGCAGTTCAGCAGCTACATGGGCACGAGGGACGGGCTTTCCTCTGCCAGGCTTTGCTCCTTTTTGTTTGAGCTCTACCTGTCTCTAGGACCTTCAGCTTCTGCTCTGCAAAGAAGCCCTAGCAAACAACCTTTTGGGGTTAGTGTTGTACTTTTTGTGTCTCTGTAAAATTCCCTGCAGACTGCTTTCATGTAGAACATATTGGAGCTGCACAGGTCCAAGAACAAGCTCTGATTCTTGCACTTTAAACTCCAGGCCTAACCTCATAACTATAGGAATGCAATCACTTTTATGGGCATGTCTTTTATTTTTTATTGTTTGATATGGATATTTTATTTTGTTTATCTTTTTACCAGATTTTGGATCTGCCCTTCAAAGGCGACCACAGCAGTAATTGAAAAACCCTGGCAGAGTTTAAAAATAAAATAAAAATAATAAAATAATAAATAAAGAAAGAAAGAAAGAAAGAATAAGAAGAAGAATTTCTGGGATTTCCTCGTAGTTTCCCAAGGTTTAGCCAAGCGATTATGTTGCCTTTCTGCCCTTGTGCAGGTGTCTCTGTGCCTTTGAGCACCTCGGCACCTAGTTGACTTTCCAGGGCACCCATGTGAGAGGTTATTTAACCAGGTCTGGGGGGAAGATGGTAAAATAGGTTATGTCTCTTAATTATGGGGTTTGTTCCTTTAGAAATTAAATAGATTTGAAGAACTAGTAGATGTCAGTTGTGCCTTGCTTACGTACTAAAGTGCCACGTAGAAAACTCCTTTGGGTTTGCACACTCATTTTACGTGACTTGTACTTGCACTCCCTACAGAGCTGCTCCTCACTGAGCCCTAGGGCCACAAGGCACCCTCAGCACCTCTTTTCCTACCTCTAATGCTGCCTTTGCTCTGCTGAGCTGGCGTGCCTTGCTGGCTTCCAATGTATGCTCTAACTTCTGCAGGATTCAGACTCGGTGCCTCTAGGACCACGAACTTGCCCATGCTTTCCCAAAGCCCCCTTTATTTAATGGCTTTATTTAAGGGCTTTTTTTTAATGAATTATAGGACAGACGTCACTGCTGACAGAGCTCTTAATTACAAACATTTTAAAGGTCAATGAGCCATCTCACCATGCGTGGATCCTCTCAGCATCCCTGCTGCTACCCAGAGGGCAGTGCTGAGGAACAAGAGGGGACATCAGGGGGACATCAATGGCCTGGCCCCGAGGTCAGGGGCTGATCCTTACCCTCCGTGGGAGGCGGTGTCTGTGAGCGTGCACTGTGCTGGCACCTGCCCACCACTGCAGCCCCTGATATTCAGACAGTGTCTCAGTGCTTGCCAGTGCCACCCAGAGAAGGTCAGAGTCAAAAAGCCTCAGCCAGCTCCTAGTCAGATGGTGCTAATCCCTGAAAAGCTTTTGCTCTGTACCATGCTGCTTAAAACCTCTCTTATTTTGCCTTTTTATATTTTTTTTTCCAGCATCGTTGTAGCAGTAAGAGGCCAAACTGACGTACCTCCTTGCAAACTGCCTCCTTGCAAACACCCCAGCCGAATTCCCACGAAACCACAGCAAGTCAGCAATCCCACAGGCCAGCCACCAAGGAGGAGATAAACAATATTTAGGTCCTGTGACAGCTTTTAGCTAACACATTTTCAGGAGGCTGAGCGGTTGCTAAACAAGCAGAGGAAGGTGTCAGGTTTATTTCCAAACACACTGTTTATGTTCTCCCATGAGTGCCTGGAGAACAGGCACACTTTCAAATATTTTCACTCTTCTAAGCCGCTCATCTCCATCTTCTGTGCACCCTTGATGCTCCTGGAAAGCAGGGCCAGGAAACCATGGCTGTAACCCCCCTTGTCTGTCTCATCCCATTCACAGAACAGCACGGCTACATCACAGGAGGCACGAGGTGTAAATGGAGTAAATGTGCTCCGATCTCAAGGTTTTTCTGGAAATCATTTGTGTGTTTTCTTGGGTCAAAGCCGCAAGCTGTTTTTCAAAGTGTTTTAAACATGCACCCAAGTAAAACTACCCGTTCTCACCATGGTGTATAGGAAAGATGACGAAATGTTGACTTGTGAGTTGTTCTAGCTGGCCTCTGGGGAGAGTTGCAGAAAGCCCGAGGGAGTCACAAAGCCATGTGAGTCGCTGGCTGCAGTTTGAAGGAACGAAGCAGCTCAGAAGTCCGTGAGTGGGACATGCAGAACCCTGCCAACCCCCTGTTTTTAGTAGTTTTCCCTTCACACCATGTATCCAGACAGATTGCTCCAACTTCATCATCCTGAGGGATCCATTAGCTCAAAAACCAACCAAACAAACAAACAAAAAATACAGGAGGATTTGTTTTTTTAACAAAAATTTATTTCCTCTTAATTCTACAAGTCCTTCCACTGTTCCTTTGCAAGGGATTATGGTTTGCCGAGTGTGGCTGAGCCCCAAGGTTTATCTCACTGGCATGGGGGGGTTATACCCACAGCACCCACCCTTTAAGCACCCTTTGTTCACCCTGCATACACAGAGGAAGGCAGCGAGTCAGCTTGCCGGCCCCATCAGAGAGCGTAACCCGGAGGCTTGGGGCTGCAGCGCTCCCATGGGACCTGCGAGGAAGCACGCGGTGGGACAAGCTGCTCCCTCCAGCTCCCAGGGGAAGTGGTGTTGGGCAGTGAGAAGGGATGCAGGAGGACGGATGTGGGATGCCCAATCAGCACCTTAGGAAGTGCTGCAAGCGCTTGGAGGTCTGAGACACTCCCTCTTGCCTCTGCTGCTGCCCGGCACCAGAGGTCATGAGAGGATGCTTATAACATTTAACAAGTGCTTAAAGCTGTTGTTGCGTTTCCTTAAATTAAACTTCCAAGTGGGATAAGGCAGGGGGACTTCGTTTGCACGCAGTCCTGCTGCTGGCCCCGCAGCTAGACTCGGGCAAAGAGGCCGAGGCTGCAGGGATGGCGGTGCGATGTCCCCAGCTGCCTTGGGGGGGACGCTGGGGCAGAGTGTGTCACTCATGGACAGGACCTGGAGGAACTTACAGAGAGACAGGAGAGACAGCAGTCCCTCAAGCCTCTGGCAGAGACAGGTACAGGGAGCAAGTTCTGAAATTTCTGCTATAGAAAGTCCAGGTGACAGGTCTGGGCAGCCTGGGGACAAGGCGTCCGTCATGCAAAGACCTCCAGCTGACCACAGCTACCTTTAAAAACACTTTCTCGAGAAAAGCCACTCGGTATTTCACTTCTTCAAGGCCTGTGAGGGCTTGGAGAAGTTGCTGAAGTAGAATGGAAACACTCTGCTTAGTCTTTTAAGTGTAAAATAGCAGGATTAAATTCGGCTTTTGATGTAAGCCTCAGCTCCATCTTCAAGGGCAGTGCCGAGTCCCCTCCAGCCCTGCCTGGTGCCTCCGTGCTGAATCACTCCGATGCTAATGTAAATACAGCTCTTTGAAAAAGGGCAAATGTTTTCTCAGCTGCTCTTCTTCCTTTCAAAAGATGGGCTGATTGGAATTTTTATGTCTGTAGACATAAATACGGACAACCAACAAATGCTTCTCGGTAAGAAGCTGTCTTCGCAAGATAACTGCTTTTTGGAAAGCACGTCAGGAATCCCTGGGCACTCTTGGAAAACACTGTTCTCCTTTCGTTCAGTGCCCTACATTTCGTGAACTCCTAAATGAGCTGGTCTAAGCAACTGCAAATTAATCTTGCTTAGCACGTTGTCACTGCAGGCTCCCGATGTCCCCCGCACCTCGCTTCTGCTCAGCCTTGTGGCATCAGCAGCCCCTCAGGGCACCATGCGGGGTGTCTGGAGGGACGAGGCACTGGGGCCGTGCCAGGCCGCCCTCTGCAGCAGCAGGGAATGAGAGCTGGAGCTGGGCAGTGACGGGGCAGCCTTCCTGCTGCCCGTGTGTGCTAGACTCGGGAGGTCTGGCCGCCGTCAACCACAGCTCTGTTCTCCTCTGCCTTCATTGGGAACTGGACATGGGCACTCACCCTCCACCACCTGCCCTGCTGGAGAGCTGGCGGTGGTGCTCTCAGGTGGTGCTCCCTGGGCTGCCCCTCCAGGCCGTGGGCTAAAGCCCACTCTTCCCCTGTGCTCTTTCTCTTGGTGGCACACAGTGTGGTAGCATGGCTCTGAAGGATGCCTTGGAAATGTCCCCCGAGCCTGAGGCAGCCTCCTCGGAGGCCATGCCATCCCGTCCAGCTTGGATGTTTGTCCCCAGCTGCAGCACTCATGGCCGTGTCTCTTACCTCCCCTTCCATGGCCTTCTCGGCACCAGCCAGGTCCCCATTTCACAGCAGCTCACTGCAGCAGAAATTAATGTGCTTAACACAGAGACCTCCCACTCAGCCACCCCACACAGCGTCCTCATTTCCATCAGCCATCACTCCTACAGGAAACCTCAAGAATGTGAACGCGATGTCAAAATAACACAGGGGATGCTACGGACAGAATTAATTTTTTTCTTAATTAATCTGCTTAAATTTGAGCAAAGCTGCTGTGCTGTTTTTCCAGTTTTCCCACCAACATGCTGCAGCCATTGTGAAGGATGACTCCTAATTTAGATCCAGATAGCTGCAGACTCCAGTAGGTTTACTGCTTGTAATAATATACAGCCTTGGCTTCACTTAGTGTCTCCACTGCTCTCCCTCGGAGATAAAATGCTATATTGACCGTGTAAGTATTTTTAGCAGTGCTGTTCTTCTCCAGTTAAGCCATAAAAACCAAGGGTGCAGACACTGGAAGTAATGTCTGTAATTTACCATGAACCACAGCCCCCTGGCTCACAGCAGCCCGCTAATACCAGCCAGGGACCAGCCGTGTGTGCTGAAACCCCGAGGGCAGACACTGCTCAGCAGGCAGGAGAGGCTCTGAACACAACACACTGCTTTCCCTGTTGTTTGCTCCCTTACCAGTTCCCATCCTGCTGTCTCCTTTCTCACCCTATATGAATGCACACTGCTGGCCCTAATAAAGGGCCTAAAATGTGCTGCCTCATGGGGCCATGGCTTCAATACTGCGTTGTGAGGAGAGTCTAGCTCTTCTGCAGCATTGATTGCTTTGTGGGGAGGTTTGCCTCCTCTGGCAGAGAAAACAACGTGCTGGAGTACTGGGGTGGCCACAGGGGTCAGAGACCCTTCCCTGGGAGCTCTGGCAGCAAACCCGCAGCTAAAGCACCAAGAAGGACAGGAATTTCACCCGTAGAGGCTTGCTAGGCTTCAGAAGGGCACTTGGGCTGCCTTCTGGCTGAGAAACTGCGAGCAATGTCCTAGAAGCTTACGGATGATGTGATTTTTCTTTTGAAGTGCCAAGGAGATCAAAAGAAAAGGCTTTTTTTTTTTTTTTTTTTTTTTTTTTTTTTTTTTTTTTAATCTTCAGATTACCAACACATTCAGACTTAATTCTGGTGGGAAACGAAGAAATCCACCTGTGTGGTGAGGCACAGACACGAGAGGGTTTCACCCTCCCCTCGCCCTTCTGGTCTCCCCTCAGCAGGGAGGCTGAGCCCTGAAGGCACCCAGGAGCACCAGGCTGGGGACTGCAAGGGGTACCGAGAGCTGCAGGGGGACTGCTCCTGCCTAGGGCCTGTCCTCTCTGCTCCCAGCAGAGTGGTGACAGTGAAAGCACTTGGTGTCCTCTGGCGTGCAAGCAGGGTGCCCTTCAGCTGGCCTAAAGGGAACACGGCCAGGGCAACTCACGGCCCAGCACGGGGTGGGGAGTTCTGGAGGTGGAAACACTTTTATCGAGCTTCGGCATGGAATAATGCAAGCACAAGTGAAGGTCATGAGATAGGGCTTGTCGTGGAAACTTTAAACAACAGGGGATTTGTTTCTTCAGCATTTTTTTCTGAGCTCCACAATTCAGGATATGACATAAGGAGAGATTTAGCAGAAAGTCCTCCTGCAGTGATGGAGAACAAAAGCTCCAGCGCTGTCTTCTAGCAGGTGGGCAGAGAAATTAGAGGAAGTTTCTTCGGAGCTTAAAGAACCAAATATGTTTGTAAGGAAGCTGGAAATTCTCTTCCCAGTAAGCACTTTTTCTTTTTTTTCTTTTTCTTTTTCTTTTTCTTTTTCTTTTTCTTTTTCTTTTTCTTTTTCTTTTTCTTTTTCTTTTTCTTTTTCTTTTTCTTTTTCTTTTTCTTTTTCTTTTTCTTTTTCTTTTTCTTTTCTTCTTCTTCTTCCTCCTCCTCCTCCTCCTCCTCCTCTCTCTTTTGCCTCTCCTTTTTTTTTTTTTTTTTTTTTTGGAAGGGGAAAGTTTTTATTTATATGACCTCAGCCAGACATCCACTGCATGTCGTGTGATTGACCCAGGAGCACTCTATTTCCCACAGCCTCTGGTTGAACGTGCAATTCACTTCCAGGTCCTGGATAGTGGTATAAAGTTCAACAGAGCTCTGCTACAGGCTCATAATCCCAGTGGGTGAAGATGGTTGGAGTTGAAGAGGTTACAGGCTTTTCCGAGGAAGTATTTAAATTCCATCTGTCAAATCACTTGAATAGAAGAAATTCATAGACCCAGCCAGCAGTACATTAAATTCCTGTTTCCTTGTCTTCAGTTTAGTGATGTGTTTTGTTTTCATGCTGCTCTAAGAAAATAATTAAACCGTGGTGATTTATAGCTATGAAAAATGATAAAATCTAGACTGAAAAAACAACAACAGTGAAGAAATTCAAGGAGCCACATGTGGAAGAGAGACACGTGAAGAAAGCTCTTGTCAAGATCATCAGAACCCCTCAGTGGTCCGATCTTTCCAGAAAGCCCTCTAAGAGACTTGAGATGCTTCATTTTCAGTTTAATCGCACACAAAAGCCACTCTCAGACCTTGCATGTTAAAAGAAGAATAACAAAAAGGGAGGCAGAGCTTTTTCTCAAGATCTAAACAACAGGACTGAAAATGAGGAAGTTTGGTATTGCAATTTTCCAGGAAACCTTAACATTGCTCCCTGACTCTATTGTTTTGTACTTCAGTATATAATCCAGATGTAAGCCTGATAAATTAGGGGTTTCATAAATTGTTTTCTTTCCATTTGCAAGAGAAAAGGCAGTGTGGGAACACGTGGCATCTGCTGAGAGACTTGGAGACCACTTCGGTTTCTCTAGTTGCTTTGAAGAAGGGGAACTGACTACCAGGGTTTGACAAGGGAGCAGTGTAGGTGAGGCTGGGGGTGAACAATATCAGGTCTAGGACACAATAAGCATTTCTCAAATGCCTGTCTTTGAAACACCCAAGCGAAGGCAGCTTTTCTGCTCCCTACCTTTTTGATAAAGCAAGTGCTTCCACTGAATGAATGTAGTTCAATTACCAAGAATCTGAAAACAGAGACGGCGCAGAGAGGCAGTGATAATTCCTACTGGGACACACTCTTCTGTGAACAAAGCAAAGCTCAGGTTCCTGCAGGCTCCTCTCTCTGACCTTGATGTTCCCTGCTGTAATAATGCACAGCCCACTCATTTGCAAAGTACTCTATATCCACTGAAATATTTAAGATGCCATTTCCCCCCTCCAACCCTTTCTTCCTCCTCCTGCTATTCCCCAGGCATCTCCCCTGCCTCCGTTGCAATAGCCCCAGCTCCCCGCTGTGCCTCAGCCTGTCTTGGGGTGACAGCAAAGCAAGAGGCAGAAGCTTCACAGGATTTTATGTGAGCTGAGGGACTGCTGGCTAGCAGGGTGAAGGGCAGCCCCATTGCCCCATTCCCCAGTTCTTCATCATCCAGCACCAGAAATATGGTTTTCTTTTTCTTTAGCAGCTACATAAATTAGACAGGCTCCTAGAACCTTCACCAACTGTATAAAAAGGAAGATGTTTTCTTGGGTGATAAACAGCCAACCCGGTGTCTCCCATCAGGTAGGGCTGGCTGGAACAGAAGAAGGAAAAGTCATAGACCCATAGAGTTGTTGAGATTGTAAAGCACCTCTGGAAGTACTCTAAAATGCCTAAATATTACAACTAAAATTGAACACGTCATAAATACTTGACTGAGGCAGGCTCGGGATTGTTGCTTCCCAAATGCACAACAGCATGTGCAGTTCTGCTCGCTGTTTATTTTGGTAGCAAGACTGGTGCCGATGTGGTTATTGCACAAGGAGTGAGAGGTTGGATGGGAACAGATGCAGACACGACTGCAGCTCCAAAATCTCAGGCCAAGGTGGGAAGGCTGCTATGGCACGAGAGCCTCTAGCTCTAAGGCTCTCTCTCCAGCAGCACACTGCGTGGGCTTTCCACAAGGAGAGCCCATGGGGCAAGCAGGCTGAAAGCATCACCCCACTTTTACAGCTGCCTCAGCCTCTCCCCGTGCCCCTGTCTCAGCTGTCTCTTGTACATTTGACTCTTAAAACACACACACGAGTGATATAATCGTGAACCCTGCATCCTCCCAGCACCCAGGCTGCCTGAGGGGCACTGTATTTTGGGTGCAGGTGAAGGGCTGAAACCTGCTCATGGAGATCTCCACCACGGGGATCTTCCCTGTAAGCAGTTTCCAGCCTGAATCTTTGCCTGTGTGTGCAACCCCCTTCCCACCCACACACATTCCTTTCTAGCAATGCTGCTTTATTTGGCTTATCATTCTTATCTTTTTATTACACTGACTTAATTGGTGCATTTAACTCTTTATGGTCCTTAATAGTCTCCCTGATACCACTTACTTACGCGAAAAGCAATCATAGCCTTAAGTATTACATTTCAAAACAGCATTTAAATTGAGAAAGGTCTTTACAGCTGCAGTGTCCAACTGTGCTAGCCCCATCACTTCTCACACACCTCATCAAACACGAGGCATGGCAAGGCAAGCTGCATTTCACCAGCTGCTGAACTGTCCAGGTCATGACAGGGGTACCTCCAGATATCAAAAATCTCGTAATTTTTCAGAAGCTTTTATACAACAGCGAAGCCGCATCCCCCCAGTATGCTGCTTTTACTGCATTTATTACAGCTCTGAGGGGATCCTCTCCGTGCTGCTCAAATGGTGGTTAGCTGAGCTCACCATGTGCACTATACCCAGGTTGTTTGTACAGCCAGATCCATCAGGAATCCACAGGAGTAAATCCCAAGTGGGAGAGGTGCCAGCAAAACCCCTAGTGCCAACAGAATTATGTCAGCACGGAAGAAAAAAGTCCTTAGGCAGCTCGGTTTTATCTGGGGAACTGCTGCAAGCTTTACCCAAACAAAAATGCACCCCCCTCGGGGCAACATCGGCTGTATCCATGCGAAGAACTCCACCAGAACCCACCCCAGATTTCAGTAGCATGGCCAAAATAACCACGTTATCTTCTTGGGGTTTCCCTGCATCAGGATTACTTTACTATTGAAAAAGTAGCAGTGAAGTGAGCTGGTAAAGCACTCTTCACTACGGGCGCAGTGAAACAGGCAAAGCCCCGTACATGTGTTGTCAGGGGAGCAGCACATGTGCAAAAGGCTGGAGCAGCGAAAAGAAACGTCTAGACCAGTAAAAGGCAGCACTGCGCAATGCCGTGAACACCCACACACCTCGGCTGGCAGCTCTGTTGGTCAGAGCACGGCACTGCTCGCAGGGATCCGTCCTGACAAGTAAATGCCTTGCTCATTCATAATTTCTGGAAGAAAACTGTGAATTACCTCCAAATGCAGGGCATAGGGAGGGAAATCAGGAAAAAAATAAATAAATAACAGCAAATACTCATATAATGCCCCGTGTTGTGCATGCAGAGCAGCATTTTTCTGAGAGGCCGTGCTCCTGGGAGCAAGGCACTGAGCAGGGTGCCTCCCATGGCAGGAGATGTGACAGGGGAGCAACACGGGTTAAGTTCCAAGCAGGAACCAGGGGAGTTGTAGTTTTAACACATTAACACATTCTACTAGGGAAAAAAGCTGGAGTATTTTTAGCATGGTCTAAGTATTTGTCTCTGCACTGTTTTGGCCTTTTTTGGAATTTTTAACTCTGGAAACAAATACAATACCCTTTGCAATAGTGAAACACCACCTATTTTCTTTTATTTTTTTTGCCACAAAGAAGACTGCAATTTGTCATTCCGATGACATTAAATGAGAAACATATACCAGTTGCTTTTGACACAGCTTTCCCCCTTCGCAACATCAGGCAGCTCACTTACTCTTTCCGTAATTTCTGACCACATCCCCCAGCCTTTCCTACTCACACGTTTAGCTTTGTCTTCATTATAAAATCCAAACCCAAGCCGTTGCTTGAAGGCATTGTCCCTCTCTCCCCTGTTTCAAACATTACATGTGAGCACAGCAGGAGAGGTGAGGGCAAAACCCTTACCAATTCATCACATGCCCTCTGGTCCTGCCCCACACACAGCCACAAAACACCATTTCCAAGGTGCGTCAGAGGGAGAAGCATCTCACAACAGACATTTGTTTCATCCCATGAAGAACCCGCTGCTGAATGATCCCCTGTGGCACACTGTGCCATGGGGAGAGCCCGACAAGCCAGAGGCAGGCTGGAAGGAGGAGGTGGCGTTCAAACACGAGTGCAACAACAAGAACTGACACAAGGCAAGTCCGGGCACCAAGAGGAGAATCACATGCAGCGAGGGAGGGATGCTCCCCCTCTCTTATTTCTATTCCATTTCAAATATCAGCCCCTTCCTCCTCCTCTCTGCCTGGCACTAGCATAAGCATGCAACACGGTCGTAAGGAACAGAGGTCTGACAGTGCCGCAGTCAGCGTGCCCAGGGACTGGCGATGCCCGGGGCGTACCCACGAGTCACCCAGGGAAATGAGGCTCTTGAAAGGATAATGGTGAGAGAGGCTCCTGCGGCTGTCAGAAGGAGACTGTGGTCGGTCGGCTGCTGCCAGCTGAAGGGAGAGGAGAACAAGCCTTTTGTTTGTCCCGGATCTTCTCTTCCTCCTCTTCAGAGGCTGCCATTTCCACTGCTTCTGGAGTGGGGGAGGAGATGGGGCACGGGGCTGCTGCGGGCAGCTCAGGTTCATCTCTCAGGCAGCAGCACGAAGAAGATCGCCTTGAGGAAGTGCCCAAAGCTGCAAACAGCAGCCACGAGCCAGTGGGAGCGAAGGCTGGGATCAGTATTCACAACACACTTCGTGATGTCTGCCTAAGGAAGAGGGAGCAGAGATCGTCAGAGATGCCCAGAATTGTGTCAGCCACCAAACAGACACTCCCACACCAACACGCTGCTTAGCATCACTTTGCCATGCTGTGAACAGACACAGCCACTTGCCCTGACAACTTCTGTGCACAGCAGGTTACTAGATCAGGCTCGAGAGCTCTGTGGAAGGCACTTCCCTCATCCTACATCAACAAGGCAAAGTGTCCACTTCTCGGCCATGCCTGGGGAAAGAAATGCTACATATATTGGTATATTGTCAAGCATTTTCCATTCTCAGTAATGAAATAAAAGAAACTTTCCTCTCCTTTTCAAAAAAGATAGAAAGCCTTGGCAATAGCAGCACTCTCATCCTTTTCTGTAAAGCAAGAAGCTTCCCGGAGGTTGTCCTGTTTAATATCAGCTCAAGTTGCTTGCACTTTTTCTCTTGCCTTAATGTTTTATTTGGAACTCATTCAAGTAAGCCAACCCGCAATTTAAATCTCAAGCAATGCATGCTTTGTTTGTGGAAATATGTCTGCTGGCAGAGATGCCTCCCCAACACATGGGCCAGATATAAAGATCGTTTGGGCAGCTGGTTTCAAGTATTAACAGGAATGGAAGCTGGCCTGCAAGGAACAAAGAACAACAACCCAGCAAATCATGAAGACGTGATCTCGACAGGCATTGGGAGGAGAAGGTGTAAAATATCTGGAGGGAAAAGCGAACAGGACAGAGATAGATAGAAAATCACATCCTTCCAACCCAACCCAACCCGTTCTGTGATTCTCTTATTCTAGAACCAGAAAACAGGCAGGGGACTGAAGGGACACATCCCTGTATCCAGTTACTGAATGCAGCCGCATTGATTCCTCTGCCTTCTACAGACCCAAGTCTGCTGCCAGCAGCCTCACCAGCCATCCCCACAGTGCCGGTGGTTCCTCCCTCACAGGAAAGCCTGAGAGGCTGGCACGCTGCATCACTACACTGCTGCTCTCCGGGGAGCGTTCGGAGACATCAATGTCCCAAATATCTGACAAGCAGAGACTGCAGGAGGAACAAATACAGGCAGTCATGGACAAGACAAACAGGAGGACAGGAGGAAGCTGAATCAGGGCAAGGGGTGTTCCCAAAGGTGAACAACAAGGTGCAGAAATGCTGCTGCCTGCAGCTATAAAAGCACAGGCAAACATCGCAAGCAGCCGTGCCAGCGTACAGCAGAAGATGCTGCAATGTGGCACGAGCGGTTACAGGTCTTTTACCTGTATCGTGGTGGAAAGTAAAATGGGTCTGCCTAAACTTTTCAGTGACAGCTTAGCAAACTTGCCATGCTTTGCCTGAACGGATTCAGCCTGGATCAGGGACTGGAACGGTGTTAAATTTAAAACACAGCTCTGCCAAGCTGCCTCTTCCCTCAGAAAGACAGGTCCCTGTGCCTGCCTGAGCGTGCATCCAGATGTCAGTGCAGCCGATTGCTCCCCACGAACTGAATGGCTCCTGGCTTTAGTGCCTCATGTCTTCTGCAAAACCAGGTAGGCACAGCTGGTGGGTGACAGCCACCGGGATGCGAAAGTGCGACCCCCTTGAAGCTGTGCCATGCCTGCCAAAGGCAAGGACCTCACCCGGCTAGCCATGGCTAGGAACTGCAGTCAGAAGCACTTACAAGCCCGTGTGCTGCTTGCTTAGATAAACAAAATAGCTCAGCTGTTTAACAATTGCCTCGGCTATTGTGATCCAAATAAAGTACGCCAGATAAGGCACTGGAACTGGAAATTTCAAAGCTTTTTGATTAAATAGGTCTTTCAGTGAGGCACTGATAAGCTGTTGTAGTGACAGTTTGATCTTTGCCTGTTAATTATTCATTGAACAAAGTTTGAGTCTCAAGCTCAGAAAACATACATAGCAGCTGCTAAATCTTCCTGTTCTACTCTAAAGCCACTGCCAAAGCTGCACACTCTCCCCAGGGAGAGATGATACCTCCAGGGGTAAATGTTTCCTGTCTCTCCTAAGAAGTTTTGCGTTTGTTTTGTGTTGGGCTGTGGCAGGTGGAGGTTTTCTCCACCCTCCAAAACAGAATCACGAGGCTAGGGATTCCTGGAACGGAGGCGTGTGGGAAACTACTGCTGAGCGGGGACTTCCAAACACCTTCCCAAGGTCTCTGCAGTGGCTTTCCCAAAACAGCTCAGTGTGGTGGTTCCTCTTGGCATGCTTCCTGAGCTGATGTAAAAGAGGTAGGGGCCCTGTGCACAGGGGAAACATGGACTGCAGGCCAAGACAAACTAACAACCAGCTAGGTCGGGTGCCAAACGAAAGGGTCTCCAGTACACAGCTGTTTCATCTGGCCCATTTGTGAACCCAGGCTGGGCAATTTCACACCGCAGTGCCTAGATCAAAAGGAGGAACGCTCAGGGAAACACAGCACATGATGGAAAAAGGATTTGGAGCCTTCCCCCAGGCTGAAGGAACCATGTGTTTCTAGAGGGAAAATATCTCCTTTCCGCAGCCCAAAGTTGTTGATAAGGCTGCAATCAGCACAGCCCAGCAGCTTTTACAGTCATTTTGTCCAAGCGGGGGCAGTGACATTGGCTTCCCTTTCCTAGAGCCAGAGCCTGAGAGCGAGCAGCATAGCTTCAAGGAAAATGTAATGGACATGTGAAGAGGAATGATTGGCACAAGCAGCTAGCAGTGGACAGGGCTTATCTCTCCAGATGGCGAGAGGCAGCTCTGGTCAGGGGGTGGATTTTGTGCCTTGTTTGCTATGCAACAAACTTTCCAAAAATATCCGTTTGGAACTATCAAAACACTTTGTTTAGAAGTCTAATAACGCAAAACAAAAATTAAAACAAGATGTTAACTCACAAGAACATGTACGGTTTACCAAAACAAAGAAACAAGTTAGCTGGAGACTAGGAGGAGACACATTCCTGTGCAACATTCCAATTTTAATGAAACTTTTTTTTTTTTTTTTAAAGGAAAAAATTGTTTCAGAGAAAACATTTCAACCAGCCCCAGCAGGTACCCTGTTAAAGTAAGCCCCACCAATGACGTTGAGGCAGGGATTTCACATGCAGGAACAGTGATACTTGATGAATTGTTTTTTCAGGTTATCCTCTGCAGTATCTTAGCACAATTATGTGTGCAGATGCAAAATGAAACAAATCGGGGCATGCAAATCAATGGTTCCTCTTCAGCCCAACCAACCAGTTCCTCAGCCCAGCTGGCCTCAAAGAGACATAGCTTTAGAAAGGGCAGGGATGATTGAAGATGGCAATGACCCTTAGGAAATGCAAGGGATCTAAAATCAGAACACTGCCTACTTTTCCAGTTGCCCTCCAGCAGACAGGTGCCTTCATCCCTGCAGAAGCCAGGTTATGGGGATGACTATAGGCACACTTGGGAACTCTCAGCACAGAGGAGCAATGCTCAGTTTGGAAAAAGATCCCCTCTCTGGGCCGGAGATTGGTGGGGAGCTTGCCCCTTTCCTGGCAGCTCAGGAATAAATGTCACCTCTCGGGAAGGAAAGACTGTGCCACTGCAGCTCAGCCTGGAAGGAGTGCATGCCTTGGGAACAAGATGTCTCCTGAGCTCTGTGGTGTCATATGGGAACATTTAACTCCAGACAGCATCTGCCAGGCGGTACCAAAGGGATTTTGGCTGTATCTTTCCAATAAGTGTCTATATCCCTGCCAGACTGGCACAGAGACCCAGAGAGAGACGTACATCGCCCAGCTTCCAACCCTGACCCTAGATGACCACTCATCTCAGGCTTCTGGGGAGCTCACTAGAAAGGTGTCTGGCTATTCCACAGTGCCTAAATAAAGCTCTTGCTTTAACCAGTGCTCCACTGCGGTGCATTTTATTTCCCATGGGGTAAAGAGAGAGCCAAAGAAATCAGATGGGTATAGCCAACTGGTGCTTGTACCATGCTCCAACACAACACTGTGCCACAACCACAGTTTCAGGGCAGGTCAGTGAAAGCCAAGAGCCCTCCCAGCCCTATCAATAAGTGTTAGCAGTGCCCTTCAAAGCATAAGTGCCCTACAGTTTGAGCTACATCAGAAGTTACTCACGGAGCACCACCAGGTCAGGGATGGCACGAACTACCAGGTTTTAATAACCCTCTAAATTTCCTCATGGTGGCAAGTTACATTAGTATATAATCTCTGATTTGGGAACTGTGGGGCAGGTGGAATGGGAAATAAGCTGGCAGGCCTCATTTATTCAGTTTCAAGAAAACAGCTGCCCAAGAGGATGGCTGCTATTTGCAGTCTCCAACTACAACTGGCTGGAAGCTCCAGACAGGTTCGAGACAGGAACAGAACAGCAGTGGGTTGGGATTGAATTAGTCCAGCACAGACATGCAGGAGGCTGAGGACCAGAACAGCAGGTGCTGTCACAGACAGGACCAGGAGGCAGTGACAGAGCTCTATGGAGCCTAGCACAGGTGTAGGACAGTGGTGGCCACGGGGCAGTGGCAGAATCTCACTCAATGTTTTTCTGCATAAAGCTGCAGCGGGGGCGCTCTCACTTCCTTTAACTGGGGTATTTCCTGGTGTGCGTGTGTGGAAGCAAAGACCATACAGCCTCTCTTACCCAGCCTCCTCGCCTTTTCAGCCATGTCACCAAGGTCTTGCGGACGAACTCTCCCAGACAGTCGACAATGGTGTGCACCATGGCTGGCTGTGCGTGCCGCACGCAGTCCACCGCCAGCCCCGCCGCCACCGCGTAGAGAGACACCACCTTGCCCCATGTTATTCCTAGGAAAAAAAGAGAGGTATTTCAGCTTCACACATGAGCACACCACTCGGAGCATGCCACTTTCTAGCTCAGAGGAGCCTGTTCCAATGTGACAGGAAAAGCACGTAAGAGATGAGCATCCACACGGTCAGTTGTACTCTGATACAAGAACAAAAGCGGAGGCAAAACTACAGAGATGAGGAGGTTGGGATGCTCTGAGAAGCTAGGGACCTCTCTCAGCCTCCACCAACAACCAGGCAACTTCAAGAGTTTGGGTCCCCTGCCTGCAATATTTAACACTGCATATCCCATCCCACTGAGAGCGGTGCAGGGATGGGAGTGCCTGTCAGTCATCTAATTTCCCTAAAGCAGAGCCTCCTGCCAGGCTGACCTGCCATTAGTGAGCGCCCTGTGGAGGTTGCCCCAGCAGCAGCCATCTTCCTGTTGATGCTGAAGAAACACACTAAAGCCCAGCTCTGGGTACCAGCCAGCCTCCCTGGGGCTCCCTTGCAGTTTTCCAGCACCACTGAGTATAATCCTCCGTGCTCACACACTGCAGCCAGCAATCCCTGATCAGACTCTTTGTCAGGACCAGTGACCTGGAAATGCAACCCTTTTGCATGCATGGAGAAGAACTACCACCACCATGTGGGTTTCCTTTGGCTCTGCTGGGAAGTTTACTACCCCCCTTAATTTATGATCTGGAATACAGTATTTGACAAGCATTTTGGGAAGTATTTTACAGTGAGAGATCCCTCCGGAGCCTTTCCAAGGTCTGTCCCAAATGTAGACAGAGGCCAGGTGAAGTTTTAGTTGTTTAAAGAAAACACAAAATCATTCTTGCGAGGTTGCAACAAGAAAGAAAACAGGTATGAGGGAGGAAAGGCAGATAGTTGTTTAGCCACTAGATCTAGGCACCAGAAGGGGTTAAACACATGATATAGAAACTGGATGTGCTCAGCAATCTATCAGCTAAGAAAGCCTTGAATATAATTTAAATTTAAAAGACCCTTCCTCTTTCCTTTATTGCCATCCCAGACCCTGAGGCATCCCGAATATCTCTCTAGGATGGGGCCTGAAAGTCCTGGTGTCTGCTCACACTGCAGCAGAGCACATCTCTTTAACATACGTGCAGGTGTGAAAGCATTTCTGGGGTTCTTCCACTTGATGCCTCAAAAGCGACGCTCACACTAACACCTTTAGGAATTACTTTTTTATTAGTAAAAATGTGCAAAACTTTACAGAGAAACTATTCAAACATCAGTCATAGGAATGGCTTGTTAGACTGGAGACAATCCATTTACTGTTCCAAAAAAAAAGCCATTTTTCTACTCATGACTGATGCAAGATCAAAATCTCCAGCAGATCCTTTTGCAAGGCACTGTAACAACAATAACCCCGCAGTTGGTCAGTCTGCTGTGATCCTCTGTCCTTCACCAGCACTATCCGCAGGATCAGAGGAAGTTATTAATGTAGCTAAATTGGCTGTTATTTGCATTCTGATGTTATTTTCTGAGTCGGCTCTGCAGGTCCCCTCCCCAGAGCTGTCACTCAGGAAGTTCACTGCCTGTGTGGTATTCACACTATTTATCTCTCTTTCTCACATTGTGTGTCACCATGACAGCCAGCAAAACAAGCCAGGAAGAGGCTATAAAACCACATGAGAAAACACCAGGCTGAAGGTTTCTCCTAGCAAGGCAGAGGCTGTCCTGAGGTAGGCCAGTACCTCTCCACCCAAAGAAAGAGGCTTTAGGAGGTTACCTGTCACCATCCATGACCTCCCGGACCAGCATCTCAGCTGGCTTATAACCAGTTTTGTGTCAGCCTCTTACTGCCATCCTGTGTCCCCACAGAAATGTGGCTCCTTGCATTTTGAGTTACATGAACTGAAGTTACCCAAAATCGTAGGGAACAGTCCAGTAGTTTATTCCCAAGCTTTTACTGATGCTCTTCACTCCTAAATATCTAAAGCAAGCCCACTGGTTTCGGGACATTTACACAGCAGTAACCAAGACTGGAGCTCTGGTCACCCCAGTAAAAAGGTAGCTTTAACTTTGTTTTAAACCCAACTGTCTAACAGGAAAAAAAAAAAAAAAAAGTTCTTCCACACCCTAAGAAAGACGTATTAGACCTCTGATTTCCCTAATACACAGCAAACCATCTTGCTCTATGGACATGTTGGTCCAGCTACAGCCTTCCAAGAAGGATAGAAGGAAAGCCCCTTCAGCTCTTGTGTTCTCTGTCACAGTTGCTACATAGTGGTGTAGGGTGATGAGTTTTTGGATTAATATTTCTGGTGTAGGGTGACCAATTCTTGGATTCTTGATATTTCTCAACAAGGGCCTGCATGAGGTGAACCCCCCTCAGCACACGGATGGAGCACCCTCTCCTTTCACACAGAGGCACCCCCTGCCTCAGGAGGGCTCCAGCGGCCAGCAGCCCCGCAGCAGGTCCCAACCTGCGCTCCCACAGGACTCCAGCTTCATTTGCTCTTCTCTCAAGGACTGCCTTGTCAGTGGCACCGTGTGGAGTTGTATCTGGCCAGTGCCTGAGAAAGGAGCATTGTCTTGCTCCAAATTCCTCTAAGGCCAGGCTGCCATCCACAGGGGCTGCTCGTCTCCAGGTGCTGCTGAGGGACAAGTGATTCGCAGCTCTCTGTTGTGTGTGAGAGAGTGGAAAAGCAGTCCTGAATGCAGCGATTAAAACAGAGATCGCCCTAAAACTTCTATCCACAGAGGTTGAAAAAAAGGATGCAGAACATGTGAAAAGCTGCTTAGAAGGAATCTTTAAAAATAAGAAATACACGTCGCAGACTCAAGGCCAGCCGTGGAGCTGGAGGCATGTAAACACTGGCGAGCCCAGGGGAAAATGAATTAGCAGGAAAGAACTGCTCTTGAAACTGTTCCCACTGCATATCAGCTTGTCTGCCCCAGGGGGAGCACGAAGAGCCATGAGACACGACTGTGCAGTCTCCAAGCACCATGCTATCCAAGGTTACCCAAATAAATTTCCCTTTGCTCCACTCAGCATCAAAGTCTAACTTGCAAATCAGGCTTAAGAGTAATATGATCAAGTGCTACATTTCAACAGCTGGGAGAATATGGTCAGACACAATACACTTCCCTCTGGTGAAGAGAACGATGCCAAGAGGAATGTGCACAAGGCAGGAAGCTCATCTCATAAAGCCTAAGTGATGTGGCAGCCGTGAGATGCTGCAGGGGAAAGTGTTTTCTCATGACAACCCGTTAACCACACATCCCTGCTCCTCGTCGTACAGGGTTCACTTCAGCCAAAGCACTCTTGAGTGAAAACTTACCAGCACCCATATAAAATCAGGACAAGACCTCTTTTAGAGAGCCCTCATGCCTAGCAGTGCTTACTGACTGGGAAATTGTTTCCTTTAGGAAAGGAAAACGCATCTCCCTTTTCTTCTTCTGTCCTTCCACCAAGTGACCCCTTCCTTCGGGGATTTATTTAAACAGTTATTGTAAATGCCAGCTCAGCCAGGCCCCAGTCCAAAACCTGTTAAAGTCAGTGGAAAATCTCCTGCTGGCTCCAGAGCAGCTTTGGACCACCCGGCAGAACCAGCTGTACTGTCCCTGAAGATGAGTGAGGCTCTGAGTGTGCTCAGAGGGGATTAACTCGTGAACTGATGCTACTGAAGATCCCTCCATATCCAAAACAGGTCAGGGCTCTGTCGTGCCAGGCTCTGCACAGGCAGGCTCTCCTTTACTAGGATAACTAACAGCTTGTTAGAAACAGGGAAGGAAAATACAGCTTGAACGTTACCGTGCTCTGTGACCTGCTCACTTTCTGCCTATAGTCTCAGCTGTTAATCTTGCTGTAACTGGGATTTGAGCTGTCCGTGCTACACCAGAGGAAAGGCAAACTTGAGATCAGTGGAACAGACAATGCTGTAAAGTTGACTAAGTTGACTACATCACAAGCACCCATGCAGAGGCATCAACCAGGGAGCCAAATGTCCTCAGTCTTCCCTTCTTGAGATGTCCACCCAAAGCTTCTACTTTGTCCAGATGCGTAGACAGTGGGGATAGCACGTAAGCACTGCCAGAGGTACAGTGTGAAGATCTGAAACCTCTCCAGCAAGACAGGGTCAAAATCCCCAACTCCCTTGCTGCATAGGCATTGCATGCCACTAATGGGACTCTCCAGACTGTTTAGGCCTGGCAGTTTCAGACTGTGGCTGTTTTCTTAATAAACTGGACAGTGAAAAACAGGGTCAGATGCTTTAGCTATTGGTAATTGGCTTGAAAATTCAGACTGTATTTGAGCTCTCTGGTTTCCTTTGCTTGGTAAGAGCCTCTTTCCTCTGAACTATGAAAAAAAAAAAAAAGGAATGAATGTCTGGCTGCCACAGCCAACTCTGATTTGCTGGATTTAGCATTAAATGTTGAGTCTTGAGACTGCAACTAGGACTCAAGAATGTTAAAATCAGCAAACTATTCCCCCTCTGCCACCCGGCAGCAAGAGAACTTACAATAATTAATTGATACAAGTGATTGAACACAGAACCCCTGCTTCATAGTCACAAGTTTTCTTGCTAGTTGGTATGAGGCAGATATGGGAAAGAGGACACAGAGCACCAGGGAGGTTTGAATCCATTTCCTGCGCAGCCAGCCATCTGCCAGCAATTTATGCAGAATGGTGTCCCCAGACGAGGGGCAGCACTGGCTGCAGAGCTTTAGTCTTTGTATCTAAAATGCTCCCAAAGTCTCTGGTATTTCCAGCCTCAAAGGGCTGAGTCTGGATCCCATTCTCACCATCCTGAAAACCCCATGGTTAAAGCCAAGAGTTAAAATTTCTAGCTTTACTTTCAACAAAAAACATTTTACACCGCCCAAAATTTTCACCCAACTCCTGAGCTGGGAACTTGAAGAGCAAAAAACGCAGCTCTCGATGCGTCTGTCAAAACATGCTGGCAAGGGCATGGCTCCCAGAAGCCAGCAGGGATTTCTCCCCAGCGTCATGTTTATGCAGCACAGCAGCGCACACAGTCTGCACCACCTGTACCCATTCAGCTTTCTGGCTTAATTCCCTCTGTCACTTGGGCTGATGCAGTCAGCTATACTCATCTAAGAAGATAAACTGCTTACCTGCACTGCAAACACCCAAGCCTGCAAACCTGACCTCCGTTTTTTTCTGTAAGCCTTGGCATAATTAAAGCTCAGCTCTAAAAGGACAGGACAGGGCACCTGTACTTGGAGCACAGTCACACTCAGACATTCCTGCTGTGTTTGCCTGGCTCTTGCTTTCTGAGCCCACACTGCCTACCAGGCCAGGCTAGTGCAAAGGCAACCTGCATTCCAGGAAGGCTCTGAAAGGACATTGAGGGCTACACTAGCTACAAAATACAAGTCTATCCACTTCTTATGACACAGTTTCTATGTCCCTGATCCAGGGAGAAAATCTGCCTTGCTAAACCTGACAGGAGCCCGGCTTTAGTATTCCCTCTCAGATCTCTGTTGCCATCTGTTGCTGTTCCGGAGAGGATCTGCGCTCTGCATCACAACACACTTCAGATCTGAAGTCCAGGATGTCAGCACAGGGCTTCTCTGGTGTGTCAGTGGCTCCCGTGCAGTTTATGCTCTGAAAAATGTATAGCTGACTGTGAAGATAAAAAGGTTTTGAGCATGGAAGCCTGCTTGAAAGTACAGCAGAAACTGTTTTCGGGGGAGGCCAAGGCTCCCTCGCAGGAATGCAGCACAGAGTGGAGTTTTGCTTTTGTCAGTAACCTCCAGGAGCAAACAGAAGCAGAACACTCACACCTAGGCAATGGAGAAGCTCAGACAACCTGCTTGTGGGGAACAGCTAGCCACGAGGACCAAGGTCCCGTCTCTGGCTCTGAGGAAGGAGAAGCAACTGAAAGCAGCAGGCACCATTGCAGCTCTGGCTATTGCTGAGGGAAAGAAAGCCAGGAAGAGGGGAACTCCCTTGTGATGAGATGGTTCTGGCTCTAACAGCAGCAGCATGAGCTGGAACAAGGGAGACTCCCATGTAATGAATCTTCTCTGGCTGCCAGTGGTGAGCGAAGCAGCTTGGAATGAGTGACATCCCTGTGCAATGAGGTAACACCACCTCCTCAGGAGGAAGGGCAGGAGATGGCTTCTCGAATGAATGAGAACCTGCCAGAAGGATGTACAAAATAGGGCATTTCCCTGCCAGAACAACAGAGCACGGACGAGCCCTCATTAAATCATTACAGCAGGGCAGGTGGCCAAACTGCCCGCAGCTCTTTCAGAAAGCAGGCCCCACCTTGCAGGCCATCCCAGAAACATGCCTTCTCCGAGAGAGGCAGCCCCTTCCCGGCCCTTTCCACCCCAGCCCTGTCTGTGTATCTATCTGTGTGCAGTACCTGCAGTGAAAATCTGCGCGGCTACAGCCAGGAAGGCGTCCGTCACCACCGTCTCCGAGTGCAGCGAGATGTTCAGCTGGCGGGCGATGTTCCGGTAGACGTTGGGGCGAATGTATTCCAGCTCATCTCCTGGAAGCAAGCAGGCAGGAGTCAACGCACAGGGCACTAGGTCCATGCCAGAATGACCACTGGGGTCATCTCTCGTGTCCCCCTGGCCCCAGCTCCACCTTGCTTTAAACAGGCAGCAGAGTTCTTAGGGTGATTTAGAGGCAACCCCCCTGCATCTCCTCCCTTCTTCCCTAATGCCCTTTATGCCTGGGACATCTAAAGGGAGTGGTACCAGTGGCGTGGCTGCAGCCATCCCTGATACAAATGGTGTTCCCAGGCTGGCTGTCAGTCAGAACCCAGCAAGTGCCTGCCTTTACCCCGCTACAGGAGACAGGCCTGAGAGAAACAAAGCCATCCCCATTTTTTTTTTCAGAAGTGAGAAGGAGGCATGTCCACCTGCGTAAGCTTTTCAGAGATACGCCCTTTCTCAGCCTGTACAAAAACGCCTTATTATGAGAGTGACTCAAGAATGCTGCAGGCTGATGAGAGCCAAGAATCCACCCAGAGCCACACAACATGAAGTGAGCAAAGAGGAGCCCAGCTCAGCTACTTTGTGCTACCACAGGCAGAGAGCATCGACCTGGAGTTTCTTGTCTCCTCCAAAGGGATCCTTTGCCTGCCTGGCTCCTCAGCAGCAAGGATCCTGACACAGACAGAGGATGTGCTTTCAGCTCCAGGTTGTGTTTTCCCCCATCTGGGAAATGGTTGAAGGTGTTACCTCTAATGGCTATTTAACGAGGGTGGCCGAGATGCTGTGGGAGCATTACACGATGCAAACACTGCAGGGGACTGAGGCTCTGTGCGTGTAGGTTCCTGTTTGGCGATCTAGATTGAAAAGGATGCCCCTCATCCTTCTGCATGGGCATGTCCAGGGGAAGAGGAGAGCTGTCACAGCCCCCTGCCATCCCCCTGCAGCACCCAGGTGTCCTGTCCCAGCCACAGGGCAGCCGGTCCCCCTGAAAATGTCACTACGTGGGAGCTGAAAAGGAAAGACATCACCGCCGCCAGGAGCTTGCTGCAGAGGCATTAGCTGCTCAGCCTGAATTCATTGAACCGGTCACTGGCACTCAGCCCAGCACGGGCAAAGCCTGGCTTTGGAGAAGTCCACAAAGGAACTGTGGCGGCCCTTTGTGCCCATGGGATTGTTGCACACAATCTGATTGCGAGAGGAAACCCTGCACATGTGTGGCCAGCCCTGATAAGACGAACCATTCGACAGCTGTTCTCACCCCAAAGGGAGCTCACAGGCTTCCCTGTGGCTGCAAGAAGCCTTGCCCTGAGCCCAACGGGGAGGATGGGGAGTGGGACAGGCTGGGATCAGCACATGGTAGTCTGCCACTGGGAGAGCTTTTAACAAGCAGCGACTGAAGGACTGAGATGAGATCAGGGCCCCCTTGGATTGGAAGCACACAGCCCGGCCCCACAGCAATACACAGAGCAGCGGGGGAAGGAAAATGTGCAGCAAAGAAGTCCCAGGATCACTGCTGGCATCCTTCAGGGTCTGTTAACTGACTGGCTGCACAATTTGTGATATTCAGAGCAATTTCTGTGCTTCTCCTCTTTCCTGCAGCAATCTTGGAAGGGCAAGCAGGGCAGCAGCAGCAGTTTCCACAGGCAGGAGCTCAGTTCAGAGGAGAAAAGGCACTTGTCTGGGTTTTGCCCACAGGAGTGAGGAGTTCAGATAAACCAGACCTATGCCACGTATGGCAGGTGGCTCTGAGGTGTCTCATTTGGCCATACAATTAGGTTTTACGACACATGATCAGTTAATTGCACTGGCCAGTTGCTAAGCCGCACTGAGCTGATGCTGCCCAAGAGTTTGCAGCTGCACAGCCTGTGGCCAGCACCTCTGTTGGCCCACCAGCCAGCTCACCGGGCCCTGCTGCCTTGCCATGTACGAGAGGAGTAGGAAATCCCTTGAGTTCTCATCTCCACAGGATTCTCAGCACTAGCACAAAGCAAAAACTGCTCTGTCCAGTAAGCAGCCGCAGCCTACAGCGCCTGGTAGGAGCCAGATACCACATGGCCTTGCCCTAGGTATGGCCACAAAGGGAAAAGGAAGGGACAGCCATGTGGCAGGTGGCGTTTCTGAACAAACAGGGTGGAAGCTACTTGTTATCCAAACAAGAAGGACTGTTCCCCTTCTCGTTGCATGGGTATCATGGCTCTCCACAAACAGATTTGTTCAGAGAAGGCGCCAAGTTCCCGGGACCATCAGCCAAATCTTTCCATCTGGACATGAATAAGTAACAGGAGAGTCACCCAGGAGACGCCTTCGGATCCAGTCTGCCACCTGCTTGCCCTTTAGCATGCTCCTGGCCACCCACAGACCTGCCTGAAAGCAGCCCCCAGCCCAGGCAAAGAACTGGGGGGACAAAAGGGCCACCAGACTGACAGAAAAACACACAAACAAACAAAAATGGATTAGTCAGCACAGGAGAGGAAAAATTGTAAAAGAATAGTAATAAAAAGGCCACACAGAAGAAGAACAGCTATGCCCTAAAAAGAAATTTGGGATAACATCAAACAGAAGCGGAAAGAAAGAGGAGAAAGTGGAGAAACCAGTCTGGTCCTGAGTTGGCTAGGCCCACTTAAAGGTTGCTTCACCAGACTTATTTGAACTTTGGTGTAATTAAATCAGATGCAAATGCTAATGGTAGCTTCCAAGCCAGATGTGAACTGATATTCCAGCCTGCAGGCAAAGAGGGATGTTGGAAGCCACCTCCAAGAAGCAGAGTGCTGGGTCTTGCTGAAGGAGTAAGGTAAACAACAGCAAATGAAACATGCCGTCAACGCGCTGTCACTGGAAAGCAGCTTTTGTAAAATCTCCAGTGCACGCAGTCTAAGCAATTACCCCCAAATTAAACAGCCCTGCAGTTAGGTGAGCTGCTGCTGAAGCCCAGGTGTGGAGCCACCAGTGCTCTACCAGACGCCAGGCTGGGTTGCGTCAAGGCAGCCAAGTCACCAGGGCCTGGAGAAAACACCGCAAAACCTGTTTAAAATGCAAAGCTGACAAAAACTACTGAAAGAACTAAAACTCTTACACAGCTACAGTCTTATGCGGATAAAATTGGTTTGCTGTTGGGCTTTGTCGGACTGCATCATACCTTTTAGCTGTCGTAAGTCCTCAGAAAATGCAGCTCTGCAGAACCAGGGTGCAGAGCGATGCCCCAAGGAACTAAGGAAATAAATGCAAGGAGCTGTGCAGGGAAATCACCAAAAGCAAATTCCAGAGCTCACAGCAGAGAACAAAAGCCTCTGTATCATCACACAGAGAGCCTCTTGGCACTCATCAGTCCCAGAAACCACAGGCCCCTTCTTAGTCTGGTCTGAACTGCTCCATGCAGGACTCACTTCGCACCCATGCCTGCAGGGACTTACCCAGCCGCAGCAGTATGGTGGACACCTCGGCCAGCTTCCCGCCAGGCACTGGCGCATTGCACTCAGGTTTGCTCCAGCTGACACCTGCTCGAACCAGCCTTGAATTTATGTAGTCTCTGCAAAGAGCCTTAGCTTGGGACACAAGCTCCTTGTCAGTGGGAGACCTGTCAAACACCTCCATCACCTCTGCAGCGAAGACTGAGGATCGGCGAAGCACTTCCATCCTCCGCTGCTGCACCCACGCCTCTGCATGCACTCGCTGGGAGGCTGACCCGATGCCTCAGGGTCTGCAGGAGCTGCGTGGCAATGCACAGCTCTCCCGATCCGTCACAGCTTCCAGCAGCTATTCTCAAAAAGCCGGTCTTTCATTTTACCTGCCGAATAAGAGCCTCTGTAAGTCCTCTAGGCACACAAAGATGCAAGTCAGAAGCCAAAATATTATACTGTACAGCTAAGCTAAGGTCAGTAGTATTGCACTTTGAAAAGATCTGTCTCAGTGAATCTCACAGACAAGTGCCCAAGTCTTCTTCCTTCAGCTACTCTGACTTCCACTGGCAGCGTGGCCCGCAGAGGGGCTGCAGTTGTGCACCACCTATGTGTTTTCTCTTTTCCCTTTCAGATACAGCAGCCCTAGAATCACACTTCAGAGAGACGGGATGGTCAGGACATGGAAACAATTCACAGAATGTATAGACAACCTCAGCTCGTTTCAATTAAACTGGAAAAAAAAAAAAAAAAAAAAAAAGAATCCTGAATACCAGCTACAGTAACCCAGTAACCTCAACCAGATGCAGACAGGAATTCCAGCTCAGTAGGTCCTGGATGTTTCTGAAGAAATGGCCCTAATGAATTGCAGGAACACGGGTACGGGAGCATTTCAAAGGTCTTACTAGTTCTTAACTCCAACAGAAGACCAGGTCTTTATCACCGTCAGTTTTTGATTCTGCAGCTTTTCTTTCTTTTTCTATTTTTTTAAAGGAACATACATATTGCTACTCAAAATACTTTAGAAACAGCAGAGAGAGCGAAACAGAAAGCAAATTCCAAAGAAAGTTTCCAAGTGTGAATGCCTAAAGAGAAAATTTTAAATTTCTTCAGTCACTTGAATTCATCTGTTGATTTTTTAACCCAGTGCAGCTTTTGAAATCAGTCAGACCAAAGCCTTTATTCAGGTATTTTAAATCTCCAGTTTTAGACATCAGCGTGCCTTAATGAATTTCCAGCTAAACAAAGCCCATTCCTTTTGTCCTTCTCCACAACAACAAAAATGCATTTACCTCTCACGTGCTGCCTTTTCCCCTTCAGTGATTGCTTTTGGGGTTTGGATCCGTGCTTGCTGGGAGGATGGGGACCACAGAGCCCCAGACGATGCTCCGAGGCCACTGTCAAAGCGCCGTGCCACCAGGCAGGCAGTGCCACTCAGCCTCCCGGGGCTCCGAGGCCACTGTCACAGTGCGGTGGCACCAGGCGGGCAGTGCCACCCAGCCTCGCACCCTTCTGCACCCGCCGGGAGCCCTGGGGCTTGCCCTGCTGCTTTTAAGGGACCCAGAGGCAGAGGAAAGCTGCTGGCTTTAGCCTTGTAAGGAAGATGAAATAACCAGGAGGTGGGGTTGCTGAACACGCTTTCTCCTCCCCTCGCTTCCCTCTTAAGGAGGTTCGCTGGCAGCCTTGGATGTTCTGCTGAGATGCGAAGACAGGACACCGGAGTCGGTGTTTTGGGCGGCCACTGGTGGGTCCAAAACACTGGAGGTGAACGGAGAGCTACGACGTGGGGCAACACAAGTGATGCTTACCTTCCCCAGAGCCAGGAGCAGCCAGGTTAAACAAAATCGAAGCGACTTTGCAGGTGGAAAATAGTTTGTCGAGACTGAAATGCTTTGCAGGAAAGTGCCCATTTCATTTCATTGTGTTAAAAAATCTAACATACAAAGTTTAAGGAAAACATTCCAATTCATTCCAACATATTCCAAAGTTATTCTCAACGTCAGCTTCTTGTTGCATGACCATTGTATTAATGCCACGATTCTCAGCTTTGTTCCTCTGGGCGTGTGATACCATTTCACCTCAATAAACCATGTACAAATGTTGACTTTTTTTGTTTCTGCCAGTTTGGAACAAAGGAGGCTTCAGAAACAGAAGTTTCCTGCAGAAAAATAGGTTCTACCAGCCCAAACACAAACGTTCCCCAAGAAATACGAAGCTGTAGGCTGATAACTGAGAACATGGCGTGTTCACAACGCTTCCTTCCCAGAAGGAGGTCAGAAGCAAGAGGTAACCGCTGCCATCTCTCGCCTGTCGCCTTTGAGAAAAGACAGAGGCACCTCTAGAGGAGCTGATTGCCAAAAACGAGCACAACCTGCACCACTGCCGGTCTTGAAGGAACAACTGACCTGTATGTAACACCTTGCTGTATGATGTATCGAGGCCTCGCCTATCAGGGTCAATTCGACATACGTGTATACAGCAGCAGTTAGCTCAGAACCCCTGCCTTGCCTCGACACGAAGTACCAGAAGTAGTTGCCCAAAGATTCTCTCTGAAGATTGTGTCTTTATCCTCTTGCCTTCCTCAAATTTAAATCTAATCACTGCAGACTGAGATCTGTCCCATGACAATTGAGAGCTGGTGCTGCTGCCTGTCCCTAATACACACCTTTGCAGCAAGCAGCCCATGGTCTCCTGGAAAATCATACCTTTGCCTTTGCAATTCTGCTGGTTGAGGCATCATTACAATTACGTCTAAGCCTCCTGCGGCAGCTGACAGCTTGAAACTGAAGTCTTATTTAAACTGCTCCTGTTCAGCAGAGCTCTGAAACAAAGACGAGTGCTTAAATATCAGGATTGCTTAACTAATGATAATGCTTGCCAGAGCTCTGGCAGGCGCGTGAGTGCCACGGAGCCTCCCAGCTCTCCGCAATGCCAAACCCGTCCCACATGTTCCCTGCCCGAATGCCACAGCATCCTGCATCCCCTCAACTTCCACCGTGGGATGTGAGCCTAAGATAAAAAACTAGAAACATGAAGGCTGTGTATAATAAACCATACTTCGTATCAAAAAAACACAAACAAACAAAGAAACAAACAAAAACACATCTGTTGCATGCTATTCTTCTTTTATTATTTACACACTAAAATACAGCTTCACCCCTCTGTAACTAATAACACATGAAGCTGCGGCACACGGTGCTTAGTTGACCACAAAGGAGCAGCACTACAAGCCAAGGAGCTGCCAGCATAATGTGAGCTCCTTTTTCCATAGTATGTGTAGGCCACGATGTTTAGAGGCTACATCTGTGCTGGAAAATCCTTTGCTGCAAATGACTATTGGGAAATGGTTCAGAAACACTCATATCACCCCAAAACACTCTTCCCAGTGGAGGTATTACTGGCATGACAGTGGTTTGGCTCCAACAGGCTCCAAAGCATAGCTCCTGCCTATCTGGGATTACATGATCAAAAGGACTTGGAGCACTCATTTCGTAAAACAAGAGCACAAAAGAGATATGACTAAGGCTTTTAAAAACAGCAAGTGGAACTGAACCCTGGAGAAACCACATCAGTAAGAAGGCAGCAACAGTCTAAATATATTTACGGACAGCTTACGCTCAGTATTAAATAGTTCAGCCATGAGAGAAGCAAGTCTCTAGAAGGGGCTTACAAAACGAATGTGGAGGAAAAATAGCCAGACAAACTCTGGGTGACCTAGGAGGCCATTTCCAGTCTTGTGTTCATAAAGCCTCAGACGGATTACTTTGTTTTACCTCTCGGTGCTGATCCCAGCCATTTTCCCAGATGCCTACAATTCCAGCAGAAATGTAGGGCTGATGTTTTACCTTGCAGAACGTGGGCTCAGGAGAAGCAGAGGGATGCCAAAGAGCTGCCCAGAAAGCCAGTTACAAAAGGTTTCCCTTCGGTGATCTGGCAAAACACTGGCACCGTAACATACCAAAGTCTTCTACCAAATCATCCCTGAACCTTCTGCATTATCTCAGCCCATTGTAACATACCATCCATCCCCCATCTGCTTCCTCAGGCCTGATTTTGGCAGCAATACTTAAATCAGTGTTTGTGAAGGGATCATTTATCACTGTGAAAGCACCTACGGTGTCAGGCTTCAGGCTGCAGTGCCACACAGGGAACCAACAGGAGGAGCAGGGAGGTTGGAAGCAGCAGTTCTTTTTCCACAAAAATATTTTGCCGGCTGCCAAACAATACATGGAAGTAGCAGCATAATGGAGCCCAAGCCAAATGCTGAGGGCTTTTGACCCTTCCTCTCAATTCTGAAGGGCTTGATTCAAAGCCTCCTGAAAGCCAGGCAGCTATTTATTGCTCATGGGATGGGAGCACGCTGGAGCACCACCCAGAGCAGCATTTTGCAGTGCCAGGTGTTGTGTGCCAAAACAAAGGGACTGTGCCCCGGTGAATGCTATCTTCCCCAGCCTTTACACAGTTCATCTTCTCAAGCATACAGGACTAGAGGCTTAAACCCATCAGTTTAGTAATCAGTCCGTTATGTAGTATTGTGACATTGATTATCACTAACACCCAACATTTCCTTCTCTTAATTGACTGTCATGCTCACTCCCAGTGTCTGTAGACCCAACTCCCATGTTATATGTGTGTTTTGACAAAGGCAGAGCAAAGTTGTGCTGTACCCCAGAACTGAGGTACTGAACAGGGAACTAGCATGAATTTAACATTAACGTGCAATGCTCTGAGTTGAATCATAGAACAAGGAATCATAGAATCATAGAATGGCTTGGGTTGGAAGAAACCTTTAAAGGTTTAACCTTTTAAGACGATCTTTAGATCATCTAACTCCAACCTTCTCTTCTCCAGGCCGAACAACCCCAACTCTCTCAGCTTGTCCTCATAGCAGAGGTGCCCCAGACCTCTGATCATCCTTGTGGCTTGCTTTGGGCCCTCTCCAACAGCTCCCTGTCCTTCTTGTGCTGGGGTCCCACAGCTGAATGCAGGGCTCCAGGTGGGGTCTCATGAGAGCAGAGCAGAGGGGGACAATCGCCTCCCTCACCCTGCTGCCTACGCTGCTTTTGGTGCAGCCCAGGGTACGGGTGGCTTTCTGGGCTGCAGACACAACTAGCCAGACTGTAATGCCCCCATGTCCACCTGTATTCTTGAATCTTATTCTGGAAATGATTCCCAAGAAATGTGCAACCAACCATTGCTACTCAGGTATCAAGCCAGCAGCCATCTGTCCACTGTAAAAGAGCAGCTTCTAGCTGTTGTTCAACAGATATAGCTTCATTCTTTATTTTTATTATTTTTTAAGCAAATAAAATATTTACATACAGTACCACTAAAATAGAAAAAGCGGGAAACACCTAATGAGCTGCTGTGGTTTAACCCGGCCAGCAGTTCAGCACTATGCAGCCGTTCGCTCGCCCTCCTCCCTCCCTCTCTGGGATAGGGGAAAGAATCAGGAAAATAAAGCCTGTGGGGTGAGATAGAGACAGTTTATTAGGACAGAAAAGAAAGGAAAATAATAATAATAACAATAATAATAATAATAATGTGTACAAAACAAGTGATGCACAACTGATGTTCAACATCCGCTGACCGATGCCCAGCCCCAAGCAGCTGGTCCCCCCACCCTGGCCAGCCCCCCATGTAATCATCCAGCATGACCCCATATGGTGTGGAATACCCCTTTGGCCAGTTGGGGTCAGCTGTCCTGGCTCTGTCCCCTCCCAGCTCCTGCTGCACCCCCAGCCTGCCCACTGGCAGGACGGAGCAAGAAGCTGAAACGTCCTTGGCTTGGTGTAAGCACTGCTCTGCAGCAATTAAACACCATTGTGGTATCTACATTATTCTCATCCTAAAACCCAAACACAGCACCATACCAGCTACTAGGAGGAAAATTAACTCTAACCTAACTGAAATGATGATGAGCTCACTAGCCCCAAGAGATCAGTGAGGATGTTTTCTTTTCAAACTCTAACCCCCAAAGCAGCGGATGAGCCTTTGTGTCATTCTAGCAGTCGATCACCCGTGAGGTTTGGGAATCACTTCACACTTCCATGCAAGGACAGGCACGCATACACAGACAGGTGAAGACAGGCAGGTGCCTCTGTCTGCAATGACCCTGAAATCTCAAGAACTTGAGGTGGGTGCAGGCACTGCTGCACTGGCTCAGCAACATTTATGAGCTCTGACACATTTATCTGCTGCTTAAAGGCATGTGCTGGGGCACGGACATGTCCTACACAGGCAGATGGGTTGCTGGAGCTGATAAGCACAAATTAGGAGTCTTTGCCCTGAACACATCTACATGACCTAAGCATGCCCCAAAGTATTTTTGCATATCCAGGATGTAGCCCTGCTCTGAATTAAACCACTGCTGACTTCCAGAAAGGCTTAGGCTCTTCAGTCTTAGCCTCTAGTGCTGGACAGGGCATCAAGTTGGCTTTCAAAACTCTGCCTTTCCAACTACTACAAGGAGGGTAGGCTGATGTCACTGGTCTGCACAGATCAAGTTTGGAGCAGGACTGCTTCAGTTGGTTACACTGTGCCTCATTTCAGCCATCTGAACACACAGCTCCATGCTGTGTGGTGGAGCCCCCACCAGCCCAGCCCCATCCAGCCTGGCCTTGGGCACTGCCAGGGATGGGGTAGCCACAGCTCTTCTGGACAGCCTGGGCCAGGGCCTCACTGCCCTCTGAATGAAGAATTTCTTCCAAATATCTAATCTAAACCTACCTTCTTTCAGTTTAAAGCCATTCCCCTTTGTCCTGTCACCACATTCCCACTGCACTCTACCCCCTGACACAGTCCCTCCCCGGCTCCCCTGCAGCCCCCTTCAGGCCCTGGCAGGCTGCTGTGAGGTCTCCCCAGAGCCTTCTCCTCTCCAGGCTGAACTTGTGGCTTCCTCTGGACCAGCTCCAACAGCTTTTTAAGACACCCCTCCACTACCTTTAGTGGACCCCTCCTGGGCTCCTCAGCACACCGTGGTCACTGCCAGGCTCAGGGGCAGGCACTGCCACGTGTCCTGGGCCGGCGGTTCAGCAGGAGCCGGGAAGATCTCAGAGCCCTGCTTCTCACCCAGCCCTTCAGAGATGTTCAGGGTGGACCCACTTCAGTAAAAGTGATTCAAATCGATTTTAATCGTATTTGAGAATCAGCAAGCAGGAAGTCTTGCTTGAGGTCCTTGATTTTAATCTGGTTTTATATTGGTTTCTCTGAGGGTGAGTCTCAGAGACTCGCAGGAGTGAAGACCTGCCTGCAACTGCACACAGCTCAATGTTTTCCTTCTCAGCAATAAAGGAGTAAAATTATGTGTACTTAAGCAATTCTACAGCTGATACAAATGAGAAATATGAATGCATCCAGGATGTTAAACATTTCGTTTCTACTTAGTAGGTTATTTGTTGTCCATGTACATCCCCTTGAAGGGTGATCCAAATGCAATTAGAGATAAATAGAACAAAGAATGATGTCTTTATGTGCTAAATTAAATGAACAAACATGGCTTGAACAGGCTTTTAGGATGCATAAAGGCACATGAGACAAAACAGGACAAAACAAACAAACAAACAAAAAAACCTTTTTATTCTACTGAACTGAATCAACTGTTGAATTCAATATGCAGTTTGGGGACAAATAGCATTTTCTGGGTATAAAGTCAAAGCTTCAGAGACGCCTTTCTTATCGACCTAGTTCAGTTTGTAACTTGATTATGAGGGACCAGTCAGGCAGGGGAAAAATATCTCCTTCTTCTTGTCTAGGAGAATGACTTTTCACACAAAGCCTGTAGAACAGCCTCAGCATAGCAATGCTGGGTGCCTGCATTTTGCCAAGCGCGTGCTTTACATCACTTCCGAATTTCAACAGATGTTCACAGATTTAATACTTTTGTTTTACAGCAGACAAAGGGCTTAGAGATTCTCTTACCTACTCTACCTTAAAAATTGTACTAAAACTTCCCTATAAAATTCCAGAAATTTCACCTTTGAGTGCAGTATCCCACAGCTTGTGTGGGTTAAAAACACCAGCAGTATGCCAGCCAACTCAAATCTGAATTCACCCAGCAGCAAACAGGAGGTTGATCAGTGAAACTAGAATTAGGGGAAGTGTTTTCACAGAATGAAGTCGAAGTACATAAACCCAAGTTCTGGGGAAGAGAGGCATCTCATTTGAGTGACTGGTTTCGGCTGAAGTGTGCAGTAGAAGTTTCAGACCCAACAAGACGGTTCAATAATGGCAAGTGAATGGTTAGTTGTTCTAAGGGAGGGAGTCAGAGCTGCTTAACGTTGTCCCACGTGCTAAGGATGATTTGAAAAAAACACATACACAGTCAGAGCGCACGTTTAATAGCACTGGAGAGCAGCAAGCAGCGTGTACCCTCCCAGGCAGTGAGTACCGCCAGCTGCTGCAGCTTTCCAGTACAGCCAAGACACCTGGAGGAGTGATGCTGACCTTGAGCTGTCAGAGAAAAATCAGCTCCACACAGACCTTCACACAGACCTGCCCCATATCTTGTGCGTTCTCCCAAAGAATATTTACACAAAAAGTCTGATTTCTCATTTCCTGGTAACCGTAGACCAGTCTCCCTGAACAGAAGCCAACACAGCACAACATTTCTTGCTGGCACTGACACACGTACAGCATTTTGTTAGGAGAAAAACATCTTTGTGATTTAATGAGAATTTCAGTTCTAGAAGAAGCCATGAGATCAGGCCACTGCCGTGTGTGAGACTGATTAAGTAATTTACATAAATTATCACTTATCCTTGCAGAAACTCATGTCATAGAGCTGTTAATGGTGGTTTTGGTCCGGAGAGCAGAGGCCAAGGAAGTTATTGTTATTAAACAAAATTTTAATGCTGGCATTAAGCCCCCCATCAGAAAGATGCATAAAGGAGTAGGTAGCATGCTAAGCTCAGACGCAGGGAGCAGCATGACAGTGGAGAAGCTGTGGATCTCAGCACAAACCAGGGTCTTAGTTTCCTTTTTAAGGAGTCTCCCAGAGGCTCCCTTGCTTCAGAGCTGTCCTCACAAGCAGGTCAGCTGATGTAAAAGCATCAGAAAGATGTAGTAGAAGTTTCACAATAGAAAGCTTGAGCTCAGAAGGGGTCACAAGCATCTCAGAAGAGAGATTTTGGCTGTCATTTTGATTGCAGAGATCTTTCTAAACACAAGCATGACTACACTGAGGTTTTAACAGAATTATATCTAAGCTCTGTTCCTGGTTTGGACATGGGTGAGAAAGCAGCTGCTTGTTCCATCTGCACAGGCAGGAGGCAGGCAATTAAAACCAGGCTCTTTCCTCCACTGATTCTGGCTAGTGCCATCTCTTTCTCTGCATTTTCCTCAGTGAGCAACTCCACACAGACTCAACCACATCTAGTGGCTCCAATTCTAAACATGTAGGTAACAGAAAGTCATATGACTTTTATCAGTTCCAGCAGAGCACTTTGTTCTCTGTTTCAAAGAGCATTTACACTAATATCCGTAGCTGTGTCATGGTTCCAGACGAGACTGTCTCTTCAAACACCCAGCAAGTGCTGGCTGCATCCCCAGACAGGTGCTGGCAGCCATACACCTCGTCCTTTAGCACTCGCTCACATCGTTTGCTCAGAAGCCCAGTTAAACAGGGGCCCACCCTGGGATCACCCTCAGCATATGACCTCCAGGGTAGTCAGAAGACACTAACTGGAGAGAGAAAGCCTGCCTGAAAATACATTAGCCATATCCTTTCCTGCCTCAGCAGAGAACAGACGTCTGCGAGAGCCTAGGATTCAAGAGCCTCGGATTCAGCTTCATCAGCTGTTTGCCGCTGCTGCACAGGAACATGGTTTGGAAGAACAAGTACTCCTTGCTCTTGGCTTGGAAGAAGCCTGGTTTAATTCTAGGATTAGTCACTGGGAAGAAAGGGATGCTGAGCCAGCCGTAGTGTCAGCTGCACTCCGAGCTTTGCAGCTGCAAGCATCACTCTTGCTTATCCCACTTTGCCAGAAGAATTGGGAGATAAAGGCGCTTTTCTTTGATGAACACTCAAAACAGCCTTAAGAGCCACAATATCAGTACGGAAAGAAAGCCCCACGCAGTCAGTATTGCAAGATTTGTAGTGACACAGTCTGCAAGCAGGAACAAGAGTGCTTCAGTTTTAACAGGCAGCTACAGTCTCCACGCAACCGGTGATCTCAGGGAGGGCTATTGTCACAGCGAGTGGACTCCTACAGCACCAGCTCAGTCTGATTTATCTTGGAAGGGGACGGATTCCTCCTGAAATTCCTCCTTTCATCTCCCACAAGGTTTAAGGCCTGGAGAAGTCCATTACTATGCCCATCGGTGGCTGTAATGCACCCAGGTAGAGCAGAACTAATCGGCCCCATGGCTCACACCAAAGGGAGGAGCAGTTTAGGTGTAGATGACTCTCTGCTACCAATTTCCTTTGCTATATTCAGGCTAGACACTCAATGTTACAGTTCAAAACCTTCACCAAAAAGAAGGTTGAGAGGTGAGAGAGAACGTCTCCTGTTAACACTGTCAACATAGCTTACAAATTTAGGCAGAGACTGTTTTGGAATACAGAAGCTTAGTGGTCAAGTCCAGATACCAACCAGAAACCACAGTGAGGAGGAAAACTGCTGGCAACATCCAGCTCTTGCTCCCTTCTGTCCAAGTGCATTCTTTCCTAGGCTTTGAGAGTTCCTCTTGGGGCTGGACAGAAGCGTAGACATTGGGAGGGTGACAAAAACAGTAACTTTTTCCTTTCTTTCCCTAGTTTTACTGCTTGAGTGCATCATGCAATAACAGCGCTTTGCCGTATTGCTGATCTCCAGAAGCACAATGCAGAAAACCACTTCAGCCCCTCGGCATGCTAGTGAAGCTAGAAATAGCTCCTCTCTGAGCAAGCGCCACAGCATTCGGAGACTTAGCCTGTGACGCTTTTTACAATACAGCTTTAAGCCACTTACCCTGCTGAGTAACCCTACTGAAGAAGAAGAGCCCTTGATCCCTTGCACTCGCCCTAAAGCCAGCTGCCGTGCTTGGCAGCTTGTGAGGGGGCAGCACCACCGCTTCACGGGGTGCCCAAGGTGCCCGAGCTGCTGCTGCAGATGATGTCCAGCATGCTCAGTGCTCATCTGCGCTCCCTTGCAACGCTGCCTTTTTGAACAGGGGTACAGAGAGCTGCAGCAGCACAAAACCTGGTAACTCACACATTTCAGATGCAGCAGCTGTTGCATCGTGGACCTGCCTGCATCTCTGAGATAGGTATGGACACCATGTGCTGAAGGAGCTGCAGACAAACCTTGGCACCGTCCTGGGGTAGAAGAAGGAGCCAATTCAAGACAACTCACCAAGTCGCCAGTGGGGAGAGCAGCAGCTTTTATAGATCAGGGGTAAGAAATGGCCAAGCTTTATGTACAGAGAGGACTGCACGCAGTAACACAGAAGGAGCTGGGGCAGGAGACCTCATGTCACCCAGCCACCATGTAATGACTTAGCAGCTGTTTCTACCCGTGTGCATCAGCACTGCCACCCTCCATGACACTCATTTTACTCTTTGCTGTTTTGCCCTCATGGTGCCTGAATTGCTGTTACAGGGCCCAGGGTAGACACGAGATGCTGGCCATGCAGCAGGAAACCCCCAAGGCCCAGCCTGGTCACCAAACCCCTGCCAACACCTCCCTGTCCTCCACCAGGCTCTTCTTTGCAAGCCAGGCATGCACAGTACTCAGCTACTGGCTGCAAGCACCACCTCCCACTAGAAGCAGGCAGTGACCCACGCAGAAAAATTAAGCATTTCAGCCAGCAGCAATGGAGCAACCGGAATTTGGCAGGGCTGGGTGCCATTTGCTGCTTTCCTGAAAGAAGCATGGGCTGCAGTCCGTTGTTGCCACCTGGTGGCAACAGCAAAAAGCAAACCGGGTTTGCTTCAGAAACGCACCCGCAAGTCCCGAGAGCTGCCAGACAGCTTGCTTCGCCTAGCGAGGACATCGGAGTGACTCTCTTGCCTCTGCTGCACTCTGCGAGGAGGGAGAACAGGGTGGAAAGCCCTGCGGAGCTGCAGGCTGAGCCAGCCCCAGCACCTGGACAACAGCAGCAGGCTTGCGTGCTTATCTCAACCCCAAAGGGGCTGCCGCACGCTGCAGGGACTGGAGGACATCCGTATCAAGCCATGCTGTACCACTCTGCTCAGTTATCCCAGCATCACGGGATGGCTAAGGTGGAGGCACTTCTGGGTCCACCCGGCCCAACTCCAACAGAGGAAAATCCATTGGTGCTTGAACCAAGCACAAACAGACAGCTTCTTGAGAGAGCTTCATAGACCAGAGCAGTTAAAATCTTGAGTTAAGCATGAAGAATTGTTCTCCAAATCACCTGGTGAAGGGCACTGAACACTGGGAGAGGAGGCTGTAGGACCTTTTGTGATGCAGTCAGCGCTTCTAACAAAACGTAAAAGCTGTGCTACTTTAGTGGAACAGGAACACATCAGTCAAGAAGTTCCTTGCAGCAACTATTCACACCCTTCTCTGGACTCCACAGAAACACAACCAGGTGTATCAGCTACTGGACAAGAGTTTGAAATGCCTGAGTAGAGATTTCTTTGTTGTGAGAAACATGGATTATCTGAAGCAGTGTCAGCAGAGTACAAGTTTTCTGAAATAAGTACTTTGTATAGAGAGCATCAAGCAATTTTATTAGCACTTCACAAGGGCAGGTTATTTACCGCAACCTACCCTTAAGTACCAGTCGTCTCAAATGGAGAAAAACTTAAGTACATACTAGAAGTGACTGTACTGAAGTAGATACATACAGCCCAGAAGCAGGTGTGCAAGTGTCAACATCATAGCTATAACCCAGGAAAATTATTGTGTTTTGAAAACTTTCTCCTGGGTGATCTAGAGATGAAAGCTTTAGATGTCATTCCAAAATAAGGAAAGGTATCTGGAGGAGAGGATACTCCCTGCAGTGACCCCCTTGTCCCCCACAAACGCTTGTGTTCTGCAGACAAGAACAGAGCAGGCTTCAGGGTCAGGAAGAGCTTGACTCAGGGATGGGGGCTGCAGCATGGCTTGTTTCTAAGTGGCTTTCAGAACTAGGGTGGATGTTTTGCTTCCATTTTGTTTAGCAGAAGACTTGTTTAAATACTTCTGTCACTGGATTTTAACCTAGTTTCTCTTAATTCTGGATTTTTAACAGGAAGAACTAGAAATGGGAGAAGAAGAAAACCCAAACTGACCCAGCGTATCCCATTTAAAATAATACTTTTTAGAAAGCTATTTCTTCTCTACCATGAGAAGAGCCCCCAACAACACATACAGACGGGTAGCTTTCAGCCATATTCTCCCACAGCATACAGCCACACAACACGCACAGACAGCAAATAAACACGCTTACACCCATACGCATTTGACATTTTCCTGCTCATAGTTTTAAGCACTTGTAATCAGCTTGGGAAAAGGAATAAGAGCCCCCAAAACAAAAGCAAAAGGTGTTTTTTTGTTGTTGTTGTTGTTGTTTTTTTTGTGTGTGTGTTTTTTTCCTTATTCTTTTTCTTTAGGATTTATTCTACATTAAGCCAACAAAACAAGTTAATTGCTGTTCCATGTCACTGTTAGCTCATCACCATGCCACGTGCTAGGCCAGGCTAAGGTCTGTGGGCAATGTTAGCATGACAGATTTTGATGCATCTCCAGGCTTCACATGTGATTTAACTTAAACATATTTTTGTGAGCATCCTGCCAGATGCCAGGCACCAGGCTGGTACCTGTCCAAACCCCACATCACCCAGGAGAGCGCTGGGCTGGAACAGGGACGTTTGTGAGACAACACTGTCACTTTTTGTGGGGCTGGTCCTGATGGGATAAACTCAACAAATACAGGACTCTGACAGGCGAGACCTTTGTTAAAAACCTTTCAGTTAAGACAGGGTGCATTTAAATTCCATGAAACTCTCTCATTACTGGGAGAAATCCCCTCATACTGGGAGCAATTCCCTCGTACTGGGAGCCCCGCGCGGGGGCTGCTGGGCCGTGTAGTCCCCACCTCCTCCCCACACCCACCCCTCCCACCCCCTGCGGACTCCCCGCCCCAGCATCCCTCGCGCCTCCCCTCCCTTTCCCCCTCCCCTCCCGCTGCCCGCCGGGCTCTGTAGTCCCCAGCACCTCCCCTCCGAGCGCGCCGCGCGGCGCGGCGAACTACAACCCCCATCACCCCCCGCGGCTCCGCCTCCCCCTCCCCGCGTCGCGCCTCAGCGCCGTGTTGTTGCGCTCCCGCCCCCGCCGCGGCCGAGCTCGGTGTCCCGGGGCGGCCCGGAGCTGTGTGTGGGGGGGGCGGCGGCGGCAGGGCCCGGGATGGCTCCGCGCCGGCACCTCCAGCACCGGCAGCAGCACCACCGGCAGCCCTAGGGGCGGCGGGGGGCCCGGGCGGGGGAGGGTCGGTGCCCGCGGGGCCTGTGAGGGGAGCGGCGCCGTGAGGGGAGCGGCGCCCCGCCGCCATGGCGCACCTCAGGGAGTTCGCCAGCCAGGTGAGGGGGCCCCGCGGGCTCTCAGGCCTCCGGGGGGTGCCCGGGCTCGGCCCAGGGGGGCTGGGGGAGCTGGGGGAGCTGGGGGAGGCCTCTAATGGTTTAAAGCTGCAATGCCTTCGGGCTCGAGTGCTGTCTTTCGCATAAACTGCGTCCCCGAAGCGCTTATGGGATTAAATGTAAATGTAGTGCCTGAGGGAGGCATGGTGTGGGGGGGGTGAAGGGACACGGGGAGGTACCCTCTGGCTGGGGGCTGAGCTCTGTAGCTGCTCAGTGGGTTGCTCCAAAGGTTTTTGTGCCCGGTGCTCAGTAACAAGGCTTATCCGAGTTGCGGGGGTCTGATCTCTGAGTTGTGCACGTCAGGCACTCCCAGGTTTTGTCATACCATGGCTCTCTGTCTGGTCCTGGGGTAGGACAGCAGTCTGTTGTCCATCCCTTGGGTCTCTTCAGGAATCCTTGGTGGGATCTCACCAAGGATTTAACCGAGGCTCGCTGGCAGAGCGGTAGGAATCGGCCTGAAGGTTCCTTAACCACGTTGTAAGGGGCAGTGGGGAGGTCCTGTGGAAATCACAAAGCTGTAGGGTTTGGATCGGGATGGCAGGGGCTCGAGGCATGTTGGATTCCCTGTTCTGTTGCCCACGTGCTGAGTTACCTTAGGCACGTTCTGAAGCTGCTTTACCTCTGTGCCTCTGCTCTCCTGCCTGGGCTTATCAGGTGCTCTTTCTTTTCGCGGTTGCCCTTTGCTGTGTACACACAGCGCAGCGGGCCTCTGGGCTTTGTTGGGAGCTCTTGTCTGCTGGGTGGTGTATTTGTATTACGGTGTTTAAAGCTTTGAGGCCAGCTGTGCTTCCAGTTCTGTTGTTCCTTTATGTGACCTTGAAAAAGCCTCTCAAGTTCTCTGGCCAGTGCTTTCCAACCCTGAGGCAAAAGAATGCTATCTGTGAAGCAAGCTGGCAGTCCCAGACAAAAGAGTATATTTGTGTTTCAAAGTGTTGGACAGGAATTCCCCTCTTGTGTATACTCCAGAAGCTCAGAACTGTCTCAGGTTCAGCAGTGTGCACCCATTTCGTACAGGGAAGCTTAAAATGTTTCCAGATCCAAACTTGACTTCCCCAAAGAGGTGGCAGTGCCTGCTGCAGATGTCTCTGGTACGTGGCATGCAACGAGTAGAAATGTTGGGTGGGAAGCCTGGAAGGAGAGGAGGCAACGAAGGAAAGGAGGTCAGAAGCTGAGATTTGTTAAAACCACCTTCACCATTCGTCTGTGTGTGGCAAAGGACAATGGTGTTTGCTTGTTTGGCTGCTTGGCAGGTATTTCTGTCAGAAGTAACATTAAATGCTGCCGTAGCTCCACGTAAAGCTCTGGAGGCTGCCAAACTCCTGGAGGGCTCCAGTTCTTAAAGTAAAGCAGCTCAGAGAGGGACTTGACAGCACCTTTCTTCATACAGACTTCTCCGTTGTAGAACAGGGATTCTGGGCCTGAGCTGCCCCAGGCTGAGGAGCTCTGGCTTCCAGCAGGGTGCAGGGCTGGCTGGCTCGTGATGCTGAACGCAGCTCTTCCAGGAGTCTCAGCTGGATGCAGCCTGGAGAGGAGACTCCGTGGGGGTTCCAACAGTATTTGCTTCTATTCCCAATGCATCTTTCCAGGTTGTAGCTGTGAAATGAGGGCAGATGTCTGTCCTTCTCCAGTCTCCTCTCGGAGCTCGGGGATATCCTGCCCGTCTCTGCAGCTGGAGGTGGCAGAGCTGCCAAACCCTGCGTTACCTGCAGGTTGTCCTCATCCCTCTCCTCCTTGTTCTTTCCTCTTCCTGCGTGTACGACCAAGATACTGCTCTGGGTGTTCTCAAAACTCCTCCATGCCTGTCTCCAAGCCATCTGTAGTGTCTGACTGCTCTCAATGGGGAGAAACAGCGTGAGGCCTTTTGCTCCGGATCTGCTGTGTTACTGGCATTCAGGCAGGCAAAAGGGTGCGATGAGGCACCGGTTCCTCAAGCGCTGCGTGCGTCACAGCAGGACGAGGAGCCGCAGTCAGTCAGCAAAGCTGACAGATGGTGAGGAGCTTCTTCGGGTCACCTGTGACTGCTTATTGCAGGTGTGAAGTGTTTCGTCTGGCTCCTGTTACTTTCTACTAATGATCATTTTTTTGGGTGTCTTTGCAGCTGTTCAGCTCCAAAATTCAGATTTGCAGACAGGACAAAAACATGGCAGCTCAGACAGGAGCTGCAATGGACGAGAGCTTCTGAGCAGGTGTCCTGCAGACTGGTGTCATTTCATCTGGCTCAGTTTGTGGTGGGAAGGCAGGATTGCCTCTGCCTCCTGCTACCTGGCCGTGCCTTCCATGGCATCTGTGACGGTAGATCACAAGGTATTCTGCTGGGCAGACAGCAGTCTGCTGGAGTTGAGGCCTATTTTTCTATGTCTCACCCCACCGCCTCCTTATTTTCTTTCTCCCTGTTTAGAGAAAGTGGAAAAAAAATCATTAATGGACTCCAGTCTGCAGCAGGAGTCCAGGATACTGTAGCAGTGGCTGGAGTGGCTCTTTCCATCAGGTCACGCTCTTGCCGTGTCACCTGAGGTCTTTGAAGTGTTTCCGGGTCAGTTTTGAAGCACCAGGCACTGACAGGGTAATTGCAGTACCTACAATTGACCCCGTTCCCCCCTCGTGTGATGGGCTGTGTCCCTTCTGCCCATCAGTCTCTTGGGCAGAGCTTTCTTGTGCTCGTCAGGTAGGGCTGTCTCCTTCACCGCCTCTGCCTGAACCTCCTTGTTCCTCGGAGGACGTGAGAAACCTGTATCTGGGTAAGGAAGCTTGCTCAGGAGGTTGCCCATGATTACAGAGCCTGCAGCACAAGGTGCTGGTTGTCCCAGGAGCCGGCTGCAGCAGCCAGTGCTCTTCTGCTTGATTTTCTGTTCCTGAAGAGTTTCAGTCCTCATGCTTTGATGTGCTGTGCCAGGCTGAGAAGGGGAGCAGTGGCTTACACCTCATCGTTTCATTTTTTTCATAGAAGAATGATCTAGGGAGGAGGGGAGGAAGGTTTCCTTGCAGGATTCCTGGGGCTCCTGTGGAGCTGGGTGCTGCTAGGAGACAATCCTCGTTCTCTCCCTGATGTGTGGAGGGGCTGATGCAGTGAGTGGCATTTCTGCGGCGCTGTGGGAGGCTGCGAGGTAACATCTAGGCTGCCCTGCTGCCCCTTCCCGTGAAGTCAGTGGAGAGCTGGAAACTGCTGCTGGCTCTTGGGGAGCCTGGGTTAGCCAGACTGTTCTCTCCTGCGCCGCAGCCATCGTTCTTGTGTGGTCTTCTGGCATTTCTCAAGCTCAGACCCTTTCCCCATCCCCTCTGCAGTCCCTGTTACTCATCCCCAGCTCCTTCCATCCCTGCACATCCCCCCCGGTCTGTTTGCAGCGCGCTTGTTCAGCATGCAGAGGGATCTTTGGTTATCCTGTTAGCCTCCTGGGTCTTGGACTGGAGCGCCCGTGATCAGTGGTGATCCCGCTGAGCGAGCTGCCTGTGGAGCTGACCCTGCAGAGCTGGGTTAGGGAGGGAAGCCACCTGCCAGGACCGCCTGGCTTAATCATTAAGCAGCACCTAGGGCTGCTCGGCAGTGCCCTGCTGCTGGAGGCTGGTGGTGGGTGCAGGAGTGCAGCTGTTTGCAGATAAAATCTCAGAGATAAAATCTCTGCTCGGCCCAAGGTCCTCACAAGGGAGCGGTCCCTCCGGGTGATGTGTGCGAGGTGAGACGGAGAAGTGCCGGGTGTGGAGAACTTGCTCCAGCAGCTTGCCTGCTTCCTGCAAGTCAGGCCAGATTTTCCATGGCTTTTGCTTTAAAAAAGACTTTTTTTTTTTTTTTTTTAAACCTACTCACAAAGCAGAGCAGGACCTCTTGGTCTGCAGCTGGACAGAACGAAATCGAATCAGAAAATCATTCTTCCCCCTCTTGTCCGTGTTCCTCCTGTGAAGGAGTTAAACTTCGAAGCCCAGCTGCTTTTTCAGAGGCAGCACTTGTCTGAGGAGGCTGTTGGTAGCCTCCCAGTGGATGTGCTTATCTCGCGAGGGAAATGCTCCTTGCTCTCGCATCCGGGGGTGCCAGTGAGAGCAGAGGCAGTTCAGAAGGGCAGGGCTGCACGTGGGGTGTCTGTGCAGCTCCCCCATCTCCTCTGGGGTGGCCGCGTGCCTGGGCTCCGTGCTGCTGGCCTTCCTGAGATGTCAGGCTCCGTCTGAGGAGAGGCTGGGTGCTGCCTGACAGCAGAGCAGGCAGCTGATGGGATTTGATGTTTGTGTTCCCAGCACATGTTGCCCTCCACGTGAGTAGGGTAGAAGTCTTCCAAATCATTCAAACCCGTGAATGCAGGAAGGCAAACTGGAGAAATGTCCTCCTGAGCCCCCGCTGGCCTCTGCTTGGTGTCCATTTTCCCACCTCAGCCTTTCCACGGAGGCTGGCTCCAGCACACCTTGCCTGCCTTTTAGTCAAACACAGATGAGCGCTTGCTCGTGGAGCTGCTTTGGCACCAGTTTGGTGATTGAGCTGGTTTGTGATTGAGCTGCAGACCAAACCAGTCCTGCCCCAGAAGGGCTGATGCTGTCTGTAGGGGTGCTTGCTGACCTTCTCCTTCCTGGCCTCTCTCCTCTTCCTCCCCCGCCAGTCTGCAGGGGCAGAAAGCTCAGGTAAAAGCCTGCTTTGGTTCTCATCTTGGATATGGCCAGCAATAAATTCCAGCACGTGGAGACCATTTAGGGTATGGAGGTGAATTAAGGCAGGTGAATTGCATGGCGTGGGCAGGGAGGTGTGATGACAAGGGCTCTGGGGGGTATTCACGGTGCTCTCCCCTTCTCTCTGACTTCTCCCTCCCCTCCCTCCTGCTCTAGCACTCCAGGGTGGATCCCGAGGAGCTGTTCACCAAGCTGGAGCGCATCGGCAAAGGGTCGTTTGGTGAAGTGTACAAAGGGATCGACAACCGCACCAAGGAGGTGGTTGCCATCAAGATCATCGATCTGGAGGAGGCGGAGGATGAAATTGAGGACATTCAGCAGGAGATCACGGTGCTCAGCCAGTGTGACAGTCCCTACATCACCCGGTACTACGGCTCCTACCTGAAGGTAGGACAAAGCCGTGGTGATTCTTTTGCCAGCAGTTTGGGAGCGGGTGCTGCAGCTGGTGGTGGGCAGGTGCCCAGCCCGTGAGCGTCAGCGTGGCTCTGCCCGCTGCTTTTGTGTGGTTTTTATTAAAACCTAACCTTTATTAAAACCTGATGCCAGGCTTTAAGGCACTTTCAGGGCACGTGGAAACGAGGTTCCTCACATGGTCCCAAGAGCACTGCAGGGAAGAGCAGACTTTGTGCTGCACAGCTGGGTCCATCCCTGGTCTGACCGTTCTGGAAAGGAAATTTGTGGAGTGCTTTTTGGAAATACCATGGTTTTAAGGTTGTACTGCTGAGGGCTTTATATTTCTAGAAGGATCCAGGCTGTCTCTGGAAAGAAGAAGAGCTTGAAACTGTGCATCACGATCTTGTGATTGTGTGATACTTCTTCCCAACCCCCTGCCCTCCCAGACAACACAGCGCCAGTTACTTTTGGGTACATAGCGCGTGGAAATCCTTGCCAGGAAGTGGAGTGTGCTCTTCTCAGGGGAATGCCTGTTTCTCTGCTCTAAGTGGGAGCTTAGAGCACTCCCTCCAGCAGCACACAGTTTCCTCACTATGAAATGCTGCTGCCCAAAACTCAAACTGCCCTCTGGGCAGTGCTGCCCATGTTTCCACTGCCCCAAAAAGGCTGCCAGAGCACTGGATATTGTGGATGGCTCAAAACCACTAAGCCAGCTGGACTTACATTGCAAACTAGCCTGCTGGCAGGTACAGGGCAGCACTTACAAATTAACCCATCGAGGACTGCAGCTTTCTTGCAGTGGTCCTGGCCTTGCAGGACCACATTGAGGGGGTGCAGAAGTGATGAAATGGGCAGGATCTGAGTCCTTGAAGGAGCGGTGAAGCAATAAGATATTGCTCCTGTTGAAAACAGGGTCGGGAGTCCCTAATGGAAGCTTGTAGTGATCATCAAAGTGGCCTCCGCGTGCCAGCTGCTGGAGGTGTGTGTGACACTGAGTCTGTAGCAAAGCAGCTCTTCGCCTCTTTGTCCCTTGATAATTCCTGATGTATTTATCAAGGGTGATAATGCGTTTTCTCAGCCTTCTGCCAAAAACACCAAGAAAGCTGGGATTTCATGGGCCTGCTGCTTATCTCCTACCAGGATCTGGTGAACCTCAATCTGGAAATTTCTCCTCTGGGGAGGAAAAAAGCATCTTGCTGACTGTACCCTTGCAATCCCTTTAATGAGATCAAAGGCTGCAAGGCTCTTGTCATTGGCACGATGTGCTTGATCTTTAGGGTGCTGTTGAATGGCTCCAGCCTGACAATATGCATATTGCTATGGGCTGTGTAGTCTGGTGTCTGTGGTGGCACAAAACTTCTTCAGATAGAGCTAAGGACCAAGAGAAGGAAATGTCAAGGGCGGGAGCAGCTCCACTGCTGTCTCTGAGAGCTGTGGTGTGCAGCGTCTCTTGGACTATGTATGGGGGTTGTTCGTGTGTCTCGCTGCCTCGGGTGTTGTGCTTGTCTGCCTGCTCTTATTACTGTCTTTGCTCTTGCTTGCAGGGCACTAAGCTGTGGATAATCATGGAGTACCTGGGAGGAGGTTCAGCCCTGGATTTGGTAAGTATCTGGTAAGCTATGGATCCCCAAAAATGTTTGCTGGAGCCTTGGTTTGTGAAATGTCCTCAAGCTACATGCTCACTCGCCACATGACATCTTTTTGACGGCCCTGTGCCTGCAGGGTAGGCAGGGCAGGGCAGGGGAAATGCTTGTACTTGGACAGCTGAGCTCCATGCAGTTCTCCAGGGTGCTCTGCTGCTTTACAGTGGAAAAAGCCACTGAAATGAAATTTGACAGCAGCAAGCTGGTTTTGAACAACACACACCTAGAGCTCACCCAACCAAAGTTATGTGCCTGGAAGGAGCTTTGGGGATTGTTTAGTGCTTGCATGGCATCAAGGTCAGAAGGGATCTGGTCTGCGATCAGGATTTCCAGGTGTTAAACAATACAGATGTCTAACAAGCTGCCCCGGATTTTATGGCAATACAAATGCAGAGTAAACACATGAAAGAAGTTCTTCTGTGCTGTATTCTTTCACAGGATTTTGCTTTTCTCCTTGGGACTAGAAAGCCTGTTTTTCCAGAGCAGTAACTAAGGTCATATAGTGAAAACTGTTGAGTCTGCACTGATTTGGAGGAAGGGTGCAGTTAGGGGGACCTGTAATCAACAGGAGGAGAACTCATTAAAAGGAGGAAAGCTTTGGTACAGTACCCTATTCCCCCACAGCCAGAGGGGAAAAGTTCTCCCTGGTCTGTTGCAATGGCTGAAATTCAGCCCTTGCATGCTAGCAAAGAGGTGTGATCTGGAGAAACTGAAGCTGTTCTGTTCATCAGTGTATTTCCAAGTCAGAGCAAGACACAAGTGTCCTGCTGTTGTCTGGGAAGCCTTTAACAGACTGGCAGAAAGTCCTCCAAGGATTTTCCATTTAGTGTGGCAGCGCGATGTCCAATGTTCTGCTTGCAGTGTGTGCACCAGGCTGTGCAGTAGGTGCTTCCCGCTGAATATGACCTGCTTGGCAAAAGGTTTCCAGGTAACAAATGGAGAGGCTTGTGATTCCAAGGCATCGCTCACCCCGAAATCATCTTCCTGCCCTTTTTCAGCTAAAACCAGGGCCCTTGGAGGAGACTTACATAGCTACTATCCTGAGGGAAATTCTAAAGGGCTTGGATTATCTACACTCTGAGAGGAAGATCCACAGGGACATCAAAGGTAAGAGGAATTTCCTTTACAAGAAGGAGAGCTGTGATCTCCACTAAGATGGATCCCGAAGTGTTACACAGAACTAATCAGAGAGGTTTCAAAGACTGTCTCCTAGTACTGCTTTCCCCGTTGGGTTGCTTGTTTCTAAATCTGGTGATTGTCACTTCATCGCAACTCATGTTTTTTGTCTTTAAGGTGTAGAGTAGCAGTAAGGGTCTGTAGCTCTTTGGCATTTGCAGTTTGGGCAGGCAGGGGGGCTTTAGCAAAGGAATCAGTGAATGGTGTGCTCAAATATCAGCTGGCTCCCAGTTACGTCTTTATTGCTAGACCCCATCACATGTGTTAGCTGGTCATCATGTAATGAACTGCCAGGGTCCAAAGCCCTAGAAAATCAGGGTAGCCTGCATTGTCTTACCCTGCTACTGATTTTCCTAGGCACTGGCTCTGTGCAGCGCACCTGAGGAGCAGTCTCGCGCTGAGCACAGGGCACCAAAGGAAAGCAGGAGGGCAGGACAGTGCTGTGTAGGTGGTGGCCAGAGCTGGATGCTAAGTGCTCAGACCCTTCGCAGGAGGGCGTGTGAACAAACAGCAGAGAAACCTCGTGCCATCTCAGCCAGGAGATGTGTAGGGAACCTGAGCAGTGAGGCTCTCTTCTACCAAGTGGGAAGCAGTACAAAGCCAGGACAAGTGAGCTGCTTTGAAGGATCTGCAGCTTAACTTGTGCTGAATGTTGCTCTGAAAAAAAAACATCAAGACCATTTGAGATATCTCAGGCCAAATTGCCTCCTGTTGGCAGGAATCGCATCTAGTGATTGTGTGGCCCTTCGTATCTACTTCTTGCTACTGCCCCAGAAATATTCCCCAACCGTATCTAAAAATTTGTTCTGTGTTACCCAGCAAAGGTCAGAACATGGGAATGAATCTGATACTGGAAATCCAAACTGAGGGTTTCCATGGGGCAAATGGGGATGTTATGGGAGGGCCCTTCTCAGTGCTCAGTTCTGTGTGGGTTGCAGATCATTCAGAAACCATTGGGCTTACTGCTTGTTTGTGTGAACAGCTGCCAACGTGCTGCTTTCGGAACAAGGAGATGTGAAACTGGCTGACTTCGGGGTGGCCGGACAGCTGACAGATACACAGATCAAGAGGAACACCTTTGTTGGGACTCCGTTCTGGATGGCACCAGAGGTCATCAAACAGTCTGCTTATGACTTCAAGGTGAGCTGGGAGCAAGAGAACAGTTGCTGCTTGGTACTGCTCTGTGTAGTGCTAGGGTTAATGCAGGGACTGGAAGTGCTGCTTGTAGCAAGAACAATGCTTTCCTGCTGTGGTTCGGGATCTGTTGCAGAAATTTGTCTGTTAAACGTGAAGCATCCTGTCTGATTTTATGTTATGAGCCCTTCAGCTGTGTCAAAGCTGCATGCTTCCATGTTGTAGAATTGCTCCTTGCCCTCTTTTGCAGTCACTGTTCTTGCTCCTCTCTCAGGCAGACATCTGGTCCCTTGGAATTACAGCCATTGAACTAGCAAAGGGAGAGCCTCCGAATTCTGACCTGCATCCTATGAGGGTTCTCTTCCTGATCCCCAAAAATAACCCTCCAACACTCGAGGGTCACCACAGCAAGCCCTTCAAGGAGTTTGTGGAAGCCTGCCTCAATAAGGATCCTAGATTTGTGAGTATTGCTGTCCACCTCAGAGCCCGGGTAGAGTATTTTAGAGGCAACGCATCCTCTCTGCTGGAGAAAAAGAAGTGCTGAGCTTGCAGAGTGGACAGGGAAGCCTGGCAAGTAGTGTAGTGTACAGACACTGTTAGATGCAGATTGTTTTTCTTATTTGCTCCAGAGGCCAACAGCTAAAGAGTTGCTAAAGCACAAATTCATCACACGCTACACGAAGAAAACCTCATTCCTAATGGAGCTGATCGATCGGTTCAAGCGCTGGAAGTCAGAGGGCCACGGAGAAGATTCGAGTTCTGGTGATTCTGACATGTACGTGTGAATTCCCTGCAGGGGGTTGTCCCTGCTAGACCGTGCGTGCCAGGGGCAGCCTGCTGCAAGCAGCTTGGGTCCTTTTCCCAACCTGGGGTGGGGATCATCTGTAGCTCAGGGCCTGAGAGCTGCTGCTTATGGGAGGAGGTAGCTGCTGCCTGAAGGAACAGGCTTTTACCTCCTCTTCAGTGGGACCCGGTTGTCTGTACTCCTCTTAGTCTTACACTCCCTTTGAGTATAAGAAACCAAAAGTATTAAGAAGAAACATCTGCGTGTAACTAGTGAAACAAGGCTCTTGTTGCCTGTATGTTATGCACCTTCAGTTAAAAAAAAAAAAAAAGCCTTTCAAAGAGTTACAGGCTTTATAACTGTGGCAACAGGTGGGGTATGTGGTTTTGTGTATTCATGTAGGTGAATTCGTGAGGTGGTTGTAGTGATTTGGAAACATATTGGCACAGGTCTGTGATGCTGTATGTGGGCTGTAGAGACTGACGTGGTTTCTCTTTAGGATTTTCTCTGGGGTAGGGAAATGCTTGAAGCCCTGTGGTGATACAGTGATCAGGTGAGGGAGAGCTTGTGCCTGTGGGAATGCATGGGTAAAACATAGCGCGTATGGAGCTGAGGCTTTGTCTTGACCTTCCCCTTTGTGTTTGCAGTGATGGAGACACGGAGGATGGAGACCAGGGTCCAATCTGGACATTCCCACCAACTATTCGTCCCAACTCCTTGAGCAAGCTGCACAAAGGAATGGCTCTGCATGGTTCCCAGAAGGTCTGTTTGCCGTCTGTTCCTTCAGAAGTGGGCTGAACTAAAACAAGCTCTGAGGGTCTTGGGGAAACTGCCAGTGACTCACGTTCTAAAACTTACTGTTGTCTGCTATCAAGGGCTAGTGCTCCAGAGCTGCATCATCCACATCCTTGGGGTAATGCAAGCTGTAGTTTTCCTGAGACCTGATAAAGGGGCTGCTGTTGAGGTGCTAAGAAATTATCAAAGGCTTAGTGGTTTGCATGCCCTGGAAACTGTTGCCTGTGCTTGAAAATTCTTTTCATGTTGCTTTCTAGCCTACCGAGCCCATCAAGAGGCAGCCACGGTCACAGTGTCTCTCCACACTTGTTCACCCAGTTTTTGGGGAGGTGAGTAGGAGACTTTGCTGTCTGTGGTGGCTGGAGATGAAGAGAGACCTGCCGTGGATATGTGAACATGAAGGGTTTGGAGAAGGGAAGTGGGGTGAGGTAGCCCGCTCCTTAACCCCACTATCATACAGTCACAACTATTGCTAGCATGCCAAGACCAAGGTGGTACCTGCTGTATGGCGTCTGGAAGGTGGACAAAGAAAAGGGGTTTGGAAAGTCCACCCTGTTCCCATTCCTTGCTTTGTGGATGTGGAGTTGAACTAAAAGCTACAATTATTGATGGGATAGTTTCAGTAATTTTGTCTTTCCAAGTGGCTGGTGTTTTAAGGGAGCAAAAGCAGAAAATGATTATCGGGGTGGCTACAGGCTGCAGCTGCTGCTCCCAGCAGGACAGTAGGACATGAGGGTCTGCTTAGAAAGAAAGAACTTACACAGACACCGTGTGCCAGGGCCCTCTGTGTCTTTTCTTGAGGTGCTGGTGACAGAAACCTTTCTCTCATCATAATGACTTGCTCTTCTGTATCCTGATCCTGCTCCGGGGTGGCCCCGCACAGGGCTGAGCTTTTTTTCAAGGATGGTCTCTGGACTTGAACTTTCTTCTCAGGTCTAGTGCTGTGTGGAAAGAGGGTTTTGCAGGGCAAAAAAAGCAGAGTCTGATCTGAAAAGCAGGCATTTGGTGCTCTTGAGACAGCACTGCTTAGGAAACTGAGAATGTTGCTCACTGGCCTCTTCTGTAGTCTGCTGGGCTTGACTTTCAGAGGCAGAAAGCCTAGGTGTCATAGGCCTAGACCTGTGTGGTAAAAAGGGGTACTTCTGGTTTCTGATGCAGGCAGTTTGATCATACAGCATAGTCACTGACTGCTTCTCAGTCCTTTCTGTTTAGGAGCCTTTTGGGGTGGGGAGCACTTGGAGCTCTGAGCTCTTCCAACCAGTGAGAGCGTCTTTGTGCTTCTCCTCACCAACCTTGCTGTGCCAGTTCCCTGTGGGAGGTGACTTCTGGGCCTTTCCTTCCTGCTGCTTTGACTCCCTTGCCCCGGGTTCTGGGGCTCAGCTGAGGCTGTGTCCCTGAGCAGCGCCCCGCTGGCGAGGCAGCAGCTCCTGGCTGCAGCCCTTTGTTTCTGCTGGGGGACTTGGGGCATGGGGCTGGCTCCAGCTGGGGGTTAGCATTCATCTCTTCTCCTGGGGCCAGAAAGCAGGACAAGGTGAGCTCTAACAACGAGAGGCTGATCCTCAAAGTGCAGGCAAAGAATTGTGATGCTTATGGAAAGCTCCTTATCGGCACAGCCTAATTGAACCGGGCAGTGGTTAGCTGGCAGACACTTCTCATTCAGCAGAAGGTTTTGATTGTTGTTCAGGCCACTGCATAATGGTGCACGCTGGGAAGGGGCATGAGTTGCTAAAGTGGGGATGTGTAGAAAATAGGACTGCGGGTTTTCCAGTGACACACTCCTTCAAGCTCAACATCACGATTTCTGTAATGATGGAGGTTTAGCTATTTCAAATTGTAATGATGAAGATGTAGCGACTTCAGCTTAACAACAGGAATCATGTGCAAGCAGACTTGCTACTGCTGAGGCCCCCTGAGAGCATGCTAAAAATGATAAATGCAAACAGGCTTTTCACTTAGGTCATACACTGCACACAGAGGTCTTGGTGTGTGGGCTTTGTTCCCTTGGGACAGCTCTCTCGGTGAGGAGTAATTCTGGCCGTAGGGTATTTTCTGCCTTTCCTTTCTGGAAGCCTTTACATGAGTCTGGGTGCTAAGCTGTCCTTAGCAGCAAAGGTGACTGTACTGGTTCAGATATGGCTGGAGTTCTTTGCTGTGTTGCTACTCATGTGGTTTTGGGGCTGTTGATCCATTGCTAATATTGCTTAGGTTGTTTGGCAGTACATCAGAGCCTGCTTTATACGGACTTCAATTGCTATTAGTACCTGGAGGAAAGCCTGAATTCCAGATATCAGCCTTCTATCTTCTAGATTGCAAAAAGACTTATTTTTTTTCTCTGAGCAATGTGGGTGTACTCCTGCACCCTTGTGGAATCATCCTAAAGGGGAAAGGGACTTAATGTCTGCACTGCCTGACAAGCTAACACGCTGTTCTTGGCTTTTGCAGCTTAAAGATAAGCACAAGCAGACTGGAGGCAATGTGGGAGCTATGGAGGAGCTGGAGAATGCCTTTAGCTTGGCTGAGGAGTCCTGCCCAGGCATCTCTGACAAACTGATAGCACACATGGTGGAGCGGGTACAAAGGTGAGTGCCCTTGAGAGTGCAGGCTGAGTGGAGCTGGAGTGAACTGCACCACGGCCATACCCTGTAGCTAATACCCTGTAACTATGTTCAAATTTGCTACTGAGCAATTAGGGCACCTAAGATGTGAATGCTGGTGACAGTTGACCCAATAGCCGGAGTCACTTTTTCTAAGTGTTTTCCATTTAATGGAAGCAGTTCTTCCTGCCTTGAGTCTTGTCTCACATTGAACAAGTTCCTGTGGTGTAGGTGAAAGTAGCAGAGCACAGCAAGATGCTGCTGCTCGCCTTCATCCTTCATGTGACATCGTGGTGGTCCTGTTACCCATGTGGTGAGGACAGTGCAAAATGTCATCAGGATCACTTGTGGAATGGAGAAATCTGATTCACTGTAGGGCATGTGCTTTATTGCACTACTTGCAGTTGGTTGTTTTGCTTGCTCACTTTCACGTATCAGGAATCTTTATTCTTATTGAAGGGAATTAGTTATTAAGCCAGTGAAGGAGTATAGTCCAGTAGAATTAATTAAGCTCTGTGCTGCTCGATAGGTGCTGTGCCAAACTTGCCCCCACTACTGGCACCATGTTCAGTCACATCTCTGTAGTGCAGGCAACACTGTCAGGTCCTGTTCCCAGCTTTATTAGGCTTTATTTAGCATTAATGTGGCTTTTCTCCCTCTCACAGTAGGCCATCAGAAAATTTCCCTCTTTCCTGACTAACCAAGGAACTTTACTTCTAGCTTACTAACCAGTGAGGGGCCAAACGTTAAGTATCGTGCTGCTTGTATGACCAAAGGAGCCACTCTGTGCTCTGGATGGTAATGGAAATCCAATCCAATCAGTGTATCCTTGAATTTGGGCTTTCTAAGCTTTTATTTCTGGTGGCTTTAAGCTGGCTTAGTTGCTGCATTGTAGCTGAAGTGGCAATTAGGCTGTCAAGTGCAAAAAAAACACACACCATTAGATACTAAGGACTGGAAATGCTGACCGTCCTTGAGGCTTTCTGTTACTAAGTCATTAAAGCTTTCAAGCAAATCTGCTGGGGGTTTGCTCATCCCTCAGAGCAGGAAAGAGAGCTCTCCTCTCTGTTGAGAGCAGAGGTCACAGAATGGACGTGTCCTGCTGATGCTTGCAAAGGTTTTGGCCCCTAGCTGAGCAGGAGATGCTGAGATCTGCCTTGGGTGACTGCAGATCAGCTGCTCCGTGTCTCTGACTCGTAGCAGCCTAGCAATGGCAGCGCAGGATGGGGCGGAGGCATTAGATTGGTGCTTGTTTGGAGGTTTGTAAAATCTCAGAGCTGCTTGTTTGCTTCTTGCTGTAAAACAGCAATGCTCCAAATTTCTTGTTAGCCTCAACTTGAATCTTAAAGGCACGGGGGTGGGGGAAAGCACCTTCTTGGCTATTTTGTTAAATTGTTGTGTTTTCCTTTCAAGACTTACAGCTTTATCTAGATAGAAAAAATTAGATTTGTCTCTCAGTCCCCAGAGAGGGCAGTGTGCATGAGCAGCCTTCAGGTGCAGGTTTTCCCTGGGCAGCAGTGACCTGCTCCCCCTCTTCTGTTCTTCCTCGCAGGTTTTCACACAGTCGGAACCACCTGACCTCTGCCCGCTGACACAGACATTCCCTGCTGCTGTTTTAAGGGGGGGAAGGATTTTTTCCAGCTTCATAAGAACTACATCTCTAATCCAGACCACCATCTGCTGTTGGATGTAACATTGTGTTACGGACTCCAGGACATTTCAGAGCCTTCATATTACACGTGTTTCCATGATAACCCAGGGTGGGGTTCGCAATGCAAGTACAATTTAGACCTTTTGCAGAGCCCATGATGGGTGGTCTAATTGTTTTTACAATGTAATCAATGCAGTTTTTAATTGTTTCCCTATGGATGTATCCATGTTGGCTTGGTTTGATTCACAGCTTGTTACTGATAAATGGCGCCTGCTGGAAGAAGGGGAGATTGTCTTCCCTTGAGTTATGTTTCAAAGTGCGATGGGTTTAGCCTCCAGCCCTTCCTAAAGAAGTGTTTGTGAGCAGTTATGTGTGAATGCAGGTATGTTTGCAAGCTCTAGATGCACTACAGCCTCTGGGAAAGTTAGAACAGCTCTCCAGTTGTTCTGGAGGATTGTTTCGACTCCTTCGTACACTAGTAAAGAGAAGCTTTTAAACTACAGCAGCAGACAGGAAAAAATGTGTAGGTTGCTGCTGCTCTTTCCTAGCTTGTTTCACAAGAGGATGGGTTTGACTGCTGCTGTTTGTCTTTGGGACATCGTTTTGTATTAAGCCTTGGTTTGTCTAATTCAGGCAACAGCAGAACTCGCCTTGGGTCTCTAGTGGCTGGGCAAAGCGGTTACATTTGGTTTGGGAGCTGCTGGAGTTCCCTTCCTTGGTGCTTTCTGCAGCTGAAGGGATCAGATACTTGGCTTTTGGCAGTCCTCACCTTTAAGCTCAGTGAACACCTACTGCATGTGCTCAAATGTTGTAGAAGGATTAAAAAGGGAGTGGAGGGGAACACGACAGCCAGAGCTCAGTACTGCCAGGGCTTCAGCTCTTCGAGAGGCAGTACTACACCATGTAGCAGTGCTTGAGGCAAGACTCCAATTGGAGGGCGAGCAGCAATGGTGTCTGTATGCTGTGGTTGGGAGTTTGCAAAAAAACAAAACAAAACAAAAAAAAACCTAGGCCTCTCTCCTCCTCTTGTCACTTTACTGCTCTTCCTTCAGCCGGGGAATTAATCCTGCTGAAGCCAGGGCTCTGCTCCAGTGTGGTGGTGTTTGCTAGCAGAGGGATGAAAGCATCTGTGGCCCTAGTGCCTGCTTAGAGGTATTTCGGTGGAGCCATCCCAAGTAGCTTTGCTTTCTGTATAGTACTAGTTTATAAAACAAGTTTTTAATTCAAATTGATACCATCTATACTTTCAAGGTCTAGAAGGAGACTTAGGAGAATAACTTCTGATAGCTGGTTGCTTAGCAATCTGCTCTCTAATTGTAAAGGTTTTCCCATAAAGTCAGCAGGACCTGAGACATGCAGATCTTTCTGTCTGAGTGTTTGTGTGTGAATGATGTGGCTCACCCCAAAGCCACTGAGAACAACAGCTGCAGCTGTTCAGCATTTTTTTTTTTTTATAGACAGATAGGCCACATGGTTAGCAGTAAGGCTTGGTTTTTGGTACTTTGATTCAGACCTGCGGATTGTAAGTGCTGGGCTAAAAGTAGCTCAAAAGGAGCATACATTCCCTCATCCCTGAGTGCTGCATTCACTTTAGCTTATGCCTGTCCTTTGCTGTTCCTCTCTGATGGGTAAATACAGGCTTGGCAAACACTATGCTCTCGTCTGGCAGAGAGAAGGTGCTGCTGGTTCATCTTGCTGGACAGCTGCTGCAGAGTGGTGTTTCACTGTGAGGTGAGCAGGCTTGGAACCTGTATTTATGAAGAAAAGAACAAACCCATTTCTTTCCCTCTGGAGGAGGAGGAGAAGTTGTTAATGTACAGAAACAAAACTTACTGAGGTGGAAGGCAGAGGCTGCAGCCTAGCAGAAAGGGCTCCTGCTGCTTTTAAAGTTGCTGTTCATGACAGTAGCAAATTGTGTCAGTAAGGTACCTTGTATTATTACTCACATGCACTGCAGTGTAATGAGTAATTTTTTTAAAGGAAACAATCCCCACAAACTTTGTCCAGTATTCAAAGCAACAATGGTTTTAGTTTTTAAAAACGTTGAAAGGGATCTGCCACTTTCAATAAAGTAATGAAACGAAGGAAGTTGGTGTAACTTTTTTTCTTACTAGGTTAAAAAGTATTCAAGCTGTGCTTTCTTTGTATTGTCTGGTCTTCCCCTACAGCATCCAGCCATGTGTACTACCAGCAGTGACTGGAGGATCAGTTGATGGTAGGTGTTCAGTCTTAGGATTAGCCATGCAAGTACCTATGAGTTATGTACTAACACCTTCAGGGTGTATCCTTCTGCTGTGTTCTTTGGTTCTTCTTTTATGATACAGAAACAGCTTTTGACATTTATGAGATAGAAAAACAAGTTGGGGTGAAGAGATTACTGAAGCATGCAAAAAATGCCTCCAAGCTGCTTGCTTAGGGCGAGGCTGGCTTGTTACCATTCATACAGTGTCTGGTAACATAGGGTGCACCTCACAGCTTAATTTTTAAAGGGTTGTGCTAGAGAAATGGACTGCTGGTTTATGGACATAATTTAAAAAAAAGTCTATCCAATTTTCAGCAGGCAAGCTGTCAGTGCAGGTACAAATACGAGGCTATTTCACCCCAGGCAGAAAAGACTGCGCTCCCCTTTTCTCACCCTGCTCTCAGAAACGTGCATTTTTCCACCTTTCCTCTCTTCTGGCAGTTAGCCATGTATAATGTCATGCTATACATGCCAGAGCATGTGAACCCAACAATGCTGCCTTCTGGCAAGCACAGCTTGCTTTTGGGGACCCCAGGGCCTCTCTGAGCCTGCTGCTACACAGCTGCTTCGGTTCCAACCACAGCCTTGAGCTGCTCCCCCTCAGCTGGTGCCACTGAACCACGACAGAGGTGAGCACTTCTGGGCCTGGGGGTCAGTGCCATCCTGCTGCTGCTGCTGGCTCACAGCTGCTGCTGGGGGAGCTCAGAACCATAGTCCTGGCAGCCTAGTGAGGAACTCAACCCTGGTACCAATATTTTGAAGCCTGGTGCTAGAAAAGGCTACAGTAAGTGACTGCTCCTAGCGGCTGCTGGCAGGGAACCTACCTGTTCCTGCAGAGGTTCCCTGCAGTAGCCCAGCAAATGGTGCTAATTGCACAGGGATGCTCTCATTAAAGAGGAAAATGCTCCTGCTGAAAGACTTCAGGTGTTACCTTGACAGAGGCACAGTCAGCACCATCCAGGAAAACCACTGAAAGTAAAAACTCATTAATTAAAAGTGAAACCTTTTCTGTCAGGGCTGAGAAAAGCAACGCTTCTGTGGCCACGCTGTCCCCTCTCCCCGGAGCATGGCCCTTGGCAGGAATAAGAGGCTGAGATAGGTTTGTATCAAGATGCTATTTACTTTCAACAGTCATTCAGCTGGATTATAACATATCTAGTCAATCCACATGTGTACACCTATGACAGTTATTTTTTTTAAAAAAGACACTAATAAATTAAGTACATATAACTTACAGGGACAATGGTCATTGTGACAGTGGTAGTGAAGAGTGGATCTGCAGTCACCTGTCTTCCCTACAAGGCAAATGCCAAGTGAGCAGTCTGGAAAATTCCTCTTAAGCCTCCTACCTGACCACAACCCCTAAACAGCCTTGGAGAATGCACAGGTCAGCCTCTGTATGCCCCATTTCCACAGGGATCTCAGCAATCCTCCATCCTCACAACAAGCAACACTTTCTTTTGTCTTTCACTACACTACTTTCTTGTTCCTTTTTCTACTATGCAAATACTAAAATAAAAGCTCATCAAAACCATGTCCAACAGCAGTGTATGGCATTTACCTTACTTCAGTCCATCGGTAGAAGCAAACAAATATGACAGCTTTACAAAAACAAACTGCAACCATTTCAGCTTTAATACAGAGATTTAATAGAGTCCTCACACACTAATTCTCCATCTAGAATCCAGTGACTTTTACACCTTCATTAAAAATGGAAGATGGATCCCACCCCATATTTAAAGGTATGAACAGGGATTTTCAAAAGTCTTTATGTAACAGAAGCACAAGCAACAGTGACTTTCAGAGAACCGTGTTCTCCTGTATTGCTTAAATGCCTTGAAAATATCACCCACATAAGGGTGAAGAGTGTTTGCCATCCCATGCCTTAAGTAATGCCTACTACAGGATAAAAGAACTCTGGAGCTGTGATATGAGAATAGCAAGTGACCCTCTCAGCATGCACCATAGCAGAGTTTGGAGGAAAAACCATGCACCCTACCTGTACCAACCCGCAATATACTGACATCTCAACAGCTGAGTTCATTCCTCCCCCTTCCCCTGGAAAATCATTGTCTTGGCAGCTTCCAAGTAGCAGAACTGTTCTATAAGAGCTGCTGTTTCTGCTCCCAATGAACTCTTCACGCTGTATGTATCTGTGGGTCCCCCGTTAGTCTAAGGCGAGTATGCCGGCAGGTTGATGTTAACAGCAGCAAGACTGGCTGTGCAGCCAGCCGTGAGCATCCAGGGAAGGGAACTGCTGGGAGCCACAGCAAGCCTGACACCAGCACTGTGAGCTGGTCACGCCACTGACAGCCGCTGGTTTCCTCCCACACGTGCCGATCATCCAGTCAAAACGTAAAAACAAGGTGGTGTTTGCCTTCAGGGCAGGCAAGGGTGTTACTGTACAGGTACAACTGGACCAATATACCTTCCACAATGTGTGCACACCAAAGCTCTGCGGTTGTTAGGTTCTCTCTAAGTGGGTTCAACTGGAGCAGACCTGACCCTCTCCCATACCCTTCAGAGTGGATGTGATGCCTGTCTGCAACTCCCTAGCTCCCCCGTTCCATACCAGGTGGAAATGAGCTTCCTGGTTCTTTGCTTTCTCAACTCCAGAGACTCCTGTTTCCACCCGCATCCTTTCCTGATGTTTATGGCAGAGATCCAGCTCTGCCCCGCTTCAGTCTGAGTGACTATCCTTCTTGTCCTGGGGAAGCAAGAGACTTGACCTTGCAGGAGAGCTGGTTGCCCTCTTGATCACCTCCATCCACCTGGCAAGAAAGGAGTAACAGGGCATTAGAAGTGCTTAGCCCCTCCCTCACTGACACAATCTCATGCTTTTGTTGTGAGTAGGATTACTTTTACCAAACCTCATGAAATATCTGTTTCTGACCACAGAGTTGTGGCAAATACATTGCAGAACATGGCTGCCTGTTCAAAGAACAGCTCTACAATGCTTTGAGCTCCCAAGAGCTTTTATTAGAGCAAATTGTGTTCTCTTATAACTGTACAGGAAGTGTTTATCTGAGGAGGACGAGCTACCAACATTTTTCTTAGTGGTATGGATTGTTTTTCTTACAATCAGCTAGGTTACAGACTTGCTCATATGGCATAAAACAAAGCAACAATGAAGGAAACAATACAAACAGCAACTGTGAATTACATTTTTTCCTCTTGAAATTACTCTATGAAACCAGTTAAAGAACACAACTCTGCTGTCTCAGGTAACTGATATGTATGCTGCTCACAAGCGTGTGATGCTCTTCCCAAGGAAGGGGAAAGTACATGGTGTTTTCTCTTTCTGACTAAAAACACACTCAAACAAACAAGCATAAACCTCAAGAAATACCCTGCAAGGCAAAAAGCAACACAAGGGTTTTAAACAGCTAATGTAATAGCAAAGTTTTGTATGTGATGGATTTTAAACACAGTTCACTTTGGACTGTATGTGTAAGCCCCTGAAAAGCTTTATTACAGAGAAAGCAGTAAACTGAAAAGCACCACAGCACTCACTGTTCTCAGCCTTGTGTTATAATTTCTCTTTCTTTAGAGATTAAGAGGAGGAAAAAAAAAAGGTATTCTTACCATAATTTTTAATGAACTATAAATCTGACTCCCTAGACCCAGTGGGGCTGAGCATCTCACAGCCCTTCCATCTATGTTGCTCCCCAGCCCCAAGAAAGCTTCAGACTGGAGAGAAAGCAGAGCCTACAGCTCTAGGTGTAACCATCAGCCTTCCCCTGCAAGGACAGGGGTTCTGGTTATGGGTACGAAGAGGAAGGTAACTTCATTACTGAGGATGTGCTGGGTGTTCGGTAAGGTCACTCAGACCAGGAAGTAGTTGGGAGTAAAGAGAGGGCTCTGCATTATCAACCAGTGAGTTAACAGCACGTTATATACTAAGAAATATATAGAGAAAAAAAACGTAAAATTACCTCTCAAAGGTGTATTTGCTCTCAGCCCTGAAGAAATAAACGTGGGATTTGAACTGCAGCTTGAAGACATAATCCTTCTGAATGCCGTCTGCCTCTACAGGGGAGCTGACTGCATAGCCCAGCAGCGGGAGACTGGCCAAGGGATAATCGTCCTGGAAGAGCCAAACAGCACGGCCGTACTGCGAGACATCCCCTGCCACACAGCTCCCAACACTCTGCTGCACTGTAGAGTTCAGGGGCTTTGCATTTTTGTTTAGGAGCAAACGGGAGGAGGAGCTGCCTCTATCTCTCGTGAAGCCTGTGCTAGGTGGTAAGACTTCCCCCAGCTCCTTGCACTGGATTACAAGAGTTACTTGCATTCTTCCCCTGCCCTCCGCTGCCTGCTGGGCTCTCCCTTTTCCCCTCCTCAGCAGCTCTCTGGAATCCCAAGCACAGATCTAACCTGAAAGCTAAAATATCCTTCCCAAAAGAAGTCAGAAAAGAATAAACAGGTTTGGGGATTAATAAAATGAAAAGGCAGGCACTGCACTGCAGCACAGCTCGTTACAAACACAGGTACTGAATACACCCTGACAGAGAAATTCCTGATGCCTGCGTAACTGTTAACTGTGCTGCAGCCCCCAGCTGAGAGCAGGTAAGAGACAGAGACTGCCAGAAGGCTGCTAATTCCCTGACCTCCCTTAGTGGAAGCATCGTGAGACCTCTCTCCCCTCAAATATAAAAGGTGAGCACCATTAACACAAACTGAAATCTTGATTACAAGCTGCAAGGAGGGCCTGCAGCCTTACAGAGCCTTGCTTCATTAATTACTACCTAGTCTTTCACTGGTTACTCTCCAAATCACAAGAAGGGCCTGTAGCTGAAAGCAAAGGATCTCCAGGGTCCCTGCACCACCCCAAACACCACCCCTCTCAGCTATGTTGGCTCACCTGGTGCGTTTTGTAGAAGAACAGGCAGAAGTTGGTGAAGACGACCCACAGTTTCTGCCACCCGTTGCTGTTTTTGAACTTCCTCAGCAAGTACCCAGAGAGCTGGTTCTAGCACAGAACGAAAAAGAAAACTGCCATGAAACCACAGATCCCTGTCTTTGGGAAAAATAAGTCAGCTGATGCAGTTAAAGAGCCTGAGGCTCTCGGATATAACTGTTTCTGCATAAAACAGCACTTGCAGCCATGTTTTGAAAGGCCTCCAGGATATTTCATATGGTAACTGAATGTATCTTCAGATCACCAATTCTAGGAAACAACCCTGCTCTGTTCACATGCCAGTGACGAGCAAACTAGCAATTTCTCTCCCCTGATATGAAGTTACTTGATGCTGAACTGCTCACTGGATCTCAGTGTCACATCAGGCAGCACATGGCAGAGTGCCACGCAGACTCTGCTGTCCAGCCCCCACTGTCCTCTGCACTCTATGGCCAGGGAAACAGCGATAGCCACAAGGGCGTTCATCCCTTTAGTCCCTTTTTTTTTTCATGCAAAAAAAAATAAGTACAAGACACTGCGTGAGAAAGAAAATAAAGCAGCAGAGGAAACAAAGGCTGGTGATGGAAGCCAGAGCTGTGGACAGGAACGCAGCAGCTAGCTAAGCCAAGCCCCACGTGAAAAGCAGGCTGCAAGGAAGTGCTGTGCTAGTTAAATGTTGCCATCCTGGAGGCAGTCACCCAACATTTGGGCAAGGGGGTAAGGAAACCTACAGCATGGAATGAAAGCAAATGGATTTTAAAATTAGAGAAAGACAGCACACAGCAGAATTACACAGAGAACCACTCTGGGAAGCAGAAATAGAAGGAAATCCTGTACCAACGAGGCAACATTGCAACTCCTCTGCTGGATAACTGGGGCATCCTCGTGCTAGCACAACACATGGGTTCACTAAGCAATTATGGAGAGAGACGTTGCACATTTTACTTGGCATCCCATGGCTCCTCCCACCAGCGCAGAACTTGAGAGGCATTTTTACCTGGATCATGCACAGGTAATCAGACAGGGATAGGCTCTGGTTCCGGTACCAACAAACATGGGTGATTGTGTTGGGCCGTTGGGCCTGGCCCAGCAAATAGCGAGGAGGAAGCTCTGGAGAAACAGCAAGAGAGCAGAAAACTGAGCAGAGAAAAGGGGGAGAGAAAGAGAAAAACAGACCATTAGGATAAGAAAAGTGACGCCTGTTAAAGGAAAATGGATCGTGGAAAAAAAATGATGGTGTTAGAACACAAAACAGAACGATGTGAGAGGATGCTGCAGGAATTCACAGGTTTAATCCCAGAGCCTGTGGGGGCAGGTATTGTTATAGGGATACAGAACAGTGAGAAGGTGCTTCTCCCAAGGGTATCATCAAGGAAAGGAAGGCTTCTTCCCTCCAATAGAAACCACCGCCTTTGCTGGCTGTAATGCCCAACTTCTGGACCCTAAGCCTGTCATCCATAAGAGCTCCTTTACTGAGCTCCTAGTACATACACACACCATGGAAACGCAAAAGCCTCACTGCCCAACTTAAATACTTCCACTAAACAAAAAAATACCTTAACTGCAGGGCAAGGAAAGTACAAAATACACAATACATTGTCTTATTGCTGTTTGGCTAGTGAGTAACCTCCTTTTTCTCTTCTTGGTATTTAGGGTATCTCCCACTTCTGGAAATCTTCCAAGTATGGCAGCCTCCAGGAAGGTTTCCTAGCCAATTAAACCCGCTGATCTGCCTCCTAATGTTAAACTGAGATGCCAGTGCAAGCAGCACGCAGAACAGACATCTGTCTCAAAACGTGCAGGACTCAGAAACAAAACGTGCCATCAGTGCTGCCCCAAGCCACGCCAAGGGTCAGACCCAGCAGAACAGCAGCGCAGCAAATGCATAATAAAGCTCTGTTCAGCCTAACCCAATACCGGTCTAAACTCCCCCTGCAAGGCTCATTAAACCCAAATGAATCATTCAGGCCTCGGATATTGTGGTTTCCTATGAAATTTCCCTCCTTCAGCACATTTTCTGAAACAAAGGCCTGCTGCAGGGACAGCGCGGTGCACGTGCTTGGCGGACACGCGGACATGCACGAAGGTGAGCAGACATGCAGCGGCCTTCCCATCACCCATGCTCTCCCGCAGACAGCAGAAGTGCTTCAATGGCAAAATGGAGCATGTAGTGGAGGATGAGCAGAGGCTGAGCGAGCCAAGACGGACAGAGGAAGATGTGAGAGCTGTGCCCTGTGGGGTACCTCAACAGCCACACTGTGGTCAGTCATGGAGACGCTGGTGTTGCGGTACCAGCACACGTGCATGGTTGTGTTGGCACGGTGGTGGCTCTGCCTGTCCAAGGAGCTACGAGAAGAGTGTATGTCATCTTCGGACTCCTGTTCTAGAGAGACCTCATCAGAGGATCCTGGGGGAGGAGAATTCAGCAGCGGTTTAAGAAAACTGTGCAATACAAAGAGCAAGAGGAACAGGGATTCCTGTAAAAAAAACAACTGTCTTTCCTCTTGCAATGGCCCATTTTTAAAACGCATCAACCTGAATGTTACACAACTCCTAAAAGTCACTCTGAGCAGCTAATTTTGGCTTTCATTGCTCAGCTCTGCTTGGGGCAGTTGATTCAATGTTCTAGGGCAAGGGAGGAAAGATAAAAAAGCAACGAACAAAAAACCCACACTTCACCTTCAGCTGATCCTTAGTGAGGAACAGAAAGTGCTCTAGGAAGGGATACTACAAATTTCACCACATCCATGACACCAGAGATATGCACAAATAATGCTGGGCTATAAAACAAGTTGTTGAACTCCAAAGACAGCACTGAATTTAAGGACAATAAAACACAACCTGGTTAAATGGAGAAAGTATCTATAGAAGAGATGAATAAGGACCTTATAAAATTAACAATTCTGCAGCTGGAGCATCTCTGCTGCAATTAGAGCTACCAGCAACATCAGTCAAGGAAGACAAGCGTATTTACTTGTCATATTTACTAAGACATAACAAGAGTACAAGAGCTCTCCAATACCATATGAACAATAAAATATTCCATTTATGTCATCAAATTTACAATAGGAAAAATGAGAAGGACTCAGTGTCTGACACGTTTCAAGAAGGCAAGAAACATCACTTACTGTTGGAGCGATTGCATACGGAGTTGTCCAGAAGCATATCAGATTTCTCAGTAGATTTCTTGGCCATTTCAATTGCCATGTTCAGGTCTTCCATCCACTTTCCCATCTCCAAGCGGGTGCTGCAAGACAAACAGTGTGAATGGTGACCACCCCAGCCTGGAGCCATGGCAAAGTGCAAGATTTCTAAACAAAGGCAAAAGTCACTGTCCAATGAGCAGTCCCTTTCCATTAAAATAAAATCAGAAAATTCCTCCAAAACACCAACTTTTCAGACAGGAAGCTGACTTCACATAGCGTTCACCACTACCTTCAAGCCTTGAAACAAGATTAAAATAACCATTTTAAAACTTGGGCTTCACAAGAAAGAGAATGAATAGGCAGCCAAAGGGCCATATAATATCCCCATGCAGACCTGCCAGAATAATTTCAATAATAGCTATTGTTCAAGACAAGGTTATTACCCAGCAGAGAAGCCTATGAATTTGACTTTTAGTGCTCCAATTCTGTACTTTAGCATACCCAACTCCAGCTGCCTTTTAGGAGACAAAGCCTTCTAAAGCTGATCCTAAGAGAACAGGTGTAGTAGATATCTTAAAGTACATTTCAGATAAAAAGGCAAGAAAAGTACAATATTGAAGAATATCGCTGAAATACAAGTATGTATGGTGTTTGGATGCCAAACACAAAGTGCTAAACTAAAAAGGCAGCACAGTCTTTGTCAAATATTTTGCATACCTTGTCCTTTACAGCATGAATTGGTCAGGTTAGCAAAAAGATCAATAAAACTCATACATCAGCATACCAAGATGAATTACGCTATCTTCAGATGGATTTACTTGTGGTCAAGCAGAGCAACTTGCCTGATTGACAGCTGAATTTAAGTCTAGGATTTGTGCGTTATCTTATGTATTCCATTGTGAGCATTTACAAAACCATTGCACATAAGCAAAGCCTAATTCTACACATTGCACCTCTAAATGTGCTACCGGTCCTCCTTGCCCATCTTTTTTTTTTTACCATTCAAAACACAGCAGTGTGAGTTACTGCAGAGACAGTTTTGGTGCAAAGGCAGTTTGGCATATTCTCTCCCTTACGTGATGAGCATCCTGAGTGCTGCCAACCAAATCCTGTCATTTCTGAGCATTCCCACACTTGGGAACTAGCACCAGCTGATGCAGAAACTGCTTCCCACAGAGACTGCTGGGTCCCGGTGGTGCTGCTCTCATCCTCCCCACCTCAGGCTTTTCTTGAGCTGTTGTAGCTGCACCTGCCTGATGCAGTAATTCCTCACACCAAGCTCGCTGCATAAGTGACACTGACAAGAGATCAGTTCTCTCTCTCCAAGCAAGCCTTTACTTTTCATCTCATCTCCCAGCTCCCTCTCCTCCTTGCATCAGTTTGCATGTTCTGGATTTTAATTCTTTTTGGTATTCTAAAATATTTGTATGCTCACATTTCAGTTTGTCTTCTGCTTTACAGCAGTTGTTTAGAGAATGCCATTGGCAACTCAGCTAACTAGAAAACAACGCAATAGCACCATTATTGCTGCTGCTGTGTTTAATAATACACCGTTCTTTTAGATAAACTACTCCTTCCTAAAGCACAGTATTGATAAAGGAATTGTGAGGTGTCATGCATTTGTTCTGAAGTTACGTTTTCCAAAGGACACAAGAAACATTCCCATCTCTACACAGAATCATCAAACAATAACTCTTTGGAGAAGGTATCTCTCAAACCTACATGCAGTTGAGGAAAATAAATGTTACCTTGCTGCCACTACTATGGTTTTTTGTGCTGAATAGATTGTGAAGCAGTGTGGGACAGCCCATTCATTCTCACTCTCCTCCACCTGCAGAAAAAGAAAAGGCTTTTCTCATCACTGTTCAGTGATTGGTAAAGACTAAAAATTCTTCCCTTTGGCTGGCTAGGAATTTGAGTCACAGTATGACTAAAACTCAGTTGCAGGAAATGCAAAAACAGCTGCTCTTTTATGACTATCACCTACTTTAAGTCTGTTTTTGCTCTCTAAAAAAATCTTTATGGTGTGTTTCTACTGCCATATCTCTAGCTGCACAGCACGACATTCAACAGGGTGAAGAAAGGAGGATTCTGAACAGGATTCAGCTTACTACTTACCGGTGGGTCAAGCACTATCAGCTGCATATCAAACACAAAAAGAACAATCCCATTAGAATATGGGGGGCAGGGACACAAGAGGATCGATTTTCTGCCTAAGTATGTACACAGCAAAAAAAAGAAAAAAAAAATCCATATTCCCAGATAAGCTTCTCGGCGTGGCGTGAAAATTAATGGTCAAATGTGCTCCAGCTGCTTTGCTAATGAGATAGAAGGAATAAACTTATCCATGTATATGAATCTTTGTTTAGCACATAGGCTGAGGCACATGAAGGTCCAGCTCACGACCAGCAGTACCACAGCTGCTCCCACTAGCCTGAAAGGTGTTTTCTGGTTCAGCCCTCACATCCCTGAAGCAATGCCTCAACCTGACTTAAAGCATCCCAGTGCATAAGGAAATGACTTTGCAATTTCACACTACTTACCAGCATCCCATGCAGAGGAAGATGCCCATGAATTTTGAATTGATTTGTCCCTGTAACCCCTTTGCTTGTGTACAGTAACATATCTGAGAACTGAAAAACAGAGGAAGAATACAATCAATATTCTGCAAACAGCAGGTTGTAACAAGTATTTTTGACATTTTAGAAATCTGTTGTTTAAACATTATAGACACAGGGAAAACCACCATTTCATCACCACTTTGGCCTGCTTTCCTTAAAACAATACTATTGTTTATTTAGAGAGCACAGAGGGCACAATCACAGTCACTCTCTATAAAAAAACCTTCAGAATAAAATTTTAGCTATGATTACTTATTTTCATCATAAACACACAAGAACACACTTTCCACAACAGCTTTATCTTGAAGACCTTGAGCAGTCTGCAGTAAAGCAAAAGTAGTACCCACCAGAAAGAACATCCGCTGCTGTAAACCCTTCTTTGTGAGCTTGTACAGGCAACCTTCGCGGATAAATTCCTGCAGAAGAAAAGTAAAAGTAAGGCAAAGCTTTATCTTTCCCAAACACAGAATTTTTATGGTTCTTTGTTTTCATCCCGGCGTGTACAGATGTTGATTGGTAGCCAGCAATGATCCCGAACAGATTTGTTAAACGCCAAACATCATTCCTTCTGTTTGGTAACATGAATCAGCTCCTTGCTGCAGCCAGCACTTAAATCAGTGAAGCAAGAGAAGGAAATCGAGCAGAGTTCCTGTTGGATTTCAGCAGTTCACCTATTACACTTACATCCCATTGCAGTGATTGCCATCACATCCCAGAAGCATAAGCGATGCTCCTGTGCTTATGCTCAGTATATCTAGCAAAAACAAACAAACATAAAAACCAAGCAGGAACTAACCAAGCTCCCACAAAAACAGTCACCAATGCGGCTTTGTCCAGTGATGCTCCTCTCACCACTGCTGTTGCCATGTGGTCTCAGTCCGCAAAGAGAGACTGCATCAGACACACATAAGCAGAGTTGGCAGTGGACTTGTATCGAGTACATGACATACTGCTTCCCAGCCAAACACAGAGTGCCACATCCCAGCACACCCAGTTTCTGCCATATCGGAAACATGAAACTGTAGGCAGAGTAAGCAGAAGCATTTTTATCTATTTCCCTATGGTATCACCAAGGGCTAAATGTGACCTGCTATGAAGACAATTATTATACGAAGCCTTCACAGGCATTCTGGTATAGAGGTGGTTACAGTAAATACATTGTGGAAATGGATTCCTTGGCAGTAAAAACAACAAAGGAAACTAAGTGAAGTTACTTACCCTCCCAGGTGCCGTGAGATTATCTATACCAATCAAGTCGTGCTGTAGCTCTGTCAGTTTCTGGAAATTCTCCAAGCGGATAAGACTGTGCTGTAGCTGAGAGGTCATCTCTGTGACTTCCTTCAGTGCATCTGTAGGGAAAATGGCACCAAACAGATCAGAATAGAGGAGACAAACTCAGGCCACAAATTTTAACACTGGAAAAATGAATCTGAAATCAATAGCCAGATTTATTCTAAAGTAACATTTCATAGCTACATAGGGACAAAACAGAGATTAATTAGCAACTGCAAAGTGCTTCCTATGCTTCTGGAGATTATTTGGTATATGAGACTTAGCACAACTAAAAAGTAATTGCCATATAGCCAAAAGTCAATTCCAAAATTAAGAATAACTATTTCTGCCAAAGATTACTTTATAAAAAATAAAATGAAATCTGCAAATGAAACAGTTTCTTTGAAAGTTCTCTCTTGCATTTTCCAAACCAACAGTTAAGGTAATTTTCTATCTGTTGCAGAAAACTTCAGAGCCCTGCACCAGAGCACAGCAGGAGACTGGCAAAGCCTCCTACTCAAAAATTTTAAAGAAGAACAAAATTAATTTTTAAACATAGCCTGAACATGTTTTGAACTAAGCTGCCTTCTGACAGTTTTCTGCTTGATGTATTCTACTTTTTTCTCAGATATTTAAATTAGAGAATTCATTTAGGATTTGCGTTTTCAACAACCTAAATCAAAACTTCTGTATATTTCTCATAGTCGCATATGAGAATAAGAGATCCTGAATGGAGAAAAGGATAGTTTACATTGAGTGTGCAGATAGAAGTAATGCTTACTGTCTTCTGCAGGGTACCTGCAAAATTTGGTATGTACAGGGGAATGGGATTGTGCCTAGCACATATACAGCTGAGTGCTCACTCACTCCGGCAGTCTGCAAAGTCCCGGTGCTCCGCTGTGTAGTGCTTGCAAAGTCTCCCCAAGATCAGCTTGTAGTGCATTAGTCTCTGGATTGGTTTGAGCAGAAAAGTGTTGAGTGGCAGATAGCAAACTTTCTGCAGCTCAAACTCCTTATAAACCATTTCCAGCTTCTTTAGGCGTTTGGTTGCTTTCTCCAGTTCTGTCAGGACCTCATCATGCTTCTGCAAGTAACTTGTAAACTCCTGTTGAATCATAAAAAATTACTCAGATTAAAGGAAAACAGTCTTCTCCAGACTTCACAGTAAATAAGAAACAACTTTTCCCCTCTTTACTTTTGTCTCAGACCATGACTTCGTAATCCAAGACTGCATACACTGTCATAAATACTGACAAAAACCAGCATTGACTACATTATATGTTTTAACCACTTTGTTAAAAAAGCAGTATTAAAATTAATATTTGCTTGATTGTCAACTGTTTGCTATGTATGTCAGCTGGGCTGATGTTTGGCTTTTATGAAAACTGCCGGTACTATCACTAGTTAATGCTTTTCCATTCCAAGACAATTATTGTTGATTACTGACTTCTTTCAAGTTAGGACAGGCAGAAGTGAGCTGAGGAATAATCGTTCCTCTACTACAACACAAATGTGACTGTCCCACAAAGGTCCTCTAGGTCCTCCTAGTGAAGCTAATTTAACAATCTTTCCTTGTCTTACACTGAGTAGCCAAAAAACATATAGCCTTTCCTCAAGGTAAAATTAGGTGGTCAAATAAGCAGCAGTTGTATAAATCCTTGTTGTAAATATTATGTTTTATTTTTATTTAGCAACGTTAATTGTTTGCAAGTCATTTCAAGTTAAGTTAAAATCCTAAACCTTAAAGTATCATCCTTGACAACAGGACAAAAATGAATCAACAACGCTGAGATTCCATTATTTAAATCCTTAGCTACCTTTAGAGTACGCATATTCCTGAGCATGACATCTCCAATGCGTTGATAATCTCCTTTCATGTGAGCATTGGTTTTTCCTTCCCTGAAATGTACGTAAAAAGATTAATTAAGAAGATGCAGTCCATGAGAGAGGAAGACATTTCCATTTCCTCCCTCCAGTCCACCCTTTACATCAAGGCAGAATCTTTAAGAAAGGCTTCCCAGGTATCTGCATATTTAAGAACTACTTTTGTAAAATTAAGGGAAGCAGTACTAATATTAATCCTTCCTCTACCCATTTGTAGCTGCATTTCCTTTCCCTGCATTTCTTAGCATTTCCATTTCACTGCTTGGTTTGAAAATTTGGTACAGTAAATGTGGAAGCAACATGTAGTAACAAAAACAAATTTTGAATGGAAATTAGATTCTTTATATATTACGTCTCAGGCCAGGAGAAGGTAATACATAGATTAAAGAATGCTCTTTAAAGTAAATTGTGCTGCAAGACTGAACTCTTTTAATTATAAAAAGTATTTTCCAGATTTTCACCAGAGATTCATTAACTGGAAGACATTGAAAAAGCTCACATATTATCTTTTTGACTTTGTGTTCCTTCTCTTTTCTAAGGCTAGAGAAATAACAAGAAGTTATATTACAAAAACCTTGGTCTGGCACACAACTCATATGAATACAGGATAGCACCTACAAGACACTGCTTGGAAATTTTACTTATTTATTTTTTAATTATAATGGATTAAAATATTTTCACTGACTCTAAGTAGAAATACCAATCAAAATACAGACAAAGTACATTTTTGATGTGAGGACATAAAAGGTTCTCTCTGACTGTTGACCATGCACTGCACTATTAATGCTTACCACAGTGATAACCTTTGCTCAATTTCTTTCAGAAACCCTCGATGAAACTCATAAATTGGGTCTATGTTAGAGAAGAGTAATGTCATCAGGCCTTCTGGCATAGCATTCTCCTTGATGACTGCACTGCGAAACCACTGCAGGAAGAATCATAAATTACGTTTTTTTTCTGTTTAAGAAACGTACTCTATTTAAGGAATTTATCACCAGCATAAACATTTCTGCTTCTGCAGGGATGGGGGAAGGAGAAAGTGTATGAACAAGGAAACAGCAGAAAGGAAGAAGAAACATTCAGGGAAGATCTGAGAAAGATGAAAAGATGTTATTCCTTTCCTTGCCAAACATTACAAATATGAGGCTTGTTGTTGTTTCCAGGCATAAGCATGTTTCTTAATGCAATGATGAAATGGTTGGTAATGACTCTGAGGCACAGTGAATTACAGAGTAACTGCCACAGATGATGTTTTAGGTCTGCTTTTACTTCAAGGCAGAACCACAGCTCTTTCATAAAACTTGTAGCCATGTACAAGTTATTTAGCAGCTCAAGTTGTGTGTCACATATGGCCCTTTATTTTAAATCACTTTTAGTTCCCAGCTTTCTGTCAGGGACGGGAACATGACAGAAATCCTCTGAGGTACCATATGTTCCCAAGCCTTTTAGGAAAGTTCTGGGAAGTCTGTAGGAGGAACCTCAGTGAGATGATGCTCACTGAATTCTCACAAAACACAACTGACGACGTATGGCACAAAGAGCACAAACTTCTCTTTGATGAAATTAAAGCAATCATTTGTAGAAACACAGCAGCCACATCATGTTCAAGTCTGGAATAAGGAGAGAAATAGCTCTTAAAGAGTTGGAAACAAAGCTGTCATCCAACTCAGTCAGCTACTCTGGTCTTTCTCGCCTCCTTAAAATGAGGAGGGGTAAAAAAAAAATAAAAATAATAATAATAATAATTAAGGACTAAACCTCTCAAACTCCATGGATCCTTAATACTCTTTGAAATTGTCATCTACTCTCATAATATTAAGTTTCACAAGGAATCCCAAGGTGATGACAGCTAGATTATAAGCAGAGCTGACAGCAACAGCAATCAGTGAAGCTGAATACACAACATTTTTAGGCTATCCTGATGTACCCCGTGTTCAGAATTTTCTAAGAGAGATTTTGCCTAAACCACAGAAATTATAAGATGTAGCTATTCGAGCTAATGATAAAGAAGTCTAAAGACGATATCTGCTCTCCCACACAAGGGCCTATATAACAAGGAAGGTAAGAGCTGCATGGCTCAAGGATCACGTTTTATTGGAAGACCACCTTCTGCTATCTGGAAGAAATTCCAAATTCTTCCAAATTAATTATTACAAATCTTAAGAAAAAGCATTAAAGAAAGCTAAAACCACTTACCACTGTAATAACTTCCAGGTCCTTTAAATATGTCCGTTCTGTAGCAAGAATCTCTTTCGCTATGAAGTATGCCTTGTCAGTTGGATAGCGCTGAAAGAATACAAAATGATCAACAGATATTGTGATGTGTGTGAATAGATATTGTGATACTGTGCGATTCTGTACTGTGTTGAGAATCATCTTGAACATTTCACTTCTTCTCAAGTGTCCTTTCAAATAGTTTCAGCACAAGGATGAACCCTTTTTACATTCTACTATAACACAGTTACAGCCCAAAATGTACTAAGTACACTGTTTTATACTAAATATGCATCAACTGTTTCCCAAAAATAGCTCATCTTGGGAAGCAGCATCTCATTTCCATTCCAAGGTAGAAAAGACAGGTTGTGAGAAGAGCTTCCTGCTGCTCTGGAGCCCTCTGCAGTGAGCTCCTGCTAAAACACCAGAAGGTCATCCCAGCAACCAAAACAGAATCCACCAATACCAACAAGGCAGGGGGAGATTCCTGCCCTAACAATGAGGCTTGATTAAATCTTCAGCACTGAAGTTTTTAACATTAATAACCAAACACATTCATTTTCAAAAAAAAAAAAAAAAATACAATCAACATTCAGTGACAAGAAAGCATAACTCCTCACCTGAAATGATCATTTCACTCGTTAAGTAAATTCTCTGGAGCATCATTATCTCACCTTACGTTTCATTTCGTCATCCTCTTCTATCCTGGCACCGCCAGCGTCACTGAGGACCGGACTCAGAAGAGGAGATGAACCCTGGCCAGCTGCATTCAAATTCACCTGAAACACTGTGTTCAAGCCCAGGGGACTCTTCAGCACAAGTGAGGAGAGCTGAGAATGGTCCACTGGGAGGCCTAGAGGGGAAGAGAATGAGAAGATGGAGCGGAAAAAGAGAAAAATATTTTTGAAGATACTATGTCTAAGACAATTACCCACTGTTAGCGTAAACTATAATTGCTATTTCAGAACGTATATATGTGTATATATATATATATATATGTATATATAAAAGGAACATACATCCAAATACTTAAGCATGTTTTTCAACGTAAACAGAGTTTTCTGCACAAACCAGCTGTTATGTGGCTGTGCAGTACGGACAGGTGCCTTCAGAACTACATTTATTGATACGGATAAATTGCTTACAGTCTAGGAAGAAGTGCTCAAATCCCACTGGATTTTGTTGCATAACAGGGTTCACAACATAGGATTATACTGCAAGTAGCAAGAACACACCTTTTAATTCTTCCTTTTCTAAAATAAGAATTACTTTTGACCCCAGCGAAATCTAGGCTAAATCCTTGTGCTATGTCCCACTCCAGAAAAAATCCAGAAGACAAAGCTAGTAAGAAATACATTCTGAATTCAGGGAATCTCCAACACTGTATTCATGGGAGAGGAAAACAATTGTAGACCAAAAGGGACCACATGACAGATTTCTTTCATGGCTCTTCTGCCATGTGTACAAATGGAATAATCCACTGATCTCAGGAAACCAAATTTGCAGCACTACGAAAGATGAGCATTTTAACTAGATGGATACAACCCTGTACACAGCAAAGCATGTCTGAAAGCGGAGCAGCATGTACTGCTTTGCTCTGGATTGGTAATTTTATTATTTTTTATTTTGTATTTGTGGACCCATTAAAGATTTCCAATACTTAAATAAACCACCACTACAGTGAATTTAGAGCCCATTACTAGCAGGTAGCTGCTGACCTCCATTTTGCAGACTCCCTAGACACAACATGCAGACCCCCGTGGGGCCCTGCAGTGAGCACGACTGTTCAAAACCTGCTTTTTAGGACCAAATGAAGGCAAACTGATACTCCAATTATTCACACTAGAGCCATGACATTCCTACCTAAATTACCTTTTTTTTTTCCCCCCCTATGATAAACAGCCAAGCTTCATTAGATCAGACAACTAAGCAGGCACTCAGCACTTCGGTATCTCTCACTTCTACTGCACTGTTCAAACATTCAGTCACTCTTGCAACACTCCCTGGCGTTATTTTTTGCATTCCACGCAGAAAGGAAGGGCTAAATCACCTGACCAAAGGCCAACAGAAAACAGACAGCAAAGCCAAAAATGTGAGCTGCACTATCAGCCCTGAGCCTCGAGCTGCACCTCCCCAGGCATCAGCCTGAGCAGTTCCCACAGGCATTTCCGAAATTTCCTTCAGTTTGGATTTTCTTGTCCTTACAACTGCTAACTCCTGTCCGCCAGGGAATTCACGCAGAGAGCAGGTTGACATCTCCTACACCTTCCTTCCGTATTATCACTCCCACTGCAGATTCAACTTCACACGACTTCTGCATGAGGTTTCTGTATTAACCCTCCCATTGGTTTCACTAGTCGTCCTCTTCCCGTTGCCAAACCACTTAAAAATCGCCTCAAAAAAATCTTTTCAGACACGCACACCCCACGGCACACGTGCTGGGGGAGAAGTATGAGCTTTCTCGCTCCCAGCGGGCAGGAGCCAGCTGCTGCTCTTTGGCTCAGGAAGCAAAACCACTTAAATGCGCAGTTGCAGCATGACAGTGACGAGGAAGCTGAAGTGCGTAATTTTCACATTGACAAATGCAGGAAGCTAAACAGTGCTGCGCTCGGTCACCTGGAAGAGATTCAGCTGATTAAGGCTGCGGAGTTAACTATTAATACACTAGCCAAGCAAAGGCATTCTGGAGCGCACGTTGCTCCTGCCCGTGCATTTCCTTCATTCCAGCTACTTTTAATGTTAACACCGGGAAGCGACAACGTCTGATATTTGTTTCACCCACGCGGGGCCAAGAGGCTGTTGGAAGGCTGCTTTTCCATGTCACGGACAGTGAAAAAGCTTCAGAACGAAAAGGTAACCAGTGCTAGAGGCTCTTTAAATTCCTGGAGTTTAACACCATGTGGCCACACGTTCCAGAAGCTTTCATATTAGTTACTTCTGGGTAGACAGCCCCACTGTCCAGGCACGCAGGGAGCAGAGGGATGATTTACCACAGACACTCCACCGCCCATCTCCGTCAAACCATCTGGTTTTCACTTTATTACTCCGTCAGGAGAAGACGGCCATTAAATCTATTTAAAACACTCATTAGCTCATTTGTATCCGACACGGAGATCCCTGTTCCTTGCAGACAGAGTAAAAGGAGAAGCCCAAAGCAAGGGCCACGGTGCTGGATGTGAAGGCAGCGCTCCCTCACCCAGCACCGGCACCGGGGCCTTCTCTGTGGCAGCTGCCCGGAACATGGCCGCCGGCCCCTGCCCACACACGGCCTCGGCTCGCTCCCCGAGGATGACAAAGCACCAAAGGCAAATTCTGCAAAAGGGACATTCCTTGGTTAACGTGCCATCCAAAGTTGGGCTTTTCTAGGAAAGGCTGCAGAACATCATGCAAAGCCGGGATGTTTTTTTAATTATTGCTATGTTTGGGGATTTTGTTTGCTTGCTTGCTTTTTTCACTGCTTTCAGCAGGCATTGAACACAGTAAACTCCTTGTGAGGTGGGACAACACAGGTGGGAAGGTGACGGTGTGGGAATGCATCCCCAGACAGCACAACCCGCAGCAGCAAGGTGGGCAGGGGTCTGCTCGCAGCGGGGCCGCCCAGGTGTGTTCTGCACCAAGCAGACACCACTTCTCTACAGTCAGCACCTAGGGCGAAGGTCTGAAATCAGGGAGCCCTGCCGTGAGCAGGAACATGTTTCTGAGCAATGACGTGGGTATTTCCCTACGTAAAGCAGACCCTCAAACACATGACTGCATTCTGTGCTTGACAAAGTTTTGCTTTCACATCACATACAAACATCAAGACATGGGAGTTCAATGTGATATTCCACATTCTCTAAATAAAACATTTAAGAACATGAATACTTTCTTAGTTAATTATGCTATATAGTTAAAACTAAATATCCTTAGACAAACAAAACCAGGGTTTCATAACAAAGACCAGCATGAATGTAATTAAAAAAAATAAATAAATCACATCTAACAGTAAAACATTCCATAAGCACTGGTTTTGATGAGCACAGCTCCGCACTTCAGTGAGAATGCCAGCCTTATCTTTCGCTGCTACTGCATAATATTGTCATTTTTTTTAATTATTGTTTACATTGCCTTCTTTTGTCCAGCTAAAAAATATGAAAGCCTCCATCTAATATACAAGACTATGACTCAATATAAACATTTTTCTACTCTACTTTTTTTTTTTTTTTTACTGATCTTCAGTATATATGGATGTGAAGATTCAAATTAAAATTTGAAATAGAAAAACTTTTAGAGTATTATATGAAACCAGTCAGAGAAAGTACATTATTGGATTATTTTAGGTCTATTTTTAAAAAAACAAACAAATCAAACTTTAGGCCAGCTGCTATAACCATTACCTTACCTTGTATTTTCATCAAGAGTACTTGAATCACATCTCTCTCACAGCATTATTAAAGTTAGCACACATTTGTTTTTTATGTTTGTTTCTTTTTTTTCCTGTAGTTGCATCTATTTAAATTCGTGCCCTATATCCAAAATCCATTTGTAATAACCTAGAATTGTCCTTGCAGAAGTAGCAGCCACACATTTCTTAGCAGCCTTGCTCACAGAAATACTGCAGAGATCTTCTCTAACCTGTCAGGCATTTCACAGGGAATTCACATCTTTGCCCAACACAAACTTCAGATGTGGGTAGTGGAGGAAAATTTAGGAAAAGCACTACCTGACACCAGGGACTAAGCATTTGTGCAATCAGCAACAACAGAGAAAGCAAGGAAGAAAACAGAGGGCAGCCAGGTCTTAGGCCTGACTTATCAGTGAGCAAGTTTTGGTACCACATTAGGGACAGCAGCAGGGAGATGTGCTGGGGAGATCCAACCACCTTACAGGTCAAACTTCGAGAATGAAGAGGAACCAATATACAGAAAGTTACAGCTAGTTTCTATGAAAAGAAAAAAAAAAGCTGAATATGTGGAGAATCACTGGCTAGGTTATACTTAGCCATAACACTGACCTTTATCATTTGGACCATCTAATTTCTATTGTCTAAAAACAGTGATGTGATGTTCACCCTGATAAACTGCTAGTTGTCCACATATGTATACACTAAGATTTTTTTTTTTGTTCCAGTTATAAAACAAGCTATACTCATACATTTTTGAAGCATACTTATACAAAAGTTAAGAGAGAATACTTCATGCCTTTGTTCTCCCACACAAGGAAATGTCAAATAAATAAAGATTTAAAATTGTGTGCCTGAGTTTTAATTGTGGTTTTAATTTTAGAAGTGGCTCTGGAAAGCCAGCATGCTAAACCCAACAACTCTCTTTCCTGTATACCTTCAGAAGCATGTCAGATGGCATTAAGAAAAGAAAGTTTTTGCCTCCCACCCATCCTCTCATCAGCACTGTAAATCTTTAGAAATGCAACACAAATGTGTTTCTTTTTTCAGTGAAAAAATCAGCTCTATAAGAAATGTTCAGCTCCACCGGGAAAAGGGAGATGGTTGAGGTGGAATTTGGACTAAAAAAAATAACTGTGAACATAGTTATGCTGGCTGAGAAGACTGGAGTTTGATTTTCAGATCTCAGAAATCAAATATAAGATAGGTCTGTCCTGTCTCACATTGCAAAGACGTTTCAGAAAATAAAAGAGAAGCACACAGCTCACAGCTCCATGGGCTTTCCTCTGAGATTCACATCATTTAAAGTCTTAAAGGTTCCCACTAGAGGACTAGACCAGTATGTTGGAGCACTGTTTTTGCTAATTATATCGACTAGCTTTTACTAAAAGTTTAAAGAGAAGCAGACTACACAGGGTGAAGGTTTTGGCATCACTTCTCAGTTATTTTTCAGATGATATTTCCATTCTTCAGTCCAAATTAAAGCGCTGCACATAAAGCTACACTTGAACATGAAGCTTGATAAAAAATAAGCCAATATTGACCTGTACGTGTTCAGATTACTACTTCACACAAACCTCTGCAGCACAGCTGATGTGAATGGTCAAGGTTTCGACCTAAACAGTTTATTTGTTGCACGTACATTATTTTCTTGATTCTACATGAATATTGGTTTAACTTTGCAGGGAAAACAGTCCACCAAATTCAGCCCCTGTAACAAAGTAATATGACATGGTAAATTCTACAATCTCCTGATATTCCAAAGGAAGTCAGTGGCAATTTGGTTAAATAATTCCACCTTGATTAAAAACGAAGTGTTTTAGAGTGGATGTTTTTATTTCTAACTCGGTAAATACCATATTGAGAATAACTCCAAAAAAATACACGAATTCAAGTTAGCCCAGAAACCTGCTCAGTTTACTTATATGCGTACTACTGGCTTTTTTCCATCGAATGTTTACGTGATCAAGGAAAAGATTTACCCACATCTTTATCACAAATTCCTGAAGGTGAACTCTGAACCTGGAAAATATGAAGCAATCTAACTGTCTGCATACCCCGTGTTTAGAACAAAGGATAGGTCTTCTATAAAAACAAATATACAGAAGACAGTCCAAGGGTCATATCCAGTTTAAAAGAAAATGAATCCACAGTAAGATTCCACTCTAGCAATTATATTTAATTTTTACTCCCATTTCTATTCCAAACAAAGGTTTGCAGAAAACAGTAATCTGAAAAACACACACCAATATTTGGCTGTGCTGTACTTTCAACAAAAGTATGCAAGAGAAAAACTGCCTTGAGAAATCTGGCAATAAAACTCTAAGATGCTTTGGCTAGCAGAACATTCATTCTGTTTCAAACACAAGGGTAACGAAAAATAAAGCTAAAAGGCCCATGATGTCATTTATATCCAAGTTTTCCTTATTTTATTGCATAAACAATTAAAATTATGAATTAGTACAAATCTGCAGGTTCATAACTGGCAATCTCAACAGACACAAAGATAGTAAAAGTCCCAACATGTAATTCAATAAAAACATTTACTGTATAAAAGATAAAAATTCAAGAGATCAAATAAGAAATTCCAGCCCTCTGTTTTCTTTATGTAATCCTTTCCTGAAAAGAGTAGCACCTAGTAAACTGGGGATTCACTCTAAACAAAGCACGTGTGTATCTGTACATATTGACAAATAGGCATTTCTGGTTTCTTACCAAGCTGCAGAACTGTCACAAACCCCACTCTTGGCTGCCATCTGAGACTCGCATATTCAAACAACAGTAAAATATTGTGACTTTGAAAAATTTGTAGCAACACCTTCCCACAAACCAGGTTCAATAAACCATGTTCCAAAGCTACAGCTTGCTCTGTGGACTAATCCTGCAATAGCCCACAAGCAGATAATAAATTAAATGGATTTTATGACACACGTTTGGAACTATAAAGTCTCCCCATCTTCATACATATAGTATATATGTAGGCTCACACATATACACAGCATTTGTGACAAGTTCAATGTAGGATCTACTAAGTATAGGTAATGACAGCTAAAAGTCTACAATGAAGATTGTGTTGTATATTCATTCACTCGGTCGATACCTGATAATTATGGCTTAGAACTTTTTGCAAAATGACAATAATGGGAATGACTTACCGACAGGTTTGCACCAAATTGCATAGAATAATGGCTTTTATTTTCTTCTCCACAAAATCTTGCCCTTACCAAGATTTGCAACTAAACAAACTACCACCAACACCACAGAAAGAAACCACCGACCAAAAAAGAAAAAAAAATACAAAAATCAACCCTTAAAATCACCTATGATCACAATAAAAATATACACAGGAAAAAGGAGATCAATACTTGGTATTATCCAGCAACTCTGAAATTCACTGGAAATTAAAGTGAAAGTTGAGAGCAAATCAACATGCTGCCCTATTGCATTCTAGGATAAAATATGGTAATTCCTGGGAAATATACAGCAAGTATTACTCTAATAATGAATGAGTATTTTAAAATTACAAAGTATACACACAAGCAATAATACAGGCTATTAAGGTTTACCAATGTTTAAACGGGTGGCTGATAGGTCAGAGAACATTCTATGACCAGTGTTATGTGCAAATTAAAAGAGATCCACTAACTACATACACGAAGATCAAAATGTTCTTGTGTAGTGCTTTATATTTAATAAATGCACTTAAGAATAGAATGGTTGTAAATAGGCACATACAACAATATAGGCACAGATTAACTTATCCTTTTAAGATATTCATTTCTTCATGTCTTTTAGTCATGCTGCAAGGCGCACACTGAGTACCGCAAGAGCGCTGAATCTCTCAGCCTAACTCACTTGGAAAAGCCAAGAATATTGAAATACACTTTATGGCTGCATATATTTGCTGCAATGGGACCTACCCAATAGAGGGGAACACAGAAGCAAAAGGATAGAGAATAGGGGCAAGGGGTCCGTGGCTTGCTCCCCCTTGCTCAAGCACAGCTGTCTGGAGCACTGTGGAGAGCAAAAGAACAAACCTGACAACCCCAGCGGTTCTTTCTACTGGAAAAATGCAGCACTAGAACTGCATGTCAACAACAAACCTAAGTACCTTGAAGAGCATGACGTCCCTCCAAGCCTCCCAGAGGCGGGGGCAGAAAGTAAACATGACAGAACATACCTCCATGAACAACCACACCAGGGAGAGGAAAAGACACCCATTCACTTGCCACGGACAAGTGAAGTTTTGCAGCCAGGGTTTCACCTGCTCCTACCACAATTCCTCATATTCCTCCTTCTCAAGGTGAGCGTGCACAGGATACCCCATAAAGATCTCCTGATTCTTCTTATATACTCTCCCCCCTTTTTAATATCACGATCCCTGCAGCAGCTTTCACTGCTCGGGATCCATGGGGGTCCCAGCTCCTGATGCTGGCACAGTTTCAGCACCTGCCGGCACCCCGCTCATCTTCTTGACAAGGAAACTTGGGTTCTCAGAAAAAAATGAAACCAGTACCAGCAACTAAGTATAAGCAGTTTCAACACTGTAAAAAGACAACGAAACAAACCCCCAGGAGTAACTCTGACAGCACAGATGGTATTCAGGGCATAACTGCACTGCACCAAAGTTCACACACCACCTTACACTATTCAAAGGCAGCGTACAAACAGAGAAGGGAAAGCCCTTCCTTCTCTCTTCTCTATCAGGAGGTTGCTGGGGGAGAAGAGGATGCCTGGCATGACTCTATTGCACCAGAACAACTGGTAATTGATGCATAAGTCACTGTGCAGCGCCCAAAGGCAGGCTGGTTTTTACTCACACCTCCATCAGAAAATAAATCTGAACTCACCCCTCCACAGGAAATCAAGAAGCTTTTCTTACAGCTTTCCTGCTATAGGGAAACTGCGACATACAAACTAAATTTTCTTCTCTTCTGTGCCTATGTGGAAAACCATAAATAAAAGAAAATAGCCAATCATGCAACAGTAGGCTTCAAAAGCCATATAGCTCTAAAAATCAGAAAAGGCCGGGGAAAAAAAAAAAACAAACAAACACCGCGACAGCCATAAGCTATCAATTACCAACAGCAAAGATATAACTAGCAGGTGCCAGGGGCATAGGAAACAGTACTGAACCCCTACAGAAACAGCATTCCAGCAGGGTATCAGCTAGTACTCAACTCTAGCTCCTTTAACCAATCCAGGTGTGCCTGAGAAGCACATGTCCTGTCTCTGTTTCTCCACATCCCACACCTGGGAAAGGAGAAAGCAGCACACTGCTTGCAAGTCCACCACAGGGTGTAATCCTAGCAAAGGATACTGGCTTTTAAGTGCTGACCAGCATCGTCTTTACGCAAGCATCCCCACTTCAGACATAGAGCAGAGTCGGAAGATGTGAAAGATCAGTGCTCCTGGTGACACACTCAACTAAAACCTTAGCCTGAAGAGCTCTGTACCTGGATCTATGCTCCCTTTCCCCACACCCTTGCCCCAGCCCGTCCTCTCCTGAGGTTAGACACATCTTGCTCTGAAAGATGATGGACCGGGACCCTAGTCACTCCAGCTCCTTTAAAAAACAAAATGGGTATCAGATTGAGACTTACTACTAGTTTGTTTAAAACTCCCTGAGACTTAAAATTGCCAACAGAAATTCTGCATAGCTGCAAAGTACATGGAGAAGAAAAATATTAAAGGCACTTCTTGGGACTGACTGCTCTGAAAGACAATATATCAGCAAGCCTCCTCTCAGGCTTACCAAGCACATTTATTAAAATTACAGAAACAAGCTTTTTTTCCTCTTAAGATCTTTGGAAATTCTGGAGAATTTAGTTGGATTTATTCCTATATTAAGCAACTGTAACTTATTTAGAGAGAATGCTTGTGATTGAGGCACGAAACAGAACAGAGGCAGCCGTACTTGTATGAAAATAGTTCAATCTTGATTTTCGTTTTTTGAAGGTCAAAGACATTAAAGGCAGCCTTCTAAATCTTTATCCGCATTTTAGTCCCTCACCCTACTACTTGTAAGAGAGTTAGTAAACAGAAGTATTTTTTTCTGATTTTCTTTTTCAAGTTACATAATGTAGTTATGGAAGGAAACCAGACAAAAAACTAAAAACATAAAGGAACCAGCTTTTGACACAACTGAAGACCTCCTCCAAATGCCTATTTACAAAAGTCACATCTATGACAATTTCCACAGGTATGAATAAAGTCAAATCAAGAGCTACAGAACACACATTCAACAGGAGAAGAAGAAAAAAAAAAAAACACACACATAGCACTTACAAACAAAAAAGACCAATTAAACAGCTGTACATTCCTGTAAGTTCAAACTAGTTCTAAATGTGCTTCGATTTTCTGTGCCACTGGCAAATGCGACAAGTTTCTAATGGAACAACAGTGATCCCATTCAAACACAACAACCACAATGCTAGTAAGTACCGTGAGTACTAGTCACGTCTTGGTAGGTACTGAACTAGAAGAAATGGGTGACTAAAGGATGTTTTACCTTGTCATATTCTACTACACATTGAGAGGAATCCCCTTGAATTTTTAGTTATCAGAATTTTGTGAAATACTGGTATTTTGTAAATGTTTGACTAAGAAGGAAAGCCTTTTGGCAATACAACAAGTAAGAAAACTGATATGAAATATTGAATATAATATCATACTTATCACAGTAAGCTGCTTATTCTGGAGGCATTGATTGTACTAGTACTGCACTATCTCCTCCTTTTAATAAAAAAAGCCTATATTTTAAAGAAAAAGTTAAAGCTGTCACCAGATTTCCCCGCACCTGTCTTTCCCCAGATCAAGTACACTTTTATGAGCTAATTTGTAAGCACTTTTTTGCAGCATAATTAAATCAAGAAAAAGGATTAGATAAAAATGCAAAGGGGATTAAGTGCTTTCGCGGTCTATGCATGCATCTCCAAAGTACTGAAAAGCAGAAGTGTGCTTTTTTGTTGCTCAACTGTTGAAGGCACTTTGTAGTCATAAAATACGATTGTCTTCACAAGAAGTTTTGTTGGCTCCCATTTTCATTTGATCATGTCGCATAGTTCTGTATCTTAAAACTATCCTTCATAGTTGACAAGAAGATTATCCTTTTTTTGTTTGTGGAAAAAAAAATCACACAAGGACTCACACTGCAGTGCAGAACAGCAGCTAATTTACAGGTTGTGGCTTCTCATTAACAAACATTTGCAAGAATAGCTGTTGTGTTCAGCATATTATAGCACTCTTACAGACGTGTTCCTAGCCAAAAAAATCCTTCAACACTGTAGTTTGTGACAAGTCTGCATGAGTGAGCTGATGGCTCTTAAATTCTCCAAAATCAGTGGTTTTTCCTACCTATAGTATTTTGAGGACGTTGTAGCTTGTTATGAAACATTCTGGATGTAGTTTGATGCATATAATGCAGTACCAGAGCTAGGATGCTTTAAGAGAACTGAAGAGACACAGGAAAAAAAATCACTTATGGTACGTGATTTAAAATCCAGCTAATGGATTAGAGTTTTCTTGTTTAAAGTGACTGACATCACACCTTTCTGGCTTCTAAGCCTAAACAGCTTAGAGAAATCCCTCCTAAAAATCAAGAATCAATGATTGACATGTGCTTTCTCTGTCCAATCTTCCTGAGAGAGATTTTTTAAATTATTCTGAAAGTCAAAAGTGAAGTTCTCACCAGCTGCTTGAGCAAAAGGATTACTAAAGACAAGGTTTACATCCAGTGGTGCAGCAGTTTCAGAGTCCCAGGAGTCTGTATCTGTACTGCTAGAGTCTTCCGTGGTGGTAGGTGGATAGCTGAGCTGTTCTAGCTGATCAATGATGTCACTGAACTGGAAGGCTGAACTGGACTCCGAGCGGATTGAGTAGGCTGGGAAGTTCACCATCGAGCTCGCCTCCGAATGGTTAGCGGAGCTGTACGTGTGCAAGGAGGACGTACCGTTTAGGGGCAAATTATTGAGGGAGCTGCTCTCAGAACGGTTGTTGATGAGTGAGCTCGTTTCAGAAGGGCTCAGGAGGCTTTGCATTCTGCTTGCTTGTGCCTTAACCTCAAACAACTCCGAGGTATCTGATGGCCTCTCATTGCCATTGAAATCACTCTCTTCTTCAAATTCATATTCATCTTCCATATTCATATCTACCGCTTCTGTTGAGTACCTGTCAGGGCTCGACTGAGAAGAGACTGTATTTTGTTGAAGGGCATCTTTAGTTAAGCCAGTCAACTCTGACGCATGCTTCGAAAAATCAGAGCCCTTTAACTCCAAACCGCTGTACACGTATGAAAATGCCTCAGAGCCCCCAGCAAAAAAGGAAATTTCTGCTGGGTCGTCATCAATAAATTCCTCTGACACCTGTAACTGTGAATTTGTCAATGTGAAAAGAGGGGCGCCCCTACTGCAGTGCTGATGCTCTTTTTCAGCGACAAAACCACCTGTGGTAAAGTCATCCTCATCATTGTCATTTTTACAAAGAGCCCTACTCTCCTTACTGCTCTTCTCTATGTCTAGATCTAAACCACAACCACTCTCAGCAACAGGACACGTAGGGTTACAGTTTCCTGCAACACTACCAAACCCAACACCTTGGAATGACTGGAACGTGGGAGATCCAGGCTGCTGCATCGATTTCCTCCCTGTTTCTTCTACAGGCGCTGCAGTATTTTTCTCTGGAATCCTTGTGTATGGCACTCGGGGGTCCAAAGAGGAAGGGCTGGTTTCTGCAAAGATGGGCAGGACAGTAGTAGGAGTGGCCGATGAATGAAATGAGTGGAAGGGGACAGTCGCTGAGGCAGGAGACCCTGGGGTTCTCAAGCCCTCAGTGAATGCAACACTCTGAGGAAAAGAAAGTAAGAAAAAGAACAGGTAACAAGATTTTTATAATACAAACAAAAACAAAACCAATGTCTGTCTCCTGACACAAAGGGAATGCGTGCTTCAACAATGCTCACTTTGTAGCAAATAAAACTTTGCATGTAGAAATAGATCTAGCATCCCCAGTAAGAGGCAAGATCTTTTTTCCCCAAATTCTGGTAACCAGCTGGAAAATTGAAACCATGTATTTTATAGCCTCTGCTGAATAGCATAAACAACAGAAAATAACACAAAACAAGAACTGCCAAATCTTGAGTGCTTCCTTAGCCTCTCACATATAATGCAAGCACATTCAGTGAAACAATAAACTGTTGCATTTATACATCTATTTCTTGCCTGTGGCTGTAGAAGGCATCTATACAATGAATTTAAGACTTCCACAAAAAGAAGGCAGATAGTAACTGAACACAACCTAATCCTCTGAAAGAGTAACATACTAGGAACTATGACATCTTCTGAGTTGAACTCTGAAAAGGAAAATATTCACCTTAGACCCCATCAGCTACAACTATCAAAACTGCTACTACTGGCAAAAGAAGAAAAACCATGCATCAGGGACAAAGATTAAACAGTGCAACTGATTCCAGACAAGAACTGCACTTAATCACCTTCCTATGCAGTCACCTTGGAAAGGTGCTTGTCAACTCTACTGATTGCACTGCCTACAGTGCTGCAGAACTAACCTGTTTTGGCACGTCTGTGTTTGAAGCATGAGTGGACACTCTGACTTTGCTGTGCCTCCTGCAGAAAAGAGAGCATCCTGTGAGCATCCAAGACATCAATCAGCCTTCTCCCTTCCCTCTTCAGCTATTTACATTCTAATAGCCAATAAAAAAGTCTCAAGATGTATTTTATTAGATTCTGTTAATAACTAGTTCAAGATTTAAAAATTGACAATTGTTCTAAATTGAACAACACAGGAGTAAGAAACATACAGATAAGCAAGATCCAGATCATTCATACCACTGAGCTCAAAAGCAACATGGGGCAAAAGGATAGATTAAATAGCAGATTTAGTTTCTTCCTTTGTCATCAATATAAACTTCTAATACATTCTGGTTTTGAAACTATTCATCAGTAATCTGTAACAATGATTATAAATAACATTTCAGTCAACCATCTAGTTAATGGCATATAACATTCTATATGTTAAACTCAAAAAAGTGGTATCCTGCATCACAGTGATGGTTATTCTATGGCAATCATTTACTAGAAAATCAACCTATCATAGAATCATTTAGGTTGGTCAAGACCCTTAAGATCAAGTCCAACCATCAATCTAGTACTAAACAAGTGACACTTGTCATCTGGCAAAGGAGCTCAACTGTAGTCCAAGACATTAAGTACATGAAATGCAAACTTTCTGAAATTCCTATTAAGCTCTTATAAACTTTCAGATAAACAACTGTGAAGAGTTTCCCACATGTGGATAGAATGGGTTTCATATTCAAGTTTAAGCGACATAATTTCTTAATAAAAATGCACACTCCTTATGTATGTGTTTAGAAACAAATGACTATTTAAGGTCACTGTTTCATACTTGCAGAACCCAAGACCAACTGTACGCGCTACCACAGGCTACTTGTGCGATTTTAGACACAGTCTCAACTATGCTGCAGTTTTGTACGGATTACTCTGCTGTACATTATATCCTACATCAGGTAATGTCTATAAATATCAGTGATTGTCAACATCAGTATTTAGATTGACCTCGGGGTGCAACCTCTGCACAAGAGAAATGACCCACTACTGCCCAGGGATGCTAGCTGCGTTATGTTCTGAAAACAACAATACGATGAAAATCGTGTTCAAAAATTGAGAACTACGACAATGCTATTTTGGATTTAAGCTTGAGTTTGATGTTATTGCGTCAGCTGTTCTTCGGCGTCCTTCTATCAAGCCACTCTAATTCCTAATACTGCAAAGCAATGATGACGAAGTGATGAGGACTCAATATTTGCAGCTTAATACTGCCAAGAAAGGAGACCACTCTCCCTGTGGCACTGTTCCCAAACTTATTTTGGACTTTCTAGAGTCAAATCAACTCTAGCAGTTATTGTATTGCAAAACAATATATACAAACCTCTTTCACTACCTAGTTAGCAAGTTGAACTGTCTTACCTTGTGACAATATAAATACTAGGACACGGGAGACAGGTACACAATAGGTTCATCACTATTAATATGTGGAAGTACAACATTGCAAAGCATCAGGCTACATCAGCTTCAGGAAGAATGGATAAAAACAGGGCTCTTAATTAGCACTACCCCTTGCTCAAATACATGAACAGGGTGACATACATGTGTCTTCAAAATACACTGAACTTCTAGATTTCTAAGTCACATGCTGCCCACTTAAATTAAAATGCAATACTGAAACTTTTATGCGCTTCTTTACATCGTAAAGAGATTACAAGTTGGCAAAATATTTAGTTCAGCTACCTTAAATTTGAAGCAGGCATTAGTAATGAAGAAGTCAGCTAATGAAAATGCCTCCAAGAATCATTTAAAACCATTGAAATTTAAGAAATAAGGGTACTGTGAAAGTCTCAACTACATTTCACCTTACAAAATAATTTGCATTTACCTTTCATACGGAGTTTTTCTCATCCCACTGTCCTTAATATAATCCACTAGCTGCTTTTGTGTTCGTCCACTGTGAACCCACAAAAGAACAAACATTATGAAATGCAGTGTATAAAAATTATAAATGAGATTATTTTAGAATACTTTTTCCTTTTCATCTCATTTTCTAAGATACAAGCAATTCAGCTTCAATAAATTCATTATGTTTCTTCGTACCTGTATCTAAATGATGACCCTCTGGTGAAGAAGACTGCTTTAGCCTTTGGCTTTGGCTGATCAAAGAGCCTAAAAAATGTATGATATTCAACACAGATTTTCCAGAAGTTTTTACACTCATCCCTACTTCCCAAAAGAAACTCCAGCGTATCTTGATATGGACCCTGGGAACAGAACACAAAAAGCAAGTAGCACATAAAATGGCAACAGAATAGAAAAGGAAAGTACAAATACATCCCAACAAAAAGGCTCAACTACAGTGAGATACAGTACCCTGCTAAATCACTTCTCATATGCTTTAAAGCAATGGATATGATTTTGAAAGCAGTATAAATCTTTAATAGCTTTCAAAAATATTTGTTAACATGGAAAATGGAAAAATACTTAAAATGCACTCAACTAAGACTTTAGTAGCATGCTGGATATATTCCATGTTAAGAAACACTGATTGTAAAATTTGCAATTTGAAAGAAATTAAAATATTGACGTGAATAATTAGTGATTTTAAAATACTTTTTCCTTAGAAGATCTGATGTTTGTCTTTCACTTCATGAGATTTGGAAGAGGCAGGAAAACGTTGCATATATCAGAATACAGTTATCACATAACATTTCTGAGGGTCTCTTTGGGACACGTACACAGCCAACCTGTCCCATTTCAAATTTCTGAGCTACACGTACCTATTTGATACCCATATATTTTTTTTTTCCATTCTAATACAACCCTAAGTTGAATGTAAACCTGTATTACAGTATGGAAGTAACAAAGGAAGCACCAGTAACTTTGATGACATCCGCAACAAAAAACATCTATTGTAAATCAGCCAAGCATGAAAAATAACACTTCTGCTATACAGACATATAAAAAAGATAAGGCTGTAGTAAGAGTAATCACATAGATCTTAAAAGTAAGCTCCAACAACATAATCTCAGCCAACTACTGTTTCCTGAGGCATATCACGTTACTTCATTCATATTTGAATCAAGAGATTCTGTACCAGATTTTTTTTTTTTTTTTTTTATTCAAGCAGCTTATATTCAACAAGTTCCTGAATAAAACAGTCATAGAAAGTAAATGCCTTTTGTATCAGCTGTGTACTAGATAGTTCTCCTAAGGAGCTACAGTCAAAAGCACTCCCTAACACGTTTTTATCTGAAATAGAAAGATTTACTATGTCAGTGCTTAAGTTAGCTCAGCTCAGTTTGACTATAATGGAACAGAGAGCTCATATAAGCCATTTATATCCAAGAAAATTATTAAATACTACTTTTTCAGAGTAAAAGTACACAGACAGGACACACCAAATACTTGATTTTAATTGTTTTTCTGTCATATTTACACATGTGTATGCCTATGGCAAAGATACAATGAGGCTGATACACAAAGCTAGAATCGTTGATAAGACACGGAGTGAAAAAGTAAAGATTTTTATTTGAATAGTGAAGCCAAGCCTAGTTCTCTGAAAATGATTTAAAAACTAAATTTTTTCATAATTAAAAAAATATTGTTTTCAACACTGACAAGTCTGTTATTACGACAGAACTTACACAGACCTCTGGGTGGAGTTTAATAAGGAATCGTTTCCTCTTGAAGCTTAGTTTTCGGACCTTTGACCAGTTAAAGGTATTGATTTTTGTATTGCCCTGAAATGAAACAATAATAGTTAAAAGTTTGCAGAAGTTTTAGAAGAGCAACAAACCAATTTCTGATGCAGGCATACAGATGCATGTATGCGCACACACACCCCATCCCATTCTGTTCAATTCTTATTTCTTGTAATAATATCCTGTTAAGCAACGTTATCTTTTAGTACAAGACTAACTACAAAGCCTGCGATGTTTGTGTCTCTCTGAGCAGACACTAGAAAACTGAATGGAAACCCAGGAAGCTGGAATGGAAAAGAATTTTGTAACCCCATAGATATTCAGGATATCTTATGGTACAAGCAAGATTAGGGTTTTTACTGTATTTTACTTAATACAATAATTTGTGGGCCTAAATGATACTTTGTTGACCATAAAAAATGTGCTAGATTTTGCAACCAGACACACCTGAAATTAAAATGAGACTTACTCCCAAGACACGCTAATGAAGAGACAGATGCACCTGGTAGGCTCTGCCCACCTTACCTGGAATACCAGCACACCCATGTGTGAAACAGCTAGGTTAATTTTTGTGCCCTCACGGTCAGATGCAAGGTGAAATCTGATGCCATACATCTCCAGTTTCCGAGCAATTTCAAGCACCTGGAAGTCTGATTCAGCAGGAGTTTGACCTCTGTCATGAGGAAGAAAAAGGAAGTTTTAAGATCGATTTGGTTGTACAACACTGACAACATAGCTAAAATACTTAAGTCATGACTCTGGCACTAAAGCAGAATTTTCTGTCTAATCCAGTTTGGCAGTTTCACTTCACATTAAGAACTATAATGAGACTTTTTTAATAGGAGGAACATGCAACTGCAGATGACCAACCTAAAACGTCCCACAGACCGAGGCACTGAAACAAATGCTAACTAGTTCAGCTTCAGCATTTTCAATTTCGGAACAATGAAGTTCAGCAAATGAGAATTCAATCCACAATACCCATTATTCTTCTTGCTTGTATACACACTAATATTAACCAGACTAAAAGTGAGAAATGGAAGTCTTACGTAACCAGCATGACAAAAACAAAGCAAACACTGCAAGAGTTTCAGGTAGGGTTTCAGGATTGCATTAGAACTATTACACTAGCACGTCTGGGTGTAAACCTTTCCCCCAGTCTTAGGTGTTTTATTTCCTCCTTGTCAGGGAATCAAGAGAAGGATTTTTAGAATTGTTTCTTAAGTATCACCTGTTGTTGAAATAACGTTGAAACCATGGGGAAGATCTATACAAACACAGCATCCCCTTTCTGAGCATGCACAAAGTCCAAGCAAGTAGGGAGAATATTACAGATCCTGTCAAGCACCAGTCACAGATTTTGCATCCATTTATTTCCCTGTAGGTTTGCTAAGTCCAACAAGTGAAAATTTATTTTCCTGTACTACAGCACGTCCAGTATTTTCTTTTCCCACACATTTTTCTCCACGAGGGGGAGTTTGCTGGGTTTCTGCACATTTTCCTGCTAGTGCCTCACGAGCAGCAGGCTTGCTGCAAGCAGGGGTGGCTGCGGTCAGGCTCCTCTGCACAGTCAACACAGGAGCAGGGGAACCCTTCGAGCTGGAGACACGGAGCAGCTAAAACACCTCTTGGCCCTGACACATGGGTGGGGCAGGGCTCTCAAACCACAGAGACAGTAATTGTGAGGGCCAGGACACCAAAATATGGACCACCCCAAAATGTAGCTCTTAAAAGCACCCACTGAAATACCAGTCCTTATATTGGTGAGGCGTTTTCCTTATGATTCAAAACTGCTTGAATCATTCTGGGTGGGTTCAGACTGGAGTTTTGGGATACTCTGAGAGGAAACAGAGGCTGCTGTGGAGATTAAGGAGCTCTTGCTGTACAAAGTACTCCCATTAGGCTGCAAAATAAGAAAGTCCTTAATGCAAACAGAAGCTTGTTGGCACACTGACTGTCTATGGCAGTCCCTAAACTAAAAGCATGGCAAGACAATGCTGCAGGCCAATTTGGGGCATAAACATGGTCCAGGAGAGCAGGCTGTGACAGTGAGGCTGAAGGCCTTCTCCAGCACCAACACCACAGCACCACAAGCAGCACAGCTGCTGCTGGGGCACTGGTTGGCAGGACTGCATCAGCTGCAGCCATATGCAGGACATCACCGTCTCCCTGCTGAAAATGATGAGAAATAACAAATTACATTACTTCCAAGCAAGAGCGAGAGCTACAGCAGCCATCCACGCTCGTGCACTGGTGGAACTGTTCCTGCAGCACACAAGTTTACTAGGATAAATGTAATGCCACAAGGGAGACATGGGAGTAAAAACTGATGATTATTCTATTTAGGACCAATTAGGGCAGAAACCAGGTTAGATTCCTGCACACACGGTCAAAGACAATTTTTTAAAATCCCGTTTCCAAGGACTTGCCTTCCTTGCATAAATGTCTTCCATCTCATTAAAACAGATGACAAACCATTTATCCCATGATCTATTTTTGTGTACCACGTAATGCCAACCAACACATCAGTTCCAAATAATTTTGCTGCTACCCTGGCTTGCCTTCCTACACATTCTCCTTCTACCTATCTATAGCCATCTTTTAGATTAAACCGCTTTCTTTTAAATACAAATGGAGAATGTTGAAGTAAATGGTTATTAACATTTAAATGTAGTAAAACAGGAATGACTATAATATTTATATTAACTGCATGTGAGAAATTCATGTCTCAAACTCAGAGACAGTCAAGAAACTTACTTGTTATAACATTTTCTAAAGGGGGGTTAGAAGAAATAATGCTTCCTTGGTTCTTAGTATAAAATACTCCTTAGTCTAAAGCACACACATACATAAAAGGGCACTGAGAAAAGTAAGCCTAAAAGCACATACACTTGACGATATGATTTCAACAGTTTTCCATTGCCTTATTCATTCTGGAGAAAAAAAAAATCAAAAACACTACAACAGGAAATCCATTTTGTTTTCTTTTCATTTTTTCCCCACTCTGACTGGAGAAAGCAAGGATTCAGTGAAATTCCTGACTTTGCAAATTCCAACCTTATCCCAATGTCAAAATTATATGACCATGTATGTATAAAGCAATTGTAGAGAACTGTAAAGCACAAAGGAACAAAATTCCAGTTTCAAATGGAAAAATAGATGCCAACCAAACTCCACAAAGAGCAGTGGAGTAGTATTTCAAGCAGTATTAACACCACATATGCTAGTTATGTCTAGGAGCTTAAACTGGTAAAGCAGATTTCTCTTTCCCTTACTGAAATGGGTAATGCTGTAATAAAGCATTTTTATACCGGCTTTAAGCATTACTAGCATTTCTTCCAGATTCCTTAATGGTGTCAAAATAGCTGCAGTAACATGCTTTCTGTTTATTAAACATACAAGACAAGACAAAAAAGTTAGATCATAAATATTAATTTTGGCCACAGCTTCTTGAATTCCACTCTAGGCACACTGTGCTACCACCCACACTAATTCCTGGTATAATTCTTCTGAATAGAGCTGCATTAAGAATGAATGCAATGCTTTGTCTTTAGAGAGGATGCTAAGGTTGCTGAGGCTGGAAGGGAAGGGAAGCAAAAAACAGTATAAATAGCAACCAGAAAATGTGAAAGTATGTTATTAAAAATGTTGAAGAACTGCCCAGTATAACTGATGCAGAATGCCTGCGTTTTATGTTCTAATCCATCAGATACAAGCAAGAGCACGATGCATCTCAGGAACAATAAAGAATTCTTAAAGGGTGTCCTCATACACAAAACCTGCCCGTACCTACCAAACAAGGAAGAGTCTGGAGTGGGGAAAGCTAGGAGCGATGCCAAGCAGCTCTCACTGCACAACAAACGTTTACAAATGAGGAGCAGTTTCAGAGTAATTACCCTTAGATGTTTGCTGGAGACTAAGCTGTACAGACCAGCCTGAAAACAATCTGGTCTAATTTTGTTCATCCATTAAGCAGATAAATCTGCTTAGTCTTCCCCAGGTCAATGGACAACAGACTACCTTTTACAAGTATTTTCCAGCAAAAACTGCTGTCAGTGCAATAGGTTTTAATACAAAGGTTCCTTACACACACTCATCCAGACAAATATTTGTGAAGTGTTACAATATTCATGTGGCAATCAGGACAATTGCTTCAAATCATGCTGCTAAATGTTCTGTGATGTAGAGAGCTTTTAAAAATCAGTGATTAATACAGAATTTTAAAGATTACGTAATCAAAATGCTGTATTTTCACAGATCGTTTAGGCTATGAAGCAATCTAAAATTACAGTTTTTCTAATTTACAATTTATGATCATCCTGGTTTCTAAATAATTTAAATCACAGACAACCAGGCTAACATGTTGTGAAAGTACATGAGGGTTAACAGCAAATGGAAGTAGATATAAATCTAACAAATCTTCTGTTTCTTTCCTGACACATACACACAAAAATCAGAGCCATTTGAAGGCAAGCATGTTATGTTAAAAGAGAAATCCATCAAGCAAAACAGAATCTACACTTCTCTTCAGGTATCCACTCTCTGATGTTTAATTCTGGACTAAATCACCTCCCAGCAAGCACTCTACTTGCATTACTTGCAGGAAGGCAGAAAGCATTAGATTTTGAGTGTTTGGGACACCTGGATTTAACTGTACAACTACTAACACAGCATCTTCAGAGCATAAACATACCATACAAGTAAAGTAGGTCGAGTTAATTCAGACTCTCGCCAAAGCAAAGTAACACGCTGTACCAAAAATACAACTCATCTTGTTTACTGCAAAGTTAAATTTAAAACCCATGTTTTCGTACTTCTGAAAGTAAAAAATAAGTATTTGAAAATGAAATTAAAAATGCATATTTAATAGAAGATAAGCTTAGAATCCCATCTTTCTGAATACAACCTCCTCAATAGATTTGCCCTTCTTTTGATACAGAACAGAAGGCTCTGTTGTATTCCTTCTCTATCGGTCCTAATCGTTACGGTGAAGCTGTGTGACATCAAAACACAACTTTCTAATGTGAGGAGACACACCACAGTGCTATCCACAGAGATGAAGCACCCCCTACAAAGCCATATGTATCCTCCCATGTTCACAACTCACGTAGGGTACCAGAAGGAATCCTGCTGTGACTCCAGCCTGAGAAAGCCAGATCGACGCTTGCAGATGGGTTTTGCACAGAAAACTACAGCACACTGGTGTATGAGTAAGCGTAGTTAAAATTAAGTAAGGGCTGCAGAGCAGAGACACAGAAAGAGATGAGATGATGCAGCAGTGATCTGGAGATAAGCCATCTCATCAGAAATGGGTTCCCTTTTCTGGAGGCTAAACTTAGGAGATGTCTCTTTCAAAAGTAATCATTAGCAGAAGAAAACAGCAGTCTGACAAAGATAACCAGGGGGGAAATAAGGTGAAATGAAGGAGACAAAGAGTGAAAAGAAAACCCCAAAACAAAACAAAAAAAGCAAAAGGTGTGATAAAAAAGAGAAGAGAGATTTTGCTCATTTAGCAGAACTTCACATTGGCAGGAAGGAGACAAATGGATAAGGTCCATGCTTCCACTTGCTCCTTGTAATGTGGAAATGTGGAAAAATATGTGCAAACTTTGAGGAAATGTGGGACCTTCACAACTCTTACTAAAAATGGAAAAGGGTGGCCAATACTCACTGGGTAAGGAAAGAGAGAGGAGACGCGTAAGGAAGTCCTGGCTATTTTTAGGATTGCAATGCTTCCAAAATTAAATCTGTGTTAAGAAAAATTTTCCAAAGAAGCAAGGAGATTTAAAGCATGCCTTGACGCTATTCAGGTATCACTGACATTTGACTAGCATTTTCTAACCTAAATGCTTATAATCTGAAATGCTTTGAATGTATGCTTCTAAAAACATGGTTTTAAAGGAAGGTTTGCCATCATTTCAACAATATGGTAATGTTAGACACACATCATTAAAGTAATGAAAAGTACACTTATGAAGCAAGAAATCTTTTTGCTTTAACTTTCCTCTTACACGAAAATATAAAATTTCCTTTCTTGGATAGAATGATAAAAAATAGCTGGTTTGGGGAAGGGAAAATAAAAGAAAAAAGAAGAAAAGCCCAAGGTTAATTAAAAAAAAATACCCGTCTCTGACTTAGGACAGACACTGCCTTTCTGTCAAGGAAAGCAAAACAAAATTGCAATCAAGCAGAAGCAATTCAATCAGATCCAGCCACACAACCAAAGACTGTTTGTGGTCTATTTATCCCAAAACTAAAATCTCACTTATTTCATCTCTAATTTGAAAGCCTTCAGCCTATAACACACAACATTATCAAAGCCCTCCTTGAACCTATTTGTAGCTTCACAACATCTTGCAGCAGTAAGTTCTACAAGGTCATTATGAGTTGTAAGAAAAGGATGTTCCTCTTTTTCTTTTAGTTTGCTTTGAATCTATTTGCTGACTTGTTTCAGCACTTCTCTCTTGACATGAGAAATAATGAAATATTTCTGTGCAGTACATGATTTTCCTCCCCCAACTACCTTTTCCCATGATGAGTCCTAGCACACATTTTAATTTCCTTCAAAAAGTACTTCAAATTACTTTAGAATTACACTTAGTTGGTTCCTTAATAATTCCCACCCACACCTCAAAGGTTCAAAAGCAGAAAACAACTAACAAATATCTTATTTCATCAAGATTCAACAAAGCTGAAATTCCATATGTATTGATAATCAGAAATCTACAACTGCAATTAATTATTAAAATTGTCAGGAACTGCTTTTTTAATATTATGCAATGTATCTTAACCTTAAAAATACAGGCTCTGCCCTGAAAAACTGCCTTGTTCTGTCTTAGAAGAAAGCCTGTCAGCAACAATCCCCAAGTGTACCTAAGCAGAGTGAAAGGAAAATTCAGGTTTCTAATAATGTATTTGGATTATGATGCATAACCATGAGCATTAAATCGCATGTGTTGTTATTTATACCTTATAAAAGCACTTCAAATTGCTAAATCCTAATACACAAGATCTCAAAAATTACAGAAAAGACAGACCTATCGGGTGAAATGAAGCTTCTATCACCATTTTATTAAACATCTCAGTATTTACCCTGTCAACTCTGAGAACTGCATGAGTGAGATTAGAAGACCAGTCACGACAGGTAATAGCCTGAAATTTCTTATGAATGTTAGCACTGCATGCTTAAAAAGATTAAGAAGAACATAGTTGTAGCAAATCTAGGTCATGAAGTGCAAACACTGATTTTGGTTGCAACGGAACCTCTTCACTGGTGGACTTTTCTTTCATCAGCACCATGTCTCCCTTATACTCCAAATCATTTTACTTCTCAAAATATTTGACTAAGTATATCTTCACATTTTAAGACCAGCTAAACAAGACTGAAGACATATGACCTACCTGTATTGTACACACGCGATGTGGGAGAAGTGGACATTTCTAATAATGAAGCATTCATTTTTGCAGTTCCTGGCTGTCTTCAAATTAATTTTATATTTGTGATGAATAACTCCTTTGTCCCTAATACACTTTAATTATTTCAAAAATACTTTGACTGCTATATCAGGTATTGCATAAATTCTGATGAAAGTTATTTCTCCCCTACCTCTTCTATCCTTCTCCGTTTTCTTCATGCTTTAAAGAGTACAATGTAATCTATTTCTAATTATTTAGACAAAAGCAAGACACACATACTTGACAAGTTAAACTTAACCTTTGCAAACCTGAAGTTCTGAAGAATTACAAACCATTATTACAAGCTCGTGATAGGTTTCTTTGCTGTTTTATTAAAAGTACACTGTAATATTACTTGAGAAAAGCTTTTGCCAAACAACTATGGCCTCTTCTCCTCTCTTTCCCGCTCTCATAGCCATACTACAATTAATACACATTTAATTTGTGTAACAAAAAACATTCACTTTCGCTATCACCTGTCCTCTTATAAATGCCCACTATTCTACCAAATGTCCAGTGGATTTGGAAAAGTGTAGAAGTTTAAACAACACTCTCATTGTGGCTTTCCTCTTGCCATAAGCCTTTAATTTAAGCCACATGTGTATGGGAAAGTCAGCACACACAAGCCTGTAGATTGCCCTCAGACAAACTGTCTTGTTCTCCCAGTTTAAATAGCTTCATCGCTATATTCAAACATAAAACAGACTAAAACATGTTAAAGCTGCTAATTTAAAAAGAACCAATAGTAACTATTGCGACATCCATCCTTTCTAATTAGATAACTGGTGTTCAACACATGCATTTTAATGCCATCCTATGACACAGGGTACTCTTCCTCCAGCAAGCCAGTGTGCCAGCTCCCCAGCTCCATGTCCCTGGTGCCCCTCACTTACACATGCTTCCTGTGGAACTCCAAGATCTTCCCTTGGATTCTTTCCTGGTTTGGCAAATACTGGTTTGTTTTTAGGTGTTCCCGATCCTCTGATTCATCGAAATCCCCTATTTCAGCTATTACAGAAAATAAAACAATGTTAAAATACAAAGAAGCAATGGAAAAGGAACAAGGACAGAAAATACTTCATAAGGACCTGGGAGAGACCCCCAAGAGCTGGACTATATTTTCCTTTCAGCATTTCCAGTTTGTGTATTACACTTTGTATCCAGCTTCACTTTACAAAATGGACACATCTACCCCAACCAGACTTTCTGGAGGTTACAGCAGCACTTGAACATTGCTTGCAAAACAGACTTGTTTAAAGTCAAGGACTCTCGGAAAAACTCAGTTGTCTAAACATGCCTTCTTTGCAAATGCCTCACACCACACCTGCGTATTTTTTTTTTTTTAATATACATAACAATAGTTATGGATAATCCTACTTGGTAGTATTTATTAAATTAAATTTTAGGAACGGTCCAAAATTAAATACACAGCAAGAAGGAAAGCAGTCTTGTGACTCTCTATAAACTGATGTAACTGATGTATAAAAGATGCAAGACAGTGCCTACATCTGGATTTTTGGCCTCCTCTTCACATATCCACACTTTTCAGAAATGACCTGGTAGATTTAGGAAGAGATTTGCAGAAAAGAAAAAAAGATTTAAAAGTATGGAACAGCTTCCATCTAATAAAACATGAAAGAGACCAGAAGTCATTTGCTTGGAAAAGAATAGCATTAGGCACACAGGACTTACAGCAGATGTATATAAAACTACAATTTGAATGAAAAAAAAATATATATATATGAATAAATTTCATAAAATTTTGCATTTTAATTTCATTTGGTAAATTCATAATTGCTGGAAAAGTTAAAAAAATAAAAATAAAAAAAAAGAAAAAAGAAAAAAGTTTTCCTGTGCAACCTGAAAAATTAAGCTGTGAAGCTCGTTTTCATGGGAGGGCGCCAAAAATATAAGCAAATTCAAAAACTAATTTGAGAAATACAACAAAGCAAAGTTCGGTAAGGGAAACAGAGATAGGGAGTCAATCTGACTTTGAAAGGTCACATGCAAAGAATGTTGGATGGATGCAGTAATGGAAGTATCACCAGATGCTTGTTCTGTTTCTCATGTCTTCCCCAGAGCATCTGCTATTAACTACTGTCAGAGAAAGGAGAGTGGACTACATGAACTAAAAATCTCATCCAACACAGCTGTTCTTTAACAGAACATGGCAATATCCTGTTTAAAATCAACCCAGCATACAAAACAACAACAAAAACGAAAGGTACTTCTATAAAATAATTTTATGTTAAAAATAATCATTTTCCTTCTTGTTTCTACTTTTCTAGTAAGGTAAGACCAAGATAAGCCAGGCTGGACACTGAGATCTGCTCCACAGCAACATGCTGCCCTGGAATTGTTCCTAAAACTTTTGCAAAGTTTTGACAAATCATTAGCAAATTTTAATTGTGCCACTCGCTAACCACATACATAATACAGTTTTGGTCTTCCAAAAGATAACTAACTAATATTATTATAGTTATGCTTTAATAAACTAATTAGGAGTAGAGAACTAGTAACTACTTCATAGTGCACGTATGAAAAGGTATAATTTAAAAGCTTTTGTGTCAAGTAAGCAAGGAGGCACAAAACCCCATTTCTGCAGCTCATATTGCAGGTTTGGCTGCTGCTTGAGAGTGCAGGCTAAGCTGAACTCATTTGGTCTCGAAACCAATCAGTCTTTCAACCTGCTTGAATTAAAGGACACATTTTTAGCTCTTTAGCTGCTTACAGACTGAGTAAGCAGAAACATGGAGAGCTCCCAAATCAATTGCTTCCAATTTCCACTTCCACTCCCTCCAAAGAAAAAAGCTGCTGACAACTCTAGTGTTGAACTTGTTCTCTCACATTTCTAGTTTTATTTCTGAAACATCAGCCCAATCTCTGTATGTTCATCACCTTCCAGCCACTGGAAAATTTAGAAACTAACTTCAGGAAGCACTGAGGGAGACAAGAACAGCTGTCTAACAGTGACCCCATTTGCAGAGCCAGAGCAAGACAACATGCAGAGGTTTTGGTTTTGTACAATCTCCTCGAAGCCAAAGTTATCTTGTACATAAATAGCAGCTGCTCCCCACACCAGGAACTAGCTAGCCCTGACTGTAATCCCACTGTTCAAAACAAGCAGGTTTACTGCATGTATGGAACAGAAACACTGCAAGACAAAAACCCTTCCAGTTATCAGAGTGCAGGCAAAAACTTCTGTATGCTATTAAATTCAACTTAGCAATAGCTCATCATGATGATGCTCATCAGCTGATGCCACCACAGTGGCAATACTAACATTGCAAAAGATGAGAGATGAGAAGAGCTGCTGTATTGTCACTGCAGGTTAGTCGTTCTTCTGCCAAGTCCCTCTTGATTTGCAATGCGAACAGATACCTGAAAAGAGAGAGTAAGAAGTACAACCTTGACATGTGAAAGAATTTTAAAACAATTGAACAGTATTTAAAAAGAAAGAAAAAAAGAGTATCTCCTAATTCTCCTGCTCTCCAAAAAACAACATAAAACAGAAGCCTTGCTATGAAGGACATCCAAATAAAACTAAACCCATGACTAATCCAGCTGCGCGATGCAATTTATCAGTGTAAGTGGAACAAGGAAGCAGAAGGAAAACCACACTCTTTAACCAGCTTGAGTTTTTACGTAACAGCAGCTGTAAATTTTAGCTGGAAAGAAACTTAAGGAAGACTTAAAGTGATTTTACCTATTAGAAGGGAGCTGAGACAACATTACTGATCCTAGTGCCTTGTTAGGAAAAATATTTTTTGCTCACAATTCATTTACTCAGTGATTGCATTTTCCAGGACAATAATGTCAGCAGTCTATAAAGACAGTAAGAAATTACACTGACTTTTCTTATGCACTATGATAATTTACTAAAGTATTTTCCAAAACACTGGTTAAAGAGGTTTATTTCAAAAACTGCAGGGAAAGAAGAAGAACATGGCAGGATCAAAAGTGCAGTGATAAGGACTAACTTAGAATCTAAACGTTTTTTAAATGAATATAATGTTGGCCAGTCTTTTGTGCTTTTCTTTTTTACTTGGAAGAAAGTGCATAAATAGACAGCAGTAAATAGGCAATATCTTATTAATATAAACCTAAGCTAATAGACTGATCAATGTTCTTTAACGAACTATTCAACTATTAAAAATAATTTTAAAGACTTTACAAATATTTAAAATCTCTTAAACAGAGCAAAAGATTTTTTTTTTAATCAAAACTGATTTTAAAATAATTATGCATTAGATTCTCAAGGCAAAAATATAATAAAATGTATACATTTTGAAAGCTTCTTTTTTTTTTTTTTTTAAAGTAGTGTAAGAAGGTACTACAGACTATCCTATACCATACACTCTGCATTCTGCGTATCTGACTGTGCAATATTGGCTTCTTCAATACAGCTACCATAAAGTGTCTGTATCCTTAATGGCTTTATGAAATACCTTGTTGCTCTATGCTCAGACCAGAATTCCACAATAAATGCTACATAAGTAGAGAAAAACACAGTTCCTGCTCCAAAAAGGTATATTCTTAAGGGAATTCCTACAAGTAACAGTAATTAAGATAAGAAAACCGGGAGTAAATGAAACACTTAGGTAACATCAATCATTACAAGAGGCATGTGCATCACAGGACTTATCATCCTTCTTTGGTCTTAAGTATATCTGAAGGATGACAATAAGGAACCTTTATGAATCTATAAAAAGAATTTCAAACAAACATAGTAAATCTGGAAAACACATTAAAGACGCTCTCTAAACATTAAAAAAACAAAGTCCGTTTAACAAGCACAGATTTCAAACCACATTCACTGGTGCTAGTGAGTAGTTGGGTCTGCTTAATTTACCAAAGGTTCACCCAAAGTTAGCATCTGGCAAAAGTAACCCATTATAAGCACCGGTGATAAGTCTGAACAGTAAAGCATCTTTGCTAGTTGCAGAATACTTAAAACGCGGACTTCTGCAGTTTAAATGATAAATCATTTAATAAAACATGTACTGATTATTTTATATAGGTCCTGTTTATACATATGTTTTTCCCCTGTACCTTGTCTCTTTTGACACCTGATCTCTTTTGCTTGGAAACAGATGCAGTGACCTCCTATTCTTACCTTACTTTTATTCCAGTAGATAATGCAAACCCAATTCTTCAGAAAATACTTTACCTCGTATATTCCTCTTGCAACTGACCCGGGTCTGGGGGGAAAAACTTTACAGCTAGACGAAGCATTGTAGTCTTTGGTCCTATAAGAAAAGTTAGACATTTCACAAAAAAAATATATTGAACTTTGAAATACATTTAACTTTGTAAGCGCATGTATATTATGCTTTCCAACATCCACAGAAATACAACACAAAGTCTAGCCAGCTTTCAGCTTGCCTTTTCAGCTGGCTATGGTGGTCCTATGGGGTGTAGATAATCCATATCAATACAGGTACAGCAAAAAGGCTCCTTTTAAAACTACGTTCAATGCCCTGGAAGTATTATAGATGCAAAGTAAAATTATTTTGTGCAACATGAGAACTACAGAACAGCTACTTGACCACTTTCAAAAACATCACTGATGATCCTGCAGGACATTCCCAGAATGGGAGGACGGAGCAGCTGCGTTGCACAGCTCCCCGCTGCCCAGGAGGGGAACCCAAGAGGGCAGCTGGACCCAGCAGGCTCCCCGCAGGGACCAACAGGCATTTGCAGCCCACTGCCAGCATGCCCCTTAAAGCCCACTTCAGCCCTTTTTTGCCTTTGAACTCATCAAGCTAGGCAACACGGAAAAAATAATTTAGGTTTAAATCTAAACAGAATCTGAGATAACTGGAATTGCCTTTCTCAGCTGCAGCAGCTATTCTTGACTCAGAATAAGACACCATAACCTGGACCCTGGGCTGACCCAGGAGGAAACATTAGGATGGGATCAGCAAGCCCAAGGCAAGGCAAGCTGCCCCCCTGGAGAGCAGCTCCACAAAGTGCTTTGCAGCAAGAAAACCCCACTGTGACCAGCCCCCATGAACAGCCTCAGCCTCATGCCAGTATTTTTGGAGGATTGTTAGACAGTACCCCAGCCGTTCACTGGGCCCTCTGCAGACGCTGCTGTTCTGCTCGTTTGTCTGCTTTTAAAGCAGAAAGGGTTTAGTGTTTTGCAGTCAGTCCCAACAGTAGGACATCTGTGAACAGACTGCCTGCACCAACCCACCAGGGACTGTGGGACGTGGCCCAGGCCCTGCTGCTGGGCTTCAGCCCTGGGCCAGCTGCTCCAGGGAACGGCGAGCCCATTTCTCATTCACACACAGATCTGTGCCACAAAGCAGTACCAGTGGGACTGCAAGGAAACAAATCCCAAGAAATTCGAAGACCAGGAAATTCTCAGGGAATTCTACAGGCCTCCTGCCTTCTTCCCCCGATGACTTGAGAGAAATCTGTTTTCTTCTGCTCTCGCGTTCTCAGTTGCCACCGAGAAGGGAGGTGTACGATTCTCCATAGGATTTTAACACATCCATCCTCTCATTTGTTAGCAGAGGGACAATGAATTTTGCTTCCTTCCTTGGAGAACTAACTTTCAGACTACCACAGCCAGCTCGGCCTGAGTTACCAGAGGTTTGGTGAATGAAAAAACTAAACCACTGAGCCCTAATTAGAGCATGGTATCTAGAAACAGAGGCTGGAAATGAAACTAGGAAAAGACTTATAGTGTAGTGCAAGGAAACACCGGACCAGTCTTTACCAAGATGCAGAATGTACTGTAAGAAGCCAAATCTAAAAGCAAACAAACAAACAAAAAAATAGGGAAAAATTACCCTGGAGGTACAGCGACCACACTCTATAAACCAACAGAGATGGTGCCCAAATGCCATCTCCATACTGTGTGCCCATTAGGAAAGCAGGCGTTTGCATCCACACTCATCACAAAGGAAAACTCAGAAAGACATTTCCATCTAGGCTGCACTTGAGGCATTTCTGATGTGTACTTGTGAGCACCAGCCGTGCCAGAAAGCCCCTGGGGAGGAGGGATGGGGAGGCACCGGCACACGGGGCTGCCAAGAAAAGGTTCCAACTCACAGCCTTTACCCCCCCCGCTGCTCAGAGGAATGATTCATTGCTTCAAGAACCCCCTTAATATTCCCAAACATCTGGAGGAAACCTTTCAAAAATATTACATTTAGACACTAGAGTTGTGGAAAACTGCCAAGTTATTTCCCCTGGAGCAACACTGAGCTGATGCTGAGCACACCTGGAAGCCACACACCGCCGCACTGAAAAGCCACATGCAAAACCATTCTTTCCCTCTTGGCATGGACATGTGAACTGAATTCTTGCTGCAACCCAGCGTCACAAATTCAAAACCCCCTTCCCTGTAAATAGTCCATCCCGGGCAAATTATGCATACATAGTGATTTAAATTTGGATCAAAACATGGAAATCCTTTTCTATTATCAAATTGGTAATCGTCTGACCTGCAGCAGAGTACCTGCAGCATTACAAACGGGCACCGTGGAGATGTCTCTGTGATATACAAACCCCCAGAGGCACACCTAACTGCCCCCATGAGACCATAAACCAGAGCACTTCACGCAATGTACCGCAACGGTTCTGTAATAGAACTGAGTACGTTCCTGCTGAAAGTAATCATGAGATTCAGAACTACGTGCATACAATTACACAGCGATCTCCATCAGCTCTGTAACCTAACATGTTTGAACTGTATTAACTTAAAAGCCCCGGATAACATCTAGCGTTCTTATACTGCTGTGCTAAAAAAGAAAGTTATAAAGCTAATCCCAAAATTATTAAACTTAAAACCAAACCAAACAAACAAAAAACAACCAAACAAGAATCTTAACAAAACTGTGAAGGCTTTTTATTTAACAGTAATGCCTAAACTCTTCTTTACGAAGATACTCCTAATGCCATCATATGTCTGCTAATGGATTCAATGAAGGAATAGCCTAAATCACTATTTTTGGAATTAACCTTTTAATTGTAAACATTTTCAAGGTGCTCTACAGTCATATTTCAATTTTTAAAACAGCAGAAAGCCAGGAGGGATTCAACTAGCAGTGAAGAAGGGCTCTCTCCTGAGCTACCAAAACTATAGAAATATAAAATTGGGTTCAAAACATGAGCATGTGACAGACTCCACTGCTTAAGACGACAGATTTTTTTTTTTAAAGACCACTTTCAAGATCACTGGCAACATAATCTGGGTGGCAGGTCACCAAACAGCCAAGCAGCCATAATTTCTAGCATATCCCCATGGTCTCAGACCATGTTAGGACAATATACATATTATGAGTGAAATTGTGGCCACTGGCCTATTGTCTAAGGTTGAGTTTCTCCTATTTATAAATAGAAAGCAGAATCCAGGAGTAACCAAGCAGTATCACAGATCTATGTTCCACCAGATCTCTTGACTAAGATATAACTACTTCCAGTAGGCAGCTACGGAAAAACAAACCCCCCAAAAAAGCCTAACTGCATGGAGTATATAAAAAGATGACACAGCAACATTATATTTTTTAAATGGGAAATGGAGATTTGAAGTGGTCAGGGATGTCAACGGCAGCAAGGACTTCTACATTAGTGACAAAGTGAAGATCAGAGAAAATGTTGGCCCTTTGCTGAATGAAACAGGAGACGTGGCTAAAGAGGACAATGAGAAGGCCAAGGTGCTGAATGCCTGCTTTGCCTCAGTCTTTAGCAGCAAGACTGGCTGGCCTTCAAGAATCCCAGTCCCAGAGACCGGGGAAAGGCTGGAGCAAGGCAGACGTACCCTGGTGGAAGGGAATCAGGTCGTGGAATACTTGAGCAAATTGGAAATTCGTATGTCCATAGACCCTGAGGGGATGAACATTGAGCAGGGGTTGAACGAGATAGATCCAGAGGTGCCTCCAGCCTCAGCCACACTGTGGCATTCTCCATGCACGTGGTTAGAGATCACTACCTCTGCTCTCTCAACAAAGCTGTTCCTGAGGAGACTTCAGAGAATTTCTGACAATAAGAAGGGGAATACCCACCATGTTGGAATTCACTGAATATTAACAAGCTCTGAATTTTGCCTGGCAAGGCAGAACAATGGAGAAGGCAATTGCAGCTTTTGCAGTTCTTGTCAAAGTCAATCATCTCTCAGACAGGATCACGACTGTAGATGTTACCTCCTCGATCACAATGGATTTGAAAATCCAGAATATTCCTTTTTGCTTTTCTCCATTGTAAGACAACACAACTTAGAAAAGCTCACAAACACCAAATGTTATGTTTCACTAACTTAACACCAGCTGATCCAATCTATTTAGATATTTATCACAGAGAAAGAATCATATGCTCAGTAATTTTCCATTCCACCCACCACATACTACATATTAAAAACATCAGGTTTGCATGCCCAAACAGGAACCATTATCACCCCCACCAAATACAATTTTCAGGGAAGAATAACCAGTAAATCAAGTAGTAATTATGAAAGCAGCCCACATAAAGTAGATGCAAATTAAGAAAAACTTCCTTTTTTAAAACTACTTACTCCGTACTTGTTTAATAACAGGTTTCATAGGCTCCAGCCAAATCTGAAATTAAAGAAAAAAATTACAAACTGGCATTCATTTGAATACAATAGAAAACATCAAAAGTAAATTCAATTTAAGCAGTACTTAATATATATGCATTTTTTCCTCACTGTAGCAATGCAGCAATTCCTTTGCCTTAAAAAAAAAAATACTTTCCATTTGAATTTACGTTTATCATGTATCAGTACAAAAATCACTGATCCATGCTTAAAGCTCATTTGGACAGAGAACGAAGAGTCACTTCAGCAAAAGCACATCACCAATGCTGAGGTGGTGCACAGAAACCATGCCAAAACACGACAGTAGAGAAAAGCTCAAATACAGAATTACAGAAGATCTGGGCGATGCGACAAGGCTGGAGTTTTTTCCTTTCCATGTTCTGTCCATCCCTGTTCTATAGAATGATACTTAAGTATTTTTACTCTTTATTCATTTCCCACAATTTTGTTCTCTCTTAAACAAACAGATTTTTAAAGAAAAACTGTTTTCACTCTACTAACCATAAATCTATTATGATGTATTCTGGGTACTGAAGTATTTCATTTATTTTATTTTTTTTTAACCCCCCTCCAAACAAAAAGACATTAAAAGAGCCGTAACAGAGCAATGGCCTAGGTTAGGTCCTTATCAGTCACTTCTCTTGCAAGAGCTGAGGATTTTAAGAACCTTATTACCAGAAACGCTTTGGAAGCTTTGCAAAAGAAAAATAAACTAAACAAGCTTTGCTATAGTCCCTTGGCTCAAAAGCAGCATGCATTAGTGCTGTTAGCATTCCCTATGATTTCAGTCATACTTTCTGCATGTAAGACCTAAATCTAGAAAACATAATAAAGAAAGAGAACAAAGGTCCCATTTTAAGAACACTTTTCAGTTTAGAAGCTAAGCTGCCCTCTTTGCAAGGATAAGCAATTAGGATGCTTACAGAATCTTATTATTTACCTAGACCATGATTAAAAGTGAATGCAGGCCTGTACAGCTGCTGGGGCTTATATCTATTGCAGAGAGGTGCATAATGACTCTTCAGGGAAATTAACTGAAGTCTGAATTAACTGAATATGAATGTCACCACCGCCAAAACTACACTTTTAATATGGTTTTGTAAGGGCTATGCAGACTACACTTTGAGTTACTAGTTTTTAGAGGAAAGGAGGATTATATTTATGTTTCTGAAAGTAGAAACATCAGCAGCTACATAATTGCATTATACGTTTTGGAAATTTAACAAGATACAGAATCTGATTCTCCCCCTCTACTTTATTAGTTGACATTGTTCTGATGAGTGAAGTAGATTTACACTAAATCAAAGAGTATCCTACAGGAGACTCCAGCACTTTTGACACTTAAGCAACTTCATCCACTCAAACTTTTTATTGTAATTAATTTTTCAGGAAACATTACATACCCAATATGACTGGATGTTCTGGAACTCAATTCCAAAGTAGTCTGATTCATTCAAATTCAGATGCTTGTAAACTTCTGTCAGTAAAGCCTGGCCATAATATTTGGACTGAAAAAAAAATACAATGGGATTAAGACAAAGCAATTTATAGCAAATTAGAAATAGGATATGGCATCTTTAAAAACTATAGAAAAGATTTTTCACATTAGCATTGACCACCTTTGCTACTGTAATGAGCAAACACCCCCTAGACAGAGTGTACATACAGACATGTTCCACAGAATGGCAGCCAGCGATGCTGGAGGCCTCTGGAGGCCATCTCTACCTGACCTTATCTATGTGAGCGGACAAGATCAGCCACAAGCTATGTATGTCCTTCAAGGAACCAGCAACAATCCGTCTGTGTAGCCGACAACTGTGGCTCTCCCTCAGCCAAAACTGGCTGACGCAGGGGCTTTGACTTTTTATCCCCACAGAAAAGTCTGGAGCGGGACTGCCTCCCTCAGCCGTAGCACTGCACCACGCCATGTTGTCTCTGTCGAGCTGCTTGCGATGGAGCCCTCCCCACTGACCCTTCGCCCATGCTCTAGGCAAGCTGCATGCAACACCATGAAACCAATGCTGACAGAAAGCAGCTGTGGTACAAAGGTGGAAAGAGGGAGTTCACAGTACACCCAGAGTGAGGGCGCACAGCTCTGCTTGAGACAGCACCCGACTGCTGTGCCGGGCCATGCTCTGTGCCACAGGCCGTCACAAACCACCGAAGGAAACCTGCCACCCCCTCACAAAATCATTTCCTCCCCCACTCTGGCTTGTTTCCAATGACACTGATGTTGTGGCTAAACACACCTGAGGCATTCATGCCACTCAGATCTCGTTTATTTGGAAAAGTCAGAGCTCCAGAAGACACTACAGTTTTCCCAGTAAAACAGGTACAAACAGTTCCGTAACTGACTCTCTAAGTTCGGAACAGTAGATTTTTTTTTAAAAGAGGGTAGGTATTAAAATAATTAGTAATATAGTAAGTCATCTAAATGTGCAAATGAAAAGAACAAGTACTTTTGGTTAAAAGAAGAGGGTTTAAAAAATAAAGCAAAAGTTGGGAAAATCACTCTACATTGCTAAAATTCACAAAAATTGAAGAGAAATTGCTGCTTAGAAAACAGATTGACTGGCAGTGGTTTTTAGAACAATCTAATCTGGCTCTATCACTTCAAAATACCTCTGTATCACTTAAAAAAAAAAAAAAAACTCCAGTGAGAAAGTATGATAACTGCAGTACTGGAAGTCTGAAGCAGCACTGGTAGTCTACCTGACGCGAACAGCTGACTGCATCTAGTGCCTTAACAAAGGAGAAGAGTACAGAAATAAAAGGTCAGAAAACGATATGAAATTAGCTCATCTCTCTCATCCATGCTTTCATGAGTTATGTTTACCCATGAAGGCAACTAAGAGTATGAAACACAAGTCAGGTGAATTCACATGGCACAAATACCATTCATTCCAGAAGTTGCTTGGTATCCCATTGGATCTAGCCTCTGATGCTGAAACCCCCAAATAAACGTGCAGGTAAGCAGACATGATCCAACATGGTGAGAAGTGCTGTCCTCTTTTTCTGGTTACAGAAACATTTTTACCCAGTTTCTGTAAGCAATCTGCCTTGAGTTTACCCAAAGAGCTTTCTTCCCTGAGAAGACCAAATAGTGCCTTTCCAGTGCTGCATTTGAGTTTTTAGACAGGAGTATGCTGCTGCTTCCAGCTCCTGGCCTCGTGGTGCCCAGCAGGCTCAGACAGACAGCCTCAACACCAGCCTCCAGGCCTTGGGAGCCGTGTAAACCATGCACAGAACGAAGGAAACCCACTCTTGCCCTGCCTCACCACCTCTAAATGAGACCTTCCCCTGAAATTTAGAAACAAAACAATGTAATGTTAGCATAAACATTCTGCCATTTCAGAAAACAAAACAAAACCTCATGGCTGATAACCTTCTGCTGCTCCTGCACAATGCCTGCTATAGCCAGGTGACAAAAAACACTACTTTATCTTTTTATTCTGAAAATTGGGCTATTCAGAATCATCCACCACAGAAGGAGGAGAAATTTTGGGGAATGGAAAATTAATGAGATTTGGTAACAGAATAACAGGGTAAGAGGACACTGTTGCAACTGATTAAATTACAAAGGTACCATTCAGATGTTAAAAGTGTAAAATTATTTTAGTCAGGCTTTCAACTATAAATTTGTGTGTCATTTACAGCAACAGCTTAAAAAACTCACTCTAAACTGAATTTAATTTCATAGTGCTTTCTTCAAAATATAGACCAATGTTAACAACACCACGTTTATATATATATATAAATATATATTTATATATATAAAATAAAATCAGCTTGAGACTGAACACAACATTTTATTCTGTCTCAAATCCAGTGGGAAAATTCTCCTAACAGTTATTTAGTTCCTCTTTTTTTGTTGTTATATTTATTTCAATATACCATATTATAACCATTCTTTCTGAAAAGTTTCTTAACATTTTGAAGTTTACAGAAATGTATGTTCAGTTCTGCAGTGGATAGCTCCATGTCATTGTTTTATCTGCATGAAAGCAGCAGAAAGCAAATCTTCTAATTATATAATTACTGTAACTTTGACGTCAGGTCAAGAAGCTGCATGAATGCAGAAAGGTCCCATTTTCAATATAACTTCACAACACAGCATACTTTCCATTCCAAAGTTCTCAATTACTCTTTACATGCTGCCAAGATGATGACTAATGGTATTACTGAATTACTATATTATTACACACACACACAAAGTGTAAAAAATTAAATAGGCAGCTAACAAAAGCTTCCCCCAGTGACCCAGCTCTGATTTTTATTTATTTATTTATTTATTTTGCTTCAAATCAACTTGTGTAGTCATCTCAAGGCTGAAAACTTCTTAAAACCATGGAAGTATGGTATCAGGACAGGCACGTTACAGTGTCATTGCACTAAGAGAACACCTGCGTGGCAATCCCATGCCTGTATTTAGGGTGAATAATGCGTTCGGACTATATGTACAACAATTAAAGCTTTGCAGTTTTCATGAGGTTTTGTGATGTGATTACCACTCCCCCACCCCTTAAAGTGCTGTCACATTCTGAAATTGAAATTATTACTGTATCTAATGTATGACTAATGAATAGTTCTTCTTTCTCATGGAAATATAAAGATTTAGCAGGTGAACTGAGCAGAGAAAAAAAGGGATATAAGGAATTACTCCACCAACAGCTGACCAGACGTTAGCTGGTTATGAAATAACAGCCACCACAGCCAGTCTTGCACTTTTGTGCATTTTCTGGTATTAGAAATAGGGGGACAACTCAATTCAAATTCAGAAGAGCTACGGAAAGAACAGGAAAATTCAACATTAGTGCCTGGCAAACATGACGTTTGGAAGTTTTTATGCAAATAGAAATTCATCACCATATATGCTCCTACATCTCCTACAAGCATATGGGGAGATTCCATAAAAATTGACACGAACCAGAGTGATCTCACTTCTGTTTCAGCACTGCATACTATGATGTAATGAAAGACCTTCAATATGGGCAAACCAAACTTCCCGTGGTGTAACACAGATCACGTTGCTGAGAGTCCACATTATGTCAACTAAGCTTTGCAGACATATGTAGTGTGGATGAATTTTTTACACCGAGAAACGAGGCAGCCTTTTGTTCAGCAATCTGACATCTGCCTCTGCCACAATCAGCTTTGGCTGCTTCTACCTTTGGGAGCATCACAGGACACTTCTTTAAAAAAAAAAAAAAGTTTTTGTAACAGTATAAAAGTAATGTAACTTTTACATAAAGGCAGTATCAGAAACAAATAGAAACAAACATTTTAAACTGTAGTTTATTTACAGAACAAGGTCTCTACTTTTATGCAGAGTCAGTCAATACATTCAATGTTAGCAATTTTTAGGACAGAAGAGTGTAAGTAAATAAAAATGAGGAGTTGGAGCAACAGTTACTGTCATTTTGTAATCCCAAGTGTTACTTTCTATTTTCTTAAATACAATACCTTACTGCCCACCTAGCAGATCCTCCCTTTGTTGGGCCATTTTAGCTTCACAAGACAGAAAAACAAACTAGGAACACAAAGCATATGATTTTCGGTGGACCATATTTCAATATTATTGAAACCAATTCTTCCTCAGCAAACTCCTAAATATGTCTTTGAGAATATCTTAACTTTCTACTTCTATGTATTTTAACTTAAACAACAACATAACAAACCAGAACACAGTATTTTTATAAAGAGCACTCCTCTCATTTTCCAAAATGGACAAACCGCCCTTGCTCAAGCTTTCCAAAAATGAAAATCCACTTTTGGCAGCAGTTAGGCTGGAAAAAAAATTCAGTCCAAAAGCCAAGAGTTTGGAAAAAACTGAGAGTTATAAAACGGAGGTATAGAATGGAAACTTTTGTGCGAGCCAGAACAGCAGGAACCACTGGTTTCCAGCTTCAGCAAATATCAGCTGACCTTGGATTCTGTGTTAGAGAAATCTGCAACTGTTTGGAGACCAAATCCTCCAGTAAACAGTATATGCATGAAAGGAAGAAGTTTATATTTTAGATCACCGCTGACAAATGGCCAGGACAGAGTGCATCACTAGCAGCCAGAGAGCCTTGAGCATGAAAAGTAAACTCAATTATATTAAGATCCCTTCACATAGATGGAGGTGGTTTATTTGTTGTTGTTGGTTTTGTTTTTTTTTGTTGTTGTTGTTGTTTTTTTTTTTTCTGGTGCACTTTTAGTAATCTTCATAATGAAAAAAAATATTTCTCATGTTTTAGCAAATTGAAAAACGACAATCAGCAATTATACGTAGCAGTTACACTAAACTTGTTATTTCCTTTCTTAACCAGAAATACACAAACAATTCAGTGATTTTATAGCTCTGTTTATCTACATTCCTTTTGAAGTCTGTTAGATCTCTGTCCAAATGTAGTTTGATATATCAAAAACATTTCAAAACTCCTTATTAATTACGATATCATTAATGCCATGTATAAACAAAAACTGCATTTATGAATACAGGCTGTGCATTTAAACCGCATTTATTAGAAAGAAGGAAATAATACAAGATGGCAAGAAATATCATTCACTGACATCAAGATTTTCATGGCTAAAAGAAGAGGAACTTAAGGCTCTGTAATTCGTTTTTAATCCACAAGCTGGAAAAGTGAAGATAAAAAGTACTGAAGGAGGGGACAGTTAAGTTTCTTCAACTTTGATTGGAACAAATAGCTGATATGGAAATGGTCCCTGTCTTTACTGGGACCCTGTATCACTTCACAAAATTCACGTGCTCAACCAAATACTATTTCAATTTAGTTTTCTGAACAGTTAACAATGTAACAGTAACTGTAAGCTTTAATAGAAGATTATTTCATTTTTAACAGTTGGTGAAGAAAATTGTATTTTAAATACATGTATTTGTTTCGCTGGCTTTCATATACCGGCAGGTCCCAACTACAGCTTATTTTACTAAGACAACAGCAAAAAAAAACAGTTTAGAGTGCATTTAACAACTTGCAGAGCACCAGACATACAAATGTCAGTGGATTGGACCATCCTGTACAGGATCCTCCTGCCACTCCGTACCATAGCAGTTTCTACCTGTCATTTATCAAAGCCATCCTGATTTGTCCCAGAATTAAGTCAAGAGCTGCAGGAACCAACGCAGCACACAAGCAAGATTTATAAGCTGCTTCCAGTTTTCTAGCCACTATCAACTCATCCAAGGTAACCAAAAGAATTATTATTAGATTCCTGCCAATAAGACTACTCTGAGCCCACTTCCAAAGTTCAAGTGCCCACAGATACATAGCAAAAGGCATTTGAAAGGTTCCAGCTCGTCCTCTCACCCATTGTCTAGGCAATCTGTCCTAAGACAGGGCTGAACATCAAGGAGCTTGCATGGCCACAGCTGTTACACATCTCCTCCATGGCTAAAATAGTTGCTTCTTCCGACATCCATATGTTTAACTACCCCTGGCACAAGTTAAACACACAATTTTCTCTCCATCTTTCTTCCCACAGGTTGTTTTAAGCACTGCTTAGGATCGACTTGCAACTATGGGAAACCTGAATTAGTAGGGAGCATGAAATTACACACAGGTGGAAACAGAATGGTTTTCTGTGTGACTCTGGGAGAAGACGACTCCCACAGAAAGGACTCAAACCTCTTGAGTTAAAAAACAAAAGTGTGTATCACGGTATTTCCATATAGCACTGAAATCAAATTTACTCAAATATGGGTACTGCAAAATCAAACACAAATTTCTGAGTTAGTTTAAGGTCCATTATTATGCTGCATACTGGGCATAACTATAGCCCCATGAGCATGTTTTTGTTAAAAATAATAATAATAATAATAAGACTCCCTCCATACTTTTTTTCTTAAGATTTCTGATTTTTTAAACTGAACCTGCAGCCAATTTAATCCAGAAATGTGAGCCTCTGGCTCATTTAATTAAGGCTGGCTTTAAAACCTGTGCTCATTTAAAGGTTCACGCAATGTTAGAGCACTTCACTGCCAAATGAACCAGCTCTACCTAACAAACATGCTTTTCCAGAGTGGCTAGACTTGCCAGATGCCTGAAAGTAGGAAAACAATCTTTTGTTGATGTGGGAAAAGATCCCCAAGAGGGAGGGAATTGTGTGAACAAGATTGGGAAATGTGTATGTCGGTATATAGCATGGTAAATATGGTCCCAAGCTCAAAAAGAACTCTAGTGCTGAAGTACAAGGAGCACTAGAAATAAGACACATCGTGCTTTCAAAGCCAGCATAACAACTGAGGATTGCAGAAACTGTTGGCAAGTGCTATGTACAGACAGTACATAAAAGATCCACCTGAAAATTACTGGGAGTCGAGCAGAAATTCGCTGTCACTTTTATCACTTGGAAAGCAGAAAAGCCCACGCACACGTCCCCAATGCCTTGGGTGCCAACGCTGCTCTAGACTTCCTAGGGAAAAACATTCTGAGGTTAAGTCACTGAAGTTCAAAGTGAAGTTAAACACCATTGGAATGAGCTGATCAGGACACTGCTGCTCAAGGTCCTGGTCCTTGACTGAGCGTGCTGATCTCCCGACCACAACCGCTCGCAGGCACTGGAAGCCAAACTTCTACAAAATAATTCTCTGGATCCGTGAGGACAGCAGCCTGCAGCTGTAAGGAAGGATGAGATAATCATGACTTCTCCCTCCTGCTTCCTCCCAGGCTTTAAAATTTAGGTGGTTGTATGACACATTAGCATGTCCCAGCTACATCCCAGCTATTCTGCTCCCCTCACATCCTTCAGAGGACACAGGACAACGTGGCACTAAAGTTCACACTTGGTAGCAATCAAATGCCAGCGACTGCAGCAGTGTAGGCAGCAGCTGCCCTGGGGTGGCAGGATCCCTACAGCAGAGGGATCACAGCTGTGGAAATGACAGAGAATTGTGCTGCTACCAGTAACGCTGGGACAGTATTTACAAGGCATACTACTTCATAATTTTTTTAAAAGGCTGAGTAACACCACGCTGACAGCCTTTATTAAACACGGATCGTACACCAAGGATTCCGCCTGGTCAGCTCGCTGGTGATGTGCTCCACAGGTGACTACAAAACCAAGACCAGATAAAAGTGCACAGTTATAAACAAGGGCTGCTGCCACAATGGACAGCATGCCATCATTAGCCATCCTCAAAATAAACTTTTCCACTTCAAGAAGCGAGGGTACATAATGCAACATCTCAGTACCCGCTTTGTTCACGCAGGCCGCAAAACAGCACAACCCAAGCTAAGAAATCAGAAGAGGTTGGGGATCTCTGTATTTCCCCCAGCTCTGCCACTGACAAGGCTCTACTCAGCTGTGCAAACACCACGTATCCCACAGCTCTTCCCTTTAACATGCCACTCCACCCAATGTACGTACACTGTGCACCCTAGGAACCTGCACAGCATCATTTTGTATTTATCTACAGATAGCTATATAAAAAATAATACTATTTTAAGACACTTCAAATATAGACAATGCTTTGCTTCCCTTTGTTCACACCAGATTACTAAAATTGCAGGTCTTTTTCCAGCAATTATGCTTTGGAGTCAAAACTATCATCCAAGGCAGCACCAACAAGACTGGACCCAGGGTTTCCTTGTGGGGCACAATGATACTCCAGACATCTTTTGGCATTTTTGTCCACTTACCTAAAGTCAAAACATGAATGCACGCCAAGCATCAGCAGTTGAAATCCAGATCTGACCAGGCTAACACCCATGCTCGGCAGGGGTCAGACAAATAATCCGACAGAGCCAACAATCCAGAGCTTTTCATAAATGTAGCAGCTTGCTAAAAAAGACACAGACTGCATAGGCAAAGCTACTTCCCCATAATATCTCCCTAATGTACCCTGAACAATCTAGGAGGATCAACCTAAGAGATGATGCTATTCTTGTTTTACCTCTACCTTCCCACATAAAGTACCAAAAAAGGCTGGCATGCAGCTGTGAGGAAGCCTACTGCAGGGGAATATTTTAAAATACTGAGGAAATAGAAAGATCATAAAGGATTATCTACAAAGCAGGTATTTCACAGGAAGGGCTCAAACTATCTTTTCATTACAAACACCTGTACCTAATTTAACCTTTCTGTACCTAATGTAACCTAAATTGTACTCATTGTCCTTACCTCACTCCTCAATGTACTTTGAGCAGAGTATCGACACGATGGCAATGGGTTAATAAATACCTATCGCCAGATTAGATAAGGCTGAAGCTCTGTTAACTTTCCCACCTCCTGCAGGAGACTTTCCTGCTTCTTTGGCTTTGGGCTGCCTCCCCCGGTCTGCCAGAGCAGCAGACTGAGGAGCACAATGTGAACACAGGATGGTTTGGGTTCAACTACTCACAGGAGAGCTCTAACAAGGAGCTTCTACAAAGAAGGCTTTGGGGTTTTTCATTTTTGGAAGACACATTTTACCTTTTCCACTTTGAGTCAGGGCTCCATCAAGCACCGTGCCTAAGCACCCTGCCAGAGGAGACAGCAGGAGCAGAAAAGCAGCTTAAGGAGCAGAGAAGCCAAACATGTCAGCTCAGATCCCTGAGCTGGGAAGGTGCACCTGCAACCAGCATCTCCTAGCTCACCAAGGACCTTCCCGAATCACTTGTGGAAACATCAGTGTGAGCAGGTGTTAATAGTTAACTCGCTTCATCCCACATTCCTCCATCACAAGGCTGGGAAGAAACAACTTCTAATGATAATGACTCTGGTGATGTTTTCAAACCTGCTTTCACAATAGTGATAGCACTCCAAAAATAATAATAATAAAATAAAATGGCGAACCAAAGAACCAGAAGTGTTCTGCTGTAGGTGGAAAGAGATCCCTTTGGAGTAACGGAGTAAGGCACCTCACATACAGAGAGCCTGACCTGCATCTCCCCTCCGCCTGTTCCAAATCTGTAGATTTCAGCCCCGCGAGTCAGCCCCTCAATACCCAATGTCACAGTTTTAAAATGTCATTTGCACTCGGTATCACCATCACAGCACAGTTTTTCACACGATCAGTTTATATTCTCACCTTTTTACACATGCAGGCAACGTTCAAGCCCTTGCCAGCAGTGTGTTTTGTTGCAAGGAAGCAGATGGCACGAAGGCATGCTTTTGCAACCCTGTTTGTTTAAATGAAACGTTCCCAAGGTTGTGTTTCTCTGAATGCAGCAGGATATCAGCAAGCTCCATCCTTGCTCAACATCAAGTCCCTTTTTTCAGTAGACACGGACCAAAAATTGCTCTGAACCATGTCTTAGCACACCGTATTTCTGTAGCTGCCTTCAGCTGACCAGGGTTGGCTTTGTTTTTTGTTTGGTCTCCTTTATTCTCGCTCTTTCAGGTGCTTTGTATTCTACAGGATTATCCATCTTGGGGACACTGCTGGCCACCCGGCTCTGCACAATCCCACTCAGAGAAGGCTCCCTGACAACCACAGGCCCTTTTGCTATACAGAATTTCTTACTGTTATTTTGATAGAATGGCCTAACACTAAGTTCAGCTGACTTTGCCCATCTTTCATCACTAGATTGTGAAAAAGAAATGAACATCTGCATTCTGCAGCAGTGTTTAAGAGTCTAACATAGCATTGCCTTTGTTACTGAGCAAGACACGTTATTGGAATTAGTAAGGAAGGTAACAGCATTTTATTTTATTTTTTTTACACAGTTTCAATTTTTAAATAAAACATGCTGAATTAGATTGTGTATTAGTCACTTTGGAAGCCATTTGGAAGGAATTGAACAGAAGAATTGTATCAGTGCACGTACATCATTATGAAGTTATGCATTGGTTTACCTATCAGATCTCTTTCAGACCGAGTAATTCCAAGCAGGAAGTTCTCAGTGTGCTTACAGCAAATGAAAGGAAGCCCAAGAAGAGTTTAGCTCTATACCAACTCTGTGTTAAGCTGAGTAAATGTAGCTCTTGTACCATCCCTCCAGTCACCCTTTTGAATTCATGTGAGAAGAGGTTCTCATCTATGCACATCCTACATAACGTATCACAGCCATACATCTATACATCTACATCTATAGTGCAAGGACTGTGATAACACTTGACGACTATTTTACTAAATGTTTTCTGGGTTCTAAATCACTTTACATGCATGTAAGTTTTAATGGACTTTTCTTACAGGAATATTCAGATTGTTTCTCCTTTGCTGAATTGTAATTCAATTTTCTTTCCATATACTGGGACACTTATCGTCAAAAGAACTGCAGAAGTTGTTTCTATAATACAAATTAAATTCCTATCCTCCCTTTAAAAACAGGCTGTCAATGAAATGGCTACAGTTTTACCTTTCCCCACCCAATACCACATTCCTACATAGCATCAAAAGAGTCAAGCACCCGAACACAAAATAACAGGTTTTGGAAGTACAGAGTAGAATCAAACGGTACACGAACTGCAAAGCTTCAATTACTTTCTTTTTAAACCCTGTAATAACTTCGAATTTTAAACAGTGAATTACTAACTTTCACTACTGAGGTCAGACAAAAATAAGTTCTAAGGCACCTTATTTGCCGTATTTAGGGCAGTCAAAGCAGAGCAATGACAAACATCTGGCCATGATTCTTTCTGGAATTTTGACTATTTCTTTCTACCATTTTTTTTTTCAGAGAAGAAAAACACTGAGCTTACTAATACAGCATTTTGATTCTTTCAGCATAGCGCTTAATAGGATTCAGAAGCAGTCTGTCCTCCCACTTCCCACATATTTAAGCTGTTAATGCTTCTACAGCACAGAGGGGAAACAAGCCTTGACGAAGCGAAGGGCTAAGTACACGAGCAGGGAGCAGGGGAGAAGGCACAGAAGCAGACTCATGTCAGAGCTTCGCCCGCCAGGGAACCCGAGCCTGGCTGCCTCGTGCTACAGGGAAGCCCCCCGAGCACAGACGCTGCAGAGCCACAGGAAGGATTGCCCTTCGGAAAATGACTTCAGAATAAATGTTTTCCAGCTCCCGCTACATGCTTTCTGTTCCTAACGGGTGCATATTTCTTAATTATAACTCCTCAGTAGCAGCGTTTTGCAGTCACCAAGTTTGCATAACGTATCCTTAAGCCCTGATGAAATTTCTTAAGGTCAGTCACGGCGCTGGAGGGAGATCCTGATAAGCAACACTTCACATCGAGAGCATGCTGAAAATGCTCCCTTCAAACCACAGGAAATGACAGGGTATGTACAAGGCTCAGATTGCTTCCTCCACAGCCCCATAAACGCTCCTCAAGCCCTAACCCAGTTCCTGATTTCAGGGCCTCCAACTCCCAGGGCTCCAGCAGCTGCTCCGGAACAACCAGGAGCAGGAAAAGCACAGCTTCCGTGACACTTTAAATTATAGATTAAATTACAGATATGTTTTTAGATTATAGATAAATTTTTAAATTACAGATAAATTAATTTACAGATAAATTACGGCCTGCAAACGGCAGACAAACCAGAATAATGAAATGTAGGCCTGGCATAGAAACGTGAAGCAATTCTGCAGCCTAACAGTGAAAACTGTAGATTTAAATAAACAAAGTGAGAGTCATACAGCTGACCTGAAGACAATATCGCTGCTAGACAGAGTAAGTGGCAGGCCACTGTTTTCCACCTCGTGCAGAGAAACACACATTAATTCCTTAGTTGTACAACAGGAGGACTTGCACTGAACAGCAGTAAGCTCAAAAGCAGACACAAGCAGGGAGGGGGCAACACTTAATGAGAAAATACAGGGAATACAGGGAAGTGTAACCTTACTCGACTACAGCATCTTCATAACCTGCAGGGAAGCCCTGTCCTTCCCTGCTGCTCACCCCACGCATGCCAAAAGAAGGGAGCCAAATGGCACAGCACGGCAGGTACACACAACACGCCACGAGCTTCAGTTTGTAAGAAAATGAGATGCAGCCATCTGCAAGAAACTAAGCCACATTCAAGGAAGCAACAGGCCTGGTAGAAATGCATGAAAAGGAAAGAAAAAAAAAAAAAAAAAAAAAAAACAGCAACAGAGCGTTTTCCTGAGGCTTCAAGTTCTGTGGCACGTGAACACCTGCCCTGGCCTTACTCACCATGAAAACCCCGAGCAATGCTTGACTCCAGATCACAGGGAGACCACGGGACATAACAGAAAGCCCAGCCCAGAAAACACAAGCCAGCCGAAATGGAAAGGTGAATTCACACCAGCATAAAGCTAACACCGTAAATTATCATGGCGCATAACACGAGGATATCCTTAAGTTTTACTTAGGCAAGTTACTTCCTTATATTAAAAAAGAAAAAAAAAAAAAAAAAAAAGAACAGACTTAACTGTTCAAAGCAACCTGACAAAGAACAGCATGAAACAGAAATTCTACTTTAAGTTTTCCCATTGAACAAAGCAGGCAGAACCACCTGGTTTTGCTGTGCTATGATTCCATTATGGCTACTACATTTTTATGGAATTCATCTGCAAGTTGGGAAAAATGTAGAAAAATATATTGTAACATAGCACAAGTATTTCTCACTAACTTATTTTATTTTATTCTCAAGTAGAAGGAGAAGCATATACTCAGCAGAAAAAGTGCTAAGTTCTACCCAAAAATAGCTTGGTAAACTTTAAGTATAAAAACCGAAGCCCCTTTTTCCAGGACACTTATTCGCAGCATTAAGCCTAATTCATTTAAGAAAGGAAGCATATATATTTCCTACATCAGGAACAGGATATAGGCCAAATATTTAACACCACATTACAGCAGCAATTCCGTTCAACATCTTATAAGCTAGTGCAAAGAAAAAACAGGGCCAGAGAGAGGCAAAGACCCAAAATAAATATATGACATCAGAGAAAACAGTGAGAAGATCTGGAAAGTTTGATCCGTTCCTTGTGAACTAAACCTGATGTTACACTTACATAGATTTTAAACCAGTATATGCCTCCTGTCTACCATCAGTGTGGAACTGAAATAAAGGGCATTGTTTGTCCAACAGATACACGTGCTGCACTGTCTTTGACAGCCCTTATGTCTATCACCATAATACACCCCACTTGCAGCTCTACTGTAGATCTATGCAAAAACTTTCAGCAACTCTAGAGCACAGCTTCCTATAGCTGTAAATTCCTGCAGCCTGAGTTGCCCTTTGTTGCAGCACATTTTGCTGTCGTTCAGAACCTGCACCAGACAAGTACAGTTTCACCAAGTGGTCATTTCGGCAAATTAAACCCAGCCCAGCCCATTCCGTTTATTTTTATGCTGATCAAAGGCTTCCAAGTTTAATCTGTTAAGAAATTTGGAAAAGCTGGCAAAACTTCTATTGTACAACCCTGCTTACTTTGAAGTGTGCCCACGACCTGAATTAAATTGAATTCTCCAACCATTCATCTAGGAGTCTGCAAAAGCACCCATTTGGACAGACTTAGCTCTGAGGGAAGAGGACAGGTGCCCCTTGACATGGAAGTTCTGAACTACGTAAGCTGAATGTAAAAAGGAAAAAAAAATATGAAAACAATATTTCAGTCTAGTTTTGAATGTGTTATGTTTCAGTCTCTTTACTGTTTGGGAGGGAAAGGAGAAAGGATAAATACACAGTTTTCAGTTTTCTGAACTCTTATAAAACATTTAAGCTCCATGCTTGAGCACTGAGGACAGATTCCCCAGAAAGGAGTTCTGCCTCTATGTGTTTTAAAGAACGGCTCTCTCTTACTGATTAAATAAATTCATAATTAAAAAGAAAACCTTACAATACAGATGGTTAGTAAGAACAGAGGCAGTGGATCTCAGACAAAAGACAGCGGATTTTAGCTGCGCTGAACCTTTAACACACTGTTCTAGATAGAAACAACAACACAAAGGAAAGATTTCCTTTTTATTTTATCCTTGTCCCATTAGTCATGCCATTTTGTCAGTCCCTTTTTGCTCTTTGGTGAGTTAAAAAACACAAACAGTTGGAAGAGCTGCCAAACCAGGGCATCTCCCAGCACCTGCCACGACATAAGTAAATATTTCAAACACGGGTTGGAGAAAGGAGGAAATGACACGGAAAAGCCTGTGAAGATTAGATCATTATGGCAGCTACTCTGCTTATCCTACACAGTTAAAATTGCTGGCGTGGACCATTTTCGGCAGCTTCCTAAGAGCTGTAGGAGATGAAGTTCCTATGCCATCTTCCTTGCAGCTCTGCAGAGAAAAGCCCCTCTCCAGGAGATGGCTACCGTGCCAATTCTGCTTCCAAAGACAAATTTTCTCAGTAAAAAGCTACTTCCCACAGATCTTAAAAACAGGAAGGAAAGTCCCTTTTTGCCTAAGATACATCTCCCTTAGATGGCAGTACCAACAGAACATATGAGAAAGGCCTTTACAGCTTAGTCTTCAGTCCTGCTTCCCTTTAAAGACTTCTCTACCTGCAGAGCTTTTAAGAAATTAGCTGAGAAAAACCGTGAAGGGTTCTCTCTCATAAATTTCTATATGCAGTCAAGGTCCACCTTTAACCAGTAAGCGGTCGTGCCTTGCTTGGGAACACCACGTTACCTTCAGGTTACCTGCCCACGCTGAGCTCTGGCGCTGGGAACTCGTTGCCTGCTTCTGGGAGGCCCAGACAAGCTACGCAGCACATTCCTGCTTTACACATTCACATCTTTTCATATTCGGCCCTCCACAACAGAGCTCTTGTCCTGCCACACTAAGTTATTGCTGACCTAGGCCAACAAACACAAGCCACACGAAGTAGGTAGTGAAGACAACGTGACCTCTCATTCCCAGACCCTGCTGAAATAAGCTTGAAAGCAAAGCAGAGTGGGCGAGCGTCACTCAGGTCAGAGCTTCAACCCCTCTAGGACAGCAGCTTCATCATGAATTTACTCACTGCTTTTTCAAAAAAACTGCCCATCCAAGCCTACAGCACCTATTTACCAAACATGACCGACTTTTCTTAATTCCTCCCCCTTAGTGCCCAAGGGGAAAAAAAAAAAAAAATCAGTTTTCCATCAAAACCAGCAGGCAGCAGTCCCTGCTATCCCACCAGGCCACGGAGACAATTAGGAGGTAGGGGGGTTGCAATGTAATACCTCATCCCCATTTGACATCACATTTTTAGACAAAAGCGAAAGATATAGGCAGTATGTCACTAAGACTCATTAATGGTACAGCTGATGACTATGGAGCTTTCTGTGCTCAGTGACCTACAGACAAAATCATTCCTTCTCCTTACTGCTTACAGGAGGCCGAAGTTCCTAAGCTGTTCAGTTCTGACGGACTTCTTAAAGAAGAGCGGTATGGTATTAACTTCTGCCTCAGCAAGCTAGTTGCACAAATTCGGGTGTTTCTGTGGATTTCATAACCAGAGAGAGCTTTCCAGGTAAAAGGAGAAAACAAAAATTGCTCACAATTAAGGGAAACCTCTTGTCATGATGGAGAAAAAATAAAAAATAAAAATAAAAAACAAAACAAAACAAAAAGGCAAAAAATGAGACCAAAAAGGTACTGTGACCCACTCAGAGAATGGAGCTGAGTCCCCACCAGCAAAACCCCCAAGGACTTTGATAGCAGAGATAAGCAATTAGCCATTGCAATAATGGAGTGAGCTAATACGGAGTAAGTTTTAGCTGTGGAGAAGACCCAGTAACATCCTAGAGACCATACAGTGCCTCTGCAGGAGGCAGCCAGCTGAAGGAAAGGAAGGAATAGGAACAGAAACTAGATTAGTGGTCAGACAGGCAAGACTGAAGTATGACCCACAGCAGTCCAAGACCAAAAATGTAAGAGCAAGGAATTAATGGTTTTGGCATGTGGAACGTGATGTTGACACAAATATCACATGAGAAGAGTAGACAAAAAGTTGGTACAAATACGACAGGGAAGAGAAGGAAAGCATCTATGCTAAAGCACAGATAATTTCTGTTCATTCACATAAATATAAGGGGGAACTAGCAGTTATAAGCTCTTCATGGATATTTTTACAGCTCATGGTAAGCTTGCAGTGATTTGCAAAGGTACAAGGTTGTTGCTTTCATTTTTTAAATCAAAAACACAAAAGCTCCAATACCTTAATCAACTTGAAAAAAAAGAAAATAGATCACACTTTAAGAGAACCACAGATTTTTATTTTTTTTTAAAGCTATTCTCACAAAAAAAAAAAAAAAAAGAATTGTTGGTGTTCTGTGTTGTAAGTAAAGGACAGATGGTTTTGCTGTAACCTCTGTGTCCTCAGGTGGAAGGATACAGACAAAGCCTTACACAACCAAAAAAAAAACAAACAGATTTCATGTTTGAGAGTTGAACAGTCAGGCAGCAATCCATACAAGACAGGGCAAAAAGCTGCTGTATTTCTTTAGAGTTCCACAGACATCATTCTTGCTCCACTTGGTAAAAACCTGTTTAAGTCTGTGCAACAAATTAAGGCTACAATTGCTAATTATAAAGTAAATTTTATACTAATATAGAATATCCAATAGCTGAGTATCTTCACTAGCCTATAAATGTTTTCTAACAATAATTCTTCAAGCAAGCAAAATTAAAAGTCTGAGGTTAATGCTGAGTATAAAACAAGAATTTGAAGAGCAATTTTTTTTAAATAGAACTACCCTGGTTTGGTTTGTATTTCTTAAGGCAGATTTTCCTGATTGTTAAGCAAGCAAATTTTTAAATACTGATTTTCGGAAACACTGCTACCCGTCTGGTTCCTCTCTCTCCAAGTGTGAAAGCAAGCAAAAGCTTTCTGATATGAACTTGAAGAGGATACAAACCATTAAAACAATTAATGAAAAGTAGCAATTAAAAAATCCCTTCTGCCCTCCCAACTGCCAAAGCTACAAAGATGCACATGGCTCAGGAAGCGAGAATAATTTGGCACAAGACATTTGGTGTTCCCCCAACACAAGCAACAGTCAAAACTTCTTGTTGACAGCATGTGCTTGTATTGAAATAAATGTCCGTTAAAAATGCAAATATCTGTTAAACAAGATTTTAAAAAACAAGATGTCCTACTCCACTACAGGTAAGTAGGCAAATGCCCTACAGGAGTCTTTATTCAGATACTGCCCCAAAATGTCCCAGCTCTGTACAGCAGAAGATCCTGTAGGCTTTACATTATCCAAAGCTAAGTGTACTTGAAACCAGGTTTAAAACTCTCTTACCTCGATGTCAAGTACTTCCACTGTGTTGTCCAACATCTTTATTTTGACCTGCAGATCCTTCTCATGCGTTTTGGCAGGTGACGACATTGCAGTCGAGAGATTCTGTCCCGGCTCCAGGGTGCTCACTCCAGAGTTCTTCTGGACACCCAAACGAGAGCCAGGAGTCTGCAGGACCCTGTACGTCCCTTCTATCTCTCCCATTTTTCAACAGTGAGCAGAGCCTAAACAAAAAGTAGAAGAAAACAGAGAATTACAGCCTGAACACCAATATTCCCACGTGAAAATACCACTGATGCAGAATCACAAGCACAGCCCTTATTGCATGCTCTTCACCCCACTATCAAAACCAGTAATAAATCTGATGAAACGCTGGTCAAAAATCCAGCTGCTGGGAAGAAAACTTTGTGGTGAGAAAAACACCAGTTCCAAAACATGGTTATAAAACAGTATATTCCAACCTGTGCCCTCCTGCCTCCTCTCACACTGACATTTTAATTTCTGATCAATTTTCGTGCCGATTCAGCTCCCTGTACCAGGTCACCACAAATGGCACAAGCACTGCTGCCAGCGCAGGAGAAGACATCAGGAACAGCCAGCCAGGGGTTTAACACCGGGCTCTTCCTTCAGCGGTACCTAACCACTTACCCGACTGCACTACAGCCAGCCCACACCCTGAGATAACAGGAGCAATTACCTTTCTTCATCCCTTAAAACGATGACTCATGTAAAACTGTAACTACTTCAACCAATGCACGCAGCTCAGGGCCGTCGTAACGCAGATTTCTGTGGCAGATAACTGTTCTTAATCTCATGAGCAAACCTGCGCTGTGCCCAGATTAAGTCAGTGGGCAAAAATCTCAATTGCAGAACCCCGCTGCAGCTCAAATAGCCCAGCCCTGCCCTGGCTTTCATGGTTCGGTGGCAGCCACTGCAAGCAGAGCAGATGTTTAATTTAACAAGGAACAACAACAAAAAAACCTCAGAGCTGTTGTTTGTGTTCCCAACCCAGCTCAACGGGACCAAACACTTGGGGCCACGTCTTGTGCAAGGAAAGGGACACGGAAAGGAGAGCGAGCTGCTCGGCAGCACCCAGTGCTCAGGCTGCCAGCCTGCTGCCAGGGAGCAGCACGCAACTCCTCGCTTGCTTTGCCATAGACCTGTGTTGTCTAGAGAGGGGAAAGGCAGACGATGAAAGCACTCCTTTGGCTCCCTGTGCTTTGCGCAGGTAGGAAGTTTTAACGCCTCAGAGCAATGAGGCCAACCTTCAACATCATTTCAAATTAGTATTTTAGGCTTTAATCCTTGCACTTGTAAAGAGAACATGAGATAGCTCAAGTATCAGCATCCCGCTTGTGGACCAGCGAATCTGAACCCGGTAACTGAAATGCACAGAAGGACTTTGCTACTGCTCGTCAGAAGCTTACAAGCAACTGAAGTTGCCCAAAATTAGTTATAAAAAGCCCCACGGGGGTGCTTATTAGACAACTGCTCTTAAAATTAACAATGCATAAAGACACTTGTCCTGTTCTAAATGGACAAGTACCAGAAGGAGCAGACGCCGGCTGTTTAAAAGGAGGAAGGTGCAAGCAGGGACAGCCGTGGAGACAGGAGCACAGCCCTCCTGCGGGGAGCTGGAGCTCCCTTAGCAGCAACTCCAGCAGCTTCCACATCGGCTGAAGCTAGACGGTACCTGAAGGTGTGTAAAACAGGTGGCCGAACTCCAGAATAAACCAGGAGCTCCAGCGTATTTTTACGAGCTTTGTTGATAAGGCAGGAAAGAGAAAAGTCACGTAAAACAGAAACTGCAGGTGGCAAAGTCCTTCCCCCTCACAGCTGTTAACAGGAAAAGTGAATTCAACTGGATATGTCCTCACAACTTGCTGGTGACACGATCCTAAACACATTTACCACTGCACCGGTCCCCAGCTAGAATCTATCTGGCTTTTTAGGGTCTAACAAGCACCTAGGCAGGAAACAGGCTGCATACAAGGAACCCAGGCTTCTCTGGAAGAGGATTTCCCTATCCATTGCATGGCGGTTGTGTGCATTCTTCTATGCCAAATGCCATTACAATCACTAAAAAAGCCCCAAACAGACCGATCCAAGCACTACTTTCAGTTGCATCACTGCTTACAGCCACACACCCTATTTGTTCTTTACACTGGCAGCACGCTGGCTGCTATTTCTTAATGAGAAACACTGCGTTACAATTTATGAAGCATTTCAGTTAAAGGGACTATCGAAATGAAAGGTGGAGGAAAATGAAAGCAGAAAGCTCAAGACAAACTGCAAGCACTGGGGAGAAAGAGAGGGCTGTATTTGCAGAGCAAAGTGTCCGACAGCAAGCAAGAGCACCTCCCATCCCAGGCAAGCCAGAACAAAGTCTCATCAACCTCTTCATCAATATAAAACTAAAATGCAACGTTACCACTGCATTAACAGTTCTAAGAAAACAATCTTCCTTGTATTCACCCACCCTAAACTTCTTTGCCTTGAGTGCTTATCCTGATAATTTCCCATAAATAGGGACCAGACATCAAAACTCAAATCAACTCCCCAAGGCACAGTGACACAGCAACTGTCACGCTCAGCCCCAAGCCAGCCTGAAAGAGCAGCTGGTAACCAAGCTTTGAAAAATTGACATCATTATGTACTTTTTGTTGCCTTTTTGAAATAGCTTCAAAGCTGCCATGAGTTTAATCTTCTGCTTTGATGGAATACATTTATTTTTCAGAAGCGAGACGGCGCTTTTCAGCCAGCAGTAGATCTGGAAAGGCAGCTTATACCGGAGGATATGGCTCCTCAAGATGCCAGGGGTTTTTCAAGGGGACTCCACTGAGTATGGTACCTCCCGGTCAGCGACAAAGTGCCACCACGATGCTCCATCTCTAGTTCCCAGCTCCTCGGTACGAGCAGGGTGACACGTGCCTCCGTTACACAAGGGATTCCTAGAGACCCGCGGCTGGTGAGACCCTGACAGAGCGCTGAGGAAGCTCTCATAGGGAGAGGGGCCCTCTTGGACAGCTCTCAAAACAGGTCCCTTCACCTCGCCAAGGGCAAGCTTTCACCTCGTACTCTTTTCACTAGAGAATAACCACCTGCTAACACTACTACAGGCCATTTAGCACTGCCAAGCTGGCACCACCTGATGCATCAGGAATCCAACAACGACAGTGACTGAAGACAGAGATGATGAACACTGGGCGAAAGGCCCCCCTCTGCAGAGCACGTGCCTCTCCCTTCAGCCCAGGCCCCTTGCTCCCATCCCAAACGCCGTTCCCCCCGTTACCCTGACCCAATGCTCACTGCTCTCTCCCACCACGGCATCCTTGTGCAGGAGCCCACAGCTTCCCCAGGCTCCCTGAAAGGGGACGGACACACGGGGAAGGCTGAGGACCACGGCTGGTCCCTGGGGCCAAGCGAACTGAACACACGGGAGGTGCTGAGGGACACCACTGTCCCTGCTCAGAGCCACCAAACGTGACAGAAGGCTCCAAAAGCAGGCGGCTTCAGGGACGCTGCTTTAGCTGGTTACAGAAAATGGGAAGAAGAGCTGATTTCCACCGCTCCCCCGCCGTCAGCTCCTAAACCCCACCGCCAGATTAGCACCTCTGTGCATGGGCTGCTCCCCTGAACACCATCCGTGCTCCTGGTGAGCCCAGAGCAGTGCTCATGCAGCAGGGGCAGAAGGCAGGAGCTCTCCCCAAAACCCGGCCACGGCGGCCAGCGAGCACGGAGCCCTGTCAGGAGGCAGCGGGAACAGCCCAGCCGCGAAGGCACGGCCAGAAGAGCCACCACGGGAGCTTCCCGCGAGCGGCTGCAGCAAAACAGCCCCGCTCCTCCATTTTTGTTGTCCACAAACCCTCCCTCGCTGCCTGCTCCAAGCTCCATTACAAAGAAGCAAGAGCGGAGGAGCGAAGGAGGGGACGGGCCGGGAGTTACTCGGGATTTCTGGGGGGTAAATCTCTGCAGAAAGCGGGCAGGGCACGCAGCGGGAGGCTGCGGGGCACCGCCTGGACATCGCCTCCCGCAGCCCCCGGCCGAGGAGCGCAGCGCCACAGCGGGGGCCGGACCCCCCCTCCCCAGCCCCGTGCCCCGCTCCGGGGATCCCCTCCGCAGCCCGGGGGGGAAGCGGGGGGACCCCCTCGGCTCCCCCCAAAGCCGCCGGCCCCGCTCACCTCCTGGGGCCGGCCGCCGTCCCGCTGCCGCCTCGGCCTCGGCCTCCTCCGCCGCAGCCCCAGCCCCGGCCCCGGCCCCGGCCCCGCGGCGCCCGCCCCCCGCCGCCATTGGGCGGCCGCGCCCGGGGCCGGGCCGGGCCCTGTGCAGCCGGGAGGCGGGGGGCAGCGGCCTGCGGGCGGGCCCGACAAAAAGGGCTTCTGTTTGCCAGCCGAGGGGGAAGCGAGGCCTTTCGGCTCCTCCGGGCTCGGCGCCTGGATTCCCCGTGCCCACTCCAGGCCCCGGAATGCCGCTCCGGGCGGCCGCCGATGCCGTCTCTCCCTCCCCTGAGCAGAGGCGGCCCGGGCCCGGCAGGCGCTTTGCGGGGTTCCAGCAACTCGCGTCGACCCCAAAATCCGCCTTGGGCTTAATGCCAAGGACTGAGATCTTGTTACCGGCTGTCAGGCGGGCTCAGGGATCCCCGGAGAAGTCCAGATCCTACAGAAGGACCTACAACTGAGGCCAAGTCCTTCTCTCAGGCAGCTTGTACTCCTACTCCATCACACGGGGCTGCCTTATCCTTCTCTGCCCTGCGCTGCTGTTTAATTCATTCCAATACTTCAGGGTTTTAAGAGTGTAAAAAAAGTGTGTTCTTCCAACATGAAAAGTGCTGGGAGTCAGACCCTTTAAAGAAATGTTTACACCGTATCCTTTCCCACCAGAGCTGAAGGGCTGTTGCCTCACCACAACAGCTGTCCCTCAGCCCTGCTTCTGAAAACAGAGCCATTAAACCACACAGCCAGGCACACACACATGCCCAGGTGCTCTGTTTAGGGATGCAAAACACAGACAAATCCCATTTACACAGATGAGTGCCGCTCTGGTGAGGATACCACTCAGGATATGCACCAGTACCTAAGCGCCAGGTGACAAATCACACCCATTTTACTTTGAATAATGAGTGTCCCAGGTTTTTGTTCAGTTAACTTTCTTTCAGATATATTTTCAATAGGGACAGAAAAAGCCACAGCCATACAGCAGAATGGTGGAGAAGGCAAGGGTGCTGCACTCACGTGTGGCTCTAGCACTGACACCAGGCACAGCCATGGCCAAGGAGGCTGAAGACCATCAGAACCTCCTCCTCCTCCCCTCGGTAACACAGACAGAAACCAAATACCGTAGGAAATGCAGGGCACAATGAAGCACACGGTTTCAAGTCCGATGTGCTCTGCCTGAACAGACTTCTGCACCCTCTGGATTGGCAGTTTGCTGAAAGTAGATGCCAAGGCTGACTGGTATCCGGCAGTCAGGAAAACAGCACTTCCTAAAAAGGACTGCCTTTGACAAATCTCCTCAGTCCCCCTGAGGGACCATGTCTCATTAGAGTTTGTTTTTCAAGATGTCAAACAAGAAAAATGAGGGAATCACTTGGATTTATCCAGGAAAGGATAGATGGCCAATAACACAAGACATGCAGAGCCACCCTCTATCTGAGAATTTGACCTTTTCACAACAATTTGAAAAACAAAACAGCATATGACTTTTGGATTAACAAAGCACATAAATCATGCAGAACAGCCCTTTCATCCTGGAGCAGCCTCACCACTCTCACCCACAGACGAAGTAACTCACAAAATTAATGAGTAATTCCTGATGAGCAACATTCTCATCTCTTAAAAAGAGAAAAAGATGCAAGATCTTTAAAATATGCATCGTTGTTCATTTTCCTTCAAAAACTGAAATGGAGCTGAAGAATCTCCTGTATGAAAAAAAAAAAAAAAGTTTGAAAAGTTGACAAAGTATACACATTTTAGATAACACCATCCATGAAAAAAAACATTTGTCACTCTGGTAAACTGAAGCGCTTTCGTAACTGAAATGGATGTTTCAATACCCTGTTTTGCCTACCATTTGCATTGCACTTCCACAGGCAATGAAAACAGAGCAGTCAATTCTATTTGCAGCTTAAGCACTAATGCACTTTCATATCCTTTAAAGTGCAGACACTGCAAAGTAATCTTCATTTCAGTCACTTATTTTCTTTAACATCTAAAAAAAGCACAAAGATTTTCTTCTGGCAGCTCTGGCTAAGTTGGAGAACAAATCCGATGTGATCACTTTAAAAGCAACACACCACAACAATTAAAGAGAGGAAGCAATAATTGCATATATAGTGAAGTCTTTAGAAGCGTCAACACCCTGCTGTTTACACTTCACTGTATATTGCTAACTTTTATTGCTCACACAAAACACACGTAATGTACCCAGCTGAAACAATCCAGTGATGAAAAGTTTGTGTGCTTTAAGTGTCCACGTACCCAGCACCCAGTTTGTACATGCAGCTCATTTCTTGCCTTTCTACCCACCACAGGCAAAAATTTATTCTTCATCATAGCCCAAGGAGTTTAGCAGGATACACAGGTATTCCTCCGAGACTAATTTACTTGCCTTCAGCCTGAACCTGAAGAAGTCTCCTCTTCATACCAGCATTCCCAAGTCTTCAGAAGAGATGATACACCCACGCTGATGTAGCAGCAGCTATTACTGCCTAGATGCTAAAACCTTTCTACAGCAGTTCCTGTTAGAGAAGTCACCACATGTTTTCGTTCCTGTAGCCACGAGCATATGACCAGGCTATGAAGGGACATGGCACCACCTGCCATTTCAGTTCCTTCACCATAAGCAGAGGAAGATACAAAAGAAACAAGACTCCACTTTTACAAGCTAGAAGGAATGACAGAAAAAATGACAGCTCTGCGCTTTGTGCTTATTGAATCAACAGCCAACGAAATGGATGGTGTGGTTCCTAATCCCAACCAAGTGGGGTACAAATAGGAAGTACTTTACCAGGCTGAGCCTCTGACCTAACAGAGTCTTTTACAAAGATGTTTGGCTACTTGAACACACAAAACATGCTGGAGACATGGTGTTGATGAATGGACTTGAATGCTAAAGGAGGGAATGGATGCTATTATCCATCCACTGCACACTGAATCAGCAGGACGCAACTTCACAGCTGTCTGCACATAAAAATAGAAATGCAAAGACCTATGAGTTTCCTTAAAGTTTGCCTTCATAGGCAAACTTTGAGCATCCAGGCAGTACATTTGAACCATTTACATGAAGAGGAAGTTTAGGGAAGGAATAATGTAATTACAGTGACAGTCAGCTGTTGCTATTGGAAGGATACAATACAAGGACCAAGCACAATTTCATCCTTGTGAGATAAAAATTGATAGTGCATAACTCATTCATTCAACTGATGTTACAGATAATCTACGTAATATACTCCTCTTGGCTTGAGTGAGACAATTAGAATTACCCTTTCACTATAATACCATGTCACCTCTTTAATTATCCTTGGGATGAGGGTAGAAGAAGTCCTTCAAAGCAGACTTCTTATCCAACCGAGAATGACAGTATCTGGAAAAGCTTCTTGTTCAAATCATTCATCATGGCAGAGAGATATTCTGTTGCTAATTTCTTTAGTTCATATTTTCCAGTTACAAATTACCAACTTCTGTTTCTTAGAAGTCTCCTATTATGTAATAAAAAGGCAAGCAATTCCAAGAAGCTTATGTCTCCCTTTCTGCCTATAGTAAAAGATAGATAATGGTGAGAATGGAAACAATTACAATAATTTAAGCCATATGTATGCCATGTATTCCACACTTCCCCATTGTAACTGAGCTGCACGTAACTAGTTCACTTCTCTAGCCTAGTACTCTGTGACTATGAGAACATGAATAAGCACATCAATGCTGAAGATGCAAAGATGAATTGGTACAGATTTCATTGCAGGGAGGCCAGTCGAAGCATCAGGATCCTTGGATGGGGGTGTTCACAGAGCTCTGAATGCCACGGGTTGCTGCTGTTGTCCTACTTTGGTTAAAGCTAGTATAGGCGTTTTGCCTTGTACTACAGTGCTCCTGTTACTGCCTGGAGATACTCAACAATTTGCTGCACACATCATTTCTCTGGGTTGCCTTCCACATCAGCACTGACATCTCAGTAGACCTGGCTACGTGAATGGGTAGCTTACTGGTGATAAACAGAGTTACATCAGACCACTTCTCCGGTAGGAAAACCAAGCCAGCTCCAGCTGTTAGCCAGGTGTTGTTTTTTATTCACAAGCCAGTTGTACCCTAGATGGTAGGAAAACATGAGAGAGAAGAAAGTGAAATTATAGAATTTGATCAGTACACCGACTGTCATAAGCAAAGGATGAAAGTATCAAGTCAAGGCAAAGAGGAATTGCTGCCAGTAACGGGAGATTTGATCCATATGATCAACACAAAGAATGAATGGCAAAGACAGAACAAGACCTATCATTTTCTGGAATCCCTCTCACACCGGGTTACTTTACTGTTAACGGTCACCCGGAGGTACTGGAGAAATAAATTCATACTGTAATGAACAAAGATACTTTCAAAAGTGGCAGATATAATGTCAAAGGTACTCATCATTAGCAGCACCTTGCTAAACCAACTACAGAAACTAATTTCCATGCTATAGAAATTCAGGTGCAGAGGGGGTGTTCCACTTCCAATCTTAAATACCTCTGTCTTTCCACCCTCACCCCCATCATCACGCTATAGCACTTAGCACAAGGGGAATCCTTCAGGCTTTTTAGATTGCTCCCCGTTTGGGCATTTCTCAGGAGCCCGTCTACACACGCTACCTACCCATGCCATTACTCTTCATAACGTGTGGAGTCTGCTAGCCTCACCCTACTGACCTTCAACATTACCCAATTAATTCTTTAATACAGCCATGGGCATTTACGTGTAGGAAAAAAATGTGCTAGTTTGCTAACAAAAAATAGTGGATGCAACACTTCTCTGTAATCGCCTACTCTGACTTTCATAATTGTATTTTAAGCTAAGTCTCCTGGTGAAAGTGGCAATTACGAGGGACAAATTAAGCACAACATATGTTCATACCTGCACGCACACACGCAGGCACTTGCTCCGCAGCTCCTCTCGGCCCGCCTGGCTGACTGGTCTGAACACGTTCTTCCTACCCAGGAGGTTCATCTGCAGCCAGCAGCACTTCTGGATCAACAGCACAAACCCCAAAGCAAACACAAGCTACAAGCTGCGAAGAAACATGGCTGCTCGGCCACACGCACTTACACAAAAGTCCAGGCAAAAACCACAAACTGCCACCGATTTGCTCCAGAGGCAGGTAGAGGTAAAAGAATAACCGAAGTCCAGTGGCATATTGCCCCCAGGTGGTAAACTCATCCAACTGCAGAAGAGCATAAATATCCCCCAAATTCCCTTAAATTTGCTTCAAACCAAGTCGTAAGATATTCGATAGATGTTAGCCCTTTGACTGTAGCAGCCTAAATGTTAAGCTGACAGCAGTGAAACCATCTCTTCTGCAAGGGTGCAATTTACTTCTCTTTTCCACTTAAAACTTACAAGGTGACATTATCCAAGTACGCCTGAAGCAGCAAGGCCTAAAAAAAAACACACGACTTGGAGTTAGCAAGGCCCCCCCCCCCCCCCTTTTTTTTTTTTTTTTTTAAATCTCATTGAGGTTCATCTCATTTCCCTATCCATCAACTCAGCCGTGTTACCTGAGAGGAGCCACACAAGGCTCGATCCAGTCACAACTTGCATGGGGTTTCTAAGATCAACATCAAAAACTTCCGTGAGTGTTCATGGGGGGTGGGGGTGGGTGGGAAACAAAACACTACCAAAGAGCAGCCACCAGAACGTGAAATTCTCCCCAAATATGAAATTCTAACACGATACAAAGCTCACTGCTGATTTTCACATCTCACTTCAATGCCAACAACTTTAGTCAGCAAAACTGCACAAAAGCCCAGTCATAGGGATGTTGGCTTCAAAAACAAAAAGTCTCTTAGGTAGGGAAGACAAAAAGCCCTAGTCCTAGTTGGTAGACAGGATCCTTCAAAACAAAAAGAGAAACCAAAGAACCACAAGCACTAATCCCTTGGTAAGCATGGCGATTATTCTGCTGTCAAAGAAACACGGCTTCAGAGCCTCAGTGATGCCGGCTAACTGAGCTGCCTCACACCTTTCCAAAATAAGGTAACCAGCTGGGCACCTTCTAGCTAAACAGCAAGCTGTCAGATTCCTCTTTCTGGGCCCAAACCTACACAAATGGTCCCAGCTATTTGGGCCGGGCAACGGAGCATGTTAATTCCTACTGATGCTTGAAAGGCTGAAACTGAACTTGGCCAGTGGCTCCATGTGGCCTGCCGGCTGTCCTTGCAATGCCATTTTTCTGTATCTCAGTGTAAATGAAATAGGCAGCCTGAGCCTACTTGCTGAGCATGGAAGGAAGATTACAACCAGTTTTCTCGCTCGGATTATGAACTTTCTGACTTTGCTAGTCAGCAAGCGAACTGCTTCACCAAAACAGCCCTGCCGAGCCAAAATGCGTCTTCTCTCCAGGGGAAAAAATCTCTGACATTTGAGCAAGTAAATACTATGGGAAGAGTGACCTAGGTTTTAGGCTCTGCATTTTGGAAAAGCTGCTTAAAAGCGAATTAAACACAGTAATTTGCAATTCCCCTGTTGTTTTTAATAAATGCAGGAGTGGGCATGTTCTGAATAAAGTATTTTACTGTCAATGCCTTTCCTTTTTCTTTTATTTTAATAAATACGATGCTTAAGCAGTATGGTACCTGTTTTAATAAGTATTTTGCATTAGCTATCAGGGTGTGTTTATTTACTCATTCTATAGGATACGCTGAGTTATCTTCACATAACATTGGACTTCTGCTTCCAACACAGGAATTTTCCCAGGAACTTTTGGCTTCTGCTTAGAAAAATGATGATTCTTTCTCTTTGTCCCATCAGCCTCAATTTGTTTCTCAATAAAAAGCAGGACAGCCAGCTTGAGGCACTTTAAGCAAGACAGCTCAACACAGTAAGCTGCTAATGGCTGGCACGTCTTTTAACTCAAATCTTTCTGACCTTTTGCAATTACTTTTCCTTTATGTGACTTAACGTGGCTAAGCAGAAATTTCTGTCTGGCAACTTGGACCTCTCTCAGAATTCAGCCGTACGTTAAATCTGACATGCCAGCCAGCAGTTACATCACCACTGAAGATACGTGTAAAACTGAGGATCTCGGGAGGGCTGAGACTAGAGCACAATTACCTGCATCAGTCCTACAAAGCCATTTATGCTGGGGTTCAAACAAAGTAAGCAGGAGTTGGCCCCAGGCTTGGCAGAGAGAGTGCTCTGCTCATTTTTTCCTATCAAGAAGCTCTGTCTTTCCCACAGCAATCAAAGCACTGCACTTCTTGCCTTGTGGGACTTGTTTCTTGCAGCCGAACAGCCTGTCTGCAGGACCGCCTCTGCTCTAGCCAGAGGTAGGTTCTGAAAAGCATGTTGTTCTCAGTCAGAGATCACTGGACACCTCCTCTGTCTCGCTAGATTTACAGGAACTCATTCCTGTGGGTGGAAATGAGCTTGGTTTTGCATTTCAAGTACCGAAACGAAACCTGCAAACTTACAGATACATCAGAAGATCTTGCCTTGCTAAACACAGGAGAAACTCCCCAGCACACCTGAAACCGACACACCTCTAAGTGGCTGTGAGCCAGACCCAGATCATCCTATCGCCTCTGGACCACGCTGACAACAAAGCTGGCCATCAAACCAGTCCTTGGACAAACTTCTTCCTCCTCCTCCTCCTCATGCTGCCTCTGTTCTGTTTCTGGACTCAACCCAGAGTTACACCAAATCTGATTTCGTGGCACATCCTCTCACACGGTTAGTGCGACAACAGGCTGGTTTCTGCACCCTTCATATCTCCTTATCAAAACAACACACAAGCAGGCAACAACACCTCTGTTTCCAGATGATGAAGAGATCCCTTATAGCACTGGGTTCTGTGCCTGCGTGCTCTGGCAGCAGGGTGACACACTGAGAAGACAGCTAGCCCAGCAGGACAAGGCCACCATGCCACTGGCTTTGGTAAATATGCAGGGAAAATGTTTGCCTTGCTGGTAAGCTGGGCTGCATTCCTACCACCACCACACCTTCACCACCTTTTTTTTTTTTTTCTCGCCTTCTAGGATGCCTGAATGAATAGGAAGGATGCAGTGCAGCCCAGAACCACTACTTCCCATCTCCAGACACAAGAGACAAATGTGGTGGGAATGGGGCTCTAAAACAAGTTAACAGAAAAGCACATTTTAACTCTCCAGAGAAATCCACTCTGGAATTATTGCCTGCAGGAAAAACTCTATGGCAAGCTCAATTATAAAGTGTTTTAATAGCCCAAAAAAAAAACTTTCCTTCCACTTCAGGAATCTCTTAAGAGTTACTTTCTAGCTTTGCCCCAGTATGTGTCAGTAGGAGTCCATTGATAAGTTTGCCGCTTCCATGCGGGACACTCTGAAAGGAAGATCCATGCAATGTCTGTCTGGTCAACCACAAGATAAACAGCAGTCGCTGGTGCAAGCTACCTAAGGCAGGAAGCTTCTCTGCACTCACACCAACTACTCAAATATAAACAGGAAGACTCAACCAACTTTAAGGTTAAAATTCATAGGTCTGAACTTCATTTGCTTCAGAGTGTTTTGTGATGATATTCTGCTATTTTCCAGCTTTGGTGGAAGATAAATCAATAAAACACTCCAGCCCTTTGCACTTCTGATCCTGCTGCACAGGGTAGCAAACTGCACGAGTGCATTGTTATGAGAGATGTTGAATATAATCCTTTTTGGTAGGATTTGTTAATGAAGTGCCAAACATTCTTATCTTGTAGTCTCACAAGACAGCTTTCTTCTCAGTCACTTACTTACCATTCTCTGAGTTCATTAGAGTGTTTAAGCAGCAGGAGAGAGACAACTCATTTATCTACATGTGTCAACTAAATGGAAAACCTAGGAGCAAGTGGTGTGAATTTGATCTCCAGCCCAGCCATCCTAATATTCACCTGAAACAGACACACAGGAGGCTCTAAACTATCTCCTTGCTAAAGAGCCAAGGTGGCCAGGACTAATCTCCACCTACATCCTGGTCAAGTGTTCAGAAAAGGGATTGCTACTATAGGCAAGCCACTGCCACTCTAACTAGGACAACTGCAATCTACAAGAACATTACCCCAGAGTGAGGGATGAAGTTAGAGAAAAATGCTGGAAGCTTGCAGGGCACCAATGGAACAAACAGAGAAATGGCAGGAGCCTAAAGACAGGAGAGGAAAATAAAAACCCTGCTGTACAGCAAAGATGATCAAAAGAAGAAAAATCTTAAGTATGTTGCAGAATAGTGGAGTGGACAAAACAACTGTAAAAGAAGTATTCATAAAAGCGCAAGGAGAAATGTCTAAGTGTTCAGACAAAAAGGTGAAAAAATGGAAAAATATACATACAAAGAAGAGAAAGCAGTTACCCAGAAAAATCTGCAGCCGAATATATTCAGATCCACTATACTCTTGCATATAAAAAAGGCATGAATTTATCTGCATAACTGCATACTAATAATTCACTGCAACTCCTCCAAAACAATCCAATAGCTTTGCTTTATAAAACAAATTTGAAATAAAATAAAACTTGTTCCAGCACATAAGTAAGACAGCTATGCTGCCTACAAAAACAGAGTAGTGTAATATTCCTTCTAGCACTGTCAATAGCACACCAATGCACAAAGGACCTTTTTAATGTGCATAGTTAGATCTATTCTGCGGGTCATGTTTTTAATATTTATACCAGAATACTGCCACCAAATATTTTTGAAGATCCCAATCTTTCTTTTAGAAAAAAATGTAAGATTTCAGAATGCAGACAATGTAAGATTTTAAAATCTTACAATGTCTGCCCTGACTTAAGAGGTGTTTTACTTTTGCCATGCTATTTCAGTCCTTGTCCACAATTATCATTCTTTTTCTTTATGTGCATGGAACTAACCAATCTGGAAATTTTCCTTATAATAAGTTAACTAGAAATATCATTGTGCAACTCTTAGTGCAATTCTTTTTCAGGACTCCTTTCCAGAACTGGATTTGAATTCCATAAAAAGAAGTCTTCTACACTTGACAAAAAGGATGCTGTTCCAAAAGATCTAGATACGATCAATAAACAGAAAAAAAAAAATCTTTTAAAAAGCAGGTCTGATGTAATAATGATGCTTCCTTACTTATTCTCCCACTAAAGATGAATCTTCCTTGAGTGGATCAGTTCAACACTAAACACTGCAGATATACAAAACATAACCATAAATATACTCCAAAACAATCCATGAAGTTGTCACAGCATGCACAAGTCTTACCCCTGCGGAGTGGTCTGACAGCACCATGTGCACCTCCCAGCAGTGCAGAGCAATCCAACAAAGCAACCTCAAGTGACCTGTCCAGGTCAGGGCATATGAAAGGTAACACGTTTCGAATTCTAAGGACTGCCATAAAATGCTCTGGTATTAACAGTTAGCTCTGGAATCTAAGAACAAGGACACAGCCTGGTGCTCTCAACCTGTAACAGCCATACAGGCGGTTGGCATAGGTTGGCACAGGAAGTTGAGCCCCAAATTATTATGGAATTTCTAGAACAAAGATCAAAAAGCCTTTGACTCTCTCTTGAAATGAAGCACAATTCACTGGAAAACACAATAACCCTTCTGCATAAAGCACCACCCACAACAAGTAGCTTCATTCTGTGTTAACAGAATAATCAGGGGACGTGTAAGTTTGGTGAGAACTGCTGAAAAAGCAAGGTCCTATCAGCAGGGCTTCAGCGTCTCTGGGAGCATCCAACGGGAAATGCACTGTACCAATAAACGTGGAGCATGCAATATTTAATGGACATATTGTACGCAGCTTCGGCATGGTGTTCTCTTTCAACCACGTCTAAATTACTCCTTTATATTTAAAACATATCACCACAAACAAACATTACCAGGGTTGATTATAACAAGGAATCAAAACAAAAGACAAAAAAAAAATGTTTTTGCATTTTTATTATAGTCTTGGCTAGTGACAGTACATAAACCAGAATATAACAGTAAGTTTTTTGTGCCAAGAGCAAGACATCTTTGCAACCAAATATAAACCTCTGCAAATTCAGAAGTATTCTGATTCCTAAATTAGAAACTGTAACAAAGCTATAAAAGAAAACAAATTATAGCCAGTTCAACACCACACCAAACATCTACCTTTTGTCTCCAAGTCTTTCTTCTACCAGTACTTGAAGGTTATCTAAAAAAAAAAGAATCTGTGAAACATAGTTTCACTTTTTATGTCTCACCATGAAACCACTGATGCAAGGCCAACGCAAGAGAATTGAAGGGAAAAGAGACCTTCAGAGACATCAGGCACACTACAGATGATCACCCCCAAAGACTTGGGAAGGGGAAGCAACTAGCTTTCAGTTGAAATGGAAAGTGCCATAAACTTGATTTTTCCCATGAAAAAAATATTTATGAAAATATTTCTCCTGCTAGAATTTATAAATCAAAAATCACTTGCCTAAGAATCATCCAGAATACTTTACCCTGATGAAATATTTCAATAGATGCTATTTCAAAGGTTAAGATATAGCCTAAAGTAATTCCACAGGTAGTGACCAAACAGCACTTAATGCACAGACAACCTACTTTTACTCCCATGTTAGAAAATACAGGAGAAAAAGCAACATACACAGAGAGTTACGTGTACAACCCGGGACTGGTTTGCACACACAGATTTCACAGTTCAAGTACTGGTTCCCAGTACTATTGCAGCTTACAGTACCTACCAAGCTTAGATGTGAAAACACAAATGTCACTGTGTCGCTGTGCTCGAAACATTTATCAGAGATACCAGACTAATAATAGCTTAAAAGCAGGCAAATGCTGCAGAATCAGAAAAAAAACGGATCGGTGGCAACTACAGAACAGTATGGGAGCTCACAAAATACTTAGTAAAGCACGAGTTACTTTTCTGGCATATTTATGACTACTGACTCACAAAAATGTATCAAAGATTTAGTAATACATAAGGTGCTGTGGAGTTGTTGCTTTGCTTTTTTTTTTTTTTTCAGGTAATACTGCTATGTTATTTCTATGTGCTATTTAGAAAAGGCAATACAAGAACTTGGAAGTGCATGTTTTTCCATCTAAGTTTTATGTGTATATAATTTGACAAAACGGGACTTAGCCACTTCTGTGCATCTACATACATGTATATAAAAAGGTTTTCATTTACACCTTTGTGACGGTTAGGGAAGATCACACGTGTCATATACAAAACTTTGCGAATAATTGCTTTTGCAAAGAAAAATGGAGCTCCGTTTTTTTCTCTGCCCAGCAAAGGCTAGGGCAGAGAACTTTGCTTCACATTTTTAGAAAGAATCAAATATAAAGCGATTCATAAAACAGCAGTTTCAGGCAGGTAAAAATTTCTTCTGCTTAGCAGGTTCATATTTAATCTAGCCATTTGAGTATCACTGAAATTAGCTGTAGAAATATCATTATTTTTTCAAAAAAAAAAAAAAATTAAAAATTATAAAAATCGTTGCTGCACCTGAGCTCAGAACAGAGAAAAGCTGGAATTCTATCTACTTATTGGCTGTTCAGATGTTTTGTAACACATCACATTAGGAAATATGATTTCTGGCAGAGTAACTGCGTACTCTTCTCAGCTGCCACCTACATAGCTGTATGCTATAGCTGTTATTACATATGGCACATTCAGTACCTACCACGATATGCAGCAGAAGTCCAGCCAAGTTCAAAACCAGTTTCCTTTGCTATCAGCATTAAGGAAAGTGACCTTGGCCTAAAAAACTGTGTAACACATTGGAGTCACCTCATAAGTATTACTGCTAACTCCAGGACCTTAAAATATAGTTCACTTTGATCCTGTCAGGCACAGATCACTCTAAAAAGAGTGGAAGTGTGCTAGTATATATGTTATACTACAATTAACAGTTTGCAATGCCCTAAAAATAGTATGAAAATATTCTCTAGGAATTAAAGAATTTCTTACGCATTTGGATATGGAAACACCCATGGACATAAAACTACTCTTTGGGGTTTATCTCATTTAACATACCAACATTATTCAAGCTTATTTGGTTACAGTAATGCCAGAAAACAGCAGGACTGATTTGTGCTGACGTACAAGAAACTCTTAAAAATACAGTGTGCCCTTAAAGAGGTATTTCCTCTTATTTCTTTTATTAAGATACAAGGCATGCCTGAATTCTAACTAGATACTTGCAGAGGCCAAAGGAGATCACCTGCACTCAGCAGAGACAGAAGAAGGGCTAGGGTCTCACAGACACACACCTGTAAACACTGCAAAAATATAAAACTAACCTTGCAAGGTTCCCTAATTAGTGACTATTACACACTACTGATATCACTAATAGCTGTTTATTTCTAAACATAATACAAAGTTAAAAGCAGGGAGTTAGTATGCCATATTAAAGCAAATCATCTAATGCCATGTCAGGCTAGAAGTTTCATTGTCTATTTTGTATCCCTAATACAATGGGAAACTGAAAATAAGCTCAATATAAGAATTACAAAACAAAAAGTCAAGTGTGTATAATATATAAAATACTGACTGACTACATGTTATGAAATACGTATCACAAGAGTTACCACAACGCGTTTCCATGTTAAATTCTAAAATAATCTCCAAGTCACAAACTGGGCAAAAGGCATCCATGTAACACCATCGTAATTCAAATCCATGGAGTGTCTCCATTAAGTCAAGGTATAAAGTAATCTGAAAACAAGACAGAAAAATGCAATTTAAGATCTGCTATCTCCTTACATTGATAAAAAAGAAGCATAGACGTTTTCAAAGCCACAATGAAATAACTTTGTGAGTTTGCGAACTACCCATTTATAGAATCTGAAAGATTACTTCCGTGATTCTTTCCAACGTACATTGTATAGACTTTCTGAAAAAAATGAATGCAAATACATGTGTCTGTGTAAGGCCATACTAATGTTTGGTTTAGTTTCAAGCCATTTCACTTCATAAACATCAGCTAAACATTAAAAATTAAAACAAAAGCTGAAACCTACAAAAACACGTCTTGTAAACATTTTTCCAAGACTTAATAGCACCCATAATAATGAGTAATAAAGAAAAACTTTGTAAAGTAGCTATTTGAACACCTTACCAAAGACTTTATACATGATGTCCACTACTATCTCCTTCTCCACTTTGCATTTGCATCTGCATTTGTGCCTGCATTCTTGCGATCATCTCCTGCATGCGACGAAGCTGAAAATAGAGCATAGGAAAACCTTTAGCCTCATCTCACCTCAGAACACGATCCTTTGCTGTCACCACACTATTTATTATTCATATTAAAGAGGGAACACGCATCTGCATTGGCTTCATCTGACAAGCAGCAATCTCAGGTTATGGCTTGTTTTAATACTGCTCATCTTCAACCACTAAGAGGTTGGAAAATTGCCTGACTGAAATAAGCAGGCTGTATTAGTTTAACTTGGGACAAGGTTTCTAAGTATCCCTAAGAAGCAGCAAAGATTTCCATTTAAGTTAAACAGATAAGAATGATGGTGTTGAAGTGCTGAACAAGCACACTTACCAAACCTTATCATAGGAACACAAGCAGCTTGTTTAAGTTCCTCCAACTACACCTATATATCTGCCATCAAAAATAAAACCCTGTGAGGATTACTTCTCAACTTCTGTACTAGTGATGACTAGGTGGAAGCAAGGATTACAGGTAAACCATCCAAGGAGATGTATGCATTATTAAAAACTGTTTTAGTTCAGTTGTACAACACTGCAACGTTTAAACACAGGGTAATCAAGTAACTCAGCTACTAAGACTAAGTCCTGTACCTTCAACAGGGTTGACTTAAATTCTTTTATGGTACGAAACTTTGAAAGATAAGTCAGACTCAGCACTGAAATATTTCTGTGTGTCTTTGCATATTTACACTTTAAACTCAGACTGAAATGTTAAACTTAACAATGAAAATTAAGCCAGTAAGACGTTACACTACAGTTTTTTTGTATTCCTTGAAACAACGATCTTTTCCCTGGCTATCTTTTGGGACTTGGATAGCTGCTAAGGCCAGTACTGGGAGCCTGAGGGTCTTCTTGAGCTAGGGCATAGCAAAAGATCCATCTAACTCAGCCTTCTTTCCAGACTGGCTATTAGGAAATGAATGGAAAAGTCCAACAGCGTGTGCACACACATGACATAAGCTCTCAAATTCTAGAAATATGTAATTTCGGAACTTTCTAAATCAAAACATTCTGCCATTGTGTTCAGCGACCACCTTCAAGTTCTCAATATGCTCAAAATTCCATGCTAATGAGTACCACAATTTACAAATACTTTATATACTAAAAGTATCTTTTCTGTTAAAAAAAAAAAAAAGCCACCTATTCATTTCATTAAATTCAGCCTGCTTCTTTTATTGTAGTTTCCCATTCATCCTGACGGCTATGATTGTATAAACCCCTCACTACTTCTTTCCCTTCTGTCATCTACTCCCCAAAAGGAACATTAAGTAGTATGCCATCAGAGGGGACCTGCCTCTGGTCTCTGCTTTAGCCATTCTGCCCACTCTTTGCTATTCATTGTGTATTTTCCTAGTCATAGCTATATCCTCTTTGAATTAGGGGGACCACAAAAACAGTGTTAGAGCTCTGAATTATGGATTTATCACAGTGGCAAAACGAGAATTTTCATGTTGTTCTTCATTCCTGGTAATTCCCACCATTGTTTCCTCCCTTGCTGCCGAGCATAACTTTTTCCCAATCTGCAATTGCTGATTTTAGAACCTTTTCTCATATGTGAGGATGGCTCTCCCTTCCCGCACAAATGACTTGTACAACGGAATCTGACATTTACCAGATTCTGCTTGTTCCAATAAATTAGTATTCTGAGGCTCTCCTATACTTCTCCACATTCTCTTTTGTTACTGTACCTTGAATAACTTTATATTAGCAAATTCTGTGTTTCCCTTTACAAATTATCAAGATCGTGCAAATCAATTGTCTTTAAACAGCAATAAAAAAAAATAAAAATTCCCCCACCACAAGAGTACAGAAATTTTTCATCTTACTTCAGCTTCTTTTTCAAGCAGAATCTGGTCTTTATTTACTTCTTCATCTTCTATTTTCCTACAATAAACAAATATTGTTCAACAACATGCATACACACTGGATCTTGCCTTTTCAGTGAATATTTTGTTGACAAAACACAAGGCTTTCAGAACACATTGTATATGTTTCATAACACACACAAAGTTTACTGAAACACGTTCCCCACGTAGCTGCTATTCACTTTTTTTTAATATATATTTATTCCTTACTCCTTTACGAAGTTATGCCCAGAACAAGCATAAGCTTCAAAATGAGTTCTGGCTATGACATGACAGATCTTTTTACATAGGTATCAGTGAAAACTATTTCTGAAAAGTACTCACATGCAGAAGTTTACCTGATTATAACATTATCTTAACCGATTGCAATTGGTGTGCCATACAGGTATAGCAATTCAGAAATCTGAGTACAGAAACACTGTACTCAATTCTTTTTCACCGGTGCAGTAAATCAATACAAATTGATACACAAAATCAAAACAATGCCGGACAAGATATTAACAAAAACATGGAAGCAGCATGTAAAACATCTAGAAATTATTAATCTGAAAACTCAGCTACCCTCAGGTGGATCCTTTTTTTTTTTGATGCAGTTCTATCCCATCTCTAACTTCATGAACCACATTTACTTGCAAACACCTAAACAGTATACATTAAGTTATATCTTACCCTTAAAGCTTCTAGAAAGTAAAAAGCTAAAACCAACAAAATAGGAAGTCCGTTCTCCTTTTTTCAGTAATGCATTGTACTTAAAAATCATTCATTAAAAGTCATTCAAAAAAAAAAAAGGAGTACATTTATCTTTGAGAAAACTTGCTTCTGTGCATTTGCACACTTTTCTGTAAGATTGCCAGAGAAATCAAATCCCCTGTGTCCAAAAGCCTCTAGAAACACTGCCAAGGACTGCCAGTGGAATAGGTACAAGTCTGAAACAAATTCCCGTGTAAAGCACCCTCACTTACAATAGCTTAACTCAAGTGCAGGAACACTTCGGAAATGTAAAAACAAAGATATCTCTGCCACTCAGCTAGACAAGACACAAAAGCATGTTTTAATTGCACAGATATCTAAACTTAACAGCAACTGACTGCCATGGGTCCTTGGCAGAGGCAACTTCAAATCCTCAAAAAAATGAGGATTTTTTTGACTTGACTTTAACTCTAGACACCCCAATGTGACACTACTTCTAAGACCTTTGTAAATACCTGTTGGGTAACAGGTACCAGAACTTGACAGTTTTTTTAGCTTGAATTTCAGAACTCAGGATTTAAGTCAGGGGGGAAAAGTATGTCACCATGGCTGAAGGGAAAACTGAACTAGTAGGCCAACCCTACAGGCAGAATCAAACTCCTTTTTCTGAAAATAGACCAGGCATATGACAAAGCCTATTTCAAGAGTAGAAGTTACATAATGGAAAAAGCTTTGCAAAATATATCAAATCCACTGAAATGTGCAATTATGAAACCCTCTAGTGGTTGAAATAAGAGAAGCAACTTAAAAATCTAAACCAGGAAACACATCCAGTTTTCAGCAAGAGCTCACGAACTCAACTTTGTAAACCCTGCTATTTTAGTTAAAAATGGGGTATTCTGCCTGTCTGTTTTACCACAGCTCAAAATAGGGTAGAAAGACATTATTCTCCGACTGCTTTGCAAAGAAAATTATTTATTTATATCATGTTAAATAAAGTAGTGCAGGACTTGTTTCTCTTCTTAAAGACACAGTACAGATATTCAAGTGGTTAAGTCAAAAAAGGGATTTCTTTGAATGCATCAGCTAATCTAATTTGCACATTTTTAGATCTCTGTCATACACATCTGCCCTACTTATATACCCAAACACTCTGATCCAACTGCATTCAAGTCTTAAACAAAACAGAGATCTCACTATACCCTTTTTAGTGTCACAACCATCTCTTCAGATTTACATACTACTTTTTCTTACTGTCAGTGTAAGCTGATTGATTGAGTTTTGTGTTGACTGTAACTAGAGAGCTGTCCATGATCTACGAAATCCTAGCAATGAAATGGGGGGATAGGAGAAGAATAAAATAAATCAGAGGAGGAAGAAACAGCTTATAACAATAAGATGACAACCTGCCGCCACGTTTGAGCCTCTCAGAGCGGAAGTTCTCATAGTGAAGATCCTGGGTCACCTCTTGAAGATCTTGCATGTGGGTGCTAGAAGAAGGAAGAAAAATCAAAAGATAAAACACATCAGCGTCACATCAGCGTGGTTAAGGAACTCTCACATTCAGCACTGCATTCGGTCACTGAGTTCAGCGCGTGCACCCGTTTAACATGCTAATTTCAAGGCTAACGTAAGTTAAATCGGTGCAATGAAAGACAGAGACACCACCCCAGACCCCAAGACAGCCTCTACATAAGCCTGTACTCCTGTGTGAGACATTTGACAAAGCAGTGCTGGGCAGGGGATGCCGAGTAGCACAGCTGAAAAAGCTTAAATACCAAAATTGTGAAGTCTATAAAAGCACACAGAAACAAGCATAAGGTGCAAAGCAACCTGGTTTATATTCATGGCTGTCTGCGTTCGACAGAAGAGTTAGACATACGATTATTTTCACAGAACTTCTGAGTAATTCAGATTGGAAAGGATTTGTGGCCCTCTCGTCCAATCCTTACCTACACTAGCTAGATCAAGGTTGCTCATGGCCTTCCCCAGACGAATTCCACATCCCTGAGGATTCCACAACCGCTCCACACCCCCGTCCCAATGTTTCAGTATCTTCCTAATTTATTTATTTATTTACTACTATTTAATTGGCGTTTTCTACTTACATTAGCATGGTCCTCAGCTTCAGAAAGTCATTATGTTCAGGATTCTCCACTTCAACGACACCCCATGGGTAAAGTCGGCCTCTAACTTTTTTACCTTTAGCTTCAATGAGTTGATTGGATCCCACTACACAAAATGGAATGCTGGCCTGAAAGTCAAAAATTCAAAAATCACCAACAATGAGCTAGACAAACAACTCAAAAAAAAAAACCAAACTCTTATTCCTCTCAACACTACATATATTGGTAGTAAGTACACAATGTTTTTAATTTGAAGATGTCAAAAAAGCTTGTAGGGGAAAAAAAGGTCATTGTAACCACTATCTTCCAGATAAGGAAGCCTAGGCACAGAGCTACAGTAACTCACTCAAGGTCTCATCAAAGGTCACGTTCTGTATTTTGTTTTAAAGCCATCTGAGCACTCTGAAAAGATACAGCGTATTCATACCTTCAGCAGTCTTGTCTGCTCTTTAAAATCTTCATCCTCGTCTGATTCAGCATCAGGCAGGTGATAAATCTTGATGCCATGCTCTTCGATTTCATCCAGAATCTGAGATTTACATAAAAGAAACTGAGGTAATATACATGTAAAGTGAGCACTTTTAAAACTTAAGGTAAAATTAATCAGGCCAGAGATTGTGTATATCTTACTAATTCGTATTCATTGCCAACTATTTGTTTTTAAGGAAGATATTCAACAACTCCTCGCCACAGACCTTCAGACAAACAGTGGCACATTTATTCCATTGCTTTATTTTAACGTTTTGAAAGCTTCCACTATTTAAAAGTTGTATTCACAATGAAATCAGCTTCATTGAGGAAACTTAGTCCTCCTGAAAAAATATCTACCAAATAACAATGATTATTGTACATAAACAAGACCTGCAATCGAGCCTTGCAGTGTTTCATCTCCAACAATTTATTACACATAAAATTACACATATGACTAGCTGTGAAATTTTATTTTAAATGAAGCTATAAAAACAATGCAAACAATTCTTCCTTCCTTATTTATCTTGCTCCACATTAGCTGTAACTGTCAAAACTGAAGTACAACCTTCCTTGTCCTTCCTAGGGAATATTACTATATTCTAGTATAGAATATTATTATATTCTAGTATTACTAGAGAACAAAACTGAGTTTTCTCTTCCAAACAGGATTAGAGATTTTTAAAATGTCACAGAATGGAGAAGTTTTAACCTTTTGATACTAGTATTATTTGCCATGCACTTTGCAATGGAAGAAAATTAATGTACTTCAGCCATTTAAGTCCCTGAACATCAAGTAGCAAAGCTTTTTTTGCGTGTGTTGTATTTGCCTATTTCAAATACGCAAATTTATTTTGCTTTCTGTTTGCCTCATTTCATTCACATCTTGATTCTAATTGAAAACCCGTGGTTCACTCCTCATTCAAGCTGCAAATTAGAGAGAAAAATTGCTTAATTCAGGTGATGATCATCCTCTTTCCCGCAACCTAAGGCATTCCTAATGCTGCTTTACTGTGTCAGTAATTATCTTTAGCTTTTACAAAATGTAACATAGCAGCAAGACAGCGCTATACTGCAACTGTGTTTAAATGTGAACAGTTCAACCAGGGGATCAGGCCCAGTCATCATAGGTTCATGAAAGGCAAGTCCTGCCCAACCAACCTCACCTCCTTCTGTGACCTGCCTGGTGGATGAGGGAAAGCCTGTTGACAGTCTGCCTAGACTTCAGCAAGGCTTTTGTCACAGTCTCCCGGAGCATTCTCCTGGAGAAGCTGGCAGCCCATGGCTTGGACAGGCACACTCTGTGCTAGGTTAAAAACATGCTGGGTGAGTGACCGGGCCCAGAGAGTGGTGGTGAACGGAGTGAAATTCAGCTGGTGACCAGTCACCAGTGGTGTTCCCCAGGGGTCAGTGTTGGGGCCCAGCCTCTTTAATATCTTTATTGACAACTGGGTGAGGGAAGTGAGTGCACCCTCAGTAAGTTTGCAGGTGACACCAAGCTGGGGGGGGGGGGGGAAGTGTCGATCTGCCGGAGGGCAGGAAGGCCCTGCAGAGGGACCTGGGCAGGATGGGTCAATGGGCAGAGGCCAAGTGGATGAGGTTCAGCACAGCTCAAGGCCGGGTCCTGCACTTTGGCCACACAACCCCATGCAGTGCTACCGGCTGGGGACAGAGTGGCTGGGAAGCTGTGCAGAGGGAAGGGATTTGGGGGTGCTGATGGATGCTCATCTGAACACGAGCCAGCAGTGTGCCCAGGTGGCCAAGAAGGCCAACGGCATCCTGGCTGTGTCAGGAGCAGTGCAGCCAGCGGGGCCGGGGAGGTGATCGTCCCCCTGGGCTCTGCTCTGCTGAGGCCGCACCTCGAGTGCTGGGTTCAGCTCTGGGCCCCTCACTGCCAGAAGGACATCGAGGCCCTGGAGCGTGTCCAGAGCAGGGCTGCGAAGCTGGGGAAGGGCCTGGGACACAAGTGCTGTGAGGAGCAGCTGAGGGAGCTGGGGGGGGTTGGTCCGGAGAAGGGGAGGCTCAGGGGAGACCTCATTGCTCTCTGCAACTGCCTGGAAGGAAGCTGTGGGGAGCTGGGGGTCGGCCTCTTCTCACAGGTAACCAGTGATAGGACCAGGGAACGGCCTCGAGTTGTGCCAGGGGAGGTTCAGGGTGGAAATGAGGAGACATTTCTGCTCAGAAAGAGCAGTCAGGCACTGGGACGGGTTGCCCAGGGAGGTGGTGGAGTCGCCGCCCCTGTGGGTGTTCAAGGCAAGGCTGGATGTGGTGCTTGGGGACAGGGTTCAGTGGTGACATTGGTGGTAGGGGGGTGGCTGGGCCAGGTGGTCTTGGAGGGCTCTTCCAAGCCTGGTGATTCTATGACTCCAAGTAATATAGCAGGTAAACAATAGAGTCAAAAAGATTAATATATAGTTTACTATTTTAAGACTGTTTACACATGCCTATCACTCCAAGTGTTGGCTAAAAGGCCTTCCCCACAATCAGTTATGGTCAAATACACCACCTGGAGCCTTGCATTCAGCTCTTGGGCCCCAGCACAAGAAGGACATGGAGCTGTTGGAGCAGGTTTAGAGGAAGCCATGGAGATGATTAAGGGGCTGGAGAACTGCTACGGAGCCAGGCTGAGGGAGTTGGGGTTGTTCAGCCTGGAAAAGAGAAGGCTCTGGGAAGACCTTACAGTGTCCTTCCAGTGCCTACAGGGGGCTACCGGAAAGCTGGGGAGGGACTCTCCTGAGTGACAAACACCACAAATCCTTTTTTCTGTATTCGTCACTGTTAAGAATGGCATCACGAGCTGGAATCCATTTGCCATAAACCCAAATTTTTCTCTTAGAAAATGAGCAAACTTATTTCTGCAGAATTTTAGCAGAATAAGTATTTCAAAGTAATGTACTTTTGCAAGTTGGGTAAATTAACTATAAGGGTTTTCAGAATGGGAAAATCATAGACAAAGTTTTAAATATAACAAATAAGCCTGCATCAAATGAGCACAACCTAATTCTGTATCACTTCAGTCTAAACTTCATAGTTACTAACCCATGATGGTTTGTTGTACTGTTCCTCCCCTCAGTAAATACTACCAAGTCCTGCAGGACTGAATGTGTTCAGGTGCCTAGCCTATGGAAGGAGGAATGTATTAGAAGAGAGTGACATAGTAACATCTTTGAAAAATCCTGTTTTTCAATCATCAGTATTCTGACATATGAAGATTATAGATGCTTTGTCTCTGCTTCAGAGATAATGGTCTCTGCTTTGGGACTGATCAACCAGGTCAGGAGAAATTACCACTAGCAAATGCACTTAGATATTTTCCAAAGTTTCAAAATTCACTCAGTGTAATTGTAGATGTAGCCAGATCTGCCGTTTCACAGGCAACATTTTAAAGACAATTTCTCAGTTAAATACATAACAGAAGAACTCACAAGATATCAAACTACATATTAAATGCTACACAGCGCACATGAAATTATGTTTTTCTTGGTGAGAACAGAGTAAGGGTGAAAGAGAACACTCCTCTTGTCAGTGACCAAGTTGCTATAGCCAAAGTATAACACTTTTCTGTGAGCCAGAAAAATACTTACCCTCTTCTTTAGTCTTTCTCGCTCTTTCAGAGAAAGTGTATCAGCTTTTGCAATCACTGGTACAATATTTACTTTGTTGTGTATGGCCTTCATAAATTCAACATCCAGAGGCTTAAGGCTAAAAATAAAATATGGAAAAATAGTATTTTTAATCTAAATGACCAAAGTATCTTCACACCAACGTTGACCAGACCAACAAAAAAAGCTTTTGTTAAGCATGTCAACAGTAAGAGGAGATCTGAGGAAAACATTGAACTGATGCTTGATGAAGATGGCCACCTAACAAATAAGGTTAAGGAAAAGGAGTTTAATGCCTTTTTTTTTTGCCTCAGTTTTTAATATTAAAGATAGACCTTGGGTTCCCTGGTTCTCTACATTTCTCATGGTCCTCTGAGGACCACAACTGGACAAGCATTAACCTTTCACTGAAGTGGCCACTGAAATTGTAAGGTACAAGTTTTATCAGCTGAATGTTCCTAAATCCGTAGGGCCTGATGGAGTACTGAAGGAGTTAGTGGATGTTATAGCTGGACCCCTCTCAACAATTTCCCAGGTCTTTGGATTCTGGGGAGGACCCTGCTGACTGGAAGCTGGCCAATGTTATACCTGCACAAGAGGAGACCCAGGCAACTACAGACCTGTCAGTATAACCTCAGTATCCAGAAAAGTTATGGAGAAGATTGTCCTGGGGATACTGAAAGATGTTTAAAGAGCAAACCTACTGTCAAGGAATAGCCAACATCGGTTCATGAAGGGAAGGTCCTGCCTTACTAATTTGATCTGCTTCTACAGTAAGGTCACCCACTTAGCGGACAAAGAGAAGGTTTTAGATATAATCTTTCTGGATTTTAGTAAGACTTCTGATACCACCCCTCGCAGTATCCTTCTGGACAGATTGTCCAACTGGGAGATAAAAAGGCTCACACTACGCTGGGTGATGAGCTGGCTGAACGGTAGAGCTCAAAGGGTTGTGCTGGGAGGGGCTACATCTGGCGGGCAGCTGGTCATTAGCAGTATTCCCCAGGGCTCAATTCTACAGCTAGTTATGCTCAATATTTTTAACAGTGATCTCGATATAGGAACTGAATCCAAAAGCTTGCTTCAAAACAGCTGGTAAAAGGGTTGGAAAGCATGTCCTGTGAGCAGACACTGAAGACATTTGGCTTGCCTAGTCCGGAGAAAAGATGGTTAAGAAGTGACCTCATCACTCTCTACAACTTCCTGAGGAGGAACAGAGAGCGAAGTGCTCCTCTCTTCTCCCTGGTAACTTGTGATAGGACATGCAGGAACAGCACAAATCTGTGCAATGAGAGCTTCAGACTGGGTATTAGGAAAAATGTCTTTACCATGAACCCTCATGGTCAAACACTGGAACAGACTTCCTAGTGGCATGGTTGATGCCCCAAGCTTGTCCATGTTCAAGAGGCATTTGGATAATGTCCTCATTAATATGCTTTAACTTTTATTTATCCCTAAAGTGGTCAGGCAATTGGACTCGATAATCTTTGCAGTTCCTTTCCAACTGAACAATTCTAATTCTAAATGTCCCTCCTCTTAGTTTTAATACTTCAGTAATGACAATCTGATCCTGATAATTTAAAACAAATGGTGCAAAACAAATTCCCTGAAGTGAAAAAATGAAGCATTTTTATTTTTCAAAAATAAAAATGACAGAAATACTTACCCATGACCAAACGGTGAAATGAAATAGAAGCAGCAATGAACGCGGTTATCTATGATATGCCTTCTGTTCAAACCACTCTCATCATGCAGATATCGCTCAAACTGCTCATCAATGTAGGAGATTATGGTCTTAAAACTGTGAAACAAATTGAGATTTAAGAAGTCATGCTCATTCCCAAATGGCCAATAATTTTAGTGAACTTTCAAAGGTTACATTAAAATACCCAGGCCTCCTGCTGATGAAGCAGCCTGTTGATGGACAAAAGTAATTTACTGACACTGTAAAATTATCTTAAGCACATATCCTAGCATTTTAATTGAATGCCAAAATAATAAACAATAACTACTACAGATAATAAATATATATATTAAGATAAAATACAAATACATATATACATAATGATACACATCTCAACTTCTAAGTAAACTGCTCTTGGGCTAGTATTCATCTTGTGATTAGCATTAATTGCACATACTCAAGACAATCTAAGCTTCTTGTTCTAAATCAATTTACAACATCAAATTATTGATGCTGATGCAACAGCAAACTCGCCAACAGCTGAAACAGAGATGCAAAACTGCTGAAATCTTGCATCATACTGCTCTGAGTTGCATCTCTCTGAACCACTTCGCCTTACACACAAATTTGTTTGGTTTGAGCAGACAGCTACACTCCTCCTATTGTATGCTTGCCAACGATAAATACCCAAGGCTAAAAAGATGGAATTATCAGTTTATTACTGAATGGAAGAATAAAATAAAAAGTGCATCTCCAAACGCTGGCTTGAGACATTCTGATTCCCAGTTAAGGTGGAGAACCAACCTTAGAAGCAATTCGTAGATCCCAAACAAAACTTTACTAATGGGAGAACAGGGAAGCAAAAAGGGCAGCAAGATGCCACAGTGAGAATGGATGAGATGGACCAGCAAGTTCTTGACAGAAAGTTGGCCAAAGTGCAGCAGAGGCTATCACTGAATGCCATTAATCAAGATTTACTGGTACTTACTAGAAAGCAAACTTTTCAAGACACTTGAGAACCTAAGACAATTAAAACACACTTAAAAAAAAAAAAAAAAAGCATGGAGTCTGAGAGTACCCAAACAAATGCAGACAAGATTTAATGGTGAATTTTTACTTGCACCAAAGACTAGATGGATTACTTTCTCAGGGGTTTGTTTAATTCACTGTGTCCCAGTGGTTCCACTGCTTTCTGAATATAAGAGTCAAGTACATGATCCGCTTAAAACCCTTACAAGCCTAAAAAAGTTAACCAAGGAGAGAGAAAAATACAAAACATCAAAGCATCTGTGTCACAGCATTTTTCAAGCTGTGGATGAAGTTAACTGATGCTTCTTATGTATCTCATATAGCAACTGAAAACATTTTTAAACTTGAATCACATCTAAAATTAAACCAAGCTTCCTCAAAATTAGAAAATTTGCCCATCTCTCCAAAAGCAACACCTCAAATTCAGCACTTAACCTAACACATGAAAAAAGGAAGATATTGACTTATATCATTAGACATAATGTGAAACGGGTGTTCAGTCATCAAATCTAGATCAATATGTACTCTGTGTACGCACCAATCTCGACAATTGATAGCATCTCCATATCCTGGTGTATCTACAACTGTCAGACGAAGCTTCACACCCCTCTCTTCTATTTCAACTGTTGAGGCTTCAATCTGCACAGTGCGTTCAATCTTCTCTAAAAGACAAGAAACTTGATCTTTCAGAACAGAATTTATAAGGCTGTCATTTTGAGACACTATCAAAGGATTGATTGTCAGGTTATGAAAATCTTTTAGATTTCTTACTTGTTTCAAATTTTATATAGAAACTGAGGCAAAAGGGAGTGACTGAGAAAAAAGTGTAAGTACTCAGCAATTTGTAGAACAATACTAAGTTATATGTAACATGTTATTTCCCTAAGGTTTAAAGTAGTTTTCAGCCAACATGATAAATTTTTAAAGCAAGTTGTTTAACAAGTAGAAAAGAGGAAGAAATAGTACCTCAATCTATATTCTTACAATATTCTCTTTCATTGCATTATTGTATGCCTTGTTTAACAGGATAAAAAAGGGACAAGGAGCTGAAGATGAAACAGAGGTGAAGTGCTGTGGTGATTTTTACCTTGCTGGGCAGCTGAACCCCACCACAACCGCTCTCTCGCTCCCCCTCCTCAGAGGAGGGGAAGAAGAAACAAGTTTGAGTGCACATGCACATCTACCCAGACCAAAGGAATCAAATTGCAATCCCAAGCAAACATAAAAAGTGTTCAAGTTTAGAATTGCAATAGATTCTAAAAAGTTTCCAATTGCTTTTGTTGATTATTTCTCTTAATGTGACACGATGACATATTTTAAGCAGAGATTAGCACACAGATGCCAGTATGACTCTTCAGCACACCCAAGGACTAAACTACACAGACCAAGAACTGAAGAAATCAGCTCTACAATCAGTGGTAGCTCAAGTATCAGCCAATACATTAGAAATTAGTAGAGCTTGAAACAACTGGCTGATAATAAAATCCAAACAAAAATATTCAACTTCAAATCATCAAGAACAGAAAAAAAACAGAACAAAAGTGTGTTTACCAGCAGCTCCTGGGATTATCCTTTCTGGGTAGAGATCTGTCAAGAAGAGGCTGTTTATTAATGTAGATTTTCCCAATCCAGATTCACCTGTGATTCAATTTACAGATAAAGTCAATATATTTGCATGATTAATCTCCATTGTATCCAGAAAGTTTCATCTGACTGTATATTTTTTCATGTCAAATCTATATTTTTTTGCCATTTAAACATTTACAGCTCATTAATACAACTTAGAATTTTGTATTAGAAAAAAATTGTACAGCAATGTTGAATTACAATTTATTCATCTCAACGTTACAATACACTTTCTCAGAGTTTTCAGAGATGATTTGTAATTAAAACTTCTAGGCAAGTGGAATTCTGATCATTTTAAAATTAGACTTTAATTTCCCATATCACGTGTCCTGATTTTTTTAAGGTAAGCTTTTCTGCTAGCACTCCAGAATATCGTACACACTGAGAAGCTGGGCCTTGTCTAGGCCATATCATCAATTTAAACAATGAAAGAGGTTGTTACTGAGCTTTTGCAAAGATCACCTTCATAAAGTGTGATTTATTCCCACTTTTTGTACTAATAGGGAAAAAAATGAGGGGAAAGGAACATGATATGACTGCTGAGTATGCACAAAGTAATTTTTAACTGATTAAATTGGGGTTTACCAAAGCGTACCAGATACGTTTTTCTTCCGGAGTTACTGACTGAGCCATCAGAAAAGTTCAAAAGCTAAGTAATTAGCTAAATACCAAGAACTAAATCAGAAAAAATGTCAGCATAAAGAAGACCAGCAACTCAAACTGCTCAGTACATGAATTCACTGAACAAATTATTCTTTGAGAATAAAAAAGTAAAAATGGAGAGTGCTACTTGATCCCTCTAAGCAACAAAGTCTGTTCTGTAACAGCAGCCTGAGAAAAATAACTGAACAGAAACAACAAAAAAGAATTCTTTTTTAAATAAAGATTTGACTAGAAGATGCTGTTTTGTGATGCCTTATAGAACACATCTCTCAAGATAAGATTTTACCAGTGCAGCCTTCACCAGTGAAAGAGACATGCAGCCAGAGTAATTCAACACTCGCATGGCATCATTTCAGCAAAACCAAGAAAACTTCAATTTCAACCAGTGACGCACTACTTATTTTCATCCTGGGTAAATATTACGTCTAAACCAAATCAGTTTTCATTGCCTCTGTAAAAAATGAACGAAACAGCATCTATTGTAACTCCTGGCCCCAGCAGTTAGAGTTGAGTGACTCTCAAGTGAAAGAACTGTTTAGATGAAGCCATATCTTAATAATCAGAATAAACATGCAATTGTTAATAAATACAAGTGGTTATGATTTCTTCAGATGCAACAGGGACAAGCAAACAAATTGTTATAAACTCCAGCTTATTTTTTCCCCAACCATGACAAACAATACTTGAAATAATAACGTGAAGAAAAAGCATTGATCAAGACACTGTCAGTCCAGAAAGCCTAAAAACAAAACAGGCAAAACATTTCCCTGATCAGAAAATGAGAAATACAGTTAGTGGAGAACTACAGTTCAATACAGACATTGTGATACAGCCCACAAGAGAATATACTTAAACCCCATACATATTTCAAGAGAAAGAATTCACATTCCAAACTGCTGAAATAATCAACAACTTAAAGCACAGTTTATTTTGTCTTAACTTCCATCAACTGCCTCCCTCTACTAGTGTATCTCAAAATATCACTCCATATTTTCAATGAAGTTACTTTTCTGCAAGTTCTCTTGCTGCAGTTTTCATTTATCCCTTAGAACAGCGGCAGGCAGTGACTACAGAGTTCGATTTTACTCTGAGACATGGTGGGGTTAATTGCCTTTCTGTTACTCTGACACCATGTCATTTTCCCACAAGTTTCTGTTCTACAAAAGAGCAGAAACAGCTGTATGGTCTATATAATTTTGCACAGCTTTCTGCAAGAATTGTTTTAGATAGCCCTATTTGTGATGCATCTGAAAGAGCTCTGGATATTAAGCACACCCTTGTTTGGCAGACCTAGGATCACAGAACAGTGAATTCCAAAGAGTGACAGCAGATACCAGGATTTCCAACATCTAAAGGCTGGCTTTACCCTTAGATTTTATAAGGTATCCATTATGATACTATCCTAGGCAAATCCAACAGAGCTAAAATGAAATGACTCCCAACAATTAAAAGGCATTTAGCAAGCAGTGTAACTTAATTTCCCTATGTCCTTGTTCCCTCTTCCCTCTCCTCCCTCACCCCAGGTAACAGGAAACAACTGCCATAAAATTCTAGGAAGCCGAAAACAAGGGCCAGTGCTGTCCAACACTGCACTGTTGAAGAGATAAATGGGGCAAAAGCAAGGCTAGGGCTGTCATTTGGCAAAACTAATGACAGGTTTGAGGACAGATTCTTCCTATAACTACTGGAATCCAAAACAATTAAGAACTTAAACACCTACTATCACGTACCGACTCACCTCTCCTGCTCATTTCCACAGTGATGTCCCCTTGGACAAATCTAGCACATGCAAATGGGCTTTACTTCTTATGAAGACATAAAAAAGAATCTGACTGCAAACAACTCTATTAGGATACTTCTGTCTTCAAGGTGAAAATTAGAGTTTAAACACCAAGTTCTGGAGTTACAGTGCCCAAGCAATAAGAAATATAGATTCAGGAAAAACACAAAGCCTGATTTGTGAAGCCTACTTAATCTGCAAAAATATCACTGACTTTTGAGAGCATTGATCAGAGTCTTTCTGCAGATGCAGATTTCTCTTCCCATTCCTAAGATCAACATAGATTGTCAATGAAATACCTAATAGAATTACACTTTAAATTTTAACTACTAACAGACAATCAGTATCAATTTGAAAAGTAAAACCTCACATCAAACCAACTAAATTAATTCTCATTTTTCTCTTACAAAAAGATTCAGAAGGGGTGGAAAGACCAGAGTTTGGATTCTCTTGAACTTTATGGCAAATAGTTTAAATAGTCTCCTTGATACCATTTGCTTAATAAAAAAAAAGCAAGCAAACAAAGCATCTATTCAAGTTCACTTTTAAGCTAAATTTTAAATGGAATGCTTGAACCCTGTAAGACAAAACAAAATTTCTTCACCACATCCACAAGATTATTAACATATTCAAACACAGTTTGTAACATGGAAAACAACTGATGCATGAATTAATAAACTATAAAAGAAAGTTAAATGCTGCAGTCCAGAAGAGCTTTCTGATGCTAGCCGATGCCTTACAATAGTAGAAACAATATTCACTTTAACTCCACACTCTACATAAGCAAGAATTTGTTGTGAGGAAGACTATGAAACATTTTCTTACCAACCACCATAAGAGTAAATTCAAAGCCTTTCTTCACAGACTTCCGATGAACCTGATTGGGAAGGTTGGCAAACCCAACATAGCCAGGGGTTTCCGGATTGGTAAACTGAGCAGGCTGTTGCTAAAAATAAAATAAAATAAGACAATAACAAAAAGCCATACAAGATATACTTGTTTGGTAAGTGATCTCCTCAGCTATTTCAAATGCAATAAACCGGAAAAGGAAGCGTGGAAAATCAGTAAAAATCAGTTTTGTATCTCATTTAGCTCTCAGTTCTGCCTTCGACTGTTCTCACTAGAACTTCTTAAGAAACAGAAAATAAAGTCAATCCCATTGATAAGACGATGGGATATGGGATTCCTCGCCCATCATTTAACACTTGAAATCATTCAAAACTATGTGACGTACAGAGAGTAAACTAGATGCTTTTTCCTGTTATTCAATAGTTTCACAATGAAGTATAGAACAACTGCCTTCAACTAAAGCTTAGAAAAAAATGTTTCATTTACTCTTGTTTACCCTCATTCAGTCAAGATCACCTCAAGTAAAAAAAAAAAAAAAAAGGTTTATTTATTGAAGTACTGTTAATCACAGTCTTCTTAAATGATGCCTTCACACCCATTTAAAATAAAAATGCTTGTGCGTGAGGCATATGCACTAAAATAAGTATGACTTTTACTAATCTGGTTTTTGGCACTTATGAAGAGATAGTCATCTGCTGGAAGACCTCATTAGAGATCTCTTTCAAAAGGAAATGAAAATTATACAAGTGTGATTCAAATGCCCTCTACTACAAATACCATAGAGAAATCTTTAGATCTGTTAGTTTCCCTCTTCAAATATATTATTTGAGTACCTTTTATCATTCATTTCACTCCAATAAACTAACGTAAATGTTTTAACCTGTTATACCAAACACAAGACCAAGAATTAGTTGAATCTCAGCTTTTTTTTTTTATATATACATGTTACTGCACTTTCAGGGAGCATTTTCCTGATCAGTTGACTATATGAAGAAATAAATACGTTACCAATAAGTTAAATACAAGAACATCCTTCTCTGAAATTATTTCTGCTCAAAACACAGCAGAAGGATGGAAGTTTCAGTGAAAATGTTAACAGGGAACTTCTATACAAACCCATGAGCAAAATTAAATCCTTCCAGGAGCATTAGTTAACTACAGAGTTTCATGCTCAATGTAGAAAATTGCTTTAATATGTATATTATCTAACTCAATAACTCGCTATTGTCTTCTAAATGTGAATTCTCTCTCACTTGTGAGCTGTAAATTTACCTTACACAGGCCCACCAAAGACAAAGTAATGGTTAAACAGTCTGTGTCTGTAGGTAATTTTTTAAAAACAAAATATACATTCTGCATTGTTGCATATGAAGGCAAAAATGTTATTCTTACCTTAGACATTTTTATGGAATGTCAGGAATGAATCTGAAAACAAAACAAAAAATGTATTCCAGATTATTAAAAATCGCATGAGGAGAAAAAAAAACAAACTAATATCCACTTTGAATGCTAAATTAGGAAACGAGCATCCTTGAATAAACATGGACATTTTGAAACAGTGCAAATCACTTCTCACAGAGGAAAAATATTTGAATCTTCAGTATTAACAAGGAGCAGAATTGTCAGCAAATATTAGGCAGTTTATTCCCATCAGCAGACAATACATTCAAGCAACATTAACATGGCAACATTAATGTATGACAAACCATACTGAAGCCTGAAAAAGAAAAGTTCACATCCCTTCCAGAAACTAACCAAAATATGCTAAAAGGCATATTACCACTTACAGGAAATATGTTTTTTTTTTTTCAAAGCTCAAAAAAAAAACAACAAAACCCTCACACAGTTTTTTTTTTCTTTTTAAACTTCCCCCCCTCGCCATTTCCTTTCATGCTTGAGTGTTCTGTAAAGAGTTGATGGCTTCAAAAGGAAACGTTTTCTCCTCCTCTTTGGTCTAGATGCTTGCAAACTCAGTCATCCATTTTAACTTTTGCTGCCAAGTTCAGATTTTTGCACACAGCTCTGTCACACAGGGATACAAAGCACAGGGGAAAAAAAGAAACCTCTCATTTGACACCTCTGTGCAATAATGTCTTGTAACCAAGACCTGCCAACACCAGTGGACTTCTGTCAGGCTAACTTGCATCATTTCAAGAGATAATATCATTCACTACAATAATCTAAAAGTGTCAACACGAGCAGGACCCTTGTCAGATGAGTGCTCCAGGTCCCCTTTCTGGTTCCTCCTCTGCCTCACCCTCTTTAACCAAAAAGGGATCTGTTCCCACGCGCAGAGCCCACGTAGCAGAGCTGCCTCTTATCTGGAGGACTCCAGCTCTCATTGTGTGGGCAGGAAGCTATCGCCATCTGACTCCTTCCACTGCCCCACTGCAGCACGCTCGCCCTTCGCACCTCTCAGCACGGAGCGAAAGCCGTGCAGCTCGCTTCTCAGGTGAAATTTCACTCTAAAAATAAAAACTACTGCCTGCAAGGCCAGGAATTCCCCCGGTAAGCCGACGTGCGAGCAGCCAAACCTCCTGCAGCCGAAGATGCTCCTCGTGAGGCTTCTCCCCGCGGGCGGGCCTGGGACGCCGCGGGTCCCTGCGGAGCTCCCCACAGCCGCCGGGGGAACCCCACGCTCAGGATCCGATGCTGCAAGCGAGGATTTTCTGAATCTACCCAATTTCAGCGCCGTGGCTCTGCGGGGGGGGACTCTGCCACCGGGCCTCGAGCACGGCGCCCCCTCACGGAGCCCCCTCAGCCCCCTCTCCCCTCAGCGCCCCTCAGCTCACCTCAGCCACCGGCCCCGCCAACCGCCCGCCGCGCGCGCAGCCCCTGAGGCAGGGCGGGAAGCAGAGAGAGGCGCCACTGCCCCGCCCGCCCTATTTAAGCCCCGCCCCCCTTTAAGCCCCGCCTATCTCTCCTTAAGCCCCGCCCCTAAGGAGGTGCCGGCCAAAGCGCGGAGCCGCGGGCCCCTCCCCTCCCGTGCGCATGCGCCCGCCCCGTTCCCATAGCAACCGGGCGGGCAAGGGCCGCGGGGCGGGGCCGGCTGTGTGCGGGTAGGTCACGCGAGTCCCTCTTCTTCCCCAAGATGGCGGCCGGCCGCTCGGCCTCGTACCCAGCATAGGCTTCGCCGCGGGCCTACTAGAGGTAACGGCGGCTCGCGGCGGCGCCCGACGGCACTGGGAAGGGAGGGAGGTGCGGGTGGGGGGCGCCGCGGGTACGCGGGGCGAGGCAGCGGGCCCGGCTTGGCGGCCGGGCGGGCTCCGCCGCCTCCGACAAGATGGCGGCAGCAGAGAGGCGGGCGCGGGGGGCGGCATGTCTAGCGGGCGCCCGGCTCTGCTCTATGGTCCCGGCCTTCCCCATTGGCTCGGGGCGGGTCACGTGTGGCCACCTGCCCCCCTCCAGGGCCGCTCTACCCCCTCCGTACCATAGAGATGGGGCTGGGAGTCCGCCCCCGCCGCTTGAGGTTGGGGGAGGGGGGGGGCACGAAACGTGAGGGGCCGGGTGCGGGCTGCGGCGCTGAGGGGGCCGGGGCCGCCTCGGGTGGAGCCGGGGGGCAGAGCCCGAGGTCCCTGGGGCTGCTTGGGCGGCTCTAAAATGGCTCTCGGCGGGATAAGGGCTGGCTGCAGCCCACCCATAACCGATGAGCCGAGCAAGGCCCCCGAATTTACAGCTCTGGTTGAGAGTTTGTGTGCGGATTCGCAGTGTTCTGGCTGGGAATTAAAACTGAGGGGCGTCTGCAGCGCCAAGGGGTTCGAGGGAGTCGTTTCTTTTCTGGTTGTATTGTGTAACGAGAGAAAAATCTACGCGTTGATATGCGTTGTGTTGCCTGACTGCGGATCTTCTCTTTAGTAAGGCAAGGGAAGCGGTGGCCCAGAGGATTAGAGGCTCCGTTTCCCATGTTGTTGTTACCTGAATGCTGCGAAATTCATGTTAGTTAAAATAGTTTCACAGATGGTATAATGGCTTTTTCTTTTTTCCTCCGTTCCAGTCTGGAAACTGGTGGTCCAGGCATAGTTTCATAGGTGAATTGGGTATTCCTCCCTCTGGTACAGGAATATCCATTAGAAGAAGGGCAGGAAATGAAACAGTAATGGAATCTGTAGTTCTGTGTCTGTCAGAGCCCTGTATCTCCAGCCCTTTGTTTTTATTTGTAGCGCAGCCCATGCTAAAGGCAAGGCCAACCAGATACTCCCCCCACCAAAAAAAATAATAAATAAATAATAATAATAATAATAAAAACCCTTTTCCTTCCAAAACATCCCACAGAGGTGTAGTTTCTCGTGGCTCAGAATGACAGGCACAGGAAAAGCTCTCTCTAGACATGGAGGTAACAATATCTGCAGGCCTGTAATGGCAGGGCTGGAAGAGGTGTTGCAACTCTAATTTGAGCTTTGCCTCCCCTTATAGACACGGTAAGCCTGGATCATTCTCCAGAGTCACTTTCCTGAATGTTTTCTAAGAAGCAGTTAAGGAAGGTTGCTCCTTTTGTAAATTGTTCCAGCGTTTTCCTCCTGATAGTGTGGCAGAGAATCTTTCCCTTCCCTTGGAGCACAGCAGCCTGTTCAGCTGGTGCGGGTGCAGGTAGGATCGTGCTGCTGTGTTTGGGATTTCCCCCAGCGTGCCAGTGCTGTGGGCAGAGCAGGCAGTGGTGCTGAGACCAGGCCACAGAGTTCAGAGTGGATGTGGTGTGTGGCTGAAACAGGCAGTCACTGGGACTGGCAGGGCATCTGGGTTTTCTGCGTGGTATAGGGTTTCTATGAAAACCTTATTTCTATGATTTTTAAGAAGCCACGCAGCAATGGCTGAACTTTCTGGTTGGGTTCAGGAATCTACAGAAGGAAATCTTCAGGTTCCTACTATGTACGCTTGTAAAATGAGCCTTGAAGTGAAAGAGGAAGACTCTAGCAAGTGTCCTCATGCTTAGAAACTGGCAAGCAGTAAAAACGGGGTCTGGAATCTGCCTTTAGGCTTTCCTGGCGGTCAGAGAGAAGTTACAGACCCATCGGTCTCATTCTGAGCAGAAGCAGGAACTGAGCGTGGTCTGGCAGGACATCACTGAGAAACGCCAGCCTGTTAGCACCCTGTGGATCCCACGCAGTCGGAGCCTACTCTCTGGACGTGCCCCTCGTGGCCGTGCTCTCGTGGTGTTGCCGAAGACGTGCACTGCTGAAGGAGTTGCAACAGGGCTTTTTAAAGTGGGCTGGGGAAGGCATGCTCACCGGGGTGTAACGAGTCTAACTTGTCCAAGAGCATGTTCCTGGGAGGCCCAGAGCCCATAAAACTTTTGCAACATGGGCCTGTGCAAGAATTAAGTAGGTGTTGATTGTATTAAAATACCAGAACAGATAAAGAAGGGATGTGAAGGAAAACCCAGCTGCAGTATTAGGCTGCCCGTGGTCGTCTTCCTGATTGCCTTAACCTTGAAAGAAGAGAGCATTCGGTTGGATCGTGTAGTGCGGCGCTGTTAGGTGGTGGCTGCTTGTTTTCTGTCTGTTTTTTTGGGGGGGCCTTGGTCTAGAAGCTATTCCAGTGGGGCCCATGCTCGTGGGAGGCGGTGGCGGTTCTCGTGGGCAGCAAGGCTCCGCGGGGAAGGCAGGGCCCGGGCCGGTAGGGCCTGCTAGGAGGGACTGGGGGGGAGCTGGGGAGAGACCCAGAGCTGTTCTCATAACCTGGCGGGGTCGTGTGAGGCTGCTACTTGCAGCAGGAGCTCAGTGTCCCAAGTCAGGGGTGGTTTCAAGAGCTCTTCTCATTTTCGTTTCAGAAATTACTAGTTTTAGAAGAAAATTTTTGGGTTACGGTGTTACCCTGGATGGACTTAGACCTAAGAGAATTTGTCTTGTAGCTTTATTTAGCCGTCCTTTAGCTTTAAAAGGAGAACTGTTTACATCCTAAAAATCTGCTGGTAGAATCTTGTGAGTTATATTGCCATCGTAAATGGAAAAAGCCTGCGTGCTTCAGAATTGCAGTGACCTTTTTCCCCCATCTTCCTTCTATGCACTAACGCGGCCCTGTAGCTCTCGTGGTGTGACTTCAGTGGAAGAGAATCTCACATTCTGAAGGGAGGCAGGTTGAAAAGAGATGTATCAATAAACAAGGAGGAAAAGTTCTGGCCAAAGCGGGGGGAAAAGCTTCTTTATTTAGAATATTGTATGTGTATAGAAGTCTCTGGCTTGCTGGAAGATTTATCTGCTTAAGGTTTTAATTCTAACAAGGGAAAGTAGTTGGGCTAAGATAAGTGTTCTGGGTTTATTTTGTCTTGTGTGAAACTTATCTATGTTGAAGCTGAAGCAGTGCTTTTTTCCTTCGTTTAGGTGATCTTTGTTGTTTCACCGTGCAGGTATTTTCCCAGTCTCTCAGAAATAGGAGCCTTCTTTCTAGCAGCTATTGTTTTATGCATATTGTTGTCTTTGAACTTGCTGGTAGACATCGCTCATCTCGTGACTGCTTCGACTTTGTTGATTCTCACATCTGGCAGATGTTTCGAGTCTTGAAGATAGCTACTCCTGTTTTGCAAACTATGAGTAGGTATCTTAGCGTGTAAGTAACGAATACGTTCCTGCCTCCTGGTGCTGATCTGCTGACTTGAGTTGACTCGGGAAACATTTGGGGTTGAACTAGACACGCTGAAACTTTGTAGCTGTGTGTTTTGGACAGGGTTAAATAGGTTTCTCCTGCAAAGAAGGCAGGGAGCGTGTGGCGATGTGTGCCTGTGAGCATCCAAACGCCGTTCAGATTTCTGCCCGCTGTCTTAACGCAAAATGGCAGTGGTGTGTAGAGGAGGCAGGAGGAGAGACGAAGAACCTGGTGGCAGACCTGACATCGCAGCAGTTCTCCTTTCTAACTGAGGGAGGATGGAGTCTCTTCTACAGCATTTTTGGCAGCCGCCAGTCTCGGGAAGAAACCTCTGCCCGGCAGGAGCAGCGCACGAGCCCTGTGCCAGGCTGGAGCGACGTCGGGAGGTTGCTGAGCGTGGCAGTGGCTGCGGCCCTGCTGGGGCAGCCACACCGGGAGCACGATGCCCCTGAGTGGCAGCAGCTGGGGCAGGGAGCTGCGGCCAGCTGGAGCCTCGAAAGAGGTGCTTGCAAAGCAGCTGGCAGGAGAAACAGGGAGAAAGCAGAGAAGAAGATGGACCGCAAAAAGGGGGTGGTTGGAGGAAACCTTAATGAGTTTAACTGCAATGGAAAAATGGCACTGCGAGAAGGGAAGGGATTGGCTCGGTGGCTGTAAGATACCAAGAAATGATGATTCATAGGAAAAAATCTGCCTCTGAGAGGATTGAATAGCACAGTAATATTCATGCAACCTCCCTTAAACGACACTCTTTAATTTAATTGTAAAGTAAAATGGATTTATTTGTTGACGCAAAATGGAAGTGGTACCAGATCCTGCTACACCCAGCAGCATAGAGTCTGGAACTGTTTTCCAGCATCAGTTTTGTTGTCTTTTCTAAAGATTTTACACTAATGGGAAAGAACCATTTGGGAAATGCTTGGGGGTGGAACTGATGGATGTGTTTGTTGCTAATGGGGGCTGGGGATGACAGCCACAGAGAACTCCTCAAGTGCCCTGCATGTGAACAGAAGTCATAAATGTGGGTGATTCTGGTAAAAACCGTCCATACCTGTAACGTGTACAGCACACCCTCGTCTGCACAACAAGTACCTGGGAATGAACCCTTCTGGAAGGGAGTGCTGATACCCTGACAACTGATACTGGCGGGCTGTGGCTCTGTGCCTGGTGATCCCGTGTCCCAGCACCTAACTCCCCCTGAAGGAGGAGAGGCTGGGAGCCGGGCAGTATTTTGGCTGTTACCGCTCAGCTCGGAGGTGGCCAGACCCAGCCTTTTCCATGCGTGGAGCTCGTAATTCCTTGGTGATGGTCTCAGTCAAAGTCCACAGAAGAGCTGCCTGACCCACGCAGCGCACTCAGACTTTAAAGGAAGGTCACTGGTATCGTATCTCATCGTAAATATAAAGCAGATGCAGCGAGCTTTCGTAAAGCTAACCTCTGGCAGATATTTCATCAGGGACCAGCTGCCTGGAAGAACCATCTTGCATCATTCAGATGTCAGCCTTGGTCTAGGGTATTGGCACGTAGCAGGGGCATCACTCTGTCCCTTTACCCCCACGTCAGCTAGTTTTGGTGGACTGTTTCTTCACACTGTTTTTTGTGGTGGTTTGTCTGAAAAATCCCTGAAGGCCTCTTTGAGAGGAGCACTGAGTCCCCGGACACCCAGTGCTCGGTGCAGGTGCAGCCACCTGCAGCAGGGCCTCTCGCTGTTTCTCTTCCTGTTTCTGGTCCCCTGCCCCTGGCTGTCCCCATGTGTCTGGTACTGGGGATTAAACAGGACAAAGCCTGGGGCAGGGACATCGGGCATGGGGTGGACACCCAGTTTGGGTCAGGAAAATGGAAGTAAAGAAGGGTCAGAGCTGCTGCCGGGAAGATGGCCCTGTTGGAAGGGATGGGGCAAAGCCAGAGAAAAGCCCCAGTGGGGTGAGAGGCCGGGAGCTCCCGAAATGGGGCCGTTGCTGCTCGTCCCAGGGTTCGAGTCTCCCCAGAGGTGCTGGAGGCAGTGCAGGCTGCCTGAGCTCCTTGCCCCTCCCTTCTCAGCTGGAGCCCGACCCTGGCAGTTTCCATTGCACAGCAGAAAGTAAGTTTGCTGTTATCTCTGTTCAGGTGATAAAGGGGAACGTAAACCTTGCGTCGGAGCAGCTGGAAGGAAAGCCGAGGAGGACAGCTCGGAGAGCAGGCAGGGTGTGAGAGGGAGGGCGGCAGGTGTTAGGGTTGGCCTGTTGCTGTATGTGCTGGTGTTTCAAAATTAACGCCTTAGTGCTTGCTGCAGCCTGCTGGGATGTAGGTGCCTGGTCATGCAGGGACCCTTGGCATCTCTGGAGAAGCTCTGCTTTGTAAATATGTGACTCTGCTTGAAAGTAGAGCTGGTTACATAGCACTGAGGAAACTGGAGTCCTACACCCGCTCTTACAAACAGTGTCATGAAATTGAAACGTTGACTTGACGGCTCTGGTTGTGATGGAGCTGTGGCTCAAAATGAGATCAAACACAGTACCCAGCGGGAAAAGTATCTGGAGACATCTCGAAGTTCTTGGAAGAAATGTTAAACCTTTGATTTCTCTCTGCAGCCTCGCGCTGCTCATCCAGCAGAGACAGCAGCGGCGTGTGGGTGGAGGACTGCACGGCATCAAGTGTCAAAGCAAAAAAAAAGGTGCCTAAAACAGCACACGTGCCCTGCCAGCTCCAACCCAAAGATGAGCAGGGTGGGACTGGAACTGGTTCAGTTATCAGAAGGTGTTTTAAGTGTAAAATAATACTTTTCTCAACAATTGAGGGATATAGCTTCACTCGGTTCCTGCTGTCTCTCTTCTTTCATAGCAGGCTTAGAGTGGCCTTGCAGTTTTGGAAGGGAAGACCGTGGGTTTTTTCCCTGTCAGTTCAGATCACCGTGATGTAATTCTCTCTAACTCACCAAGAGCCTTTTGCTTGGCCTGGTGGAGATTAGGAATTAGCGCTTGGCTGTGGATATGCTGAGCCCCTGTTGCATGCGCTATGAATAGGACAAAGGGAGGTTATGCTTAAATAGGGTCTTGTCACAGCTTTCCAAAAGTGGCAGTTAAAATCAGGTATTTACTTCATTGTTTTTTCGCAGGGATTGCTGCCAAATGGAAGATATTTTGGGTTCCTTCCCTCTCCAGACAAATCGCTAGCCTCCCTGCAAGTTTGCTTGATTTTTAGTAGTTCTTCTAAGGTTTGCTCCCGTCACAGTAACACTGGCTTTTGTGGGTCGTGTTTTCAAACTGTTGATTGTAACCTGATGGTAGAAATAAAGAGGAAAATCTTCAAAGTAAGCGTCGTGCAAAGCCACATGACTTGGGGAGCTGGAACTCCGGGGAAAAAAATACCAGAGCACGTGGAAAGTTTATAGAAATGGAGCTGCAGCATTCCCTGAAGTCTCCGTTGTCCAATAGACATCAGTAACTGAGGAATCTTTAAAATCTGTCAAGGGGCCAGGAATAAACCTGCTTAGGTTTTTCTGTATAATATCTGGAATCAAAGGAGCTAAGTGAGGTATAAAGACTTGCCTCTTGTTTAGTTTGCCGTTTTTCTTATCTTTTTTTCTTTTGCTTTATCTCCTTACCTAGCAGAGTCTCTGTGAAAGGAAGTGGTGGTCACCGTTAGAAACTGCTGCAGGCAGCTCCTCAGATTCTGGCCTGCAGAACAGCTGCTCACGAGTACCTCTGGGAGCAGAGCAGGGAAACCACTGGCACCTCTAAGCGAAGGGACACTGGCAACTTCACGTTGTCTAATTAGGTGATGAGTACTGCAAAAAAATGGGGAGGGGGGGGAGTTCAGGCCTTGCAAGTGCCTTGCTTTTCCAAGCTATGTGATACGTAGTGCATGAGAGCTTCTGGCAACGTCTCTTAAAAAAAAAAAAAAAAAAATGCCACGTGTTCATTTTATATTACAATTGTCGGGGAGAGGGAGCGAGGGACTCTGAGAAGGTAAACAAAAGAAGTCCAACCTGGTAGCTGAAGGAGGGTGAAGTGAAAGTTTCCTTTTGAAGAGCAGACAGAAAATAGCGCGTGCTTTGTTCTGCAGCATCTCTGCAATCCGCACTCGTTGGCTCGCTGTGATATTTAACCACAAGTGTTCAAACAGGCCTTGGGAAGTAGCTCTCAGCTAATTACCAGTGGCAGATTTCTCTTCGGTGCAGGTTGAGCAGGGACCAGCAGTGCCGCAGCAGCCGTCTGAAGGCACCTGTGTCAGATGAGCACGCAGTGGTAATTTTTTAAATGAAAAATCATGTTCAGGTAATAACATGCTTCGTGTTCAGCATAAGCAGTTTGCCCAGGACATTTGTGCAGCTTTGGAGCCCTCATCACCCTGGTGTGGCCCTGCTGGGAGCAGAAGGCTGGGCTATACACCAGGGCCCCAGACCTCCAGCTGAATTTTGAAGCTCTGAATTTCTGTGACTTCTTCCTGTTCCACCACCCTGTCCAGGCTGCCTGTCAGGGAACTTGGTTTCCAACTCGCTTCCCAGTCTTTGAGTCAAGTCAGTGTTTTGTTTTGCTTTACTGTAAAGCTGTAAGGCAGCACAGGAAGATGCTTCCTTTCACTTTGTCCCTCGTGTTTAAACTGCTTTCTGGATCTCCAAGGCAGAAGACCTGAAGTTTGCCTCTACTCTGACAAACTTTTCAATGACTAGATTTGCTCTAACTGCCTCTGAAGCACAGGTAGGAAATCCACCTCAGTCATTCTTGGTCTGAGTGTATTACTTCTCTGTTAAATTCCCAGATTTCTCTCCCAGTCTCTGTGGAAGAACTGCCTCTGACCTTTTGCGTGGATTTGGATTGATTTTATTAAACTGTCCATTGACTTTCTTCCTCATCTCTGAAATGGCATTTGTTTTGTCATAGCACCCGGTATCCAAGGATCACAGTGTTCTGAACAGCGTGGAACGAAATACTAACTCCACAGAGTAAATCAAGACCCCTGGGTGTGTACAGCCAGGGCGATTGGGAGAATTTCACCACAGCAGAGCGGTACCAAAACGAACAGTGGAGCTCAAGTCTCCTGATGGTTTGTCAATGTTAACCACCACATCCAGTTGCCCCACAGTATTCCAGTGTAAGAGATGCGTGCCTCCCCCTGAACTCCAAGCTTTTTCTCTCGCTGTGGTCAGAGGGTGTTGAAGGTACTCGTTCATACTGGAACCCTGCCTATAGCACTGAGTTGCTCCTCTTCTTCTCCCAGAATAATCTATTTTGCTTGTCCCCATTTTATAGAGCGCCCTGCGATCGTTTAGGAGAGGCAGCATATATATTGTTTGCTAGCTGATGGTTGCATAATTTTATTGTCAGAGTGCCCAGGAAATAAATAAGTCATTAACAACCATTTTGGCCTGAGCGGCCTGCTGAGGTTAGTCACCTTCCTTCAGTGGCTGCTCAGCCCCTGTGTGCAGGGAGAGGATCGCCCTCTATAAACAAGATGGATTTACCAAGAGAGGCAAATGATGTCGTGCTCCCCTGGGACCCCTTATTTATACCACCTGGGTTACGTGAGACAAACACATGCAGTCGCTCTGTGCCTTCCACCCCTCTCCCTCAGTCACAGTGGAGTTGGGATTAGTGTATGGGCTCAGGTAGACTTTTATTTTCTACTTGGGTATTTACAGTGGGCCTCTGAAGATGGTGAGGTTGCCTTAGGTACAGAATTAGGGCAGAATTTGGCCCACAGAATCCCTGCTGACTGGTAATGGTGTATGACTGAGGAAAAGAGGTGCCCAACTTGAACGCCTCTGGCATTTTCCTTCCTTGTGGCAAATAAAATCTGGTTTGAAAGCCACTGAGAGACACATAATGCGGACTCACTTTCAGTCAGTGTTTTATGATGATTTCTCCTCGTTCTCATGATGGAAGGATCTATATAACTTGACCCTTCTCTTCAGAGTTCTCCTGTAGAAATAAAAAACCATCCCATTGGAAGGGGAGGCCATAGCGATAGCTTCAGAGCTGAGCAGCAGATCTTGCTTTCTTTGGCTGAGACCCGAAGTGCTCTCTGGCATACGAGTGCCCTGTGTCCTGAATCCTCTTCCACCATGTTTTGTTATTGTTTTTTATATTCTAATTGCTTCCTTATCCCATTCTTCCCCCAGCCTGTCTTCTGTCATGCCGCTGGTGAGGGATGTGCCAAAGTGGATATTCCCAGGGGAAGTTCTTTTGTGGTGTTCTGTGACTTGTGTGTGTGTGGGATGAGCACCCAGGGTATGAAAAGGGTGCTTATTTGTACAGTTCTAGAAATCTGGAGTTATATTTAACAGGAAATAAAGTCACAGTGCGCACTTTGGAGCATGCTTTGGTTGCTTTCCAAATAAGGCTGGCAGTTTCTGGAAGGAAAAAGGGATAACAACAAAATATAAGAACAGGCTGGGAGAAATCCTTTGCGAAATCCCAGCTCAGCTGAGGGTGCATGTACCAGCAAAGCCCAACCTTGTTGTAGTCTTTGCTCCAGTGGTTTAAGGAGCTGAAAGTTTCCTCCTCCCTTCCCAAAGAGTCCTGGAGTCACTATGGAAAGCTGCTTAGTTCCTCAGCCTTGGCTTTCACACCGAACGTGTTTAGGGCTTGTTTTTGGAACCCATGTTCGTCAGTGTTAAGTTTATCTCTGTTTGAGTTTCATATTTCCACCAGTCCAATTTTTGTGTCCTCCCTCTCCCTCTGACTGGTGATATGAGCTGCCAATTTGATAAGCTGTGGAAACGGTGGATTGCCCAAGCCTTCAGCCTTGCTGTCGCACGTTGGTGTTCTTTTCTAGGAGGCTTCCTTCTTGCAGGTGGAGAAACCAGGGTCTGTTTTAGTGCTGCTGAAGCACGCTAGGAGCAGGGGGGCAGGTTGGTGTTTGTCAAGGTGTTGGGTACCTTTTTCTGTCTTCCCTCCCCTCAGCTACCAAACCCAGCACTTGGAGGTGAGTTGCCAGTTGTGGGCACGTAGCCCAAGAGGTGCTGAGCAGCCTCTGTAGACCTCACCCTGCCTGTGCCGAGTCCCTCACTGGGCACGGTGGGATGCTGGTGGAAGGGGCATCGAGTCGAAATGGGCTTTGCAGCATCCTTTGAATGTGGGTTCATCCACGCACAGGACACTTGGTGGATGCGGGAGGAAAGGTGGGGTCTCATCCCCGACTCTTTACCCCATGGGATGTCTCAGTCCTGTGTGGAGAGCAGCCCGGGGCAGCTGTCCTGCGGCAGCAGGGAGGCACGTGGCGAGCTGCCCTCGGCCTTGCAGTACCCTCCTGCCACTTGCAGCTGCAAATAAAGGAAGAGGCATGGAGATGTGGAAGGATATTCCCTTTTAAACAGGCTGGAGAGGGAGCTGTGACAAAAACTCACAGCTCCATAATGTTGCTGGTTGCAGGACGCCCTGCGTCCCTAGAGGACCTCCAGTACCCGTAGCTACGAGCAGCCCGTCCCCACGCAGACAGGGCCAGGTAACGAGGAGGAGCTCGGGGGCTCAGCACCGCGCTGCCTCCTGGGCTTCGCCGTGCCCAGCTGCGCGCAGTTAATTGGGCACAGCCGATTTAGGGCCGGGGCTGGGACCCCCAGGGACCCCCCAGCACCTCGGGGCCCTCCGGGAGCTGCACTGAGCCGGCTGCCAGGGCCCCGTGACGTGGCAGCGGCGGCTCTCGGCTCCCGGTACCGAGCTGCGCCTCCTCTCCCCCAACCCCACGGGGGGCACACGGGGGGTCACGACGCTTTGGGGCCGAGCCCCGACCCCTTACAGGCTACCGGGGAGCGCGGCAGCCGCCCTGCCCCCGGTGCGTGCTGGCAGCCCCCGGCCAGGCCGCGGTTCGGCCGGGCGGGAAGGGGGCAAGTCCCGCTGACGTGCGGCGCGGGGATTGGCAGCGGCCCGCCCTATATAGGCCCGGCCGAGCCCGCCCGCCGCTCTCCCCCCCGAGCGCTCCCGGTCCTTCAGCAGAGCGGGCGAGCGGGCACCGGCCGGAGTGAGTCGGGGCTGGGGAGCCGGGGGAGAGGGCTCGGGGCCGGGCTGGGCTGAGCTGAGCTGAGCGCGGGGTGGGTGAGGGGGGAGTTTTAGGGGGGTGGGTGAAAGGGGGGAGCGGGGGGCTCCGGGCTGGGGCACGGGGGGGAGGCTGGGGCCGGGGTCAGCCCTTGCGAAACGGCGCGGGGTGAACGGCCCCGGGGCTGAGCCAGCGCCTCGCCTCCCCTCCCCTCCCCTCCCGCTCGGCTCCGGCTCCTCACGTACCCATTTCTCTCCCCGTTTCTCTCCTTCTCCCCTTCCGCCACCCCTCGCGGGGGCTGCGGGGCCGCCCCGCTCCCACCCAGCGCTTCGGGCCGGTGCCGCCCCCCCCCAAATCCCCGTGTCCCCCCCTATCCGTGACAGCGGCCCCGGCCCTGTCCCTTTAAGGGCTCCGCCCCGCCCCCGGTGCCGGCAGTGCTGAGGTGGCGCTGGCGGCGCCGCCCGCCCGGCCCCGGCCTCCGCCGCTTCCCCCGGCCCTGAGGACGGGGCGCGGGGCGCGGGGCTGGCGGCGGGGGCACGGGGCGAGCCCGGGGGTGGCCGCTCCGTAACGCCCGGCCCCGAGCCCGGCCGTGCCCGGGAAGGCCTGGCCGTGCCCACGGTGGCTGCGGCAGGAAGCCGCGCTCAGGGCTCCATCCTGCCACGCAGCAGCCGGCCCGGCCGGACACATGGGGACCGCAGCCAGCTCCCGGTGACACCAACCACAGGCTCAGAACTCACCCCGAGCAGCTCAGCCCCGCTGCTGTTGGCCAGGCGCAGTCACCCCCAGGTTCAGTTCCCGTCTCTGCGCTACCGCCCAGCTCGCCATGACTGCCCACGAGGACCCGTCGGATTGGCGGCGTAACCCAAGACTTGGCTTTTTTTTTTTTTTTTTTTTTTTTTCACCCCCTACAAATATTTCCCGTGTGGTTAGGTCTGGCCCTTGCTAGAGGCTATTTTCAGGATGATTTTGTTCTCCTCGTTTCAGCGCGCTGTAAACTTCTGAAACTTCTTCGGGCGCACAAAGGCAGCGCCACGGACGGTGCGCGAAGCAGGCGGCCCAAAACCTGTTGACCCAGTCAGCTGCACGCTGCCGTGACGTAGCCGTAATCTTAGTTTCAAAACCTGCAGTGGGAAGGCGAGGAGGTGTGGGCTCCGAAGGCAGCGCCTGAGCTGCTGCTGCTCGCGTTATGTTTAAAATACCATTCTGATGGCCGCCTCCAATTTTGGCCAGGGATGAATCCCTGAGGCCTACAGTATACCAGATGTTTGGGGTTACTGGAGATGAATAACATTTGTTCTTAGCTCGCTGCATGGGTGACGAAGCAGAAATTCATGTGGGTAAATACTGCCCTTAGTTTTCTCAGTGAATATCTAGCTCTTCTCTGAGGTGTTGACTGCAAGGAAGATCTCTGCAGCTGGCGTGGACACAGTGAAACCAACAGCTGTGCCTGGAGGTTACGGCTCTCGGGCGAGCACTGTATCGGGTGTAGTTTCACTGACTTCTCATCCTTACCCTCCTCTGAGGAGCAGAACCAGGTGGTACTTCCCCAGGAGACAGAGCTTTAAGCGCATCCATGCCACGAGCGAGGCTCCAGCCAGACCTCAACAGCTGCTTGTGATGTACGGGGTGCTTCTGGCTCCTGCCCTCGGCCCTGCTTGCAGCTTGCTGTGAGGTGGTGGCACCTTGATAGCGGCGTGGTGGGCTGGAGGAGCCTACGGCTGCTTGAAGGCCTTGCCCAAATAACCTGCAGCGGATGCAGTGCCACTTCCCTCGGTTCTGTGGCAGCTCCGTCGACACACTGGTGTAGTCCCTGGTGTGAGCATGGCCAGCAGGGAGAAGCCGAGCTTTTCTCTGAGAGCAGGTGACCAGGCTGACCAGCCACCTGTACCCACGTACCAGCCGTGCAGAGGCTCTGCGTGCTGTGGAAGCTGTGCTTCAGGCGCTGTGGCTGGCTGGTAGCTGTCACCTCGCAGGAACAGGTCGTTAGGGAATTAATTGTAACATTAGCTCCATTGCTTTGATAGCAGGAGGCAGTGCAATAGGTGGAAATACCCTGTGTGGCCTTCCTTGAAGTGCAGATCTGGTTTGAATGGCCTGGTTGCATTGCTGCTCTCCTTGCTCTTTCCTCTCCTTCCCTCCTGCCTCTCTTACGTCCCCTGACAGTGTCAGCATGTAGATGATGTGAGATGCCACATCACACGCTCTGTGGTTTTGGGCAGCTTTTCTGATGTGTTGGGAGGCCAGAAATGGGAACCGTCAGCGTACCGAAAAGTGCCAGAGCTCCCTTCAGAAGCAGCAGCAGCGCAGGGTTTGCACCAGGGAGGGACCTGCAGTGCCGTGAGCAGTCAGAGGCACTGGGGTTTAGGAGACTGCAAACCCAGCAAGAGCACATGTAAGCAGTTGGAGGGTGTGGGGGTGAACTTCCGTCCATCTGACAGTGTGCAGCGTCCTGGCTTCTACGTCTTTATATTCCTGAGCACTTCTTTAACAGAGCTGCGGATCCAGATGCAGGGGATATAAAGCTCCCACCAACAGCGTCTTTTTTTCCTGGTCCCATCTTGTGGGTGCCTTTAAAGTAATCCGCGTAAATTAGTGTGGGTTTTTGCTTCCGACAGACAGAGTTAGGCCTGAAGACAGAGTTCAGTGCCTGGTGTATCATCTTATTACAATAAAAAATGAAGAGGTGGACTGGCCAGTAGCTGTGTGTGGATAGCCCTGAGCGTTTGCCTCAGTTTGCGAGGCCGTGGATGTTGATTCACCAAAGCTCCACTAAACTACATTCCTAACTTCTGACTGATGGCAGAGCTGTTGGCAGGTTTTCAGGTTGTTAGTCTCCTCTGACTAGATGTCGATGCTTGCTTGCAACCCTGAAATTTCGTGTCTGTCTTGCACATTTGTTACTAATTGACTGTGTTTTTGCCTGCTGCTGGATGGCTGCTCTTGTAGCCGGTCTGATTGAAGAGCAGCTACCCCAAGCTTCCTGTTGAGAGGTTTAAGCAGGCAGCAGCGTTGTCTGTAGCTCCAGTAAAATTTGACAGGTAAAGTATGGTGAGATGTGGCTCGATATGAGAATATTTTGGATAGGATGTAAGCTTGAAACACAGTACAGTCAGCGCTCTCTTACAGTAATGGGGGTGTTGTGTTTTCCTGTTGTCTTGGAGCAGCCACATAAATATTTTTCTTTTCTTTTTCTATAAAGCAAAAGCTGGCAGGCTGACAAACGGGCAGCTTACAGGACGGACTCTCTGGCTACTGACCATTTAGCTGGTAAGTTCCTATTTTGGGAGTGCCAAAGATCTTGCTGTTGCTAAGCATGCTTATCAGAGTGGCTTTCTGAGTGTATCCCTAAATCAGCAGCAGTTCAGACACTTAAATAAGTCATCTTTAGGAAGAGCTAGAATCCTGAGCCCTTTTCATTTTCTCTGCAGGATTAAACAGTGGTCTTGGACTGACTATCCAGACCTTCGGATACTCTTTTAAAAACTGCACGCCTTTAATAATGGATAGATTTAATTAGAGTATCCTTTAACAACTTCTGTTGTCCCCCTTTCCAGTGACCTTCTTAGGTTGCACATCCTCTCTCTTCTTAACGAGGAGCTCTGGTTTTGGTGTCCGCTGTGCTGTGAGCTCCCCTCTGGTCCAGTAAGAGAACTGGGCAGCTGTGATGGGCACTGTAGGTGCCTTGTAGCGTCTGGCTGACCAGAAGAGCATTTAGCAACACGTGCTTTGTCTTGGTGGAGTAATTTTTGTGCGTCTCAAATGGTGTTGGTAATAGTGCTGCCTCCTCCGTCTCTTCCAGTGGCATACCCGGATTGTGTGTGGGTGGGAAGTCGACAATGAGCTCCGTGGCAGTTTTGACCCAGGAGAGCTTCGCTGAACACCGCAGCGGCCTGGCTCAGCAGCAGGTGAAAGGTGAGAAAAGAGCTGAGTTCCCATCATGTACCTTTAAACACAAACGGGGTTCCTTGCTGTTACCAAGCTCACTCCAGGCATCCAGTTCACCAGAAGTGTGCAGAAATTACATTCTTCATTCCTAGTTTGGTGGCTCACCACATGTTCTGGCCTTCCACCAACGGCAGCACAGAGGTGATGCTGCACGGGGCAGAGCCAGGAGGAGGCAAGCCTCAGATCTCCACAGAGCTCTGACAGGCAATTCTGTCAGCCGTGGGAACAGCATACGTGCAACAGTGGGGCACTGGGCATCAGTGTGCTGGACTCGGTCCTTTTCTTCCTTTGCCCATCCAGGTTTTGGGGGGGATGTCAGTGTAACTGCTGACTGGCTCACTGGTGCGTTTCTGCACCCATCCTCCAGCTGCCAGCTGGCCCACTTGGCACAGCCCACCGCACAACTGAGTGGAGCATAAGGTCCCCATCCAGGCTTTCCCTGCAGTCTGCTTCTAACTATAGTGCTTCTCCCTGCCTTCCTTCTGGTGTACCTTTGTCTTATCCCCCTCAGACTTGCAGCCTTGCTCCGTTCCTTTCAGTTCTTCCTGCTCACCTTGTTATCCCTCCATTAGCTCCTCTTTACAAAGGTTGCAGAAGTGTGCTGTTTGCTGCCACCATTCACTTGCAACATTCACTTTCTGCACCCAAAGTGTCTGCTCAGACAAGGCTGATAGGTCATGGCATCTGCTGTGGTCTGTACTGTAGTGAGGTCAGTTGTGCTCCAGAGTTGGCTGTTCCACAAACACAACTGTAATAGGATTAATAGTAGTGCACACGTCCCTTGCTCTCCGTTCATAGTAGTGCCTGAACACACTTGCACCCCCTATGATGAACAGGGGCATTTCTGCCCGGAGAGCATCTCTTCACCCTGTTTATTTCACCTCAGTTACAGCTTTAAACTCTGAAGAAGAGAATGATCCTCCAACCTACAAGGAAGCCTTCCCTCCGCTCCCTGAGAAAGCACCATGTTTGGAAGCTGCCCAGGAACCCGCTGGGCCCTGGAGCAAAATCCGACCGATAAAGGCTTCTGTCATCACTCAGGTTGGTGGGAGCAGGTGCCCTATTCCCCCCAGCCCAGCCTTCCTCCAAAAATCAGGTGAAGTGAAGCTGGCTTTCCCCAGAGTGTGAACTCCTTCGTGTGTCAGATTGGCAGGCTCTTTGCTGTACGTTCTCTCAGGCTGCGAGGAGGACTCCAGCTGAGACCTAAGACCACTCTGAGGGGGGAAGGATGTGTTGGAAAACTGTTCAGAGAAAGCTCTCAGTCCCTGTTGCACAAATAGCTACCAGAGCAGGCCTGAAGGGAGGATTGCAGAATTCAAGCAACGAGCACTAATGTGTTAAAATATTCCCACCACAGCTTAGCGCTCCTGCCTGCCTGACATACTTTAGGAAAACCCCTGGTGTGGGACAGTCTGCCAGCTGAAGTGCTCTTGCACTTTCCCTGCTTGCAGCTGGTGTCTCCACTGGAAGGGCTGATGGGTTGCACAAACCTGGGAATTTTTTATGTCAGTGAAGTCCAGTACGGCTATGGAGGGAGGCACTGGCAATCCGAAGCGTACTGACTGCTTGCTGTGCCCATCTGTCCTGTGGCTGAGCAGGTGTTTCATGTGCCACTGGAGGAGAGGAAATACAAGGACATGAATCAGTTTGGAGAAGGCGAGCAGGCCAAGATCTGCCTCGACATCATGCAGAAGACAGGAGCTCACCTGGAGCTGTCTCTCGCAAAGGACCAAGGCCTTTCCATCATGGTCTCTGGCAAGTTGGAAGCAGTCATGAAGGCTCGGAAGGAGATTGTCGCTCGGCTGCAGACTCAGGTGAGGGCATCTAACTGTTTCACACTTCATCTTTGCTCTTCCCCAAGACTCACAAATGTTTTGAGACCCCTGGGCGTGTGTGCTTATAAGGCAAAGAGGTGTTATTAGATGAGTAATTTAGCTTTGCTGTATATTTTCAAAGCATACAATTGGCAATTTTGGAATGGAGATGAGGCTTAAAATAGGGTTCAAAGCTAATTACAGGCCATGCTGTTGCATGGAGGGTGGAGTCTGCAATCTCGGAACACTTGAATTGCAGGCACTGACTTTATGCTGAGGTGCTGGAGGGGGAGCAGGCCCTTCACACGAAGCTAGCAGCATGGGAGAATGGGACTGTACCTTCTCTGTAGTCCTTCAGAGGAGAACGTGGTGAGATAGGAGAATGACAGGTAGAGAAGAGAGAAGTCCTGCCAGAAGCTGAAAGCTTCAGATCAGGGTTCTGCACTGAGTAACTAAAGCCACAGTGGTAAGGAGTCGCAGCCCCGTTGTTTCAATTGCTTCTCCTTTCAGTCCTTTAGGTTTTGATTCGTAACCTTCAGCTTCTTGAGTTCATAGCTAGGGTGGTAGTTCTTGTTAAGCTGTATCACAGCCAGGTCTTGTAGTGTGCATCAAAGTGTAATGTCACAGGTGGTTAATGCAGTAGTTAATGCTGCCCTTTGCTTCACTGCTATTCAACTCATGTGTCATACCCTACCGGAGGGAAAAGAAAGAGACAAACCCTAAATAAAGTACATTTCAAAAACTAATTCAGGTTGTGCTGAAATACACGACCAACTGTCCCTGCACGTACCTCCTACTGTCCTGGCCCCAGACAAAGGTGTGTCTGTATTCCCAGCTCTCCTAGGTTTGGCTGGCTTCATTATAGGGACACACAGTTGAAGACCAAATGATCTTTTTATTTTTTTTTTCCAGTGTAGGTTGAATTTTAAGTGCCTAATTGCTGTTAGTAGTTACATATTTACAGGTATTGAGAGCATGGTAGCAATCATAAGCTAGCATGTTGATAAAAACTCAGTGAGAAGGAAGAAATCAGAAATCACTATTATAAAACAGCCCTTTGAAGGTAAATCGAGGGCATCTCTTGGGACCCCTTTTCTGCAAGAGTTCTTCTACAGGTAGTCCTGGGAGCAGTGTTAGATTGGAGACACCAGTGAGTAGCAGTAAGCATCTCATAGCTGTCTGCCTGCTCAGATAGGTTTCTGGTGTTGAATTTCTGTTTCCTAGGAGTCAGACCGTGTGTCTTGTTCTCTGTAGCTTTAGCAGCAGTCACAGTTCAGATAAACGTCACCCTTGAGCCATCATCTCAGTTGTTGTCTGGTACTGCTTCTGCTTCGTATGCTGAAAGACAGGCACCTCCTCATCTGTGCCTGAAGGCCTTTGCAAACTCTGAGTAAGCTTCTGTAGAAACTGAAGGGTTTTGAATGAAAGGTGGGATTTAGACTCCTGGTGTACAGGTATTGTAGATCAACTGTGCAGTATCAGTCCTTAGACAAGAACGTGCTGGGAAGACATAGTGTTTGCTCCTCAGTGGTACTGCTGAGCAGCATCTAACTTGCTTTCCTTGGCTCTGCTTCCGTGGATCTACTGCTGTAGGCAAGGATTCTCACAGATGCTTGGTTCCTGTGTTTTCAGGCTTCAGCAACAGTTGCCATCCCCAAGGAGCACCACCGCTTTGTCATTGGAAAGAACGGCGAGAAGCTGCAGGACCTGGAGCTCAAAACTGCAACTAAAATCCAGATCCCCCGCCCGGATGACCCCAGCAACCAGATCAAGATCACCGGCACTAAAGAAGGGATTGAGAAAGCCCGACATGAGATCCTGCTTATCTCTGCTGAGCAGGTACCTCAGTGCTGTAATCTTACTCGTGGTATTAGCTAGAGTGCCATTTTGCTTCTCCACTGAATATTAGATATTTGTAGCCACTCTGGCCACGCTCAGTGGCTAGTATGAGTCTGAACAGAGATGTGTACTGTGCTGCTGGCTGTATGAGCACCTCTGTTGGGTTCTGCAACTTCTGGTTCTCCGTTCTGACCATCTCTGAATTCCAGTAAGTTTGGTTCATATTTGAAATGGACCGTAATAAGGTACCAGATGGGATAAGGCAAGATGTTAGAGAAGTGAATATCATAAAAACGTCTGTAGCAACAGCAGGATTTGTAGATTGAAAGGGATGGATGGAGATCTACAAGCCTGCAGGCTGGAAAGGGTGCCTGGGCCCGAGTGTCAGGTAGGGTGGCACTGGGAACGTAGCTTGTACTGGTGTCTGGCAGAGCCTGTATTATGGAGGGCAGTTCCCACAGAGGTCTGTTCTGGGCTCCTGTAGGATAAGCGCGCTGTGGAGCGGCTGGATGTGGAGAAGGTGTACCACCCCTTCATCGCTGGCCCTTACAACAAGCTGGTGAGCGAACTCATGCAGGACACAGGGACGCGCATCAACATTCCTCCACCCAGTGTCAACAAGACAGAGATAGTCTTCACCGGAGAAAAGGAGCAGTTGGCCCAGGCTGTCGCTCGTGTTAAGAAGATCTATGAGGAGAAGGTATGGATGGTCTGTAGAAGATCCCCAACTTCCCCCCACCTGTTCGTAGTCCCTCTTCCCTTCTTGTTCTTCTTATGCATCTCTCCATCACATCCTCCTCGTGTCAGCTTTGGCTCCGCAGCCCTTGCAGCCCTGGGTCTTACCATTTCCTTACTCAGCAGAGTGGGACTTGGGCTGATGCTACCAGGGAGGTGACAGGCATCCCGCTTTTCTGTGTCATGGGGGGAATCAGCAGACCACAAAGAGCTCCCCTGGCTCTTGTTCACACAGGTGCTACTAAGGAGCGAAGTGTGAAGTCTCCAGTGGTGGCCACCTCACATCATCAAAGTTGTTACATAAGTACAAGTTGCTGAAGAGTGAATTTCACTCCAGTTTATTTTCCACAGCCAGCATCATTGTGAATATCCTTCTTGTGGGTTGTCGAGCTGTTTTTCCTCATGGTTAGGTCTGTATCCATGCCAGTCTGGATTTCAGCAGAGATAATCAGCTTATAGCCAAATAGCCTACATGGCGTTGCGTTACAGTATTGCCTGGGGACAGCTAGGTGTTTAAGCCCTGTTGTGCAAGTCTCTGTGTGTGTGTGTGTGTGTGTGTGCCTGTGGTCTCCTCCATGCAGTGTCCCAGGGAGTTTGCCACAGAGCACTAAACTGTGAATCTGTGAGCACAAAGCCTGCTGTGGGCAAGGGCCCAGAGGGTGCTGGGGTACTGCAGAACCAGTGCGCTCGCCTTTGCTTTGCTCTTTCCTGGGTGCAGAGTTTCACTGCATCTGTTGCCTCTTCCTTTCACTCTTGTCCTTCCCCGTCCCCCTGTGATTGATGCCCCAGTGCCTCTGCCCCCACAGAAAAAGAAGACTACTACCATTGCCGTGGAGGTGAAGAAGTCCCAGCACAAGTATGTCATCGGCCCCAAGGGGAATTCCCTGCAGGAGATCTTGGAGAAAACTGGAGTCTCTGTCGAGATCCCACCCACTGACAGCAGCTCGGAGACGGTGATACTGCGAGGCGAGCCCGAAAAGCTTGGGCAGGCGTTGACTGAAGTCTATGCAAAGGTACTGGCGGGATGGACCAGGCCTTCTCAGAAAGTCGCATAAAGACGTATTTGGGAGCGCTGACAGGCAGAGTGGGAATGGTCTTGGTTGGGCTGTTAGAGATGCTGCTTACATTAAGTCAGCACTGAGGGTGCAACATAAAAATCGGACCTGAATTTTTGTGAAGGATCTCTTCCAGTCTGTCCATCAAACAGCTGCTCTGATTTTCTGTCTTTCAGGCCAACAGTTTTACCGTCTCCTCGGTCTCTGCCCCCTCTTGGCTTCATCGTTTCATTATTGGAAAGAAAGGACAAAACCTGGCCAAAATAACTCAGCAGATGCCAAAGGTATGCCTCAGCTGTAGAATGTGGTTTAGTCCAGATCACTATTTGTAGAAGAGAAGAATGTATTCTGGTGTGGGTGAAACAAGGGAGGAAATGACACAGATTTTAATATTAAAGGGAGCCTCTCTTTTACTGCTGCAAGCACTACTCATCATAAGTTACTCTTCTGGCTTGAGCCCTCCAAAGGAAGCTTTATGTGGTATTAGTTGATACAGTAACATACCTGGAAATGCTGAATTAAACTAGGCTTCTCACTGTGAGTTAGTACCTAGAGAAAGGTTAGGCAAGTAACTTCTTCAAAGCCTTTGCAGATAGTAAGGACAGCGCCAAAGCCCTAGGCTCTAGACACTATCACATGGCCAAAATTGTAAGTTCTTCTGAAAGCAGAACAATGGGTGTGCTTTGTGGGAAGGAAAATGTCTCTTAGTGGCAGAGGTGTTGTAGGCCTGACTAACAGCACTGACGTGTCTTGCATCTTGGAAAATCGTTACTGAATTGATTGCTTCGCCTCAAGGTTCACATCGAATTCACAGAAGGAGAGGATAAAATCACTTTGGAAGGACCTACAGAAGATGTGAATGTGGCTCAGGAACAGATTGAAGTCATGGTCAAGGATCTGGTAAGTTGGTGTTACTAGTTCCAGTACCTAAGAAGGGGCAGAGATGATGAGTTAGGTATCACGTCTGTATCACATCCCTATCCTGCCATGCTTAACAGAACTTGCAGGAGGCAGGTTGTGTAGCAGATGAACAAAGCACTTGGTTGCAAAACTCAGCTGTGGCATTCTTAGAAAATCAGCAGCAGGTCTTAAATCTTTTGATGCAGAGAAGGAAGAGTTGTCGTTCAGTTGCAACTAGGGAGGTGTGTAAGTTCTTTTAAGTGTTTCACAAGCATGCTGCTCGCAGCTCAAAACAGAGAAGTTTCCATTCCACTTCGGAGCAGGAGGAGTGCTTATAGCTGACTACTGGAGAGTCAGTGCCAATGCTGGCATCAGGCAGTTGCTTAGGGTACAAGAGGGGAGAACGGTTGGCCTATCCTACCTAGCCCTGTACAATTCTTTGCAGATCAACCGGATGGATTATGCAGAAATCAACGTTGACCACAAATTCCACCGACACCTCATTGGCAAGAATGGAGCTAACAGTAAGTGGTGTGCCTTTCTAATCTTTGCCATGCTCGGACTCTCCATGTTCAGCAGGTAGTGTCAGGGGCTCTGTAGTTCATCTAGCGTGGTGTCCCCATCACGTTTCATCTGCTCTTCTAGGGTGGTAATGGCATAACGAGATAAATAGACACAAAGAGATAAATAAGCAGTAAGTGCTTGGGATGGTTTTAATGTATGAAAGCATCTTGACAGATTGAACAGTGGTGGGATGACTTTGCTAGGTTCTGGAGGAAATTTTATCTTGGTTGGAGAATTAAATTTAACTTTTTTCCAAGTTACTCTGTGAATTACACTTTAGCAGCTGATAGGGGGTGGTGGAAATATACCAATGAGTTTCTCCCCATTAAAGAATTCAGGATGAGAAATGAATGATCACCTTCTAATGTAAATGTGGCGCTGTCTGCAGAGGAAAGAGATTCCTCACTCTAGCAAGCGAGCATTTTGCTCTCTCGATGCCACAGCATTTGCTTGTGCAGTTCTTGTGTGGCACAGATCTGCTGTTGTAGAACTCCAGAGTGAAGAGGCACTTCCCTCTGTTTCAACCCCACCCCAGTGGCCTCTTTTCAGAAATTTACTTTTGAAACAGCTTCTAAGCATTGATAATCAAGATGCCTTGTTGCAAGTCTTGGCCTAGCAGGCTGTGTCACCACCATCCTTGCCTTGAAGTTAACAGGATTAAGGACCTCTACAAGGTGTCTGTACGCATTCCACCGGACAATGAGAAGAGCAACCTGATCAGAATTGAAGGAGACCCACAGGGGGTCCAACAGGCCAAAAAAGAGCTGCTGGAACTCGCTTCCCGTATGGTGAGCAAGATGTGATGCTTGGGAGGCCACAGGGTTTGGGGCTGTTACGTTCATAACATAACGTCTGGTGCAAATGTGTGCCCTTTGCCCACTGAGCACTTGGATCTGATGATCTGAAGTGCAAGTTGCTGCTCACAGATGTGCTTTTCTATTCCCTTGCATACTCCTTCTCTGTCAGTGTAGAGTGAATACTCTCTAGAGGAGAAAAAAGGGACACTGCTGACAGGTAAACTGTCAGGCAGCAAGCTGGTAAATAAAAGTATATGGCTCTCCTGCTGAACACTCAACTGTAATCTGTATTACCATCAGGAAAATGAACGCACCAAGGACCTAATCATTGAGCAGAAATTCCACCGGACCATCATTGGGCAGAAGGGCGAGCGGATCCGGGAAATCCGGGAGAAATTCCCAGAGGTGAGGCTTACAAGGAGATGAGGAGTCCAGAGGGGATGTTTCCTACTTGTGTACTTGTCTTGTTGCTGAAATCATAAATGTAGCAACTCTCTAATACAAATAAGAAGATACTTGTCTCTGCCAGAGGCTTGCTAACGTGGCTACCCTTTTCTGAATGGGACAAAGAATGTATAGGATTTCCCTGATCTTTGCATGTGTCTGACATAGCAGTTCCTGCGTTTGTTTGAGTTTGCTATCAATAATTACCCCTTGCAGGTTATCATCAACTTCCCGGATCCAGCGCACAAGAGCGACATCGTCCAACTTAGAGGGCCCAAGAACGAGGTGGAGAAGTGCACCAAGTACATGCAAAAGATGGTGGCAGACCTGGTAAGAGGGAGTTCTGTCTGTTCTCTCCTACACACCTGGGTAGCCCAGCAAAAAAAGTACAGGTCTACTGTCACTGTACTTGGTTGGGACTAAAAACCCTTTATGATGGAGTTCTGGACAAATTTCTGGCTAGATACAGGCAGGAGGGTAATGCCTGTTGTTTAAAGGCTGTATTTGAAGGCACTTCACAGAATCATCTAGGTAGGAAGAGACCACCAAGATCATCTAGTCCAACCTCTGACCTAACACTAGCAAGTCCTCCACTAAACCATATCACTGAGCTCTACATCCAAACGTCTTTTAAAGACTTCCAGGGATGGTGACTCCACCACTTCCCTGGGCAGCCTGTTCCAATGCCTAATAACCCTCTCAGTAAAGAAGTTCTTCCTAATATCCAACCTAAACCTCCCCTGGCGCAACTTAAGCCCATTCCCCCTCGTCCTGTCACCAGGCACGTGGGAGAACAGGCCAACCCCCACCTCGCTACAGCCTCCCTTGAGGTACCCATAGAGAGCGATAAGGTCACCCCGAGCCTCCTCTTCTCCAGGCTGAACAAGCCCAGCTCCCTCAGCCGCTCCTCGTAGGACTTGTTCTCCAGGCCCCTCACCAGCTTCGTCGCCCTTCTCTGCACCCGCTCAAGCACCTCCATGTCCTTCTTGTAGTGAGGGGCCCAAAACTGAACACAGTACTCGAGGTGCGGCCTCACCAGAGCTGAGTACAGGGGGACGATCACCTCCCTAGCCCTGCTGGTCACGCTGTTTCTGATACAAGCCAGGATGCCGTTGGCCTTCTTGGCCACCTGAGCACACTGCTGGCTCATATTCAGCCGACTATCCACCATCACTCCCAGGTCCGCCAGGCAGCTTTCCAACCACTCATCTCCCAGCCTGTAGCTCTGCTTGGGGTTGTTGTGCCCCAGGTGCAGGACCCGGCACTTGGCCTTGTTGAACTTCATGCAGTTGACCTCAGCCCATCGGTGCAGCCTATCCAGATCCTCCTGCAGAGCTTTCCTACCCTCGAGCAGATCGACACACGCACCTAGCTTGGTGTCATCTGCAAACTGACTGCGGGTGCACTCGATCTCCTCATCCAGATCATCGATAAAGATATTAATGAGAACTAGGCCCAGTACTGAGCCCTGGGGAACTCCACTAGTGACCAGCCTCCAACCGGATTTAACACTGTTCACCACAACTCTTCGTTTTGCTTATTCTTGCAGTTCTTGTGTAGAGAACTTCCGTGGGTCTAAGCCTATTGACAAAGTTCACATTTTTCAAGTTCCTGGTATGAGGCTTGCTGTGACAGCATAATGTTCCTTTCTCCCTTAGGTTGAAAACAGCTTTTCAATTTCTGTCCCCATCTTCAAGCAATTCCACAAGAACATCATAGGGAAAGGAGGTGCCAACATCAAGAAGGTGATATAACTTTCCTGTCTCTGGTGCTCAGTATGATAACTGCCTGCTGCTAAATCCCGCTTGCTGTTCTCTCCTGTTTGTTGATGATGTGGAATGTAACCTCCAAGTGCTTTCTTCTGATGTGGGACACCTCTGAAATGATTTATTATTTTTTTTTGTGGCAGATCCGTGAAGAAAGCAACACCAAAATCGATCTCCCAGCAGAGAACAGCAACTCGGAGACGATTGTTATCACAGGAAAGAGAGCAAACTGTGAAGCTGCTCGCCACAGAATTCTTGCCATCCAAAAGGAGCTGGTAAGTGAAGTGACTGATCTGTTGCAGATAAGGGACTTGAAAATGTTGCTAGAATGCATAAGTTCAGAAGAAATGGTTGTAGAGGGGGAGGGCAGGAGACAGCAGTGCGTGTCAGTCTGTTCTTGAATCTAAAACCTAAGATCTTAGCAAAATTTGCCAGTAGCTCAGAGCCCTGATTTATGCCTGTGGTATCTGTCACTTCTTTCCGGGAAGTCTCTTTTCCTAGCTTATCAGGATGCAAGTAGGGCTGTCCCTCTTGAAGTGTCACTTGTGGACTAGGGAAGGCTGTGCTTTAGCTGAGATCAAGCAAACTAAAAATACCACGTGCTCAATGTTAATGAGGACAACTCTCATCATCGTGAACAAAGCAGGGAACTGAGCTAAGATGAAAGTCTGTCACTGGGAGGCTGGTCTCCCAGTGCTGACTCCCCACAACACCTTCCAAGTTACAAGAGAGCCAACCTGCGCTACCTGACAGGAGCTGGTGGCACCTCCAAATGGAGGGCTTGACGTAGGTCTGCTATCTCCTCATCAGAGACTGAATTTGCATTCATGGTATTTGCTCTCAGGACGTAATTCATCTAAAATTGACTTTGCTGTGGGATGATGCTGATGAGCCTGCCTGCGGCTGTTCATGTATCAGGGGCAGCCAGTTTCAAACCTCTGTGGTCAGGCATTTCTTACACGTAGCTCCATGAAGATCGTAGTAATGTGGGAGTTGGAAGGTAAGCAGGGTAGGCACAAACACGTTTCTGCAGCTTAATTAACAGCTTGCTACTGTCCTTTCTTAGGCCAACATCACGGAGGTGGAGGTCTCTATTCCTTCCAAACTGCACAATTCCCTCATTGGCGCCAAAGGCCGCTTCATCCGCTCCATCATGGAGGAGTGTGGTGGAGTCCACATCCATTTTCCCACCGAGGGCTCTGGCAGTGACACCGTGACCATCAGGGGCCCAGCACAGGATGTGGAGAAAGCCAAGAAACAGCTGTTGCACCTGGCAGAAGAGAAGGTGAGCCCTGTCGTAAGGGAAGGAATGGGTTGGTTTGGTCAGATGTTTCTCTTTCAGGGTTCAAATGATCTCAGCCTGCTGAGAAACTTCTGGCATAAGACAGCTTAATCCTCTTCCAAGGGATTTGAGTACAGTTGGGATGATTGAAAGAAAACTACACTTTTGTCCTTGTGACAATGAGTTCTTCCCCCACGGGCAGAAGAACTGGCAGAAATGCTTCTCTCCCAAGGCTGGGGACATACTCAGAGGGCTGAGGCTCCCTACTGCTGTGGTTTGAATGCTGTTGGGTAGCCGCACCTCTCTCAAACAGCTGCCTCTGAGTATCTCCTTTCCTTTTTTACCTCGTCTCTGAATTCCAGCTCTAGTTCTTACATTTCTCTGTATATAATTGGGTTTGGGAGCCTTTGGTTACAAGGCATTGCTCTGAGTTGAAATCACTTGACTGTTGGTTTTATCAGCAAGAAAAAGCCCTTTTTAACACTAGCATGTGAGCACATTCCCCTGGTTGGTTCCCTCTGCTGCCTGGCTTACAGCAGTCAGCCAGCCAACGACTTTGCTGCCCAGTGTGAGTCCCAGACCCTTCCCAGGAAGTCTTTTGTGCTCATATTCTCTTCAGTTGTGCTAAGTGTAGAGATATTTCTTCAGCACTGAGAGCATCTTTCACGTAGTGTTTTTCCTTCAAACCTTTTTGATTTAGACAGCAAGCTACATCTGCCTTCCTCATGCAACACTGTGCATGTGTGTGCAGTTACACAGCTGCATGTCTGCTGTTGGTGCAGATGTGTATTTGCTGCATATTGACATGTTCCACGTGGATCTGCCTCCTTACAGCAAACAAAGAGTTACACCGTGGACCTCCGTGCAAAGCCAGAGTACCACAAATTCCTTATTGGTAAAGGCGGTGGCAACATCCGCAAGGTGCGTGACAACACCGGGGCCCGCATCATCTTCCCAACCTCCGAGGACAAAGATCAGGAGCTGATTACTATCATGGGAACTGAGGAAGCTGTCAAAGAGGCGCAGAAGGAGTTGGAGGCCCTCATCAAGAACCTGGTAAGAACTGCTGCTTTCCTATCCTTGCAGCAAGATGTAATGAGTTAGTGTGGAGGACCTGTTCCTCCTAGAACCATGAGCGAGGTGGGAGCTCAGGAAGATCCTCTTCACTGTCGCTTGTTGGAGTGAGGTTGTAAACTGTTTTCTGCTGAGTGCAGCAAATGGGTGATGATGGCCAGGAAGGGCAGGGCTGACTGGCTGCTGTCATCTGTTGTAGGATAACGTGGTTGAAGACTCCATGGTGGTTGACCCCAAGCACCACCGCCACTTTGTCATCCGGAGGGGGCAAGTTCTGCGTGAGATCGCTGATGAGTACGGTGGTGTGATGGTCAGCTTCCCCCGCTCTGGCACCCAGAGCGACAAAGTCACCCTCAAGGGAGCCAAGGACTGTGTGGAGGCAGCCAAGAAGCGCATCCAGGAGATCATTGAGGACCTGGTAAGTCCCAGGAAAGCTGTTTTTTTTCCATACTTTATTGCTTCAGCTGAACTCTTCTTGAACCTGTTGTACAGCCAAGCTTTATGTGAACAAGTCCCACAACAGATTTGGGATTTAAAGCTTTGCTGTCAACATAGGGGCTGCAGACTTTAGATCCCAGCGTAGGGAAGGGCTGCTGGCTCCAAAATGGCAATGCTGTTTCAAGTAATTGCCTGCTTTGACCTTCCTCTTGTTTTTGGGGAGAGCTTTGGGGTACTTTTAGACATGAAAAATGTGGAGCCCTCCCCGTGCCTGGTCTTGGGTAGAGGCTACTCCCTGGGGTTTCTTGTCCTGGTAGTACTGCGTTTTGGAAACAACCATCAGTCAAACCTCTGCCCTTCCTTTCCTTCCTTCATTAGCTTTTTCCTTTCTCTTACTACTTCCTCCCCTTTAGAGTCATAGCAAGCTTGAGCCTTTGGTCTCTGAAGCCTTTAACATCACAGGCCGGAGGCAGCCTTCATTAAAACAGCTCATGCTAACTTCTCTGAGAGAGGGAAAGATTCTGGGAAACTTTTAGTTCTTTCCATGACAGCAGCTGTTACCTTTCCCAACACCTCACTCTGTCCATTATGGATTTCACCACGCGCAAGCATCCTGTTTGCTGCAGTGAAAGAGGCTGCGTCACAATAGAGCAACTCTGCTTTCTCACAGGAAGCTCAAGTGACAATCGAATGCACCATCCCACAAAAGTTCCACCGCTCCATTATGGGCCCCAAAGGATCCCGAATCCAGCAGATCACCCGGGACTATGGTGTCCAGATCAAATTCCCTGACAGGGAGGAGAACCCAGGTATACCCATGGATGCATGTTCACATGGCAGTTGGGGTGATCAGATGTGTAGTCTGCACTTGATCAGTGGAGAAGCTCTCCTTAAAATCTGTGGAGAAGTGACCCCAGGTGTTCCCTACAGCGTCCTTGGATCTGGGCTTGGAATCAACCGTGTCCTCTTGGGAAGAGGGGCCACTTTTAGGGGATAAAAATGCAAACCTGTGGGTTCTGAATCTGTTCTCACCACAGAGCGCAGGGAGCACAAGGACCTGTCCTAGCCAAAAGCAGACCTGCCGCTGCTCTCTTGCTCTGCAGGCTTGTCAAGGTTCCTCGGAGTTCTCGTGCTCTCAGCGTTGGGTGTACTGAATTCAGCACAGCTGGGGCCTGCTCTGCCTCGTTCTGTTGAGTAGCCTGGTCTACCACCAGCTGTCCTGTAACATCCAGTGCCGTGCTAGTGAAATTCCCTGTTGCTGAAGGAACTGCCAGCCTTATTGCCTCTGCTGTCATAGGAGCACAGCCTCTGCTTCCAGAGTGCAACTGCAGGTTCTCCCCCCGCGGGCAAAGGCAGTATGAGTGCTGTGCAGAGACGCATGGAGGAGACCATCTCAGTTCTGCTCAGTCCAGGCCAAGCCATGGCAAGCTGACTGTGTGACCTCTTCCGTAGCAGGCTGTAGTGTCTGGTCTCTTGTGACTGGGCTGAGCCTGAAGATCTGGAGGGGAAGATGTTGAGCAAGGAGGGGGCTCTGTGTTTAACATGAGGCTTTCCATGTTTTCAGCCCCTGTCGCAGAGCCAGCTGTGCAGGAGAATGGCGAGGAGGGTGGGGAAGGCAAGGATGGGAAGGATGGAGACCCCAGCTCTCCAAAGAAGTGTGATATCATCATCATCTCTGGCCGCAGGGAGAAGTGTGAGGCAGCAAAGGAGGCGCTGCAGGTACGTGACTTCTAAACCCTTTAGCCTTATAATGTAGTCATGTCCTGATGCAAGCAGCTCGCTGCATGCTTTAGTGATGGTAATAAAAACTGTTCAGCCAAGGTTGCTATCCAGGTGGTCACTGACACTAACTGTGGAGAAGGTCTGCATTGCTCAAAGGAAGTTCTCCAGCTGCTCTGTAATTTAGCCAGGTGGCTTGAATCACTGCACCTGACCTAGCAATTGCTACAGCTGCAAGCAGCCCCAAGTCACTTGCCAGAAAAGCACAACATCCTTTTTTATGAAGCAGGGCTGGGATGAGATACAGTGATTGAGGCTGAATCATTCCAGCTTCAGCAGACCTTGCCATGCTTCTCCTCTAGTGATGTCATCCAAGTTTCTGTAGGTGGAAGCCAAGGATATGAGAACAGCCTCTGACGCCAGAGGGAGTTTTTAGATGGCTTGTTTGGAAAAAAATGTTTAACACCCCACAGGTCATCTTGGTGTTTGCAGCTGCTCTCTCCTGCAGAGTTTGTACCCTGACTAAAAGGGAACAAACCTCGCTCCAGCAACTTATTCTTTTGAGCAAGTATATGGCAAACTGAAAGAAAGGAGAAGTCTTTCAGCTGGCAAACTCTGTTCCCATCCCTCTAGGCTCTGGTTCCTGTCACCATTGAAGTGGAAGTTCCCTTTGATCTTCACCGTTACATCATTGGCCAGAAAGGAAGTGGGATCCGTAAAATGATGGACGAGTTTGAAGTAAGTTGTTGCCCTTCCTCCCTAATCCCACATACTGGAGAATCTGTAAACGACCACATCTATGGTGTTGGCCATCAGTTGTGACTTACTCAGGACCATCTTGGTTTGACCATAGAATACAGGCTTTATAATAAGAAAGTGAGACCTGTGTAATGAACTCCTTGGCTCTGGGGCTTGCTAGGTTTCACGATGAAGCTGTATGATGGGAGCTGGTGTCGTGAGTGTTGTAGGACTTGTTGGGGCCTATCTGGATTTCTTACCAGTGCAAGAGCTGTTTTCCCTCCTTGGCCATGCGATACAGCTTGGCCATGCCCGCCTGCTTGGAAGAATTCCCCAGGAGCCCACAGGGGCTGTGGACCTCTTGCTCTTGGGGCCGGTGCAGGTTGGCTGCAGGCAGCACTGTTGAAAGTGTGTTTGTTTCCTAGCCTCTCCAGGCTGGTACAGAGAGTGACAGGTCCTGAAGTCCTGCAGCAAAGCAATCTGATGTTAATGATGGCTGAAGGAACAGGGTTCAGGCGAGGTGCAAGCTCTTTTTGGTAGCAGAGAGGATCAGTGAGAAGCTAACGTGCAGTGAGCAGTGGTACAAAGTGATAATCATTACTTGTTGCTCAGGTAAACATCCAGGTCCCTGCTCCTGAGCTGCAGTCAGATGTCATCACCATCACGGGGCTGGCCACCAACCTGGACCGTGCCAAGACCGGGCTGCTGGAAAGAGTGAAGGAGCTGCAGGCTGAACAAGAGGATCGGGTAAGGCCTGTGCCAGTCCTTCCTTCCAGCTGAACAAGGCTTCAGCCTCTGGGTGTTACCTTCAGAAGTTGTACAGACCTGTGGAACTCTTCTCCTTTTAGTAGCACCCCTAGCTGCTCTGCAGGTCTGGGGGACGCAGTGGCTTACCAAATATAACCTGTTTAATATGAACTAACAGGAGAGTCTTGGGATTCTACTTTAGGAAACTCTGATCTGCCCAGGGCTCTCTCACCTTCACATCCCTTTGAGATGGTGCAGGGCAGGAGCCTCACTGTGCTAGAGTCTCTTTGTACCTCTTCTGGTGAATCCTTATCCCAGCTCTGAACAAACAGCATGAGGGATGATCTGGGGAGTTGTTTTCTACCTGTAGTTTCCTGCTGAACTTGACAAAAAGCGCAAGGCCCCTGCAGATGAATGTTTTGGGTGCTCTTCTATAGCCATGTGCACTCAGGCAGGACCTTGCAGAATCTGTCCCATGAATCTCAGAAGCCAAAAGGAATGTGGGGACTTCGGTGGCCATCAGTGGAGCAGCCGTGGTGTGTTCCCTGCTGTTGTGCCTCACTCTGCTTCTCTCTTTCCAGGCCTTGCGAAGCTTCAAGCTGACAGTCACTGTGGATCCCAAGTATCACCCTAAAATCATTGGGCGTAAGGGAGCAGTGATTACCCAGATCCGCACAGAGCATGAGGTCAACATCCAGTTCCCTGACAAGGATGATGAGAGCCAGGTGAGAGGGCAGAGGGGACACACAGAGGGTTGTTGGTTGTCTCTGAGCATGGGCTCTGACTTCCCTGTGCTGCTATTGAATAAGATGGAGGGTGAAAGGGAGTAGCAGGGAGTTTTGCTTAGCTGCTTATGAGCTTGGTTACTCACGTGCTTCCATGTGCCCCAGGCCCAAGACCAGATCACCATCACTGGCTATGAGAAGAATGCTGAGGCTGCCCGGGATGCCATCATGAAGATTGTTGGCGAGCTGGAGCAGATGGTCTCTGAGGATGTGACTCTGGACCACCGTGTCCACGCACGCATCATCGGTGCACGTGGCAAAGCCATCCGCAAAATCATGGATGAATTCAAGGTGAGCGGTGGGGCAGCACGGGCTGGGGGAGCAGTTGGGTACTAGGGTCCGAATTCAGGAGCGTCAGGTTCACATCTTGTGGTCCTTGTTTCTTGTGCCTCTTGAGCACCTCCAGCTGGAACAGAAGCAAAGAAAAACGAATGCTGTTCTGCTCCCCTCAAGGTGTCATTGCAAATGTAGGAGCAAAGTCGCCTTTCAGTGGATTTCTTCCAGATGGGGTCCCAGATAGTCATTTGAGGGGAGAAGTGGTTGAGTCACTGACGCTGGGGAGGGAACTGTACCCAGACCCCCTTAGCATGAGCTCAGCTCAGAGGAGATCCTATGGATTTCTTTGTCTAAGCCAGCGGTGATTCCTGTGACGTTAAGGTTCCCAAATACACTTTCAGGGCTCCAGATTAGGCTGCTGGAAGCTGAAAGGCTTTGGCAAAGCCAGCTCAGCCTGGGGAGGGCAGGGGCCTGCATCCCTGACTGCATGTGGCAGTAGCAGAGTGATTTACTACAGGGACAGTTAATGAACATGAATCCAGAGTGATGAGCCTTTGGGATGTAACATCTTGGCTGGTCTTGGTTGCTGAAACAAGCTGTTTTGTTCTGAAATGAGCAGCCTTTGGTTTTGGTCCCATCTTGTGTGACTTCCCTGCAGCCATCTGGAAGGCAAGCTGGAAGAGACCTCGCTGGCTGTGTACGGGTAACACTAAGCCAACTACAGAAAATGGTCATCAGCCAGGATTACTCGATCTGTGGAGAGGATAGAAAACTTATTGTGCCTCCTGCTGATGGCTTGATGGCGAGGATGCCTGCAGCAGAATGAGGACACTGTCTGGAAATCCAGCCCTGTGCTGTTTGCACAGCACTGCACAGAGAATGGTTTGGGTTGGAAGGGACCTTGAAGATCATCTTATTCCAGTAACAAAAGACTAAAGGAGTCTGTAGCTTTTCAGATGTGCAGGTGTAATCCCTGTGTTTCTTTGTGTTTCAGGTGGATATTCGTTTTCCCCAGAGTGGAGCTCCTGACCCCAACTGTGTGACCGTGACAGGACTCCCCGAGAACGTGGAAGAAGCTATCGATCACATCCTGAACTTGGAGGAAGAATATGTAAGTGTTCAGCAAATCTGTGCGGCGGCTTAGCAAGAATTTCCTCAACCACAGAGCTGGATGTCTGAGGGATCTCCACGTGGTATTTTCTACCACAGCACCAGAGAACTTGGTCTTTGTGCGGGTTGCAATCAGCTCTCGTCTGCAGCTGTCCCTCAGACCACTGGCTGCAGAGCCCCGGGCTGTGCAAGGACTGGCCCCGCTGTCCAGGAGGGGACAGCGAACGAGCATGTTGGGACACCAAGACGTGCACGTGCTTGCCTTGCTGCAGCTTGCATCAGTTGCAGTCTAGGAGTTGGTGGCTCTCAAACTAGTGGAGAAACACCGTGTTTGGTGACCGTAGTACAGGCTAGTGACCTTGGACAGGGTGCTGCATGATGAGGTGGAGTTTGGGGTGGAGGGGTTACACCAGTTTGAGGAACTGTCAGGATCCACATCCTAACTGGGCCATGTGACTGCAGCTTGCAGATGTGGTGGACAACGAGGCGATGCAGGTGTACATGAAGCCCTCTTCCCATGAAGAGTCCAAGGCCCCATCCAAGGGCTTTGTGGTGAGAGATGCCCCCTGGGCCACAGTCAGCAATGAAAAGGTGAGTGCTGCTTCTGCTGCGGGCACGGGGAGTGTGGCACTGCCGAGGGCTGACTCTGGGGCCTGGCCCTCCTGTTTCAACTGGGACAACAGAGCGCTCTCCCTCCTCTCTCCGTGGTGGCAGAGAAGGCAGCGAGGGGCCGTCCTGGTCTGTGTGGCCTGGGCAAAAGCTGAGGGCAGGCCTAGGCTCTGCCTCCAGCTTCCAAAGCACTGCTGTCTCCTCTTCCAAATGCCTTGCCCATGTTGGATACAGTGGGGCCGCTGGGGATGGGGAGTCCTTACCTGAAAGTGTCCTGCCAGGTCGTGTTGGTTTTAGGGGTTGCCATAGGGCCCTGGCACCTCTGACTTCTGCTGTAGCACAGAACGAGCTCAGTGTCTGAGCTGTGTTCTGCCTGGAAGCAGTGACCTGGGACACGTGGCAGCTCTGTTCTCAGCTGCCCCGGTGGCCTGACCCTGCTCCAGCGACTGAGTTACCACGGCTGGGCTCTGAGCCCCTGATCCACCTGCTGCGTGCTTCTGTCTGCACCATCCTTGATGCCATCTCTGGAGGCTCAACTGTCCACCTAGGGCAGCCCAAAGGACACAGTGATCCTGCTCAGCCCTCGCTCCTTGTCTCTGCCCATGGGACACAGGAAATGCTGCTTAGCGCAGGGGTGCTGTACAGGTTCACAGCAGGGCAGGAGCTTAACTTGTTCCCTTTTTGTTTGCTCTAGGCCCCTGATATGAGCAGTTCTGAAGATTTCCCCAGCTTTGGGGCTCAAGTCGCCCCCAAGACTCTTCCCTGGGGACCCAAACGATAATGACCTGGAAGCAGAAACATCTCCTCCAGCCCGCTGACCTGACACTAACCTGCCACAAATACTTCCTGTCTGAAATCTGACCCAGCGGCTGGAGCACAAGTCAATTGCCCCAAGAGGTCTCCTAATGGTGTCTGGAGTGCTAGACCCCATCCCGCTCCCCTCAGCTATCACCATGGCTAGGATTCACTCTCATCTCTTGATGGATATACTTTTCTTCTTTGGAACAAGACTTCCAGTCAGATTCAAACACTAAATGTGTGTGTTTTTGTTAGAAACTTCATAATTGACTCAAAGTGGCTAAGATTTACAGCTTCCCAAGCGCTAGCAGAAAAATCTGCTCTCTTGAGCATGTCTTACTAGGCATTCTCGCCTTCATTAGGAGACCTCCTTTACTGTGGCTAGGAATCTACTTCCTGTCTCATGACCTCAGGAAATAAATTTCCTTGACTTTCTAAAGCCAAAACGTTTGCCCTCTTTCCTTTGTGTTTATCCCAGGCCTTACCTTACCGTTGTAGAGTGCAATCAACTTTTTTTCCTTTGAACTGCCAAAAATTCATTTAATGCTGATAGCTGACTGTGGGGAGAGCTTAAAAATAATCCAAAAGGTCAGAAACTAAACTCTTTCAAGGAACAAAACCTTCAGTAGGCTGGAGAGGCAGCAGAGACGGAAGGGACCAGAACAAAGCACGGCCACCCTGGTCAGGGGAACACCTCGGCGTGCAGTGCGTTGCGGGCGCTCCCTTGCGCCGCGCCGCGCCACGCACAGCCCCAGCCTGCAGGCTTGATGAGTCTTCCAGTGCGTGACCACAGACCCCGCTCCTAGTGCCCCGCGGGCCCTTGCACACCCTCCCCAGCAGCCGTGCGGGCAGGCAGGTGAGCCAGCACGTGGCAGCGTTACTGCATGGGACAGGCGGGGGTCGGCCAAGGTTGGCGTGGCCCAAGAGAAGCTGGTTGGAAGCGGAGCCTCGAGAAGCGGTTGAGGTGCTGCGAGCCCTGCAGCTTCTGAGCATGAGCGGTAGGGACACCAGTTGCTGTTGCCTTCTTTCTACCTCAAAAGTCAGTATGATGGTGGCCTCCCAGCGTAGGTGGGTGAGCAGCTGCTCCAGCTCTCACGCTGGCACCCAGAGCAGAACCCTGGAGGAGAAGCAAGAGGAGCGTTTTGGGGAGTGGCTGCGGGAGCTCCTCTGAAGGGAAGCTGAGAGCGGTCACGGTCGTGCAGGCGGTGAATGGGAGAGGACCGTGGGGCTTTCTGAGCTAGAACCGGGCTTGGCCCCAAGGCCGTAGCCACAGCCTAGCAGCAGCCCCTGGCTGCAGCGGTGGTGAGACAGGCTTCTGCTCTGATGGAACAGGGGAACTGAAAGCGAGGGGGCTGACAGTGCCGTGTGTTGAGCCCTCCCTGAGGCCTCCATTGTATGGGCTGGAGAGGGCGATTGGTGCTCTATGCTCAGGGCTGCTTGTGCCTGGGCCCTGCCATGGCTTGCTCTGAGGGAGCTGTGCCCAAGCTTCTCCAGCTAGTAAGAAGAAAACCGTGTCTTTGTGGAGGGAGGTAGGGAGCAGGGGGTCCCTGTGTTCCCTCCTTTCCCCGCCTCTGTCCTACAGAAGGTTGTAGTCTGAGCCATTCCTCTAGCCCAGCTGCTTCGGCTCTTGGACAAGCAGGAGTCCCTAGTCTCTCTTCTCTAGTGCTGCTTACGGGGCAAAGGCAGGAATCCTGGCAGGCTGGGCCCAGCATTCCTGCCTTTTCCAGCACCCCCAGGCCTGACATGCCAACGCTTCTCCTTCCCCCGCCAGCTCCTCATAGTAGAGGCTGCTATGCAGAAGTTGAACCAAAATCTGAGTGCTCTCCGTAAATTTGAGATGTGGCTGAAGCTAAGCGCGTCCCGCCGCAGGGCACCTAGCTCCCCTGGAGGAGGGGGTGGCTCTGCCTCCCCCGGGAGATGATAACCGGATGGGTCAGACAGAACCAGGGTGACACCCTTCCATCCGTGTCTGTCAGGAAATGGTTATACCCCGTAGCTTAGGTCTGTCCTATGTCGCCAAGCCTACCCCCCCCTTCCTCTTTATGCCCCCCTGCCCTCACCAGTTGCACAGCTAGGCTTGAGTTACATTTGGGGCACCACTGTCTGGGTTTGCCCCGCAGCCCGACCCTCCACTCTAAAGAAGGTCATGAAGTGATTGTACCTAGTACTGTCCCCCACCACCCTCCTTCCGCAGCAGACTGTGGCATGTGTCCATTTCCTCTCTGACGTCTTCCATATTGTACGTTTCCATAGCAATGATCCCTTGGCCTTAACTTTGGAATTTGGAGACTATATGCAAACATGTAAAAAGGCTCATGAGTATGGATGACACTGGAATTTTATAAATTCTAAAATAAAACCTGAAACAGCTTGGAGTGTCACGGATATTATTTCTACCGGTGGGTTGAGATCCAGGGCAGCCCAAATTGCACGCGTGAGCCTCTGCGGCGGCCGTGCCCTTGCTGAGGAGGGATGTGCACAGAGAATGCTGGGCTGAGGGGAGGTGAGAGCAGCGCCCAGCAGCACTGGAGGAAGGCGCCCACATGCTCAGCCAGCAAGGTGATGCCAGGGCTGCTGCTGGTGTAGGGGAGCAGAGGGAGGCAGCAGCTGCAGTCCCTCTTGCCCACCCCACTGAGACCCTCTGCCTTCTGCAACTCGCTGCTGCCCAGTGCCTGCCTGCCAGCACCCAGCTGCTGCTCTTGAGAAGCAAAGCTTCGCTCAGGGGCTGTTTCCCCTCGTGGTCCCCATGTCAAAGGGTAGCAGCACACTTCTCACATTCACGTGGGGTCTCCATAGCTTTCCCACAGCTCAACTCTTTCCTGCCTCCCTACTTAGGGTGGCAGGAGCAAACCCTCCAGCTGTGGTTACGGTAAGCACCCAGCACAGGAGACAGCAGAAGCAACAGCCAGAGTCCAGGCAGCCCTACCACGACTCTCCCCAGGCAGGGACAAGTGAGCCTGTGCTTGTGCTGAGCAGCCCGGCAGCAGCTGCAGGCAGGAGCCTGCGTCTGCTAGCTGAGCAGCAGGGCGGCCTACCAGCCCAGGACCTCGGTGTGGCCAGCCACCTTTAGTTCATTTACGCTGCGGGGCAGTTCCCTCGTTGTACCACAATGAGCCTGGACAGCTGCCCAGAGCTGGCTGCCTCCCTCCCCGCCTGCAGCCGCAGCCAAGCCCTGGTGTCCGTGTGGCAGAGCTGCCCTGAGCCAGCCGAGCAGGGCCGGCCAGCCAGCATGCTGCCCCACGGCTCCGTGCTGCTGTGAGGAGGAGCAGGTTGTGGTCCTGGGGCACGCTGCGGCTCTCAGCTGCCCTCAACCTGCTCAGTTTCCCAGTCCCTGCTCGCTGCTGGATCCGCGGTGCTGGCCTTGCTTCTTGCCTCCCGTCTCTCAAAAAGGACCTGGATCAGGGAGAAAGGGAGCTGCTGCACTCGCAGAAGGCGCTGTAATGCCTTACAGATACCAGGGAACAAACATGAAAGGCAGGGAAAGGGGCAGGGAAAGGCAGCCGCACGCACCTTGTTCTCAGCCAGGGCCTCCTTGGCCAGGTACCTCTCGCGCTTCACCTTGACCTCCACCGACTCAGGAATGTCAGGAACCAGGCAGGCGATCACACGCCCAATGAAGAAAACCACGTGCTGGGAGCGAGAGGGACGGAGGGGTTGGCACAGCTCCACACCCAGCACCCGTGTCTCCCCGCGGGGCTCGGCGCTGGTACCTCAAACACGATGACGAAGCCCAAGCGCACGGCCAGCAGGTGCCAGTAGGTCAGCGTCAAGTTGCCGTCCTGGTCCCTGAACGCCCTGTACCTGTAGGAGCCACGTGCAGCCCTCACTGCACCCACCCGCCCCGACTGGCCTCACCACCACGCGTCACCGCGGGATGTGATGGCGGCAGAGGGACGAGCAGCAGGCAGCCCAGCCCTGGGGCACTTTTGGCCGTCTCCCCAGACGGGTTGTGACATTTTCTTCCTCTGATGAAGCAAATCTCTCCACAGCTGGAGAGCTTTTGAAGTCAGTGCTCCAAAACACTCAGGCACATTAAACCAAGGGTGGGGAGGGAGCGGGGCAGTCACCAAGACAAGTTGCTTGCCCCCACGCCCCCTGTCCTGCCCCAGCCTGTGGGCATGTGCTGGGCAAACCCTGGGATGAGCAGCTCAGCAAAGCAGGCGGACAACCTGCACCTGGCTGACAGCCTCTGTGCTGAACGAAATATGTGCTGAGGAGGAGGTGGCAGCAGCAAAAAGCCGAAGGAGCTCCCACCTGCACATGGTGTTGCTTTGCTGCACAAAGTCCCACGGCGCGTAGGCCAAGGTGAAGTTCACGTAGCCACGCAGGCTGCTGTCGTGGATGTACTCGTAGTACACGCGGGGCAGGAAATCGGAGGTGAAGGCGATGAGGAAGGCCTGGGGGGAGGGAGAGGTGCTGCAGAGCTCCCGCAGCCGGGGGAGGCCCCAGCCCCACCACCCTGCCCCACGGCTCTGAGTTTTTTGCCTGCCTGGCCCAGAGGAAGCACGCCTCTGCGAAGGCAGCCCCACCCTCCTCACTGAGCCAGCCCAAAGAGCTTTTTCCCTAAATTTTCCATTTGTAACCCCTCAGCGCTGTCACCACCACCCCGCTGCCCGGCGTACGTTGCTGCTGACAGCCAGGTGGGTGATGACCTCCAGGATGGAGAACCAGATGCCGATGCCCTGCGCCCGCTCAGCCACGGGCCGCCGGTAGTCACAGACGAACTTGCGGGCGTCCAGGCGGATCTCCACCCAGTTATTGAGCAGGGCAAAGAGGGGTGCCAGGGGACAGGCAGCCACAAAAATGGTGATGAAGCCAAACTGCAGGACTGGAAGGAAAAGGAGGAGGAGAGGGGAAGGACAGGTTGAGAGCAGCAGTGACAACTGCAGTGTCTCCCGGTCCCTTCCCACTGCTCCCACTTGAGCAGAGCCCAGAGCTCCAGGCATGGGGCCGGTTCCTACCCATCTCCAGGTACTCATCAAACAGCCCCTCAAAGGCCAGCAGCTGGTGGTTGACCACCCAGGGTGCCTGCTCCGCCGGGACCGGCCCGCCCTCCTCGACGGCCTTCTTCTTTGTGGAGAGGAGCTTGTGCTTGTGCCACCAACACCTCAGCCTCCTGGGGAGAAAAGAGGGGCTGTGTCCCACACCCGGCACCAGCCAAGGGCTTGCCCTGCCCTGAGACGGGGTGCGTGGTGGGTGCTGCTGCTCTACTCACGGGATGGCCACCTCCTGCACGTTGTTGATGATCTGCTTCCCCACCATGATGACCAGCAGCTCCTGGGCCAGCTCGATGAAGCACCCGCCCGGGCTGCACTGCGGGGAGAGCGGGGCCCTCAGCACGCGGCTCCTGGCACACGGGGAGACCCAGCACCCAGACCCCGAGCAGGGGATGGGGTGGGGTCCCCACGCTGAGCACCAGCCTGGGCCAGGGGAATGCATCCTGCTGGGTGAGCACAGCTCGGGGCTGCCCCACAGGCACTGTGCCATGTCCTGGCACGGCCCTCAAGCCAACATCACCCCCAGCCCCCCACACCACACTCACCTCCTCGTTGCGGATGCCCAAAAAGCTCCAGTAGTTCCCAGGGTAGCCAACGAACCTGTGGGAGCCACGGCAGAGCCGTGAGCGGGCATCCCAGCTCCCTCCAGCCGCCCTGTTCCCTGGGCCACGAGGGGAGCATCGCCGGGGGCTGTGGGGGCTCAGCCCACTCTCTGCCACCTCACCTTCTGCTCTGCTGCTGGCTGTGGCAAAGGGGTCACCGAGCGAAGGAAGGGCCTGGTCTGGTAGACCTGGACCCCTTGTGTCCCTCGCTAAGGGGCTGGCGGTGGTGTCCCCAAAGAAGGGGGGTCCCCAAGCCCCTGGTTGGGGCCAGCACAGCAGTAAGCCCGCAGGGATCAGGCTGCCCCACTCTGGAGGGCCCAATCCTCCTACCATGGTGCTCCCCAGGGGTGGCAGCAGCACTCCGGGCCCCTCAACCCTGCAAGGCCACCCTGCCCAGCGGTCCCAGAGGGAGCAAGAAGGGCCCTTCTTCCCCCACGGGCCTTAGAGTCATTGAATTACAGAATCCTTTAGGTTGGAAAATACCTCCAAGGTCCTCAAAGCCAACCGTTAGCCTGCCACTTACTTGCCCTTGAAGAAGGCTATGTACATGGGAAAGGAGTAGAAGGTGACAAACTGGAAGACGAACACTTTGAAGGTAAAGGCATCCTCATACTTGGTCTGGGTGCGGTGCATCTCTGCCAGGGGGAAGCACAGGGATGTGGCCCCACGCTGCTCTCAGGTGCTTGTCTGCCTTGTGGTGGACGTCACCCTGACTTGCTCAGTGCTAACAGGCCCCAGGCCCCAACCCCACTGCTTTACCCACAAAGTCAGCCCAAGATGTCCGGACACCCACGTGTTTTGCACCAAAAAAAATAAACTTCATTCCCTCTTCTCAGCAGAAACAGGCTGTGTACCACATTATACATGGCAAAAATATTCCAGGCACTTTTCTCCCCCAAGCCCCAGCAGTCAGCTCAAAACCCTTCATACAACACTCCTCCCCCCTCCAAAAAAAAATAAAAAATCTTGAGCTGAACGGAACCCCTGTACTCACTTTTTTTTTTTTTTTTTTTTTTTTTCCTGCAGCCAAAACACTTTTCACCCAAGGTCTTATTTCCCCAACTCTCCTCTACTTCACACAACTCAGCTTCCTCCTTGACATCAGCCAGCCCCTGCTGGGGTGCTATGTGTCCTAGCTCATGTCCCAGCACTGAGCTCGCTGGCTCTGGTGCTTTGCCATTACAAAGGGCTCCTTCCGTCCAGCTTGCAGGACCCCAACCAGCTTACCCCACTTGGTAAGGAGATGAGCCAGGGAAATATAGATCTTGGAGAGGATGAGGATGAAGAAGAGGTTCACCACTGAGCTGGAGATGCTGGCGATGCGCGATGCCTACAGGGGAAGCGAGCAGGCAGAGCACACACAGCAGAGTGAGGCGAACCAGCTGGCAAACCAAGCCCACCTGCTTGGCCTGGAGCAGCTCTGACCAACTCTTACCGAAGCCACAAACCAGAAGTACCCTGAGCTGGAGAGGAGGATGGCAACAACTGTCCGGTACAGGATAATGGAGACCACGAACATCACCACCATGGCAATCTGCAAACACAGCACGCTGTGTATGAGCAGGGATCAGAGCCTGCATCAAAGGAAAACTCCACCACTACCCCAGGGCACCAGGAGCTGCGAGGGAGCTCCAGGGCTGAGCTGGTGGAGAGGCAGGGGACACGCATCCACCCCCACCTTCATCCACACGCTCTTTCCTCAAACAGATCCCATTCCACCACACCCCACTTCTCCAGCCCTCGTGATCTTACCAACATTATAATGACCACCAAACCAGCCAAAATGCGATGGATGCGGCTGCGCTTGGGGAAATATGGCTCCTCTGCCCCAGTTATAGGGTTTATTATCGTCATGGGAGCCATGGCAGTGAACTGGGGCCGGGGCCGCTCCTGGGAAAGAGGGGGAAAATGCATCAGAGGCATCTGTTGGCTTTTGTCCATTCGGTTTTGGAATGTATTGCAAAGGGCTGGACCCCACCTCAATGTCCTCAAACTCAGAGCAGTCCCAGCGATGTGCCAGGGATGCGTTTGTCCGCTTCCAGAACTCCAGGAACAGCACTGCCCACAGGGACATGAAGATGCTGAAGAAGATGGTCCCACCGTGGTCAAAGAGCCGGCCCGCCTGTGGGCAGAGCAGGCATGAGGGCTGGGCCAGGGCTGCAGGAGCTGCTGGTTAACGTGGCCCAGCCCACCTGAGGGACATGGTCTCATGTCCACCGTGGGGACAAGGTCTCACATCCACCACGTCCATCGTGGAGACGTGGCCTAATATACACCCCAGGGACACGGTCTTACATTAGCAGGAGTGAAGAGGGCAAATCCCTGCAGGCATCCCACAGCCCGCCCCTACGAGTAACCACAGGGATGGAGCTCTACCCCTGGGCCCCACGCTTTCCCTGGGGAGACAGGACCTCACCATGAAAGTGCTGCAGGTATCGGAAAGCTGCCAGTAGGGACAGGACTTGCAGAGCGGACACATCCGGAACTGCTCTTTGCTCTCACAGATCTCCTGCCTGCAGGCAGGGGAAGGAGCATTCAGCAGGGCTCAGCTCAGACTCTCACCATTTCACCCTGGGGAGGGGGGGACACTCACGCAGGTACGTCACTGAACACCAGGAAAATGCCTGCGATGAACACCACAGTCCCCGTCACGGCAGCGGGCAGGAGCCATCCCGTGTAGAAGCCTGCGGGCAGCAGGGACAGGCAGCACGAGTCCTGTCAGCCTCCACCGCAGTCCCCGAGGACAAGTGCTGCCCAAACCCAGCCCAGCACCAGCCTAAAGCCACACAGGGCTTGGAAGACCTGAACGTGGACTTGAGGCTCTAGATGTATGTGTCACAGCTGACTTGTGGTGCCTCCAAACTGGAGAACATCCTGGGACAGAGCTGCAACCACACGCGGGCAGGACCAAAGTGGGCATCGCTCTGCTTCCAGCAAAAGCAGGCTGGCCCCAGGAGGAGGGACCCAGGAGGAGCCCCAAGGTGCTGGGGAAGGGCTGAAGGTGACCAGGACCGGCAGGACACCAAGGGTTTCCCACCCAAGGCAGTGCACATTTCATCCAGGGACCCCATCCAGGAGCTGAGGGCTGCTCTGGAGCCGGCGGCACTCACCCAGCCAGGCGAAGTAGAAAGCGACTTTCTCCCCAAAGTACTTGCGGACATGGTCCAGAGGCTGGTACTTGCTCCACTTCCTCCAGTTGGCCCAGTACTGGAAAAGGACCTGGCGCGGGCTAGGGCTGCCAGAGGCTGGCCCCTCTGGTGGGGCCTCGCAGGAGCCCTGTGGGGATGGAGGACATGGACGAGGGCCCAGCCAAGGCTGTGGGTCCGTCAGGGAGCCCCGGGGCAGGGACCATGCCTTGCCTCGTGCAGTGGGAAGGCGGCAGTGAAGACGCCCTCGCTCAGCAGCCGGTCCACCCCCACCTCCCGCTCCTTGGAGCAGCCGTACTGCGTGGTGGCCAGGATCTCGTAGAGCTGCAGAGGAAAGGACGAGGCAGGGAGGGGGCTTCAGCCACACGGATTGGGGTCCCCACCACGCTGTTGACTCTTCGCCTCCAAGCCTGATCCTCTGAAATGTTGTCATGCCCTTTCCCAAATACTGACCAGGAGGGTCTCTACCCATACCTTCTATCCCATCGGTGGCATTTTGCACACAGCAACCTATCTGGTGACAGCTGACACCCCCCATGTTTGTGCCACCTGCCTGCAGAGCTGCTCCCCCACACCCTCCAGCCCACCCAGGACCGGGGAAAGGGACCACGGCAGCCCCTGGTGCTCACAATTTGGTGCCTCTGAGTTGTGGAGAAGAAGGTGTCCTGCTCGTCGCTGCCCAGGAACCTGCACAGAGGAGCAGCTTGGCCCTAGGATGCTGGTGGGGGTGAGGAGCTGCTGCTCCTGGCTGTGCTGTGCACGGGCAGAGGGAAGGAACGGCCTGCGCAGCCTCTCCTGGGGCGCTTACCATTGCAGCTTGTTGACCTTGAAGGGGCAGGTGTAGTAGTCCAGCGGCAGGCTGGGGACCTCCTGGGCCATGGCGTTGGGGATGCCCAGCCGCCGCAGCACTCTCTCTGACCAGTGGGAGGTCTGGTTGGGCAGCGCCTGAGCACACACAGCCAAAACATCTCAAGAGGAAGGAGATGGCAGCAAAGTGTGGGACCGTGGGGTGCAGCACGATGCCTGGGCACTCAGCAGTGCTGGTGGCACTGTCCCCTGACCCGGAGCACCAAGGCACCCTGGCCTTACCTGCAACGGCACACGGAGCTGCAGCTCCTCAGCATAGTAGCAGAGCACACTCCAGGGCGCACTCAGCAGCAGGTAGTGCACCACCTTCTTCTCCACACGGGCCGTGTGCTAGTGGAAGAGGAGGCCCGGGTGGGGATGAGGCTGCTGGCGCCGGTACAGGTCCCTGCAGGGTCTGTCAGGATCAGCCCAGCCACCCCTCACTGCCCCTGGGAGCCAGCCCACTGGGATGGAGCCCTCGCCAGGTCCCACCTTGTGCTCCTGCTTGGCTCCCCACAAGCCCAGGTTGCTCTACTGGGGCCAGGGCACGATGCCATTGTCCCTGAGCAAGGCTACGGTTGATGCAGCAGGGAAAGGTCAGGTCCCTGGGTACCTTTTCCATGTGGAGGCCAGCAGCATGGAGCTTGTCCAGGAACTTCTTCCGCCAGGTCCTGTGGATGGTGGTGGATCTCTCCTGCAAGGCCTTGTTCTCACGGCTGCCCTTCTGCCCGCTCAGCTCCCTGGGGACCGTTTCCCACACAAGGACGAAATCTGCAGCAGGAAGATGGAGCTCATGGCAGGAAGCTCCTCATAAGGAAAAGGCTGAGGCTCTGAAGACTGCCAGGGATCAGCTGCTGTCGATAGGCTGTGCGGCCACCAGCTCCAGCTGTGAAGATGGAGGACATTCCCCAACCTCCTCAGCCCAACGGGGAGCCCATCCAGCCCCTGCCTTCTTGCCACGATGAAAGGAAACCGACCTCAAAGATCAGGCTCTCTCCCTCACCTATCCTTGTGCAGCCATCGCTGAAGACATTGGCCGTGCTCTTCTCACCCAGGGATGCGTCGCCAGCCTGGGAATAAGACATCAACAGCAATAAGAGCTGGTAGTCCCCAGACAGCTGGATCGCTAGCTAACTGGAAGGGCAGGGGACTGCCCCAAGACCAAGAGGCAAACCTGCCCCGTTCACAGCTGCCCTGGTTCCTCTCCTACCCCATGGTGTGGCCACCCACCTGGGAGACTTCCACAGCGTCCTCGCTCAGACTCCCATAGCAGGCTGCTCGTCCGCCGCTGTCCTGTCCTACCAGACTGCTGTGGGGATCGTCCGACGTCCTCCTCCGCTGCATGGCGAGCCCTCATGCCAGCAGCCACTCCAGGTGCTGAGAAGCCAACAGAGGCACTGCAGGCCTAGGAGAAGGGCTGAGCACCCCGGTGCTGTCAGGCTCCTGATGCCGGAGGTGTGCGCAGCCTTGCTGGCTCCTCCACCAGGCCCTCAGCCTGGAGCCCCTGCCTGCCTGTCACGCGAGCTGGGCAAGGCAGGACCCCGCTCAGCTCACCACCAGGAATATGTCCAACAGCTCGCTGTCCTCGTAGCCAGGCCCCCAAACTGGACGGACGCAGCGCTCGAGGTGCAGTCTCACCATGAGGGGACAACCACCGCCCTGGTCCCGCTGGCCACACTGTTTCTGATGCAGGCCAGGATGCCGTTGGCCATCTTGGCCACCCGGGCAGAGCGCTGGCCCACGCTCGGGTGACTGCTGACCAGCACCCCTGGGTCCTTTTCTGCCAGGCAGTTTTCCAGCCACTCTTCCCCAAGCCTGTGTCGCTGCATGGGGTTGTGGTGACCCAGACGCAGCACCCAGTGCCCGGCCTTGCTGGATGTCATGCGGCTGGATGCAGCCCAGCCAGCCATCCTGTCCTGGTCCCTCTGCAAAGCTATCCTCAATCCAGATCACTGGTGAAAGTGCTAAACTAAACTATCCCCAGTACTGAGCCCTGGACAACTCTACTTGTGGTCAGCCATCAGGTGGATTAAACTCCACTTGCTATAACTCTTGGAGACCAGCCAGCCAGCCAGTTCTTCACCCAGCAAACTGTCCACCTGTCCAAGCCATGAGCACCCAGTTTCTCCAGGAAAACACTGTGGGAAACTGTCAAACGCTTTACTAAAATCCAACTAAGCAACATCCACAGCCTTTCCCTCATGCACTCCATGGGTCACCTCGTCAAAGAAGGAGACCAGGTAAGTCAAGCAGGACCTGCCATTCCTTACCCCATGCTGACTGGCCTGATCGCCAGTTTATTCTGTACGTGCCATGTGATGGCACTCAAGGTAATCTGCTCCATTAACATCCCCAGCACTGAGGCCAGACTGACAAGCCAGTAGTTCCCCAGGTCCTCCTTCCATCCCTCCTTGTAGATGGCCATCACGTTCACTGACCTGCAGCCACCTGGGACCTCCCCAGCTGGTCAAGACTGCTGGAGAATTACTGGAAGTGGCTTGGTTAGCACTTCCACCAGCTCCTTCAGTGCCATTTGGTGGATCCCATATGACCCCATAGGCTTGTGAATATTCAGATCATGTAATAGGTCACTTACAGTTTCCCATTGGATTATAGGAGCTTCATTTTGCTCCCTGTCACTGTCTTTCAGCTCAGGGGCTGGGTACTTGGAGAACAACTACCCTTACTAATAAAAACTGAGGCAAAAAAAGGCAGTAGGTGCTTCAGCCTTATCTTCACCTTTTGTCACTGTTTCCCCTCACATCCAATAAGGGGTGCTGATTCTCCTTAATCCTTCTGTTGCTGTTGATGTGTTTATAAAAGTATTTTTAAAATATTTATTTGTATCATCTTTTATTGCACTAGCCAAACTGAGTTCCAGCAGGGCTTTGGCCTTTCCAATTTTCTCCATGCACAACTCAAGGGAGAATTCAACAAAAACTGAGTTGCCTGCCCTACTTCCCAAGGTCATTTTTTTTCTCAAGGTCTCTTTTTCTCCCTGAGTTCCAGAAGCAGCTCTCTGTTCAGCCACGCTGCTCTTCTCCCCTGCCAGCCCGGCTTTTTCCTGGCATTGAGATGGCCTGCTCCTGTGACTTCAAGGTTTCATTCCTCAGGAAGGTCCAGACTTCCTGGACTCCTTTGCCTTTCAGAACCCCCTCCCAATATACTGTCAACCAGGTCTCTGAACCAGCCAAAGCCTGCTCTCTGGAAATCCAAGATAGCAGTTCCACTAACTGCTTTCCTTACTTAACCAGAGATCAAAAACTCTTCACGATCACTCTGTCCAAGACTGCAGTTGGTTCCCTCACCACCTGTGTCAGGAAGTTATCCTCCACACACTGTAGGGACCTCCTACCCTGTCTCCTCTCTGCTTTATCATATTTCCAGTAGACATCCAGGAAGTTGAAGTCCCCCTTGAGAGCAAGAGCTAGCAATGAGGTTTCCCTCCCCTGCCAGCTTTAGTTTAAAGCTCTCTTCAACACCCTGTAACTGTAGATGCTCTTCCCCTCCTCCAACAGATGAACCCCATCAGCTCCCAGCAGACCAGGTTTCCCAAAGAGAGTCCCATGGTCTAAAGAGCCAGTTGGTTACTGGTTTGGTTCATCTCAGGCTGTAGCAGAGCCCACGCACCCAGCAGCTGCCCACAGTTGTCACCAGAAGCACCCCAGCAAACAGCACCGTGGGACAAGCTCTTGGTATCCAAATGCACCTCACTGCCATGGCCAAAAGCAAGGTGGGGAGACAAGGGACAAGCATGAAACCTCCCCAAGGAAGCGCCCCCCATTATTCCGATCTAACATCCTGAAAAGCTCAGGGCCCACCTACCCCCTAAGGCCATCCGATTACCACAGCAGCTCAAGATCGGGCCCTCGTGTTGGGGAAGCACCCACAGGGCACCAAGAAGCAGGGGCTGTGTCTCCTGCCCTGCCAGCTGGTGCCCCACACCTCAGGGAGATGCCTGAAAAACCCCTTGGCTTCCCTATCTTACCTCCCACAGCGTCACACAGTGAGGGGTCCTGCTTCTCCTCGGGGGCCTGGGAAGTGTCACCAACCCCTCCAGGTGCTTCAAACCAGCATTTTTTGGCCGCTTCTCAGCGTGGGCAAGGCCAGGCTGTGCGTGAGGGGTACAGCTGGGGGACAGGCTGGCGAGCACCTTCCTTCGGCACAGGCCCTGCCTTTGTTTGAGCTGGAGGTGGGGACCTGAATGGCCCTGAACAAACAGGACGTGGCAGAGCTTTGGGGACATGCCAGCGAGGCAGGGGACAAGCGCCATGTCCCCACGAGCTGGCTGAGGAGGCAGCAGCTGTGAAGGAGCTGGGGGGCACTGAATGACAGAGGTGACCACATGCAAGCTGGTTGTCTGTCTGCTTTTACAGCCACTGCGGGGTGCAGAAGACAGTTTGTCCCACCAACCCCACACACCTGCCTCAGGACAAGACGGATCTCCCAAACCTCCCACGAGCACAAGGGAAGCTGAGCAGGCACCCAGGTGGGTGAGGTGACCCCATCCCAAGCCCAGCATAGGCACAGCGGGGAGATGTCCCACCCCGGCTCCATCCGAAGCTTCCACAGCATCACAATCCGCACGGAGCATGAGCAGCCTGCAAATGGAAGCAGCCTCCCTGAGGGGAGAACACCCTGCCCTGGTTCATGCCACTGGTCTCACGCTGAAGAGGGACGGATTGACTCCCAGCTTTCAAAAGTTCAAATCTACTTCAGATTTGAATGAGCTGAAAATTAGATTTGTTCAGTCATTCTTGCTCACCCTAGAGCTAGTTTTCAAACAGTACGTGTCATTTTTCCTCATGTATTTTTTTTGTGGTTTGACAATAACACCGTGAGACTTTCAGGTCTGATGGGCAGTGGTTCAACAAAACCCTTCGGGCAGTCAGGCAGCACACCTCATGCTAGCACCAACACCCCTATCAGATATCAGCTCTTGTTCAATCCCTGATGGAGGAAAGGGATACGTATCTTAGCTGACAGACTGAATTTTGCGTTGTGGTTGGAGACCTCATGTCACAAACAAACCTACATATCCCTTGAGCAGCTTTTGTATTTCATTGCTATGTTCCTTGCAAGCGCTACAGACCACACATGAAATGTTTCCCAGGTACCTCACAGGTTCACTGGACAAAAGTTGCAAAAACTGAGTAGGTGCCCAAATCTCCTGAGTTGGCTGCAGAGCGAGTAGCTTCCACTTTCTCAGTTCTCTCAGCCCATGAATCAGCACAGGCAGAACACGTTAAAACATCCAGAGCAATGACATAGCTGATAGACAAACAGAGTGGCAGATGGCAAGTGCTTCCAGGCAGGTTCTCCAGACATTCACGGAATGAAGTTCAGTTGCCCAGATCAAACATAGGTATAGAGGGATGACTGCCACATCACCACATTCAGCAGAAGCAGGACACGGTTCATATTTCTTGAGTGCAAATACTGGCTGTAACGAGGTGCCACCAAACCCTCACCTTGCTGTCCAGTGGCATTAATAAACATACTTACATCAATAGTAATAGGATTTAGTACTGCCAAAAAGCAAATGACAATAAAAAGACAACGCCAAATACACTGGCCACAGAACAGTCCGACCTGAACAATCATCTTGCAATCTCCGATTCCTGAACACTGTTAGAGGTTGTATTTACAAAAGCACTTCAGGACGCCTATCACAAATAAAACCTGCTGCAGCTGGCCCTGAACAGTTTGACCACGGTTGCAGTCACTGAGCAGAGAGCAAGCAACCATGACAGGCTGCGCGGCAGTGAGACAGCTTTCACTACACCTTGGTAATCTCATCCTCTCCTTCCGCATCAGCGACAAGCCCTTACAGAGAAGGTCTTACTTCTCTCCCGATTGATGCTGGCAAAACTGCAACCCAGGCAGGTGGGCTTTATAGAGAGAACTTCTACCAAGGGACGTTGAGAGCATTTGTAAGATTAAAAACACACTTTAAGACATACTAAATCAACATCTTCCTCTAGAGTGGGCCCACTCATTCTCATGAAAAACCAGAATGCCCACGGAAGCTTCCAGCTTCACTTCAGGAAGTGAGTTATTACTGAGGAACTAGTTCGAAAGCCTAGCTTGCAGGCCACATCCAGCACTGCCCTATTCTGGAAGAAAACTGAAAGCTGCCTTGACTTCAGCCCAGGAAAGAGCAACATGCCTTGCCATTTACCATACTTTGCTCTGACAAACCCTGGCAAAGCAGGAGGCAAATGAAATCATAACCACCAACTAAAAATCTGAAAACACAGGCTAGATCCCCTCACCTCCCCAAGTGGAGCCCACCGCCCCAGTAACCTTACTCTTTTTTAACTCCTTCTCCAGTCCTCAGCTTGGTCTAAAGCTCTACATTTACACACAGATGCTGTATTGCTAGTGGCTCTCTGAAGGCAGCTCATCCAGCCACGTATATCCTCAAACTTTCCAAAGCCCAGACTCTTCCCTCAGTCATAACTGTGCTTCAGAAAATTAATTGCTAAAAAAATGTGCCCCACACACACACACACTCCACAGAGTCTTACATACAGATATTTAGCACTCTGATCTGATGACCTGTATGAGCATTTTTATCAGATTCTTCCCCACGTTAACATTGTCACTGTCTTTCCATATTTTTACAAACCTCCTTTGAGTCTGGATCTGGAACAGTGATGTTTTCAAGGACATCACTGATCTGAAGGTGTCACAGAGTCAACAGAAGTCAGCAAATGGCTCCACGTAGAAATGCTCCCGTCTGTGGCAAACAGTCACTGCCAAAGCCTCCCATATAAATAACAGACACAAGCACAAGGAAGTCTCTTGTGTTAAGATTTAATAATAATAATAACAACATTTCAAAAACAATGAGTGCATTGTACACAAGATCTGGTATTCAGTGTTTTTTATTGACCATTTGCACTGTGAGTGTCAGCGTACTGAAGACCTGGGGAGTGGTAAGTGGATAAAAAACCCAACTGGGACATTTCTCCAAGGAGGGCAGGGGAGAGAGGGCAGCAGGAGGTTCAGAATCGAACAAACGTGGCATCAATCTGCCGGACAGACGGGAGGGCCAACATGATTTTGCGCCGGTACTGGGGATCGTTCTGCAAAGGGTTTCGCTCCAAATAAACAGTTTCCAAGTTCTTCGCCCCTTTCAGCTCATCCAGGTCACTCCAGCTCTCAACAAGGTTATCGTTCATCTGCAGAGCACAGAAGAGCACACTCACACAAACAAATACTTCATTCGAAGCCTGATTAGCAGGAACCTAACCAAACCATTGCTGCTCAAGAGGAGTACCACCCAGTGGCAGTGCAACCTTCAAGTATAGGTAAGAAGTCCCTGCCTACACATCCCTTCTCCCCCTGCATTCTCTCTCACTCCAAGCCTTGCTAACCAGCACCAACTTCCTTACACAGTCTTAGGTCGCAGGTCACCTGCTCCACTCACTCTACAGATAACATGTCTAGTCTGACTGGTTTTGATGGAAAAGAGCCAGCAAAGCACTAGGACCAACTCTTTATGTATTATTCCTTTATGTATTATTCCAGTCCATATTTGTTCATTTAAGGATTGGAAACCTTCATGTCAAGGTTTTCTTTCATTGTGGTATCTATCTTTACTTCCATGACTTCTTGGGTGGGAAGAGAAGGCTCCAAACTGATGCAAAGTGACATTTTCCTCTTCCCCTTACCTCCTCGTTTTCTTACAAAAACTACTTCTGTGCTCCAAAGAAAGCACCAAACTCTCTGATTCGGCTTCTCCTCCTGTCAGTACAGGAGCTGCCTCACTGTTTGCACTGGATAGGAATTCCCACGCAAGGGGATGAATGCTTCAACTGTCTGTCCAGGAAGCAAAGCATGCACAGTGGCCACATGCTGCCCAGCCTAGAGGCTACAGCCATGCTTTGGTTTTGGATACATAGGCAGTTACTACAAAAACACCACCTTTAAAAAAAATAAAAAACAATGTCCTCCCTCAATAACTGCTCTTCCTCACGTCAGGCATTCACAGTAAACTGGAAACTTTGTGCTCCCTGTTTGCTGTGTGGTAAGCAGCTCTATTTTCTACAGCTGCCTCTCTCCGTTTATTGCAGTGACAGCAAACTGCTTCATCATCGGGACTGCCAGTGATCCTGACAAAGATGGTTTTATAGTTAAGACCTCAGATTAAAGTAGCTCTTCCTTCTGCAGATTTGTACACAGCTACCGAAAGATGTCAGAGTACCAATATTCCAGGTGGGGAGTCTCCACATGTATCCTCACCAGCCTCATGGATGGCAAAGGGCTTCACTACTCAGGATACCACAGATAACAAAAGCAACCCTAACAGTTACCTGCCTCCTAGGAATGGAAGTAAACCAGAGACTGTTTCATTTGCTTTATATTTATAACAACAAGAACATACCAAGTCTGCTCTAAACCGACACTGTGTTCCAGTGCAGTCGTGAGCCAGTATCAGCTTCTCTCATTACACAGTCATGCTGACTTAAAGAAAGATGAGATCTGCAGAAATAGGACACACTAGGGCTGTTTCATAACCACCACAACCATGAAGGCAGGGCCTGTTTCCTAGGTAGAGATAGGCTTGCTACCACTAATCAGAGCCCCGCAAAAATCACATTAGGCTTAACTCTTTCCTCAGGGGGAACCATTATGCTCCATCTACACAGCCTGTCAAAATCTTAAAGATATTCACCAGAAAAAGCGCTCACAACAGCTGCCCAAGACTGACACCACCCTCCTGCTGCTCCCCATCAGAGGGGTCTCTCTCACCATGTACAGATGTTTCAGGGAACAGTTCTACCTGCACTTACCCAAAACTCCTGCAGCTCCGTTAGGTGACTGATATTCTCAATCTTCTTGATTCTATTAGATGCAATGTCCAGCATTGTGAGTTTGTTCTACACAAACAAAACAAAAACACATTACACTGGATTTCCTTTCATCTTTTCTGTCTTACTTTGTCAGGCCAGAGTTGAAAATCGTGAGAAGCAATGCTGTGTTACTGCCAGCTGTTTAAAGGCAGCACGACAAGTACTCTCACTGTCTACACAATAGCAAGACAGACTGTTTTAATTAAGCCGAGTTACTGACCTTCCAGAAGCCATGAGGCAAAAATGAAAGCAACTACTGCCTGAATGACAATTGCCAAGGGCACCTAAAAAGTAAGCTTTCCTCATAGCACGTTAAGAGAAATCCATTAAAAATTGGATCAGAAGCATCCTCTTGAGCAGTAGAGCTGAAGAAACATTTTGCAGCAGGAAACTCAACAGTTTTAGAGAAAGTTTTTTTCTGCCTTGCACACAATCAACCAAGTTCCAGATTTCTCTTCTCTCCTGCAGTGCCACCTGCTGTTGGGTGAGAATGCAAATGCTACACGCACCCGTGAAATCAGTCCTGCCCAGAAATCTAGAAACAATGGCAAGCCACATGCCATGGCTTGCCCCTTTCACTTCCAGCTCCACTTGTCCTATCGAAAAGGACTCAGTTATCTACAGATGGCTGTCAAAAGGCTACAGGGACAGCCAGCAGTGGCTAGCAAGTCTTTCCACAGCTAAAGACCCACCAAGCTGCTCCACTAACCACATGCCTCGAACTTCCCAACAGCCACCTCCCTGTCACAAAAAAAATCTGCTCCAGAACATCTGGAGGAGCTTCATAAATGTAAAATTGTTTAAGATAACTAATACTTGGACCTTCCTGGTCTTTTCAAGGCACTGAGGACCCCACGTGTGACTGGGGAAGCTGAGGAACAAAAGCTCCCTAAAGGGCAACAGTTCAGACGTGCTTTAGGTCTGCTCACATTGTTCTCCAGTCCCTCGATGACTTCGATGCCATTGTTGCTGAGGTACAACTCACGCAAATTCACCAAGCTCTGCAGCCCCTCGATCTTGGTCAGACGGTTACTCTGAAAGTGTAATAGCAGTTAAAGTTCACTCAAAAAAACATAAAATATAAGAGAGTCACTGGAGGAAAAGTATTTTTCTAAGGCATGGATGGGAAGGGAAAATAGTCCACTTGGCTTCCCATTGATCCTGTGTGCTCAGTTTGTTGGATCTCTCTGCCACTGTGCTCAAGGAAGTTCCAGAAGAGCCAGAGTCTCCAAGTTCAGTAGAGTCAGATCCTGACATTCCTATCAGAAGTTGTAGCCTGAAAATTTTCTACTTGGTCTATTTAGAGACAAGTCTATGCATTGATAGCATTCATTCTGTAGGTCTTTTTAATGGAATGGTCCTAAAGGAAGTTGTATGACTAGTCACGATACACACTGCTATATACAGCTCTGTAAATCCTATAAAATGAGATACCAACAGGTACTGCAACACATAGCAAGTAACACTTATTAGAAATAATTGTAAGAGATACCAGGGTGTACTCACTTTGTCATGTATTTATCCCACCCTCTAGAAAAGGCTGGGACATTCCCCTAGCTCATTAAGGGCACATTTCATTTAGCACAAGCTTATTCACATTTCCCCTCTCTTCAGGCAGAAGGCAGCGACACTGAGCCACTGCCACTACGTGCACGTCCCTGGCATAACTCACTTGATGTTACTCTGCAGTACCTCAGGAAGGGATTGGGGGATAGCATTCATTTCCTGTCCTCTCTCAGGAAAATATTTTATCATTTTAGCAATGTCAATCTCATCTAGTACCAAAGGATAAGAAAAGACGGCACAAAATCTCTCACTCCATTCCAATAAAACAGTTTGACCCAGGCACCAGAGACCCACTGATTCCGCAGAGCTTACTGTAAGTTATGAGGTTGTTCACGGAACAGGGGTGTTCAACACGTAACGACACGGAGCAGAATCAGTACCTGTATGCTGAGCACAGTCAAGTTCGTCAGTGCATCCAAGTTCTGGAGCTTGCTGATTTTATTCTTTCCAAGGAACAGACTGTCGAGGTTAGTCAAGGCATCAATGTTTTCGATGGCCTGCAAAATGACCAAGGGAGACAGCATTGCTGGGATGCCAAACTGCAGCCTGGAGATGCAGCTGGCGTTGTACAGCCTCAACCCGTGCAGCTGCACTCCGCTGCAAGACAAGCCTGCCGGTTCCAAACACAAACTGTGCACAAGGTCGAGCCTCCCTCAACGAGCAGGATAAGCACAGTGACAGCGAGCCTCAGCCTGTGACAGCTGGCTCGCAGCGTTACTGTTTGCTGACTTTCAGCAGGGGTCACATCCCTGTCACATCACTTTGTCCTGTTGCCAGCACCGTCCCGGCCAGAGAAGAGAACGAACAGGCACAAGGAGCACTGAAAGGGACATTCCCTGGGCATGAGGTGTTTCCAGGGCACAGATACTCATTGGAGAGGCGAGAGTAGCTGTCACTGGTGAATGGAAGGACTCTGGGAACAGAAAGTGTAATTCCCAAATTTAGTCCTGACCATCCAGGATTAAAGCAGTCGGAGCCAAGCTGCTCCACGTATCAGTTTCTCTGTCATAAGCAAGGTTAACTGTCTGATGGGCGTATCCAGATACGGATGACACAAGGTGTTAATACATTTAACTACAGGCTACATATTCATGCTACAGGCAGAACATACAGGTACCAAGTTAAGCGATATATGCCTGCTAAATACACACGCTACTGACAGAACATATACACTGCACAAATTCAAGTCCCAAGCTCAGCTGTCCGTGGGAGAAAAGACCTCTGTGAGGCATCAAAACGAACCATTCTTTGTTTACAAAGGAAGGGGCACCAGAAAGCATGAAGAAAAGAGAAAAAAACAGACATGGCAAGAAAAGGGGAGAAGGATGGATTTAGAAAAGGCTCCTGTAAAAAGGAAATAAAATGCTTTTTTTTTCCCCCCAGGGGACAGCCAGAAAAAAAAAAAAAAAAAGAAAATAGGTGCTGTTAAAAAGATGGGAATTTTAAAAACAGATTTCAGCTCACAGAAAAGCAGCAACATGAATATAGATATACACACAGCTGTGCATCTGTGGTTAAATATCTTGTGACACCTCAGCTTTTCTCCATCCTCCTTGCCTGGCGATTCCAGAGACTAACAGTGCTGGTGTGACAGGACACCAAGCCCTAGCACCCCATAGTTTTCTGCGTGCGCACGCTTCTGGGCAAGGGAAGGCAGAGGAAGAGGGACAAGTGCACACAACGCATTACAGGTAAGCTCTGGAAAGGAAAGCTTTTCAACCTCTATCCCAGAATTGCCAACAGATTCAATGTAAGTTGTTTTATCAGCTCATATATGGACTCACCCTCCTTCTAGCCTGTGGACTTACCCCTGCTTTGGCCTTGCAAGAAAATAATAGATTTTTTTCTCATTGGTAGCTCCCCCAGCCCTGAAGAGGAAATACTTGTGATTCTGAGGGTATTGAGAAGAAATAATCAGAAAAAAAAAAAAAAGCTATTTAAAAGCTATAAAAAAGCCACGCTGAAGTGAGAGTATGAAACAGATGGGCATGAGGAAAAAAAACTTGGGAACAAATAAAGTGCTTGCCTCGTAGTTGCCTCAGTCCAACTTTGGAAAGAAAAGCATGAAAGTGCATTAGCTCAGGCATAAAATTATGTTTCCTCACCATTCACATAAAAAGGACAGAGCTATGAGTGCTTAATAAGTCATGACAGACTCCAGGGTAAGTGTGCACCAAGAGGTTAGAGTTTTGCAGCAAAACAACTACGCCAGCATTACTGCAGGAGCTTTCATGTGCAGGGTATGAACTTACCAGGCACCCCAGAACCAAGAAGGCTGCCTGAACAGACAGCCCATAGGATTTTGTACTACGGAGTTAAGGATATGCCCACCATGGAGCCAAGCTATCCTGCTGGCAGGAAACTATCAAAAGAGTTCTAGGCATCCTCAAATAACGAGACGTTTTTTTCATGCCTACCCTAGACATTACTGGGTTTCTCACTCCAGTAAAGCAGCCAGAAGCACAGAGCAGTGCTGCCTGAAGAAGCCAGAACAGAATTAACACATAAATGCTAAAAATAATTTAGCTGTGTTACCCATACAGTGGGATAACTTTTTTTTTTTTTTTAAACATGTACAGCCTCAGTGCTGCAAAAATACATGTAAAATAAATGCAATGTTGCTCTTTAAAATATAATTTTAGGCTTGATAACACTGGTGGCGATATACCACCTCAGTGTCCATACAGAAATCTAGCTGGATTTTCTTTTCCACACAAGGTAATGATGTTCAGATACGGAATGTAACAGTTTTAACCCAGCTTTTGAAATGAAAGAATAAGTGTGCTTAGCCTATTACATTTCTGAATACAGAAACTGCATCCCTCTAGGTCACGTTCCCCAGCCTATGCAAGCTGTAAGGTTCCTAGTTGTTTATTTGGCTGATGTTCTCCCACTCGGGATTTATTCCCATAAGTAATTTAGTTTCCAAACTAATAACTTCTTAGATAGAAAAGTCAGTCCAGTTTAGCTTTAGGGGAAAAATGATTTTTTTTCCAGTTCATAAAAGCAGCAAACATTTCTGCCTTAAAAGGCTGTTTATAACAGCTTATGTTTCCTTCCTTCCTACAAAGTTAAGCGTGCTTCCACAGCGGCTGCGATGTAGAGGACAAACAGGTATTTTCTTCATCTGCTCCTTCAGCATAACAAATAGTTTTTCAGTGACTGTAACTGGGGAGTGTCAGCTTACATAATTTTCAGATTGGAAAAATGCTCATTTGTAACCATTATTTTCTAAAGTATACATAATTAAAGAAGTTTCTAAAGAATTTGTTTACTTTGCACATTGTAAGTCTCGTGTGTTGCCTGTTTCACCAATTCTCTTATGAACTGGGCAAGATGCAGGAAAGCGTGCCTTATGGAGAGCAAAGACTACTCAGAACTGCTTCCCTTTAAGTGGCACAGACTTTAAATCAGCAGAGTTGGAGAGGTCACTAACTGAACCATAAGACAAAGCACTCAGCAGTGGAGTATCAGTTTTTTGAGGCACTTCAGAGTAAAGTCAAGAAAGATCTTTTTCCTGAGGGAGACTGACAGAATTATCAATTATACATACGAATCTGAAACTACAATTACATTTGAACTCCATAGTGCCAGCCTCTAGGAAGGTAAGAGAAAGCAGTAACTGCTGGTTTTGATAGGCTTGGCTCTCTGTCAAGAGGAAACTGTCATCTGCAAGAGGCCACACACAGGGGATGCATTAAAGAGAGATTCATCAATAGTAGTTTAGTAGCCAGGCGCTACATGCATACATGATTAAAGAATTCAGCAGGCGCAGCAAACAAGCAACTACACATTAAATGACCAGAACAATAAAAACAGCAAAATTGCAAGTAAAAGTCAGTGCATTGCACTTTCGAAAAGGGCTAAGCCCAAGTCAAAATGCTCAAAACTCTTCAGCTAACATCCTGTACAGCAAACCTACCCGGATTCGATTGGATCCCAACTCTAACATCTGCAACAGCTGCAAGTGGCTCAAATTCTCAATTTTGGCAATTTTGTTGTTGACAAGGAAGAGTTTTTTAAGTTGGGTAAGCCGATCTAGTCCTTCAATGTGTCGCAGAACATTAAACGAGATGTCCAGGATCCTGAGGTAAAACAAAACAAAGGTCTCTTCAGTCCAGGAGGCACAAACGATTCCAGAAGGGACATTTGTAAATCGGTGCTGAACCTCGCTACCTACAGAAGCACTTTGCTAGGCCCTGAGTCACAAGCGGTGTTTCTTTATTCAGAAATAAATATAACTTTCAAAATACTTCCATAGCATAACAGGGGAAAAAATACATATGTAACACGCAAAGGATAGACCTTATTTTTTGCCCAGTTGTGGATCTGCCGCTCTCAGCCAACCTTCAGTACTGCACAGCCTGTAGGAAATGCACGGCCCTAAAAGATCGGCCTCTCTGCGGACAAGGCCAGGGCCTCCCCTAAGCATGAAGCAGTTGCAACTGCAGGAAGTAGGTCACTCCTCCTCAACCCCAGTGGAAACAGTTTCGTGATCAAGGACCAGTGCCAGAAGCTAGGAGGAGCACTACTCCTTCCCCATGTCCCCCACAAAACATCAAGTCTCTTGTCATTTCCCACAGGAAGGTCAGCCTGCTGCACGGAGCTCTCACCGGCAATACCAAGGGATGCCCGAGTGCTCCTGTACCCGGAGAGAAGCTGCAACCACCTGTCGTTCTTACTGTCTTACACAGCATGCATTTCACATCCAGCTGACTGTCCCTGTTGAGCTCCAGGATGACGAAATTATTTTACCCCACAGGTTAAACACCAAGGGAGAACAGACCTCATCCTTCACAGAGCACCCAAATGAACTACGAGAAAGGCCTGAGTGGTAAAGACTGGAATAAGTACAGCACGTGGAGCTCACTGAGTGGCATAACACCCTCAGGCTAACGCCGGTGATTCCCTGTGACTCACTCAAGTTCTGTTAGAGCCTCCAGGTTCTCAATCTTCCGAATCTGATTGTCGTAGAGATCCAGCTCCCGCAAGGTCTGCAATTGCTCCAGGTTCTCAATGCGCTTAACCAGGTTCTGACGCAGACAGAGAGTCTAACAGTTGAAGAAAAGTTTAAAAACAATCAGATTGATAGATACAAATGACAGCGTGTAATGCCTCTTGGCATACAGAGGGTGAGTTTTTTGGGTTATCCATAAAGTTTTGTGGATTATTTGTTTCTGTTTTGTTTTTAATAGAATTTTTCCTGTTTTCTTCCAACACTATGAAAGGAAAGCTTTTTACCATGAAGATGGTCGGACACCAGCACAGGGCCCCAGAGAGACTGTGTAATTGTAATGTCATCTTGGAAATATTCAAGAGCTCAACTGGACAAGGCCTTGAGCAACATGCTCTAACTGGACCTGCTTTGAGCAGTTACTAGGGACTTCCAGAGGTCCTTTCCAGTCTAGAATATTCTACATGTATGTTAAGCCTGTGCAAGTACAAAATGTATCTCTTAGAATTAACCCTGATGTGTTCTCTCTCTTTAATTTCCAAAACCAACTTGCAAATCCCCAGCATTTTTTATTCCTACTTGACAAATGGGTCAAGCATAAGGTGAACTCATCAGGATCTCAGCCAAAGAGAGACTCCATGTTTGTTCTCTAATGGATCAGACGTGCAAAACGTCCAGCTCCAAGAGACATTCTCTATTCCTTAGGACCATTACCTTCACTTTCTTGAGCACCTCAAATCCTTCAATTTTTCCAATTCGGAAATGATTCAGGTCCACATCCTGAAAGAGAAATGGAGGTCAGAAGGATTCAGCAAGTGTTTCAGAACACTCTTCAAGACTAACCTGGTACTTTGCTGTAAGCAAAATTGTAGACTTACAAAATTCATGGCTCATAAAAACTTCCCTTTAAAGGGCTTGTGAAAATTTGTTTTGGAAGATGATATTTCCACCAAAGGTGAAGTATGGGGCCTAAGCTTATCAGCTGCAAAGGCAGTATCTGGGAAAGTGCAACAGCCCTTTCCTGAGCCTCTGCTTTGTTTCACCAGTAGGGGATTTCTTTTTTCCCTCCAGTAAATTTGGAACGTACCAAGAAAGACAAATTCTGTTGTCTGGCTTGAATAAAGTACTGCACAAAATTCTCCTACGCACTTTGCTAGGGTGTAACTGGAACACACCTCGCTATTTCCAGTTCCAGGCCTCAGGTGACTAAGAACCACTGGTAGTTCAAACAACCTGGTGGTTCTGTGAACAGAACTCGGCACTAGCAAACAGCTAAAGCACTTCCCATCTATGCTGCTCAGCCCCAGATGCTCTGGTTTTCCAGGTCAAACAGAGACCTCCATCGCCCATGCTCAAATTCTCCAGTGCACAGGCTCAGGAGGCTGCCTATGCCCAGGCACAAGGCCAGTTGAGTCGCCGTCTCTTACAAATCACAGGTCTGACTGCAACAACCACTTCGTTTAAGATTCTCACAAAAGCTCGTACCCCATCAATGACACTCGCAGCATAGCCCCACCTTCAGCATCTCCATGTTTATTGCAAAATTCCAAGTGACCCACAAGAGGTTTTGGATTTTGATCAAGAATAATACACCTCTACTTCTAGTCTAAAGGCCCTGAATCAATTCTGGGGAAGACAGAACAGCCAGCACCTTCAGAAGAACCGGAGCTCATAACCAGGTGTCGACACGTGCCTTTGCTATCCTTTTCTTCCCTCTGTGTAAAACCCATAAGGACAAAAATCTGCCTTTACCTCAGCTTCTGGATCCAGGTTAATTGTCTCCATGTCCACTGGTGTCTCCGCTTCTCCTGCAGCAGAAGCAGACACATTATAAAGTTCTGCTACCTGATGGCAAAAGGCAAGATGACAACAGCTAACATCCAGAGAGACAGAGGGAGCAAACACTCTCTGCAGAGGGAACACGTGCATAGTTCAGACACTCTGCTGCATTAAAAATACGTTTCACCTATCTGGCTTCTCATCACGACAGCTAGGCATGAAAACAAAATTTTAATAACAACAGAATTTCAAGCCTAAGTACAAAGGACAGAAAGAACAGTGCCTTGCCCAGCCTGCTTACGTGGCTGCTGAATAACGCTGGCTTCAGGTTGATCTTGGCAGGATTCTTCTTCTTTACAGTTAAGGCCATCATCTCTCTGAAGATACACCCTCTAAAGTGTCTGTGCTCCTCAGACATCAGTGCCAAGAAGGAATCTAAGCACACCTAAACTCTTTAGTGATGGTGCCAAGAATGACCAAGCATCTCAGCAATCCCACCCTTCAGCTTTCCTTGCATAAATTCTGCCAGGTTATGGCAATGTTGTGCCCTCTTGTGCACGGATCTCCCTTCTTTTGTTTGAATGAACTCACTGATATGCTAGCAAACACTGTTTATCACACTGCATACATTTTCTTGGGAAATGCTTTTGTAGCTCTGGAAGACAGCCCAACATTTGCTGTGCTTCTATCACAGCACAAGAGGGAGCGAAGTTTACTGGATAAATTCACGATGAATAATTCATGCCCGATTCTCATTTGTTGAGGATGGTGTGATGGTTGCATCAATCTCCAGAGAAAGTCTAATTAGACTTTGCAAAGCAGACATACAACAAGCAACCCCTTCCCATTTCACGTGTGTAGCTTCTGTCTGTGCTACCAAAAAACTAGAAGGATATTTAATTAGCCAAATCCCAAATGCTCTGGATTAACTCCTCATTACAGGATGCGAGCTCATTCCATAACCCAGAAGTATGGAACACTTTCATAGCCCAGCATGGTCACAATGCCCATGCAAACGCCAAATATCCTCAGTACTTAATGAATTTTTCCAAAAGATGCTTGGAATTACCTGTGATATTGTAAGGATTAACAGTACAAACATTGCAGTTTTTAATACTGCCAGACTCCAAGGTTTTAATAGCTTCACACCCTGCCTTACCTTCCTGCACTTGGCTGTGGCTCTCGCCTGAGCATTCAAACAGAAGAGAGTTCTAACTGAACCCACAGAAATTAAGACTGAAAAACGATCCTCTGTCCCTCTTCTTCTAACGTTGTATGCAGCATAAATTAGCAGGGAGCATAAACTCTATTGCAGGGATGTGAAATGAGCTGGTAGGTTTGGTAACACTGAGTGGTGGTACAAAATGCCACCAAAACTGACACGCATACACACACCTGTCAGTATTTTGGCAGTGGGCAGCACCTGCATTTTCTTATTTTTCTTCCAGACCAGGAGCAATGCACTTCAGCAGAGGAGAGGGACACACTTCCCAGCTGCTTCCGAAGCTGCATCTCTTTGACCTATTTCTAGGGTGCAAGATCTGCCAGCACAAAGTGCTCCCAGACAAACGAGCAGCCTAGCTGAACTCACAGCCAGAGGGAACACAGCCCAAGTTTGGAACAACAGTTCCTTGAGATATCACATTTTTTTAAAAAAGCAAACAATTCCCTCTGTATTGAGTTGTACAAGCAGTAAGTCACAGTGAAGGAACTTCTTCTGGGACTTTTTGCCATATGACTTTGAGTGACCAGTCCTTGCCTGTCCTGGCGCTACCAGAAGTGCACAAGCCTGATGGCACAAAACCAAATCACACAGGGGAAATGCAACAACTTCACAGCAATGAAAGCAACTTAAAACTAATAGGCATACACATTGCTGTAATAAGGCTGGCTCCCAGGAAGGTTATGTACTGTATAGAAATACTCCCGTACAGCAGTCTGTGTGCTGATCATATGGACAAAGCAGAGTCGTGATGAGAACACGAACTGCGATTTCACATGCACACAGTACGTATGCAAACAGTCCACGGTTTTTAATGCAGCAGATTTCTCAAGGGGGGTGGGGAAACATGGCACTGAAGTTGCTTAAGTAAGTTTCTGTGAAATTCATGCCTGCAAGCTAGACAGCTCTGCAGCTGTAGGGAAGACGACAACATTCAGGAAGCCCGAGTTCCGCAGCCCAGAACAGCAGCTACTGAGTTACGTAAATCCACAGCGCTGCAACCATTTAAAGCAGCTGAAAGCCTAACTGCACTTTTTAAGTGCATATGCACGAAAAATATTATAAATAGCTAAGTTGGAAGCTGTCTCAACAGAGGCGCTATTCCTCAGAGAATTAGCTAAACAATAAAAGTGAAGTTTCAGCTGTTTGAGCTCTATTTACAATCCTCAGCAAAAGACGTGGAGGACTGTTCGTTTTGCTTTTTAGCTGAGCAACTCAAAAGCTGGCTGAAGAAACTGGCTCGAGCGTTCCAATATTATTCCTCTGCTTGGTTTCTGCCCTAAAAGAAGTTTTCTGGATCCTAACAGTTTGGAAGGAGACAGAATGCCGATCCAGTCATTAGAGTAAAGAGTACCCAATACAATTCGGACAAATCTGAAGTTGTTTTTCCTGACTCCACTTGGAATAAAAGTATGTCACTTGAAGTCGTTTCTCTACGATTACAATTCCCAAGGGAGCAACACAGAAAACACAACCTCACATGGACAAATACATGAAGCCAGCTAAATAAATATTCAAAATGTGACACATGTGCAAAGGAAAACCATGCCAGGCTGATCCGAGTGGTTCTTGTGACCATCTAGTGCTTGGGATTCACCATTGGTGAGATGTGCTCTCATCCTTTTCAACGTATCATCACGCCATTGTTCAACTTCCAGTTTGTTGGGCAATTTACTTATTTTTTAATGGTTAACAGTGAATTGTTAACAACTAAGAGGGAATTCATTTAGTTAAGAAGTGAGATTTCAAACTCTCGTAAGAATTTGCGAGTTTGGAAGATGCTCTCAGCAAATCTATGGAACAAGGTTAAATTAGGAGGAATTTGTAGTACATAAACAGTCAAAAATTTGTTGAAAAAAAAAAAGTGTATCATTTCCCTTCCATTTTTAGACCAGCAAATACACAAGCACGTTTGTCAAAAAGGAAGCTATTACATCTCCAATTGTTAGCTAGCATTACAAAAAGGCCAGAAAATATTGCCACAGGGAGTCTTCAGAAATTCATTTGCTCTGACAAATTCTATGCAAGCTACTCTAAAACAAGCATTCCCACCAAACACACACAGGCTTAGAAAAGCCTGTCAAAATTTCTACCCAATGCAAGGAGCAGTGAAAGTTTGAAGCCAAGAGAATTCAAAAAGATGCAATTTTGATGCCTTAGCACTTTTAATTTACAAAAAATTAAATAAATAAGAGCTTTCTTCAATCTACCTAGAAATAGTCTTCTTTACCTTCCAAAGAAATCCAGCAATTTTTAAAGTTAAAAACTCCAAGCATTGAAGTGGAATTACGAAGAACTGTTCTTGCTTGTTTCTAATGAACATTTCCAGCATCTCTCTCCAGAAAGCAGTAACTCTCACACACAAGAAAATATGAAAAAAGCTGCATTGCATGTTGACAGTAAGGATTTCAAAGAGCAGCATGGTTCCATACGCGGCCAAAGAAGGAAAAAATGAAGGTCTAATATCAGGGGATCCATAAAAGAAGGCAGCTTTACTCTAGCAACGCTTACACTTGATTATCCTTTTTTAGAAGTCTTCTCTGGCACAGATGTACGTTATTAGCTAACGCTGACAGAACCCCTGTGCAGCTATCAGAGACACAGAGGACTGACACACGCGTGTGACCGCACGCCCCGTCGGATGACGCTTCCCAAAGCGAGCGCTGAGGTCGGCACGGTACCTGTGGAGCTCTCGCCATTCTGCTCGTCTCTCAGGCTCTGCTGGCTGAGGTCCGTCACCAAGCACACTGCTTGCTTCTTCCCTTCTTCATCTCCCGACTCCTCCGATTCGATCCGCTTATCAACTGCACGAGACAGACAGCAGCAGCATTAGGCTACTTCTGGCAGCGGGGCGGGGGGAGGCAGCAGCAAGCAGATAAAACAACCAGGACTCACAAATACCACTAGGCAGTTAGTAGATATCCTAAGTTAACTAATTGAAAGGTTTAGTCTTAAATAAAAGGCCTCTTACCCCTTGTTTCTACTTTGATTTTGGGTGCACTTTTTCCTCCCATCACATCTTCCTAAAACCAACAATCTGGGAAGAAGACTGGAGGAAAAAGGAAATTTCTTAGATCAATGAAGTGCAATTCCAAAGGTGACGGAGATGGAAGTAGAGTCGTTACACTTAAAAGACCTTTTTAGATAAAAAATTAAACCAATAAACAAGCCGGTACCGTGCGCCGCAGCGCCAGGGGCACGGAGCGAAAGGGAAAAAGGAGAATTTTCCTTTGCCAAAAGGGGAAAAAAGGCGAGCCCAGGGGTGTCCCTGCCGCTACCGGAGCCGTGTCCCGGCCCGTTCCCCCCCCCCGCCTGTATTTATCGATCCCTTCACGCCCCGGCCGCCTCCGCAGCCCCCTCCCGCCGCCTCTCCCCGCCGGGGAGGCCCCGGGCTGCACCCCCGGGGGCTGCCCGAGCCCCACCGCGGGTTCTCGGTCGTGGAGCGGCGCCCCGCGGCCGTGTCGCGACATGTCGCGCCGGGGGCTCTCACCCTCCATCAGCTCCTGCTGCCCCTGCCCGCTCCCCGCCGCCATCTTGCTTCTCCTCCCCCCGCCCCCCGCCGGAAGCCGCCTCGCCGCCGGCCGCGGCCAATCAGGGGCCGCCCCCCCCGCCGCGCCGCAGCCAATCGCCGCCGCGGGCCGTGCGCCCCAGAGGGGCGGGGGGCTGGCCCGGGGAGCCCGGCGCTGGTGCGCATGCGCTCACTCCTCCCGCTGCCTGCCGGGAGTTGTAGTTCCCGGCGGGGTGAGGAGCGGCTCCCTCCTCCTCACGCGCCCGGCGCTCCGCCCGCTCATTCCGCTCGCAGCCCGCTCCGAGGGGCGGCCGCCAGCCTGGCCGGGCCAATTCGGGCCCCTCCCATCCACCGCCGGCACGGGCCCGAGCACCCCTAGCAACGGGCGGCAGGCGCCTAGCACCGGCGCGGCGTTCGAACGGCCCGCCACACGCGCCGCGGCGTCCTATTGGCTGCCGGCCGCGTCGCTCCGCCAGCTCCTTCTCCTATTGGACGGCGGCGCCGCCGCGTCCCGCCCCCCCGCGCCCCGGCCCAGTGATGGCCGCTGAGGCGCGGGGCCCCCCCGGGGGAAGCCGCCCGGCCTCCGCGCCCGGCCTCCGCCTCAGCGCCCCGGGGGGCTCCGCCGGGGGCCGCCCCTGGGCCGGTGGCGGCGGCAGGAGCCGGCTGGGCCGCCTGTGCCGGCGCGGGGCGGCGCTGCCCGGTGAGTGCGGGGCGCTGCGGGACGGGGGAGCCGACATGGGGGGGGGGGGAGCGGGGCCGGGGAGCTCGTGAGGGGCTGGGAACGGCGCAGGGCCCACACGGGGACACGGGCGTCGTGATCGGCTCCGTATGTCACGGTTTGGGTATGATAAGTGCCGTGTAACGTACGGTTCGTGTCATGTTTTATATATGCAACAGGTTCTATATAACATGCCCTTTATGTCATATCGTATATATACAACAGGCTCTGTATAACATGCTTTATGCCATATTGTATATATACAATAGGTTCCATGTAACGTATACTTCATGTCATATGTTATCTATACAGTAGGTTCCATATAGCATACACTTTATGTCATATTTTATATATATGATAGGTTCCATATAACATAAGCTTTATGCCATGCTTTATATGTGCAATAGGCTCTATAACATACGCTTTATGCCATATTTTATATATGCAATAGGTTCTATATAACATGCTTTATGTCATATTTTATATACGCAACAGGCTCTACATAACATACCTTTTATGTCATATTGTCTCTACACAACAGGCTCTATACAACGTACGCTATTACACCCTGACAGTAAGGGCTTTGCCCTTTGCCCTGTGTCTGGGTACGGCCGCCTCTGGTGTATTGCGGTGAGCACCATCACTGGGGACGTGGTGTACGGACACAGAGATGTGACCTGCCCCTAATGCCTCTGTTGCTGCTGACAGCCCAGCGGTGTTGGGTTGCTGGTGCCGCTTCCCAAGGAAGCATTTTTTCCAGTCAGAACTGTTGAGAATTTTCGTGTAGGCACTTGACATGTATAACGTAAAATGGTTCTGCGCCGAGAGGGTGGTCGCTCACTGGGACAGGCTCCCCAGGGACGCAGTCACAGCACCGAGCCTGTCAAAGTTTAAGAAGTGTTTGGGCTGTGCTCTCAGTCATATGGTCTGAATTTTTGGGTAGACCTGTGGGAGCCAGGAGTTGGGCTCGGTGATCCTCATGGGTCCCTTCCAACTAGGGAGATTTTATGATTCTGTGATTCTGTGGTGGTGTGGGCACAGGTATTTCAGTGTCACTTCTTGTGAGTAGTTAATTAACCAGCTTCTGACTAACTCTGAGCTGTAATTATATGTAATAACACTTTCAATTTTATCTTGAGATAATTCAAACCCCTTTAAACTGTTAACTTAAGCAGAAGAAAAACCTGAGTTGTCTGCTTGAATTATTTGCACACTGGCGATTTTTTTCTAAACTATGGATGGAGTTTAATCGTTCCAGTGGCTGTGACTCAAAAAGATACGTTTATTATCATTGTTTCTGTTGTCTCTAGTCTTGTTGATTTTATTTTATTGTCACTTCTTAAAGAATCCAGGGAGCATATTTTGGGATGAAATTACTTGACTCCAGCCAACAACTGTTTTTTTATTAATTAATTTCTCTAATACTCCTATAGTAGATTGTTACAACTACAGAGCTGATCTTTCTGTTCTCACAGGGGAGAAATGGAGCTCTTATTGTTTGTCTTCACTGGCAGCTCATAACGTTTGTACCAGCAAAATCAGTAACTCTTGGGCTCAGTTGGACTCTTCCGCTCTCTCCAATTCCATCGGAAGTTCTGCTTCTAACTCCTTCTTGCATGCTCTCGCTGTGGAGGAATCCAGCCAGCACCTCCCGGCTGCTGCACGCAATGCAAACAAGGCCATCTTCACCGTGGATACCAGCACAACGGAGGTATTTGCAGTGGGAACTGCTAAGCTACTCAATGCGTGGCTGATGTAGGCTGTGTGGCACCGTACAGGCTAAAATGCCTGCTACCTTACTTGGATCTGCAAGATATTATCATGTCAGGAAGGCATTTTGTAGTCAGCTCAGGCTCGGTAATTTTGTAAAGACTGACAGAGCGTGTGCTTCCATTGCAGGTTGTAGTTAGCAAATTACACAAGTCAGTGCTGGGAGCACTGATGTCTCAAGTCTTTTTTGCAGACAGAAAAAGGGAATAAAGGAAAGTGCAGCCATGATGTGGCATAAAGGAAGAAAAGAAAAGTAAAATATGCTTCAAGCCTTCTGTCTAGGAACTACTGACCCTAGGATGGGTTCATGGTAGCATGACATCTCTCTCTGTCCAGTAAATGCACTTCTTTTTTTGTACTGGGAGAGATGGATTTTCTCTGTTTCTGTCCCAACAGAAACACTGATGTAAAATTGAGTGCTAAAAGCCTTTAAGAGCTGTGCCATTTTTAGCTTGAGCTGACACTTTGGGCCTTTCCATCTTAAAGACATTTAATCCTAACTTGGTCTGTGACAGAGGTGTAAGCATGCCAATGACTCGTGTGATTATTGCTTCCCATTAGGAGTGGATAAAATTTTGTGGCCTGCCCAGGCTTTGCTTGCAGATAAATTGTCATGTTGCCTCTAGGGATTTAATTACTGAAACAACACGAGAGGTTGGAGGGGGCAGGTAGCTAAAAGCAAGCAAGAAGCCTAAAAGAACAGCAATGTCTCAAACACTTTTAACCGAGAAGATACTTGGGCAACGGATGTCTTAGAACAAGAAGCTTTGGTGAATTGATTTCGTAGATTTCAGAGTTTGAGAGGACCACCCTGCTTCCACCAAGGGGAGCTGACATTACAATACATTAAAGCAACAGCCTGAGGAGGTGATGTTCTATAAATACAACACACAGCTTTTATTCTTGTGGTGTTTTGTTTTGTTTTTTTCCTCTTCTAGATTCTAGTGGCTAATGACAAAGCCTGCAAGCTGCTTGGGTACAGTAGTCAGGAGCTCATTGGCCAAAAGTTATCCCGCTTCATATCCAAATGCAGCCGAGAGATGTGGGAAGCTGTGGGCGAGGAGTCCTTAGAAACTGATGAATGTTCGTCGGTGTTTTCAGGATCTGTGGTATGTGAAACGTTCAACCAAATATTTCCCACCATGTATAATATTTGTGGGGCTTAAGGTGTTGGCTTTTTTTTTTTTTTCAGTCTGGTTTCCATACGTACTTAACTGATTGGGCATTTGTCAATTAAGTTATTTGTCAGACTGTTTTGTTTAATTGTTTGCAAATGTAGGTGTTCAGAAGGTAAAATGTGGTTTGGGAGGCACTGATGAGAGCTTGCCAGCTGCCAACATGTATAGTCAGGATGACTTGACCAAATTAGAGCTTCAAGGACACTTGATTTAAAAAAAAAAAAAAAAAAAAATCAATATGGATTGCTTAGCATGGAAAACCTTATTATGGAGAAGTTCCCAGTTGCCTGGTATTTTACAATATTTTTAAATGATCTTTAATTGCGCTGTGCGTTCCATATATTACATGTCAATCAAATACTGGGAAATGTTTGTGACAAAACCCCCTGGGTGGTGCAAAGAGTGGAAGTAATGTTTTGCCTATAATAGGGCTGTTTTTAAGAGAACTGCCTGAGAAGTGTCTTGAAACTCTTTTGCTGCTGTTGAAGCTGTCACTAGAAAACAGTTGGAAGATAAGCTAATTCCTACTGATGGGTTATTTTTGTACTGAAATTGTCGATACCTTAGAGTGTGATCTTCCTGAATCCTCAAGTGGGTATAGCAAAAAAACATCTTAAGCTTGGTTAGGTAAATCCAGAATTAAAATTAAATGTCTTTATCAGAGACTCTGACTCTGAACTACAGCCAAGTGCTCTATAGGCTGCCGTAGAGTCACTGCATAATTTATAAACCCATTCTGTCAAGATCAGATTAAAAAAGATAAAAGTCTTAGTGTGAACACTGCAGGTTATCAGATAAGTAAGCATTTTCTGATTTGAGAAGAATCTCCCTTAAGAAATGAAGCTGCTGCTTCTGCGGCTGAAAGTAAACTGCATTACTGATGTGGAGTGCTCATCAGCTTTGTGGGGCATCTCTTCAGTAAAGCATCTCTGAAAAGCATTTTTCATGGAAGTAAGGTATGAGATCAACACATTTATTATACCAATGAAAACGCCTTGAGTCTTCCTGAGGCTGGGGAAGAGGAAAGCAAAGCAACAACAGTGAATTATGTGTACTCTTTACCAACTCTGTATTAAAGCTATGTTTCTTCCAATAAGAACTAATAAGTTTTCAAGAAAAAAGGGTTTTCCTAACAATGAGGGAGAGGTGTTTTGGCTTAATATCTTATTCTTGTTTGAAATTCTTGCGAAGTAACCATGGTCTTAGTAAATTCTAACTATGTCTCTGAATTCTCTGGAAAGGTGGATGTCATAGGCCGTCTCAAACAGAAGATCCCTGTCTCGGTCTGGCTGAGGCGAATAAAAAGCAAGGACAACAAGTGTTGTGTGGTTCTGCTGGAGCCAGTGGAAAGACTTTCAGCCTTCGTTTCCTTCAGGGTTGATGTGAGTGTTTTCCTAATCATCAAATGAGACATCGGTTTGTCACAGTTTGTGGAAGTGAAGTGTCTGAAAACTGGTAGGCTCTGGGGCTCCCAGCACAAGCAGGACATGGAACGAGTCCAGGGGAGGACCGCAAAGACAGGCTGAGGGAGCTGGGGGTGTTGGGCCTGGAGAAGAGAAGGCTCCAGGGAGACCTCCCAGCGGCCTGCCAGGGCCTGAAGGGGCTGCAGGAGAGCTGGGGAGGGACTGTGTCAGGGGTGTAGGGATAGGACAAGGGGGAATGGCTTTAAACTGAAAGAGGGGAGAAGGGTTGAGTTGTGCCTTGTCTGCTTTTACTGAGTTAATTGTACTTGTGAAGAGGCACCAGAATGAAACCTTCTGCTGTTTGCTTAGATGCTTGCAGAGACTGTTGTTAAAAGATTGTGTGGACAGTGGCTAAAATGTTAAAATAGTCCTGTACATCTTCTTCCCAAGGGAGAGATTACATCATGCGACCTTCTTTTTGCCCATCTCCATGGCTACCCAACGCTGGAAGAAGTAGTTGGGCTCCATATAAAGGACCTGGTTCCATCTGTGCAGATCCCTCTTCTAGGCAAAAAAATTCCAAAGGTATAGTATGAGTGCCAGCCACGTTGTTCTATACCCTTCTCCCTTGGGTCGTAGGTGCACAGTGCTTTCCCTCTTTATGTAAGAGAAGAAAACCTTTTCAGAGAGAAGCACAAGTCCCATTAAAAAGAGTCTGCTGCTTTATGGAGCTGCTGTCTGGGTATTTTCTAACGAGGAATAAGCCCAAGCCCTGACCTCTTGTGGATCCTGTCGTGGTGAAAGATAATTTCCTCCAATCCATCAGAAGCCTGGCTTTGTAAGAAAACGTTATCTGAGTCAGCTCCTTGATGTTACTCTGAATTCTTCAGCTAATTTCAGACATATTTGTCTGACGAGTAAAAGTCTGAAGAGTATCTGGGTCTTGCAAATGCTATGGAATAGGCAGCTAGACAGTTGAAAGAGGCCTTATTAATGTCTCTTACTGACTTTCCTGGTCTTTGTCATCAGGATTTTCATGCAGCAGTTCACCTTTGGGCTCTGAAACCTTAGAAAAACAGACTTTGTTCATTTTGATATTCACAAGATTGGTTTGTTTTTCTTTTTGTGCTCCTTTCTCCTGAGAACTTTGCTATGTTGTTTTATGTGAATACTGAAATAAACCCTAAGCATTTTATTAGGGATTTTCCGTGGTTTTGTTTTGTTTTGCTTTACTTTAGAACCTCAGGATCCAGAGAGCTGTAGGTCGATCCAGAGAGGGTAACACGTTTCCTCTCAGCCTAAAGCTGCAAGTTAGCCTTCTGGAGGAGGACCAAACAGCAGTGCAGAACAACGGTGTTGTACAGACAGAAAAAGAAGACTCTTTCATAGACTATCATTACTCTGCTACAGTTGAAGTGTTATCCACCATCAGTGGCCTTATTACTGTCCAGTCAGATGGAACCATTCATTGCATCAAGGACAGTTTTGCTTTAACGCTGTTTGGCTATGAGAAGAAAGAACTGTTGGGAAAGGTGAGGCAGTGATATTAATCCCCCCCATGAGTGCTGTGTCTGGCAACGTATCCACTGGAGTTGTAAAGTCATTTGTGTGTGTTTCTGCCTGTCACAAAACTGCGTTAATGTGTTGAGCGAGTGGCTTGTGAGATGATACACAAATTCTCTTGCTGTAGCTGTTTTGTAGTGCTGAGGAGCTGGCGTGGATTTCAAGTAGTCCAAAGCAATCTGCACACGTGTATGTTCTCCACCAGTGACGTGGATTGGTTTTGCCCAGCTGCCCATGAGAGTCAGGGCCGCTATCACTGCTAGGATTTGCCCCCAGTCTGTCGGAGTCAGCTTAGCAGGTTGCATTCTGTGTTTTAGAACATAACGTTCCTGATCCCTGGTTTCTATAACAACATGGAAAGAAGCAATGACTGTTCCTTGCCATTACCTCCTCTTGACGACTCTGTGGGGACAGAGAGTGAGTGCTTCTTTGAAGATGTTACTGCTTGCCATACAACTGGTTCTAGCTGCTATAACAAAGGTAAAGCAAAGAGAAGAGATTTTGCTACAGAAATGGGATGTGCTTTGTAAAAGCCATGGACTGCTACGCAGTTGTTAAATGGGATTTCCACTGTAACCTAAGGTGAACAAAATTGTTCATGTAAGGTTGTGCTCCTCTCTGTTGCTAAGATGAAACTTATTATCCAAGTCAGAAATTACACTGTTAATAGAGAACGCTTTGTACTTACTGAACACTTCTTTCCCTTTCTCCCCTGCTAGGATCTTCAAGTATCTTGAGATTTGTAGAATTTAGCTTTCGTGACAACATTGCAATAGATGTGCAGATACTTAGGACTAACATTTTAAAGAAAATTCTGACAATCTTATGTATTGGCTCATGTTGCTGGCTAATACTCAGTGTTGCGTTGCTGTGTTGTTTCAATTAGGAGGCATCGCGTGCTCTGGTGCAGCTTGTTGTATTTACAAAGAAATTATCAAAATTCTATTTCTCTGAACACAATAAACAGAAGCAAGGAAGCTCCATGTCTCCAAATCTGATCTTCCAGCAAACTCTGCCCAAAACAGAGAACACAAGAAAGTGCATACTTTCATCTGTATCACAAGATGTCTGTTAAAAAATAGGAGACAGAAAAACATTTTCCTGTTTGCATTTTTATTTTCCTTTGCTTAGAAATGCACAGCTGCATCAGAACCAATGCACAGCTGCTACTGGATAAAAGGAGAGTTAGTAGACTGTGCAATTTCTTAAGTAATTTTTTTTTTGTGGAGTGGTGCCTCTAATCTAGAAGTAATTCAGCTCTTCGGTGAGGAAACAATTTTTGTACTCAGCCTTTACTAAATGGAGTGATTGTTCTAGTTTCTAATCTAGATTTGTTCACTTGTTACCTTTTGCAGCATCAACACCTGATTCATCTTGCAAGCTCGTGTTCTTCCCTTTTGATCTTTTTTCGCTCACTTGCTCAGGAAGTTCTTATCTTATTCTTTGTCTTAACCATGTTTGGACTATACGCTCTTTCTTTTTCATCCTGCAATTTCAGTGAGTTATAAAACTTTCCATTTTAAGTGTCTGGGGTGGGGAGCATATGTGTATTCGGGGCTCTCTTGCTGCTGTTTGTATGAAAGCCTTATTTCCAGTCTCTATATAGTCATTTGCCTTCTTAGGTCTCTGAATTTCAACCCAAGTAGCTAATCCAGAAGGTTAATACCTGTCCAAAAGCTTTGATAGGAAAGTAAATTTTAGCTGCCCTGAAATATTTAGATTGCTGCATTGAATTTTTCAAGCCAAAGTAGAGTGGAGTGCTTGTATTTGGACCACTTTGCCTTAATCAAGTCTTTCATACTCATACAAGACAGACCAGTGCAGTTCCTAGGTTATTTTTAATCACTATGAACCCTGAAGCATAAATATAAAAGGTTAAATTGGTGTGGTCTTATTTTTTGTTTGGTACAGGCAGCAGCTTTGTGGCTGCATCTTTAGCCAGCCCTCTGTCAAGAGATGAAGAGAAGAAATTAGAAAGAGGTCACAAAGAAGACAGATTACTTCATGGGGAGACTAAGCAAAAGAATGGAAATGGTTTCGCATCTACTCCCTCATCTCCTGAAGTGGCATCCATGTCCTCTGATAGGTAGGCCTTTTATGAACCACGAAAAATGAAAACCTGTGGTGGCAATCACAAGGAAAAAATGTTTTTCACCTCTGATATTTGTGGAAGGCGTAACAAGAGCCTCCTGCACCCATCTCTCTTTAGAATCTGAGTGCTATTTGCAGGACTGATTGAGCTTTGCCTACCTTAGATTTTTGCTGAGATCCATACAACCTCGAGTTACGGGTGTTTCATCTCTAATGGGTACCAAATGTTTCACCCAGGCTGGGGAAGTTAATTAGGCCCTATCTTAATAGATAAGAAATGGTGAATGTTTATTTCCTTCCTTGGTATCCACTAGCTGGTATTGCACTGAAGCCAGGTTACCTGGAATGGAAGTCAATGTGACCATCATTAAGACAGCTTATTCTGTTAGTAGAGTCCTGCATCTTTCTTTTTTTTTCTTTTTTTTTTTTTCTGTAACAAAATTAGAAATTCTGCACAAGAACCTATATGATGCACACATTTTAGCTTAAGTAAAACTTTAAACATTCCACACTAACGATTCCAACTCTCAGAAAATGTTTGCTGCCTTTTTTAGTGTACAGACTACTACAGCACAGTTCTTGTCATTTTCTAAACAGACTCATAGTCTGTTTTTCCTTTATATATCTGTATTGTACTTGGATTGTAGCTGCTTTACTACATGGACTATTTTTCTATTCTGCATTTTTACTGATAGAAATGTTCATAAAATACTTTGTGTTGTGGGCTTCAATTAACTGTAGTTAAAAAAATAGCTGGAAGCATAACAGAGATCTTCTGTTCTCAGGACTGGAAGTGTTCTGCCATGTGTATTGGCTTTTTGTTGTGGTAAATGGTCTATGAAATGTAGTTCGAAATTAAGCTAGAGAAGGAAATAATCCATAAGGAAAGACTGCCATTCAAGTGTACCTGCTCTCTGGTGAAGATGGAATTTTTTACGATTGTGGGTGCTTGTATCAAGACTTTGCTGCCTTTTTCTTTTAAAATAATAAAATGATTGGGGCATGTTTTAAATAATGAACATAGTAACAGAAGAATGAGTAGGATACAGGTGACTTTTCTCATTCTTTTGTCATCAGGGTATCACTAATAACTCTGAATCCTTGCAGTGAAGACAGCATTGTCGCTGACAGTCCGTCAGCCCGCTGTGAAGAGCCTTCTCCTGAAACCTGGCCTGACAGAATCAGAGCAGTGGAACAATGCAGAGTGGTGGAAAAAGCAGAATTGTGTAATTCTCAGAAAATATGCCATTCAAGGGTCTCTCCCACGTCATCTGCTTCAGAACAGTTGGATTCAGGTCAGAACACAAAGACTTCAGTAAGAAGCAGCCACAGTGCAGCATCTGGCACCTCTGAGACTGGAAATGCTGGTGAGAGTGGTATTTTTCCTAATCCATTAGAAGTTGGTCATCAGGACCTAAAGGAATTAAATTGTCAGCAGGTCTCTAGGTTACCATTTGCAATGCTGGAGGATCAGCACTCCACTGATACTCAGGGACAGTCTTCCTCAGCAAATGTCAGCCCATCTACTGTTTCTTACAGCCCAGAAGACAAGCTAGATACTGCATCCCATGGCGTGGACAAGCCTTCCAGTTTTGCTTGTAACTCATCCAGAACACCAAAAATAAATGAGCCATGGTCTGGGACAACACCAGACTTTCAAAGCCATGAGGCTAGAGGACAGTTGTCAAAAACAAGCTTAATATGTGATGCAAAACTTTCTAATGTTGATCACGCTGTCATTGAAAGCTGCCTGCTAAACGATACTTTGTCATTTTCCTTTGCAAATGGAAGAAATAGTATCCATGATGTTCACTCAGGAAATGAAATGGGTTGCACTGCTTCTGCATTGGGAGTTGCCACAAAACACGAAGATGTTAAAGAATCAGATGCTGAGCTGAGCTGTATTTGCTCTGGTCTTGAGGAGCTCGATCTGAATATTGGTGTCAAGGGGAACTCAGCCAATTGTTTAGGTGCTACTGCAGATCCTGGGGTGTCTTCCTCTAATGCACTGGGCTCAGCTGTAGGCAATATGCTAACTCAGAACAGCGCTTTTTCAACTGGGCATGAAAAGCAGCTATTGAATGGTGTTGCCATAGAAGGTGGTTCCGGGTGGCTGGCCTACCTACAACATTTGGAAGACTCTGAAGGATCCTCCGAAGTATTTCTTGATAAATCTGAAACTTCTGTGGAGACTGTGGGGGATAACATCAACAGAAACCCACTGAAAAGTGAAGGAGATCCTGAAGAAGACTGTCTATCGGATGGGCAGGAAAATACAGAGAAAAAAGTAACATCTACCCCTGTGAAACAAGAAGGAAGACTGAATCCAGCACCTCCTCTGAATGCAGAGATTCTGGAAGGCAGCTACACTGGGAATTGCTGTCACAGAGATGGTTCACAGTTAAGTAAGTTAAACCTATTTCCCCCCTTCCCAGAACTCTTACTGGGGCGCTGTTCTTCACCCATGTTTTTGCAGAAGGCAGGCAGTTCTGGGTTAGAGGCTCACAGTGGAGAAGGAAGGAAGGAAGCTCTAGCATCTAGAAAGAAAACCAGGATTTAATTCTATGCAAAGGGCATTGGAACAGCAGGTGGTAAAAATGTAAAGTTACTAAGAAATTAATGCAGATTGAATAGTCAGAAATATTCTTAAAACACAATTAAAAGATTTGAAACTGATAACTGATCCTGAACAGCAAATCCAACCTCCATTGTAAAACTTGCATTTAAATTGTAAAACTGGATGTTTCACTCACTCCTTCAAGCTGGACTCTGTAGCTACTTGTATAAAATCCCAGGTTTTATGCCATTTTGAATAATAATGTGAAATTAACAGTCCTAGTTGTACACTGACTAAAATTTCTGCCAAGGGGGGAGATGGGACACTGTGGCAGTAACCTCCAGGTATGTTTAGAAGAGCTGTGCTTCTGTCAGCCACCCTCAGATGAATCTTTCCAGTGTAGGTGTTCCCCCAAGAAGTAATGAAGAAACTGCAGGAACTCTCTTCAAGAACTCAGGGTTTCATCCTAAGCTAACTGTGGTTTCATTACACTTATGCTTGATTCCACCATTTTAACTTCCTGACCTGTTTCCACAGGTATACTCTTTGAAGTAAAACGTGTAGAACTGCAGGACCCTGCCATGCTTTTCTGTGTCTGGGTGGTGAAAGACCTTCTACAGAGCCAGAAAGAAGCAGCAGCAAAGACTCAGCTTTTGCTCTCCAGCCTAGCAAGCTCTACCCAGTCCACTGCAGATCTTTCAACGCACAGCCTTGGAGAAGTAAGAAACTCCACTGTTATATAATGCTGAGCTGAAGCTAAAGCTGAGAAGTTTCTCCACTTACAACATGCCATGAGGCTGGGGCAGGGGGTATTGCTGTTTCCTGGTTTTCCTATTTCTATATCAAAAGAAGTATTTCATTGCTCTAAAACCAACAAATGACTATTGTAACATTTCTGGTAGTGCGTGTTTGGCTTAGTGTAATTAGCTTTCCCAGGTTTACTATTCAAGTTAACTTGAGTAGTAAAAGCACCTGATTTTAAATTTGTTCTTAGGCTGGTGTAAGTATATCTACAGTGGAGGTTTATACCAGTGTGATAAAGCTATTTTTTAAATGACTGTAGTCACACTGGCATCAATGCCATAGCATTATTAAGAAAGGGAATACTAAGCTGAAAGCTTTCATTTACTGACTTGTGTCAACAAGAGGAAACTGCATTTTGTTTAGCTCCCTCTGGAGATGTTGCAGTCTGCATGGTGTACAGAAAGCTTACACCACATAGCTGAACAGTAGGTGTGCACCAGTGCTGTGTATCCTGAAAGCACAACGGCTCATGCCTGCTTTTTAGTAGTAGTGGGATGGAAAGCTGACAGTACTTTGACCAGGGCCATAGCAGAAAACAATATCTTTGATCACTTGACATAGGTAATTATAGATCCCTGAAATAAATATATGCATTCATTAAGTGCTTACATAGCTGGATTTTATGATTATTTTATTTAGACATATGTATAGTGCTGATAGATCCAAACTGTGTGCAGCTCCCAGGAGCTGAATGTTTATTGAAATGTAAAGTGCACAGAGAATTTTATACAAGTTTCTCAAGTGCATATTCTTTTTTTTTTCTTTACCTTTCACTGCATTAAGCAGTATCAACAGCTGCTGAGAGCAGACTGCTGAATTAACTTGTCGTGTAAGATGATGGTTACATCAACGTACAGTTCTTGCTATTAAAAACAAAGATGCTCCTTTTAGCTGATTTTGTAGAAGTGTAGTTTCTTTTCAGTATTTCCTTTACCTTTCATTTTCTTGCTAACTTTTTTTTTTTTCAATCTGTGCCTAGGCCATCAGATCAACTTCGCTGTTTGAGAATTCCCGAAGAGCTGAAGAGCTTGAAAGATTGAGGGCGTGTGAGGGAGAATATGCAAAAAAATACGACACTCTCAGTCTTATAGGCAAAGGATCTTTTGGCTTTGTCTGGACTGCCAGGGACAAGAAGGATCACCAGGAGGTTAAATATTTCTTTCACGTATCATTGCAGTAAATATTCTAGGATCAAAACTGAAAGGCTAGAGCGTCCATATAAAGTCAATACTATACCATTAAAAGATGCTCTTTGATAGGTCAGGGCTTTCCTTCATTTTTTGATGGGAATCTGAGATCACTGACCTTGTGGAAACAGGACAGCAACATGTTTGCATTGATATAAGGTGTAAACTGTTACCTGAGGCAGCAGGCACAGAATGAGACTGACTATGTAGCAATGTTAACCCGTTGAAAGAAGTATACTTTAGGATTAAGAGAACTACAGACCTTAATCTTAATGTTGCTAAAGTGAATGGCACACTCCAAAGTTTATCGTGCCACAGCTCAGGAACGTGGTTACTTCACTGTGGAATAGATATGTTGAGGTTATGGGACCCTCTTTACCAGAAGTATTTTGGGTAAATTTGATTTTATCAGTAGTAAAAGGAAAAAGAACAATAAATACCTTCCATTTCTGCGGATCATTTGGTATCTAGGAGTAAATTAGTTTAAAGATGTTTATAGATGTTATAAGCAAAGCAGTGTATATCAGATTACTTCTGTCCTTTGAGCTATATGATTGACAAACATTTTTCTTGTAAATTGACTTGCCAAACACTTAAAGCCCCGCTCTTGTAGGCAATGCTGAAATGCTTTGTCTGCTTAGGTTGTTGTGAAGTTCATCTGGAAGGAGAGAGTGCTTGAAGACTGCTGGGTAGATGATCCTGACGTGGGGAGAGTTACTCAAGAAATCTCAATCCTGTTGAAGCTGCAGCACCCCAGTATCATTAAGGTACAGTAACTCAGAGTGAATGCAGTTTGAACTGGATCACGTGTCTACTTTGAACCCTTGGAGCCTTGTGCCTCTTCTTCAGGAGTGAGGAAGTGCTGTCTGATAAAGATACCTTTCTGGAAAAAAACATCGTGCTTTATTTGGAAGGGTTTGTCACTTGCTGTTATACGCTTGTGCCACAAACAATTTACGTAAGCACAGATCCAGAGGTGTGCATCTAGCAGAAAGAAAGTCTGTACATTATTTCCGGATGCATATCTTGGCAGTGGATGTACGACATCACAACTGAACGTGTACTAGTTTGATAAATAATTTGGATACATCTTGATTCCTGTTGTTTGTTGGTTTTTGTTTCTTTGTTTTCTGGAAGAGAATTGCTCTAGATTTTTAGTTCTGCTCTCTTTTCAAGAAGCATTTGTACTCAGCAAAGACTTCAAAGGTTATAGTGTACTTTGATTAAATCTCCAAGGGGAAAGTAGCATTTGTTTAATTCAAATAAATAATAATAATAATATGAGTTTGAGGTGAAGTACATGATAAAAAAAATAGTCTGTTATTTATAGGTGCTGGATGTGTTGGAAAATGAACACTTCTTCCAGCTGGTGATGGAGAAGCATGGATCTGGTCTGGATCTCTTTACATTCATTGATAATCAGCCTGATTTGGATGAGCCATTAGCAAGCTATCTATTCAGGCAGGTGAGTGCTGGGAACATACAATTGCTACATGCTGGTAAAATGTGGTTAGTGTAAGATCCGGGATGCTATTTCTCTGGGAAGGACTGGCTAATCAGCAGGCATGGCTATATTCCCGCAGTCATACTCACTACTGGCAGAGCTTTTCTACCTTATTCTGCAGGGCTGATGTCTCGCTAACAGAAATGCTACCCACCCACAGAAACCTTTTCAAGGTTTAGGTAGAAATGTGTCACAAGTGTTTACAAGAAATGTGTCACAAAGTAGTGGACCGTACTTCCTATTAGGGCTTCCTACAGAGATTGCTCACCTCTTGGCTGTGGCTGTAGCAGCATTCGAGCCCATTCGTGTGGCAGCTGCTCCTCTGGGGGAGGAGGAAGGTGCCCAGAAGTTGCCCCAAGCCTCACTAAAAGCCGTGCTCTCACTTAGACCAGTGCTTGTTTTAGAATGGCAATGGGTGTAAAGGGCCGATCTAAGCCACCCTTGAGTTTATGGGGATGCTTTGTTACTTCAGCCCTGTACAGTATTTCTCTGCAGAGGGAGCTTTGTGTTATAAATAGACGCTTTTCTCCCTTAACTATCTTCTCTTCTCGCTCAGATATATTGTGGTAGGGATCGAGATTGTCTCCAAGGTGATATAATTCTGATGCTGTTCTTAATTATAGCACTGTAGCATGAATCGTGCAGCAAGAAAAATGGAGTGAGTATATTATTTATACCAAACTTCACTCTTAAGTGCTTTGTCATCCTGCAGCATTGGAGGCACGCAGTAACATCCTTTTGGAGGAATCAAAGGGCCATCCAGATGAAGCTGGGATAAAAATAAAGTAACCTGCAGCATTGTAACAATAAGCTCTGATGCTTCTAACCAAAGCACACCACGCCATCTTCCTGCACATCTGTGAGAGGAAAGCAAGCAATTGCTTTTCTAATTCTCTCTGTCGAGAGCATTGTGATACCCGCTGCAGCAATGCAGACAGGCATTCCTGAATTTGTGTGCAGTTACCAAAATTGGGATCTACATCTTATTAATACAGTGTCAAAGCAACTTAAATTATGGCTGTTGTAACTCCCTGGTGCCAAGTGTGTTATCCAGGACATCTTGAATTAACACCTCATTCTCCGCTCCTCTTTCAGATTGTGTCAGCTGTTGGGTATCTCCACTGTAGGAACATCCTTCACAGAGATATCAAGGATGAAAACATTGTCATTGCAGAAGATTTCACAGTTAAATTAGTGGACTTTGGTTCGGCTGCCTACCTGGAACCCGGCAAGCTGTTTTACACCTTCTGTGGGACAATTGAATACTGCTCACCAGAAGTGCTGTCCGGCCAAGCGTACGTCACCCTATGCAAAATCACTTTTGTGTTCATCACACCAGAAAATGTGTGTGCAAGCTGCTTTGCCATTGATGCACTGCTACAGTATCTAACCACAGAAAGCTGACGTGAGATTTAGGGCACTGCAGTGAGGGAAATTATTTTCAAAGGCTTCAATACATACAAAGCTGTTTCTGACTAAACCCATTGACAGGCTTTCTTATTCTGGTCAGATGTTTGTAAGCCCTTATGCTGATGTCTGTCCTACTGCAGAGATCTGTTCAAGACCAAGTCTACCGCTGTCATCTCCAGCCTGGTGTACGTGTCTGCATGCGCTGTGTTGTGATTTGAATGTGTCCTTTTTCCTTAGTCTCTCATAATACATATGTCAATTTGCTAACCTCTTCCTACGTGTCTCTCTACTAAAAATTACTCTTGTAGAGAGGTTTCATAAGCAAACATTCGTGTATAGCATCTGTCCCTTGCCATGTCAGCCTTTTTTGTACTTTCCTCACTTTCATTTTCTGTTCTCCTCTTTCTACTTCTGTGTATCGATTTTTGCAGTTTGATCATGGTTCATCTCCCCCTTCATTTTTGTGCCCCTCTGGACTTGAGGATTCTTCCCTTACAGCTTGTCTTGCTGCTGTCTTGGATGTGCTGCCCAAATCCTAGCTGTCCTTTCCCCACTCTCTCCTTCTATGAATGCTCTTTACCTGCAGGCTGACAGTTTCACTCCCACTCCTGGAGGGAAGCCATCCCAGGGAGGTAAATGTTAACTGTACCTGCAAGTACCTTACCTTGCTCTTGTTTTTTCACAACTTTTTTAATGCATCCTTCAGGCAGCCCCCCTTAATGAGTGGCAGAAAGCCATGCAAGGAGGGAAGGAAATTCCTGCTGGGAACTAGGCGGGAGATGGAGCCACATTGCCCTGGGAATTCAGCCTGCTGCTCTGAGGAGAAACTGTCCCTTCTTCTCAGTTGGAATCTAGATAACATTTATTTCAGAATAACTTTTGGCTTGGAAATGGATTGGAGGGGGCAAAGGGGATTCCAATTAAGTGTCTGATTTTCTGTTTAAAGATTTAATTGATGGTTTGGGCTTATCATAAAGAAGGAGGAGACTTAAGTTCTGTTGACACCAGCTTACTTGTGTAAGAAGTCTCAGTGCCTATTACACATATTCATCAACAGAAATTGGTTGGCAGTTCTTTAGTTATTTTTCTTTCACAGAGAAGAAGAATTTTTTTCTCAAAAAATGAGAATTCTCACAAACTTCCTCTGTTAAGACAAAAATTGGAAATGAGGGCTATCAACCAGCTTTTTTTTTTTTTTTCCCTTACCTTCCTTAGCATACAACTGTGTATTTGCAGTCTGAGTTTATGCAAGCTTGCCTATCTCTGCACAGGTATCACGGCCCTGAGTTGGAGATGTGGTCACTTGGTGTCACCCTTTATACCCTAATATTTGGAGAGAATCCCTTCTGTGAGCTGGAGGAGGCCATGGCAGCTGTCCTGAATCCTCCTCGGCTTGTGTCAAAAGGTAATTTTTTCCAATTTACTTTTCTGAATGAGCAGATCTCTCAGGAAAGTATGAGCAGTACTTATTCCCCAGGAAGAAGGGAAAAACTGGAAAAATAGTGCCAAATGTTCTCTATAATGATTTAAGAAGCTGTTCACTGAAGCAGAGGTATCCTTTTCAGATCAGTTCTGCAGTTCTTTATGCCTACGTTGCAGCTATCTACCGTATGATTTATTAGTTTCAAATTCCAGTCTTCCCACTTGATGATTCAAGCTATTGGCTTGTCAAACTTCAGTGAGGTTTATACTTGAGAAAACTGGAACAATGCTTGGTGGGAGGGTTGGCTCTAGTAGATAAGTTTAAGATCGTTAATGGCACTCGTGCAACTCCAATACAATTTTTGTCTCACTTGAACTAATCACCAACCAATAACGTGTTACTTTGGAGATGTTTGATAATCTGTTAATTTATAATTTCTGAATGAATTGTGTGGCTTGACCTTACAGGAAAAATACATTGGCTTTGCTTTCATTTGGAGCTGTAGAAAAATAATTGCATGTCAGTCTGTCAGTCTTCTTCAAGTTCTCTGTGGTCCTAGGAGCACTGTGGTTATAAGGCTTCAGCAGTGATGCAATTGAAGGGTAAATTCTTGAAGCTTTCCCTGAACCCTGAGTGCACCTTTAATCACAGATGAAACATGGGATGGCTGCAGGACAAGACTGGGCTTGGAAACAGGGTTGGCTCTGTAGCATGTCTCTACGTCTGTCCTCCTCAGTGCCATAACTCCTCTCGTGGTTTCTTGTTTTCACAACCCGGAAATCTCAGATCATTCTCAGAGCCGAGCTCATGTAAGTAGTTGTGAATGAAACTGAGACAGCAGGATAATACAAGGGATTAACAGGGAGGATTTGTAACTGAGATCTGCATTCTTTGAATACAAATCATATTGCATTCTCAGCATACCTAAAATATTGACTGCACTGTTTGTCTCGCTGCTGCCTCTCCCCAGATCTCATGAATCTGATCGCTGGGCTTTTGCATCCTGTTCCGGAGCAGCGCATGACTCTAGCTGTGTTAGTAGAGGATCCTTGGCTGAAGCAGCCTGTCAACCTGGGTAATTATACCTGGGAAGAGGTATACTTCTCTGCTGAGGCAGGTAAGATGTTGTTTTGAAGGCTTTTTCCCCCACTGGGGGCCTACTGAGCAGGCAGGGAGGATTTATAGGAAAAGGCTTGGCTGTGGTTAGTCAGATACTTCTTGCTAGAAGACCGTCTTATATCCAAGTAAGCTTACTTTGAACTTAGGCCTGTTGACCAGTGGAACCTGTGGTTTGTTCTTCACTGTTTATCTTTCTCTCTAGAAAGCAGTCGATTGAGAAATGGTTCTGGCGAGTGCGTGCAAGGAGACAGACTTCCAGCTCCTTGCTTGGAGTGTGAGCCGTGCTTGAATGCGTCCAACTGTGTATGTGCAGATCCCCACTGGGAAGGAGCAGCGGCTGCAGAGTGCCACAGCTTGGGCCTGGGGCATCGCTGCAGTCTGTCTCTGCAGAAGCCCCTGCCTGTGGAACGGTAGCTCCCTTGCTGCAGTGCATATGCTGTCACTCAGGAGGCAATGGGAATTAATTTTAAGCACTTCTTTCTTGGAGAAAGATGATCCCTCACATAAAAATTGAACTTCTTGAGAAATCCTGAGAGCAATAGCTGGGATTTGCTATGAGAGAGGCTTGTGCCATGAACCACCTTCTGTAGTCTGATGGAGCAGTCCTTGACATCCAGATGATTTTTCTTGTGCAGACTGTGGAAGGCAGGAGCTGTTGATCTTTCCCCAGTCCCTTCTGTTCTTCACCAGAAGTGGTTAGATGCACACAAAGCACGCTTGCTGCAAATACTTGCATTTACATTGGCAAATTACTCAGCAGTGAGTTCTGATCACCTGTTACACTGACTTTTGATGTACGCCACAGTCCAAGATCTGGCCTTGGTTTTGCTTTTTGCCTCACTGAGGAGCTGTCAGCACTCTGCTGGAACAGAGGCATCCTGAAAGGATCTTGCACAGTCAGTGGGGAATTCAATATCAAGCCCAGGCAGTGCTGAGGCTGTTGGAAAGGAGCATTTCTGCAGTGGTACAGAGCTGCTAACAGGCAGAAGTGCTTGCCCTGGGGCTGTTACTGGTGCTGTGAGGGGAGTGCTGAGGCAAGAAAAGCTTCTAGTTAATAAATGTTTGTACACAGGCTGGGCTTTAAAGCAGTAAGAGAAAGATGTTGCTTGTTTTGTTTATAACTCAGAATATATTTTTATTGGCTATTTTTACTTTTTATATGTAGTTTCACTTTCTGAATAATGAATGAATAAACATCCTAGTTTTGTTGGTTGATTGCCATCTGGGTGTTGTTTGGAGTTTGCTCTGCTTGGACGGTCACAAGTCCATGGGGCCAGATGGGATCCACCTGAGGGTGCTGAGGGAGTTGGCAGATGGGTGGGCTGCTTTCCATCATCTATCAGTGGTCTTGGTCGTCCAGAGAGGTCCTGGATGACTGCAGGCTTGCTAATGTGATGCCCATCTATAAGAAGGGTTGTAAGGAGGACCTGGGGAACTACAGGCCTGTCAGCCTGACCTTGGTGCCAGGAGAGGTGATGGAACAGGTCACCTTGAATGCAATCACACTCAGCTGGGTTCAGCTCTGGGCCCCTCACTGCCAGAAGGACATCGAGGCCCTGCAGCATGTCCAGAGCAGGACTGCGAAGCTGGGGAAGGGCCTGGGACACAAGTGCTGTGAGGAGCGGCTGAGGGAGCTGGGGGGGTTTGGTCTGGAGAAGAGGAGGCTCAGGGGAGACCTCATTGCTCTCTGCAACTGCCTGGAAGGAAGCTGTGGGGAGCTGGGGGTCGGCCTCTGCTCACAGGTAACCAGTGATAGGACCAGGGAATGGCCTCAAGTGGTGCCAGGGGAGGTTCAGGTTGAAATGAGGAGACATTTCTGCTCAGAAAGAGCAGTCAGGCACTGGGACGGGTTGCCCAGGGAGGTGGTGGAGTCACTGTCCCTGGGGGTGTTCAAGGAAAGGCTGGATGTGGTGCTTGGGGACAGGGGTCAGTGGTGACAGTGGCGGTGGGGTGCTCCTGGAGGGCTCCCAACCCTAATCCTTGTCACAGAAGGCGCCACAACCCCCCGAGGCCCGGCCCTGCGGCTCCTCCTCTCCCGGCCGTGCGGCTGCGCGTGGCCGCGGCTCCTCCCGGGCCATGGCGGGCCGCTTGCTGCGTGCGGCCGGCGGGGCCCGCGCCCTGCTCGCCGCCTCCGTGCCCGGCCCGGGCCCGCGCCGCGGCTGCGCCTCGGAGGAGGCGGCGGCGGGGCCGGAGAGGGAGGCGGAGGCGCTGCTGCTGGCCATGGGCTTCAGCCAGGCGCAGGCCCGGCGGCTCCGCGGGCTGGAGCCCCGGTTGGGCCCGCGGCGGGCGGCGGCGGCGCTGGAGCAGCTGCTGCTGCTGGGGCTGAGCGCTGAGGCGGCGCTGGGGCTGCTGGAGCGGAGCCCGGAGCTGCTGCGGGCGGCCGAGGGGCGGCTGAAGGAGCGCGCCGAGTACCTGAGGCGCCTGGGGCTCGGCGGAGGTAGCGGGGGCAAAAGGGGGTAAAACGGGGCAAAAGGGGGGCACGGGGCAAAAGGGGGGCCCGGCGCGACGCCCGCTTCAGCCCCGTACCCGCAGGGCACCTGCAGCGGGCGGCCGGGCGCTGCCCCCAGGTCTTCACCTTGCCCCGGCGGAGGATGGAGGCGGCGGTGCGGGTGCTGCGGGAGAAATGCCTCTTCACGGCCGAGCAGCTGACGGAGGTGCTGCAGAGCTGCCCCGGGGTGCTGCTGGAGGAGCCCGGCAGCCTCCAGTACCACTTCCAGGTGAGGGGGTCAGGGTGGCGGCTGTGGGCACAGCACGGCTACCGCACAGCACCGGGGCCGGGTGTTGATGCCCCTCGTCCCGCTCGCAGTACGCGTACTTCAGGATGGGGGTCCGCCAGAAGGAGATGGTCAAGGCCCGTCTATTCCGAACGCCCTTCGCTGAGCTGAGGACCCGGCACATCTTCCTGGAGCGCCGCGGCCTCTACCACACCCCCGTCAAGGGCCAGACCCAAACCAACAACCCCAAACTGAAGGAGGTCCTTCACCTCCCCGAAAAAGAGTTTGTGGTCAACCTGGCCCGCGCCACCCTGGAGGAGTACGAGGTCTTCAAGAAGCTGCTGGCTCGAGAGGAGGAAGAGGAGGCGAAGGAAGAGGAAGAGGAGGAAGAAGAAGAGGATGAGGACGGGGATACAGAGTATATAGACGGAGATAAGGGCTGGGATGACGGTAGAAGAGCGTGACCGTGAGTATGGGAGGCTCCCTGGGGTCTCCCAGCCCTACCACCCGCAGCACAGGTGTGAGCCACAGCGGCTGTGGGATCCTGCCAGGCTCTGCGTGCAAGGCAGCAGTAAATCCCATATATCACAACGCAACGCTGACCCTTTGTCCTCCTCATTGACCAGGTGCTTTAGAAAATATCCAGTTTCTATCAAGTGTTTTTATTAAAAACAAAACAAAACCAAAATAACTAATTTATTTCAAAGACAAGGTTAAATCCTTTTGGCTGTTACATACTGTACTGGATGGGGGGAGGCTGCGCTTTGCATCACTGCAGGGAGGATCCTTGGGCTGCCCCCCTCGCAGCTGGTGGCAGGGGAGCAAACACTCTGACCATAGCCCCAGCGTGAAGAGAAGGCTCTGGCCCCACATCCTTGGGGCTGGCACAGGCTGCTCTGGTGTTCTCACTTGCAGGTAAGGGGCAGCTTTTCCTCCCACACCAGGGATGTCCGGGACTCCTGCGCTCGCCCCACCACATCCCAGGAGCACAGATCCAGGGAGCAGGATCAGGCAGCCTCAGCAAAAAAAAATTAGGGTGCTCTCTCTCTCTGTGAATCTGATTCTCTGGGGGCAGAAGAGCCGGCCCCAGTGCTGGTGGAAGCCTCACCCTGCCCCCCTGCTCGTGGCCTCACAGGGCATTGTCCAGCACTGGGCTGCTGCCGCAGGCGGTGGCGGCTGCACTGAGGCAGCGTGCAGGAAGGAAGAGGATGCTGCGGGCAGCACTGAAGCTCCTGGGCTGGTTCTGCGATGGGAACACCCTCAAGGCTACGCGTGGTCCAACAACAAAGGTGCCTGTGATGCTCCCTGGGGGGCTGCCCCACTGGGACACCCCCTCCGCTGCTCGGGAAATAACACTCTATACCATAGCTACGATATATCTCTGGTATGTATTAATTTATAATATACACTGTGTATGTTAATACACAAATCTATGTTTAACTAGCGTTGTCATACAAACACACAAAAAAAAACAAACTAGGAATGTTTCTAAGCTAAACTTTTCCTTGCCTGCTCTGTGGCAGCCAGCAGGGCGGCCACTGCAGGGCCACTAACGGCGCCGTGGTGGCAGCGGCACCGCAGGGCGATGCGGGGACCGCCGGCAGCGCAGGGGGACAGCCAGGCTGCTGCTGTGCCCTGCGCCGCGTAGCACCAGAACGAGCGTGGTGGCACACCCTGGCTGACAATCTTAGCTCTACAGATCGCTTTTTAGTAACTTCTAGGTGCTCTATGACTTTCTGAGCTGGGAATTTGGTTAAAACCGTGGCTCGTTTACAAAGCAAAACAAAAAAAAAAAAAAACGAAGGCAGGGGAAGCTGCCTTAACTCTCCCCTCTCCCCCAGCTACAGTACGGGGCTGTGCCTCCACTGCCTGCTCCTGCCTCGCTGCTCAGGGCAGTGGCTCACAATTTCTAACTCATAGGGAACATGTAGGGAAGACCTCCCCACCCGGCTGCGGGCCAGGTTTCAGGTGATAGCTAAGGCCTTCTGGTCTGCATTAAACTGGTTTATTTGGGGGTTATAGGTAACGCATCACCCTGGGTTACGAAAGCAGGGTGGTGCGGATGCTGGTGGAAGGGAACTGGGCTCGCAGAGCCCGGAGCTCAGGGCTGGGGGGGCCGAGTGGGGCCAGGCCCCCTGGGGGCAGGCAGCTGGCTGCTGCAGCACCCCGCTCGGCTCCTTGGGGCAGGGGGGCACCTGCAGCAAGGCAAGGCAGGGCGAAGGCACTGCTGGTCCGGCAGGGAGAAGGGGGCGCCGCTCGGGTGCTGATCTGGCTGCGTGTCCCTAACGGGCTGGAGGAGAGGGAGGGGCTGACGCCAGGCAGGAAGGGTCCCCTGCTGCGTTCAACCCAGTGAGCGGATCTGATCTTCCTGGTGTTTCAAAAGCCCTTAGGTGTGGAAAGACGAAGCTCCTACTGCTTTGAACCCTGCGGAGGAGCAGGAGGAGAATGAGCTGGTGTGTGGAGCCCCCCCCCACATGCCCAGCGGCTGCCTCTTCCCGTCCCGGATGCCTGTCTTGGGCTGGGAGAAGGGGACCTGCCCCCTGGGGGGCTTCAGCCTGTGCCTGGAACAGACACTTACTCTATGGCTTCTTCAGTGTGTGACTGTCGCTTTGTTTTCTGAAAGAGAAGGAGCGAAAGCACCATCAGTCCTGCAGCACCTTGGCCCTTGCTCCCACTTGCCCGAACCCTGCAGCCTCGGGAGCAGCCCCGGGAAGCGAGCCTGGGCCTCGCGTGCTGTTCCACACCCCCTCCCTGCCCAGCCTGGGGTAAGCCAGAGGTCCCAGGTTTCTGCCCCCCAGGCAAAGGGAAAGAAGCACGCTTCTGCTGGCTCTACCTGCTGCTTGGCTTCTTGGAACCGGTGCTCTCGCAGCTCTCCTTGTAGCAGACATCCTGGTGTACCTTGTAGACTCTCTTGTACCTGCACACACAGCAGAGAGGAGGGTTGTAGGGATTCACAGGGACAGAGCCGTGTTTGTAAGTGCTGGGGGGCTGCTCCCCCGTTTTCTAGATACAAGCATGGCTGAGCCTGCCCTGCCTGGACAAGCAGCTGGGCTGTTGTGCCCATGCTGCAGGCAGGCTGGGGGGGCACAGCAGAGCCCCCCTGTCCCTCAACCCCTCTGGGGACAGAAGCGGCCCTGAGCTGGGCTGGCAGGCAGGGCTGGCACCGTGTCGCGCCCTGCCCTGATCCAGAGGTTGCCTCGCTGGCGCTGGGCACCCGGCAGCAGCTGGCCAGGGCAGGGGGCAGCCTCCTGCTCACTCTTCCTTCCCCGGAGCCGCATCGTGGGGCTGGCCCCAGCTGGCGGTGCGAGGGGAAGGGGGAGCACAACCCGCGGGCAGTACTCACAGGTAGTGGCAGGTGCCTCCTTCCCACACGGGGAATGACTTGGTTTCCGAGTACAGCCGCGTGCACGAGTGTGGCACCTTCTTGCAGGCTGCTTGGGGAACAGGAGAGGGGAGCTACCAGCGAGCCCATCTCCAGCCCTGCCTGCCTGCGCCCTGGGGGCCGAGGCCCCCCCGGTTTCCCTGCTGTGGCCCTGGAGGACCAGTCTCAGCATGGCTTGGAGCCAACCCGCCAGGAGCCGCAGAGCTCCGGCCCCACAGCACAGCACAATCCCGGCTGGTGGAGGCTCAGCCAGAACCGGGGAGCTGGATACAGACGGGGGGTGCTTGGTGACCTGTGCCCTGCGGGACCCCGTTGCTGGGACAGCCGCCAGCCTCAGCGTGTGCGGCAGCAGCACGGCACTCACCCAGCTCGCAGTGCCTGCCCTTGAAGCCCGGGCTGCAGTCGCAGTGGTAGGACTCGCTCTCGCTCACACAGGTGCCTCCATTCTTGCAGGGGTTTGCAGAGCAGTTCTGCCCCATGCCTGCAATACAAGCGCTGCCGTCAGCCCCGCTCTCACGCCCGTAGGGCCGGGTTCCCCTTGGCCATGCCCGCCCCAGACTCACTCTTGCTCCGTGCCTCGTGCAGCTGCAGCGCCAGACTGCCCCGGCCGGGCTCCTCGATGTTCTCCAGCTTCACAGGAGCCTCTGGCTCTGGGCAACGAGAGGGTCAACGTGACTTCCAGCCAGGGCCAGACCCCGAGGCAGCCCCTCTGCAGCAGCAGCAGAAGGCAGAGGGGACCCAGCCTGGCATGAGGGGGCTGGCTGGGTTTGCAGCAGCAGTTTAGCCCTTCCCTGGTGGCACCCTGGGCCCAGCCCACGCTGCATCCCGCATCTCCTCCCACTGCCAACAGCCCAGCCCTGGGTTCCCCAACCCACTGTGGGCTCCCTGGGCTGGGGAGATGTTAGTCCAGGGAGATGCAACGGGGTCCTGCCCTCCCCTCTGGCTCCTTCAGCCCCGCAGCAGCCTGCCCCATTGTCACCCTGTCCCGGGGGAGTGGGGGAGGCACAGGAGATAGCACTGGGTGACAGGAGGAGGCCAAAAAGGCAGCAGGGCACTTACGTGTCTTCACGGTGATGGATCTGCTCAGCGCAGTGCCGAACCTGGCGCTGATCCTCCCTCTGCCATCCAGCAGCTCAGTGAACCTGGGGAAGGACAGCCATGAGGGTGGGGGGCACGGTGGGGTCCCCTAGGGCCGGAGGCAGCGTGGGGGAAGCACTCGCAGGTGGCGCTGGGCACGGCACAAACACTGCGGCAGCTCAGAGGAACTGCAGCGGCTGCTGGAGCGAGGGGTCACCTGGCTGGGGTGGGCAAGGGGCTGTGCTCAGCCCTGCTGCTGCCTACCTGGGGGCTGGGGAGGGCTCCTCAGCCGTGTCGTGGTCTGCGAGCAAGCGGAGTTCGGGCAGGAAGGCTGGGGGCAGCCTGTTGCGCAGCACCCGGGGGTGTCCAGCCTGGCTCCAGCGCCTCTCCGGAGCCCCATCCCTCTGCACTGCAGGCCACAAAGGGTTAGGCTTAGAGGGAGGCAGTGACCAGAGCGTCAGGCTGGGGGCCACTAGGGCTGTTTGGGGACAGGTGACGCCACCCAGGCAGCAAGTGCTGCTCCCTCCCCCAACAAAGCATTGCTGAGCCGTAACTCCACATCCAAAGGGCTGCAGAGCAAGCCACCGCCGCCTCCCTTCTACAGGGAGGGCCGGTACCAGCAGGAGCTCCCACGGACCACTGCAGCTCGGTGTCCCCCCTCTGCCCAGCAGGCACTCACGGGTGGTGACGTAGAGGTGGATGGGCTCGCTGTGCACCTGCCCCTGCTCCGTGTTCTGCACGGCCGTCACGGAGAGGCGGTAGCGCTGCGCGGGCAGCAGGTCCCGCACGGTGTAGGAGGCGAGCTTGCCGTTGGGCACGTAGCGGCTCTTGACGCTCTGCAGGGTGGTGACGTTGATGATGTACCCCTCCACGGCGCCAGCGGGCGGCTGCTCCCACGTCACGGACACGGAGGTGGGGGTGACGCGCGAGGCGGTGAGGTTTCGAGGGGGGAGAGGCCCTGGAGCAGGAGGGAATAAGCGCCGAGTCTCTGAATGGCAGCAGCTTGCGGTCACCTCGAGCCCCTTGGGAGCTCGCCCCAGCCCAGCAAAGCCCCCGCCAGCCCTCGTCCCGCACCCCGCGGCCCCACTCACTCGTCCAGACGTGGAAGGGGGCCGTGGCCAGGCTCTCCGAGGGGTGATCTTCTGTCCCCAGGCCGCTCAGCGTGGTGACGTGGACGATGTAGCGCTCTCCTGGCTGCAGGTCCCTGCAGAGGAGGAGGAGGGGGGCAGGAGGAGGTGAGCGCGGGGGCTCAGGGGGGCCCAGCCGTCCCCGCCGCCCGCCCGCCACGCTCACAGGAAGGTGTACTTGGCCACGCTGCTGTTCAGCTCCACCGTGCGGTCTTCCAGGTCCCCAGGCTGGCGGATGGAGACACGCACCCTACTGACAGTGGAGTGCTTGAGCCGGTGGAGAGCCCATTGCACCGTGATGGTGCTGGCCGTCACGTTCGTGATCTCAAAGCCTTCCACCGGACGCGGTCCTGGCCGGAGCGAGCAGAGAAGCGGGGAGGGCCACGGTCAGCAGCCGGCCGTGGCAGCGGCTCCGTCCCTTCCTGCACCCCTGATTCCCGTGCCCCACGCTGCCCATCCACATCAGCCTTCCTGGCGCTACCACGGGCTTGGCACCAGCACCATGACAGCCCAAGCAGCTCGGCACCTCTTCCCCTGCCATGCTCCTCATCTCAGCACCGGGCAGCCAGGAGCAACCCGGCCCCAACCTCGCATCAGTCGCTCCTCCCTGAGCCCAGATCCCCGGCAACCACAGAGCCCCCTGAGCCTGGCACCGCCTGCCCAGCCACTGCCCCAGCCACGCACACATCGGTGCAGAAAAGCCCCCAGGACAGGGCTGCGTGCCCCGGCACACCCCAAACTCTCATGGAAGCTGCCGGAGCTGCCTGACTGCCCTCGGTGCCTGCTCCCACCTCCAGGCCACTCAAGGCCCAGTGCTGCTGGGAAGCACCCGCATGGCTCAGCCCAGCTGGCATGGGAGGACCCCAGCCCCCGGGTGTCCCTTCTCACTACAGAGCAGCTTTTCCAAGTCTGATCTCTTCCACCCTTGGTTTCCCCATGATTCCTGCTCCAACCATCCGCGGGCCAGGGATTATGCATGTCACAGGACACGGCGTTACCTGCCCGTTCCATAAAGTGGGCTGGACAGGACACAGCACAACCACTGTCCATGCCCCATGGAGCTGTCACCATGCCCGGCACGCTGCCCTGTGCCCCTGGGGGCAGGCTGGGCCCCGGGGCACAACCAGGTGGCCATCTGCCCACCTGCAGAGCAGCCGAACCCAGACCCCAACACTGTGCCCGTGGAGCAGCCTGCTGAGCAGGACCCAGGGGCCATTCCCGCTGTTGCTGGCTGCTTCCCTACCAGCCCCAGGGCATTTGATTGCTCCTTCAGACCCTGCTCTCAGTAGCCTCTGCACAAAGAACAGTCATTCTCTGTGCTGAGTGCCTCCAAACCCAGACTTCAGGGTCTGCGCTGCCTTTTTCAGGCACACCATGGGTGGTGGAGGCTGGGATCAGACCGGAGCAGATCTCCGGGGCACGGGAAGCTGGAGGTGGCAGGAAACCTCCAGGTGCTCCACCAGCTCCGTGGCTGTGGGCAGAGCGCTGGCGAGGAGAGGCCCCACAGGCTGGAAACGCTGCCCTGGGCATCGGGGGGGCCCATACTCACAACCAAATTCCCCTGAGGACACTACTCACTAGTGCGCGTGGTGAGCATGACAGGCCTGCTGATATCATTCTTGTTGTTCACGTTGCGTTTGACTGAAAAGACAGAAATATTGTAGGCTCTGCCGGAGGCTAGTGCCCGCAATTGGTGGGCAGAACGACTTCGGTCCACAAAATCTGTCCTGCGGTAAGAGCCGTCGAAGGATACGTACGTCACGGCGTAGCCGTCAATGAGTTGCCTGGCGGCTGCGTCCTCAGGCGGGTGCCAAGAAATCAACACACCAGTGTCCTCCACCCTTTCCACCTTTAATGAGGTTGGTGGCAGCAATTCTTCAGGGTGTGGGCAAAAGCAAAGGGGAGAGGTAATGCCATGAATCTTTAGAGAACAGACCCCAGCAACGAAATGCAGAGCGGCACTGATGGAGGACAGCGTCCCCTCTCTTTCTCTCTCGTTGCAGCTCACAGAAACCCTACAGCTGCTGCTGGCCGGTCGTGCTAGGCACTGTGCATGTGCCGGGGCTGCTCGGCCACCCCGATGGGCTCAGGCAGAGCCAGGGCAAGCAGGCAGTTGGTGCGGCAGAGCTGGGGGCAGAGCATTTGCTGCCATATCCTGGACCACGCGGGGACGCAGTGAACAACCTTCCTCCAGCTTAAGGCCCCGCAGAAATCGCTTAGGCCAGATTAGGGGCCTCAGGGATGCTTTGATTCAGGGCCGGAGGCTTGAATCAGATTTCTTTGCCTCCCCTCCCAAGGGTATCCAAGGAGGATTCAACCCCTGCTGCACTTGCACCACTGGAGCCCAGAGAAATTTGCCCCCAGCGTCCCCGCGTGCCTCGCCCGTGTGCCAACGCCGTCACCTCCAGCAGCCACCCGGCACCTGGCACGATTGAGCCCTGCTGGCATCTGCCCCCAGCATCCGCGGGGCCAGGGCTCCCCCAGCAGAGGCGAGATCCGAGCCCCACCAAGGCGAGGAGAGCTGCCGGTCCCTGGTGGCGGGTGACACGGCCGCCACCGGGCAGGGCGGGCACGCTGCCGTCGAGCCCCTCGCCACATCCTGGTGCCGCTGCTCAGGGCCTTTACCTTTTTCGCAGCTCTTGCCTGTGTAGCTCACTTTGCAGGTGCAGCTGTGGGTGCCATTGCTGGGCAGGCAGTAGCCTCGGCTCCCACACGGGCTGGAGAAGCACGGGTCGCTGGCTGCAGGGTGGGAGCAAGAAGGAGGCGTTAACAGCATCGGACACCCCAGCGTCAGCGGCCGCACAGGGCTGCAGCTGCGTCCTCCTGCCCCCCTCACCTGTCTCGCAATGGTAGCCGAAGAAACCCTCCGGGCACACACACAGGTAGGAGCCTCGGTAGCCTTCGCACTCTCCTCCGTTTTGGCACGGGCCAGACTCACAGGCGTCCACTTCTGGAGGTGAGAGCACGGAGGCAGTGAAACACACGCCACGGGCAGCACACCAGGACCCCAACGTGTCCAGGGCCAGCAGAGACACCCACGGCCCCAGGAAAAGCCCCACGTGAACAGCCACAGAAGCCAGGACTGCCTGTTGAATGCCACGGCAGCCCAGGCACCTCGCAGAGCAGACCCATAGCTGAAGGATACCTTGTTCTGCCCGAGCTGTGCACCGGGGCCACCACCTCCCCCCCAGACAAGTTTTGGCTCTGCTGCTAGGGGACACAAACCACAGCAAGCACCAGGGCTGGCAGCGTCCTCAGCAGGGCAAGGAGCCCGAGCATGCACCCTCAGTGGTGGCGGAGACCAAGTGCCAGCCCCGTGACAGCTCCCAGCCCATTTGCTTTGGGGCAGGTCCCAGCCACGTCCCTGAGCCCAAGGGACAGCAGTGCCCAGCAGGGCCCTGCTCGGCAGACTCCCTACCTTCCTCACACTGGATCCCCACGAAGCCCTCGGGACAGAAGCAAACAAAAGAGCCTGGGAGGTCCCGGCAGGTCCCGCCGTTCTTGCAGGGCTCTGACTGGCATTCATCAACTTCTGCAGAGAGGAGAGACCGGCTCAGAGCAGAGCCGGGGCTGGAGGCAGGAGAGGAAGTTTGGAAAGACAGCGCTACTCGTCCCCACGTCACTCGCTGCCCTGAGCCCCCCAGCCAGAAACAGCCCCACGCGGGGCTGGAGAGCGGGGCAGAAGGGGGAGTGCAGATGGCTGGTGGCGTGGGGCTGTGCTGAGATGTCCCGTAGGGTGTGCGTGGCGTGTCCCCTCCTTTAATCCCCCCTGCAGCCACGGCAGCTGACCCAGCCACCCCACCATCCCCGTCAGCTGCCTGCACCCCCTTCCTCCACCACGCTGAGCCCACACGGCACCACGAAGGTGTGTGCATGGGAGAGCGAGCACAAGGAACTGCTGCGGGGTACAGCACAAGTGTGAAATCTCAAGCTGCTTTTATGCCATATTCCCTCTTGGCCAGTAACTCTGGAGCTGCGTGGGACACGTCTCACCCAGATCTGGAGATCCGGGGCTTGATTACACACGCTCAGACTGCGTGAAGAAGAGCATCGCATTAGGAACGTTCTCCAGCAAACTGCTGCGATGAGTGGGGGGACATGGAGGCGCATGATAGCTGTTAGGGGATCCAGACCCAGCCTCCTGGGAATCACAGCCCCACCGGTGACAGACACCCACGCAGCACCTGTCTGCACGGGTGGGCAGGCAGCACACGTGCCCTTCCCAGGTGAGCTGGGGGCTCCTCTGAGCCCCACGCAAGCAGGTGATGAAAGCTGGTGTGCATAAATGCAGGCAGCCCCGCTCCCAACCACACCATTCATGCCCTGCTCTGGCTGGTGAGCCACAGACTCTCCCCTCATCCCTGCATGAGCTCTGTACATTTTCTTACCCAACTCACAGAGGTGGCCCACGTATCCTGGCTCACACACGCACAGGAACTCAGCGATGCGGTCCTTGCACTGACCGCCGTTCAGGCAAGGCTGGGAGCGGCACTCGTCGATCTCTGCAAGCGTTTGGGCAGAGGGGAGATAGGGAGAGGGTGATGAGCACTGGGGTCCCACAGCAGCGTGCTCGGGGGAATAAGAGGTTGCTGGGGTCCCACAGCCACAACCATGGCTCAAGCTTCTTCCCGTTGCCTACCATCGCATTCGGGGGGGTCGCTCCAGACGCCCTGCGAGCGGCAGACACGGGGGCTGTTGTGCTGGCTGAGGGCATAGCCCAGCTCGCAGCGGTATTCAGCCAGCGAGCCCACCGTGGTGGAGTTGAAGGAGGCCTGGGCGTGCTTCACCGCGCTGGGCACGCCGCAGTCGATCTCTGCGGAGAGATGGGGCATGAGCAAGGGCAGCGTGGCGCCTGGGGCTCGGTGGCGGCGGCACAGGGCCCTCACCCGTCTGGCAGTGCTTCCCGGTGTAGCCCACGGGGCACGTGCACACAAAGTCCCCGCCGAGGTCCTCGCAGGTGGCACCGTTCTCACAGGGGCTCAGAAAGCAGGGAGACGGCACTGGAAAGAGCAGAGGGCACCGGCATGGAGCTGGCAGGGCCCCAAGCCGCTGCCTCTTCCCCTCAGCGCGTCCCCAAAGTGGTTTGGGGGTGACATCCAGCAGCACAGCGCAGCACGCTTGCTACCAAAGCTGCAACGCTGTTCCCCCCTGACCCTGCAGCACCCACACGTACCGATCTCGCAGTGCCGTCCGGCGTAGCCCGGGGCGCAGTCGCACTTGTACTTGCCGATGTAGTGGAAGCAGGTGCCCCCGTTCTGGCAGGGCCCCGAGGCGCACGGGTCCGGCTTACCTGGGGGCGAGCAGGAGCTGAGCGGGGAGCAGGACACACACCACCCGCCTCCCTCCCTGGTGTCGGAGCCGTACCTATCTCACAGTGCCGGCCGGTGAAGCGGTAGGGGCAGGTGCAGTGGTACTCGCCGTCGGACTCCTTGCAGGTGCCCCCGTTGCGGCACGGCGCCGTGCTGCAGAGCCGCGGCCGGGCTGCGGGAGAGGAGCAGGAGATGCCTAGCGGCTCTCGAGCCAGGCCCACACCCTGGAGGCCACGCTGTCCTCCCCTCACGGCACGTACCTCTCTCGCAGTGCTTCCCCAGGAAGCCCGGGGGACACTCGCAGGTGTAGGAGTCGTCCTGAGCCTCGCAGGACCCCCCGTTCAGGCAGGGCTCGGAGTCGCAGGGGGAAGGTACCGCTGCAAAGCCAAACAAAGACCTCAGCTCTGCCCTCCTCCCCACCTGCCTCGCCTTCGGGGCAGGCCCTGCACTCACCACCTCACCTCCCTTCCAGCACTAAGCCCGTGCCCTGGCTGCAGACACTCACTGTGGTTGGTGCCGTAGTCGGTGTGGCACACGCACAGGTAGCTCCCGCCGTACTCCATGCAGTAGCCACCGTCTGGGCACTGCGTGTTGACGTTGCACGGCGTGGCGGTCACCTCTGCCAACACACAGCGAGACAGCCTCCATCAGATGCGCCACAGCAGGATGGCCAGCCCACGGCCAGCACCTCCCAGCCAAGAACAGGTCCCATGGCTTTATGGAGCACGGTGAGAAGGGAGGGACTGTGGCCACCCGTGCCCCATGGCAAGGGTCATTCTGCCTGCAGAGTGAGCTTTGGAGCTCCAGCGTGCAGAGCCAGGGCTTCCTTCTACAGGCCAGGGCTTGGGAAAGGCACGACTCAAGGCAGAGCAAGAGATGGAGAGAGCATCTCCTCCCCACGAGGAGCATATCCCCAGGCCCTGGCTTGTGTAGGTGGCTCAGATTAAGCGTGTCCCCGTGGTGCAAGGGTTCTGCACAGCCTAGGCCCTTCATCGGCATTTAACTGGCATTAAGCGTCCAGGAGAGGGAGCAAACACAGCAAGCTGTAACACCACGCGTGAAGCCTTCACCTACCGAATTCACACAGGAGACCGAAATACCCCGGCAGGCACTGGCAGATGGTGACATTCCCCTCCAGGCAGCTCCCTCCGTTCCGACACTCGCAGCCCTCAGAGAGCTCTGCAAGAGATGGAGAGGGAGCTTCCCTTGTATTGCGAGGCCAGGGCAGCCACGTGGCCCTGCTGGAGCCAGCTGAGGGAGCTCAGGACCCACAGCTGCAAGCCCCCAGGCATGGCCCCCCTTCACAGATAGGGACCACAGCTCAGTCCAAGAGCCCTGAACGGGCTCTGTTCGGGCTGCTTCCCCCTGGGAATGGGCAATTGCTCCTGTAGGGCCTCCCCAGAGGGTCAGCATGCTGCCGGAGAGACCCCAGGTACTCACTGTCGCGGCAGTCCTGCCCGCCGTAGCCCTCCTGGCAGTCGCAGGCATAGCCCTGCTCCAGCTCCAGGCAGCTGCCCCCGTTCTGGCAGGGGCTGGAGAGGCAGGCGCCGGGTACCCGGGGGCCACCTGCGGGGAGAAGGACGCTGACCGGAGACCTCCCCAGAGGGGACACGGCCGGTGGCCTTCCCGCACAGCCCGGCGTCGCCGCCACGCGCTGCCGCTCACCGTACTGGCAGTTGTTGCCGTAATAGCCCGGGGAGCACGTGCAGATGTAGCGTCCCGGGCGGATGTAGTTGCACGTCTGACGGTTCCTGCAGCTCCGGTCCTCGCAGGAGGAGGGGTCTGGAGGAGGAGGAGGAGGAGGATGCGGTGAGCCGGGCCTCCAGAGAGGGGCAGCGGGGACAAAGCCTCGGCCCTGTCATGGGCTGCCCCGGGTACGGGGACACCAAGCACCTGTCTCGCAGCGCTGTCCCACGAAGGGCTCCAGGCACACGCAGGTGTAGTTATCAACCAGGTCGACGCAGTGCCCTCCGTTCAGGCAAGGGCTGGACTCGCATTCGTTCACCTCTGCAGGGCAGGACAGGGAGGGGTTGGTTGGAGACGTCCCCGTCCCCGCCACGCGGCCGCCTGTCCTGCCGCCAGCGCCCACCTGTCTCGCAGTCTCCTCCCGCGTACCCCGGCTGGCACACGCATGCCGCCGTCCCGTTTGCCTCTTGGCACGTCCCGCCGTTCTGGCACACCTTGGTCTCGCACGGCAACTCCTCTGTGGTGGGACAGCAAAGGGAAGAGGGGGGGGGGTGAAGCCACGCACAGGACCAGCACACCGTGTTCCCTGCTACTGCCGGCAGGCAGGGCCAGGCAGAGCGCAGAGCCAGCACCACAAACTGGGCAAGGACGGCTCGGACAGCCCGGCCCTTCCCTCCAGCTTTGCTTTCTGGGTGCAGGATCCCTCTCCCGAAAGGAAAACTCCCCGCTCTCCCTCCCCAGCAGCACAGGGACTCACGGGGAGCCTGACACTGGCAGCATCCCCAGCGCGGGGCGAGCCAGCCCGGCCAGCAGAGGCTGTCCCGCTGCTCCGCTCCCTCTGCTCGCGTGGAAACCTGGCAGCAGCGCCGAGCCCCTTGGACATCAGCCCTCGCTGCCGTCCCCACGCCCAGAGGAGAGGTGTTGTGAGCAGATGCCTCCCCCCCCAGCGGATGTTGCTGCCTGCATTAGCAGTGACTCATCCGGAGGCGAGCTGGGCCGCGAGGCTGGGAACGCTCCCAGTGGCTTCCAGCGGCTCAGGACCTGGCCACCACCTGCAAAAGCCCCGCACAGAGCAGGGTCCCCCCCCCGAGACTCCTGCCCAGGCACTAAATGCCAGCGTTTTCCAGCAAGGGCGAGGCGGCGGGCGCGTTCCCCGCAGCCGTGCCGGGACAGGCGCTCCTGGGAGCGGGCTGCCAGCGGAGGAAGCGCTCGCCGCCAGAGCAAAGTTTCCTTTGCTTTCAGCAAGTCGTGATCCAAGACTGCAGCGCTCGGCGCCCAGCACAGCTCCTGCTGGAAACCTCCTGTCCCCGGGGCACCCCGCGAGCCTCCGTACAAACCCCGGCACCTCGGAGCCGCTGTGCCCCCCGTGGGGGTCTGCAACGCGAGCAGAGCCTTCCCCAGCACCGCTCGAGGTCTAACAGCTGCTTGCCACTGAAGGTGGCAGGAGAAGAACTGGCTGTCATCAGCTCCTCTGTGCTTTCAGGAAAACGCTGACAGATCTTCCCCAGCCTGCCCAGATAAACCCATGGGCATGGCAGGAGGGACATAAGGTGCCTGAGAGCCCCACGACCCCTCCCTGGCTGCCCCATCTCCTCTCACATGCCCGCTGTCTCTCGGTCCCTTCCTGGGGACACGAGCGGCTCTCTGAGACCTGGTGCATGGCTCAGGCCCAAGAGCTCTGCCCCAAAACAGGGTGGGAGGATGTGGCACAGCCATTTCATCGCCTTTCTGCTGGCTCTGCCGAGCCTGGCAGCACAGACTCCAAGGCTTCCCAGTCCCTGCTTACAAGGGGGATGCCTCCAGGCTCACGTGTCCCATCCTCACGCAGGGCAGCTAAACAGGGCAGCCTGCGGAGCCAACGCAGCACCCAGGAGCAGACGCAGGATGCCCAGCAGAAACCACGGGTGCTGATGGCTCCATGGTGCCTTCTGGAGGAGGCGCAACACTCACCTGTCTCACAGCTGGCTCCTCTGAAGCCTGGCAGGCACTGGCAGCTGAAGCTGTTGACACCATTGACGCAGGTGGCTCCGTTCTGGCACGGGTGGGAGAGACACTCGTCCACGTCTGAAAGAGCGAGGGGAAGGCAGGGGCTCAGCCGGGAGCGGGGCAGGCAGGGCTGGAGCCTGCGGAGGTGCGAGGGAGGCCGCTCACCGACGTGGCACCTCTTCCCCGTGAAGCCCGCGAGGCAGGAGCAGGTGTAGGAGGGGTTCCCCGTGATGCAGTCCTCAATGCACTTCCCCCCGTTGAGGCAGGGCCGCAGCGTCAGGCACACGGAGGCTGCGGAGACAAGCGCGCCCTCCGCTCACAGCCCGCCCCGGCAGGGCTCACACGCTGCCGTCCGGCGCCGCGACCGCCGGGGTCTGTCCTGGCGTCCGTCCAGCCCCGCCAGCACCGCCGGCCGTGCGCGCCCCGAGGCTGGGGACGGTCACCCGGCTCTCTGGGGCGCTCGGGGAGCCCGCGTTTGGGGGCTGCGTGCCCGCGGCCGGGCAGGGCTCGCTCCTCTCGGGCTCCCTGATGGGTAGGGTGACAATTTTATTCCTGCTGCAGGAGCGGGGAGGCAGGGCCAGCCCCGCCGGGCAGGGGACAAAGGCCAGGCGTTACCCAGCCAGCCCTCGCCTATGGCCTGGGGCAGAGGGGCAGGAGGACCTGTGTAAAGCAAAGCCACAGGCGATAGACAACACGCGTGGATTAGCGGGTAAGAAAACACAGCCAGGGTGGGGCGGGGACAAGGAACAGGAGGTCAGTGGCTCCACGGAGGGCCAGCCGGGGTGGCCAGGCACAGCCCCTGCTCTCTGCTGGCTGCCCCACGGGACGGACGAGCCTCCCCAGCCCCGTGGCGGGTACGGGAGCCATAGAGCCCCCCGTGCGTGCCCTCACCTCCTCCCCGGCACCCTGCACGGCTCCCCGCGCCTCGCAGCCTGCCTCAAGAGCTTTCCTCCCCATCAGCTTTTGCAGCCCGTGGCAGGCAGCCCCAGCACGAGTGGCTGGGCCCTGAACCAGCCCAGCGATCCCCGGGCACAGATCCTCAGGAGCCAGGCTTCCCGAAACGGTGCTGGCGGCTCCAAAGGATGCCCCAAAGCATCCCCATCGCTGCCCCCACCCTGAGCCCTCCCCGAGCCCTTCGAGCTGTCTGATCCACCCACGGGTTGCTGCTCTCTCCCCTTGGGGAGGAAGGTGAGGGTGGGGGGTCGAGGCAGGGAAAGACAGGGCTGGAGAACAGTTTGGGGTCGGGTTGGGAGTTAAATAAACCTAACTGCTGTCCTCTTACTTGTATTGCTGCAGCCCCCCACTTGCACCTGGGCATCATCGATTCTGAACACCCAGCGCCCGGGGATACCCACATTTGTCGTCATCTCCACGTCAGCGATGTCATCGGTGCGGGATCCAGGGATGTTGAAGTAGCGCTTTCCATCACCGGCGTTAAAACCTGCCTGGGAGGACAAGGGCAGAGAGCAGAGAGACATCAGCACGGCGAAGCGGAGCGGCGGGGGCAGAGGCAAGGGGCACGGCAGCATGAGGGGAGGCTCCGCGGGACCGCACGTCACCGCCACCACCCGGGTTCCCTGGATTCCTCCTGCATCCCCTCCCTCAGGTGTTATTCCCCAGGACAACCACAGCCCTTCCTCGCCCTCGGGAGCCCAAGGGGGGGCCCGGGCTCACAGCACCCTCTGGCAAGCCCAGCCCGGAGGTGTGGGGTGAGAGGGACGTTTCTTCCCTTGAAAATCTACTTCTCCTCAGCGGGAGCCGCTGGAGGGCTGCCCACTGGCCAAGGTGTGCAGTCGCTGCCCTGTTTACGTCCATAAAACCCGCGCTCCTGAATTCGGGGATTCAAAACGCGTCCCCTTCCTCTACACCTGCGATTTCCTGCAGGCAGGCAGGCAGGGAGCCAAGGACAGATCAACTGGTGGTAAATTCACACATCCGAATGGGGACCGGGTTGCGTTTTTTTTTCCCCCCTCTTAAACACAACAACGCACACAAGGATGAAATAAAAATACAAGCGAAAGCTGTGCTGGCCGCGGCAGCTGCCGAGCTGCTCTTAAAGTCTGAGGTTAGGAAGGAAAAGGAACTAAGAGGCAGCAGCCAAGGTAAAGAACCGTGGTTTCGCTGTAACAAAGTCCCCTATATGGTCTCAGCTCCGAGAAGGAGAGCACACACGGATATTTAAGAACTTCAGAAAAGCAGGGGGAGGGAAGGAGGGAGGGAGCCACCACCAAAAATCCCTGGACTGCTGTGTGCTGCCAGGAACAGCTCTAGGGAAAGCAAAGGGCAGCCGTGAGCACGGCGGGCTCGGGCGCTACCTGGGGGCGACGGCCGCGTCCGCTGCTTACCTGCGCTGCGATGCCGCCAAGCCCAGCAAAGTCCCCCCCACTGCTGGCGTGCATACCCGTGGTCCAGGTGATGGACTCATAGTTGAAGATGGTGAAGGACAGCTTGCCGTCCGTGATGAGGACAATCTGGAAAGTGTTTACCTGCGGGAGGGAGGGGAGAAGGCTGTGAGAGGGCGGAGGGCAGGCAGGGAGCACGGTCAAGGAGCAAGCGGGCCAGAAAAAGGACAAGAGATTAAGCTGTCAGGCAGGAAGGCTGCGGCAGCACGCAGCAGAGGGATGCTTCCTTCAGCACCAGCCCTCCTCTCCTGGGAAGGGCAGCCGTGAGCCCCCAGCAGGGCTCTCTGTGTCGAGCCAGGACTGAGAAACACCAATGCCCAAGCAGGAGAAAACCCTTTCCGAAAAGAACTCCCATTCCCAGTGGCACTACACCGAAAGGCAGCAAGTACCCTCGAATGGGAAATCAAACTTCATAAAGTACATAAATTTGCCTTCAGATCCCTGGAGCTTAGAAGAAAGCCCCAGGATGGCAGCCGGGCCACAACAGCTGACAGCAGGGCAGGATTGCAGCTGCATCCCAGAGAGATACCCGACGGTGAAGAGGAACAAGACTTCAGAGCCAAGTTTCCAACCACCTTTTGTAAGCTCGGGGCTCTGGGCACAAACCCGGGCTCCTCAGCAAGGCTGTGGAAGATGACAAAGCTCCAGTTCCTTCAGGAACCCGTCTTAAAAAACCCACCCCTAAGCTAACTGCTCCCTCACTCCTCAGGGGTGCTGGCAAAGGCCCACCCCAGCACCGCGGCGCCGTGCGGGGTGTTGTGGCACGAGCTCTGCCCACCACCCGCCGGGGCCCCCAGCGCTCACCGGTGAAAACGAACTTCCCCCGAAGAAGGTGACCCGGTACCAGGTAGCGATGAACACCCACTGCGCGGAGAAGTCGGGGAACTCGGGGAAATACTGCGCGATGTCCCTGGTGGCCCGCTCCAGGATGGCCTGGTCCCGGCTCTCCCGGTAATACACATCGCCCGCCCGCCGGTTGTCCACGTCTGCCCAGAAAGCTGCCACCACGCGCCGGTCCTTGGAGATCGGGAAGGCGACCGGCGTGAACTGGGAGACCTCCTTCAGGAAGGAGATGATCCCGTTGTTGTTAACCTGCGGAGATGCGGGACAATGGGCACGGACGGCCCTGGGGAGCACCGAAGCCTCCACGGGCACTTCCCCCGGTGCCCTCCGCAGCCCTGGCCGTCCCCAATCCTTACTTTAGAGGCGCTTTTTCCTTCACCTGTTCCCCCCCTCAACCTCCTTCCACAAATATTTGAGCGCTTCCCCTTCCTGCCCTTTGAAGCACGGACGTGCCCCCGGCCGGGCCCAGAGGCCCGGGGAAAGCAGCCTCACCCCCCGGCCTCCGCCGCGGAGGGCCAGGAGCCCGAACAAACCCAGCCCTGTTCTCCGGCCAGGAGCAGCTGGGAGAGCGCCTGCCCGGGCTGGGGGCACCCCAACCCGCAGTGTGGGCTGGAAAACGAGCGGCAGGGCTGGCGAACATCACGGGACTGAGTGCCACCACCCCACCAAGCCCCCCGTCCCTATGCAGCAGGGAATGCAGGTGTGACACTTTGGGGGGAGGGCTGCCCGCCTTTTGGGTGCTTCCAGCCCTGGGGAGCCTGGGCAGGGGCCCCTGGTGCTGGGGGCCGTTTATGAGGGTCCCAGGAGACGCAGCAGCCCACAAAACAAGCGCCGGGTACGGGACAGCCCACACCGCCCTGGGCAGCTGCCACCGTGACTAAGGGGAACGCGATTCCCCGTTCACAAACCCTGCGTAACCTCGCGGTGTCCGCGGAGGAACATTCTTCCTGTTATTAAAGCAAGATGGGAGAGAGCCGGTGCCAAGAAGGGCCGTGTGTGTGTGTGTGTGCGTGTGTTTTTTTGTTTTGTTTGTTTTATGGAGGAGGAGGGGGCGGGCTCAGAGGGACCCCCCAGGGCTGGGCCATCCGGGCCCTGTGTTTCGGCCGCTGCTCGCAGCCTGCGCTCAAGGCAGGGACACACACAAGAGGCGGGGGCACGGCCCCATGGCCTGAGCCCCGCGGTCAACGCATCTCCTGCACCCACTGCAGGGCTGGCGTCTTCGTTTGGGAGAAGTCACCGTGCCAAGGACACGGGGTGTCCTACCAGCACGTGTGCTCTGCCAAGGCAACGGGTCGTAACATCCCGGCTTGTTCTGTAACGGGGTGAGCTCACCTCCGGGGCAGTGCCAGCACAGTGCCTGGCACTCTCCGTTAGCCACACGGGTCGGGCAGGACAGGGAGCAGCTCTTGGTCCGCCCCAAAAGCCTGCTCTGAATTGCTGGTCAGCTTGGACCCAATCCAAACAAGACCATGGGGACACCAGCTGTGCCAAAAGCTGGGCCAACAGCGACCGCAATGCTTTCTAGACAGCGAAAAACCCACGCCTGCCCCTTCTCCCAGCTTCCCTACCCCAAGAGAAGAAAGCTGGGTCTCACCAGCTGCCCACACAACAACTTGCAAGCCAGCTGCTCCAAACTGCCCCAAACTTTGTCCTCCTGTCCCCACAGGGGGCCCAGGCAGGGATCCCTTCAGGATGACGAAGGCCCAGCCGCACCTGCAGGCAAACAGGGACCTGCCCCAAGGCTGGGCACCCGAGGAGGAAGAGGGGAACAGGTCGCAGCAAGCCCCATGTGCCTGGCATGTCAGGCAACACCCGCCCAAGCCCAGCACCATGCAGGAACCTCCCTCTCGCTGCCACACCTCTGACAGTGTGCCTGGTTCCTTGCTCTCAGGGCAAGGAGTTCCCAAATTTTGGCTCCCCTGGAGACCACCTGGCCACCCCTCACCACTTCAAGGGCCCTCCTGAACACTGCTGGTGGCAGCTTTTGGAGTGGGCTCCAGCAGCCAAGAGCACATCCCCACATACAGCCAGCTCTCGGTGGAGCTGCAGGGACTGCTCCTTCCCAGGTCTCGGCTTCAGGGCTCAGCCCCAGCTGGAGCTGCCGGAGCCGAGGTGTGACCATCGCTGGAATATCCCCTCCTTCATCTCCCTGGGGGACCGCTTTAAATGCCGTGCTGTCGGTGTCAGCAGAAATGAAGGCTTGCTGGAGCCCGGCCAGCACGGCGGGAGGGATGAGGACAAATCTCTGCTGCCGGGCTGTGAATCTGCAGGGCTCCCGTCCCGGGGCACGAGCAGGCTGGGGAATGCCAACGTCCCGTGGCAAGCCTGCAGCCGGCAAAGCACAGAGCTTCATCCTTCAACACCGAGTCCCACCCTTCCTCCTACGCCTCCCCAGCGCTGGCTGGGGCGCGGGACAGCATGTCTCTGTCCTGGTAGCACCTGGGCACGTATGTGTGTCCCCACGGGGCAGCCAACGGCCCCGGTCAGCCCCCCGGTGCACGGGGAGCTGCTGCCTTGTGCCCGGCTGCAGGGACACCGGCACGTCAGCATCCCCGGGTGGGAAGAGCATGGAAAGCAGAAGGCTCCGATTTAAAGTCCTGGGAGGAAATGCAATTTTTAGAAAACTCGGGAGATGCCAGTGCGTCCTCCCAGCTCGATTAATGACTCTCACATGGAGATCAGCAGGCACGTCCCGCAGCTGTGCCTCAGCTCGCAGCCCAGGAGCCTCGCAACATCTGCTCCGGCCGCGCAGTGCCTGGGCGTTCGAGCAAGGCTGGGGCTCTCGGTGGCCACAGGACACTCCGGGGTTGCCCACAGAGGATTGAGAGCACCTCAGGGGTGTTGTGAGCATCACCAAGGGGGTCATGACAGCACCCCAAGGGTTCTGCCCCGTGGCACAGAGCTGCCTGTCCAAAGCCAACGGCTCCAGTGCAAGACAGGCTCCTGGTCCTTGCCTTTCAGCAGAGCCCGGAGGATGGCTCTGGCTATTCCCAGTCCCACCCTGAGGCTGCCCTGTGTCCTGTGCCCCAGCAAGGGCCGTGGCGATTCCCAGGAGGCCGGTGGGAGCCCCGTGAGGCTGGGATCCCCCTGCACGCCCCGGGGCTCGCTCCAGCACCCCGGCACCGCTCCGCTGCTCCAGATGGAAGCGGGGCCATCCTGTCTGACCCCACAACCCCACGCCCCGCCAAGACGTGCCAGGAGTGAGCTGAGCTGAGCGTTAATAAAGAAAAAAAGGGGGAAAAAAGTGGAAAAAGGGGAAAAAAAGAAGAAAAGGGGGGGGAAAAAGAGGGAAAAAGGGAAAAAAAGGAAAAAAAAAGGGAAAAAAAAGGGGGGGGGGGGAGAAGGAGGAAAGGGAAGAGGCTCGGAGGGGAAGAAGGGGGAGCCAGCAGCCCCCGCCTGCCCGCTGCCCGCGGCCCGGCACTCACGTAGAGCCCGGTGTGCCCCGCTCCGAAGAAGGGGAAGCGCACGGAGAGGGGCCGCAGCTCGGAGCCGCCGTCGTCCTGCTTGAGCGTGGCGGCGTCGCCCTGCGCCGGCCCGAAGGGGTAGAAATCGGCCAGCGGCACCACGCCGCCCGCCCGCAGCAGCAGCCACTCGCCCAGCGCCAGCAGCACCACGCAGCAGCCCCGCAGCGCCCGCATGGCCGCGGCCCTCGCCCCCCGGGGGCCGTCCCGCAGCGCTCACGCCGGCACCGGGCGCCGCGACATGGCGGCGGCGGCGGGAGGGGATTGGGGGGGGGGAGGCGGAGCGGGGAGCGGGGCCCGGGGCTCGCAGCGGCGCTGCCCGCGGCTCCCCGCGCTGCCCGCACAGCGGCCCCGCCCCCGCCGCGGGGATTTGCATAGCCCCGCGAGTCCCCGCCAATGGGAGCTCGGGGTGAAGGGAGGGGGTGGGGTTATGCAAATTAGAAGGGGCGTGGCCTTGTGGGGTCCCCACGCGCGGAGGGGGGGGGCGCTGGGTGCGGGGCCCGGGGGTGGGGGGGGGGGGGGGGGGAGGAGGAGGGGAGAAATGCTGTTATTTGCTTTTTTTTTTTTTTTTTCCCCTCTTTTTTTTTAATTTTTTTATTTTTTTTTTCAGGTGCTAAAAATATTATCAGGAAATTCTTCTCCGGAATGCGATGTTTGAAGTTACCCTTTCGGCTCAAGGGCCTCTTTGTCTCCACCGGGAAAAAAAAATAAAAATAAATAAAAGAAATGCTAACAACAATAACACCGTAACGATAAACCCCACGCGTTTATCACCGGCATCACCCGTTTTATCACAAAAAAAAACCAACAAACACTTCTCCTGGCAAAGGGAGCGAGCCCACGACACCCCCGTGTCCCCTGTCCCACCCCGAGGTGCTCCCAGCCCCACGGACAGGAGGGGCAGCGTCCCCCGGGCAGCCCTGGGGATGAGGGGGTGCAGGGGGGGCCCGCACGTTCCTGCCCAGCCCCGCGATATAAATCCCCCGCGAGGCACAAATTATGGAACAAATGGAACAAATTATGTAAGGGCTGAAGCGAGCGGCGAGCAGCAGCAGGGCTCCGCCGCCGCCGGGGGCCGTTACGTGGGTGCCCCCGCGGAAAGTTTGCCTCATGGGGACCCGGCTGGATGCTAGTGCTGGAGGGGGGGTCCCCAAAATGGTCGCCCACGCTGGACACTGCCGTAGCTGGAGCGCTATGGAGGGGCTGGGGAGGTGCAGGAGGGGCTGGGGCAGGACATGGGGCCTTGGGGCCGCCTCAGAGCTGTTTCCCTGCCTGGAGTGCTGGGCTGTGAGCGACCAGGCTCTCACAGGGCTCAGGGTGAGGATGAGCGGGGGCTCACCGCCGCTGCCCCCAGTGCCGAGCCTCGCTGAGCCCCACCTGTGGCCCTCATGAGGGATTGGGCCCTGGAGGCCCTTTGGGAAGTATTTTTAGGGCCCCCTCTGCCCTCTGTGTCTGCACAAGCACCCCACCACACACGCTGGCGAGGGTCTGACTGGCCACAGGGGGCAACCCCCCAGCTCCAGCGGGAGACCAGGAGGGGCCCCTGGCTCAGAGTCCCACTGTGCAAGCCATGGAGACCCCACGGCACCTTGGCCCTCACAACACCCCGAGAGCAGACATCCAGCCAGCCCCATGAAGCCCAGTTGTAGGCAGGCGCCGAGCCCGCGGTGCTCAGCCAGGCCCCGGCCACTTTGCACCGAGCCGCGGCGAGATGAACCTCGGAGAAAGGCAAGGCAGCCCTGTCCCTTTAAAAATCTCCTGGAAGAAAATGTTAAAAGGAAAGAGAAAAAAAAAAAAAAAAAAAGCGAAATCCAAAATAAATAAACGGCCACATCCGGATTTCCCCCCTGAGACACTAATAAAGGGTTTATGAGTTTGATATGAATTACCCTCCCTGGCCATTTACAACTGATCTTCTGGAAGGCATTAGGCTGCTCTCCCCTTCCCCGGCCCGGGGGACGCCGTGCGGGAGGCGAGGCGGGGGCGCCGCGCACGCAGCCCCCCGGTGCTGGCCCCGCTGCAGGGAGACCCCCGGGCCCCTTCGCTCCCCACTGGAAGTCACCCCCCACCCCCCAAAAAAAGCCCCCATCTGCTGGCCCTGCTCCCACCCAGACCTGGCCCCTGTCCCTTCTCCGGGGCTGTGCCAAGCCCCCATGCTGGGTCCCGCACTGGGGACAGGGCTGTCCCCGGGCCGGAAAGCATCCCGTGCCAAGGTGGTGCAGTGGCCACGTTGTCCCCTTCGCCCAGGCCATGCATCCGCCCCCAGCTGCCCACCAGAGCGCCCCTGCAGTGGCTGTCCCATGGGGACCACGTTTTCCCCACAGGGCCGGGCAGCACGGAGCTCCCCACCGGCATGTGGGGGGGGTTTGGGACACGGCAATGTGCTATCTGAATTCAGCCTCCTCGGGACAGTAAATTGAAAGCAGTAACCAAGTCAGGAAAACAGCTGTTGGCCACGGCCCGGAGCGATTTCCTCTGGGTCAGAAGCTGGACCCGGTGTGAAGCCGGGCTCAGCGCTGGGGAGGAGCGCGGGGGAAAGGAGCCGTGTCCCGCACCATCTGGATGTACTCTCGGCACCGCCTCCTGTTCCCTTTCCGTGAGCAAATGCCCCTTTCCTCTGTCCACAGCAGCCATGGAGCTGTGTTCAGGACCCCCTTCTGCTCACCAGCCCCCAAAACGAGGCTGGGACCCTCAGAGCCCAGCCCAGGACCAGGTTTGGTGGGCAGCAGAAAGGTGCCGGGGTTTTTTGGGGTGGGGATGGGAACGCATCCCGCGCACGGTGGGGCAGCCCGGGACGTCCCCTCCACCTGGCATCGAGCAGAGCCACGTTCCCGTGAGCAGAGCAGAGTGGGGCCACCCGAACACCACCCCAGCCCCGTTTCTTTCTGCTCACTGCCACCCTTCGGGCTTGGACACAGCCCATGGCAGGCAGCTGATGAACCTGCCTCCATAGCTCAGCCAAAACCCAGCCCCGGGTGCCTCAGCCAGGCGGCTCGGGGGCCCTGCTGCCACCCCAGCAGCGGGGCACCCCATGCCCTCGTCCCCACGGGCCGTGTCCCCTGGCAAGCTGGAGCCGGGGCCCGGCAGGGAGGCGAGGGGCGGGAGCAGGCGCCTGGGGAGCAGGAGCACGAGATGTGTGTTGCAGTAACCTCTGTATTCCTGGCCAGCCTCCAGGCGCTTCCCACCACACGCATTTATGTGTGCATGATTAGCGTTCTTGCATTCTTTGAATGCGGGCCAGGCAATGAGTTCAAAACTTCATTAAAACCTAATCCGCTCCTCGGCTCCCCCGGCCGCGCGCACACGCGCACGCCTCCCCGGCTACTTGCTCGCCTTTCCTGCCCGGAGACAGCAGCGCGCCCCCGGAGCCAGCTCCCCTCGCAGGGACCCGCTGGCATCACGTGCATGCGGGACCAGCGGGGACACCCTCTGGACTTGGCCTCGCTGGCTGTAACGGAGGGGGAGAGCAAAATCCGAACCATGTGCTGAACTGAACACGAGGCATTTCGTGCTGACCCGCCGGCCCTTCCGCCCCAACGCACCGGTGCTCAGCGGCCTCTGGGTGTTGAACGGCTCCCTGGGTCCTTCTGCACAACTCCAAGTGCACGGAGCCTGGCTGGGGGTGTGGGGAGGGCTTTGTTTCCTCTCCTGGTGGTTTTGTAGGGCTGTCTTTCGTTGCTCTGCTGGGGGCTGTGAGCTCTGCTCCAGTGGCTCACCTGCTGGCTCTGGGTAAGAAGGGGGCATCTCAAACCAGACAGAGGGCAGGGGCTGCCGGCACGGCTCAGCACAGCCCCGGCTCACAGACCTCGCACATCCTTGGGCTCCTGATGCCTCCTGGTGCAGGACACGGGGCCGAAACTGGGCTGAGACCCAAACTGGTGCCAGGGGCAGCCCCAAGGAGATGGCAACCTGTCCGGGCAGGAGACAAGGCAGCGAGAGGCTTCAGCTGGCTCCAGTGAAAGCCTCTCTCTGCTGCGGCCCCCAAACCAGCAACCGGCGTGCTAATTAGGACATCAACCACCCTGCAAACCCACACGGCGTTGCTTTTCCGTGCAGTAAGAGACGCAACCAACCCCGGCCACTTGCCCAGCGCCGGCGAGTCCTGCGGCCCCAAGGGCCAGCAGCGGCCGCGAGCACCTCCAGCATCGCAGCGTGGCGTCGGGAAGCAGCAACGGATTTCCCAATCTGGCCGAAAGCTCCTCGGATGTGCTGGTGCTTTGATTATTTGACAGACCATGTTTTTTGAATTATTCTTGTATAAATATTTATGCGTTTTTACAAGAACCACGTTTGGAGCAACGGGACACGACAGAGGAAGGGCCAAAGGGGAGTGGGCAGGACGAGGAATTGCTCCATCCCTGCCCCGGGGGGCAGCACGGGGGGGATGTGGTGCGGGCTGGGTGCTGACAGCACCAAACCACGGCCCTGTGCCGCTCACCGGGGGGGCGGAGGAGGGAGGGAGCAGCCGAAAATGGAACGGGGGGCTCGGGGTGAGACCCTGCCCCTGCCCCTCGGACCCAGCCGAGGGAGCTCAGGGGCCAAGGAGCCCGTCGGTGATGGAGCCGTGCACTCCCGTGGCCGCACCGCGTGTCCCACCAGCACCGCCTCTGATGGGGTGCTGGGAACCCCCCCGAGCCCCCAAAAGCACCGAGGGAAAGAGAGAGGGGAGCTGAGGACGGGGTGAGGGGGCTCCGGGAGGCTCCACAGCCCCCACAGAGCAGCAGGGCCGGAGCGTGGCCACGGGGATGTCCAGGGGGGCGCAGAAAAACCCTGACGCTGCCCAAAGCCTCCCCGGCCTGCTCCCCGGGACTGCTGCTGTGTTTTTGGGAAGGACGAGGGTGAGCGCCCCCCTCCCCTCCCCTCCCCCTCCCCCAGATGGGATCTGCAAGCGAGCCTCGCGTTTTCCGCCGAGCTCAGCAGAAATTCACCCAGAAGGTCAGTGACCAGAGAAAGGGACGATCCATCATTAAATAAATTGTTTTCATTTCCCAGGATAAAGGGGAGGAAGGAGGGGGGGGTGGTGGTGGACTGGGATTGAATAAAAAAGAGCAAATGTAGGAAAACCGCCCCCCCCCCCCCCCGCCGTTAGCAACCTTTCCCGCTAAGGCAGCTCTCGCAGGGCTTTTTACGGCCAATCTCTTAATGTGATTATAATAATTATTTCTCTACTAGCAGCTTTATTTATTTATTTATTTATTTATTTTATTTATTTATTTAAAAAAAAAAAAAAGCCTCTTTTGAAATTTCGCTGGGGGAGCCAAGGCTCCAGCTGAGCCCTGGCCTGGAGGAAGGAGCCGGGGCCGGGGGGAGCGTGTGAACGTGTGCGTGCGGGCGAGCACGTGCGGGAGGGAGCGCGCCTGGGTTCGTGCCCCCACCGCCCGCTGTGTGCGCCCCCAGTCCCAGGGCACCAGCGAGAAACGGTCCCCACTCCAACCCCACTGGTCCCTGTTCCATCCCTGCTGGTCCCCTCTCCGTCCCCATCCAGCCCCGGTGCCCGCGGGACCCCAGCCCAGCTGCAGGGTCCGGGAGCCCCATCGGCCGCCCCCAGCCCCTGCTCTCCCACTTGTCTGTGTGGTCCCCCCCCAGCCCCGGGGCTGGGCTTTGAAATCTGTTGAAAGGAGGCCGTTTTTGCCAAAATAAACAGCCTGTCATGTTAAATTACTCTCTCTTCCTCTCGCAGTCCCCTGCCTCCCTCTCCCCCCCACCCCATCCTGTCCTTTCTGCTCGAGGCCGCTCTGCTCTGAGGCTGACTCCTGGCTCCCTGGGGTGTGCGGGAGGCTGCTGGGAAGGGGCAGTCCTCATCGCCTCCGCTCGGCCCCATCCCCACATTAGGGGGTGCGTGTGGCGGATGTGTGGCCCCCCTAAGCCCCCCAGCCCACGCTGGAGCAGGGAGCAAGGCGGAGCAGCCGGGTTCGGTCTGCTGGGGGCAGATCTGCCTCCCACGTCCTGGCCTCCAGCAGCACCTCTGCCTCTCCGTCAGGCCCCGTTCTCTTTTTGGGGGGTGGTGATGGCTGGGGGGCTCCCCCAGGAAGCCTGGAGGAGGAGCAGAGCAGGAGCTGAGCCCAGCTCAGAGCAGTGGCTGGATTCGAGGGTCCCATCCCGCTGCGGTGCCTCTGCCATGATGGGTGCCATCCGAGCCACCCCCATGCTACCAGTGTTTTTTTTATTATTATTATTTTTTCCTCTCTCTTGCTCGCCCTCGCTCTTTTTTTTTTTCTTCTTTTTTTTTTTTTTTTTTTTCCTTTTTGGTTGTTTTCTCTCTCCCTCGTTTCTAACAGAGTGAAAATTCGCAGAACCATAAAACGCAGGGATGGAAAACGACCTATTACCTCATCCAGCCCAGCCCCTCTGCCAGCGCCGGGCCGTTCCCCGCGAGCGTCCCGGGTGACTTGTCTAGACCAGGCACGAACCACTCCAGCGGTGGCGATTCCAGCACCTCCTCGGGAAGATTGTTCCATGGCCTAACTGACAGTGCTGTTAGGAAATTTTTCCTGACGCCTCACCTCGAATGTTTCTGTGCCGAGTCTGAGCCTATTGCTCGCTTACCCGTCCTCGCTCTGCCCTGTACACCCCTCACTTCGCCGTGTGCAGCCATGCCTCTCACCTGCAGGCAGGATTTGCGTCCTGCGAGCCTGCCGCAGGGCCAGGCTCATCCCTGAAGCATTTTGTTGTTTTCTCTGCACTGCATCAAGCATCCGTGGCCTTCCTGAGGCATGGTCCCACAGCCATGACCCATGTGAGGGGACGGGACGAGCTGGTGGGTGACCTGAGGCCGGTTTGGAGCCACGAGCAGGGATTAGACTGGAGCCCTTGGGGTGATGCTGGCGCACCCAGCCTCTGGCTGCGCTGCCTTTGCTCCTGCCCAAACCAAAGAGAAAAGCCACGATGCTCCCAGCCAGGGTCCGAGAGCTCCCTGCTTCCCAGAGGTGGGGAGGGTCGCCGCAGGAATTTGGGGGAGGAGGTTTTTCATGCAGTTGTGTTTGGTTCCTGCACAAGCTTTGATGTCAATGATTTGCAGACTTGTTCTGGCTGCAGTTCCTCACTCTCCAGGGCCTGTTCGCTTTGCGTCAGGGGGTGTGTGTGTTTTCTTCCTATGTGTGTACCCCTTTGAACCGCTCTTATGAGCCCTGACCCCCCCCCATACCCCCTTGATTCCCTGCTGCTCCCAGGCATGCAGTGCAGATTGGAAAACAAGCCAAACCACCCCGCGTTTGCGAGAGCTCCCGAGGGGTTTCCAGGCGGATTAAGCAGATGCTGCAGCGCGAGCACGCCCGCTCCTCCTCTGCGTCTCCATCGTGGCCCCTGCTGGCAGCCCCAGCCCCAGCCATCCTCCCAGGGGCACAGCACGGGCTGGATTCACCAAGGGCTACTAGCCTTCACCCTGCCGGTCCCCTCCACTGCAAATTTCTGCCCCAAAAGCCTCTCCCAGAGGCTTCTGAGCTGCTTTGCGAAAGCGGAGAAGGATTTGGGCTCACCTTGTCCTGCTCCTGGTGGCCCAGAGCTTCACCCCATCTGTACCCATCGGCTGCTTGCGAGCCTCCAGCAGGGCTCAGGCTGTCGTGGAGCAGCAGGGATGCCCACACATCGGGTGGCACCACTGAACCTCTGTTTCCTCCAGCCTCTCCCAGAGGAAGGACAGGGGGAAAGACCCCGGTGTGGAGGCAGGCAGGGGCATGCAGGGAATCCGCCTCCCACACCCTCTGCAGGGTGCATGACAGCAGGGCAAAGCGCTGAGGAAGGGCAGGCAGGGGTTGTGTGGTTTTAGGGCCGTGTGGGTGCGCACAGACAGGTGCCCCGGGGACAGAGGGGCCCCACGCCTCGCCCCATCCTGGCCCCATCTCCCCTTCACCCCTCTGCCAGGGCTGCTGGCAGCGTGCAGAGGAGAGCGGGGCTGCGTGGGGCGATGCCGTGGGGCGATGCCATGGGGCGATGCCGTGGCTCGGTCTCTCCCGCCCCAGCTGTCAGCAGCCGGGGTTTCCCTCCGCCCAGCACCCGCTGCCTCCCCGCCCTCCATCCCACGGCGCCGCGCTCCCACTCGCAGCTGGTGGAGCTGCGCGGCCCCAGCCATGGCAGCCGGCGGGTCCCGCTGGCACAGCTGCCTGGGGGTGATCGTGTCCCGCCAGGGGCAGCGGGTGCAGCAATTCCAGCAGGCGGAGGACATCCTGCTGACCCTCCTGGAGCATGTCCACAGCATGGAGCCCCGCTTCCTTGTGGACTACTGCAGGAACCTGGAAGCCTTCGAGTTCACGCTCCGTGCTTCCGAGGATGCCGTCAGGGTGGAGGTGCCCCTGCGCCTCGACGGTGATGCGCTGCGGGTACGGCCGTGCCAGCCCGGGAAACTGGGCACTTGCCACCTCGAAGTGCCCTCTGCGGTGACCGGCGTGGAGGACTGGACCAGCGCGGGTGATATGGAGCGGGGAAGTGGCACCGTGCGGCACCTGGCGCCGGGCAAAGTCCTCCAGCACCTGAAAGAGCTCCTTGTTTCGGCCATCGTGCACTGTCAGCGCCGCTTCCTTCTCCAGCCAGGTGTGTATGGCACCGGGTCACGGCCCCGGCTGGGAGCTGGCTCCCCGCTGAGGAAGGGGATGCTGACTCTTTGCTGGGTGCTGGCATGGGCATGCTTCTCCTGTTAGTCCTTGCAATTTCCACGGGGAATTGGCGTGCTTGGCTTGCCCCAGCTGCTTTACTCCTGGCTCTGCTGGCTTCTGACAGCGCCCAGTGCAGGCAGCCCCTGGAGGAGGCTGTAAGAAGGGCAGAGAGGGTCTGAAAGTGTCCTACCCCGGCCCCAGCACGCCCACCATTCCCTCCTTCCTCCTCAGCCAAGTCCACGCTTCTTATTCCTCTGCAGCCCGAGACCTTTCCTGATCAATATTTCATAGGTCACGTTCTCTTTCCTGGCACGGCTCTGCTGCCAAACCGTGCAGCCCTGTTCTGCCGCTCGGGGCTTGCGTGGGTGCCTGCTGTGCCCGCTCCGCTGGCCTGGCCCTGAGCCCCCCGGCAGCGATGCATCTCCTTCCCGAAAATGACCCCAGCGGGATTTGGAGATGGCATTCGCCAGAGAACCACAGCCAAACCGCAGCATTGGAGAGGGATGACTCGAGTGGGGTGGGACGAGCCCGCAGGTATTGCGATGCACACCCAGTTCAGCCTGCGGGACCGGCTGCGGTAACCTCCTCACCTCTCTCCTCCCGTGATATGGCCAAACCCTCCGCATCTAGGTGACCTCAGCGCCGAAAACCTGAAGGAAGATGCCATAGAGCTGTCGCTGCTGGTCCGTGGTGGCTGGAAGACCGTCCGCTTCGACATCGTCCCCGTGGTGAGGAGGCAGCAGAAGCCACTCAGGCTGCAGGGGCGGCAGCGCGACAGGGGCTTCCCCGAGGGCAGCCTCCAGAAGGCCACAGCAGAGGCTCACTTCATCCCCGCCTCTCCCCGCTGCTGGAGGTGAGTGGCTCCAGCACACGTGCACCAAAGCAGCGGCCCTACCTGTGCCCATCCACCCTGGCTGGCAGCACCGAAAGGGTGGGAGAGCAGAGGCTGAGCGCTGCCAGCCAAGTGCGGGATGATTTTCCTGCCTGGGGGGTACAGGAAAGCAGCCCCCATGCCCTTGGTGCACGGGGTGTGCCGTGCATCCCGCTGCTGCAGCTCGCCTGCCCGGGCCATGCCGTGCCAGCAGGGTGTTCAGGTGCCAAAGGAGGCCCCTGAGCTGCTGGCAGGAGCTAAACCAGCTCACGGGGTGGTGGCTCTCAGCTTCCTGCTCGGGCTTTGCGTGCACGTTGGCCTCTTGAGAGCAGCGGGGTGAAGCTGCGAGGGGCTGGGGTGACACCTGCATTCCTGCCCGCACAGCCACCCAGCCCCAAGGAGGGGCCGAGCAGGCGGCTTGCTCCGTGAGCGGGGCGGGTTTGGGGCTGTGGCCCGCCAGGCTTCTGGCGGGGCTGCAGGGAGCTGCTCCCAGCTCTGGTGTGGGGAAGCTGCCCCCTGGGAGGGACCTGCTGCAAACCTCTGTGTGCCGTGGGGACCCGGCCATCCCAGCTGTTGAGGTGCAGCCAGGCTTGCGGCTCTAAATGTGGCCTCTGCTCTGGGGAACCTCGGCTCCAGGGTGCCAGCACGTGGCAGTGCCTGTGAGCAGAGCCCTGGGTGCTGCAGATATCCTTCCCCAGCTCCCCGGCTGGGCCCCGCGGGGTCTCCAGCCTCCCTCAGCAGAGCCGCTTTCTCTCCAGATCCTCGGCTCACCTCCCCGTCCTGAAGCTGCTCTGGGCAGTGGACACCCTGCAGGGGCCCCGGCTGGACAGCCTGCGCCTGCTGGAGCAGCTCAGCAGCCAGGACTGGAGGGAGGAGGATGGCAGCACCGGCCTCTCCTTCGACCACCTGAAGGTAGGGCAGGTCCTGGAGCAGGCCGTGCGGTGCCGCGTGCCCCAGCGGGCTCCCGGGCCCTGCTGCGGCTCAGTCACTGCTGGGGATGGCATCCCTGTGCCGGGAGGTGGAGGGCTGGGGTTGGCGTTTGCTCTGACAAAAGCCTCTCTCCCCACCCAACCTGTTTGTGGCACTCTGGGCACCCGGTGTCACAATCTCGGTGCGCTCTGCCCTGTGCTGGCTCGCCGGGGCGGAGGTGGCGAAGGCAGCAAAGTCATCGCTGACGAGGGAACGGCCCCAGCTGAAAGCAAATCCAGTGGGCTTTAGTTCATACCGTGCTCTTTGACATTTTAAAAAACCAAACCAACAAACGAAAAAAAAAAAGCAGCACGGTCTGCGTTTCTCCCGCACAAAGCACCTCCTGGTGGGGATCTGAAGGCACAGCCCTGGTGAGGAGGCCGTGCTCCCCCAGGCACCCCCTCTCGCCACCCCGCAGATGGTGCTGCTGTGGAGCACGGAGCTGTTTCCCTCGCCGGAGGACTGGCAGGACCTGCAGGGCTCGGTCTACAGGCTGCTGGTGGTCCTCCTGCGCTGCCTGGCCACCCGGCGCCTACCCCACTTCCTACGCCCGGAGGAGAACCTCTTCCACGGGGAGCCCCTGGACCTCGCCTCGCTCCAACAGAAGGTGGAGGCCTTCGCCCAGGACCCCCCGCGCTTCCTTCGCTTCCACTTTGGGCACCCTGCGAGCACCAAGGGCTTGCAGGCAGACCCTGAGCTCAGAGCCCTCCTGCGGCTCCCTGCGGAGAACAGGGCGTACTGGGACACAGCCTATTTTGACATCCTGCTCAGCCAGGTAAGCGGGGGGGCACGATGGGGGTCGCTGCCCCTCCACTTAGGGTACCCGTGGGGCTTGAGCCGAGCAGGGGGCCCCTTCCCCTCCCTCACCACCCACGGGTCTGCTCAGCTGCAGGTCTACGGGATCCAGGACGACGCGCGCCGCTCGGCTATGTCCCAGCTCCTCACCAAGGTGCAGAGAGAAATCCCCACGAGGAGCTGAGCGGGACCCGCTGCCGCCCCGTCCAGGCGCCCCCTGCTCACCCCCACTGTCCGCAGGGAGAGGCGAAAGGGGGCTGCGGGGGGCTCTGGGCCTTGTCGCCTGGGGAAATGGGGACGCGGGCGCTGAAACTCGTCGAGACCAGGCAGGAGGCAGGGGAGCAGCGTGGCGCCGGGGCGCTTTATTCAGGAAAGGCGGTGCCAGGGAAGGAGCACCGCGGCTGTGGCAGCTGGGGGGTGGTGGTGGTGATGGAAGGGCCGGGAGGGGAAGGGCCCTGCACTCGGGTCCTGCCTCCACCCCACGGGGCTGCTGAGCGTCGTGGCTGGGGGAGGTGGAGAGGGTGGGGATATGGGGCCAGGGCACTGGGGCGAGGAGTGACCCCACGTGAGGGATGGGGAGGAAGGCTTTAGCCACCCCTGTGCTGCGTCCTGCCAACGCGCTGTGCTCCCACCTGGCACACGAGGATCCAACGCCTGGTGCCATGCAGGCACGGCCACCCACCACCACCAGCACGTGCCCCACTCCCGCGCACCCCGTGTGGCCCCATTTGGCCCCATGGGGGTCCCGCAGCGCCTCCTGCCAGGTCCCCCGGTGGGCAGAGGAACCCCCCGGCTCACGGCGCTCACAGCCTGCTCCGGCGGCAGCGCTGCAGGGCATCGCGCAGGGCCCCGAGCACACGGTCCACGTTGTCTTTGGTCGAGTTGTAGCCCATGAGGCCGATTCGCAAGACCTGGGAGGAGAAGGACGAGTTTCTCCCTGCAGAATCCACCCGGGGCTGTGCCCAGCGAGCACCGGCTCCCACAGAGCATGGGGCGTGTGAGGAGCTCCCCGTTTCTTCCTATTTATCACCCTCAGTCACGGTAAAGACGTGTGACCTCACTAACTGTGTGCGTAGCCGCTCGATGACACGCAGCAATTCCCCTTTGGATGGATGCGGGCTGGGGGACCAGGGTTGGTGGGAGGGGAGCACGCTGCCCACCTTGCCCACGGAGGGCCCCAGGCCCCCGGCGATCTCCAGGCTGTGCTTGTTCATCAGAAAGGCCGTGATCTCCTGCCAGGCGTAGCCCTCAGGCACCCTGACGGTGGTGATGGTGGGCAGCCTCGCCGCCTGGTGGAGAGAGCAACGGGGCTCAACCCGCAGCCCTCCTCAGCCCTGGTGAGCCCCGTGAGGGGAGAGCCCAGCAGGGAGGCCGGGGGCTCCTCTCCAGCATCCAGACCCCCCTGGGGACGCTCCCAGCCACCCGGTGCCGTGCAGCCCGGCGAGATGGGCTCCCCGCACCCACCTCCTCCTTCACGAAGAGCTCGAGCCCCAGCTCCCGCAGCCCCTGGCACAGGAGGGTGCAGTTGGCCCGGTGCCTCTCCCACGAGCTCTCCAGCCCCTGTTGGCACAGAGGAGTCAGTAGGGCCCCACCGCTGCTACCAGGGACAGCCAAACACCTGCGGCTCCCCCCAGACCCTGCCACGGTGCAGGTATCACCCTTCTGGGCCATCCCAGTGCCCCACAACGCTCACCATCTCTGCCAGCATGGCCAAGCCCTCCCGCAGGCTCAAGAAGCTGTTGATGGGCGCCGTGTGGTGGTACCTGCAAAACCCAGCAGCACCCGGGTGGGCTCAGCCCCCGCAGGGTGGCTCGTGCAAGCCCCCCGGGGCTGATGTCTGACTCTGCGAGGAGGGTGGGCGATGGGAAGGGGTGGCAGGGCCTTGCTGCCCCCGCCGAGGGGACCCACACAGGGGGGCAGAGCATTTAGGGGGCTTTGGGGATGAAGGGAAGCAACACGTGGCGGGACAGCCTGCCCTCACATGCGTGGCTTGTCGTCGCAGCCCCAGTAGTTCGCCAGGCAGCCCATGTCCAGGTAGAAGGACTGGGGCTTTGTCTTCCTCCTCAGCATCTTCTCCCTGGAAAAGCGGAGTGCAGGGCTGGAGCCAGAGCAGAGGGGAGGGCAGAGCTGCCCCTTACCCACTGCCAGCCCCAGAGCGAGCACTGGGTTGGCACCGCTGCGTGGGGATGGCTCTGGCAGAGAGCTGGCAGAGCAGAGGGTACAGCGACCCTCTGTTCCCCCAGCCCATCGCCTCTCAGGGCCGCCCTTACCTTGCTCGCTCACTGAATGAGATGGGGGCACTGCCGGGGGGGGCGCTGAGGACTTTCTGGGACCCGGAGTACAGGACATCGATCTCTGCATGAGAGGGACCGCACTGAGCCCCCAGCCCACTGGCCCATGCTCTGCCTCCAGCGGAGAGCACAGGGGACGTGCACTGCAGGTCCCGGTCATGTTTGCCCTGCTCTGGGGGACACACTGACACCGCAATGATCCCCCGAGAGGGACAGGGCACTGACGGCACCAGCACGAAGCAGCAGGTGGGGGGGGTGTGAGCCCTGACATGTGGGACCCCTCTGGTCCCCGTGTGCCCATGGTGGCACCGTGGTTCTCACCCTGCTGGTCCATCAGGATGGGCGCTCCCCCGAGCGACGCCACCGCGTCCACGAGCAGCAGGCAGCCGTGCCTGGGGGAGGACAGGGCTCAGCCCCACACCCTGCCACCCCCTGCTGCCACCACCCCCGTGTCCCCAGCACGTCAATCCCCGTGTCCCAGCCCTGGCAGGTGACATCGGGGCTCACGGACCGGTGGCACAGCTCGCCCAGCCCCTCCAGTGGCTGCAGCACCCCTGTGGAGGACTCGCCGTGGGTGATGAAGAGCACCGAGGGCTTGTGCCGTGCCAGGCCCTGGGGGAAAAAAGCAGGGGGGTGAATGCTGCCGAGGGGCCGGCCCCGTGCCCTCTGCCCCGCAGCTGCCCCGCACCTCCTGGATGTCCCGCAGGGTGAAGTACTCGCCTGGAGGCTTCAGCAGCTCGCGGACCTCAGCACCTGGGAAGGATTTGAGCAGAGGGACAGGGAGGGTTGAGCTCGCCTCCAGCCACAGTGCATGGGTCAGGCGTTAACCAGGGGCCCACCAGAAGGCGCCGTACACAGGGGGAACGTCACCGTCACCCCATCAAAGCCCAGAGCCCTCTGCTGCTGCATGAGGCCACCCGGGTGGGGACAACAGGACCTCGGGAGCAGGCCACGTCCCGGCAGCCCCCCCGCAGCCGGGTGCCCGCAGCGTACCCAGCCTCCCGGCGATGTCGGCGGCACGCTGTCCCCAGATGCCGTTGATGGCCACCAGCACGGTGTCGCCGCGCTCCAGCAGGTTGAGGAGGGCAGCCTCCATGGCGCAGTGGCCGGTGCCGCTGACGGCCAGCGTCAGGCGGTTGCGGGTCTGGAAGGCGTACTGGATGCCCGCCTTGATCTCATCCATGACCTGCCGTGGGGACCGGCGCCGCTGTCACCCCTCGTCCTGGCCCCCCACGGGGTGCGGGAGGCAGGGACGGGGTGCTCCTCACCTGCAGCATCTCGGGGTGCATGTGGCCCAGGAGCTGCTGGCCGCCGGCCGCCAGGATGCGGGGGGGCACATTGCTGGGGCCCGGCCCCAGCAGCAGCCTCTGCGGCACGGCCAGCGGCCGCAGCAGCGCCTGGGGTGGCGGGATGGTGGCCATGGCGTGCCCCGCCGTGCCCCGCAGCTGAGCCCGCAGGAGAGGAGCGGCAGCCGCGGCCCGCTCGGCACCCAGCACTGCGGCGCGGCGCATCCCCTGCCAGCAGCTCTCTGTGTCCCCCCGGACCCTGACCCCAGGCTGCGGCGCTCCCTCCACCAGCACGGACTCTGCCCTGGCCTCCTCGCAGCCCGGTTAATGTGCCACCAGCACCGGCCTGCGGCCCCAGCACCCTTCCGTTGGGGTTGCCCAAACGTCCATGAGCACGGCAACCGCATGGCTACCATGAAACAGCCCCGTGCCCTGAGAGGGGCTGTTGCCATTGTTATATAAGGAGTGGTAGTTTGCATCTAGAAAATGGTTGATATTAATAAAGAACAGGGAGATGTGGGAATGTGGCCATGGGGGTTGGAAAGCCCCATGGTTGATAGTAACATCATACTCTGATGAGGCCATCAGGAATGTAAAAGAGTTTAGAGGGAACAAAGAAGGGTGATTCAGGAGACTCCATGCAATTAAGGCATGGAAGTTTCTGGGTGTTTGCTGTTGCTGTTATATGCAAAGTTGTTTGACCAATGAAAAGTTGTTTTGAAAAGGACTGCTGTGGGGAGAAGGGTGTAAGAGGGGAGCCTGCCCTCAAGATAAAAAAGGGCAGTGCGATGTGGTGAAGTTACGTCATCAATAAAGAAGCAGAAAGAAGGAATGAAAAGGAACAGGCTGGCAGAACGGTGACCAGGCCGGGAACAGGCACACTGATTGCCTCATGAAGATGGGTTCGGCCAGACTCAGCAAACTGCTCAGAGGAGCTCGTACAGAAAGTCGCTGGGAATGGGTGCACTGGAGCTGGGAAGAAGCTTGAGCTGAGAGAAGGGGACCCGCGCACACAACTGGTCAGCAGCTGCGCGTTGTGGGGAATCCTACGTCCTTAGGAACAAAGACTGTCCTGGGAACCTTACAGCTTATTCTCCTTATCAACAATCAGACAGCTTATGAGCCTGAAACATGGGACCAAATTGAGGTCAAGGTGTGGGACTCTGCAACTAAAAACAACAAGGTGGCAGTGGGATTGCTCGGCACCTGGCGAGCAGTCTCTGAGGCCTTACAGAGCCGTGTGGGGCCACAGTCAGACACGGGTGGTTTGCCAGACAGCGAGGGAGCTGCGGGCTCCTTTACTGATCCGACTGCTACGCCATGGGCCCCTCTGCTGCTACAGCCATCACAGGCCTTTGCTGTTCCGCCCCCTGCTGCCCGGGACGTGCCTTTGGACCCAGGCCCTATTGGCCTTGAAAAGGAGATGGAGGGCAGTGGTCGCCATAGTAACGGTTGCCATAGTAACGGCTACGGCGGTATCGGTTGCTATGGTAACGGTTGCCGTGGTAACAGTTACTGTGGAAACGGTTGCAGTGGTAGCGGTTGCCATAGTAACGGTTGCCATGGTGACGGTTGCCATGGCGACACGGGGGCCCCGCCCCTCCCCGCGCCCTTGCGGCGGTTCCGCAGCGCGAACCCTTCTGTGTGTGGGGGGGGGGATGCGCTGACGTCACCGCTCCATCCCCGACCCCCACCCCATCTCCCCCCCCCCACCCCCCAGGGCGGCATCACCCAATCAGCGCGCGGGGGCGGGGCGGGGCCGGGCGGGGCCGCAGGGGCGGGGCTGACACCGCCCGCACCGGCACCGCCACCGCCACCGGCACCGGCAGCAGCCGCAGCCCCGGCCCCGCTCCGCTCCGCACCGCTCCTCACGGCGCGGCCCCATGCCGGCCCCCCCCGCCCGCGGCTGAGCGCAGCGCCCCGCCGGCCACGGGCACCGGGCTCAGGTAGGGGCGGCGGCGGGAGGAGGAGGAGGGAGCGAGCGCTCCGCTGTTGCCCGGTCGGGGCTGGGGCTGCGGCACCGGCACCGCGCTGCCCCCCCCGGGATGAGGGGTGAGGGGTGAGGGGGGGGTGGGCAGGGGGCGGCCGCCATGTTGCGGGCACCGGGGGGAGGCAGGCGGGGGAGCCGCCCCGGCTTCCAGAAGGATCCCGGGTGTGTGTGTGGGGGGGCGATGCCCCCGGTGCTCCCCGCCCTGCCGGTGCCGGTAAGGGGCTCGGTAGCCCGGCACCAGCCGCCTGATGCTTTTTTTTTTTTGCCCCCCCCCAACCCCGTTGCCCTCGGCGGCAGGTGGCTGGGGCTGTGCGGCTGCCATCCCGCCCTCATTCCGCTCCAGAGTGAACGGCGGCGGCGGTGGCGGAGGGCACGGCAAGGACGGGCTGCCGCCACCGCTGACCTTGGGGACGGCACCGGGAGGGCCGCCACGTCGAGGGGGGGACCTGTGGGGTGGGGGCTGCGGCACGGCCCCGCTGCTCAGCCCCCTTTTGTCCCCATCCCCGCACACCTCACCGAGCCCCTTGTCTGGGTGTCTGCGTGTCCAAACATCCATTTGGTCAGGGAGGGGGTGACCGTGGTGACACGCACGCCACCCCCGTCCCCACCGGTAGCCGCAGCTCCCCAGGGGGTGCCAGCACCCGGTGTCCCCCCCATGGTGGTGTCCGCAGCCTCACGGGGCCGGAGAAGCCCCGCTAGCGGTGCCCCCGCAGATTTCAGCCATGCGGGGTGCAGGTGGCACGAGGCTGCCCCAACGCCGTGTCCCGCACCGGGGTGGCGAGGAGTTTGGGGGCAGGTGGCCGGTGGTGGGGACAAAGCCATCGGCCCCATGCTGTCCCCACAGGGCCCGGCTCGCCTCCGGGCGCTGCCCGAGCCCGCGTGGTGCCGCAGGGCGAAAAACTGCACCGTCACGGCCCCTCGCGCGGAGGGAGCAGGGATGGGCAGCGGGGGCATCCTGCTGCCAGCGGGGTCTGGGGGGTGAGGACGCTGCCCCGATACCCCCCAGGAGCAGGGGGAGCCCCGGGGGCTGATTTTAGGGCGGGTGGATGGAGGGGAGATGCTTCCCGCGGCCCTCGGGGTGGAGGCTGCGCAACCCCGCCATAAGGGGGAAAAATAAATAAATAAGCAATTCCTGCAGGCCTGGGTGACAGGGACAGCACGGGGGCTTGGCCATCGAGCTGGGAGGGGTGGGTGGCCGGCCCCCGCTGTGTCACATCACGGGGGGAGCGGCAGCCCCGTGGGGAGGGTCCCCGGAGGGAGGGCAGGGACCCCAGGGGGGCGCAGGGCTAGGGAGGGGCGAGTCTTTTGTGGCTGGAGCGGTGGCACCCAGGGGACGGGGTGCTCCTTGAAGGGGCTGTGGCAGGTCCCCACGGTGTTCCTGCAGGAGGTGTTACCCGCGGGTGGCAGCGGGGGACGGGTGGCAGCGGGGGACAGCGCGCCCCATCCCGCTGGTCACCTTGGCGGTGGTGGCAGGGTGGGGTGGGGCAGGGCTGGCGCGGGCATCCTCGGGATTACGGGAGCCCTCTCTGGCTTATCCCTGCCCAATTAATCTTAGCCGATCCCGTTAATTGCTGCTTCCTAGCCCTTGGGTGGCCAGGGGTGGCCGAGAGGGAGGATTACCGGGGGGGAGATGCGCCACACGGCCGCAGTGACCCCACGGGGGGCTCCCTCCGTGCCTCCCACCCCGATGCCACGGGGAGCGGGCTGCTGGCCCAGCTCCCAGCGCCGCCCGGCTGCGCTATTGAATTTCTCTCGACGGCGGATTAAAGCGGGCGCTGGCTGACCCTCCCTGGGCAGGGACCACGCTCCGGCTGCCAGCCCGGCCCCGTGAGCCGCTGGCTGGCCGAGGGGGGGGCTGGATGCGGTGCTCCCCGCCGCCACGCGCCCACCTCTCTCCGTAGGGTGCCGGGGGCGGCGAGCCCTGCCGGGGAACCGCAGCTCCAGGTCCGTCGGGCTTCCCTATGGGGCAGCCCCGTAGCTGTGTGTGTGGGGTCCGCAGCTGGCCGGAGACCCCCGCCCCAAATCACGGGGAGGGGGAGGCCCGCAGAGGGGCTGCGGCCCGGCGCCAGCCTGGCTCAGGCACAGGCAGCCTTTGTCTCGCTGCCGCGGGTCGGAGAATGGCAGCGCTGGGACCGCCAAGGCGCAGCGGGGCGAGGGGGAGGCTGCGCTGGCAGCTGAGGAAGCCGAAGGAAATGGATGGAGCGGCTCGAGGCAGAAAATGGAGCCCGGGCTGCTTCAACGCAGCGGGCACGGGGCTGGACAAGGAGGTGGCTGGAGCAGTCGGCTCAGGCTGGGCACGGGGCTGCAGGGGAGCAGAAGGCACGGTTATAGCTCGAGGATGAGGCCAGGGGCAGGGTGGGGTGGGACCCCGAGCCGGCAGGACCGAGGGGCACCAGCACAGCACGTGGGGAGGGATGGCTGCGGCACGAGGCCACGCGGCGAGGAGAGCACCTGGGGGGGAAAAATGGGGCTGGAGGGGGCTGCAGGGGGAAATGGCCCGGCAGCCCTTCCACCCAGCCAGGTATCCTGTCATTTCACAGAAAATAAACCAAACCAAACCAAAACAACCCCCAATAAACAAACAAAACCACATTTTTTTTTCCTCTTTCCTTTTGGTCCTAGCTTATTGTTTATTGCCCCCACTTTCTGGCTGCAAATTTTCCATTGCACCATGAATCTACCTGCCGTTGGGCAGAGCGTATCTGCTGTTATTTATTTATTTTTTTTTCCCCCTCTTTTGGGACCGAAAACCAAACTGACAAGACCCAGTTGTTTTCAAAGCGGTTCCCATCTCTTGGGGCTGTTATGTGGGTTTTTCTTTCTTCCATATTTTCCACAAATTGAGTTGTATTTTCACTTGTACCATGGGAAAGGCCATCATGTGTTGAGGAGGACCCATCTGCCTTGCTCTGGCTGCCACTAGATGTGGTTCAAGGAACCGGAGCTCGGCCAGTGCTTTCCCCGTTCATCTCCCGCAGGCACTGCCCCTTCCTCCCTGCCCCTGCCCCTGCCCCTGTGCTGCCCTCGTGCCATCTCCCGCCCGCTCCCGGAGGCTTTTGGGGCTGTGCTGGCAGAGCTGCCCCTTGCTCGGTGAGATAATTGATCGTCGGGTTAGCTAGATTAAGTGGAAAATAGCTATTGAGTGCCAGCCTGCGGCGCAGGGCAGGACATCGGGGCCGTCAGTCTGCACGGATGGGCAAACAGAAACGTTTGCTGTGGGGTCACAGAATTGCTCAGGTTAGAAAAAACCTCAAAGATCATCAGCCAGTCTGACCTTGTCCATCAGCCACCTACCCTTGAGCCGAAATGTGCTGGTTTTCCTCCCCGTGGTCCTGCCGTGCAGGGGCTGCAGGCAGGAGGCTCTGGGGATGGGCACGAGGCTGTGGGGACAAGCAGTGGAAGAACTGCCCGTGGGGGGCTGCGTGATGCTGGCTGTGCCCTGCAGCCCTGTCCCCAGCTGTGGGAACCCAAAAGGGGCACCACAGAGCGCGTGGCTGGCAGGCACCGGTGCTGGCTTCCCAAATGGCTTAGTCCTACTGGAAATCCCATCCTCTTGGCTTGATTTGGGCTCAGCCTTTCGCCCATTTTCCATCAGGGTGGTGCTGTGGGGGGGTCCAGAGGCGAGCTCTCCTAACCCCCTGCTTTCCCCCGCGCAGGACAGCCGCCGCTCCCCGCTAGCAGCACCACCTCCGGCTGGCGCGATGGCGGGAGCCTCCGTCAAGGTGGCGGTGCGCGTGCGGCCCTTCAACTCCCGGGAGATGAGCCGGGAGTCCAAATGCATCATCCAGATGTCGGGAAGCACCACCAGTGAGTACCATCGCGGGGCCACCCCCCTAAACCAGGGTAAACCGGGGAGGGGATCAGGAGAGCGCACGCCCCGTCCCCGCGCGGATGCGATTCAGGATGAGGGGTTTGGAGCGGGGATCGACCCCTCTTTAAATACCGAGCCGTAGGTGCTGGTGGTGAAAATGGTGGCCGCGGCCCTTCTCTTTGGCTCTGAAAGCCTCCAGATGGGATGGCATCTAAAATAACTCCCGCCCGCCCGCGGGGCTTGGAGCTTCCTGCGTCACCGCCGCCGGCGCGAGCCACCCCCGTGCCGCCGGCGAGGATGCTCGAGCGTGACGTGCTGGGGACGTCTGGCAGGTCCCCGGGGTGCAAGAAGGATCAGGTTCGGAGCGTGGCAGCCGTTCAGCCGGGCACGGCCCCCCCTCCCCTCCAGTGTGGGTGCCACGGCCGCAGCTCCCAGCCGGCCCTTTGCTGACTGCGAGGTTTTTCTCCCCCGCTGCAGCCGCTGGGCGATGGATGAATCGACAAAGCCCGGGCTGATCCCCTTGGCGTGGCTGGAAGGGGTCTGTGCTCTGCATAATTCATTCAGCGTAATTAATTAAGCCCCGCCGGGCGCAGGGGGTAGCTGGGGAAGGGAGCTGAGGGGGAAGGAGCCAGCCCTTCTCTGCAGCCCTTTTTTCCCCCAAATTTCCAGCCGCCGCCCCCTTTGGCTCGCGGTGGCCACCCACCCACCAACACTGCTGCTTTGTTCCTGTGGCGGTGCTGCAGGGAACGGGGCGGGGGGGACACCCCGGCTTCCTTCCCATGAGCACATTAATATTCCCCGGCAGGAGCCGCGTCCCCCAGGGCGAACGCGGCGCTGAATGGCAGGGGTCTGGGAGCCGGGGGCAGGGGGAGCCTGGCCACCGGTGCTGCCAGCCCAGGCGTTTTTCCAGGCGTTTCTCCCCCCCCCCAGACATTTGCTCTCCAGGGTTTTATTCTAGCCGGAGGCCTTGTGAGATGTTAGTTGTCATGGCGAGACACAGGGATTTAAAATATGATGATGATTTTCTCTCCGTGTAGGTTTTCTGCTTTATCCTGCTCAATACTCGTCCCTTGTTTGTCACAAAGCCGAGGGATATCTCCAGATGTTTTCCTCCTCCCTCTCTTGTCTCTCTTTCCTCCCCACCTCCTTTTTCCCCCTTCCAGCTGTGTGAAACCCCAGGGTCCCCCCACACACAGGTGGGGTTCAAGCAGTACCAGGACGGGCGGTGAGGGAAAGCCCCCCGGCAGCACCCATCCACTCAGTGGCAAATAACCAGGAAAAAAAGGGGCACGGAGAGCACCTCAGCTTTGGGGACGGGAGGGGACACGCAGCGGGCTGTGGCACGCTTCCTTCTCCATTTCCCAGCCCCGTCCAGGCTGGGGACTTGCCCCCCCCCGGGCAGCTGCAGCTGGGGCTGCCACCCGGAGCCGCTCGGTGCCATCCCCGGCCCCTCCTCAGCCCCGTGCCCGGCACAGACGGCACCGGTGCCGGCAGCAGCCTCCCCTTCCCGTTGCTGCCCCCACACGCCTGAGGCTCCCATCCGCCCCTCGGCTTCTCCCGGGGCAGTCCCAAAGCACCATCGGCCCCACAGCTTCACATCTGGCCACAAGGCACAGAGATGCTCTGCCTGCCCCTGCAGCCACCTCTGCCCAGAGGGGCCCTGCACGCGGGTGGGTGATCCCCGGCCCCAGGGGAGGCACGGTGCCACCCAGGTCTGGGTCTCGACAGGGACCTGCGCCTGGTGGCAGCTTGGGGGATGTCTGAGCCCCTTCTCCTCGAGGTGCAGCCTGGGCTGTGGCCGTGAGCTTTGGCTGCCGGCAGCTCCCTGCTGTGGTTTTTGGTCCTGACCCCGCTTCCCACCCTGCTGGCCTTTACAGCCAGCCTCTGGCTCCAGTCCAGCTGCAGACGTACAGCCCAGTGTCATCCCGTCTGTCCTGGCCAGCGCAGGACCCTGCACATGGCGAGTGCGTGTCGGTGTGCTGGGACCAGCAGCCAGGAGCGCTGGCAGCTCTCCTCCTGCCCCCTCACCTCCTCTGTCACCTCCGTGGTCACGGGCATGCTTGTCCATCTGATACGGCCAAGCCCGTTCCCTAGCGACCCTGGCACTCGTGGGCAGGCTTCATCATTAATTTAGGACCCAGCCTGTAAGGAGCAAAGGGGAACAAGCGGTGTTATTTTTTTTCCCCAACCATCCCGAGCAGGAGTGTGCTGGGTCACCGTGTGCCTCGGCACAGGCAGGCCACGCTGATGGCATGCTGGGGGGGCTGTGGATGGACACACAGCAGGACAGCAGCCAAGCATCCACCCTGGGGGAGACGCTGTGATACGGGGTGAATTTGTGCGGCTCCTCCAGCTGCTCAGCAAAGCCCCAGCACCGTGGCAGTGGCTGGGGGCACCCTGGTCTTGCTGCCACCTCTGTGCCCTGGCAGGCCCTTGCAGGGAGCTGAATGCCCCTCTGGTGGGCACTGCGCCCCCCCAGCCCCCCCAAGCAGCCCGGCCGGGGCCGTGGCACCCCTCCCAACCCGCAAGGGCGTTCCAATGTCACCGGAGATGGCTGAGCGCCGCGTCCCGTGACTGCCCTGCTGCTTTGGGTTTCTTCTGACGCATCTCTCCGAGTGCCTGTTATTTCAGAAATAAAAAAGAAAAACATCATAAACACTCTACGGGGTGGAGAGGGAAAAAAAAAAAAGACATCGAATGAGTGAGAAAGAGGAGAGATGCAGTCTCCAATTTCCATGGCAACGTCCTTTTCACCAGGGGATGGGAAAAAGCAGGCTCTTGTTTCCGCTGGTGGTTTAACACAGGACATTAATCACCCTGCTGCTGCAGGGAGATCAGGTACTGAAAATAAAACACGGAGCAAGCAGGAGGCAGAGCCCCCGCGGCTGCTCCTGCCCCACTCGTGGCCCCCAGGGAGGGCTGGGACCTCCGTGCCGGGGGCTGTCCCCGCGGCGCTGCTGCGGGTGTGTGATGGAGCAGGAGGCAGCCCAAGGGAAGGAGCAGCTTCCCTGCACCACGCTCCCCAGGGCATTTTGGAGAGCCTTTGCCCTTCTCCCTGGCCCCCACAGTGGAGTTGGAGGGACCCCGTTCTTATTCCCAGCCCACAGGGATCTGTCTGGCACCAAGCCCGTTGCAGCCTGCCCGGGATGCAGGAGGCGATGGTACCACCCGGTTCCCTCACATCCCTCTCTCTGTCCCCAGCCATCCTGAACCCGAAGCAACCCAAAGAGACACCGAAAAGCTTCAGCTTTGACTATTCCTACTGGTCCCACACCACGGTAAGCGGCGGGGAGCCGGAGCCTGGCTGGAGCCCGCAGCGGGGCTGGGATGCAGCAGGATGGCCTCTCTGATCGCCCCTCTCTCCTCTCCGCAGCCTGCAGACATCAATTATGCATCTCAGAAGCAGGTGTACCGGGACATCGGCGAGGAGATGTTGCAGCATGCCTTCGAAGGCTATAACGTCTGTATCTTTGCCTACGGGCAGACAGGGGCTGGAAAATCCTACACCATGATGGGGAAGCAGGAGAAGGACCAGCAAGGCATCATCCCACAGGTACCGCCTGGAGACAGGCTCCCCCTGACCTGAGCGGGGTGCCCAAGGGAAAAGGGTGGCTGGGAGGGAAGGAGAAGCAGGGGAGACGAGCTGCAGGTCAGGGGACACCACGGGGAGCTTCACCCAGGCCCCAGGGCTCACGGTGGGTGAAGCAGAGGTTTGGCTGGGCTGTGAGCAAGGGACTGTGCCCAAGTCCCTACCAAGCAGGGAGAGGCTCTGCGGGTGCTGGTCCCCCCCACATTACCAGGGGCCTTCCTGCCACCCCGCCAAGAGCTGTCCCATCGCTGCTGCTCTGCCTTTTGGGGCAAGAAGGTGGAAATCTTCGTGGCTTGTGTGCCCCGGAGTGGAGCATCCCTCTGCTCAGGGGCTGAGCAGCCTGGCTCTTTCCCCCGCAGCTGTGTGAGGACCTCTTCTCCCGCATCAACGACACGACCAACGACAACATGTCCTACTCCGTGGAGGTAAGGCACCGCGCCTCCTGCCTGCTCCGGCCCGAGCCTCCCGGGGGCAGGATGGGCTGGTGGAGGCCTGGCGTGACGGCAGCGTGTGCCCGGCCGTGTGTTACTTCTGAGCAAAACCCAGAGCCCCGCATGTGCCGTCCCCAGGTGAGCTACATGGAGATATACTGCGAGCGGGTGAGAGACCTCCTGAACCCCAAGAACAAGGGGAACCTGCGGGTGAGGGAGCATCCCCTCATGGGCCCCTATGTTGAGGACCTCTCCAAGCTGGCTGTGACCTCCTACAATGACATCCAGGATCTCATGGACTCAGGGAACAAGGCCCGGTGAGTGGGGGAGCGGGAGAACACCAGGATCTGAAGGGCTTCCAGATGTCCCCAAAGGGTGTCCCCAGGCACCTACACGTGGGCTGAAGCTTGTGTCCCCGGTGCTGTGGGCAGGGCCTGAGGTCCCCAGGTGAGGCAGGATGTGTCCCGATTTGACCAGTCACTCCTGGAGCCCACAGTCCTCTTGTGGCCGCAGTGGCCTTCCCATCACCTCCCCTGTCCTGAACCTGTCCCCAGCCGCTCTGCTGTCCCCTGCAGAGTGTCACACCTTCTGCCCTTCTCTCCCCGCAGCACGGTGGCTGCCACCAACATGAACGAGACCAGCAGCCGCTCACACGCTGTCTTCAACATCATCTTCACCCAGAAGCGACACGATGCCGAGACGGACATCACCACCGAGAAGGTGAGGGCACAGCCCCAGGGGAACACTGCAAGGGCTCCGTGTGCCACAGTGCCTGTGGGGGGACACCGTGTGGCTGCTGGGGGGCTGAAACGTGATGGGGCTAAGTCCCAGCCACACGCTGGGCTCCCAGACCACCGTGGAGGGACATCTCTGGCCCCGTGTGGCCACTGCCCCTGCTGGTGGGAATGTGAGCCCTGCTTCTGGCCAAACCCACCTCCGCCTCCAGAGCAGGCTCACGGTTGCTGAAGGTGTTTCCTCCCACCTTGCTGACGGTGCAGCTCCATGGTGGGGGGCATTTTGCCCACACGCTAGGCATGAGCCAAGCCTGCCACAGCTGCTGTCTGTGCCCACAGGTCAGCAAAATCAGCCTGGTGGACCTGGCTGGCAGTGAGCGAGCTGACTCCACCGGTGCGAAGGGCACGAGGCTGAAGGTGAGAGCGTGGCGTGGGTCCCTGGGTGCCACTGGTCCTTTCCCTGCCTTATTCCTTGCACGCTGCATTGGAAACTGCCACTTCTCAGCGGTGTTTTGTCTGAGAGTTGTCCAGTGCCAGTGCTGGCAGGGTCTGCAAGCCCCAGCTGGGAGGTGCTGGTCGCCCAGTAAGACCAGTTGCTGGTTGCCCGCCCTGTGCTGGGGCTTCTCCATCCTCTCGGTGCACCGGGCTTTAGCGCTGCTCTGAAACAGGGCCTGAGGATCTGGGCTTTTGGTCTCTCCACTAGGAAGGAGCAAACATCAACAAGTCCTTGACCACACTGGGGAAAGTCATCTCTGCTCTGGCCGAAATGGTAGGTACCTGGAGGGGGGGGTGGGACGCCCAGCTGCCCAGGATGGAGCACCCAAGCTCCCAGGGATGGAGCACCTGGGGTCCTGTGCTGGGTGAAGAGGAGGGGAGCAGCTCGCTGTCACCTCCCTCCCCGCTGCTCTCTTCTGTTTGCACCAGAGCTAAGCAGTCTCTCTGCTTTCTTTGCAGGATTCAGGGCCAAATAAGGTATGTGCTCAGGCAGGGCTGGGTGGGTTTGGGTTTGCAAGAGTGAGAGTGGGTTGCGGGGTGGTTTGCAATGAGCCCTTTAGGGGTGAGGTGCCACCGCAGGTGCCCACCTGTGGCTGGGGACAGCGCTGGCACTGGTCACGGTGTTTGCTTGGGGGAGAGCGAGCAGCCTGGCAGCCCATCCCTCTGCTCCCTCTCCCCAGAACAAGAAGAAGAAGAAGACAGATTTCATCCCCTACCGGGACTCGGTGCTAACCTGGCTGCTGCGGGAGAACCTGGGTGAGGACACGGGCACAGGGGGGCATGGCAGGGGGTGAGGGTCCCCGCAGGGACAGCCGCCCTGCTGATGCCTGGCATCTCTCCGGGCAGGGGGCAACTCCAGGACCGCCATGGTCGCTGCGCTCAGCCCCGCCGACATCAACTACGACGAGACCCTCAGCACTTTAAGGTAGGCCCCGGATGGAGAGAGCTAGACGAGGGCACGGGAGGTTTCGGGACCCAGCTGCTCAGGGTCGTGCCTCTCCCCAGGTATGCCGACCGCGCCAAGCAGATCCGCTGCAACGCCGTCATCAACGAGGACCCCAACAACAAGCTCATCCGGGAGCTGAAGGACGAGGTGGCCCGTCTGCGTGACCTTCTCTACGCCCAGGGTCTCGGGGACATCATTGACAGTAGGTACCGCGCCAGGGCAGCGCTGGGCAGAGGCAGGCTGGTGTCTCGGAGGGGACGTCCCCAGAGCCACCCCGTGTCCTGCCCTGCACCTCGGCCATCTCATTGTCTGCCCTGCCATGCAGCAGGGGGCCCGGCTGTGTCCCCCGCTGCCACCACCCCTGCTGGGACGCCCCCAGCAGGCCCTGCACACACGTGTGCTGTCCCAGAGGAGCTGCTTTGCCCCGGCAGCCCCCTTGCCCCTCCCCATTTCCCACTGCCAGCATCCTGCAGGGTGCCCGGCCGAGGTGCCAGGAGGATGCTCGGAGTCCGTGTCCTCTCCTCCCCGTGCTTTCAGGCTGCCATGAATCCTACCGAGATGAACCCACTCTTGTTCTGTTTTCTTTGTCTTCCCCCCTGCTCCCTGCCCTCTCTCTCTCTTAGCCCATCCTGCTGCGGAAGGATCCAAATGTGTGTATTCCCCATCACTGGTATTCTGTGTTGCTTCTCTGCTTTTTGGGAGGCGCAGGCTGTGCCGAGGAGCATGCGTGCAGCATGGGAAAGGGCAGCGAGAGCTGGCCCCAGGGCGCTAGCGAAGGGGCAGCAGTGGAGCCTGGTGCCCCGCTGGGGGGACGGGTGGCACAGGGACATTTCTGCACTGCGCCCGTGCCCTCGCCAAGCCCAGGACACGCATTCTGCAGGGTGAGGCCCTGCAAATCTGCCAGGCAGGGCGCCAGCGGTGCGTTCACCGAAAAGCCCCACGCTCCCATGCTGTCACTGTGTTTCCCCTTGCTTCTGCTGCTGCTGCTCTTGCTGCTGCTGGGCTGGTTGCTGCTGCTGGCGCTGCTTGTGCGGGCACGGTCCGTGCTCCCGGGAGAAAAAAAAGCGCCAGGCAAAGCACAGCGTGGTGCGAGTGGCCTCGGGACGCCTCAGTGACCGGTCCTGCTGAGGGCCATTCGGGGGGCATCGGAGGAACAGGACAAATTGGAGGTGGGGGGCTCCACGAAGTGATGGGGCTCTTGTTCTCCATCAGGAGCTGGCTGTCCCCTAGAAGTGGTGGCCCCCAGGTGAGGGATCCTGACCTATCTGTGTCGGGCAGTGGAAGTGGCTGCGAGCATCCCGCTGGGAGACGGGACCCGGCACCTGCCCGGGCTGCTGGAGGCTGCGTCCCCGCTGCCACGGGCTGGGCTGCCACCAGGAGTGTGTGCCCCTGTCCCATCTCCTCCTCACTGCGACTTCTCGGGGCCAGAACAGCATTTCTGACACTGGGACAAATGGCAAGAGCGTACTGCAGCTGGGGGAGCTCATGCCTGGGGCAGCTCTGAGTGCTTGAGAGGGGCAGTTTGGGCACCCCGTGCTGCCACAAAGCACCCCCGTGAGCCAGGAAGGGCTCCCAGGCCGTTACCGCGCTGCTGCCAGCAACAGTCCCGGGCTGGGGCCAAGGCATGGGAGCCGTGCCCTGCTGCTGGCCTGCTCTGCCAATGCTCTGCCTTTTCCTTTTGATTTTTGCCTTTCTTCTTGCCACTTTTTTTTTTTTTTCCCAACAGCTTTTCTTGTCTCTATCTTCTTTCTCTCTCTCTCTTCCTTCTTCCTGCCCTTGTGTCTTCCCCCCGTCCCGTCCCTCTCCTTCCCCGCCCGTAGATGTGTCCGACTTTGAGAACAATAATGGCACTAGCGGGGCAGAGCTGAGCCAACGCCATGACAATCTCTCCACAGTGACCAACGCCATTGCCGGCATCAGCCCCTCTTCCTCCCTGTCAGCTCTCTCCAGCCGCGCCGCCTCCGTTGCCAGCCTCCACGAGCGCATCATGTTTGCTCCAGGCAGCGAAGAGGCCATCGAAAGGCTTAAGGTAGGAGGCTGGCGTCTTCTGCTCCTCTCCTCCCTCTGGAAGCCAGCGGACGGAGGGCTGCCAGCCTGGGCGATCTGCCTGAGGGCTCTGCGGAGGGACCGGGACGGGCTGGGCCGCATCCAGCCGCACGACATCCAGCACGGCCGGGCACCAGGTGCTGCGCCTGGGGCACCACAACCCTGCTGTGGCTCGGGGGAGAGTGGCTGGAAAGCTGCCCGGCAGAAAAGGACCCGGGGGTGCTGCTCAGCAGCCAGCCGAGCGTGGGCCAGTGCTGTGCCCGGGTGGCCGAAAGGGCCAGCAGCATCCTGGCCTGCGTCAGAAACAGCGTGGCCAGCGGGACCAGGGCGGTGGTTGTCCCCTCGTGGTGAGACTGCACCAGTTTGGGGGCCTGGCTACGAGGACAGCGAGCTGCAGGTGGGGAGGACCCTGCTGGAGGCTCCCCAGCCTCTACAAGCGCCTGAATGGAGGTTGCAGCGAGGTGTCAGTCTCTCTTCTCGGGTGACAAGTGGTGGGACAAGAGAGGAAAGTCTCAAGTCGTGTCAGGGGAGGTTAGGGAGACATTAGGGAGAATTTCTGAATAGAAAATAATAGAAAAGGGCGTTGGAATGGGCTGCCCAGGGAGGTGGTGCAGTCACCATCCCTGGAGGTGTTTAAGAGACGTGTGGATGTGGCATTTAGGGACAGGGCTTAGGGATGGGGCTCGGTGTGTCAGGCTGGTGGTTGGACTTGGTGACCTTGAGGTCTTTTCCAACCCAGAAGACTCTGTCACTCTGATCCTATGGACCCAGAGCCATGAGGTGCCCTGGATAGGAGCAGTTTTGGCGCAGCAGGGTCCAGCTGGGGCTGCCTTTGCTGTGGGACAAGTGCTCCCAGCAGAGCGAGGGGATGAAAGGAAAATGCGAGTGCAGCACTGCCACAGCCCCTTGAAAGCAGCCTGAAAGCAGGGCCGGCTCCCTCGGGGGCTGAGCCCAGCCCAGGTGGGCAGGTCGCTGGACCATACAAAATGCTGAGCCCTGCTCACCCCGCCAGGAAACAGAGAAGATCATTGCCGAGCTGAACGAGACGTGGGAGGAGAAGCTGCGCAGGACAGAGGCGATCCGGATGGAGAGGTGGGTCGGGGTCCCTGCGCCTGGCCCCCTTCTTGCCTGCAGCCTCTCGGCACGTGGGATGGGATGGGATGGGATGGGATGGGATGGGATGGGATGGGATGGGATGGGATGGGATGGGATGGGATGGGATGGGATGGGGGCAGTTTGGTGCCTCCCAGGCCCCCCAGCACCATCCACCACCCCCAGGTGGGCTCCAGCCCTGCCCTGGCTACTCTGCACAGGGCTGCAGCACCCGGTGGGCGTGGGGCATCACCTGGGCTGGGTCACCACCAGTGGGGACACGTGGCGGGTGGTGGCGGGTGGCTGTGGGGTCCAGAGTGTCTTTGACAACCTCTGCTCCTGCTGCTCCTGCAGGGAAGCCTTGCTGGCCGAGATGGGGGTGGCCATGAGGGAGGACGGAGGCACCCTGGGTGTTTTCTCTCCTAAAAAGGTAGGATTGTCTTATTTTCCCTGGCAAATGAGGGCGGGTTTGTACCCACGCCGTTCCCTTCAAACCCACCTTGCCACTGCTGGCCAGCCTCAAATATTTCCCTGGAGCTCCCGGAGGTGTTAACTGACCTCTCCTTGCCATGAAACCCGTGATGGACATTTCAGTGCCACCCCTGTACATCCACCATGGGCTGTTTTGATAGAAGCGTGTGGCTAAATTTTCAATGTCATTCCGCATCACCTGGCACATGGGGGATGCTGTCCCCACCCAGGGGACACCGGTGAGCCTCAGGGACTTTGGCTGCGTTGGGCTCTGTGTCAGCTGTTAACACCCTGGGGTACTGCATGGTGCTGTCACCCTGTGTCCTCGCCGAGAAATGAAGGTGCAGGAGCATTAAATACCGCTGGTTTATGTAGCATCTCAGGGTTTTTGGAGCAAAAGCTGGCTGTGCCCCCAGCAGCTCACCTGGCCATGAGCCCTGATAGGCGCCAGCAGCAGCAGCAGCAGCACAGCCCCGCTGCTCCTCGGCACCCCTCGCCTGCAGTGGGCTAAGTGCCCCTGGCAGACAGCGTCCTGCGAGACGCACAGGGCAAGGAGAGTGGGGTCTGCCCCCAGCCCCTGCCAGGACAAGCAGCAACGAGCCCTTTGGGACCTCGGCGTGGCTCTTCTGACAGGTTTTACACTGCTGTCTTTGTTTTCCATCTGCCGTCGCAGCCGCTGCCCATTAGGCCCCCCGATGTGTGCGTAGGAAGCGTGGGGGTTTATTCCCCAAAGCAGGTTGGTCCGGGAGGTGGCCTTGCTGTGTTGGTCTTGGTGCCGACTTGCTCTTCAGCTCTCTGGTGGGTGACAACTGCCCTGACTTCTCCAGCTGCTGGCAAGGAAAGTTAGCACTGAAAGCCTGCAAAACCCATTTGGACTGAGAGCAAAACCTAGCCGGGCATTGCTGCCCCGCCATATGCCATCTCTGGGGCGACCATTTCCCCAAACCTTGCAAATCTGGAGTGAAATTGCAAACTAAAACAGTCTCAGAGCTTCTCCCTCAGACCCAGGGGCTTCGTGTCTGCCCAGAGGTCTGCGGGTTACGTGCTGTGGCCTGTTACTCCTGCCAGCCGCCACGGAGAACAGCCTGCGTTCCCCTTCCCCTCCAGCTCTCCTGCACTGTTTGGAGTGAGTCCCTTGCAGCCGTCAGGGTTTCTCCTGACGGGGATACCTCTGCATGCTGGGTGCCAGCAGGCTGATACCACACTTCTTCCCGGGTCTCTTCTTTCTGGGAAACTCTGAGCTTCACCCGTTGATGCCCCCAGGACTTTGCTGCCGGTTGGAGGCGCGATCGCAGCCGCTGGCAGTGGGACGAGCCAAGCGGGCTGCGGTCGGAGGGCTCCGTGGCCCCGGGAGTAAATTCCCTCTCATCAGAAGCAAAGAGGTCGTAGCTCTTGGGAGAGAACCCACAGGAGGGAGACCAGGGAGTGCAAGCCAACCTGGGGCAAGGCTTCAGGTCTCTGCTGCTGGCTCTGGATGAACCTCCAGGCTGGGACCTGCTCCTTTGGGTGCTTCATCTGTCCCCGTGCCATCTGTGGAGGGAAACGGGGGCTTTTAGTTCCTCTTATCCTGAAACAGCTGCTGGAAAGGAAGAGTCACTGTCTCACCTTCCATAAACCTCCCGTACAGCTCCCAGCTCCATGCTGGGCCTGCTTACAACAGGAATTTTCCCAAGCAACCAAGGAAAAGCTGCCCAGACCTCAGTCCTTGGAAGAGGAAAGCAGGGAAGGGTGTAGAGGTGCAGAGTTGGAGTCCAGCCCTCGTTTTGTCCACGCTGGGTTAGGTCGGGGCAGCTGCAGGAGCTGGGGGGCCCCGTGGTGAGGCTGGGGGGGTTGCTGTGCAGCGGGGTGACTGTGTCCTTGCCTCCCCCAGACACCCCACCTGGTCAACCTGAACGAGGACCCGCTCATGTCTGAGTGCCTTCTCTACTACATCAAGGACGGGATAACCAGGTGAGGGCCGGGTCCTGCAGAGCCCGTATCTCAGTGCTGCTGGGCACCTGCCCTCCTGCACCTTCCCCGGGCATCCCCAGAGTGGCGTGGCCGCTTGGGAAAAATGCGTGTCCGGGGCAATCTCATGGGGGACATTAGTCTTGCCGTGCACCAAGGGCTGCTTGGGGTGAGCCCAGAGGGTATTTTTGGCTGGAGCCTCACGGAGGGGCTGGTTTGAGGAAGGACGGAGCCGGCTCAAGCTGTCTGTCCCCCGCAGGGTTGGTCGGGAAGATGCGGAGAAGAGACAGGACATTGTTCTCAGCGGGCACTTCATCAAGGAAGAGCACTGCCTCTTCCGCAGCGACACAAGGACGGGCGGTGAAGGTACTGCTTGTTCTGAGGGGCTCCAGCTGCCCAGGCTCATCCCGGACCTAGGAGGGTTCATTCCACCCTCTTAGTCCCGGAGCCTGCTGTGGCTGATGTGAGGTTGGCCAAGCGCTGCTGCCAGCCCCGTTCATTGCCTGTGGTGGTGGGGATGTGCCCGGGGCCCCGGGGCTGCCCCTCCACTTGCTGCTTGTCACGCAGTGATTGTGACCCTGGAGCCCTGCGAAGGCGCCGACACCTACGTGAATGGCAAAAAGGTGACGGAGCCCAGCGTCCTGCGGTCAGGTGGGTCCCCAGGAGGGTGCTCCGGCCCGCCACCCTGTGTGGGTTTCCTGCCCCTAAACCTGTGCCCTTGTCCCCACCGCAGGAAACCGGATCATCATGGGCAAGAGCCACGTCTTCCGCTTCAACCACCCTGAGCAGGCCCGGCAGGAGCGGGAGCGGACCCCGTGCGCGGAGACGCCTGCAGAGCCCGTGGACTGGGCCTTTGCCCAGAGAGAGCTGCTGGAGAAGCAGGGCATCGACATGAAGCAGGAGATGGAGCAGAGGTGGGGAGCCGGGACTGGGGCTGGGAGGAAGGGGAGGGAAGGAGCCCGGGTCGCTCATCCCCATCTTCCCTGCTCCTCCCAGGCTGCAGGAGCTGGAGGACCAGTACCGGCGGGAGAGGGAGGAGGCCAATTACCTTCTGGAGCAGCAGAGGCTGGTAGGTGGCCAGGCCTGGCTCCTCCTCAGGCTCCCTGGGCACCGCCAAACCCCAGCAGAAATATCTGTGGGGTGGCTTGGTGCATCTTCAAGATGACAGCAAACCCACACGTCGTTCCTGGGGCTGCCCATCCATGTGGACCCGGAGGAGGGAGGAGGAGGCTGCAGGGGAAGGGGGGTTATGCAGAGGTTGGCTGAAGATCACATCTTGTGGGCTGCATCATTCTCCCTGCTTTCCCCAGGACTATGAGAGCAAACTGGAGGCTCTGCAGAAGCAGATGGACTCCAGGTATTACCCTGAGGCCAACGAGGAAGAAGAAGAACCTGAAGATGAAGGTGAGTGCTTGGAGAGGAAGGAGGGGTGAAAGGAGTTGGGTGGGCAGCCTGGCTGTGCTGCGTGCTGTGCGCTGACATTACCTGCAGAGGCATCTGGGGAGGGGAGATGGTATGGTCTGAGTTTCACCTCCATCCTGTCAGCCCTCTCGAGGAGGCATTAATAAAAAACAGCCAGAAAATTGGTAAGAGAATGGATTTTAGAATAATGACCAAAAAAACCCACCAAACAAAAAACCTCAGTGCAACAGCTGGCTGCAGAGCACCTCGGTGAGTCAGTAAGAAGTCACCGGGAGGGTTTTTTGTGGTGGGTTTGCCCATCGTTGCACCCGAACCCCTTCCCCACCTCCTTTGCCTGACAGCCGAGCAGGTGCCAGCAGGTAGGGCAGAGCTGCACTGCCGTTGCTTCCACGGCACCGCGGTGGGGCACAGGGGCTCCATGTGGGAGGCAGTGCCGTGCACCCAGACACCTCTGTGCCGAGTCCTCCTCCTGGCCATGGGACGCATGTGGTGACTGTCCCTCTGCGTCCCACAGTGCAGTGGACGGAGCGGGAGTTCGAGCTCGCCCTCTGGGCCTTCAGAAAGTGGAAGTGGTACCAGTTCACCTCCCTCCGTGACCTGCTGTGGGGCAACGCCATCTTCCTCAAGGAAGCCAACGCCATCAGCGTGGAGCTGAAGAAAAAGGTGGGTGCCTGCTGCTGCCAGCCAAAGCTTCTGGTTGTCACCGCCGCGGCGTTGCTGGGAGCGAGTCCCTTGGGGTTTTGCAGGGCGCACGGTGCTGCTGCTCGCCCCTGCAGGCTTAGCGAGTGGGCTCAAAGCTGTGTGCTGGCAGGGAGCTAAGAGTCCAGAGCGGGTGGCTGCAGCACATCCCCGTCACACAGCTGTGCATGTCCCCACGTGGCAATGCCTGGGAAGCCTGAGAGAAGTGGCTCCAGCAGTGCGGGAAGGGCAGAGGCCAAGGGGGAAGCAGGGCTGGCTGCCCCTCACTCAGGACTCAGGGAGCTTCCTCACCCAGGGGCAGTGTTTCTGTGTTTAACCCTGCACAGTTCTTGCACGAGTTTCTGAGCCTGCCTTTTGAAGTGTTCCTGTGTTTAGTGCGTGCCACATCTCAGGGTGAGCCCTGCTGCAGGGCCCCTCCTTGTCCTCCGTTAGAGCCTGCTGAAGGCCACCTTTAGTTTCCCTGTTAGACAGGACGGTGTGCAGTCCTCCTCCTCTGGCCGTCAGCCTGGTCCTAGGACTGCTCCGTGACGGCAGGGCACCCACAGCAGAGCCCTGAGCCAGAGGAGTGTGCGTGGTTGGGTGTTGCTCGGGCACATGCCAGGGACTCAGGCTGACGGTGCTATGGTCCTTTTGGCAAGGTCACCATCCCTCATTCCCCCCTTCCAGGTGCAGTTCCAGTTTGTCCTCCTGACAGACACGCTGTACTCGCCCCTCCCTCCCGACCTGCTGCCTCCTGACGCTGCCAAGGACCGGGAGAAGCGGCCGTTCCCCCGGACCATCGTGGCTGTGGAGGTGCAGGACCAGAAGAACGGGGCAACGCATTACTGGACCCTGGAGAAGCTCAGGTAGGGCGAGAGATGCCCGCACCGGGCTGACTTAGAGTGGGAGGGCTTGGCCAGCCCCGGCCTGGTTTCTCACAGCCACCCGGTGTCCCTGTGCCCGCAGGCAGCGCCTGGACCTAATGCGCGAGATGTACGACCGTGCAGCAGAAGTGCCTTCGAGCGTCATCGAGGACTGTGACAACGTGGTGACCGGCGGAGATCCCTTCTACGACCGCTTCCCGTGGTTCAGGCTGGTTGGCAGGTGAGTGCTTTGTCTCCTCCAACACGCAGCTCGGGGGCCACGGCGTCCCCCCGGGGCAGCGCTGCTGCCAGAGAAAGCCGGCCTCTCGCTCGCCACGGCCCCGCCGCGCCTGCTTCTGGCACCCCGCGGTGGCTGCTCACCCTCCTGCCTGCCACGGAGCGGTGCCAGCTGCGGGAGGGCACAGCCGGCAGAGGGGCTGCAGGCAGGGGTGGGCGCGGAGCCCGTGCCACCGTGCCTGCCGCCTGTCTGCGAGCCCAGCCCGAGGTGTTCGCGTCCAAGCCTCTGTCTGTGCCCCCCGTGCCGTGCGTCTCCGTGTGCTCCCCGCGCGGTGCCGGCGGCGAGGACAGGCAGCCCCGGGGGGGACACGCAGACGCGTGTGCCGCAGAGGTGTCACCCCACGCCGTGGTACTGCTGGCAGCGGGGTTGCCCTCGGCGGTGGGGTGTCACCCAGCCTCGTGTCTCGTGCTCTGTCCCCGCTGCGCTGCCTGCAAAGCCAGCGACGGGAATCCCCGTGTTTGCACCAGTTTGTTGGGTCACTCTTTTTTTCTACACTTTATAGCTGATGGCCGTTGGTGGCTTCCTTTAAAGATGTGCTGGACGGGCAGGTCTCTGTTTCCCGACATCCCTCGGTTTGAGCAGAAACCAAACTAAACCAAACCAAAAAAAAAAAAAAAAAAAAAAAAAAAAAAAAAGGCAAAGCAAAATTCCTATTCTTGCTCTCTCTGTTTGGAACAGCTGGTGTTAACCTGTCTTCTATCTTGTTGTACTAACCTTAGTTCAGATATCTCTGGCTGCAACAGCTCTCCTCTTTTCAACACATGCATGAGCGAGCGCATGGCTGATCTCACCCCCTCCCCTACCTTCTCGAACCCCGACTCCGACATCACCGAGCCTGCTGACGAGCAGCACGAGGGGCAGGAGGAGGAGGAGGAGGAGGCGGAGGACCTGGAGGAAGACATCTTTCCGGAGTGCCCGCTGTGTGATGGCCGGGATCCGTTTTACGACCGCTCCCCCCTGTTCAGTTTAGTAGGAAGGTTGGTGAGGTTTTAGGAGAGCATGCCGGGAAGGAACTAGCTCTTTCGCATGAGGGAACTGCTTTCTGGCACGACCCCCACCTCCAGGGCATCCCACGGGCGCAGGGGTGGCTGGCTGGCCACGAGAGCCGCCGCGGCCGGGGCCACCGAGGTAGGGCTGTGGCGAGCACGGCGCCGAGGGCACAGGGACCGCGGAGGCAGAGCGAGCGCGCTGACCCGGCGCGAGACCCCTTAGGCAGGTCCCTGCTTTGGGCAGCCCCCCCAAAACCATCAGGTCACCGTTTCCCTGGCATCCAGTGTGCTGCAGGACCTGTGCTAGGGGGTCTGGGCCTTTTTTGGCCCTGACAGGGTCACCTCCTGCCAGTCGCAGTGAAGACCGTGAGCGCACCGCTCTGCGTCTTTGTCCCAGGGCAGCGGTGTGCAGGTGCTGTGAGGCCACAAGTTTCGCAGCTGTCCCAGCGCAGCAGGGAGAAATGGGGCTGTGCCAGTCTGCCTGAGCCCCAGGGATGATTGGGGGGCGCTCAGGTGGCTTGGGGGAGCCATGGGAGTCAGGGGAGCCTGGGATCAGGCAGGAGGACTCTTTGGAAAGCAGTTTTCTCTTGCTGCCCGTGCCCCATGAGCAGCTCAGGGCTATTTCCTGCAGCCGCCAGCACAGGAGATGCTCAGGGGTGGCAGCACACAGCGATCTGGGCTGCAGGAGCAGGAATGGACGAGAGCCTCAATTTCTCCTCCCTGTTTGCCAGGGGAGCCCTGGGCTCAGTCACTCTTGGCCTGGAGAAACCCCTCAGGCTCCAGACATGCCTCGAGACTCAGTTGCAAGTCGCCCATCCCCAAAACGCCCTCCCGATGCGGGCAGGGTGATGCTGGCCTCCCTGGTTTTGCTGCAGACCCCTTCCCAAGGGCACAAGGGGACATGTGCCTGGAGCAGGACCCAGAGCCCCCACTCCGGGGGCTGGGAGGGTTCACTGAAAGCAGCCCCCCCCTCCCAGGGCTGCTCTTCCTCGCTGTGTTTAAACCTGGGGCGCGGGGAGCGAGGTGGGGAGGAGACAGAGCAGTGCAGGCAGAGAGGGAGGAGGTGGGGTAAGAGCCCTGCAGCCTCAGACCGAAAGAGCTGGGTTCTTCCGCCCTTTTTTTTTTTTTTTTTTCCTTTTTCTTTTTTCCTTTTTTTTTTTTTCAACAAGCAAAAGCAAAACCAAAACTCTTGGGGGCACCTCAAAAACAAACCCACCGACCTGCCGAGCAAGCCTCCGTGGCCACGGGCCCCGCTCTGCGCCGGGGGGACGGTCCCCCAGGTCGTCCCCTCAGGCTCTCCCAACTTTTGAGTCTGCCCCGGGTTTGGCTCCCCGCGCAGCAGCTGTGCTGGCCACATTTCTCGTGAAGTGTGCTTTGATTGGTTTATGATTGGATCCTTGTCTTTGATTATTTTTTTTTTCCTTTATTTCCTTCTTCCATTTTTTTTTTTAATTTTATTTTTAGCTGCTGGCTCTCTCTCTCCAAAGCTTTAGCGAAAATTGGGGTTATTTCACTTTTGTCTTACTTTGGAAAGGCTTTTCTTTGGTCTGAGCATGCCATCTTTGCACCTCACCAATCTTGTGGTTAGTGTCCCTGCCCTCCTTCCTCTAGTGACACACTTGTCCCCCTCCTCCCTGCCCTCCTCCTCCTCCCTCCCTCCCTCCCCTCCATCCTTTCCCTTCCTCCTTCACCCCCCACGTCCCTCCGGTTTCATCCCCGTGAGCTGCCCGCTGTTTTTGGGGCAGGAGACAGACGTGCGGGCGCTCCCCAACCCGTGCCTGCTCCAGCCCCTCGGCCCTGCCGGCCTCCAAGAAGAGATGGGGCGAGACAGGGGACGCCTGGCGGGGGATCGTGCTCCGTGCCTCAGTCCCTCGTGGAGTCTCTTTGGGTGGAAAAAGGCTCAGACAGCGCTTTGAGGCCGGCCGGAGCTCCAGCAGCAGGGAGAACCTCTGAAAATCAAGGTCTGGGCTTCACGGGCAGGGCTGCGGCCTTCCTGCAAGAGCCCTGCTGTGTTTTCGGATGCTGTTTGGACGCCTGCGAGGTTAGGAAGCCGTGAGCAGCAAAGCCACGCTGCTCGGAGATGTTTGCAGCCCCCTCGGGAGCCTCCCAAAGCCGACGTGTCCTGGCGGGTGCCATCAGGATCCTGACCACGGAGCACGAGGATGCTGCAGGAGAGCAGGGCCGAGGGCACGGCGCGCTCCCACCACCGGCGTGCCAGAAGAAACGCTGCGACTTGGGCAGAAAGGACCAAAATCGGTCCCCAGCTCGCAGCCAGCTGAGAAAGGCAGCAAGAGGAGGCCGAACACCTGAGGGACGGGGAGCACCGCACGGCCACGTGCCTGTCCCCACCCCAACCACCAGGAGGAGGTTCCCCGGAGCTCAGCTGTCACCTCGCGGCCCCGGGGTGGCACCTCGCCCGGCGGGTGGCCCGGGACCCCAAGGCCCTAAGCAGGACGGGGCGGGGGACAAGTGCACGCCGCCAGTGCCACCGGCCACGCCACGCAGCCTCCCCAGCCACCTCCAGCCACCGCCGCCCAGGGCAGGTTCCCCTCTCTCTGGAGGCTCCGGGGCCCCAGGCAGGACCTTCTCCTCCCTCCCCTCCCTCGCCCCTTCCCTCTCCCACCCCGGCCTCGCCTCGCCCGCTCCCCGTTGCCTCCGCAGCACCCCCGAGCTCTCTCACAGCACCTCCTGCCCCCGTCCTCCAGCTCGTCACTGCCACGACGGTCCTCCTCCCGGCTTGTTGCGGCACCCATCAGGCGCAGTCCCATCCCCATCCCCTCCCCAGGACGCGCTCCCGCCCGCAGCGGAGGGGACGGCCGGCGAGGCGCGCCTGCTCCCTGCCCCGCGCTGGCCCTGGCTGCCCCTCATGGCTTTGCTTTGCAGCGCCGTCGCGGCCTCAGTGGTGACCTGGGACCCGGCCGCCGGCGGCCGCCACCACCCGCGCCTGGGGACGCGCGGGCGGGGGCGGTGACGGCGCTCCCCGTCTCGCTTCCCCCCCGGCAGGGCCTTCGTGTACCTCAGCAACCTGCTGTACCCCGTGCCCCTGGTCCACCGCGTGGCCATCGTCAGCGAGAAGGGCGAGGTGAAGGGCTTCCTGCGCGTGGCCGTCCAGGCCATCTCAGGTAGGAGGCGCAGCCCCGCGTCGCCTCAGCCCACACGTTCCCCTGGAGCCCCCCACTAATGTCTCAACGCCTTCCTCCCCCAGCCGATGAGGAGGCCCCAGATTATGGCTCTGGAGTGCGGCAGTCGGGGACGGCAAAGATCTCCTTCGATGACCAGCACTTCGAGAAGGTACGGCCGCGGCGGTGGCACGGGGGTGTTGTCTGTCGACCCGCTGCTCTCCGAGGCATGCTTGTCCCGTGGGGTCTGGGTGACATCTGGCCCTGCTCCCGCTGCTCGAGGAGCCCAGTCCTGGGGGGGCTGCTGCGGGGTGCGACGGGCGAGCCGGAGCTGCCCTTGTGGCTGTACCTGTGCTCGGCACCGCGGTGGTGGCACCGCCGGCCTCCCTCAGGCACCCTTCCCCATCGCCCCCCTGCAGTTCCAGTCCGAGTCCTGCCCCGCCGTGGGGATGTCCCGCTCGGGAACGTCCCAGGAGGAGCTGCGCATCGTGGAAGGCCAGGGGCAGATCAGCGACCTGGGGCCCTCCGCCGACGAGGTCAACAACAACACCTGCGCAGGTGAGCGGCGAGCTGCCCGCACTCAAAGCCCAGGCCTCTAGCAGCTCATGCCCAGCAGTGCAGAGCCGTTTGCAGGCATCAGGAAAATGACTTCTGACATCCGAGGGCTCTCTTCTCCACGCAGTGACACCAGAGGACCTTCTCCTGGACAGCCCGGAGAAGTCCACGATGGACGGGCCCCTGGAGGCTGCTCTGGACCACCTGAAGCTGGGCAGCATCTTCACTTTCCGAGTGACTGTCCTGCAAGCCTCCAGCATCTCAGCAGAATACGCAGACATCTTCTGCCAGTTCAAGTGAGACCACGGTGGCCCCCAGCCCGTTACCTCCCTGCACGCTCTGGCCTTCACCTCCTCTGGTTGCCCCGGGAGGAGGCAGGCAGGGGTAGTGCTGGGAGCTGCATCCCACGCTCTGCTCTCGTCCTGAATTCCGCTCCATGGCTTTCATGGAAGGGGAGGCAAAACCAAGGGGTGCAGGGTGAGCGTGTGTGTTAGCCTGGACACACACCTGGTCACTGGTGAAAGCTGAGGACAGCGTCTGACAGGCGCTGGGGGGCAGCAGATTAGCGTGGGGTGGGTTTTCTGTGTCAGTCTAGGCCAGGTGACAGGACACAGCCCTGTGTGGGGCGCAGGCTTGGCCCCTTCCCCCTCTCCCCTCCCTGTTCCCTCCCACCCAGCTGCTGCACTGTCCTGCAGCCCCCGAACGCCTTCCCTTCCCTTTGCAGTTTCATCCATCGCCACGACGAGGCCTTTTCAACAGAGCCCTTGAAGAACACAGGGCGAGGGCCACCGCTGGGTTTCTACCACGTCCAAAATGTGAGCACCCTGCCTCCGGGCACCCCCTCAGCTGCTGGTGTCTCCCTAGGGTGTCAGGCAGATCTCCCCAGAGCAGCCCCTTCTTCCCCGGTGCCTGTTTTCTCAGCGCATCGCATCCCTTTCTGAACCAGGCAGCGTGGTTGCATGCTCTTTCTCTCTCAGATTGCTGTGGAGGTGACCAAGTCCTTCATCGAGTACATCAAGAGCCAGCCGATTGTATTTGAAGTTTTTGGGCACTATCAGCAACACCCCTTCCCGCCTCTCTGCAAGGACGTCCTCAGGTGGGTGCCCCCGGCCACATGCGGGTCTTTCTGCATCCCCTGGTGCCGTGGGGCTGGGCAGGGCGAGCACCCTGGCTTCACAGGGGTGTGGAGGACGGTGGCCCCGGGCCGGATTTGGGGCCCCCAAATCCAGATCCTGCTGCGGGTGCTTTCATCCGAGCCTGTTCTCTCTGCAGCCCACTGAGGCCATCCCGGCGCCACTTCCCCCGGGTGATGCCGCTCTCCAAGCCAGGTAGGAGACCGCGTCCTGCCCCTCTCCTGCAGTCCCCAGGCTGCAGACCAGGTCCCCTGCTGCGCCCCGCTCCCCGTGCCCTCTTGCCATGCGCTTGCAGGGCAGGGCCTGAGGGGCATCACAGAATGTGCTGTGCACCACAGCACCCGGAGGCCCTTCAGCACCCACTCGCTCCGTGTGTGGCTGGCGCAAACCCCTTTGCAAGTGCTTCTTCCCCTGTGCTCACGGCAGCCCCGTGGTCCCCCTCCCTTATCCAAGTGTCCGTGTGTAACCGCTTTGCTTTGTGTCGGCCTCTCTGTTTGTCTCCCTCCCTCCCAACCCGCAAGAGCACACCAAACCCCTCCGGCTCACCGGCTGCTCGGTGCCAGCTGCTCTGGCGGGCTCGCTCCTGGACACGCTCTCCGGGCACGTGCTGGCAGCCGCCACCGCCGCCACCTCCCTCCTGCGGCACGGCGCGGAGGAGCCCGCCTGCCCGCCGCCCCTGCCCGCCACGGACCGTGCAGTCGGGAAGGCGCAGAAGCCGGGTTCGTGCCCGCACGGGGCCGCGGCAGGGCCAGCGGCTCCTCGGGTCTCCTCCCGCAGCCGTCCCCTGGGGCACGCAGTGCCCGGAGCTCCCGAAGCCGCCCTTGCAGGGGCTGGGCGAGTCTCCACTGCCTCTGGCTGCTGAGACCCGAGTCGCTCTGGTTCGGCCGAGTGCGGTGGTTTGCTGTGATGCCTGCCCGCATCCCGCTCTGGCACCGAGGGATATGTGCCGGCCGCCCCTCTCTGGCTGTCCACAAGCTGCTCCCCTGGTGCTGGAGCGGTGCTGTGTGGTTTGGGTCCTGTCCCTGCACCTCCTGGGGCTGCAGGGCTGGGCTGGGTGTCTCCGGGGGAAGCCCCATCCTGAACTCTCGCTGCTCTGCTTTGGGAGTGGGAGGAAGCACACGGCGGCCAGCGAGGTCCCCAGGATGGGGCTGTGTCCCCCAGGACTGGTGTGTGTGTCCCCCCGCACTGCCTCCTGCCTTGCTGCTGCCCTGCTTGGTGGCTCTGCCTGTCTGACCCCAGCTCCTGCCCAGGCCCGTGCCTGCTCTGCCTTCCCCTGCTTGCTGCCGTGTGTGGGGCTCCAAACTCCAGCAGCAACCTGCCTCGACATTAAGTCGTCCTTCCCCCCCGCTGCAGTGCCTGCCACCAAACTGAGCACCATGACGCGTCCCAGCGCCGGGCCCTGCCAGTGCAAGTACGACCTGATGGTCTTCTTCGAGATCTGCGAGCTGGAGGCCAATGGCGAGTAAGTCCTGGGCACGGCCCCACCATGTGCAAGCTCCCCAGGGGCACCCCCGAGGATTCCTTCTTCCTCGGGATCAGTTGCCCCGGTGGTGGTGGTGGTGGTGTGCAGAGTGTCTGGGGGCACGAGGTGCCCCGGCACCCTCTCTGTTGCTTGCGGTTGCGTGGTGAACAAGAAGCACGGTGGGCTTGGGCACACGGGCAGAGCTGTGTCCCATCACCGTCCTCTCTTCCAGCTACATCCCAGCCGTTGTGGACCACCGCGGAGGCATGCCGTGCCACGGCACCTTCCTGCTCCACCAGGTATCCCCTCCCCGAGTCCCTGTTGCGCCCTGCCCGGCTCCTGCCTCGCTGCCCGGGCTCTGTGCCAACCGCTGCCCTTTTCTCGCTGGCCTCGGGGGTCTCAGGGTATCCAGAGGAGGATCACCGTCACCTTGGTGCATGAGACGGGCAGCCTGATCCGCTGGAAGGAAGTGCGGGAGCTGGTTGTGGGTAAGCAGGGCGGGCTGGGGCGGCATGGGAGCTCCCCCCCAAATCCTCCCCACATCCCTTAGGGATTTGTTCCTCTTCTCCCTCTCCCTTTCCCACTTTTTGCCTGCTAGTACGATTGAAATAGCAACGAGGTGACTGCTCCCTGTGTGCCACCACGGGGCCATCGTGGTCCTGGGCACCAGTTGGGACGCAGTGGGGGGGCCACGCTGGTCACGAGGAGCCTGGCAGGGGACCTGAGCGTGTCCCTGTGCTGCGTTTGCAGGTCGGATCCGGAACACCCCAGAAGCTGACGAGTCTCTGATCGACCCCAACATCCTGTCCCTGAACATCCTGTCCTCTGGCTACATCCACCCTTCCCAGGACGACCGGTGCGTGCCCCTGCTTCTCTTGCTCTTCCCCCGACTGCAGCACTGGGGGGAGATGTGGGGAACCCCTCTCCCTTGGGTGCTCTGAGCCCCTCTGCAGGGTCCTGCTGGCCCTTGCTGCTTTGGGGGAGGGGGGTGCTGCTTTTCTCGAGCTGCAGAGGGTCTCACAGAGCCCCCAAAGCCTGGGACACTCGCCCTGTTCCTCCTCCTCCTCCTCCCTGAGGCCCTTCCAGACCGGGGGTGGCCATGTGGGGTATTGGGGTCAGGGTCCTGTTCAGTGACAGTGACAGGAGGTTGTGCTGACCCTGCCACAGACTGTCCTGTGTCCTGGCCAAACGTCTGGAAATGCTGCTTTGTGCTCACAACATCTGGGGCCGTGGGGGAAAACCCCTCCTGCTTGCCCCGGCAGAGCCGTCCCCGCACCGAGGCTGTGGTGGGGCCACCCCACGTGGTCGGAGTGTGTGCACGTGGGGTGCTGTGACATCTGGGGACGATGTGGGGCTGGGTGTTGGTGGCTCGGGGAGCAGCGGGGGTCAGTCCTGAGCAGTGAGCAGGGCAGTTCCTGGCATAGGAGCATCCCGGATGGCAGCAAGACCATCTTGCCCCTCATTTTTGGGACTGCTGGGTCACTCCTCCCTGGGGAGGTTGGTGTCTCGGTGACAAAGCTGTGGCTGTGAGGCAGGGAGTGCCCAGGCACGGCGCCGGGACGCGCGTGTGAGCGTTGGGCATTGTCACACCCGCTGGGACAGCAAAGCGAGGCCAGGCAGGAGGCTGGTGGCCTGGGATGACGGGGTGAGGAGGATTCACACCGGCACAGCCGTGGTGGTTTTTGCCAGATGTGAAGGAGCCGGAGGGATGCGACACCCGGGCTCGTGGGGCAGCAGCCTCTGCTGCCTGGGACGCTGCCGGATCCGGTCTCCGGCATCCCCGGTGCAGCCGGGCAGAGGGAACGTGGCTCCTGCCTTCCCCCGCCTGCATGGTGGGAGGCTTCACGCATCTCCTGGGGTGCTCAGGGAGGGGAGTCGTGGGGCGTGCAGGAGCTGCTCTCGCCCCCGTGCTGGGGGGATTGCCTGGGAGTAAGCCCCGCAGCAGGGCCGCGGGGTACCCGCCGTCTCCCTGGGGAGCCCGGGCGCGGGGCCGGGGGGCAGCGGCGGGGGACGGAGGACGCTGGCTCCCAGCAAGATGCCGAGGGGGCCGCTGCAGCAACCCCGCGCTTCCATCCCGCCGCCGCCCTGCATGCTCCGACCCCAGACGCCTGCCGGGGACGCCAGGCCGAGGGCGGCAGCGGGCAGAGCGGCGCCCGCCTCGCCCTCCTCCCAGGCTGCTTCTGCTCCCCGCTTTGCTACCGGCCGCCACGCAGCCTCCATCGCCGACAGCAGGCCCTGCCTCTGCCCATCTCCCGCAGCCTCCCGGACCTTTTGGGGCAGCCTCCTGCCGGCGTTCGGCGCTCCCCGGGACCCCTCCTCCTGCCCGCCGCCCACCCGGGCAGCGCTGGGGTGCGGCGGGCGGCCCCGAGAGCCTCCCTTGCTTCTCTCCAACCCCGCTGCTGCCGCTGCCCATCCGAGCCCACACTAACCATGTGATTGTTTTGTGTTTTCGCAGGCAGTTTCTTGATTCGGATATGCCTAGGTATTATTTGTTTCCATTGGTTTTTTTTCCACCCCCTCTCTGCTCTTTCCCTCTCTCTCCCCCGCACCTCAGCACTCTCACTCCCGCCGGCGGCGGCACTTGGGTGTCCAGCCCCCCCCCTCCACGTCTTCCTCCTCTCACCACATCCCGGGCACCTCTCTCTCTCTCTCTCACGCCGCCCCTTCCCCGCGGGTTTTGCTGTTTGTTTGGATCGCGATCTCGCTCCTCCTCGCTCTCGCTCTCGCTGGCCTGTGCTCCCATCGCCTGGTTTTGGTTTTGTTCTCGCCTTTTCACTTCGCTGCTCTCCGGCATCCGGCCAGGGACCTGTGGCTCCGTCCCCCCCCTGCTCCTGCCCCGGCCCTGTGTGGGGAGGGTGCTGGGGACCCGTGCTGGGTGCTGGGCTGCGTGGGAGCACGTGCGTGTCGTACGCACACCCCGCAGCCACTGAGGTGGCCGCCAGCACCCGTGCAGCCCTCCTGTGTGCGTAGGTGCAGCGTACACACAGCGGGGTGGCTGCGTCGGGGAGACTGGGGCTGGGGTCTGCCAAGTGCCACCTGCACCATCCAGGGGCTGGTCCCGCTTGGGGATGCCAGGGGACATCTGTCTGTCTGTCTGTCTGTCCCTCCGGTGGCACCCTGTCCCAGCAGGGTGCTCGGGGACGGCACAGGTGGCTGTAGGAGCGCGTGGGCTTGCCCTGGCGCTGCCCGTGGGGCTGCTGCAGGGTGATGCTCACCTGGTGTGGCGGGGAAGGCTGAGGAAACCCCCTCCTGCCGCCTGGGCGGAGGCAGGCGAGCTGCTCTGCCCTGCCAGGCCTGAGCACGGACACCTTGCAGGCCCCAGGAGAGCAGAGAGGCTGCTCCGAGACCTGCCGCCTCCTCAGGGGTCCTGCACAGAGGGCAGAGTTCAGGGAGGAAGGTGTGGGGCTGCGGAGGGCTTTCTGCAACACCCCTAACGCGGGTAAACCTCGGGATTGCCCTGCTGAGCTCCTTCAGGCCCCTGATTTGGGGGCTGTGCCAGCAGGAGCCATCAGGGGAACGTGAGTGACGACGCAGAGCTTGGTGTCAAAGCCCCGCGTGGTGCGGGAGATGGCCACCGTGGCACGGGAAATGGCCACCGTGCCTGCTGGGGAATTCCCTACAGGAAATTTCTGTCCCACAGCACGGGCCTTGAGCTGAAGGCTGATGGTCACCGGGCTGTGCTGGGCTCCCCCCGTCCCCGAGCAGCCCTGGGGCAGAGCTGTTGTGCTGCTGCTGCTCCCTCCCTGCGCGCCCCGTCCCACGCAGCGGGTGCCGCAGGGCGCGTGTCGGCAGCGGCCTCGTACGGACGACGCTTTCTGACGTTTCGTTTCTCTGTGTGTGTACGTGTGTGTGTGTGTTTGTCCTGGGTTGCCTTCTACTTATAGCATTTCATTCGGAAATGACACTAGGTATTTCGCGCCTACTCGCTCGGTCTGGTCCCTCCCGCTTTTCTCTCTTTCTCCTTCGCCTCGTTCCTTTGCTTTTTGCTCTCTTCCCCCCTTGCCCTTACTCTCCTCTTCTCTGATATCCTCCTCCCTCGGGAGCTCTCTCTTCTCAAGTGGTCTGTGTCTGAAAAGCGATCCTTCGCCTCGACTGTCTCGTGTGGTTTCCACGTACGCGACGCCTTCCAGAGCGCGACTCGCTCTTGTGCAGCGTGGTGCCCCGAGCAGGGGCAGTGACAGCACGTCCCCGGGCGCAGCCAAAGCCCCACTCCCAGCCCCGGCACAGCCCTGGCTCTCTCCGCGTTGCTGCTTGCCCCCCTGGACATGGTTTTGCCGTGCCGCCGTTGTGCCACGGCCTCCTGAGGGGACTCACGCAGGAGCCGGGGCTGGGGCAGCCCCGGGCCCGTTGTGACCGCGGGTGGCCGGAGCTGAGGGGCTCCAGCGGCAGGGGGGTGACAACCCTGAGGCATCTCCTGCTTCCCCCTTTTCCTCCCACCCCAAAAGTGCAGCCGCTGCTCTGCACCGTCCTTTGTGGGGTCCCAGCAGTGCTCACCCCGCTGCCCAGCGCCCCCAGCGCAGAGGTGGGGAGGTGGAAAATGCAGCGAGGGTTTGGGGCGGCCAGCGGGGACGTTGTGGGCAGCAGCCAGGGCACAGCAAGAGCAGGGGAAGGCAGCCCCACGGGCACCCAGTGCTGGTCCCCGGGTCCCACAGGTTGGGGGGGGGCTGTCCCCACTGAGCTGCTCCCCGCTGTGCCGAGCATCTCCCCCCTCCCTGCTCCACCCGTCGTCACCCCAGCGGTGACAGCCGTTCCAGGATGGGTGGCAGGGCCCTGGCCTCGGTGTGCCGGGGGTGACAGCTCACCCCAAGCACTGGGGACACGTCCCCTCCTCTGTCCCTCCGTCCCCACCTCCCTGCCTTGCCCCGCACCCCAGCTGAGCCCCCCACGCCACCCCAAACCCCTGCGCCCGCTCCCGTTGCGAGGGCGCCGTGTCCCCGTCCCGCTGCACCCATCCCGCCTCGGCTTTGCCTTCAGCCCCTGCATCCCCCGGCGTGGCTGTCCCCAAACGCCCCGTGCATGCCCGCCTGTCCCCGCAGGCCTGCCGCAGCGCTGCCGGGGGGGGGTGGGTGCCGTCTCCTCGCTCGCTGGCCCGAGTTTGTGTTGTTTTTTTTTTTGGGGTGGGGTCGTTTCAGCGGCTCTGCTTTCTCTCGGCAGGACTTTCTACCAGTTTGAGACGGCGTGGGACAGCTCCATGCACAACTCCCTGCTGCTCAACCGCGTCACCCCGTACCGGGAGAAAATCTACATCACCCTTTCCGCGTACATCGAGGCAAGGATCCTTCTCCCCGCAGCTGGAGTGCAAACCAGGGCTGGTGTTTCGCCCACTGGGGTTTTCCCTGCCCCCCTTGACCGACACTGATGCCCCTCTGCTCTCCTCTCTCCCCACCCTGCTGCAGATGGAGAACTGCACCCAGCCCGCCGTCATCACCAAAGATTTCTGCATGGTTTTCTACTCCCGCGACGCCAAGCTCCCTGCCTCCCGCTCCATCCGCAACCTCTTCGGCAGCGGCAGCCTGCGGGCTTCCGAGAGGTACCCGCACCCTCCCGGGTGTTTGGGGGGAGGATTTTGGGGGAAACGATGCCGCCAGCACCCACGGGACGGGAGCTGCTCTGGAGCAGCGTGTGGGGAGCATCCTCGGGGTGTGGGGACAGCAGGCGGCCAGGGGACACCTCCCTTTTGCTTTCAGCAACCGCGTGACGGGCGTCTACGAGCTGAGCCTGTGCCGCGTGGCGGATGCCGGCAGCCCAGGTGGGTGCCCTGCTTCTGCCTTCAAACACTGCGGGGCCGTGATACGAGCTCCGTGTTCCCTCCCCCCATCCCCGTGTCTGTCCCCGAGCTGTGCGTCTGTCCCCGCAGGCATGCAGAGGCGTCGCCGGCGTGTGCTGGACACCTCCGTGGCCTACGTCAGGGGAGAGGAGAACCTGGCCGGCTGGCGGCCCCGCAGCGACAGCCTCATCCTCGACCATCAGTGGGAGCTGGAGAAGCTCAGCCTGCTGCAAGAAGTAAGGGCCGGGAAGGGCCGTGCCGGGCACTTCCCATGCAAGGGCACCCCGCTGTCCCAGCTGGGGGGCACGGGGCTGTGCTGGGCTCCGTCAGACCCCAATGTTAACGAGCAGCTGGGTTAACGAGGCGTGGGAAGCACCTTCTCCTGAAGGATGCCCCCGAGCCGGGTGTGGGGAGGCCCGGCACTGAGCGGGGCTGTCCTCGTCCAGGTGGAGAAGACCAGGCACTACCTGCTGCTGCGAGAGAAGCTGGAGACCACCCAGCGGCTGGGCCTGGAGAGCCTGTCCCCCTGCTCCAGCGAGGACTCCGAGTCTCGAAGCACCTCCTGCGTCTCCTCCCCGCTGTCCGCCGACGGGGCCCCGGAGGGACGGACCCCTCTGCCCGAGACCCCCAGCGAGAGGCAGAAGGAGCTGGCTGTGAAGGTAGCGCCCCACAGACGGGGAGGGGTCCCGGGGGGTGGTGGTAATGTGATGAGGAAGGTGGGGGGGTGGAGGAAGGTGCCTCCTGCCCCACCGCCCTCCCTGTCCGCCCGCAGTGCCTGCGCCTGCTGACGCACACCTTCAACCGCGAGTACAGCCACAGCCACGTCTGCATCAGCGCCAGCGAGAGCAAGGTACCGGGGCGGCGGGGGAAATTGTGGGGTCTGTGGGGCTGGCTAAGGGTGGGGAGGGATGCGTGGGGACTTGGGCTGGCAGGGCACGGGTGGGTGGCCCCGCTGCCACCCTCTGCTCGCCCGGATGCTCCCAGAGCACCGATATGCATGTTCCTCTCCCTGCCCCGGCCAGAGCTGTGCCCGGCTTCGGGCAGAGACTCCAGTCCACACCTCCGCTCCTCCACAGCTGTCCGAAATGTCTGTGACCCTGATGAGAGATCCCTCCATGTCAGCTCTCGGGGTCACCACCCTCACCCCCTCCTCAACCTGCCCATCGCTGGTGGAAGGACGCTACAACGCCGTGGAAGTCAGGTATGAGGCTGGGCAGGGGGTCAGGCTGTCTCCCCATCGCCCACCGAGCAGGGCGGCCAGACCCCTCAGATGTGCTCGTGGCTGCTGGGTGTCCTGCACTCCTCCAACCCCATTCTCTCCTTCCCACCCAGAGCCCTGCAGGTCTCCTCCAGGCTGGAGAGTCCCGACCTGGAGCCTGTGGTGGAAGGGGAGCAGAAGAAGTCCCCAGCCCGCCGGCCTGAGGAAGAGAAGGAGCCCCAGCGTCTGCTGGTGCCCGACATTCAGGAGATCCGGGTCAGGTAGGAGCCACCGGGGAGGCCAGGAGAGGACCCCTATAGGGGCAGGGGGAGCAGCTGCTGCTTTGGGGCAGGGCGGACGGCGCCCTAGCACAGCCACCTCCTCACTGTCCCCCCCTCTGCAGCCCCATCGTCTCCAAAAAGGGCTACCTGCACTTCCTGGAGCCCCACACCAACGGGTGGGTGAAGCGCTTCGTGGTGGTCAGGCGCCCCTACGTCTACATCTACAACTCGGACAAGGACTCGGTGGAGAGGGCCATCCTCAACCTCTCCAAGGCCCAGGTGGAGTACAGCGAGGACCAGCAGGCCATGCTGAAGGTGGGTGCAGCCCCTGCGGGGAGGGGGGAGCCTCCACGCCGTGGGGCGAGGGGCTGACCCCCGGCTCTCCCCCAGCAGACCCCCAACACCTTCGCGGTGTGCACGGAGCACCGGGGCATCCTGCTGCAGGCAAGCAGTGACAAGGACATGCACGACTGGCTCTACGCCTTCAACCCCCTCCTGGCTGGGTCCATAAGGTAAGAGGAAGCCCCCCGAGGGTCTGTGGTGCCAGGGGGGTTGGTAGTGGCTGTCCCCGTGTTGTCCTCAGGCTGGCGAGCTGCTGTCCTTCGTGGCCAAGCACAGGGAGCACCTCCTGAGCCCGGCTCTCAGCAGGCAGAGCTTGGATCGTGTTCATTTTGATTTCAGCTCTGCCCCCGGGCAGTTTCGAGGGGTCGTTCCTCCCCACTTAACTGAGAGCCAGATCCTGGCTGGCACAGAGACTGAGCTCAAAGCAATGCCCACACGCAGCACGCTGAGCCTTTGCTCTTCTTGAGATCATCTCAAGAACCTGTTGAGATCATCTCAAGTTGCAGGAGCAGGGGAAGAGGAATAAATGCACAGAAATTCACGAGCTCTGCCAAAAGAATGCTGCTGTTAACCCCCTGCCCTGCTGGCTCTGGCTGTATTCAAGCACCAGGCTGCACCCAGGGGACCCCAAATCTCCCTTTCCGCATCTCTGACTGCTTTTGTTTCTCGGTTTCCGAATCAGATCCAAGCTGTCCAGAAGGAGAACAGCCCAGATGAGAATCTAACCTGAAAAACACCCTCCACCTCATCCGTCTGCCAGCAGGATCAAGATAGCTGATTCTGCCTCAAGAGTCCCCATGTTAACGTCCGATCTCTCACACCATCTGCTGCCCCAGCTGCCTGCTCCATGGAAGGATCTGTCTCGATTTACACCTTCACGGGGGAAACTCATTTCTGTTCGTAGCTGCAAACGCCCGGCCCCGCCTGGGCAGGATTTCTCGTGTGCATGTGATCTTCTGCCCATCCCCTCGTGGGTGACCGTCATGTCACACAACCTGTAACACTCCAGAAAGGTTCCTTTCGGAGGGGAGGGAGCAAGGAGGGTAGATTGGGTTAAAAGCTGGTCTTTGATCTACAGAGGTAGGCGTCTTGTAAAGCTCAGAGGTGAGAAATCAGGAGGAATTGCTTCCACGTGAAGGGAAAGCAGTAGTTTAGGTATGGGGATTTCCTAATTTATTGTGTCGACAAAAGATGGCAGGGCAAAATCAGGTGTCAGTAGTTTAAGATTATATTTATAAAGTATTTATTTCTATTTACGTCAGAAAACCCCACACGCTGGGGCCCGGCCCCCGGACAACGCCTTCCCTGGGCCGGGGAGAGCCTTGGCGGCGGGCTGGTGCCAGGGCCACCGCGGCCCCTCTCCCGGGGACACCTCTCCCGGGAGAGGGGACCGAGCGCGGCGGGCCTGTCCCCTGCCCCCAGCAGTGCAGACGTGCCCGGTGACTGCAGTGCGCTCGCCCTCGCCCCCCATCCTTCCCCCGACCCTCTGCTTTGCCCCCCCCAGTGCTTAAACTACTTTTCCCAGGAGCGGTGACCGGCCAAGGCACCACGTCTTCCCAAGCGAGGCAATTCCTCCCTGCCCCATCTACCTCTGGAGGGGGACGCATGCCAGTTTCGGTGGCCAGGGCTCCCGCGTCCACAAGGACCAGCCAACCTCCCCCCCAGCAGCCCAGGGGGACGGTTGCGCGTCAGTGTGGGCGCGTGCTGAGGACAAGTTGTGTTTCAGCTCCTTTTTCTGCCCCGAGCCTGAAATTTGGCCCACGTTGGCCGGCCATGCTGCTGCCCCCTCCCTGGGGCCTCCTGCCAGGCAGCCGGGGAGCACGGCGGGTGGGCTGGCTGCTCTCAAAACCGGGCGAGAAAGACCCCTGGGAGCCAGGGTTGGGAGCAGCCAGCCCAGCCACGGGGCCCCTCGCTGCCCTCGCCCCCAAGGGCTCTGCTGTCCCCTCCGGCAGGGAGAGCGGGGCCGAGGCAGAGACCAGCGAGGGGCACTGGGCTGGGTTCGCTGGAGAGGAGAGGGGCCGGGGCTTCTCACTTTTGTAGCTGACGTTTTCGTAGCCCTCTTCCCCCCCCAGTTCCAGAAGTGCAATCTCACCTTCCTCCCCCCAGCCTCCGGCTGCAGCACAGGAGCCGTGCTGGCGGGGGGCTCCCCGAGGCCAAGGTGGCTCCGCCGCTTTGGCGGCCTCCTCCTCCCCAGCAGAGCACCCAGGCCCCCTGCTCCGCGTCCCTCCTGGCTCCGTCTCCCTTTGTTGGTCGTTTCACCGAGCGGGGGGGCTTCAGTTCAGGGCTTCCCGCGGGCAGCCCACGCAGCTCCGGGCAGGAAGGCAGGCGTCTTCCCCCGCACATCCCCGGGCCCCCGCCGGGCCCCGCTTCGCCGTCACGCATTCACAGCCGACCTTAATTTTGCACAGCACGGCCGAGCCTCGGCCCCACCGCGCCTCCCCACGCTGTCCCTTGTGTGTGTCGGGGCCGAGGCCGTCCCTCCATGCCGTTTGCTCCTTTGTAAGCTGGCGAGGACGCGGAGGACGGGGGCAGCTGGGGACGGGGACGGCCGTGCTTGGGGGGTGGCCGGTCCCTCGTGCCCTGGGGCAGAAGCTCCCCGTTTGACCGTTTTCCTCATCCTGGATTTTGGCAAAACTCCTTTCCAGGGGGCGAGGAGGAGGAGGAGGCTCCTCCGGGGTGAAGGCAGCTCCCGGCGGAGCCCTCCCCGCGGGGACGGGCCCGGTGTCTGCCAGTGACCAGACACAGGGCCGGGGGCCCTGTGGGGCCGCGGTCCCGGTCCCCCCGCGGCGTGCCTGAGGCCAGCCAACCTGCAGAGCACGCGGCGGGGCCCGGCGTGCCGCCCTCCTCCCGGCGAGGCCCGAGGTGTGAGGCGGCCTCCTCCCCGCAGCCCCAAGCCCCCCGTGGGACGGGAGCCATGTCCCGGCCCTGGCCCCCATCCTGCGCCCCCACCCCGTGCCCCCACACCCCCCGTGTTGGAGCTTCGGGTCCCGGCCACCCGTGTGCGCCAGGCTTGTTCGGTTCTGAAATAAATGTGGCATTGACGCAGCCGTCTGAGTGTCCTTCTGGGCGGCTGGGGAGGGATCTGGTATGGGGTCAGGGGGAGTGATCCCTTACTGTGGGGTTCGGGGAGGTATCCTTTATTGAGGGGTTGGGGAGAGCGATCCTTTATTGGGCTGGCAGGGAGTGATCCTTTACTGGGGGGAGTGATCTGTAATGGGGTCAGGAAGCGATCCTTTATTGGGGTGTCACAGGCAGTGAAGCTTTACTGGGGGGTCAGGAGGAGTGATCCTTTATTGAGGGGTTGAGGGGAGCAATCCTTTATTGTAGGGCCAGTCCTCTTCAATGTTTTTATAAACGATTTGGATGTAGGACTAGAAGGTATTTTGAGCAAATTTGCTGACGACACCAAACTTGGAGGAGTTGTGGACTCTGCTGAGAGTGGAAAGGCCTTGCAGAGAGACCTGGACAGGTTGGAGAGCTGGACGATCACCAGCTGCATGAGGTTTAACAAGAGCAAGTGCCGGGTCCTGCACCTGGGATGGGGCAACCCTGGCTTTATGTACAGACTGGGTGATGAGACGCTGGAGAGCAGCCCCACAGAGAGGGATCTGGGGCTGTGGCTGACAGCAAGCTGAGTATGAGCCAGCAGCGTGCCCTGGCAGCCAGGAGGGCCAACCATACCCTGGGGTGCATCAAGCCCAGCATCGCTAGTCAGTCGAGGGAGGTGATTTTCCTGCTCTGCTCTGCGCTGGTCTGGCCTCCCCTTGAGTATTGTGTGCAGTGCTGGGCACCACAGCACAAAAAGGATGTAAAATTGTTGGAGAGCGTCCAGAGGATGATGAAGATGGTGAAGGGCCTAAAGGGGAAGACGTATGGGGAGTGGCTGAGGGTACTGGGACTGTTCAGCCTGGAGAAGAGGAGGCTGAGGGGAGGCCTCATCATGGTCTACAGCTTCCTCATGAGGGGGAGCGGAGGAGAAGGCACTGATCTGTTCTCCTTGGTCACCAGTGATAGGACATGAGGGAATGGTGTCAGGCTGAGGCAGGGGAGGTTCAGGCTGGCCATCAGGAAGAGGCTCTTTACCAAGAGGGTGGTCATGGACTGGGACAGGCTCCCCAAGGAAGCAGTCACAGCACCGAGCCTGTTGGAATTTAAGAAGTGTTTGGACTGTGCGCTTAGTCACGTGGTCTAAAATTTTGGGTAGACCTGTGTGGAGCCAGGAGTTGGACTCAGTGAGCGGTATGGGTCCCTTCTAACTAGGGATATTCTATGGGGCTGTGACTCTGTGCCTGTGGGGTCGGGGGGAGTGATTCTTTACTGGGGGGTCACAGGGAGGGATCCTTTATTGTGGGGCCAGCAGGAGAGACCCCTTATTGTGGGGTCACAGGGAGGGACCCCTTGTTGTGGGGCTGAGGGGACGGCTCCGTCTCGGGGCCGCCCTTCTGGGGGGGACCCCGCGGGCCCTCAGCGGCCGCCGCCCCCTCAGGCCGCCGCCAGGGGGCGCTGCGCCCGCGCCCCCCACACCGCCCCCCCATTGGCCAGCGCCCGCCTGATGGGCAGCGCGTCCCGCCTTCCTATTGGCGCACAGCGCGCCGCGGCCCCGCCCCCTCGGCAGCGCGAGGGGAAGACTTCCTCTCCTCTCCCCGCCGCGCCGCGCGGGGGGGGCGGGCTTCCGGCCTCGGCGCCGCAGCCCATTGGGCGGCGGGCCGCGCTGGCCCCGCCCCTCGGGGGTGATTGGCAGGGGCGGGGGCGCGGCGGCGGCAGAGGCGGCGGCGGCGGCGGGGGATGGACCTGTTCGGGGACCTGCCCGAGCCCGGCGGGGCCGCGGGGGGTGAGGGGCGGGGGGGACACCGGGGAGGGACCGGGGGGTGAGGGGGGGACCGGGGGGACACCGGGGGGGGGCGCCGGGGCCCGGCTGAGGCCGCCCCGTGAGGCGGTGCCGAGCCCCGGCGGTGCCTTGCAGGGAAGGAGGCCCCGGGCGGGCCGCGGCTCTTCGACGACCTCCCGCCGGCCGGCAGCGCGGGGGCAGGTAGGGCCCTGCCGGGAGCACCCCCACCCCAAAATAGGCCCCGTGCCCCCCCCTCCCCGTGGGCTGAGCCCCGTCCCGTGTCGCCCCGCAGGCACCGGGGGCTCGCTGCTCTTCGACGACCTCCCGCCGGCCGGCAGCGGTGACCCAGGTAAGCGGCCCCGGCCTGCGGCTGGGATGCTCGGGGCCCAGCGTGTGATGCTGGCAGCGCTGGCTGCAGGCCCCTTTGTCGCTTTTCCTCCCCGAGCACAAAGTGCCGCCGCCTTCCTCCGTGAGCTCCTGCAGAGCCGGGCCTCGGGCAGGGGAGGCGTGCTGCTGGGAGGAGAGCAGATAAAGCAAGAGCCATATGGGAACGGGTCCCCAGAGGGAAAAGGGTTCTGGTGCCCTGGGAACCCTCTGACAGGTGGTAGCTTTGATTTGTAACCTGTCTCCTGAAAGCCCTAACAAGTACATCGCGCACCTTCAGAGTAACAAAACGTGCTCCCTTGCGTTGCTGTGGCTACGATTCATAGAAACGAACAGTAATAATTAAAAGCAAGCAACGCTCTGAGCTGGAACGCCGACTTCCTGAGCAATTAACTGCAGTAAAGGCTCGGTGGGGAGAACCAACAGCCCGCCAGCCAGACGGGGCTGTACCGTACCTGGGGGAGGGCAGCACGATGAGGAGAGCCCAGCTCAGTGTGTGCCAGGTTAGGTGCAGCCATGCAGCGCCTGGCATGTGCTCACCTCTATGGTCAGTTGGTCAAAACGGGTGTAACTGCAGACACCTAATGCTGTGTGAGAAGCGAGTCCGTGCTCCTGAGGGGAGTGCTGCAGTGCAGAAGGATGTGCTGAATCCGGGAGGTCTTCAGCTCCCTGTGCTTTTCTTCTCTTTCAGCCTCCAGCGCTGCCGAGCAGGTCTCAGCAGGGAGCCAGCTGAAAGGGGAGAAGAGGAAGGCCTCGGAGGAGGAAGAGAAGAATGGCAGGGAAGAACTTGTGGAAAAGAAAGTTTGTAAAGGTTTTCAGACAGTTTGAAAACAAATGTACTCGATTTGTACTTGTGTCGTTGGGCTGAGTAAGTCCAGACCGAAGTTGAGCTTTGGCTCTTCAGTCTGCTTGCGCTTGCAGCCTCTCGTGGCGGGGAGCAGGCTGCTGCCAGGGGAGCCCCTCAAGCTCCCTGGCACGCTGCCTCCCTCGCCTGGGCCTCCCCGACGGGGTGGCAGAAGATGGGCAGCCAGCGTGCCTCGGCATCCCCGGGAGAATGGCCTGTGCGGCCAGCAGGGGGACTGGGTACGAAGCCTCTGGAAGGCTGGAGCCACAGCAGCTGCTTTTCCCTGATCTCTCCCCTGAGTGGCTGCTAAGAGAGCCAGAGAGAGAGACTTGCCTTGGCATCTAATGCATTTGACCTCAGTGCAGGTGCCCACGTGTTCCGTTCAGCTTTGGGGAAAAAGGTGCGCTCAGTGAAAGGGAAATGACACATTTTGGAAACAGCAGACTTTGCGTTCCTTCCCTACCCCCCCTCTTTAAAGCTGTGCTTTGTTTCACCTGCGGTTTCAGTGCTGCCGCGTGCTCCCCTCTGCTATGAGCACCCTCTGATGCCCAGCAGTGCTTGGGTACAGCTGCCCCAAAAAACAGGGGCAAGCTGCTCAGCTTGGGAGCGCTTAAACTCCTGTTACAAAACCCACCCTGTTCAGCAGGAGGTGCCGGCTGAACTGCTGCAGGGCTCACGGCTCTGGGGATGTTTCTGAGAGCTGAAAAGCGATTGCTGGGCTGTTGGTTTGAGCCGAGGCGCTGAGGGAGTTTGATCTGTCTGTGTCTGCTTCATCCCTCTGCAGGCTCAGTGGGCATCCTCGGGCTGAAGGGTTACGTGGCGGAGAGGAAAGGTGAAAGGGAAGACATGCAGGACGCCCACGTCATCCTGAACGATATCACGGAGGAGTGTCAGCCGCTGCCCTCCCAGATGTAAGTGAGCCCTGCCTGCCAAGGCCAGGGGATGGAGCTGCAGGGGGTGAAGGAGCTGCAGCTCGCCTCTTTTGTGTGGAGCAGCTGGTGCTCTGGAGTGCAGCCTGCTCTGTGTGGTACCTCTTGGTTCTGTTACTGGGAGAGCGGGGTCAGATCGTTAGCTGTGTTCCTGGGGGAGTCGGGACTAGATGGTGTATAAATACCTCTGAGGGATGCTCAGGGAACGGTCACTGACTTTATAGGACCTCTGGATACCGAGCTTCTGTTACCCAAATGAGGTGTGGATGTTTCAGGGCCCTCAGTTTAATTGTAGGCACAGCAGTTGCTGCCTTGGGGGGTTTTACAGCGTGTAAAAACCCCAACTGTGGCAATGGAGAACGCTTGAAGAGGACGAAACAGATGTTCTCTCATCTGAGAAGTTAAAATCTCTTAGTGAATTAAATATCAGCATCAGTTCAGTCCCACCTTCTGGCTGAGAGCCCTTCTCAGCCCGTTTCTGCTGCCTCTTGCTCCCTCACAGCACACGCGTCTCGTACTTCGCTGTCTTTGATGGCCACGGGGGAGTCCGAGCCTCCAAATTTGCGGCACAGAACCTGCACCTCAACCTCATCAAGAAGTTCCCGAAAGGTGAGAGCGCTGGGACACGGGCTGGGGGACAACAGGCACCTTTTGTGCTGTGAAACCGCGGCTGCTGCTTAAGCTAATGGGTTCGTTGGGGTATAGCTCTGCAGTTTCCATTCCTCATTCCAAGCTGACTTGCGTGCACAGAGACCGGGCTGTCTCCTGGGGAGGAGGGCTGGAAGCCTTTTTGGCACGAGGGTGCGAGCAGCCGAAGTGAACCACTCTGCAAGCACAAGATGTGCAGTTGCCAGGCTTGGCAGAGCTGCTTTGTGAGAAAAGGAAGAGTAAAAATACCCGCCCGGGGGAGAGGGGCGCGCCATAAATTCTCCATACGTGTTCCCAGTCAGACTTCTTGTAGCGTGCCGTGTGCTCCAGCTGCTCTGCGCTCATCTGTGCGCTGCGTTGCCAAATTGCCTGCTGGGTGAGGGGAGAGGTGGGTCGGGTGTGTGTTAGCAGGGCTTCAGTTGCTGTTTTCCCTCTCTGGCAGGTGAGGTGGTCAGCGTGGAGAAGACGGTGAAGAGATGCCTTCTGGACACCTTCAAACATACAGACGAAGAGTTTCTCAAGCAGGCATCCAGCCAGTAAGTGCGAATGCTTCCTGTGCGTTTCTGTTCCTTAGCTTGTGGCTCACAGGCCACTGCTCTGAGCGGGTCAGAGGAAGCCTCGAGTCGTGGCTCTGCTTTGGGGAAGCTCCGTGAAGCTCTGAGCGCCTGCTTGAGCTACATCATGGCACACGCTGGGCTTCCCCTGCAGCAAGAGGTCCGTGGGACCCCTTAGGCTAAAATACACCTTAATGGCAAATGAACCAAACCGTGACCCAAGAGCCCACCTCTGTCCATACCAGAGCATCCTGTTTGCCTTCTTTTTAAAGACAGCATGTTGCTGAAGTGACGCGTCCTGTCCTGCATGAGCTGGGCTCTGTATTGACAGCATGAAAGGGGGTTTGTAGAGCAGAACGTTAAAGGAAGGCGCACACAGCAGCTTGCAGAGGCACTTTTCCTGTTAGTGTGTGCTCACCAGGCTGGAATCTGCTTGTTTTTAATGCCCTGTGTTGAAAGATTTATTTCTCTCAACTCAAGATTTTTTTTTTTTCCCCACCTCTTTTTGAGAACAGATGATGTGATAAGGAAACGTCCCTCACCTTAAACTTGTTTCTAACTATTTCTGAAACAAAGCTGAAAAGTGCAGGCTGGCATTTATCCCATAAAAAGTGTTTGCTATCTCCCAGCTGGGTTTTGAGTGTAACCCCCCTTTCCTTCTCTGTCTCTGCTGGACTGACACGTTAACCGTGGTTTATGACTAAGGAAGACACAGATTGTGCTTGAAATAAAATCACTTTGTCACCAGTCCTTCAAACTTTTCATTTGTTTCATACTGGCACCTCTAACGCATCTGGAAAGATTGTTGGTGCATCTCATTCTGATTCAATTTTCAATAAATTAGAAACGGGCTCTGTTTCTTAAGCCTAATTGGATTTTTTAAAAAGAAGTTTGGCCAGGCAGAAGGAAAAAGCTTCTTTGAGTCTGTTACAACGGGGTCACTTCCCAAAGCAGCCTGTTTGGTCAGGCACAGGACAAAGCTGCTGCAAAGGATTTCTGCGTGGCAACAGCTGTATTGCTGAGTTCATACAACTCCTGTCATCTGCACCTTCCACGTTAGGAGAAACTGGACAAAATATGTCTAGGAATCTCTCAGATTCTCAGAGCTAGTTGCAATACAGAACGGTGCCTTAGCTGGGTGTCATTACGGGAAGGACAGGTGTGGCAGCTGTAATCTAAGAAACACTTCTCAGCTTACCTGCAGCTCTAGAGACGTGAGCTTAACTACAGCAAACAGAACGTGGGGAGGGCAACAGTGACCGATGGCACCTCTGGGGAGAGGGATGGATTGAGCAGGGAGGGCGCTGTGTGAAAAGGGAGGGGAACAAAGGCAGAAAGGAAGGCAACTTGGCTTTTTGCTGCGAAGAAGGAGCTTTCTCAGGAGGCGATGGGGCTTCTCACCTGCTCACAGTGCTGCACCTTCTGGGCTCGTGTCGGTGCTGAGCCTGCTGCAGCCAAAGATGAGCTTTGCTGGCAGCTGAGCACGAGGAAGGTGTGGGGATGTGTTCAGAAGGTGGTGGTCTGCGTAGCTCCTCTGTCCCTAGCCAGCCTGCCCTTCACCACCCGTGGCTTCCCAAGCTGCTGCCTGCTGAGCGTCCCAGCACAGCACTTCTTCCTTCGGTCCCCAGGAGTATTTTGTCACCAAATTCTCAAAAGCTGTTTTCCCCCCTTAGTAATCTTGTTGCTCCCTTCAGGAAGCCGGCGTGGAAGGATGGCTCCACAGCGACCTGCGTCCTAGCTGTCGACAACATCCTCTACATCGCCAACCTGGGGGACAGCCGGGTAAGCGGAACGGAGAAGCCCAGTGCTGACATCTCAGGTCCTCTGCAAGCCTCGCTAGCTCTGCAGGGCGATGTCTGTTACCTTCCCTATTGTTGGCGGGCAGGTGATACAGGGGAAACGCTGCAATCCTAACACACTCCGTGCAGGAGAGATGACAGCTGCCTTTCAGTGTTAAAGCTGTCTTTCATTTTGGATGCACAGAGAGCCTGACCGTACAGCTCTCTGCCCAGAAGCTCTTCCTGCGGTTCTGTTGTTGTTTACTCACGTGGGTCTTCTGTCAGCACAGGCGATCCTGTGTCGGTACAATGAAGAGAGTCAGAAGCACACGGCCTTGAGCCTCAGCAAGGAGCACAACCCCACCCAGTACGAGGAGCGCATGCGGATACAGAAAGCTGGGGGAAACGTCAGGTGAGCGCCCAAAGGTGATGAGCGAGCAAATCCAAACCCTGGTCCAACTTCAGGCCTGAGAGCAGAGCTGCTGGGTCTCCGCAGGGCTGCCTGCTAGTGACAGCCCGGATGGGGCTAGCTGCCACGCTGAGGCTGTGCGGAGCAGAAGGGAAATCTTGGAGCTGTGATGGGATTGTCATAACGCAGCTGTGCACACAGGGGTGTGTGGCTGGTGCTAAGCACAGCAGCGGTGTTTGGCGTGCTGATGATGTTCTCTCCTTCTGGAGGCTGCGTCTTGATCTAATGACACCTGTGCCAGACTGGGTGCAGGTGAGGTGTCTCAGGGCCTGTTCAGCACCCGCAGAGGCAGGTGACCTCCGTCCTGTCTCACTGCAGCGTCTGGAGGGCCTCGTTCCTGTTGTCTCTGGAGAGCGCGTGCTGCTGCTCCTGCTTAGCACTGATCCATCCCTGCAGGCAGGCAGGAGCTGGGCCAGCCTGTTAGCTCTGCTCAGAACGGGAGGAACAGCTCCCCGGCTGCCTGGGAGTCTCTCCACTGGTAGATTTAAAATCTTTATAAAATCATTGTGGTGCAGTATTTTGGATGTAAGAGATCAGTAGCAAAGCATATGAGCATCGGATCTCTTCTGTGACTCTGGCTTTTATGCGGGGCAGGGCTGGCTGGACTACAGCCACGTCTTTTTAGAGTGCGCAGAAATAATCTTCCTGGGGGAGAAGGTGTTCAATCATCGGAAGGTGGAGTGTGGGAAGCTGCTTCTGTGGGGGCAGCACTCTGTTAACTGGAGAGGTTTAACACTCAAAGCTGCTTCCTGAGCTTTGTAATGTGAATTTCACAGGACTGGCTGCTGTGATGAGTTTTTTTTAATGAAGACCAAGGAGCAGCTGCTGTAGTTCTTGCTCCTTTGAAGTGCCAGCAGCTGAACCAGCCTACAGGGGCTGGGGTCCTGACAGGCAGAACACAGGGGCCCTGTCAGGCAGATGCCTATATTTGGGGGGCGAACTGATGTTCTCTTTCCTTGTGCAGGGATGGCAGAGTCCTGGGAGTGCTGGAGGTTTCCCGCTCCATCGGGGATGGCCAGTACAAGCGCTGCGGTGTTATCTCCGTGCCAGACATCAAACGCTGCCAGCTCATGCACAATGACAGGTAGGCCGTGCCCGCACGGGGGGGTTGCTGTGCCCTGGCTCTGCTCAGCAGAGACCCGAGCTGCATGCCCTGCGCTTGGCTGCCGGGGCTGAGGCACTCCAGGCTCAGAACCGGGGCTCACAGCGGTGCTAACACGCACAAGCCTCAGCCTGCCTCTGTGCCCTGAATAACCTCACAAACCGGTGTCCAGGCAGCTGCTTGAAGCTGGAATCCTTGGATCTCTGTGCTTGGATCCTGGATCCAACCCTTGGGTCTCGGATGTGTTTCTAGCAGCTGTGGTGCCCACACAAACCGTTATATTTAGCTCTGAGTTTTGAAGCTTTGAGATGCTTTTTCCAACAAACGGTTGGCGGTGATAAATCACATTTGGGTCTGTACAACCCTGAATGCTCTCAGGTGACCAGGTAACCCTGTGGGATCAGAGGTCTGTAGCAAGAGATCCACTGAAACATTTCTAAGGATATTTTGAACATCAGGCTCTGCAAATGCCTTCAGAGGCTTGTGCTGCTCTTGGGGGCTGGCTGTAGGTTTCTTCATCTGGTGGCTCCAGCTGGAGCTCCTGGTGAACGCAGATTCCTGTGCAGGCAGGGAGCGCACAGCAAAACGTTTCCCTCACCCTGCATGGGGGGCTCGGAGGCAGCTCTCCACCTCTGGGGCTTTGGCAGGACTTTGTTGTCACAGTTACACCTCTTCCCTGAACTAAGCTGCTCCTTTTTTTTTTTTTCTTTTTTTTTTTTTATTTTTTGTAGCCTTTCTAATTAAATTGTTGCTTGCCGCAGAAGCACATTTTTTTTTAAAGGGCCACACTTAGAGGAACACAGCCAGTTGAATATTTTATTTCCACGCACTAGCTACCTAGCAGGGAAAATCTGTGAATGAAAGGGACTCAGAGCTGTACCTAGAAAAGTGGTGGAGCTTTCCAGCAGGTCGCAGAGACACAGTATGTGGCCTTGCTGAACTGCGTGGTGTCCGTATGTCCTGCAGGGTGTGCTGATCTAGGTCTGACATGGCTTTTCTAAGTCGTTAGCATGTACTTTGAACTGCCTCAGCTCCGTGAATGGTAAGTGCCAGACCACCAGGGGACGCGTGGTGCCTCTGATGAGCTTTACGGCGTTGTCCCTTTGGACTGAAGCATGGCTGCTCATAAAATTGCATGGAGGGAGTTTGCTTTAGCTGGGGAGTCGAAGCTTCAGCCTCTAACCGGACTTTATTTGAAACCTGTCTTTATTTGATTTCCAGGTTCATCCTGATAGCATGTGATGGCCTCTTTAAAGTCTTTACGCCAGAAGAAGCTGTGAACTTCATCGTATCCTGCCTGGAGGTGAGGGGAAGGCAGCTGGGGGGCTGGGTTACTCACGCAATTGTTTGTCAGCGCAGGAGGCATGAAATAGTATGTGACTCGCTCCCTCCAGGCTAATGAGCTGAACAAAGAGCGAGCAGTGCAGAAATACGCTTCTGCCAGGGGCTGCTCCCTGTACCAGGGGTTGTCCTCTTTGTTTTGCCTTTCTGTGCTCAGAAATAACCACGTGCTGGGGCGAGGCACTCGCAGGGAGCAGGCGGCATTGTCTCTTCTTTGTCCCGACAGGATAAGAACATCCAGGCGAGAGAAGGGAAGCTGGAAGCAGACGCCAGATACGAGGCTGCCTGTAACAGACTGGCCAACAAGGCGGTGCAGCGGGGGTCGGCAGACAACGTTACGGTCATGGTGGTCCGGATAGAGCACTGAACGAGGAGGGGCAGCAGCAGGGCCCCAGCTTGTGGCAGATGTCAAGATGGGAGAAGCTGGCGCGGGTGCGTGCGTGGCTGGGGGAGGGAGGCTCCTGCTGGGTGCTCCTCGGTGTAAATAAAGTGTTTTGTTTTGTTTTTTTTCTATTAGTTTTAGTTCACTTGGCTAGCAGTGTTTTCTGAGTGGCTGCTGTAGTGGATCGAGCTGTGGGGGAATCTTGTGTCCTGTCACCCCTCTTCCCCCAGCTGTCCTGACAAACCAAATAAATCTGAGTGGCAGAGGTGCTGGCGGGAGGAGGCATCTTTGTGCACGGTCAGCCCCCTGTTCAAATGGAGCAGGTTTGTTGTTTCCTTGAGCTTCGTGTGAGGCCCAGGGAGAGTTCTGAGTGTTCAGGGCCTGGGGGGGGATCTGGTCAGATTTCCCAGCTGCCTGTTGGTGACCAGGTGGTGGCTGTGTTCCCTCACTGGCCTTGAGCACCTCTAGGGATGGGGCATCCGCATCTTTGCTGGGCAGCCTGTGCCAGGACCTCACCACCCTTTGAGTGAAGGCTTTCCTCATAATACCTAAGCGAAATCTACCTATTAGCTTAAACACTCCCCTCCCTGACACTGTTCCTCCCCAGTTTTCCTGCAGCCTCCTTTAGGCACAGGAAGGCCGCTATAAGGTCTCCCCGGGGCCTTCTCTGAGCAGAACAACCCCCCTTCCCTCAGCCTGTCCTCATGGCAGAGGTGCTCGAGCCCCTTGCTCACCCTCATGGCCCTGTTGTGGGCTCAGCAATGCTTCCACATCTTGTGCTGGAGCCCCAGCTCGCCTCTCCCAGCTTGTTCTGCTCCCAGCCCTGTTTGCCTGCTCCCACCTGAGGCTGCACTGCTGTGAGCACAGTGGGAGTTGCCCAGCTTAGCAGTATGCTGACGCTCCTGCAAGCTGAATTTGGAGAGAACATGTGGTTTTATTCAGCCCATGGCCAAAGAAAACCTGATAACAGGTCTTGGGAGGAGAACTTGCCCTCCTCTCCTGCCTTTTAGAGTGAGTGCCGACAGCACGCCTGCAGGGAGGCATGCAGCACTTGGCGACTTGACGTCATGGTACTGCCAGTAACTATTTCTGTGGAATGGATTGTAGCAGCTTCATCATGGCAGGGCTTGGGAGGACGCACTGGGGGGCAGGCAGCAGTTTGCCTGCAGTTCTTGGCAGGGTGGGGTCCGCAGGGGGCTTCCTGCGAATAACTCAGCCCTGCCACGGGGCTGGGCACCATCAAGGGGCTGGGGTGAGGGCTGGGACCACCCCGCTTTGTGGGCAGGGGGCCTGTGCAGAAGCCTTCTATGCTCTCCTTGGTGCTGAGCAAGCTTCCAGCCCTGCATTTAGCCCCCCCCAGTAGCTCCAGTTTCAGCAGCAGTTTTGTGCCACTGGGGAGGATGCTCGGGATGCCCCGAGCGAAGCAGGGGTCCCCAACCCCGACATGCAGAGCTCCTTGTACACGTTTAATGGGTCACAAAGCAACAACCACAACACGGAACGGCTTCATGGGCAAACAACCCTGGCAGCCCGGGAGCATGCTGCTGGCCTCCAGGGAGGTGCTGCTTCATGCTGGGAACAGGGCAACAAGCGCTGGAGCTGGGAAGGAGCTGCCAAAGTGCAGCTTCCACGGGTAGGCATTGGGACGGAAAGATGCGCCCCAATCTCCCCATTGTATTCTGGAAATCAAAGCCATGGGGAAAGGGGGAGCACCGGGAAGCAGTGGTGTGCTGGGAGAGCACATCTCCCTCCAAAGACCGCAAAAAGCGTGAGAGGCAGTCCTTAAAAAACAAACTAAAAAAAAAATCACCGGCTGAAGTGTGGTGGGAAGGAGAAGCCTTTTACCCTGTGGTGGCTGCGTGTTCCCACCTCCCCTCCCCAGGGAGGGCCAGGTCAGGAGCTGGTGCTGTCAGCTCTTGGGGTGACCGTGCTGCCGGGGCCACAAGCCTGAGTGGCTCCCTCTAGGCTGTGGCCGAGCTCGCAGGCACCGCTGCGGGTGCTCCTACCACCCATGGTCACCCTGGAAAGCCTCAGTCCACTTGGAGGTGTCCATGAAGATGGAGGAGGAGCTGTGGAAGAGCCAGAGGCAGGGCAGCGAGCCTTCCCGCGTCCAGCGGTCCTTGGCGCAGTCGTACACCTCCATCTCCACCCGGTAGTCCCCGTCCATGCCCTTCCAGTGGCCACCAGTAACGAAGAGCCGGTCGCCCAGCGGCACCATCCCGCCGTTCTCATGCAGCGTGTGCAGGAGCTGCACCTGCAACAGGAGCATGGGCAGGTTTGGGGTCGGTGAGCTTTGGGGTCCTGCCAGGCCCACAGCTCACTCGTGGCCCTGCCTAATTTTTGGCAGCGTCCCCACATTGCGCTCATGCAGAAGCAAGGGTTGGGATCCCATGGGATGGGAGATGTTGGGGTAGAGGCAGGATGGCTCTGGGCTGTGCATGCAGCAGCCCCACACACCCCATGGGAGGGTGGCACTGGAAAAATCAGCACGAACTGCCTAAAATCAGAACGCGGTGTGAAGGCCGTGCCCCTGGAGCACCCGGTCAGTACCTTCTGCCAGATGTTTGCCTCCGGGTCATAGACGTGGACCTTCTTGGTGTTGTCCCCGATGAGGTAGATGAGCCCATGCAGGGTGGCACAGCGCGGGGCCGAGAGGTACTTGGGGATGAAGGGGGACGTGATCACGCTCCACAGATCTGCAAGGAGCAGCCGGCAGCATGCTGGGCGAGCGCACCGCAGGCTGGGCTGCTGCTGTACCTCCACCCCCCCAAAAAAAAACACCCCCAGCCCCACGGCTCTTTACAAGGGAGTTGGAAAGGGCACGGAGCAGCCAGGCAGGCTGGCACCACATGCTCCCCATCTGATCCGAGGCTCCCGTGCCTTTGGGGCAGGCGCTCACCTCGCACGGGGTTGTAGCACTGCAGGGTGAGCGCGTTGTACTTGACGGCGCAGGAGCCCACGAGGTAGAGCTTGCCCAGGCAGCCGGTGGCGGCGAAGTTGCTGACGTACTTGAGGGCCGGGCTGATGGCACACCAGCTCTGGTTGTAGGGGTCGTAGCGCTCCACCTCCACCACCTCCACCGTGGTCCCTGTGGGGCGGTGGGACACTGCAGCCCCCCGGGGCCACGCCGTGCCACCCGCCCACCCCCCGGCAGCACCTTACCCCCGATGACGTAGATCTCGCCGTTGAGGACGGCACTGGTGTGGTTCGTCCGGGCTCGCAGCATGGAGGCGATGGGTGTCCAGGCTCCGTCCTTGGGGCAGAAGCGCCAGGCCTGGGTTGTCGACCACGTGTCATTCTGGGACCCCCGGGAGCCACCTGGAGCAGGGCAGGGACGCGGTTCAGGCTGGGCACCCGCCAAAAGCAGCCACCCCAGCACGTCCCTCGCCCAAAAGAGCGAGGAGAAGGCTTTGCTTGGTAGAAGGGGGTGGCCCAAGGCCCGTGCCTGCATCACAGCCCCATGGCTGGTCCCTGCAGAGATGCTGGACCCCCCCCACCTCACCTACCTGTGACATAGACGTCATTGTTCAGCGCCACCATGGAGAAGCCCCACTTGTTGTAGTCAGGGAAGTCGGGCAGAGCGATCCATTGCCCTGAAACCCAGCAGAGCCCCGCTGTGAGCCCTGCTCACAGGCTGGGGACATCCCCCCCAGTCCCTCAGGGATGGGGGCAGCATCTCAGGGGTCACACCTTTCAACTCGCTCTATTTCATGCTTTCTCCCCCTAATCTCCCCGTGTTGATGGATGGTTTGGGAGTAGGGATTCCCCCCCCCCTTGTTTCTCTCCATCTCAGCCCAGTAGGAAGGAGCCAAACCCTCCACCCCAGTCTGTCCCACAACAGGGCCGGGGGGCAGCTTTGGGACACAATGGGGGCAACGAACACGCCAGGGATGTGCATTCACCCCGTGCATTCCTGCCACAGGCACTTACGGCTTTTAGGGTTGTAGAAGGCAAAGTTCCTGGGGGCAGCCGGCATTTCCAGCCCCCCTTCCTCATCCTCGCTCTCCTCCAGCACCCGGCCGCCCACCACCACCAGCACCTCCTCCAGCTTCTGCGGTGGGCTCAGCTTCTGTGGGGCGGTGGAGACCTCGCCACTGCTGACCATGGCGCGGGACCGGGCCACGAGGGCCTTGCTGGCGGCTGAATCACGGACGAGGGGCTCGGCAGCGAGCAGGTTCTGGAGGTACTGGTCCGGCAGCGAGACCAGGTGGGCCAGCTCCAGCAGCTCGGGCAGGAACTGGGCTCGGGGCCCTGGGTCATGGCGCACCCAGCGCAGCACGGCCTCGGCCACGCTCTGCTCCTCCTGCACCTGCAGCTGCTCGTTGGAGAGGTAGACGGCCAGCCTCTCCTTGGAGAGCTGGAGGAACTCCTCCTGCTGAGACACGGCCTCAAAGTTCTCCTGCAAGAAAGACCAGGCCTTGGAGGACACCTCGGGGCAGCCGTGGCTCTCTCCGAACTCGCAGATACCTAGGCAGTTCGTGGCGTCCATCTGCTGCCGCAGGTAGCGGCTGCAGGCCTTCTGGATGGCGGGGAAGTGCAGCTGGCTGGACGTCCTCATCAGCCCCTCCACGTTGCCCTGGTTGATGGTGACCTTCCCCGTGTAGGCGAAGTCCAGCAGCGTCTCCAGGGCAGCCGGGTCCACCTCCTTCAGCTCCACGCGGGCCGCGATGCTCTCGGCGAAGTCCCCGGAGAACATGGCGTGGAAGTAGTGGCTGCAGAGGGCCAGGACGCCGCGGTGGCAGGGGAACTCCCTCCCCCCGGCCAGCAGCAGCACATCCGACAGCTTGGGGTGGGTGCGCAGCCGCTGCAGCCCCTCCAGCACGCCCTGGGCATGTGATGGCAGGCAGAAGTCGAAGTCATCCACGTTCCTCACCATGGTGCTGGGCTCGGCCGCCGGGGCAGCCGCGGGTCCCAGCTGGAGGAAGGAGCCCGGGCTGAGCGTGGCGAGGGCGTTCCTGCCAGGAGAAGGCAATGACTGGTGCCTCCTTCCTGGCACAACCGCGCCTTCTTCGCGGCGCCCGTGTGATTTACAGGCGTCAGCTGGGGCAGGAGAAGGGATTTCAGGAGCCCTGTGCTCCCCCCTCCGCTCGCAGCTCCCTGGCGGCTGCGTTCTCCCCACCCCGTGTCAGTGTCATGGGGCTGAGCTGCCCGGCTGGGGCTGCCACTATTTTTCAGGGAGGGGAAGGAGAGCTGGGGGGCGGTGGTTTGGGGGCTGGGGTCACCTTGCTTCAGCTCAGAGTGTGGGGCATTCCCCTCAGGACCCTCTGCGATGCACCCTACAGTGCCTGAGGGGCACATGGAGACAAAACCCCCTTCCCAGTGCGGCTCAGCCCAAGCATCCAGCCCAGCCAGCAAGGCTTCGGTGCCCCTGGGCTTGGCCCCCTCCCCACCCACAGCCCCTCACCCCCCCCCCCGGGTGGCGTTCAGCCTCTATCGGGGCTCAGCCCCGCAGCTGCCCTGCTCCTACCTGGGTTTGCCCCGCTGGGAGCGCGCGGTGTCCCATCCAGCTGCCCTCGCGGGGAGGGAAGTGGCCGGGTTTTGGGAGGGACACCCGGGGTGGTGGCGGGGGCTGAGCTGGGGGGGGTATTTTTAGCTGGCGTGGGGACATTGCTCTTCCCCAGCCAGCTGCTCTTAAAGGCACCGTCAGGGCAGAGCCGCCCAGCCTGCTCGCCCCACAGCCTTGCGGCAGCACCCGGGGGTACGTGCGGGGAACACGTCCCTCCCCGGGTGAGCAGGACCACTGCGTGTGTGTAACGAGGGACAGGACACCCCCCAAACCCATTAGTCATCCCAACCTGCTGCCTTTCTCCCTCCCGGCTGGGGCTGGCTGTTAAATATAGGCTGTTATCTCACCCCGGAGGGCCGCACGCGCCCTGTCCCGTCCCCCCGCGGGCGGCAGCTGATAAATCCCAGTGGCCGCCTGCCTGGCACCGAGGCCGCGGGGTGCCCCACGGGGTCTTGCCAGCACTGGAGCACTCAGGCTGGGGACAAAGGGGACTTCATCACCCCAAAACTTCTCGAGCTCCTTGGGAAAGCCCTCACGTCCACAGCACTTGTCTCAAGACAAAACTGAACTGCTTTTATTTAAGCCCCAACGGGACAAAAGCCCTTCACAAAGCGGGGAGGGCAGACGGGCATTGCTGGGGGGCACAGGGAGGTGGGAGGTGTCACTCCTCAAAGCTGAAGATCTCGGCCTCCTTCTCCTTCCAGAAGGCGAAGCTGCGGTCGATGCACCTGCAGATCTCCTCGCTGGTGTGGCCCATGGCTGGCCTGCGGGCGCCGGGCTGCGGGGGGCTCCCCCTGGCCATCCCCGGCAGCCAGGCTGAGCCCTTGGTGGTGCCGAAATACCTCGCCTTGATGTCCTCAAAGCTGTCCTTCCAGCTGCGCCGGCCAGCAGCGATTTCATCGGTGACAGCGCGGTGGAAGGCGCGCGCGGCCTCCCAGCCGTGCCGGCCCAGGTGGTCAAACACCTCGAAGCAGAGCAGGTGCCGGCCCCGGCGCTCCTCGGGGGCCAGGTCCTGCTCCAAGATGCGGAAGTAGCCCAGCATGAAGAGCTCGAGGGTGAGGCTGTCGTAGTCGGCCGGTGTCCCGTCAGCCCGCCGCACGAACTGCTCGGGGGACAGGGGGGCGCGGGGGCCGCCGGCGGGAGGCGGCGGTGGCGGCGGGTGGGCGGCCGCGTCCCTCCAGCTGCCCAGGAGCTGCTGGATCGCGCTCCTCTGCCGCGACAGGCGGCCCACCCTGCTCAGCCCCTCCTCGGCCCCGGGAGCACCCGCCGCGTCCCGCTGGGCCTGCAGCGCCCGGCAGGCTGTGGCCCAGGGGTTGGGGCCGCCGGCCGAGCGCTTCCAGTGGCTCAGGAAGAGCAGCACGATGCGCTCCTTGCGCAGGCCGGATGACTCTGGCACCGGCGACCCGCTGCCATCTGACAGCGCTTCCTCGCAGCTGATCCCCGAGTCGCTGGCGGCCTCCACCGCCCCGGGCTCGCTCTCCCCACCGCTGCCACCACCGGAGCGCTCGAAGGCGCCACGCAGGCTGCGGACGCTCACCCCGCACTGCCGGATCTCCCGCTGCGCCAGGCTGCCCGCCGGTGTCCGGGAGGCTGCGGGCAGCGGGGCGGGCAGCGGGGTGGGCACTGGGGTGCTGCGGGCCCCCTCGGCGTTGGCCAGCAGCGTAGCCAGGCTGCCCACCACGCCAGCCAGGCGGCCGCACCAGAGGGGCAGGGGCTGCCCCGGGGCAGGCGGAGGGCTGTGGACGGTGATGCTGAGCAGCGGGGAGGGCAGGAGGGCGCGCAGCTCCTGTGCCAGGCGCTGCAGCTCGCCTTGGTAGGCCTCGCCGCGCCGCCGCAGCCGCAGGCTCTCCACCGCCCACTCCAGCTGCTGCAGGTCCCCCTCCGTCAGCAGCTCCCCGAAGGGGCCCAGCACCGCCTCGTGGGATGGCGAGAAGCGCCAGGCACCCGGCTCCTGTGGCAGGAGGCCCGTCAGATGGTGGTGTTGGCAGGGCCCCGCCGCGTCCCACCCCCAGCCCGGCGGTACCTGCTCGCACACCTCCACCTCGTCGGCCAGCCGGGCGCGCAGCCGGCGCACCATCACCTGCCGCTTCCACTCGGGGATGGGGCGGCCCCGCTCGTCGTGCGTGGGCACCAGGGTGTCCACATCCACGGGGTCTGGCACGGCAGCGCTGGGGGGGTCCTGCCAGGGCACAGGGTGGTCCCTGCAGGCTCTGAGCCGAGGGAAAGGGCAGAAATGCCAGCAGCGGGCGGTGGATGGAGCTGGCGACGTACCGGATTGATGAAGGGCGCCGGGATCCTGGCCCGCTGCATGGGTTTGCGGAGCTTCAGCTCCGGCAGTGGTGACCTGCTGGGCTGCATCCCCCTCGGGGCCGGGTCACTGCTGGGAAGGGAGGCACGGGGCCGCGCTGGGGGAGCGGGAGCAGGGCAGGGTGGGCTTCACATCCCTGCTCTGCTGGGGAGGCACGGGGAGGGGCAGGAGAAGCCATCCCCTGCCTGGCAGGGTGCAGGTAGGGAAGCATTTACAGACATTTCTGCTTTCTAGGGAAAAATGCTGGCGGGTAGATGAGGAGAACTGGGAAAAGCTGTGAAAACATCTGGCGGCGCAGCTCCTGGCAGCGTGGGGGACCAGCAGCTCCCTCAGCTGCTGCTGCGGCACTGCCCCAGCCTGGGGACCCTGGCTCTGACCCCAGGCCACAGGGCAAAGCCAGGATGTGCTGGTGCAGGGTGGTGCTGTGGGGAGAGCCCCTTGTCCTGGAGAGGGCAACCAGCAGGAGGATTCATTCGCTGGTGAACCTGGAGGGGTGCAGAGAAGGGGAGATTTTCCCGGGGGAGTCGCAGTGCCTCTATGTGTCCCTCACCACCACCGGGTGATCGCTGGATAGCGGTCCCAGCAGTGATGCCCTGCACATCACCCCTGGCAGGGCAGGCTCGCGAGGGCTCTTCCTAGACAAACACAGCTTTTCCCCACGGGCAGACCTGCATTTTCGCACGTCCAGGGCACGGTTTGCAACCCAGCCTGACCCCTGGGCACAGCCAAGGCATGTGGGGGGTGAGGCCAACCCACCACACTCGGCAGGCACCCTGCCTCCAGTCGGGGCAGGGGAGGCTTCTCCTGGCTGCGTTCCCACCCCGCCGAGCCAGCACGGCCCCAGCCACTGCAGACACTTTCCTGACCTGCTTGGGTGGGTGCCAGCAGGCGGCATTGCTCTGCTTGCCAAGCTGAGTCGAAACGCAGGGGAAGCAGCTGCCCCGGGGTGTGAAGGCTCTGGGTGGGGTGGAAATGAAGCATTATGTGTGAATTTGGAGGGGCTTAAACCACTCACTCAACATAAGGACCAAAGCAAACTATTCTGACTTTTTCATGTTCCCCTTTTACTCTTTTTTTTTTTTTTTTTTTTTTTCCCCACAGATAAAATGCTACCTGTAGCTCCAGCTGCAAAACCAGGTCATTCCAAATCAAAGTCATGCACCAAAGTCATGTCATCCAAAACCATGACAAACCTGACATTTTTTTTTCCTTTTAATGAAGAGTAAGGAGCTGCAGAGACTCAGGTCCCCCCCTTTTTCCTGGGGGACACAGGCATTTCCCATGTCGCAGGGGACCCCTGCGTCTACAGCCCCTTGGGGCCACCTCTGCCACTGCTGGCCCTTCCCCTGGCCCCCCTGCCCGTCTGTCCCTTCTCCCAGGGGAGGAACGCTCTGCTGGACCGATCCAGCACCTCCAAAAGGGACCGGAGAGCCCACCACACGTGGACTCACGCAGCTCGCCGGCTGCCCGCTTACCTTGGGGCTCGCTGCTGCAGGGTGCCGCCGTGGGTGCTGCTCACAGGGCTGCACACAGAAGATGGGGCTCAGCCGGGGGGGTTTGTCCCGGGGTGAAGGGGGCACCCCCAGGCAGAGCGGGGTGTTCCTCACCTGCTGCTGGCCGTTGCGGGGTGGCAGTGGGGAGCTGGCAGCGGTGGGCCCCAGGAGGCATGGAGCTGGGCACTCGGTGCTGCCCGCACCTTGCGCCAGGCAAAAACCGAGCAACCGGATCCCGCTGCTGCCTGCTCGCAGCCCCCCGGTGTTATCTAAAAGCCCTTGAAAGGAAGGAGCCTCATTAGTGAAGCAAATGTGTCGGCCGGCATCAGCTGCCGACCCGCCTCCCCTGCTGCGGCTGCGAGAGCCAAAGATGCGGCTGATACGGCGGCCTCGCTCGCTTCAGTAACGGGCTTCGGGGGGAACGGGACGCCGTGGAGAAGGAAGAAATGCAGAACCTGGCAGTTACCGTCCTGCTGTAAGCCACCGCACTGCTCGGTGGAGCTCGGGGTCAAGCAGGGATGATCCAGCCCCAGATAACGCCCAGCTGTGGCTGTGGGAGCCCCCCAAGCCCCGTGGCAGGAGGAGAGGCAGCGGGGCCCTGCTCTGCTGTGTCTGCCGTGTGCTCTGCCGTGCAGAGCACAGCCCACGGCGCGTTAATATTTGATAGGGGCATCGGGTGGCAGCGCCAGGCCTGGTCCTGCCACATCCCTGGGGCGTCTCTGCACCAGCGAGGGGCTGTACGGGCTCCTGTCAGCGCACAGCTACACCCATGGCTGCGGGCACGGCCCCATCGCCCTGCTGGTGGTGGGCTGGGTGCTCTGCTCCATTCCTGCCACTGGAAAGGGACATTTTGGGGATTGGGGGAGTATTTAGTAGCAGTAAACAAAGCCTGTGCTAATAAAGCCCATACCGAAGGTTGGCACCAGCAGGGAGGAGGCCTGGGCAGCAGGGCCCGCGGTGCCGCCCGCACGCCTGTTACTGATATTCAGCAGTGTTTGCGTTTCCTCACTCAACCTCCATCCATTATATATGGGCAGAGTGTATCAGCGGAGCTCAGTTACACGAGGGAAATTCAATCGAGGGGTTGGAATAAAATCAAGAAGCAGGAGATCAAAGCCTTCAAACGGTAACTGCCCAGTGAGGATCCATTACAGGGCCCACCTCCTGCCCCCCTGGGGCCGGCCGATGCCCTGGGGACCGCGGCTCTGAGGGGACCACTGCCGCCGGCCCACCTTGATGGCCACCTAGACACATACAAACACGCACCCTTTGGCCAAATCTTTGACCCTGGATGGTTCACGAAGTGATGTCTGAACACACAAAACTCCCCCACCACATTTTTTCTGTAACCTTATGAAAGCAGCATTATTGTTCTAAATCACGGATTTTTCTGTTTATATAATTCAAACACACTGTAAGGAAAAGTTTGATCGTGACATCTCAAGCTCCCTTCAACACCTGAAGGCAACCCCCCCCAAGCCCAGCCTCCTGCAGCTGCTGGCACCGAGTCCCTTGGGACCCCCTGACTCCCAGCCCGACCTTCCCAGTGGCACCCAGACCTCTGACAGCTCAACACCCACCCCATCCTTCCCCGTCCCTGAGGATACCTCTCACACTGTGAGTATCTCTACCTCTTGTCTCATCTCTGCTGGAGACCAGAAGCAGCTCGAGATCTGTCGCCCTCACTGCTGAGGGACCCGATAACATTTTATGGTGGTCAAATGCTGAATCATGAATACCAAGCTCAAAAAAAGAATGGCTGAGATCAGTCCCCACTACTTAAAGCTTCTCTTGCTGCTCATTGACTCATGGTCTTAAGCCATACTCTTGTGATACTCTGCACTGAAGCCAGAGAAGGCCTGGTCCTTGCCTCCAGGACTGCCCCATCCCATGCAAGCACAGCATAGCCCAACATCTTTTCAAGTCACCTCAGCAGGACCATCAGGAGCAGGTCCTGCAGCAGCTCCATCCCACCACAAGAGGTGCTCCCTCGCTGAATTTCATCGGGCAGGAGCTGGAGTTCTCACAGCCAGCCCCCGTGATGCAAACCCATGACCCTGCCACGTCTGCGTCACCATTCAGATGACAGCTGAAGGACCAGAAGGCTGAATCAGCAACCCCTTCAACCCCACAGCACACTAACACGCGTTAAAAAAGCCCTCTGTAGCCACTGCCAGAGCAGAGGGATGCACGGATCACTCAGCAATCACACCCAAAGACACAGCCATAAAAATAAAAGCTTTTTATTATTATTATTTTTTTTTATATACCATTACAGGAACATCCGAGGAACATTCTCAACAGCACGGGCAGCTCCGCAGCGCCCGGGGGTGAGCGCAGGCGCCCAGCTCCGGGCTCTGCTGTCCTGCGTTCCTGAGCTGCCGCTGCTCTCGGGGCACGAGGTCCAGCTCCTCGCCCTCGGCACGGAGACCCCTGGCCCTCTGGGTATCACGGCGTCACCTTTTTGTAGGTGATGTGAAGGTGTTGGGTCATGGGCTGCGTAGTGGTTGCCATGGAGACGGTTTGCTCTAGCTTCCCATCAGAATTGAGCCTGAATTTTCTGGTAATCTGAAAAGGAGATAAGGAAAAACAGTAATAAAATCAAGCAAACAGCATCTAAGGTAAAAATCCTTAACTGTGCTTTCTGCCTTTCCTTTGCTACACTTGTGTTTTGCTGTCAACGTACCGTGGAAAGGCTACACTCACTGCAACCATATAAGAAAACGATGAGTAGCTTTTTCCCCTAGAGGGGGCAGCCCTTTCCAAAATACCAGGTCTAACCCCAAGAACATCATCCCCAGTTGACCTGTTGTCTTTGCTTAAATTTAAGCGTTTTTAATTGAGAAAAGAAATCATTCAAACAGCAGGTTTGTGTGTGGCTTTGACGTTATATTCCCCACTTCAGGTTTTCTATTTGATTGACAATGGGTTTCAGTGAGGAGGTTTTGTGGGGTCAACAAACAGGAAGACTCTGCATTAAACAGATTAACTTCTGCTAAAATTAGCTGCTGTGGCTGTAAATTAATGAGCAAAGTGGTGCCATGCCTGGTGCCACTGTGCTGGGAGAGGAAAGGTCTTGGCACTACTGCTGCCATCCCCTTGGTATGGACAGGCCAACACCTGGCTGTCAGGAGATGGGCACCGGGCTGGAGGCTCAGGGAGATGCCCTGTCCTGGCTGACATTTTCAAGGCAGCCTCCAAAAACCATACAGACTCTCTGCAAGGCATTTAACTGCAACAGAAAACGGCTTTGTTCATGCTGTCTGGTGAGGCTGGATTGGAGCCTTCTGACCTCGGGTCAGCCCAGGAAGCACTGCTGGCCATCTCAGAGGAATTGGCTGGCAACATCTTCCTCATCCTTCCACCTGACAGGCTGTGAGTCTGCTTGTACTGCACTAAACCTCCAGAGGGACAACCTGCGGTTGCTCTGTGGAGCTAGAAAACTTAGGACCTGTGCAAATAGAACCCAGCTTTCAGCAGCTTCCTAACAATTCAGGCCTGGGAATAGCACATGTTGTAAGCCTGCTCTTAGGTGTCTACAGAATGCAGGAGAAAAGTGGAACCATTATATTTAAACCTCAGCTCTTGCTTCAAAATAACACTCCAGTGTGTTGCTCCAGCTGCCCGACACTGCAGAAGGACAATACAACAATGCAGATGATTTAAAGGACACAGCAGCTCCCCGAGTGACAGCTGCTCTAAGAAGGCAGCCCGGCACGGCCCCCATACACACAGTGCTTTGGCCCTTCAAGTGATTTTGGCGCAGATTTGCTGCACATCATCCAAAAGAACAGTTTAGAGTGCCTAGTTCCACTTGCTGCTTCCCACGCTGAACACAGTCCCGGGGATGAACAGAAACAAAGTCTTGGGGACAGCAGGATAACCTGCATGCATGATTAACTGGCAGTTACTTAAATCAGCCCAACTTAGAAATTTCTAAAATGCAGTGTGTTACAAGCAAGAAGAAAGCAAAGACTGTTAGGAGTGCAGTATAGTCAAAAAGAATCCCACGGATTCACGAAGCACTTTCAAAACAATAGCTCCCATAAGGCTTTTGCCAAGTGGATATGCTTAAGTGTACACACATCAGTATTCCTACCAGTTCCCTTTCACCTTAAACAAAAGCTAAAAAAGCAATTGCCTTTTTCAAAGAGCCGCGTTCACATTAACATTGAGTGGTTCATCCATCAGTGCTGAAAGAGGACTCTGCGCTTCTCTTTAAGATTGTTCTGAAAGTTGAATCAAAAGTGGAATTCATTCCTGCTGTTTTTCACAAAATGCCTCCATTTTACTGCAGTAACGTGCCAAGGACAATGGAATCGTCCCATTTCTTTCAGAAATAAAATTGAGTTGATTTTCCAGAAGAAATGTTTTTTTTTTGTTTGTTTGTTTTAAAGATAGCTTTGGCTGATTTAGTATTTGACTTGGAAAAATAGAGAGCATCCCTTTTTCTAGATCTTCCTCAAACTGCTCTCTCACACATCTCCAGAGACCCAGAGCTTGCTGCAAAGTGACCTCAGCATATCACTGCACCCCAGGAAGATTTGGTTTGAGGAAGTTTACCAAACTGGGTACGAGTGCTGGAAGCAGCAAGATAAACTTGTGTCAGAGCATGGGGATAACAAGCAATGAGGGCGTGCTAACCCAGGCTAGCAGGAAGACACCAGATTTCCTGCTGCTCTAGACTTTCAGCTTGTCTTGAAGACATGGAAAAAAAAGAAGAGTTTTTTGCAAATGTGTTCATTTCCAGTGCAGGTCACTCCAGGGCACTTCCAGAAGCTGTTGCCAGTCTGCATGCTCCAAGACAGCATCCAACCCCGTTAATACATCTGTTCCTACACATGCAGCACGCGCCTAATGCCAGTATCTAACACATCCCTTCCGTTTCAGCAGCCAGTGCCTGACAAGCACACAACTGGCGCTCCTGCTCACTTCAGAACACCTCGTCCTCATCAACACATCCTCAGCTAATGCTGGATGCAGCCACAGCTCAGCCTGCGTGCTGCACCAGGGCTGCTTCCTGAAGCAGGAAAAGACAAATAAAAGAATACAAGATGTACTCATCTTTAACAAGAATTTATTTCACCATGTGTGACCTTAGCTGAGGGTTTCTGAAGGGCCCGTATTGACCCATTACCAGCAGCAGATGGTTCTGATCTCCTGAACGAAAACCAAATAGCAAAGGAAGAAATCTCTGATGACTAATGGAATAGCCAGAATGGTCTGTCTCACAGGTGTGGAAGGCAGACCTGGAGAAGACCAGTGACTGAAGGATCCGGCAGCAGGGCTGGGATCTATACCTGCAGAGTGGGCCCTTCCAGTGGGCTCGGTGCTACTATTTAGACAAGACTTTCCTATTCTCTTCCCTAAGGACCTGCCACTGCCCTTGCTGGAGACAGCATTCTGGGTTGGCTGGTCTGACTCAGCATGGCAGCTCTGATCTGAATGATTCCTTCTTGTCTTGTAATCTGTGAAGCAGCTTCTGAAAACTGTTACACAGAAAATAAGCAAGGATGCTGTGCAGTATTTCCAAGACCTGAGGGTAATCTGTAATTAAAGCATTAATCGGCCTGTTCTCTTGACTAGACACCCTCCGGGGCTAGCAATATTATTTGAATTGCTAACCAAGTGTGAACTCACCTGCTCTACATGGGGCTTCTTGGCAAAGGAGATCCTGGCTATGGAGTGAGAAGCTATAGACAGCTCTTGTCCATTCACCTCCCCTTCTTCCACCTCCACAAGACCTGATAAGAAGCAAGGTCATAAATGCCAGGCTACAAAGGTTAATTAACAACGTCACAATTACTAGGCTATATAACAGATGAAGAAGATTTTTATTTGACCTAGCACATATCAACAACTGTAAATCCATGCAACCTCAGAAACATAATGCTGGAAGATCCAGCCAGACTTACTCACACTGTGCGATAGGTATTGCATTGCTACTGGCAATTTTCCCTTCAGCACACGCTCTCTAGTTTTAGATCCTTATTTAACCAGGTTTTAAAGTTCTTTCGTTTTGTAATGTAACACAGATGCAGTTCTCTCTCTCATTCAGTCCCTGCCAGGTGCACAATGAGTACCAAGGCAGTAATTCCAGACAGCGGGAGATTCTCCTAGTTTAGGAACTAAGAGGACCACACTGAGATTACTCTTGGACATGGCAAAGGGAACAGGAGAGAAGCTACCTGTCACAGTGCTGCAGCCAGGCAGGGTTTGTAATAGGAAACTTGTGGTATGAATCACACCAAGCACTCTGGGAAGGAGAGGTCGCACGGGAGGTTTACCACCACCACAGCCTCACCTTGCCAGGGCCACAAGCTCTGCTCTGCACCACAGAATCAAACACGGTGAGTGGTAACATCAGCAACAACGATCTAAGTGGGACATTGAACCTGACTGTGCTCAGAAAGAGCAGCTGGCCAACTGCTATGCTAGCAATAGGGTCTCCAGACAGACAAGCTCATGACCTGAGGCATACACCCTCTGTTTCTACCACAGGGTCTGCTGTGGCCAACTCACAGGAACAGTGGGAATGGCGCATCTTATCTGTACAAGTTCTCCCTTCCTCCCTGCAAAACCACGCTTGGATACCATGAAGGCAACAAGAATGGCAGTGGCCACTTATCACCTGCCATGATTAAGGGCCAGGCTGCAACTCTTGTCATGAATTGAGGGGTTCTTTTGTTTCAAAAAGCTTTAAAAAGTATAAATACCAACATACCATTCTAGGAAAGGATATCCCTCAAGTCTCCTTCATGAGTGATATTTTGATTTGCAGTCCTCTCCTGTCTGAGAAAGCTAGAAAGCCTTGCTGCCTGGGCAAAGCCATGTAGCCAGTCCTAGAAACATGCTGCTTTTGACTCAAGCTCATTAGCAGCAGGATGGGGAGATGCTGCTCTTTGGTGCTGAGCCCACAGTGAAAATAAACACAATGGAACTGTTAAAGAGGTCCAGTAATTTTCTAGAAGAGTGATGAATGGCACCGCAGGACAAGGACCTCTTCTCTTCCCCAGAGAGGCAGTACCTGTGTTCTGGGCGCTGATGAAGGCCACCTTATTAGTGTCAGGTTTGAGGCGGATGAACCCACATTCTCGGTGCATTGGTTTCCTGGTGTCTGGATGGAAGGCGTTGAACCTGAGGGGAAATCAGAATACAAACATTGCTGAGTTGTTGCGCTGAAAACACAGGGTTTGGCCTAGTTTCATCTCAGGGAAAACTGTATTTTATTTAACCATGTGACTGCCTGTATTTGAAGAATAAGAGACTGACAATACTTCACGGTTGGAAGATATAAGTGTGTAAAAAGACAGTTCCTTTATGTGCACAGCCAGACCTCAGAGCTGGAAGTCATTATTTAAGTTCAGGCTTCCGATTTTCCACAGCTCCTGGGTCTCTCTAACTACTAGCTTAGAAACTCCCTTGGGTTACAGTAAGACATGTCGCTGATGCTGAAGCCATACTCTCACTAATTTCCTTCTCTCAAACAAGTAGCTGGCTTTACAATATCATCTTTATTAAATTTTTTAAGACCTGTCAGCTTTTTCCTTTGTACCTTACATGCTGCAGGCAATAACACTGCAGACTTATTTCTTCCCATCTTGAAAAGAAAAAAAATCAGCTTGGATGCTTGTTTACTCCTCAGAATGCCTTACAGCTGTACATTTGGTCAGCCATATCACGGGCAATACCTACGTATTATTACACACGATCGTATATTGCGTTAGTGCTACAGCACTCCTGAGCCTACACAGGTAACTGAATGAAACCACACAGTGAGCTGAAGCAGTTATTTAGTGAGGAAACACCGAGAGCCAAAAAGCCAAAGAAAGGGCTTTCTACGTGAAGTAAGAGCTCAAAGTTGCCATCTCCCAAAAGGAAACACAAAAGGAAACTGGAAGCAAGGAAGGAGGAGCACAGCACAGGCACTCTGTTACAGAATTTGGGGGCTTACAACTGCTTCTGGCTCCCTGGCATCCTCTGGGCACAAAATTACTCCTCCTGCTTGGCTGTGTCTCTATATGTAGGATGTCTCCTCCCAACCACACGGTGACAAGGACCAGGAGTGCCCGGTACCAGCAGTGCAGGACCGTGGCTATGCTAAGGACTGCCCTAGCATCCCAGCCTGTGTGCTCTGCACTTAGCGCACCCTGGGGAGACGTGCATCATGCTGAGACTGTCCAGAATCAAAGGGGGAATTAACTTCAGGCTGCTGTCAGTGCCTGGAGTGTCTGAGACACGTGTGGCTTGTCTTGTAACAGTCTGGGGCGCTGGTTGAGGAGCCAGGTCCCTCACCTCCAAGCCTGCCCACTTCCCCAAAGCCTCCCAGAGTTTAGCAGTTGTGAGCTGAATTTCCTCAGCAAAAGAATACCACTCAGACCAGCGAGTGACCAAAAGCTGGAGTCGGGACATGCTGGGTGTAGAGCACGACCGTCAGAGCCCTGTTTCTTTTGGAAACTGAACTAAAAATATCAGGCCTTGAACAGCTCTGCTGCAACAGCGGCGCACACCAGGAACGCAGGTACCATTCACACAACGTCAGCATCTTGTAATTACTCCTTTCTCTGGTTCTCAAAGCAACAGCCTTTCCATCTCAACCCTCCCAGCCAAAGGATCAGCGCTGAACCGTTAGCTAACATGGCACTTCTCCTCTTCCAGATTTTGTATTTCTCTTTGAACAATTACTTGCAAACAAAGCAGTTAAGCTGGCTGCCTGATATCCAATACAGCTTGCTGAACACTTAATTTTTCTCAAATTTTTCACATTGGTGAAGACTGAGGACCACAGTTTAAAATGGACAAACCCGTTGGCTGTGTCACTGTGCCTTCATTTATATCCGTTAAGTGTCAGCCTGACAAAGCAGAGTGGTGGTGGTTGTAGGGTAAACTAGTACTTGAGGATTCATTTCTAATTAAACAGCCACCACCAGCAACAGGAATGGTGTCTTATCTGGCCATAAGGACAACATTTTTTGGCTAACACATACGCACAGCATGTTAAAGTGGAAGGATCACTGACCTTTCAAAGCCAGGCACTGAATTTGCCCAAACTATAGGGATGTTCGTGTTCAGGATGGGGCCAATCTCGTTGCTGATCCCAGCACCTTCCGTTGCTTCTCACTGTGTAACCCTGAAGAGTGGCAGGCCACAAGAATTGGATGTTGTGCCACGGTCACAGTCCTGACCCTCTACACAAACGCCTCAACGCCAGAGGTGTGAACTCACTTCTGAAAAGCTCTGTGGAGTCGCACGGTTCGTTTAGGTACAGGCTAGTGAACGGCCACTGATTGCAGGTGTGCAGCACAACACGACAGCTCACCAATTTATCAGCAGTTTTAAAGGAAAACAACCCCCCCAAAAAAAAGCAGACCACTCAGCTACATGCTGCTACATCGTCTCATTTGGTAGATGAAAACTGGTTTATTTTGGAACTGGAAAAGAAATGCAACCACCAAATCTCACTGCAGCCACACCTGCTCCGATCCAAAAGCTGCCGCCAGCACTGACAAACCTCAGGACTTACGAGAAGTTGAGCATGGGCTGCCCCACGTGAGAGATGTGCACTTCTTCCAGGTACTGGAACGGCTTCATCGTGGGGAAGGTGCCGTCCCCCGGGGGGTCTGAGAGCCAGGTGCCCAGCATCCAGGAGAGGGGCTCCATCACGGGGTTCAGCTGGGGAGTCTCTGCGGAGGAAGAGGAAAGAATGAAGACATTTTGTGGGCCTGCCCTACAGCTTGCTGTTAGCAGCTGGGTGGAGGAAGAACATGAAACACCTCAGAAATGGTCCAGTGCATCAGGAACGCTTTGCTCCAGAGCAAAATCAGCTCCACGGTGCAAGGAGAGTAACTCTGTTTTCAGACCTGCTCGTGGCCTCCCCTAGGGCACTACTCCCGGCAGTGCCTTTCTGCCCCCTCTCTAGCACCCACTCAAAGGGAAAGTCCCCTCCCTTTGACACCCAGGAAAGGAGAAGTCTGAAATCTCAGGGTAAAGAATGAAGCATGATAAACGATATCAGTGACAGATCCCCAGTGCCCTGGCCCCGATTTTTCTCAAGCACTAAGGACGGGCTGCTCCTGTTTGTTTTGGAGCCCAAGGAAATTAGTTCTCACTTCAGAGGAAAGTCAGGCAGCATCCATACTCAAAAATCAAAGTTAACCTGTAATTTTTTTTTTTTTTTTTTAGAGATTAACAATGAGCTGTACTTTTGTAAAAAGAGGTAGAGATAGTTCAGAAATTGCTCTGCTTGGGTGCTGGACTAAGGCTCACTGAAAGGTATTAAAGACAGTTGTGCACATAAATTAAAGCAAAAAACAGAAGAGAAAGGTACTCCCATTCATCACTGCATTTATTAAGAAGCAACTGAGGTCTGCTTCACAAAGCCAAAAGGCTCCTTCTTTAGTGAATCATTTCAGAAGAGCTTTGATAAGCAACAGTTTTGCATTTTGCTATGATTTCACAGGGTGTGAGCTGGAAAAAAAAATGGGGAGAGAAATTGAGACAGACGCTTTAAAGTCATGTGAACCACAAAGCAGATCCTTTCCTACGATGTAAACAGGGAAAGTGATACAGCACCCACATGATCCTAGGAAAGACCTCCACAAATAGAGATGAGGGGGCCCACTGCAAAATCCAGGCTGGCTCCATTATGCAGCTGAATAAGTCGGCTTAAAGCACGCCCTCCTCCCACTCGTGTGCTAAACGACAGGCAGTGGCAGGCCAGGGGCTAACCGGGTGTTTTCCACACCTAGTGATATCATCTAGTGCAGGAATAAGCTACCTGTCTGGCTGGTCTAGAAGGCACGGACTCAGCTGCAAGGAGAAATGGTGCCCTAAACAAAAAATGGTCCGAGTTTCACTGTGCTCAAACCCAGCCAGCAAAAAAGACCAAGCAAGGAAGACTGGAGAGGTCACACTAGGATGCCAAAGTAGAGGAACAGAATTTTCACCAGTAAAAGCCAGCCACTTTTATTCTTTATTCTCTCACAGCAAGTGTAAAGACAGAACGACGACTAGCAAGTCTTCGAGACGCTGCTAGCTCCTTTACCCTCATGTACTCTGCAGGTGAAGCAACCTGAGAAAACACGAGCTTGAGCACGCTATTTTCTGGTGCAGTGAATACAGCGACTTTAATACAGTGATTACCAGCAACTGAAGTCCAAAATTATTCCTCTGAGAAACTAAATACCTCCAGACTGCTTCCTAGCACTTTTCCTTCCCACCTGCAGTCTCAGAGCAGGCTGTGTGAGCACAGACAGCACCACCACCTTGTCCACCTGGTATCTGTCTTCACCTTGCAGCCCGCACACGTTGCTTTTCCTTCCCAGCTTTCTGCAGGCCCTGAAGCCCCCCCACGGAAGGGAAGAGCAAAGCTTTGGAAGGGTCAGCAGAGACGGCAGCCTGAGCTGCTGCTGCCCTCTTCTGGGCCAGGAGATGGCAACAAAGCCTAGGACCAGCACAGCTTCCATCCTCTGTGACAGAGCACTTCATTTTCTCCTGCTTACCAACTGCGCTGTGGGAATAAGGACTGGAGAGAGACCCAGTGATGCACAGGGGAACGAGCACCTCCTGATCGCTTCCTGCACGCTGCTGCTTCTTACCTTTGGCATCGGACTTCGGACTAAGTTCTGTTATCACCTCCGGCAGCCTGCTGTGCCAGAGAGCTGGACTGAAAGGGCAGAAGAGCAATAGCAGGGAGGCTGATGGCAGAAAGGCTGATTGAGGGCATCAGAAAAGAAAGGTGATTAAAAAAAAATAAAAAAATTGCTTCTTATGTCACGGTTAAGTAAATGGAAGACTATTGTAGCAATAAATAATTTTACAGAGGAAAGTGGAAAACATCTGTCTACTGAGCTGCTCTGTTTGTAACACAGACTCGGGGATGCGGTCTCTGTCAAGAGGAATTTCATTGAAGGAGGCGCATGCAAATTCTTCTTTAACAATCTGCATTCATGGTTCACTTCTACAAACATGTTTTAAGCCACAGCAGTAGGCAAGCGCCTGAGAATAACAAGAAATACAAACCGCCTCTGGGAGCTTGCACTGCAAGACACGCTGTCCTCCCTTCTGCACGTTTAAAGCCTCAGACAGCGTCTTTGCAAGACTGATGAAGCAAATCTTGGTCCTTGTGTGTCCACGTGCACAGTTTCTTTTCTGTGTAAAAGTAAGCTCACACTACAGACTCTTCCTTAATAAGGACCTTCACGGTGTCACTCTCCCCTCCCAAATTATACATTCTTTTCTTGAAGCTCTTCCCAGCACCTCAAGGCCTCTGCTCCTCTACAAAACCCAAACGAAGTCAACCACCACATCTAAAAGTCGTGGTAACAGCTGGGGAGACAAAAACCACAGCAACGTGACCAGCAACATGATCACCTAGATCTCGTTTCTTCAGGAAGTCGTTCAGGCCACGCTTTCCCCCCCGAGACCGCTGTGCCCAGGTCCTGGGGACACAAGTCAGCTCTGCTTCACCTTCTGACCTCGCTGCATCCCTCCGGGCTTGCGGAGGGGTTGTTTCCACTTCCTTCCCATCCACAGGGGTTTAGAAGTCAAATCCCTCCCCGCACGGTAGTGAAGTCTGGCTGTACCTGGCTGCCCACGCTGTGCAGCGAGGGACGATGCTGTCTCCCTGCCAAAGCGGCCGAGCGATGCCCCAGGCCATGTCTGCGCAGGCCTCAGCCAGCGTGGCTCTGCAGTGTGATCCCTGGCACACAGAGCTACGCTGGCATGAATCCCTGCATGGTTTTTATCAGCAAAACTGCAGAGCGAGCAGCCAGTTGGCTGCTAACGAGACAGCTAACCTGTTTCTCCTAAGCCGGGGAACACTCGCTGCATGAAACTTAAGTGAAAAGAAAATCTCACAGGGCATCTTCCATCTTCAAGGTGTGGTGACTACAGCCAGCAGCTGGGCAGCTTCCTGCAGTCCTTTCTTCATCCAAGACACTCACTAGACTTAAGCCATCATCAGCAACATTCCAGTAATTAAGGAGCAGCCTTGTTCTGGGCACTTTTTGCCCGATTAGGTACAGAAGGTGGCTTCATTCCCTGCTGCCCCCCTCCAGCGTTGTACCCCTTACACTTGCTGCTGCTCCCTCCCAGCAAGCCAGTGAAGCACTCCTAGAGCTGACATGCTCCAACTCCATCCCTGTTCTGAGGGGGGAAATGTGATTACATTCACAAATTCGCATCTTATGCCCTCTATTAGTAATTAATTTCATAACCAAGCACCAATCTGTTACTGCCTCTGTGGTAAAACGTCCCAGTGTCTGCAGTCACTACCAGACTTCTTCAGTACAAAACACAGGGAAAACAGATTCGTAAAATTACCCACTGTTATGGGAAACCCAAACATCCTAAAGAAAGCTTACCTCAATGTATGTTTTACTTTCTTTCAAGTTTTCCTTAGTTAGCATTTTCATTGCTTCCTAGTCACCAGCTATTGTATTTGTGTGTGAGTCATTGCCCACTGACTTCAGAAATTAATGCTTAATCCACAAGCTGAACAGGCCATTAGGGGAAAAGAAAAAACACAACAGAAAAGAAAACAGACCACAGAAAAAAGATGCAGAAAACAGGGAAGCAACAGGTCTTGCTTTCCCCCTTCCAACCTCCTTTCTCTCCGTGGGGACAGTGGAAGGGCCATCTCCTGATGAACCCGGTCCTGAAGCTGGAATTCCTACAGGAAATTTCTACCCTGAATCCATCTGACAGTCACAGTCTTGCAGTCACTATTCCTGAAGCATGCTCCTGTGAAAGAATGAACCTAAAAACCTAGACAGCCTAAGAGATAATATCGTTTAGGGTTAGCTAATCAGCATTTGAAAAGATAACGCAGCTGATAATCTCACAGATCACAGACCTTGAGACACACACACACACAGAAGTGCAATCGCTTGTCCCCACTCACTCAGCTTGACAGGGCAGGAGAGGAGGGGAGCTCGCTGCGTGTCCAGCTGCTCCAGTGATGCTCGAGGCAGCTCACCTCTGGCACGGAATCACAGAATATCCAAAGTTGCAAGGGACCCACCAGGACCACCGAGTCCAACTCCTGGCTCCATACAGGACCACCCAAAAATCAAACCCTATGTCCAAGAGCATTGTACAAATGCTTCTTGAACTCTGGCAGGCTTGATGCCGTGACCACTGCCCTGGGCAGCCTGTCCAGTGCCCGACCACCTCTGGGTACAGAACCTTTCCTTAACACCAGCCTGACCCTCCCCTGTCCCAGCTCTATGCTGTTCCCTCGGGTCCTGTCGCTGTCCCCAGAGAGCAGAGCTCAGCGCCTGCCCCTCCGCTCCCCTCCTGAGGGAGCTGCAGGCCGCCATGAGGCCTCCCCTCGGCCTGCTCTGCTCGGGGCTGAACAACCCAGGGCCCTCAGCTGCTCCTCGTACATCTTCTCCTCCGAACCCTTCACCATCCCTGTAGCCCTCCTCTGGAGTCTCTCTAACAGCTCTGTCTCCTTATGTTGTGGCACCCCAAACAGCTCACGGCACTTGAGGTGAGGCAGCGTCAGGCAGCGCAGAGTGGGATGCTCCCTGCTGATCCCTTCCCTCTGCCTGCCAGCCGGCCCTTTTGGCTGCCAGGGCTCATTTTCACCTTGCTGTTGACCACAACCCCCAGATCTCTTTCTGCAGGGCCGCCCTCCAGCCTCTCGTCCCCCAGCCTGTAGGTACAGCCAGTGTTGCCCCTTCCCAGGTGCAGAATCCAGCACTCGCTCCCTTCATATTGTTGGTAATTGCTCAGCCCTCACATTTGTCCACGTCTCTGCAAGGCCTCTCCATCCTCAGAGTCAACCAGTTCTCACAACTTAATGTTGTCTGCACACAAAGTATACCTTCAAGTCCTGCACCCAGGTCCATTTATGATGACATGAAAGAGAACTGGCCCTATATCAGAGCCACGCAGAACCCCACTGGTGACTGGAGCCCGTCAGCCCCAGGGCAGCACATGCACGGGCTGCAGGTGCTGGAAATCCTCACCCAGCCTCTCTCCTGACGCCTTGTCACAGATTTGGCCCCACTCTTAACCTCTGTGCACATATTCCTGCTCCTTATCTCACTCCTTGCTTACTTTATCCTTCAATCTTTATAGCACTTTATTGACCAACCCTCCATCCCAGCCATTCCCATCCATTTCTCCAGGTAGATAAGGCAGAAGAGCTGTGATCAGCACCTGCCATTCCAGCATAAATGTATTTTTCTTTCTCGCACCCCCTCACATCTCTTCCCACTGACACCGAGGAACACAGCTTTACAACTTCTTTCTGCAAAACAAGTCAAAGTCTCTCGGCACCTTGGTGGAAAACGCTTCCGCTGAAAGAGGCAGCGGGTCTCCAGTTCCGCACAAAACCATGTTTAATGTTCAGGTCTGTCTCCTGCCTGTGTTCCCAAAGCTCACCTATTATCCTTCATCTGCACGTAGAAAGCATTATAAACAACTGCACTTCTATGAGGTTTTGTACAAATACTAAGAAACAAATCTAAACTGGAAAGAAACATTTCCAGTGGATACTTAGCAAAATTCTGATTGTTTGCCACGTGGACCCAATTCGCGAATCTCCTGCCTTTAACATGACCTTCATGAAAGCAGACATGGAGTTTGGAACGGGCTCCACGTAAGCTCTGCATGCTGAATTTGAACTCTACCTCTCTGAGAAACGCATATACTTTAAGCGCATTGAATCCTACCTGCGTTTGCTCCGCTGCTGGCCATAGCGTGCAGAGTTATTTTCCTATCGCTTGGTCTAGCTCTCTAACCACCTTTGCTCACCAGAAAGTGCTCTGCACTTGCTTGATAAGATGGCTATAAGGGAAGTGATCTCACGATGAGGTAAGAAAGTTAACCTAGAGCCTGCTGGGAGATGTAGTTTTACAGAAGGATCGAACAGCAGGGCGTGAAGGCAACGTGACCTCGTGAAAGCAGCATCTTCGTTTTGGCTTCAGGAACATGATGCAACCAGCAGAGCTGAGAAGGCTTCCAGCAGAACTAGCTGGTTAGATGCTGTGTGTGCTGAACAGGAGCATGCTGAATTGCCTCCCCTTCCTTTGCAGTCCATGTTCCTCCCAGCTCACCTTCCCCAGGACACTGAGGCCGTGTTTCTTTGCTCACTCTCTCCCTAATTTCTCCCAGTGCATCCTCTTGTTCTGTGGAAGATGTGTCTAATCTTGCTCTGCCTGGTGCACCATGTCCAGCCATGCCCTGTCAAAACCACTTCTCAGCCACTGGCCTGCAGACACCAGAGGTGGCCCACGAAACAGAAGGAATCGTGTTCCTACCAAACAAGCAAGCAAATTCCAAGTCCAGCACAGAAAGCGTCGCTGCAGCAGCCGTGCAGAAAACCCAGGGGGTTTCCTGAAACAAGTTAGTTGATCTCCCTGCCCTGCAAGGCTGGGAAAGGCCACGTTTGTGCACTGTGACAGCCTGAGCGTGCTGTGAGGCGAACTCACCCGGACTGAGTCACCCTGCGCGGCTGGCAGGGACCGCGTGTGCAGCAGTCTGCAGGAATCTGCTCCTTCCCAACGGCTGTCACTTGGGTGCAGCCAGCAGGAACCTCCTCATGCAGCTGGAGGAGCATTTCAGCCGAGAACGGTGGGCAGGAGGAGCTGCCCGACCGGTGAGGTGCCAGGTGAGATACACGCGGCAGGAATCACAGGGCCTCATAGCAGACAGCAGCATCGCCGTGGGGTAACACTTCGGGCATCGCTGCTCTGCACTTGGGCATCCCATTCTCTGCTTTTCCAGACAAAAAACGTGGCTGTCCGGCCTGATACGCTCACAGCTTGAGGCTGTAAGCCATCCAAACATGCAGGGGACCATCAGAAAACCTTAAAAACATAACACTTGCTGACCAGATCCACGGCACAGATCACACGGACTGCCCGGTGAGCCCAGCACGCAGCCCATCCAAGAGCAGCACCCGGCGCTTTTAAGAGGCCTTCGTACTGAGACCAGGCAGCGCAGGAGGGCCAAAAACACATCCCTCTGCTCCGAATTTCGTGCACGCAGCCGGACATCGGGCGGCAGCGGGGAGGACAGCCGGCAGCACGCTGGAGTCAGGAGGTAAACAGGCAGCAACCTGCCAAGTCAGCCCAGCCGCGTACCTTCCTCACGCTCCCCATCCCCAAGGCACCAGCTTTAGAAAAAAAAAAAAAAAAAAAAAAAAAAAAAAAAAAAAGAAATTGCAGGCTCAGGTTTATAGCTATTAACATCACCTCATCCACGCACCGTATGATTTAGGACAACTGAAATGTAGCTACTAATAAAGACCATAATTATTATTAACCTAATACCTGTTACCTCCGCTTTTATGAATACCAAAAAGCCCTCTTCAATTCAGTTTTGCATCAGAGTGCAATTTAGTGTCTGCGCCTAAAACAGGCTCTGCCCAGCAGCAGTCAGCTGCGCTTAATCAGGTATTTTGACTGCCATAAACTATTACGGAGAGCAGAAGAAAAAAATAATGCAAAGCAGAAGAGCACCAGGACGAAATTAAAAAGCTGGCCAGCCCCTAACAAAGCCCTAGAAAAGTCACCAGCAGAATGGTTCCCTAAGAACTTCTCATCGCCTAGAGCTACAATCACCAAAATGATTTGATTTTCTCACGTTGGTCTCTAGTGTTGTTGATAAGAGATAGTAGAATGGGTAACAAGTCGATCACTTCATTTAAAAAAAAAAAAAAAAAAAAAAGACATTTCACCTTATAAAACTGAAGATGCAATTCTTATGTTCTTACAAAATTCTTACTGAGCCATTCTCCTGTTCTCATTCATGTACATATTAGAACATCTGCCTCAAGAAAGAAAACAAAATCGTAGTACTTCCTAGAAAAAAAAGGACACCAACATTCAGGACACCCTCCTTGCAACCAGCATCTCACTGCACACATTTCAACACTGCCAGACAAATTCTTTCTCTCTTTATAGGTATACTTATGAATGTTAATTACGGAACCCTAATTTTGTATTTAGTCATTTCCTTTAGTCTGACACCAAAGCAGCATAGAACTGCAGACAGGAAGGCACAAATAAGACCACGCTGATTTCCTACTGCAGCAAAAAAATCTTTTCCCCCTCTACCCAAATCAAAGCACGAGCTTTCCACTGGAAAATTACAAACATGTGGAGAAAGTAGCGCTGGGTCAGCCTGGGAGAACTTTGCTGGGATTTATTCTCCTGCACTCGAGTGAGGAAACAGGCCATGCTGTAAGAGTCTGGAGAGCGCATCTGCCTGCTCCAGGACCATGTTCCCAACCATGCCTACTACCACGCAGCTTCAGAAAACAAGGAGGAACCTCCCAACGGATGCAGAGGGGAGAATTACCTTGGCATGAGCTTCCAGCACACCTAGCCATCCTTGGGAAGCTGCTTCAAGAAAGCCCCGGGTCACTCATCCTTCACACAGTAACCCTATGCAGCCACACAACCACCAAATACCATTAAAGCCTTCCAGGCTTTTCCCCCAAATTACATCTAGCAACTGGAGTCACTCTGCAAAAGTTCTGTCATTGTTCAAAAGCTCTGTATTAAATCACTCTTCTTGCAATAGAAAGGGGTAGGGCCTGATCTGACTTCTCGGTAACAGAATTTCACGCCGCCTCATCCCTCGTTGAGCTCCCCTGTATTTTCAGGTGTTTCACTTTTTTTTTTTTTATTATTTTACTGATAGAGAAGTCATTCCCTATCTCTTCGCACTCTATTATCTGTTTCCTGCCTTCTGCCTTCTGAGGGCGGAAATTATCAAACTGAACGCAGTATTTCAGTCAAGAAGAACGGCGTCAACATGCACGATGACAGTCGTATCTGAGACCTGCTACCTCACTTAGATTTCCTCTATCCCAAGCACTGAGTACAGCACATGAAATCCAAGATCAGAAACACTTCTCACATCACTAGAGAAGACAACAACAGCTCTTCCCAAACGCCTTCTGCTCGTGACAGCTGTTAAGACACAGAAAAATTTCACAGACACTCTCCAAATCATGTCACAGATGAACAAGCTAAAATAATCCAGGAAGAAAATGAAAAAAAAAAATCATCACAGGAGTTGTCCTCCACACCACAACCTAACTTTGTGCCCCATCACCTTGGAAAGCTTTACAGAAACAACGCGTGCTATTTGCAACTTCGAGGAGGCAAAGTTTGGAGAGCGCAGCAGTAACTTGTACCAAACAGCCAACACTGTCAGGGCAAAAAAACAACCAACCACCACCAACAGGCTTGTGGAATACAAGAAATAGCTCACGCGCCCCAAAACCTGCTCAATTCTTTCACTTGCGTCTCTTGGCCTAGCACGAGCTACTACTTCCCTTTCCAAAAACACACCTTTCCCCTGTCTTTAACTCACTGCATTGCTATTACCTCTAACTTAAACAGCCTCTTATTGTTACGAAAATGATGAATTCTGCCTGAACGCAAGGACGCTGCAAATACTGACCACAGTCCTGTGATAGCAGGCTGTTCAAGTAAGGGAAACTGATCCTCTTCAGCTCGTCTAGCTTCTCCTTCAGCTTCCTGACTTGACTGTCCGAGCGGCTGATCCTCTGCCTCAGCAGTTTCAGCTCCCCATTCTTCTTCTCCACCTGTTCACGCAAGCAGCACACCTGACTTTTGCTTTGCCTGGAGGAGAAACAGTACGAGTGGAGGGAGTCAATGAGCTTGCAGGCTCCCGAGGCCGACATGATGACCTCGTTGATCGACATGGGGTTGGCATCCGTGTCCCCCTTCTGCCCCACCACAGCCTCAGCAGCAGGCTGAGGGGTCAGGTCTGCTGGGGATGCCGACAAACTCTGGGAAGGTTTCTGAGGGGTCGCGGTGAGGGATGAAGTGGGGGAGTCTTCTGTGACAGTCTTATCGTGTCCCATGAGATTGCTGCTGCAGCTTGGTTCCACGTCTCTCTTTGGCCTTTTCCTTTCTAGCTGCTCTTTTGGGAAAGACGGCCTCTCTCGGGCATGCTTGGAGGAAAAGCTGTAAGAATGAAGGGAGCCGATGAACTTGCAAGCACCAGAGGCGGGAGGCGTGAAGTCATCCGCCGATATGCCACTCCTGTCAGCTATCCAACTCCCCGTCCAGGTGGTTTTAGGACAGGCCTCCACGGAAGATCTGTCAGGCTTTTTCTGAGGTCCAGGCTTTGCCACTAAATTATCCCCTAACGTCCTTCTCCGAGGGCCTTCCAGCTGGCTGTGGAGATGCTCTTCCTCCTCGGACATCGACTCGATGTCCTCTTGCAGAGTCGCCTCCTCCATCTCGTTCGCCCCTTGCATCACCATAAAGTCCTGGTCAGGAGAGGAGGTCCTCTGGGCTACCTCACGGCCTCCTTCCCTCGGGTCCTCCCCATCCTGCAGCGCTACCTGGCTCGCTAGTTTCCTCTTGCTTCTGACATAATCCAGGTTGTCGCGCTTCTTCTCGGCGAGCTGGAAGATGGTGGGGACGGCGGTGGGCTTCAGCAGCCGGTGCTGGTCCTCCAGCCGCTTGGAGAAGCTGTCTTTGGTGAAGTGCTCGCTGCAGAGAAACGAGTACTTGGTGGGGGTCCAGTTGTCCCTCTGGACAGCCTTCAGCCACTGGATCAGGCGCTTCGAGTCCTTCAGGGGGAACCTACAGCCGGGAGGCACAAACAGGCCGAGCGTTCAGGGGCGATGCAGGCGCCCGACTTTCGGCCGCACCCCAAAAAGTTGGGACCCGGCGGCGGGGGCCGGGGGGAGGCCGGGTGGGGGGTCGGGGGGGGGGTCAGGGGGGCCCTGCCCTTCCCCTCCCCGCCGGGTGGGCGCAGCCCCGGGGCTCGGGGGGCGCCGCAGCACAACAAAGAGCCGCGGGGGCTCCGCCGCCCGCAGCCGCCCCCCGGGGCCCCGAGGGGGTCCGAGCGGAGCCCGGAGCGTGGCGGAGCCGCCCCCCGCTCCCCGCGGGCTCACCTGTGGAAGGAGACGGCGCCCCGGTGCGCCTTCCCCTGCCGGTTGGAGCAGTTGGCGGCGGCGCAGCAGATCACCATCTCCGGCCGGCGGCCGGGCCCGCCCCGGCCTTCCTCCTCCTCCTCCTCCTCCTCCTCCTCCCGCCCCCCCCCCCCCGCCGGCCCGGCCCGGCCCGGCCGCCGCCAGCCGTACAGCAAGATGGCGGAGCCAGGTCACCCCTCCGCCCTGGGCAGCGGGGCTCCGTACGGCGCCGCCGGCAGCCGCGCCAGCATGGCGGCCGCCGTGTGGCCGCCGCCATCTTGGCCGAGGGGTTGCCGTACGGAGCGGCGGATGAGGGAGGTGTAGGGGGGCCCGGCGCCGCTCGCTTGCCTCATCGGTGCTACCGGGCGGCGACTCCCGAGGGACGGGCTCGGGACGTGGAGGCTGAGCGGGTCGGGAGAGGGGGGCTGCCGTCCTGAGGGCGGAGCTCGGCGGGTGCCGTACAACAAGATGGACGCGCCCATGTCACGGGGATCCTCCGGGCGCGCTCGTGGCAGGCAGCTCCCTCAGGCGCCGCGCAGCACCAGCAGAACGCCCGGGCAGCGCCACACAACGCCTCGCCCCCCGGTTTCTCCACGACCCCTGCCTCCCTCCGCTCCATCTCCTCCCCCCGCTCCGCAGCAGCCTTCCGTACGACAAAATGGCGGCCCCCAGAGCAGGGAGGAAGCGCTTGCGGCGCAGCCAAACCTTCCCCCTTCGCAGCGTCAACCAATCGGCGCGCGGGCCGGCGGCGAGCGGCGCTGCGATTGGCCGCGCGGCGGCAGCGGGTTCGGCTGCGCCGGGGCGGATGCGTCGGCCGGGCCGGCAGCGGGCGCAGCCCTCGGCGGGGCCGCCGCCATGGACGCAGGTGGGTGCGCGCGGCCCGGCCCGGCCCCCTCAGCGGGACCGCGGCTCCCTCAGGCGGGGAGGGCCCGGGGGGGACCCCCTGGGGCTGCCGGAGCCCCCTCAGAGCCCCTCGGTGAATCCGGGGAGCTGCCCCGGGGCGGGGGGGCAGGGCCCCCTCTCACCCCTCTGCCCTGCGGGGGGGGCCGCGCTGAGGCGCTTGGTGCCGGGGGGGCACCGAGGCGGGGGGAGTTTGGGGAGAGATCGGCGAAAATTGGTGTCTGGGAGGGCTGGGAGGGCGTTGCTGCCGTGGCCGGGTCCTTCACGCCAAGCAGGGGCAGTCGCTTGAGGTTTCCTCCCCGTGAAGGTGAAATCCGATCGAGTCGTGCCCTGTCGGGTGCTGGCAATGTTGAATTCAGCACAAAACAATCGCAGCCGCAGGCGCCTGGCCGCGTGTGGCAGGTACACAGCGGGACCTGCAGGGCCTGGTGCCAGGCGTGCGGCTGTGGGGCAGGGTTTGGGGCTCTCCGCCTCAGCCTGCGGGGTCCTGGCACCGCTGTCTGTGGGCCCTGAGCGTGTGTGGCGGCCCCGCAGGCAGCCCGGGAGCCGCTGTGCTGGCCCCTTCCCCCCGTAGCTGTGGTGGAAGGGGAGAGCCCAGCAGGTCCTTGAGCAGCTGCCGGCTGCAGATCGCACGGTTGTGAAGGACCTGGTGGAGCTGCAGAGGTTGTGGTGTTTGGGGACGTGAGGAAGTGTTACTGGGAGGGAAAAGGAGGATGGTGGGTAGCCTGACAGTTTCTGTAGCATCCTTGTATCAGTCATTCAAGCTACTTGAGGCTCTTTTCACAGAATCACAGAATTTCTAGCTTGGAAGAGACCTCAAGATCATCGAGTCCAGCCTCTGACCTAACGCTAACAGTCCCCACTAAACCATATCCCTAAGCTCTACATCTAAACGTCTTTTAAAGACATTTTTGACAGAGACAGATTCACAGTAGGTTTGTGAACTGACAAAATAGAGCACAAAACATTCCTTTGAGCTTTAAAACCTGAGAACTTCTGTTTTTAACTTGACCGGTGATGCATTTTTTGTTTTTAATACCAACTACAAGCTGCTTTTGAGCTGCCAGGATAAATGGTACTGTCTCATCCCGAAGGAGATCTTGTGCTGATGTCTTGCTTCTTCAATTCCTCTGCTGTTTGGAATTGGACTTGCAGATCCAAGAGCCCAGAGGCAGGAGGCTGACAAGGGACCTTCAGGAACCAGAAAGTCTCGTGTAGCTTGTTTGCCCCAGCATAGGTAGAGCATCCTAGGTGCCTGCAAAGAGGAGGAGCAAGCAGAGCGTCGTGGTGACTTTCTGGAGGTACCACTTACCGAATGCAAATTGGCCAGGTTGTTATTTGCTGCTGCTCCAGATGATGATTTCTGGAAGGCTGAGAGAGGAATGATGGAAAGAGAGACTCATCTTCTGCGTGCATCTTCTGCTTGGGAGCTCGGGGGCATCTGGTGCGAGGGCAGCAGGTGGACCTGAGGGGATGCCAGCAGCGAGGCGTGTGCTGCAGAGGGTGCTGGGTTTTGTAGAAGATGGGGCTGAGAGGAACTTGTGGTTGTGTCGTCTGTCACCCTGTTTTAAACTTTGGTCAGATCATCGCAGGTTTTCTTGCATTTGGTGTTAGAGATGCTTTCAACAGCTGCTTTAACAGAACAACCTAGCTTAGCTCTGCTTGGAATTTAGCACGCCGCTCATTTAAGAAACGACTCTTACAAAACGGGATGCAATTATTAACCTGCAAAATGTTTTAAAACCAGCCTCCCCCGACACTTGCCCGTTCACCCCTTTAAAGTCCCTTATTTCCAAATACAAACCTCGTGGAGCCCAGCACATCCAACCGTCCCTCTCCCCTCTCCGTTTCTTGTATCTTTTGCACAAAGGCTCAAACTGCTCTGATCCCAGGGCGTTGCAGAGCTGCTTTGTAGTGGAGCCATCAGTGCTGGGATAAGAAGAGGCAGGTATTTAGGCACTGAAGGCAGCAGGTGAACCAGGCACAAGGTGCGCCTGCCACCTGTGAGCTCGGATGCCTTTGCACAGCTCTGTGTTCCTCAGCTTTCAGCGTGACACCTGTAAAGGCAGCGCTCTGCCTTCTCAAGCTGCGGGCTGGTTTCGCTACAAGCGATGACTTGTGCTCAGTTCCCGGCCTTGGAGGAGGGACTGGCTCCAGGAGCGAGATTTGGCTGTCATTTCACTGCAATCCACGCTTTGCAAGCTACGCCACAAAAGCAGTGCTCTCTGGAAGAAGCTCCTCAATCGCCTCGTTCCTTGGCAAAGAGGGGCCTCAGCCTTGTGTTAGCGAGCGTGGCAATACCTGTGCTGGGAAGCGGCCGCTGGCTGAAGTCCTCGACGTTTTCTCGACCTGCTCAGTTGCTTGTGAGGCACTTGGAGCTGAGCTAACCTGGAGGTTCCTCTGCTTTTCTGTTTGGGGAGCAGCCAGGCGAGAGCTGTGGGTGCGTTGGCTCCCTGTGCCTGCCAGAATGTTTGGCTGTAGTGTTGGAAGTGAAATGTTTCTTGCCAGCTAGAGTCAGGCTTGTAGGTCCTGTAGGTTACAGGGTCACAGCAGCTCTGGTTCTGGTGTACGGCTTTGGTACGATTTTTTTAAATATCAAGGAAAAAAACAATCATACTTTTTTTTTTTTTTTTCCTTTCTGTTCCAGCTACCCTTACCTATGACACTCTCAGGTTTGAATATGAAGACTTCCCTGAGACCAAAGAGCCTGTGTGGATCCTAGGCCGCAAATACAGCGTTTTCACAGGTACTGGGCGTGCACACTGCAACTCGTTGTGATGCTCTGCAGGGCTCTGGTAGTGTTGCTCGTTGTTTTGGGAGCAGCGAGGTGACTGCAGAACTCATACATGCATAGCAGAGTCTGTTCACTGTGAGAGCACGTGGACTGTAACCACTGTGCTGCCTCCTGTTTGGCCATCTCTGCAGACTCCAGAGTGTTTTTGTGCAGAAAGTTGCCACTTCCCAGCTATTGGGACCTCTATGAGGCCAGGATGATTGAGGCAAGTGGATAGCTTGGGAGAAAGGCAACAAAATGGCTTAATGCTTCATAGTTTACCTCTGACCGTGGTGTTTTGGGTTGGTTGTAGCTTTTTTTAGAGGAAAAGGTTTCTTCTGCCCAGCAGCACTTCCCTGTTCCTCATCCAGATGTTGCCTGTCAGGGCCAACAGACTGGGTGAGGAGCAGAAGGCTGGGCAGGAGGTGGGTTTAGGCGAGTTTGGTGCTCTTTCTGTGTGTGTGCGCCTTACAATCTTGAAAAACCTTTCAGAGAAAGAAGAGATCCTGTTGGATGTGACCTCTCGGCTTTGGTTCACCTACAGAAAGAACTTCCCTGCCATCGGTAAGTCTGAGCGAGTGCTGGAGGCGACGCTGTCCTGCCCGTAACAGCCTGACCCACCGGGAGACTTAATTGGGGTTAGAGTGCTCTCCTGGGGGACGTGAGCATGGATCAGGCTGTGGAGGCACAGAGCACGCAGCTGATCTCAGGAAAGCTGGTTCCAAGAAGACATTTAAAAAACAGATTTTACTTCACTGCTGCAAAAGCTCTGTCAGAAAACGATGGTTGTGTTCTGTGACTTCTCCTTAGCTGTTGGGAATTAGGGATCTGTCGGCCTTACCCATGAAGGGCAGAAGGTTGGCCTTGTGGAGGACACTAGCCTGAGACTCAGGGCGTGTGCCCTAGGCCTGTGCATGTCACAGTTCTGCTGCTCTTTCCACCCATGCTACAGAATTAAGAAGGCTTCCCTTTCTTTCTGGGATTATCACAGAGGAGATATGTTAAGGATTGTGAGGTGATGAGATGTCGATGGGGAAGGCATAATAGACACCGTGGATAACAATGAGAAGAACCAAATGTTGGTTTGTTTCCATCTTTTAGATGCATGTACAGTTTCCTAGTCTCGTTGTTTGTTGTGAGTTGTTTGTTGGTTTTTTTGTTTTGTTTTGTTTTGTTTTTTTATCCCTTCTTAAAGGGGAAAGCCAGACGAATTTCTTCGTGATCTCCCCCAAAACTTTAGCAATTATCTTTTCGTCCTGTCCCTTAGGGTTCTTAACTGTGATGTAAGTCTTGAAAGCTTGCTGTTTGCTTGGACTGGGTTTTTGATGTGTTCTGAGGATTTTTTTTTTTCCACTGGAAGTGTAAGGAGAAAATAATTCACTTTCTGACTGTTGACTATTTGAATTTGTTTCTGTCTGCAAACTACCTCATGTAATGAACGTGACCCTTGAATCAAAGAGCATTGGATGGATTGCCGTCAGCACTGAAAGCATTGATATCTTTGTTTTATTTTATTGTGTAGAATGACATCAGTTGTATTCTTAGTATGCAGATACCTCAAAGTCTTCGCTGTCTCAGTTGCTCCAGGCAGCACGTTCGTTCTGTAAGCCTATTTCAGAATTCAGAAAAGTCTGTGTGAAGTGGTAAGACATAGGTGGTGTTAAAAACAGAAGTGGGTTCAGAAGATGATCAATAACCTGGTGCTTTTTTTGTGGTTGTTGACAGCGCAGGAAAATCATTGAAGGCTTCTGGCATTACCGAAATAGTCATCAGTTCCTCTGCTGCAGGACTGGGCTTTGGGGTGGCTTCTGACAGTAATCCAGGATTCAGGGAAGAATCTTTACTGCCATCAATTTTGCAGAATGACTTAATTTAATTCAGAAAGCCTTTCTGATAAATAACCTGGTTATCTCTACCTAATGAAAGCTCCTAACAGTCCCCACAAGTGTAAACGTCAATTTGCTTCTGAGTATGGGAGTCGGAAATGCACTTTGTTTAATTGATAGGGCAGACTTTTTCCTTATCTGATACGAGGACTCCTGTTCCTCCTGGGTAGGAGGGATAATGATAATCTTAAAAACGATACAAGAATGAGTGTGGGAGGTGTATTTAGGAACCTCACAACATGCCTAATTTTTTGTACTGCGTGCTAATTAGGTCCTACAGGAGTCTAAGATGAAATATAATTTAATGATGGCCTTGGACTTGAAGTGGATTAAAGAGAGAAAAGGTAGAGACAAGAGACAGAAATTATCAACTTCCTGTATCTGCCCTAGACTGTCGAGTTTTTGTTTGCTTTTTAGTGCTTGAAGTGGATTTGCACACGGGAACTGCAGTAACACTGTGAGCATTTCCCAGTGAACTTGAAGCCAGGCTTCTTGGTTGCTGTTCCTTAAGATACTCAGCAGACCCATCTTTCAAGAGAGGAAAACAGCAATACAAAAAAACTTCTCCCAGCTGTGTGAAGGCGCAGCTGACTGCGTACTTGTAGGACAGCTCACTGGCTGTGGTCATGCTAAACATTTTTATCTGTGAAGCTCGTAATAACAGCTGAAGCTTCAGAGGAGAAGTGGCAGCTTCCTTTTGAAGTTCTGTCAGGGAGGTGCTTCCAGCCTTAGGGTCTTTGTTTCGGTTTTCCCATTGCAAGCTGATATCCAGCTTATTCTCCTATATTATGTAGGATATGGATTTTCTCACTGTTGCTGGAGTTGTTTTTTTTTGTTTGTTTGTTTTTTGGACCTAACTCCACGTTGTTCACTTTGGAATCTCATACAGTCATCGGCTGCTTGTGATGTGGGAATGCCTTGTGACTGATTCATTTTGCATAATGAGCTGCCTTCTCAAAATGAGCATTACAGCAGCAAGTGGTCTGTAACAAGATGTTTCTCTGCTTAGTAACTTCTCTGAATTAGGTTGGGAATCTGCAAGTATGCCCAAGAACTGCTATATTCATGAGAAATTCAGCTGCCTTTCTAGCTGAGTTGCTTGGATTTCCTTTTGATTTTTTCCCCTGTTACTGAAGGTTAAAGATTTTAGTTCTTTTTTATGGGATGCCATTAGGCTAGTCACTAAGAACTGAGTTTTTATTTCTCGGCCTTGGGTGTGTGAGCTAGCACAGTCCTTATTCCCTACCTGATTGTTTGGATAAACCTGCTGCCCATGCAGGCTTACAGCACTTTCCTTTTTATCTCCCACTTGGCAGTGTTGTTCCTTTCATTACATATTTGCTTTCTGTCTTTGTTTACAGGAGGAACTGGTCCCACATCTGATACTGGTTGGGGCTGTATGTTGCGGTGTGGCCAGATGATCTTTGCTCAGGCTTTGGTCTGCAGGCATTTGGGAAGAGGTAAACCAGAGCACTGCCCATACTGACATCCACATGCTCCCACAAGCACAGTACTTGTCAGGACAGCAGCTGGGAATTGCTGAGGGCTCCATAACTTTTCCTTGAATTTTCTTAAGTTCTGGGCTGTTGATTGAAAAGTCTGCTGGAAACTCTCCAGCAGGTTTCCTTCTGCAGCTGTGACTCCACATAGATGAATGTGGTTGTTAAACCTTAAAACAAAGGAGAGTCCTGTCATGTGCTAGCTAAGCCCATGGACACCAAGCAAGTACCAGGGTTTTCTTGATTTTTTTTTATATACCTGAAGTTTAAAAAGTCCTCCTCAAAACAGCAGGGTGACTGACTTGTTTATAGTTCAATTTTTAACTTGTAGAGAAGTCCTCTCTTTCTGTCGCTTCTGTAGTTTCTCCTGTCCCTGAATACTTCTCTCTTTGCATTGGATCCATACATGGTCTGTAAGCAACTGTATGGGAGTTACGTGTATTGTTGCAGTTGTTGATGGCCTTTGAATTTGGGAGATGATTTTTTTTTAATGAGGTCACCTGGTTTTCCTCAGGATGCCTCGAGAAATTGGTATCCTATGGCCCATCTGTGGGATAGAGTTAGGATTCGTGTTTTCTGTTTTACCATGGGTGATATTCTTTTGTTTCAGCTGTGAAAACGCTTGCTTTTCTGTTAAAATTGATTCTTCAGTGTTGGGGATGCCCCAGACGCTCAGTAATAAGATAGTGGCATGAAAATCTGATCAGTAGTCGAGGCACAGGGAAGACAGCTTGTAGCTTGCAGTGTCTGGTTGCTAATAAACATCACGTTTTGTTTCACATGTCTTCTGTGTCTTAGACTGGAGGTGGATAAAAGGGAAGAGGCAGATGGATAATTACTTCAACGTTCTTAATGCCTTCATTGACAAAAAAGACAGCTACTACTCCATTCACCAGATAGGTAAGAGTGCCAGAAAGCATGGGGGAATGTTCTGTCTGGATTTCCCAAGGGCGTAGAACATCACTCCATGTTTGTTTTAGTACCTTAGGTGAAAAACCTAGCAGGTTATGTTCTGACATGCTGTTTTTCTCGCATGATCTGAAGCTACTACACTTTATTGTGGATTATGATGGATTTTTCTCTTGACTCCGTAAAGTCCTTCATGTTTGTCTTCAGGCTTTAGGTTATATTCGGCACCACTTTCTGTGTCCTGCTTAGCCAAGGTGAGAGGAAAGCATGTTGTTGCTGTTCTCACCAAGACCTTGTAACGGGAGAAGATTGCTGCATGAACAAATTTCAGCAGTAGCAAGTAAACTAAGGAAGGATCTCACTTTAATTGAAACTTCCTTCACAACAACAACAACAAAAAAAAAGACTGCCTGTTCCAGTTTTTGCTTATAGGGTCTTAATGCTCCTATAGCTTCAGTGAGTGGAACTTCAGGTTACGGGGGTGTTCCTGATAATCAAACAAGAAATAGCCTTTTTCTGAGGTTACATTGTCTTTTGGATCTCTGTATCATGTTTCTGAGAAAGGGTTTGCTTTACAATCCTTGAGGATGTACTTTTTTCTTCCATTAACATTGTGATTCTACCCTTTTGTGGGGTTTCTGATGACTCAGAAATGTTTCCAAGTTAAATTTTTTTTACTGTTGAATATAAATCCTGGTTAGGAAGGGGCATGGTGTAGGTGAAATTATATGCTAAATTCTAATTCTTTTTTTTTTTTTTCTTGTGATGCAGCCCAGATGGGAGTTGGAGAGGGGAAATCCATAGGTCAATGGTATGGACCAAACACAGTCGCACAAGTGCTCAAGTAAGTGCTGGGTTTTTCCTTTATTATTTTCCAACCAACAGGTGGGTTTGTAGTACCTCCAGCCTTACACACATAAGTAACATGTTTGCTGCTAGAACTGAGTGCAATACTCTTTGCAGTGGACCAGAAGCAGGTGTCAGAGTAGGTGATGATTGCTGTCGTTTGGATCTCTGCTGGCATGAGTTGCTTCTCCATGACATCAGTGTTGTCATTGTCCAAAAGCTGCCGATAGGCCATCAAGTCACTCATGCATTAGCAGAGGAAAGCATAGGTATTTGCTGCCTGGGTTCTGCGGTGACGAACGGAGGTTCTGGGCTGTCTTTAACTGGGACATGCTGTATTTTCAGAAATATTTTTTCAGAAATATTCTTTCTGTTGCCATTCTTTCCATAATTTTTTTGATTGGTCGAGCTGGGAGCCCTGTGGAATAGGCTGGGATTGCCTGAGAAGGAACTTTCCCAGGTTAGACCATCTGCCCGTTTAGCCTAGTATCTGCTGTAGGTGATGGGAAGATATTTAGGGAAAGTCAGGGTGACTTTTATTTTTAAATTAGCATATAAGGAGGACATTAAGTAACTCTCATTTTCTGTACCAGCAGTTACAGAATTTGAGGTGGAGATCGTATTTAGCACAAATTCCCAGTTTTGGTCCCATTTGTAATCCATTTGTTCTTCTGGTCATAATAATTTGTGGCAATGAATTTTACAACTGTAATAAGTGTTTAAAAAAAACGTAAAGTGTAATTGGTGAAAACCAATCTCTCCTAGTCCAATTTCTCTTCTTTGATACAACATTATCTTTGTCTTATAGTTGTAACTAATCCTTCCTTGCATTTTTTTCCCCCCCGCCTCTATAGAAAACTTGCCACTTTTGATACATGGAGTTCACTGGCAGTACACATAGCCATGGACAACACTGTAGTAATGGAAGAAATCAGTAAGTATCACGTGCAGGTGGAATGAGATGTATCCCTCAGCAGCGAGAAGTCAGAAAAGAACTGGAAAGCATGCAGTTTTGCAACATTGCAAACATGCAGTAAATGTTCTGTCTTAAAGCTGTGGCTGAGTGTGCTAAACTCAGATGAGAATTGCTGTTGTAGGGCAAGGAAGCCCCCTTACGTGATTTTTACTTTGATAAAGGCTCTAACTTGGCAGTGTGGCCTCTGGATTTGGAAAGAAGGACCTGCTGGCCTTCAGGCAATAGGTGGGAGCTGCTGGGAAGGTAGTGCCAAACCTGTTTATGACCACAGGTAGCATGCAGTAAATGGCTGCTGCTTCTCCCATCTAACGGTGTAGGAATGTCTCTGCTATCAGGCAGAGTGAGATAACCAGAACAGATCTCTGACCAGGAAAAGGAACAAAACTGGGGGAGGGGGGGAGTGAATTAAGAAGGGGCTCCATCTCTGGAGATATCTTTTAAGGAGTTCTCCATTATTGTGCTTTGTTGTTTTTGTTGGTGGTTTGTATTTTCTCTTTTTTTTTTTTTTCTGCATCTTGGCAGTTGGATGGCTCTGGAGGCTGAGCAGCTGTGCAACACATTCATCCCTAGCATGCTTGCTCGTGCCCCAGTAACCAAAGCAGATGGTGGCATGGCTGGCTGCTGCCATCCTGCATGGTCCTGGCTGAACTATCCTTCCCTCTCTCGCTCTAGATTTGTGAGGTGGTTTGCTTATGCAGCACAAAACCATTCAATGTTTTCTGCCAGGGTAGTGTTCTGAAACAGCACGTAAAAAAGTCCAGTGAGTGCTGGAGCTGGTGCAAAGTTACAGGTGAGATGGTGGCAGCTGTCAGTTAGATTGGCTTTTGGTTGCATTGGAGCAAAAATCAATTAACAGATGAGGACAGTTTGTTCCTGCAGTGAAGGACAGTCATTTTACAGAGTCAGATCTCTTCACAGGTAGCGTCAGTTGAGAGGCCAAGAAAATGTAGGATTTGATTGAGAAGCGCCTGTCTAGTCCTGTGAAGGTGTATGCTCATGCTCTTGGCTTAAACAAAGGTCAGCATGAAGACAGGAATTGGATTAATCTTTCCCCTTTAGCCTGAAAAATATCCCCTCTAGAACTGAGGCGTGCTGGCTGCAGGGCTTGAGTATGTTGCAGCTCCTGTCTGCGTGGCTTGTGTTAAACACTGACACTGCTTCAAGTAACGTGTCCATACAGCTTGTAACACGTAGGGTGGTGTCTGTCTGTCTTCCTCAGCTGTGAATCATCACGTGCCTACCACTCAGGACTTGAAAGCCCCTGTATGAGCGGGTCTGATTTGTTATTGATCTGTAGGTACGTGTTGTATATCGTGTACCTCAGACACCTGTCAGTAGTGAAACGTTCAGAAATGAACACGGCTTCATGCAGCTGGTAAATTCATTCACTAATGCCATTCAGCCCATGGTGGATAGAAAACAAACTTCTGCTGCAGCAGTTGAGTACCTCCATCAGAGCCTTCTGAGCCAGCCCGTAGTGTCGGAAAGGTGCTCTCAGGTGGGAGCTGGAGGATTGCGTGCATCAGAAGGATGGTTAGAAACAGAGCTAAGCCAGTGACCGACAGCAGCAGTAGCAGGAAAGGTGTGTCAGATCTGTTGGAATATGTTTGCAGTACAGGGTTTGAATCCTGCTGGGAAGCTTTAGGTAGGGACCACAGTGCCAAAGAAGCAGGGTGACTTTAGTCTCTGCTGGGCTCCCTACCACTTAAACTGGGGTTGAGTACATCTGTAACACAGCATAGGACTGCCAGTTGCTCTGCCTGATGAAGAAACCCATAGTGACAGCTGCAGGTATGCAGATCATCAGGACAGGCAGGCAACTGCAACAAAAAATAATGTTTTATCAAGGTAAGCAGTCCTGACATGCAGTGACTTCAATTTTTCAAGACCTCTGATAACTATAACATCCCTTGTGTGCGTAGGCATGTTATCTCATACACATTCTCCCTTCTGAAGGGGCGGTTCCAAATTTCAGTGCAACCGTTCTCTCTCCAATTGAGGCTTTAGCACAAAGTCCTACTTCTTCTAACCTCAGCCGTAACATTCTCCTTGTTCAGCTGCATTTGGAGCTTGTAGTAGTGAGCAGGCATCCTGCTGTAATTGCTGTGATGGAGGTGCTTGTTTACATCGCATCCTCCCTGCCAGACTGTCCTGGCATTCAGGTTAGGCCAAGAATAAATTAAATGAGCCTCTGGCATTCTGTCTAATTGCCCTGGATTCATGATTGAAATGTTGTGGGTTCCTTTGGTTTGGAGATTTTTCTTCACACACACATGTGCACGCCCAGCAAGTAATGAAATTACCCTGTGAGACAAGGAGGCTCGGAGATATTTCTGTACCAGAATTTACATAATCCAGTTTCATTCCAAACTGCCTGTGTGTTCATCAAACCTGTTGAATGAGGATGCATAATGTCCATGTCATGGGTATGCCCTGAGGAGTTGCCCCATTTCTTGCAGGCAAAGCTCATGCTAAAATTGCCGAGTTTAATATTCACCCGTCTTGAGTCTCTAAACTAGCTTCTGAATGATCCCTGACAGAATTTGTAAAGGTTTTAGGGAACTTTAGGTAAATGACAATTATTTGAGATAGATACCACGTTCGTATCTCTGTATCTTGTTACAGTGCTGGTTACAGGTGAGGATTTCCTCTGTTAAGCCGTAATATTTTCCTCATTCAGTTCAGCTGGCCTCATATCCTCCATGTGCCCCTCTAGAGCTGAACACTCCAAATTGTTTTTTTTGTTTGTTTGTTTGTTTGTTTTGTCTACATGCTCTTGAATTCAGGGCTCTTGCCTAATATCCTAATCAGATCGTTCACCCTCGTTGACCCAGGTTGTTGCTTAGCTGTTCACCTGCTGGAAGAATTTACATTTTAATGGCCCGCCAGATGGTAGCTGAGAGTACAGCATGCTTTGGCACAACTTCGATGTATACTTAGATGAAATACTGAGCCTGTCCAGAAACCCTGTGGGGAGCATATCACATGATCACAGTGGTGGGCCTTGTTGAACTTTTTTTTTTTTTCCTTTTAGTTCTGTAGGCTTTCAGAAAATAGTGATTGTTGATAGCTGGAATAGAATTACTCAAGGTCTAGGAATGGAAGTTGTTTCTGATGCTTTCTGCTCATGTTCCCTTTCTGTAGGGCGGTTGTGCCAGTCCAACTTCGCGTGTGCTGGAGCTGCAGCATGCCCTGCTGTGGAGTCAGACGTACTCTATAATGGGTACCCAGAGGAAGCAGGGGTTAGAGATAGGCTCTCACTGTGGAAACCATTGGTGCTGCTGATACCTCTCCGCCTTGGGCTCACAGAGATCAATGAAGCCTATATTGAAACACTAAAGGTAGGGGATCTGGAACTGAATTCTTGATATTTTGATGCTTCAAAACCCTGCTGTGAATTGAGTCACTTCTGAAATTTGGTTTTGGGGCAGAAATACTCAGAAGTAATTGTCCTTTTTTCCAGAGGAAAATGTATTTAGAAAAAATGTATTTAGAAAGCACCATTTTCAGAGGTCAGGATATGGGCTCTAGCAGCCTTTTGTCAGGAAAATGTTTAGTTTTGTGTATTTTTTTGTTTTGTTTTGTTTTATTTCTAGTATCTTATTTTCCAACTTAATCTCGGTCCCTGTTTGTGTGTAGATGGTACCAGCCTGCTGAAATATTTGTTCAGCACAGCTGTATTGAGCTTTAATGAGTGTAGTGTTTGTAAACTCCCCATGGCTCTGATGGCAGAGCTTGTACTGCAGGCTGAGGGTAGAACCTGGCTGCCAGTCCCACTATGGAGCATGAGGAAGCTGCAGAATTTGGGATGTGCAGAGTACACCCATAAGACAGGATGCACGTTGTCCTGCTGTGCTAATGCTAGGGATCTCTGAGCTGCACAGGTAAGAGCTCCACATGCAGGCTAGGGTTAGGTTATTTCCCTGTAACTCAGTAGATGGTTCCCGGATATTGCAGCTGGAAATTTGGGCTGTTTCCTGGGTGATGGTTCCCTCCTCAAAGCACTGTTTGACACGTCCAGGGGATTTCGCCTCTGACTGCAGCAGAGCCAGGACGTGCCCAGACAGAGTCCTGGAGTAGTGCTGCCTCTTCTGTTTGGTCCACCTGTGTGTTACTGTCAGCAGTTAAAGGTGTTTTTGAGCTGCTTTCGTGTTCCATGAAGGCTCTGTGTTGCAGCCTTCAGCCTTTCTGGTGGAGTTTCTCCCCAGTAATGGCTGTTCCTGCTGCTAGAGTTGCTGATTTCCAGTGTCACAGTCTCTTTCCCACTGTGTTTTTGGATGTTTGCCTTTGTTGCCAGTTGCTTGTCTCACTGTCTGTCAGCTGTGTGTTTTCTGTATTGCTTTTCCAGCACTGCTTCATGATGCCTCAGTCCCTGGGAGTGATCGGAGGGAAACCAAACAGTGCTCACTACTTCATTGGTTATGTAGGTGAGTGCCCGCAGTAGTGCAAAGTCTTCCCAAGCATCTCCCCCCGGCTAACAATGTTTGGAGCAGTACAGCTCTCCTGCTTGGTCTGTGGTGCATGCTGCAGGGCTTTTTCCTGCTGGAAGTGTGGAAGGCTGCTGTGGGTTGAAACTCTTTGCGAGGATCTGAGTGATGTAGCTTTGAACGGGGGCCATAGTACAAGCCATGAACTTCCAGTGCATAACCCTAAATCTTAGCTGTAAAGAGGTGTGCAAAGTTCCTCCTAGGTTCAGAGCTGACCTCCCTTCAGGGTCTTGGCTGTATATTTACCTGCCTTTTAGCTGTTCCCTTTCTGAAACCCTACAAACTGCTGTCCTTGTCCCTCTTCCTTTCCTCTGATACTCTGCCTGAGACCTCAGGCTGGTTGTGCTTTGGATTCCTGGGGCTGTCTTGAGCTTACCCAGGACCCTGGAAAGCATTAGCAGGAACAGCGCTCAAAAAATGCGTGTGCCCAAGGTGCTGCTGTGGAGTGGGCACCATGGTTCTGCTCACAGCCAGCTCTTTGCCTGGGTGAGAAGTGTTGGAGTGTCTGAAAGCGAGTTGTCCCCAGACCAATGGGTTCCTCCATGGGGCTCCCATAGCTGGCTCCATCATTGCTCTCCCCCCTTTTCTTTCTCACCATTTGCTTCTCAGAAGAGCAGCTTCTGGCACCGTTCTTCCTGTTCATGTCTTCTTGCCTGTTCCTCCAGGTGAGGAACTCATTTACCTGGATCCCCACACTACGCAGCCTGCAGTGGAGCCCAACGACAGCGGCTGTCTCCCTGACGAAAGCTTCCACTGCCAGCACCCTCCCTGCAGAATGAGCATTGCCGAGCTCGACCCCTCCATTGCCGTGGTGCGTTCTTCCTGCTTGTTTTCCAGCCAGCTCTCCATCACCTGAAGCAGCACGTCCCTGTTTCACAGCTATCCCTTTCCCCGGGGAACTGGTAAAGGCAGAGGTGGCAGGTTGGGTGCTCCTCACTTGGGTGCTCATACTCCTATGGGGAGTATTCAGTTTAACAGAACTGTGTAGGCCACACCTTGAAGCAAGGCAGTTAGATTGTAACTGCTTACAGTCCTGCTCATGTTGCTTGGCATTAATATGAGGCCATAAGACTGAAAAGGTCAGTCTACAATTATATAAAGATAATACTTTTTATTTTTCAGGGCTTTTTCTGCAACACGGAGGAGGACTTTAATGACTGGTGCCAGCAAATCAAAAAGGTTTGTGTCTGTATCACCGGGAATATAGAGTACTGTTGTTTCTAAAATGCTGCACAGAGAGAGTTCTCTGCAGCACGATCCCACATTAAAGCATATGAAAATAACTTCTCCAGACACCAGGAGGAGTATAGCTCTGAAATTCTGCAGCTGATATTAGTCAAAGATTTGAAAAGTATTTTTTTCAGCTGCGAAGAAGTCCCAACAAACTGGTGCTTCCCCTTAAATCTTCCCCTTGAAGACCCAGAGCACTGTGAGTGCAGCACTGTTGGTTCTCATGGCTCTGCTCTTGCTCCACAGCTGTCCCTGGTAAGAGGAGCGCTGCCCATGTTCGAACTGGTTGAGCGCCAGCCGTCGCACTTCTCCAACCCCGATGTTCTGAATCTCACGCCAGGTGAGGCCACGCAGGGAGGTAGAGCTAAGCATAGGTTTGTCCAGTTGGTGTTGGGGAATTTGTGTGGATTGCATACCGATTTCTTGTGTGTTCCTGTTCAGCTCGGAGCTTTTGGGTCAATTCATCTAGTTCTTTGGCTTTCAGCTAGCGGTTCACAGATCTCATGGTCATGTCTTAAGATGATTTTTCATGAGTCTGAATGGTGACTGGGGAAAAAAGCTAATAGGTTATTACAGCAATAAGAAATTGTGATTTCTAAAGAGATGCTCAGAAAAATCCTAAGGCTCCATGGAAAAGGTTGAAAACTGAGCTTCTGGGTATTAAAAAATGTCAAAGATGGGGGTGGTCAAACGTAGTTGCAGTTTAGGAGATTCCTTCCCTGTGCATGGGCTACTACCAACACTTAGTCCTGGTGATGCAGAAAGGAACGAGTGCTGGGCAGTATTTTGGCTGTCAGGCTCTGCTTCTGTTAACACACATTAACATTGCAGGAGATAAGGAGCTATTGGCAGCTTCTGCCAGGAGGAGTGAGTATTTGGGGACAAAGTTACCCCGTCACCAGGTGTTGGACTGCATCCTGTCGCCTGCATCCTGCACTCATTGCTTCCTTCCTGTCTGTCTCTTAGCACAAACTTTCAAGGCCTTTTTTGTCTCACTGTCCTTGTCTGTAGGAACGCTTGATTGCCTTAAACTGGTGATCCTTGCCTGTATTAAATTGTCCCTAATTACTGCCTTTTTTACTCATAAAAGTGATATCCTAATGAGCTACTTGGCTTCTTCCCCATGTTTTGAGCCTCTCTCATCTGTTAGGCCATCCTTTCTCCTTCTGTCCTAGCCCTCAAAAGAAGGATTAATATTCTCATGGAAGTCCAGTCCCTTGTCCTCATTTTTCCCAGCCAATTGGGTTCTGTGGTTTGTTACTTGAGTGTACAGGGGCTGCTCCCTGAGGAGCATCTCTGGAAGCTGTGCTGCCGCCAGTCCCCCCAGTTTGCACTGGGAGCAGTGACACCAAGCATTTGCACACACTGCTGTGGGATTAAAGCCTTTCACAGAACACTCAGGGCAGTCTGCAGCCTTGTGACCACGCATTTCTCCTTGTTCCTGGCAGTCAGTCATTGCAGTTTAGCTTCTGGCTGGCTGTTTTGCCAAGTTTAATGTGTGCTTTCTTGAAGCCTGAGTTACTGTAGGCTTCTCCTATATTCCCCAGCCTTTTCACTTGAATCTCCTCTCTGGTAAAGCCACTTTCCCTGGAGCTATGTGCTCCTTCTTCACCCGAGTTGGAAGGATGGACAGAAGGGAGTGAGTACACTGCCCTCCCTTGCAGACTGGACTATATAAATCACTTCTGGGAGGGCGTGTCGTGTAATTACCTCCCCATGTCGTTGGATCAAACACAACTGTAGTAAAATACAGGTTGCATGTTCTAATATTTCTAACAAAGAAATATTCCCTTATCACATATTTGGACCAGGAGTCTTTGCAGATGTTAGCCTAGGCCTCAGAAGTGCTTTTGTTTGAGCCTCTTGATGCTGAAGCCTGTCCTGCTAACAGACTGACTGCCCAGGCAGGTTGTACCAAACAGTCACAGCACAGAGCTGCACTGCACTGGGGCTGTGTCAGCATCTGTGAGAGCTGGCACACCTCGTATGTGCCGTGTAATTCTCTCCTGAGCATGTGGGCTTGTGACACTCGCCTTCTGCTGCCCTCTGGCTGCTGGTGTCAGCTGCTGAGCAGCGGGTGCATCCCACGGAGCCAGCGCTTTCTTTTTCTCTTGCAGACTCCTCTGACGCCGACAGATTGGAAAGGTTCTTTGACTCAGAAGATGAAGACTTCGAAATCTTATCCCTTTGAAAACAAATAGGAAACTGACTCTGCAAATTTGTGTTGTGTGGGGAGAAGGGGGGGGAGGGAAGCTCCTTGGAGAGCCTGGGGCTACCGGTTTTCATAGGTGCTTGCTGCCATCCCCGCCTCTTGTCCATCCATCCTGGCATTCTGTGCAGCCTCTGAGCGGAGCGTGCATTGTCTGCAGTGGGATGAAGAACCGAGTGGGTGTTGCAGCCTTACTGGCTGGAGTTGGGATTCCTCAGCAGAAAACACTTGCTGGAAGTGGATGCAGTGGTGCCTACAAGTTCAAAGCCTATCTGTTACATCAGCAGGTCAGCTGCCCTTCTGGGGGAGCCACAGGGGTTTTTAGTGCTAAATCCTTACGCAGGGACTCCCCTCTGAAGCTTACGTAGGGCCAGCCGTCATTTAGCAGGTGATGTGTACAGTTAATTCCTCTAGCAGCTTCACTTCTCAGTGGCCGACTTGGACTGAGCTCACACTGCAAGCTACCAGCAGGCATCTCCCAGTGAGACAGCTGGGAAGTCCTCAGAGTGCAGCTGGCTGGGTTTCCTACAGTTAAACTCCTGTCCACACTTCGCAGTACACAGCACTTCTCACGGGTGCAGCACCCCTCTCCTACTCACGTCCTGTCAAAAGGAAGATGGGGTGGCGCAGGGATGAGTGCTAATTCGACTGAAAGGCTGTCCAGGAAATTGTGGAGCAGCCTTGCTTCTGGGGAGGAATCAGCCTAAATAACAGCAGAAAGAGGGGTAGAATAGAAAATGTGTGTTTTCTTGCTCAGTGAGTCATTAACACGTACTTCTCTACATTGTGCTTCTATGGTGGATTGATCTCTACAGCAAGTATCTTCAAGTAAGTTGCTTTGAGCAGAGAGCAGGATTACACAACCTTGGAGGAGGAGGGGGTGAGACACAGCTGGGGAGAGGTGAAACAGGACAACTGAGATCTGCCAGCCTGCTAGTGCCTGTGTCCCCGTGTGCTGGCACAGCATCTAGTGAACAATCTTGTTGGTACCAAAAACGTGAGCTATAAAATTCCCTGAGGTGTCCCCTGAGCAGTTCCTCCTGTTACACATTCCCTTTCCAAATCCCAAAAGGTTCCTGGTGGTTGAGCAGGCCTCCTAGCCGCGCTGTTACCTTTCCATTCGATCTTCTGCAAATTCCCTTCCCTGCAGAGTATGCACAGAGCTACTGTAGGAGCTAAACTGTAGAAACTCATTTCAAGTAGTCATCCCCAAGAGGTCAGCAAAGACAGAACGTCTCGAGAAGGTCCAACACAACTAGACTGGAAATTGTGGCTGCTTTTAAGATAACAGCTCTGCCTGTGGCTGTTATCTGCACAAACAGTCTTCAGAGAAAGGTAAACTGGGAGGAGAACTGTTGTGATGCAAACTGCAACAGCAGTTGCTGAGGTTCCCTTAGTGCATGCTGCAGCCTGTGGATCTGTTTACAAGGTTTTGTACATATAGGATGGGAACCTGTCAGTTGATGCTTTTGTGCCCCAGGGTGGTGACAACAGGCTAGAAATGACTCATTTCCTCCGTGACTGACCTACTGATGCTCCAGCTGTCCCTACGCTACCCAAAAGCAGAGGTTTGAACTGGGAACCACGATGCTTCTGTCACTAAATTATTATTTGCTGCTTTCTGCCTGCTTCTCCTCTTCTCTCCTGTAGTTAGGGGAAGAGGCAGCAGAGGAAGTGGGGCTGTGCTCCATTCATCTGCTTTCAATTTGTATCTGAATAAACAAATCTAAAACCTTTGCCTTTCTTAATGTTCTTGCACGTGAAGTGCTGGGGGTGGGTGGTATTGAGTAACCCTGCAGTGGAGCTGGGAGCACTCTTGAAGCCCTGCCAGTGTACAGTTTTTACCCTTTTAGGGCAATGGAGGCAGGCTGGAGCAAAAGCTGAGCTATGTGCAACTGTGACTTTTATCTTTTTTTTGATATATCTGACAGAACAAATTCTGGCTGCGTGGTGATGCCCCTGCCCTAGAGGGTGAACAGCCACAGTCATGCTAGCAGAGGCAATGAAGCTCTTCTGTGGCACAGTTCTGCTAACTTGCATTTTAAGTTGTTTAGGCTTTGCCTTTTTTTTTTCTTTTCTTTTTTAGGGGAGAAAAAAAAAAAAAAAAAAGGTACTTTAAGTCTGGCTATGCTTAGCAGTGCAGCATGGCTCTGCTGCTGAGCAGTGCAAGTCTTTCCAAGACAGGACGTGCTTTTCTGGTGAGTCTCTGCCACATGTGCAGTCGAGGTAGCAGGGGAAAAAGCCAAGCAGAGGTTTCAAAGTTTATGTTTCAAGTTGGTGGGTGGAAAATAAAACATGTTTTCTTTAGGATTGTATGCTCCCTGCTCAGCTATTTGGCTGGCAGCTTTTCACAATGTTTCTAGGAAGCCTTTTAAATACCAGCCCTGCAGTAGTAAACATTATAAAAACAGGTCTAAACTCCACTGTTACCATTTTGCTGTGCAATAGCAGGTCCTTTTTGTTAAGGGATAGTTACTTGGGAATTATTGTGCCCTCAGTTTGTACAAACTACTGCTACTGTTCAGAAGAGGTGCTACTTGCTTCATGTTTCTGCTTTGATGGTTAAAGACAGCTTAGCCAGACAGATTTTATACCTGGGCATTAATGTGACCCCAGTAATTGAGAGTGCTAAACTCAGATTTCTTAGATACTGAACAGATGTTCTTGGCTTTCTGTAGGTGGGAACCTAAAGCTAAGATGAATTAAATGACTCCTGAAGGTTAAGGAATTGCTGGAAGGGCGCAACTCAGCATTCCAGGTGCTCACCTCCTTCACAAGGAGTGTTCCTGCTACCAGTTACTATGCAGAGTGAAGGCAGCTTATTCCATCTCAGCTGATGTTTGCAGCAGCAGCGTTGTTTCAAACACTTACCTTCTTCTCCCCATTAGTCAATCAGCTCAAGTGGCCTCTAAGAAAGCAGGGTTTAATCTCTGTAGGGGCAGCTTGGAGAGCAGTCCATACTGCTAAGCGTCTGATGGGGGAGATGTTACCTCTGCTGGTCATCCCCATATTAATGCACCTTAAAAATGATTTCATTTAACTCATCCCAGACTTTTTTTTTTTTTTTTAAACTGCTGAAGACTTGGAAGAACTCTTAACCTAATATAGCATAATCAAGCATCAAACACCCATTGCCATTTTATGCACTGGAACTTTATTGTAACAACTCAGACTAAAAGCAGCACCTTCAGGCAGTCAGTGGAGTGGTAGAGGCTGAGGGAAGCAGGCAAGCTCACAACTTGAACCTGATCTGGTCTGATAACACGCTGGGCTGTTTGGATTTCACTTGGAAAGTGAAGTGCAGGGATCACTGCTGACTCTTCCTCTGATCTTGGTCGCAGGAGCAATTCAACCAGTCTAAAAGAATTTGTGCACCACTTGGCCTTCAAATGGGGCTGCTGACAAGCTAACATCTATTTTGGACTCTTCCCTGCTAATAGCTGTCCAGCTTCCGCACTGAGCAGCTGGGGAGCAGGATGGAATAGGAAGTCACCCGTCCCTTCGCTCTAGCAAACAGTGATCCCTGTATTTAGTGCCTGAACTGCTGCACTTTCACCTCCTGCATGTCCTTTTAGAAGGTAAGTGATCATAGTGGTAGGAAAAAAATAAATGCTTTTGCTGCTATACAAAATGTTTAAAAGAGTAACATATTATAAAGTACTATAAAAGCTGGTTGTAGCACAGGGGATGCATTCCACCAGAGAGAAAGAAGAATCAAGAACATGGTAGTTCTCTGGAACTTCAAATATGTGATGGCTGTTCCCCACCTGTTGTTGCTGATCACATTTGGGGAAGCTCTGGGCTCAGTATCCAAATCTACATTACAGGACCAAGCCTACAACAAGAGATCCTACCTGAAGCAGGGAGGCTTTCACAAAGGAATGTTATGTGCTCTTTGTATGCTCGCGTATAACAAAAAGTAGCAGGGGCTATACAGAATGGAAGAGGAGAAGCAGGCACAGTCAAAAGCACGCCAGCACCACGCTGGACCAGGAAGAATACACGTGACCTATAAACCGTAGTAACTAAAATGTGATGTAGAGGTGTCATCCACCTGAGGTCCAAGAGGTGAATTTTCTGCTAGCTCTAGAAGAATAACCTGCATTAAGCTTTATTTCCAGAGTTCTCCCAAGGGTTTATTCTGAACCTCCAGCATGGTTTCCTCTGCAATGGACTTAATTTCTCTGTGCAAGTCTTCTATGCTCTTTGAAGCATCAATCATCTGTTGCCAAAACAAACAAAAAATACAGAAACATGTTCCTCAGTTTCCAACACAATGAGGAAAAAACCTACCTTTCTGCTATTTTTCTCTCCCTCTTTACTCAATATCGTTACAATTCATGAGCAGTGAAAGGAGCTAATTACACTTCTCATGCACTACTTCTGCACTGGAATTGGAAAATTTATTTTACGCAGGAACAGACACTTAAGATATCAATGTGCGACACGATGAAGGGAAACAAAAGCAACTACTGCCGCATGTTCTTTGCTGATGGTCTGTGGGAGCATATGACCTTAAATCAGGTAAGCATTTTTCACCCCGTAGTGTAGTCCCTCAGAAACATCAGTATATGGATCCCTCAGGGGTTATCTGGGGATCCTTACTATCACTCACGATAGTCAGAACCTCTCAAAATCCAATTCATGGGATTTTCCAGCTTCAGTTTGTTGGTTGTTTTTTAAATGCTGCAAGCTGGTAGTGCTATCTGATTCTGGTGTTTGCTGAGCCTGGTGCTTAAGGAATACCAGCTCAGCTCCTGTGTGACTGAGGGAACCTGGATCACACATACAACGTCATTTTATGCCCCTTTCTTCTCAGGGGACAGCTTGCTTGATTTTTACCTTTGAGACTGCAAGGCAACAGAACAGATGCAAAGCAATAAGGCCCATATCAAAACTAGATTCCACAAAGCTTCTATTAAACAGGAGAAAGTCCAAGCAGCGATGTTTTTCCTAGTGTTGTTTTAGAAAACAGGACATTTCACTTCCGAATTACAGCTTGCAGGTCGTCACAAGTCAACGTTAATTGGCAAAGGCTTTGCTTCCATTGCTTTAAAATTATTTAGGAGCTACGAAGGCAAAGAAATAACTTGGTTAAAAGACGTAAGCAGGTGCAGGTTGATCATGAAGACCTATGAATACTGGACCACACAGCATTGTTGTGAAAAAGCAGACTGTGAGGCTATGCCATAAATACACTTCATAATTAAATGGTAATCTTCTTGTTATGGAACAGCTAATGTGTGAGCTTTGTGCTCATGCAATATCCCCAAGCAGATAGCTGACCTCAATTTATACTTGTAATTGATGGTGTATTGAGCTCCATTTCATGTTTTGGACTAAATGGATCTTTGGCAACCTTTGGTGTCTATTATTTTATCTGATGTTGAGGGGGGAATTGCCAGGAATGCGAACTGAACTGCTAACGGCTGCTGGAACTGGATTTCTGCACTCACTTCAGAGATACCTGTCGCCTCTACATCATCTGTTTTGATATGTACCTGTTTAACAGCTTTGCAGTTTGGGGTATTTTAAACAGACATGTTGCTGATACTTTAAATGAAAACTCCTTTCGCATAACGCATAGAGAGATAACAGATGACAAGTAATAAGGGAAATATATTCCTCTGCTAGAATCTCTGGAAAATCAGGGTTTGCAGACTAGATGTTAGGCAAGTTCCATACTGTCTCATACAATAGTTTCATCTGCGTGCTTTTTTGTTTTGTTTTTAATTTTGTGCTATGGTGTATGTTTCCTTCTCTTCTGCAAAACCAACAAGCAAAAACTTTCCCCCAGTCCAACAGGGCCCCTTACAGTATCCTGGAGCAGTGGGCGTCAGCAGAGCCCTGCTACAGGCCACAGCAGCTTCAGCTGGTCCCCAGCACACCCCAAAACTTCTTGCCAAGAATGGGAAGCACAAGGGCACAACACACACAATCCAGGAGGGAGCCCTCTCGTGAGAGACCACCCCAAGTCTGTGACAGCCCTCAGGGTTATTTGCTCACCTTCCAGTTTAATGTCTTGTCCTTCATCAGATGGTAGAAGGACTTCAGAACTTTCTCTTGGAAGAGGCTGTTCTCGTAACGCTCACTTCCGAAGTCCCCTCGTGCTGCTGCTTCCTCTGGGCTTAACTGAAGAAACAGAATCAGATCTGGCTTTGGGAGTCCAATGTCAGGCTGTTTGCACCAGTCCACGCAGAAGTTCTGTCCCAAACAAAGACAACCAAGTTTGAGATGAAAGAAAGGAATAAGAACAAGGGAAAGAAGCAGGGTAGCTGGAGAGTGGGGTAGGGGAGGAACAGCCACAGAAGAGATGCAGCACAAGTCACTGAATACAGCCCTACAAACTGAAAGGGTGATTTCCCAGCCTAAAACTTCAAATTCACTCCTAGGAATTTTGAGGGTCCAGATTTTCCTGGGTGCCGTGCTCCTCTCATGCTCACTGAAGTCAAGCAGAGGTAATGATTTTAACATCTCTTCCGCAAAGCCCAGCAGAGGGAAATAATGAGTCACATTTCGAAACCTCCACACAGCGATCTGTCCAAAGGAAAGCTGCTCCCAAATATAAATGCTGTGCAGCTTTAGTATGTTTGTGCCCATGGAGGTACCTTTTTGAATACTTACTGTACACCTTCTCAGCCCACCAGGAATTCCAGCCCTGATGCAAGAGACAAAACTTTCTGACTTTTTTGATCCTGCTGACAAATTTGAAGACTTCCACCAGGGTATATGGATCCACAACATTGCAGAGGCTTCTGAGGCTTGTCTGACCCCGTTACTCCTTGCTGCTCATCCACGTGGTGGACTGTGATACAATCAAGGTGCATGTACCAAGGCTGACCACCGGGATTGAGGGGATGAGGATGACACAGGGCATGGGAGCCCAAGATTGACTTAATTCTTCCAGAAAGGGGGAAAGGTCGAGGTAGGAATAAATTCAGGTCAACTCCCAGCTGCACAGTTGGTGTCACAGGCAAGTTTTCAGCTTCTTTGACCACAGGATACTCTTCAAGGCCTGATGGCTACAGAGCAGGGCTGGGATATGTCCCACCACACGCCAAGACTGTCTGTGCAAGCAGGCTTGCTAAGGTAGTGAAAAGAGCTTTAAACTAGGTACGTCAAGGGAACGCTTACAAGCTGTAGAGAACTGAAGGTGGCAGGCAAACAGGAAGTGTCTAAGGGAAAATATGAGAGCAGATGCTCTCTGGAAAGTGGCACTACTGGGGACCCATCTCAAGCACACAACATGGGAAACACCCAAGGAATGTCCCTGCACAGGGACACTGTGGGGCTGTGATCCTGCTCAGATTACAGGGGTGAGGTGGGACAGCCTGCCAGACTGCTGTGCTGCCATGGATCCACAGAGGCTGTTCAAGAAACAGGCTGGAAGGTGAGGAGAAAGAGGGGTTGTGCTGTTTGCCATGGAGCGTCTGCAGCACAGGGAGCTTTGCCTTGGGACAGGAGATGAGCCAGGTGGGAGCCTATGGTTAAGGCTCAGGGACAGACCTGAAGACAGGACATCGATGAAGCCTTCTTCATACAGATGGAAGAAGGGTCACAATTGCAGGCCCTGATAGTCATAGAAGACCTTAATCACCCGTGTATCTGCTGGGCACAAGCAGTCCAGGTTTCTCAGGAATGCTGAAGACAAATCCGAGGAGAGTAGTAGATGCTCTGTACCTTGACGTGAGCATGATCTCCTTTCCACCAAGCTGGTGAGATACGAACAGATAGGCAGACAGTCAAGTTGGCAAAAAAAATGACGAGGCTACTGGGCTGAGCGTGGTGACCAGTGGCACAAAGTCCAGCTGGTAGGTGGCTGCTGGTGCCAGCACTCAAGGACAAATAGTACGGTTCCTAGTACGGTTCAACATCTCTAATGACCGAAACAACAGGACAGAGCGTTCCCTCAGCAACCTTCTGGATGACACCAGGCGGGGACAGTGAGCACGTGTGAGGGCAGGACTGCTATCTGGAGGGGTACAACACACTGAGGAACAGGCTGCCAGGAACCTCAAGACATTAAAAAAAGGCAAATGTAAAGTCCTGCCCTGGGGAAGAAAAACCTGATGCACCAGGGCAGGCTGGAGGCTGGGCAGAAGCTCTGAAGAAGAGGGCCTGAGGCTTGTGGTGGACACTGAGCTCACCAAGAGTGAGTAGCATGCCCTGGCCGCAAAGGCCAGCAGCAGTCTAGCTGTATAAGCACGAGGAAAGTGATCCTTCTTCCCGTCTGTCCTGCACCCACACGAGTGCCATGTCTGGTTTGGGGCTCCCCAGTGCAACTCCGGAATGAGCCTACCTTGCTACAAGTAACCTAATGAGTTTCTCTGTTCTTTTGGGGTAGACACAGGCAAACAGGCCACGTTAACATTTAAGCTGAAACTTTTATCCCCCATTTCAATCCACATTTCCCCAGAAAAGGAGCCTGGGCCACACAGACCGACCTCGAGAGCAGGCCTCTCCCCATTTCCTGTTTCTTCAAATATGAATATGATAAGAATATGCTACACCGGGCCTGATGGCACCGGATGGGATGCGCCTCTCTCGGAGAGGGGTAAGGATCTTAGGTCAGGAGTTGGCAGGGCTGATAGATAGGGCTTTAAACTAGAGTCGAAGGGGGAAGGGGCTAAAGCCAGGCGAGCCGGTGAAGACCTAAGGGATGGTACGCTAGAATCAGAGGGGCTGTGTGCCAGTGGGGTCCTTTGGTCAGATCCACAAGGTGCTGAGTGTAAGGAGACGCACCTGAAGTGCTTTTACACAAACGCACGCAGTATGAGGAATAAAATAGATGAGCTAGAAGTCCTGGCCCAGTCCCGCAACTACGACATCATCGGCATAAGCGAAACCTGGTGGGATGAGTCCTGTGACTGGGGTGTTGCGATAGATGGTTACAGGCTCTTCAGGAGGGACAGGCAGGGTAGGCGAGGTGGTGGGGTGGCGATGTATGTGAAGCAGGGGCTGGACTGTGTGGAACTTCAGGTCGGCGATGGCAAAGTTGAGAGCCTCTGGGTAAGGATCAAGGGACGAACGAATAAAGGGGATGTCGTTGTGGGAGTCTATTACAGACCGCCTGGCCAGGATGATAGCACCGATAAATTATTCTTTACAGAACTAAGAGAGGCCTCGAGATTAACTCCCCTTGTCCTTATGGGGGACTTCAACTTGCTGGACGTTAACTGGGAGTGCCACACGGCTGACACGAGCAAGTCCAGGAGGTTCATGAAGCACCTAGATGATAACTTCTTGGTACAGGTGCTAACGGAGCCAACTAGGAAAGGTGCCCTCCTAGACCTGTTGCTAGAAAACAGAGAGGGTCTGGTGGGAGATGTGGTGATTGGTGGCCGCCTCGGTCATAGCGACCATGAAGTGGTTGAGTTCAAAATTTATGGTGACAGAAGGAAAAGTGCCACCAAAACCTCATCCCTAGATATGGGGAAAGCGGACTTCAGGCTGCTCAGGGAACTAGTCAGTAAGGTCCCCTGGGAAACTGCTCTTGAAGGCCTCGATGTCCACCAGTGCTGGTCACTCTTTAAGCGATGCCTCCTAGAAGCACAAGATAAGGCAATTCCAAAATATCGCAAGTCAGGCAGGCGGGGCAGGAGGCCGGCGTGGCTGACCAGGAACATTCTAATGGAGATTAGGCGGAAACAGAGAGTGTTTCGCTACTGGAAGGAGGGCCAGGCGTCATGGAAAGAATACAGGGATGCTGTTCGTGTTTGTAGGGAGAAAGTTCGAGTGGCCAAAGCACAGCTAGAGTTGAAGCTGGCTGTGTCTGTGAGAGAAAATAAAAAGGGTTTTTTTAGATATGTAAATGGAAAAAGGAGAACTAAAGAAAACATAGGGCCGCTCCTTGATAGGGAAGGTCTCCTCACAGACGATGACGTAGGCAAAGCAGAGACGCTTAACGCCTTCTTTGCCTCTGTCTTCAATGCCGATGATGGGCTTCGGGACCCAGGGTGCCCTGAGCTGGAGGACCGGGACGGTGGGGATGACAAACTCCCAACTGACCCTGAACGTGTGCGGGATTTGCTACTCCACCTGGATCCCTACAAGTCCATGGGTCCGGATGGGATTCATCCCCGGGTGCTGAAAGAGCTGGCGGATGTCATCGCGGAACCTCTATCAATTATTTTTCAACGATCCTGGGAATTTGGAGAGGTCCCAGTAGACTGGAAGCTGGCAAATGTTGTGCCGATTTTCAAGAAGGGTCAGAAAGAAGACCCTAGCAATTACAGGCCTGTCAGTCTCACGTCAGTGCCTGGTAAAATCATGGAGAAGTTGGTTCTCGGACTCATTGAGGCGCACCTGGGGGACAAAGCAGTCATTGGTCCCAGCCAGCATGGGTTTGTGAAGGGTAGGTCCTGCCTAACTAACCTGATTTCCTTTTATGATAAGATCACCCGTATGGTGGACCAAGGGAAACCAGCTGATGTGATTTTTTTGGACTTCAGCAAGGCTTTTGACACGGTTTCCCATAGGATCCTACTGGACAAAATGTCCACCATACAGCTAAATAAAAACATCATGCGATGGGTGAGCAATTGGCTAACGGGCAGGGCCCAAAGGGTTATGGTAAATGGAGCTGCGTCAGGCTGGCGGGCGGTCACCAGTGGGGTCCCTCAAGGCTCCATTTTAGGGCCGGTACTTTTCAATATTTTTATAAATGATCTGGATGTAGGAATAGAGGGTATTTTGAGCAAGTTTGCTGATGACACCAAACTTGGAGGAGTTGTGGACTCAAATGAGGGCGTAAAGGCCTTGCAGAGGGATCTGGACAGGTTGGAGAGCTGGGCGATCACCAACCGCATGAAGTTCAATAAGAGCAAGTGCCGGGTCCTGCACCTGGGACGGGGAAACCCTGGCTGCATGTACAGACTGGGCGATGAGACGCTGGAGAGCAGCCTAGAAGAGAGGGATCCGGGGGTCGTGATAGACAGCAAGTTGAATATGAGCCAGCAGTGTGCCCTGGCAGCCAGGAGGGCCAATCGTATCCTGGGGTGCATCAAGAACGGCATCGCTAGTAGGTCAAGGGAGGTGATTGTCCCGCTCTACTCTGCGCTGGTGCGGCCTCACCTCGAGTACTGTGTGCAGTTCTGGGCACCACAGTATAAAAAGGACATGAAACTGTTGGAGAGTGTCCAGAGGAGGGCTACGAAGATGGTGAAAGGCCTTGAGGGGAAGACGTACGAGGAACGGCTGAGGTCACTGGGCCTGTTCAGCCTGGAGAAGAGGAGGCTGAGGGGAGACCTCATCGCAGTCTACAACTTCCTCGTAAGGGGTTGTCAAGAGGCAGGAGACCTTTTCTCCATTAACACTAGTGACAGGACCCGCGGGAACGGGGTTAAGCTGAGGCAGGGGAAATTTAGGCTGGACGTCAGGAGGGGGTTCTTCACAGAGAGGGTGGTTGCACACTGGAACAGGCTCCCCAGGGAAGTGGTCACTGCACCGAGCCTGTCTGAATTTAAGAAGAGATTGGACTGTGAACTTAGGCACATGGTCTGAACTTTTGGGTAGACCTGTGCGGTGTCGAGAGTTGGACTTGATGATCCTTAAGGGTCCCTTCCAACTCAGGATATTCTATGATTCTATGATTCTAAATACAGAGAGAGGCAGGGCCTGCTGGGTCCCTCACTCACCTCCTTGGCGCTTGTGAAGGCCACTCCAGAAAAGGCGTATCTGTCAACCACAAGCGTGACCCCTTGACGTAGTTTCTCTTTCATCGAAGGCCTGAAAACCATGGAGGAGAAAAAGAAAGTTACACTTCCGACTTCAAACTGGTCATTAGCAGCATCAGGGTCATCGGTGACACTGACCACGAATCAATTCCTATTTGCGCTCCACCCTCTACAACATTTAGCAAATACCCTTTTGAGACACCCACATTCAGGGTGCACCAGTGCAGGGCATTGCTCTAGGCAGCTCCACAGCTTGCAGCATGATCACCGACGAGCTACAGCCAGGCACGAGCAGCTTAGTCTTCCTTCCTTTCTAAGCGGTGCAGTAGGTTTGAAATACTTGCCTCTGTCAGAGAAAAGCATCCTTTGTTTACAACAGACGTTTCTTACTGCAGCCCTCCCGCTTTGCTCGGCACCCCTGCTACAGCAGAATCAGTGAAGCTTTTGCAGAAACAGAAAGCATCTTGCAGTGCAGAGGTCTGGATAAGTGCAACAGTTGTTACTAACAGCCCCAGCTATGCACACAAAGCTTCAGTTTGGCGAAAAAAACACACGAGCAGTAGCTCCCAGGCCGGGGCAGCAGCTCGGTACACCAAAGGCCATGCTCAGGGGTGGGTGACGTGGTGGTTTGCCCGCTCCCTTTGGGCTCACAGGCGGCGCTGAAACCCCCTGGTTTGTGCCCAGCAGCACAGAGCCAGCTGCAGGGGAAGGGTCCGAAGCCTCCCCCCTTGGGTGAGGATTTGGGAGGGGAGCTCACAGGGAGGGCAGCTCCTTTAGGGCGCAGGAGGGGAACGGGCAGGGGCTGCTGGCCTGGAGCAGGCCGTGCCTGGCCCTGACCCCCAGCCCTGCGGGGGCTCCCTCCCGAGGGCAGCAGCGGGGCTGGGGGGGGAGCTCGGGGAGGGTCTCGGGGGGGGATCCCGAGGGTTCCCACCTCTCCCCCCCCCCTCTCCCCCCCCCCTCCCCCCGGCCATCTTTACACGTGCTCCCAGCGGTTGGCGGAGAACAGGAGGTGCACGGCGTGGTCTTCCACGTCCTTCTCCCCCGCCAGGTAGGCTCCGAGCAGCCGCCCGATCTCCGTCGTCCTCTCTGCAACCGAAGGGGCCACACAGCTCGGTAACGGGGTCCCCCAACCCCCCAACCCTCCTAAACCCCCCCCCCGAGCCCCATCCCCGCCTACCGGGGAAGCGGAGCAGGTCGGCGCGGTGCCCGCCTGCCCGCAGCGCCTCCACCAGCCGCCGGCCCTGCGTGCTCTTGCCGGCCCTGTCCACCCCCTCCAGGGCGATCAGCGCCCCCCGGGCGCCCGCCATGGCGCCCGCCCCCCTCCCACCCCCGGCCCCGGTCCCCGCCCCGTCCTGTCCCGGCAGAGCTCTGGGCAGTGGGGGAGCCATAGAAGAGGTGGAGCCCTCCGAAAATGGAGGCAGGGCCCGCTGTTAAAGGGAAATAAGGGTGGTGGTCTGGTGGTCATCCGCCGTTTTGAGGGAAAAAATGGGGAGGATGGACAAAAGGCGCGCGGTGGGGTGGATGGGAGGGCGGGGGGCGCCAGGCGCAGCGTCCCCGTGAGGCACAGAGGGGGCGCCGGGCCCCGTTGTGAGGGGTGGGCGGCGTGGCCCTGCCCCTTCATGGATATCTTTAATATCTTTAATATCTTCATCGATGATCTGGACGAGGGCATCGAGTGCACCCTCAGTAAGTTCGCAGATGACACCAAGTTAGGTGCGTGTGTCGATCTGTTCAAGGGTAGGAAAGCTCTGCAGGAGGATCTGGATAGGCTGCACCGATGGGCTGAGGTCAACTGCATGAAGTTCAACAAGGCCAAGTGCCGGGTCCTGCACCTGGGGCGCAATAACCCCAAGCAGAGCTACAGGCTGGGAGAGGAATGGTTGGAGAGCTGCCAGGCAGAGAAGGACCTGGGACTGATGGTGGATAGTCGGCTGAATATGAGCCAGCAGTGTGCTCAGGTGGCCAAGAAGGCCAACGGCATCGTCCCCCTGTACTCGGCTCTGGTGAGGCCGCACCTCGAGTACTGTGTTCAGTTTTGGGCCCCTCGCTACAAGAAGGACATCGAGGTGCTTGAGTGAGTCCAGAGAAGGGCGACGAAGCTGGTGAGGGGCCTGGAGAACAAGTCCTACGAGGAGCGGCTGAGGGAGCTGGGCTTGTTCAGCCTGGAGAAGAGGAGGCTCAGGGGTGACCTTATTGCTCTCTACAGGTACCTCAAAGGAGGCTGTAGCGAGGTAGGGGTTGGCCTGTTCTCCCACGTGCCTGGTGACAGGACGAGGGGGAATGGGCTTAAGTTGCGCCAGGGGAGTTTTAGATTAGATGTTAGGAAGAACTTCTTTACTGAGAGGGTTGTTAGGCATTGGAACAGGCTGCCCAGGGAAGTGGTGGAGTCACCATCCCTGGAGGTCTTTAAAAGGCGTTTAGATGTAGAGCTTAGGGATATGGTTTAGTGGGGACTGTTAGCGTTAGGTCAGAGGTTGGACTCGATGATCCTGAGGTCTCTTCCAAGCTAGAAATTCTGTGAAATTCTGTGAACATGCAGAAAGAGGCGGGCAATGGGAGAGGGGAACTCATTAATACGTGATGAGGTCGGGGCCGGCCGGCGGCGGGGCGGGGCGGGCGGCACAAGATGGCGGCCGCCATGTACCTGGAGCACTACCTGGACAGTGAGCGCCGGGCGCGGGGGGCGGCGGGCGGCGGGGCCGTGGTGTGGGGGGTGCGCGGCGCTGAGGGGGCTCTGTGCTCGTTTCAGGCATCGAGAACCTGCCCTGCGAGCTGCAGCGCAACTTCCAGCTGATGCGGGAGCTCGACCAGCGCACGGAAGGTGCGTGAGGAGGCGGCGGGCGTTGGGGAGCCGCGGGGGACTGAGGGGAAGGGGCAGGGGCGCAATGGGGCTGCTGCCTGGGTTTGTGCGGCCCGGAGCCGAGCAGGGTGAGGGGAGGCCTCGGGGCAGCCTGCAGCTCCCTCCCGAGGGGCAGGCGCTGAGCTCTGCTCGCTGGGGACAGTGACGGGACCCGAGGGGACGGCATGGAGCTGGGGCAGGGGAGGGTTGGAGGAGGTTGTCAGGGAAAGGGTCTGCACCCAGAGGTGGCCGGGCACCGGGACAGGCTCCTCAGGGTCACGGCACCGAGCTGCTGGAGTTCAAGAAGCGTTTGGACGAGGCTCTGAGACACACGGTTTGGTTTTTGGGTGTCCTGTATGCATCCAGGAGTGGGACTCGGTCATCTGTGCGGGTCCCTTCCAACTCAGGAGGTTCCCTGTTTCCCTCAGCCAGTCTCATGCTGGTTCTCTGTGAGCCCTACAGCTCACTGGGCACGGGACTTCATTTTCAGCTGTTGCTTGCTAATTTGTAGTTAAGTATAATTGTGGTCACTGTACCTGATTGCCCCTTGGACATCCTTGCTGTCAGACATACTTATATTCCTGTCTACTGAATTGTAGATTGCTGCATGCCTTTAAGGCTTCTTTTCCTTCTTTTTTCTGAGGTTTTGTGTTGACATGTGATTATACATTAATGATTTTCAATTTGAGGCATTAAAACAGAACCGTGCAGCAAATACAGTGTTCTTCATATGCAAAGAGAGGTTGAAGTTTGTGAACCTATTGATTCAGTTTCTGGTCTTAACTGAGCCTCTCTGAACCGCAAAAGGCTCAAAAAACCAGCACCATACCATAGGTGTTGAAGACAGTATGCCTTTAAATTAATCTTTAATAAAAAAAAGGTAAATGCATTAAAGAATTAAGGCAAGTCCAAAGACTCTCAGGAGGGGTCTCCTAAATACTAGAGAGAGGTAGAAGGTAAAAATACTTCCTTTGGAAGATGGCTTTCTCACGTATGTGTACTATGTCTCTGCTTTTCAGATAAGAAAGCAGAAATTGACAGTCTTGCAGCAGAATACATTGAATCCGTGAAGAACATGTTGCCCGAGGAGCGAGTGGAACACCTGAAAAAAATCCAGAGTGCCTACAGTAAATGTAAGGAGTACAGCGACGATAAAGTACAGCTGGCCATGCAGACGTACGAGATGGTGAGGACCAAAACCAGTGAGACTTGTAAATACAATCATAATCTGGACTGGGGCTGGTGACAGACTTGAGAGGTGCTTCTGCAGCATCCGTATGTCTCTTTCCTGGTGCATTTTCCTTTAATATCTTACTGAAGCAAAGTAAGATATTAGTTTCAAGCTTACTTTTCTTACTGTTATCCTCCCCCCCAAAAGAAAAAAAGGCCTCCCCAGTGTTCCTGGGTTTAGTGTCAAGTAGTCTTCTCTACTGATTAAAGGCTGGAGATTGCTTTATCAGAAGTACACATCTGCTGTCTAATAATGACAGCATATTTACCCCGCCCACTCCCCTTTCACCCACTAATTCATTTAGGGCTGGTCTTGATCATAAACAACGTTTTTTAGGTCAGCTTTAAAACTGTATTGTGGAGGAGTAGAGGGAAATCTTTCCAGTTTCTTGGGTTTCCAGGTGACAGAGGCATGGAGACCGGTCAGCTCTGCTGTTTTGGCTGTATACTAGATGTCAAACTTGCAGTGAGAAAATACCTTTTCTTAAGATGCAGATTTCCACTTTTCTCCTGTTCTGCACCTTCTCCTGTCTGTTTATCTGTCCCTTGAGTGATTCTTATCTCTATTTTATCCCATAGGTGCATATTAAGGGAGGGGAATCCTTTTTATCTGTTCTTAGCATGTTTTATGTAGCTTCTAGAGATGCTTTGGATTCTAATTAAAAGTGATAGCTGCAGCTGGAGTACTTTTTATTGATGTCAAATACTGCAGGAAAGGAAATTATTTCACAGGGATTGAAAAGCATCCTAGATGAACACTAACTTCATGAATAGGTACTGCAGCAACATGGTTTGGGGGTGAGGGAGGAGAGTTAAAACACCTTTGCTACATCTGTGTTCTGTAAGCCACATTGTTGTCAACAGGGTATTATGAGATACTTACATAACGTGTACTGACTTGATATTGAAGATGGCCTGTATTTGTTATTAAATTTCATTAAATAGCCTGTGAGTGAAATACTAGAGAAAATGTTGCCACCTTTAATGGATATCAGTTGAATAATAAATTTTTTAAATGGCCAGGAGAAAACAGTCTCTAAATATCTTCTGTCATTTTGATTTGTTCTGCAAACCATTAGTCTAGTTGCTTTGACTCTCCTTTATGCCACCTTCCCCCATCCCCTTTGCCTTTATTTCTCTTTTCTTGCATTGGGATTGGGTTCTCTTGCTTTTAGCAAGCTTGCTTCAGCTTTTTTCTTTCTCTGTTTGCTTTAATTCCCTTTGCATGTACCATTTCCCTCTTTCCAGTTTGGTACACCTCTCATGCCTTGCCTTCAAGTCTTACATTCCTGTTCATGCTGATAGCAGCCAAGTTACTAGACCTTCCTGTTCTTGGTTTAGGAGTTGTTTTTTTTTTTAAATAATTCAGTTTGTGGTTTCCTCTTCTGTGCAGGTGGATAAGCATATCCGCCGGCTGGATGCAGACTTGGCACGGTTTGAAGCAGATCTGAAAGATAAACTGGAAGGCAGCGACTTTGAAAACCCTGGATCACGAAGCCTGAAAAGTGCGTAAATGTTGTGTGTTTGACAGCCTTTTCCAGCATGGATCATATCAAACCAGAGAGGCTGAAATACAGAGTTTGGCTGTCATTTCAGGAGGCTACAGTGCTCTCCTGTACTTGTGAATGCTCTTCAGATATTTACAGTGTTGTGCTCGCCAGTGAACAGGGGAAAGGAAAAAATCTAGTGCTGGAATCTAACCTGCTCTCTGTCCTTGTCAGAGCGCCCTGAGGTGGCGCAAAACTGCAAGATGAGGCAAAACTGAACTGATGTTTAGCCCATGGCTCCTACACCTCTTGAGTTTAACAGTTGGCTTCAGGCTTGATCTATTACTGAGTAAGTTCTAAGATCTTTTGGAGAAGACATCTGCTTATTTTCCTGCTTTTACTGGATTTGGATATTAGTCAAGCTGAGAACAGCAGGGAAAATTAACACGTAAAGGAAGATGCCAATTTCTGTAACGTATACAGGAAATCTCCTATAACTATGGTGAAATTTGGTTACAGTTAACATCAACACAGCTTTATGCCTTTGAGCCATGAAATAAAGGGTAAGATGAGGAGTATGGATCTGTGGAGATAAAAGTTCAGTCAGTAGCTGAGTAACCAATTAACTGGCCAAATGTTTAAAAATATACTTATTATTTTTTAAATCTGCATCACTTCGCATCTGATCAAACATGATGCTGTTTAAATCTTGTGTGACACTATGCACTAACATTGCACTGTAGTGATTTAATTGCCAGAACTGCAAACACAGGAATTTGGCACTGAGTAATACTACTTGCAAGCTTGGCGTGTTTGTGGCAGAAAAGTGTATGTATATTTCAGAGTTGGTGTTTGTATTGAATTACATGTCATGGAAGGATTTCAAAACAAATGCACCAAAAGTAAAATACCTGGGGATGTTTCTGTTATTTAAAGAAGCTGAAACAATGCAGCACTTTTTTTCTATTATAGAGGGACGGAGTCAGAAAGACAAAAGAGGCTCTCGTGGTCGAGGCAGGCGAACATCTGAAGAAGATACACCAAAGAAAAAGAAACTCAAAGGAGGGTAAGACACCCAGCTAGAGTTCTGGTGACTTTGGCTCAATATTTCATGAATTTTCTCTAAACTCATGTTACCTTTATTACTCTCCTGTCAGGATGTCTGTGGTGTTTAGGTTATTGTGGTCTTAACTATATTTCATTAGAGTCCTCTTTAGGACAAGTCAGATTTGTTAATTAACTCCTTGCTTGATGCGTAGAAACTCGGCGTGCTTGGAATGCCCTCTGTCTGGAAGGACAGGATCAGAGCCTGTGTTGCTGTTGGCAAGCTGGTAGAAAATAGCTTTGATTTTTGTCATGCGGCTATTTTTAAATGTTGCTTGCAATATTCATTGCAAAGAAACACTTGCCTATTGGGACAAATACTGATGTTGTATTGCTGTTATGGAAATCTTGGGGAGTTTTTTGTGGTTATTTTCAAACAACTGTGTCCTGAATAGTCTTGAATAACATAATTCCATTTTGTGAGGCAAGGAAGAAAGCATGTCACCTCCATCCTGTGATTTTTAAACCCAATTAATTCTAATATCTTCAATTGGCTAAATGGAGGGGCAAGAAAAGAATGTATCTTCTATTATGTGTTACTGATGTGTCAGAGCTCCTGTCAGAGCAAGGAGGTTCCCTCATGTCTGGCAGAGAAAGAACAATATATATTAAAAATGGACTGGGGAAAAAAGGGCAGATTATTCTGCCCTCCAAACAGAAGTGAGTTGTACGTTCATTTTGTTACTTTAGTCATGTCATCTACAAATCATTCTCCTAATCTTTATAGTCGAGCTCAGATTTTTGTGTTTGATCAAACCTGCTTTATATTTTTAATTATTGGACAATATGTGAATGTGTAATTAAACTCTAAAGTGGGTTCAATGTGCCCTAAGGAAGATACTGTTAAAAACTAATTTTCCCAAAAGGGATTTAGATCTTGGAAATGTATAGTTGTCCATAACTGAAAAGTGTTTTGTCCTCAAATTGTTCTTGTCTACAGCTCTGAGTTTGCTGATACCATCCTGTCAGTGCATCCCTCGGATGTCCTAGACATGCCAGTGGACCCCAACGAGCCCACCTACTGCTTGTGTCACCAGGTGTCCTACGGAGAAATGATCGGCTGTGACAACCCAGATGTAAGCAGTTGGTTTGTTGTCAAAAGGTGCTCTGTGTCTTCTGAAATGATGATTGCAACATCACAGCACTGTGAAATCTGAGGGGGGTACTTGCTCAATTAGATCATCCAAAACAAACATAATGCTTGTGAAACTCTGAGCATTTCTTCTGAGGATTTTTTCTTTGTTTTGCAGTGCCCAATTGAATGGTTCCACTTTGCTTGTGTGGATCTCACCACCAAACCAAAAGGGAAATGGTAAGGAGGATGCACAGGCTTTTTACTCTTCTCAAGCTACAGTTTCCCTCAACAAGAATCACAAAAAGAATCAAAACTCTATTGTGACCCTTCCTGACAAAGGAACGTCGCTCTTGTCATCAGAGCTTTGCGTCCAGTAGGGTTTGAGATTGCATTTTTGTGAAGGCAGAAGGGGAACTTTTTTACCGGGGGCTGCTTCCATGGGAGTCTTAGTTGCCATAGATTTTGGTGGGAGCAAAACAGGGACCTGGGTGTATGTAAATTTTCACGTTAAGTAGAGCTGTTCATGAGATTAGGCTTGTGGTAATACATACATCTTAAATCTCACGTTTGCTGTATTTCTGTGCAACCGTTGTTGTGGTTAAGGTTGAGAAAATAATTCTTTTTTTTTTCCCCACTTACGGGGAAAAAAAAGTGTTAGAATTCTATTTAGGTTTTGCTTACGTGCCCATCTTCGAAAGTCACATGCTTGTTCTGTACTTTCTTTTTCAAAGGACAAAAACTTTGTGTAATTGTTCTCTTTTGCAATTAAAACGCCACACTCCTCAGTTAGCATAAGAAAAGTGAATTTTCAAGAGGAAATGAAATTGCACTACTGTATTAAGTGGGGACAAATAACATGACTAAAATGTTTATTTACAGAACACAGCGTGATGGGAATAATTGTAAGCATGCAAGTGCATAGAGCAGTAGGTCACTGCGTTCCAATCAGATACTGAAGTAAACTGGTGATAGCATGGAGTTGGAGTTTAATGGCTAGCCACTGAGTTAAATGCTGATTGTTTCAGTAAGCAGGCTTTGAGACGTAAATATCTCTATTTGATGGGCTCCTCTCATCTATCTGTAAGAAGCTTATCAGAAACAAGCTCAAGTAGAACTGAACTGGAGTCACTGGAGGGAGAGGAAGGAATGAACTGGAGGAAAATATCTTATTTTCTCTGTTACTTGGAGTAACTTTTAGGTGAATGAAATGGGGTAATCATGGCTATGAGGGGCAGCTCTGGTCTTCTCGTGCTGTTCACCAGAGTCTGCACAATTCCTTTCCTGTTTGCCCAGTCTTCCTATATGTCATGAAGTTGTTGCTATTGGTTAAAAATCACCACCACCCCTGCTCATTTCCAAATGATAGGAAGAGCTCTTGAGTGATATGTTGTTATCTTCAGGAACTAATTACTATCTTTTTTTTTTCCTTTTCGCTATAGGTTTTGTCCACGTTGTGTTCAGGAAAGAAAGAAAAAGAAGTAAGGAGTTGAGGGGAATACATCCTCTGAGGCTAGAAGAGTTTTTTTTAATATATTCCTTCCTTCAAGTTGCAATATCATCATTTTGATTTTAAAACCTACCCTCTTCCTTTTTCTGATACGATATTTAATTGTCCAGTGGCCAGTTGTAATTCCTATTCTTTCATAAGAAAATGACTGTGGGAGGGAGGGAATCTGCCACAGGGATTTTATTTATGTTACTCTTGCACAACACTGTAATCAGTGTTACTAGGAAGTGTTAGGGCAGCCAGTAGCTGTAAGTCTGCTAGTTTATAGGAGTCTGTGAAACCACGTAAGGCGTTGCAGGAACATGAGATACCTGTAGCTTCATGGTGCATTGCCATCACTGAAGTCGTTCAGTTACCTGGAGCTTAGCATGGTAGAGAAAAAGGAATTGTCTCTATTGTAGCCTGCAGAAGAGGAATAGTTTTGGTGTGAAGTCCATTTGTTCTGCAGTTCTGTTGTACAGAGGAACAAGAAAGCTGGTCAGCTGTTTCCAATGTCTGTTTCCTCAAAGCCAAATACTGTGCTTAGTTTTGACAGGGTAGGGATGGGATGGAGATAAGACCGTATCTTCCCTTCTGGGGAATTTCTTCTGTCTAACTTTGCACTGCCATTATTTTACTTGATCTTGCTTGCATTCACGTGAACCTTAAGAGAAGGAAAACATCTGACTTTCTGCCTCCTATAAAAGGTTTGTCTCTTCTGGGACAAGAGCTTTAAATCTCACAGGAATTGTCCTGCAGTGTTTCTTAGTGACAGTAGTATTGAGAGAGTGAGTTACCTTTCCTGTCAGTTTTCATTTCTTTGGAAATTTAAGTACATTACTGTGAAGTTGAAACCTAGAGTATTGTTATAGAGGGTCTGATTTATTCATAAAAGAAGATGAAGGCCTTATTTTTATTTCTTGTGTATGTCTGTATTGCACCTCAGTAAATCAGGAAAAGAAGCTTTAAGGGAATCCTCTGCAAGGATAACGCGTACATTCCTGTGATGGTGTGGCAAAGCTGAAAGAAAGGTGGCCATGAGGTAGCTTGGTGGAGGTTGTGGTGTTTTAATAGAATTTGCTATGAAGCTGTGTTATTGAAGAAGGCAATTCAGTAGGAATGTTTTAAAATGACATCTTGCCTTGTTAGTAGGGGCATATTTGCCTGTTCTTGACTTCTTTAAGCTGCCTTTCAGATCTTGAATGTGAATCCTTGCTGTCATCACCATGCCAGTTGCTGCAGCAGAAGGATGAGAAGGAAATCAGGAGTAGGAAAACTACAGTTTTTCTGTGTGTTTTTCGGCAATTTTTTTTTTTTCCTCTGAGTTATAGCAGATTCAGAAGTTGAGGGAAGAACAGAGATAAGTATTGTCTTTAGATATATCCTGGATTTTGGGGCTTAATTGCCTACACAAAAATATTGTGGGTAAAGGTTTTTCTGCTAGGGGAGGGAGAAAACACCAAAGGCCTGCAGCAGGACAGACCAAGGTTCATGAACTCTCCTGGCTGTGGTCTGTGATGGGTGTTTATGGCAGCTCTGTGCAGGGCTGTGTTACTTGGCATACCACTGTGCAGAGCTCTTGGTGCAGACTGTTGGAAATGCTTCCAGATAAGCTTTTCTTCTGCTTTAAAAGCAATCTGAAGAAACAGTACAGAGGGGGGGTGGGGAGGAAAAAAAAAAAAAACAAAACACACACACAAACAACAACACTGTTCTAGTTGGACTTTGGCAACAGCTTGTGAAAGAACTTTGTTGTTGTTTTTGTTTGTTTGTTTTTTCTTGCCCTAGCCCTCTTACTTGTGCTTTGCAGTGAAAGTAGAACACAGCTCTTGCCTGTTCTCCTTTCCTGCTTTGCTCTGCTGGGTTTTGTAGATGCTACAGGTACGTAAGAACTGTTGCAGCAGAAACATTTTGATAATGAGACAGGTTTTCTGTGAATGTTTTGATTTATTGCGTCCCCTATGCAGAAAGGCCTGTCTCCAGGGCCCTCTTGTTTGAAGTGTGATGTTGTACATGTCCGTATTAGGTTGCATCACTCCATGCTGTATATGAAGTTTCCATAGTTATGTTTACAAGACAATGTACATTTCTCATTGTTGCCATTGTAAAAGCACCCCAAAGCCACACAGGTGAATTAGAAAGGGATTGAGGGGGAGAAGAAGCACAATCATGTAAGCCTGATTGTAGAAGTACAGTCAGCCCTCTTCTTTCTGCCTCTGTTTTGAGAGTAAATTTGCTTGTGATACCTCATGAGCCAGCCTGTAATTCAGTAACCAGTGGGTGAGACCTGTACCTCATTGATCTGCTACACTGGATTAATGTAAGAGTGTAACCGTGTCCTGAAGGCTAGTGGTGATGCTGTTTCACATCTTATTTTCCCCTTCCGTCCAATGGTATTGTCAAATTTTTTCCCCTTTTCCTAAGGCTTTAATAGTAGTGCTGTCACCATAGATGAAGCATTTAATTTGAAACAATCTCAAAGTTAGACTGCGCCTCTTTGGAGGTCTTGCTGGAAACACGCAAGTATGGGAATGTGCAGCTGTGGATGAATAAGAGCAAAGCTGGCTGCCTTAAACTCAAAAAAGATGGTCAGGTAGGACAGCAAATTTTGTTAGCAAGTGCTTTCCTCAGCTCAGAAGAACAGATGTTTTCCATTTTAACCAGCAAAGCAAAAAAACAAAAAACAAAGTGCTAGAAGTTAGCATCAGTCTTCAAAAGGAAAGATGCTTCTTCACTAGGAATCATGAGCAGAGCTGAGGTGACCCACACTCTTCTTTACACTGGGACATCTCCAACGTGTCCGCCCGTCGCACCAACACCAGCAATAGACCGTCCTGTCGCCAACACACCAGCACAGAGCCTCCAGCTGCTGTCGTGGGCTCAAGAGCATCTGTTGGCTGTTTACACCTGGGTTTAGAGATCTTTAGAGACTCTTGCAGATGGGAGTACCAGTAGCCTTCATTTTTGGTCACTAAAGAGTTGAAATCTTTCTCCTGAATTTTGAATGTACGGCGTTAAATATGCTTTAAGGAGAAGGATGAATGAGACTGTGATACTTAAAGGAATGTTCCACTAAAGATTGTCGAAGCACCTGCGTACACTGTGGTGTCCAGCTTTATCGCAGCTCATCCCGACTGGCGGTGACGCGACTTTAACCCGATTCTTCTATTTTTTTAAAGAATCCGACCTGTGTTCCCTTTGTAAATGGAAGAGACTATAAAGCTTTTTATTAAAAAAAAAAAAAAAAAAGAAAAACGAGAATGTAAAGTAAAATCTATATCTGTATTTTTGGATCTTGTCAGAGATGACGGCTATATTGATTTACAAATAAAGTATTTTTGGGAACAAGAGCTGTGCGGCTGCCTGGCAGCGGGCCGGAGGCGGGCGGGCGCTAGGACCGCGGCGGGGGCCGGGACATGGCCGCCTTCTGCCCCGTGAGGCGCTGAGGGGACCGCGGGCAGCGCCGGGGCCGGGGGGCGCCGTTCGCTGAAGCTCGGGCTCGGCCGGGCGGCTCCGGGGCCGGACACCCGCTCCCTGCTGCCTCCGGAGGCCTGAACCCGAGCGGGAGCCCGGCCTCCCCTCGCCCCAGGGGCGGCCATGGCGTGGCTGCGCCCCTGCTGGCCCCGCTGCGCCGCGCTAAGATGGCGGCCGGGCGGCGCTGCCTGGGCGCCACAGCCGGGGACGGCGCCCGGGGTGGCCCCGAGGGGGCCGCGGCTTCCTCATGGCGGCCGCGGGCTCCGCACGGCCTCGGCCGGCCTCGGGGAGGTGCCGCTGACCAGCGAGCGCTACCGCGTGCGGCGCCTGCCCTTCTCCCGCCTCGGCCCCCGGGACGTGGCGTTCTTCCAGCGCCTGCTGCCGGGCAGAGCCCTGACGGAGCCGGAGGCGCTGGAGCCCTGTAACGTGGACTGGCTGCGGTCGGTCCGAGGTAAGGGGCCGCCCTTCACAATTCAGGGAGACGTTTCCCGGTGTCCACGCCGACAGCCAGGTCCGTGGGCAGGTGCGAAGCACTTCAAGGGAAGGCCCGCTGTTAAAAACGTTTGGTTTAAAATCATTAAAGTGTCTGCCTCACGGAGGAGTGCAGCCATCTCCCGCATCCCTCGCCACTTTGTCCTTTCCGATCTCCGTGCAGCAGGTGACTTGCCACAAGCACCCCTTGCTTTCGTTGCAGGCTGTAGCAAGCTGTTGCTGAAGCCGCAGACGGCAGCGGAGGTGTCCCAAGTTCTCAGGTAACGCCTGCCTTTTGTACAAAATTGTCAAAATTTGGACATTTTACCAGCACTCGACATGAGCAGCTATGTTGAAGGGGCTCAGGGAGAGGCCCACAGAAAAAGGGAAAAGAAGCTTTTTGGGTCCAGTGAAGCGGTGGCAGCGCTGCCCTAGCTCAGACATGCAAGGGCAGGGGCAGTTGAGCATCAGTCTGTGGGGTGCTGTTCGGCTGGAGAGCCACAGGCTGCAGGGAGCTGCTCACCTGCTCCTGGCTCTTGCAACAAAAGTACAGAGCTTGGGACTTCCAAATAGCTGCTGGTGCCGTGCAGCTTGTGCCATCCATTGCCCTTGAACTCTGGCGAGGTGGCAGAGGTTGTGCTGGGTGGCACTTCGTGCTGGAGGGTGGAGCAGCTGAGGCAGAGATGCACAGACTTCATTGCCCACGGGACATTTCTTTCCTGAGAGGAGGAGGAGGGTGGTAATGTCTTAAACTGCTGACAGAGATCATCTGTCAGAACCCCCTGGGGAAGCTGTTAGCAGAGACTGCTGAATAAATGTATAAACAGAGAGAGGTGTGCTTTCCAGACAGATCCTGCATGGCAGATCTGGGGCTGTTCGAGGGGATGACCCCGAGTGTTTATTCCTTTGCACAGGGCTGGAGTGAGGGGAGAGAGGAGCTGTGCTTTCCCACATTTGCAATGAAACTGCCCCTCTTTATCCGTTTAGTCTTTAGATTGAGCACTGCTGAATTTTAAGGAGCATTGAGCACTCCCACAGCAGGACCTATTCACGGGGAAGTGAAACGTTTCTGATAGACTGGATTATGGCCTTCAGTGATGTAAGACTTGAGAAACCTGCTTCCTTCCAGGTACTGCTCGGAGAAGAACCTGGCAGTGAACCCGCAGGGGGGTAACACGGGCCTTGTCGGGGGCAGCGTTCCTGTCTTCGATGAGATCATTCTCTCCACTGTTCTCATGAACCGGATCATCAGCTTTGACACCGTGTCTGGTAAATATTGTAGGCACGTGGTGCACGGAAACAAGCCCCTGGCTTTAGCCTGGACATTCTTCTGGGATCTGTAACTGCAGGATTGGCAAGGTTCAGCCCAGCAGCATCGTAAGGGGCATCAGAGATTTGTTTCCTCCAGGTTCCTGCTGCTGATGTAATCATTTGTTGTTAACAGTAATAGATGTAATAAAACATCTGGTGGTGGAAAGAGGAGGAAAGAGAGCAGAAAAGCATGTATATCCTGTTTGCTAAAGGAGAAACCCATCGGGGGGAGAATGGTGGTGGTAAAGGAGGCGTGTGAGAGCCACACTAACAGATAAGGGAGGAATGGGGAAAACGTGCAGGATGTTTGGGTTTGGAAAGTTAGGAACTAGGCTGCTTTGAGTATTTCAGTTGTTAAAGACAGCAAGAAGGGGAACACTGGGCAGAAATAGTCTTAATGTCACTGAATTTCATGTGTCCAGAGCTGGGCATGATCAGATGTTAAGCCAATGGCAAAACTCCCCTGGGATTGAGGAGGGGTAGGACAATGCCCTGTAGCGAGCACAGGGTTCTTGCTAGTTCAAATTGAACCTCAGAAAGTTTTGGAGGAAGCAGTGGTTGCACCTGCTGATGCTTGTCCTGCCTCTTTAGGAGCCCCTTCTTCCTGGGCATCAACTTGTTTCTGTTCCAGGAATCCTCGTGTGCCAAGCTGGCTGCGTCCTAGAGAGACTCAACGAGTACTTGGAGCAGCAGGGGTTTATCATGCCGCTTGACTTAGGAGCGAAAGGGAGCTGCCACATCGGTGGTAACGTGGCCACAAATGCTGGAGGCTTGCGGCTCCTGAGGTACGGCTCCCTCCGAGGGACCGTGCTAGGACTGGAAGTGGTAAGGCGAGGAGCCAGCAGCTCCCTCTGTGTTTGCACCTCTCCCTCTCCCCTGCTTCCTGCTGTTGTAGCTCTCGGCTCTCTGCTGCATAGACAAAAGCTCCTCTTCAGGCTCACGCTCCTCGCCGTTCCTTTTGGGAAGGGCCAACAAGTGCCTTCGTGCATGTAGCATCTGGTACTGCTGCCGGAGCTTCCAGCTTCCTCCTCTGTCCTTACCGACAGAAGCGGTGAGGGATGATGTTCTTATCCAGAGAAACAAAAAGGAGGTAGGGAGAGGTTTGGTGGTCCTGTTACCTGCGTCAGGTTGGTTCCTCTGTGCAGTGGTGGGTCTCTGGAGCGCTCTGCTAAGTCCATCCTGCCACGTGCTCTGTTGACTGCTCACCCAGTTTTCAATAGAGCCATCCACTTTGTGTTTTTTTTTTTGACTGCTGGCTTTGTCCTAGAGTCCTTCCTGTTCCTCAGCTTGCTTCTGCCTGTGCCTCTGTGTGTACAGGCTGGCATTTGTGATTCTAGAAGATTTATGGTGTTGGAGGGAGAGATCTAATAGAAAATAAATTGAACAATGGGATCTAGGGCTGCAAAGAATGGCTGATCTTGTGCACCACTGGTGAGAAAAGTAGAACAAGCTCAGGCTTCTGTTATTTTAGAACATGTGTAAACAGCACCATTAAAAAAAAAAACAAACAAACCACAAAACAGAAGTAGGAAAGTTTGTGGGAAGATCCAGGTAGGATATAGAGGGTAAGAAGAACGGAGAGAGCTGGAAACAAGGAACAGTGACAAGACTGGGAACGTCCTGCAGTTGGTATCTACTCATGAAGGCTGGTGGTAGCCTTTCACCAGGTTGGTAGTAGACAAGCTTTTTGCAGCACATTTCTGTGTAGGTGCATGGCATATTCGTGTCCTCACAGGTGCTGGCAGATGGCACAGTCCTGGACTGCTTGGCGTCTCTGCGCAAAGACAACACTGGCTACGATCTGAAGCAGCTTTTCATTGGATCTGAGGGGACCTTGGGAGTTATCACGGCTGTCTCCATACTCTGCCCTCAGAAGCCGAAGGCTGTGAATCTGGCATTCCTAGGTAGGAAGTGATATTAATGATTTCACACCTGGATTCCTAGGTGGGGAAGGGAACAGCAATTATGAGAAGAAAGCACTGGTCAGCCTGCTAGCTACTCAGCATGCTTGTAACAGATGTGGCCTGGAAAGCAGGGAGCTGAACTCCTGGGGTGAGGAGAAGGAAGAGTAGGCTCCAAGCCCTGACAAACCTGTGCAGTGGACCCCGGAATTTGCCTGGACTCTCATAATGGCCTTTAAATTCATCCTGGGTTGCCTTCTTGCTGAGTGCTGAGAAGTGAGGGTTGGGTCAGACATTTTGCTGTGAACTGTCTTAGGATGTCGAGGAGGTCCTTGCCACAGCAAAGACCGGTTGCTCTCTCCTCCTGCTGTTCTGCTCTGACAACTGTCCCAGCTCAAACCATCAGAGGAACTAACAGGGATCGTGTGGGATCCAAACCCACACAAGGTTCAGCTTTCCTAGAAATGGGAAAAGTGACTTGAAACCTGGTAGAATTTTAAAAACTGTTGATGAGGTTTTGAGGGGTTGCTTTTGTTTCTTATTCCTCTTTGTCATCTGTCTGAAGGGTGTCAGAATTTCTCTCAGGTTCTGGAAACCTTTACAACCTGCAGAACCATGCTGGGAGAGATCCTGTCTGCCTATGAGTTCATGGATGAGAAGTGCATGGAACTGGTTGAGAAACATCTCAAGCTATCCTGCCCAGTAAGAGGTACCAGAGCTGATAACTCTCTGTCTAAAGAAGAGATACAGATAGTGTCATGTGGGCTGCAGAAAGAGACATTATGCTGCTCGGGCATTTTTAGCCCAGTTTTACATGTGTATGTCAATGAGTGACTCTGTGTGTCCCTTAATTTTTGTACCCGGTGTTCAATTCCAAATACACTCGGTAAAAGTCTTTAAAGATATGACTTTTTAGTTCTACCAGTTCCCCCAAAACTGCTAGTTCTGTGAACAGCTAGATAGAGGATAAAACATGGAAGTGAAGCGCCTTCCAGATAAGATTGCCACTTGAGCTGCACTCCTGTCTGGCACAAGAGATTCTGGGCTGAAAAGAAACCTTATAAAACGTATCAGGTTTGGGAAAAGATCCAGAATCTGCACTAAACTCCTGTGCTTACAGCACAGAAGAGCATCTGCTTATTTTATGCTTTTTGACTTTCAGACAGCCATTTTTATGTTTTAATTGAAACTTCGGGCTCTAACTCAACCCATGATGAAGAAAAATTGAACAGCTTCCTAGAACAGGCCATGACTTCTGGATTAGTCACTGATGGAACTGTGGCAACAGATGATAAGAAGATAAAGGTAAGTCATCATTTCCTCCTGCACAAATCCACTTGGAATGGTTCTGTCCTTGAAACTACATTTTTTATAAGGGAGTGTTTGTCTTGTTTGATGTTTGAAATAAACATGACTGAATGACCTGGTAGCTTATTTGGGATATTGATTAAGAATGCTATGAGAATAGTTCCTACTGCTGCCTCTTCCCTGAAGGCTGAGTGGCCTTATGGGAAGTTGTCAGTGGATGTTTTCTCTTTTAAAAACATCAGGTTAATAAATTATGTCTATCAGTAGGACTTAGGCAGCTCTAGAGAGAATGCCTGTGGCTGTGACACTTGTTCTTTTCTAGCTGGGGTACTGTCAAGCTTAAAGGGTCGGTGTATCACTTCACCATACAGTGCTGCCAAGAAAGCATTAGTACTGTCTCCCATGAGGCATAGGATACCGAGGGAAGTGTTGATGTTACATGCAAAGAATCAAAGCTTTTCTTCCCTCCATGCCACAAAACATCGAACACAAGAGAAACTTGGCTGATCAGGATTCCTTCGATCTTTGTTCATCAGATGCTGTGGAGCCTCCGGGAGAGGATCACAGAGGCTCTCACTCATGACGGCTGCGTTTACAAATACGACATCTCCCTGCCTGTGGGGAAGCTGTATGATCTCGTGACTGACATGAGGGCTCGGCTGGGCCAGAGTGCCAAAAATGTGGTGGGCTATGGCCACTTGGGTAAGTGCAGGTGCTGGGAAAGGGGGAAAGGAGGTGGTTTCTTCTGTGTGCTCCACATTTTGCTATGCACTTCCTATGAGCTCCTAAAAGTTGGTTTTAGGTTGCTGGGAGGCAAAGACTAAATAGCTGAGAGCTATCAGAAGAGGAGGATGTGTAAGGATGTGTAAGGATCTTCACTGCCTTCAGCCTGTTCCATATATTACTGTCAGGTGTGACTGGGCAGCGTAACCATTAGCCACTCAGCTACTGTCAACTGGCTGTTTGTATCTTCTTGCTGTGTACTTTCTGTTTAATTATCTAGGTTATTTAATTGGACCATCGGTGTGATTAATGTACTTAGACACTTTTGGCAGATAAACACCTTCCTGTCCAAAGTGATTAGTCATATTGGCGATCAGTTATGTCTGAGCCATTAGCTTTTCAAATGAGAGTGATAAAATTAGTGCACAAAATTAGTGAACCATCCCTTCAGCTCGTACATTTGTCAGAATGCTTTGAAACTGTTTTGATTTTACATACTCCAGACAGGTAAATTGTTAGCAAAGCTGTTCTGTTTCCAAACCCATACCCCCCAAAAAAAAGAACAGAACAACAAACAAACAAAAATGTTCTTCAGCATGCTTGATTTGAAATGATTTGAAAGACAAATTTTTGTAATAATGGCTGCACTTGGTAACTGTTGGCATTGAGGATTAAGCTGTGTACTATGAAGATTTGCTGAAGTGCAGGAAGAGGTTCCAGAGTGAGAATGAGTTTGTTTGTGGTTTTTTTTTTTTTTTTTTTTCTTTCTTTGTGTGTTTATAATACCCAGCTACTATGAGCTTAATTAAGTATCATCACACGCAACACCAACGGAGAAAGGAAATGCTCTGCTTTCTTTGTTTCTGTTGACACAGTGCCAAAGTGCCCTTAGAACACTGCACAAGTATAATAGGGAGAGATGCAGTAATGAAGGACTGTACTGAAATTCAAGCATCGTTAGGCAGTACTGCTGGGGAAGTCTTCAGCATGCCATCTGAGTGCAGGGAGAATAATTAATGCAGCACCGTTGTTGGAATGTTAAAATCTTGGAAGTGGGAATTGGAGAGTTGCTTAACTTGGAACACTTCCTCAAAGATTGTACTAAAAAGATCCTATTTGAATTACTTGCACACGGAGAGGCCGCATGTTTGTTGACGGACTGTTCGCTTCCTTCTAGAAGGAAGTGTTCAGAGAATAAGAAAGGCACTGTTGTTTGAGTACAGGGATGAAACAGCAATGATTCTCCATTGCAGATCTACAGAGTTTTTCTTACAGACTCACCTCTGCAATGTTTTCTTCCAGGAGATGGAAACTTGCACTTGAACATCACAGCAGAATCCTACAGCCATTCCCTGATGGATGCCATTGAACCATTTGTGTATGAGTGGACTGCAAGATACAATGGCAGTATCAGTGCCGAGCACGGATTGGGCTTCAAGAAAAAGCAGTTCATTCAGTACAGCAAACCCAGCGAGGCAATCTTTCTAATGCAGCGCTTCAAAGCCATGTTAGACCCCAAAGGGATCCTCAATCCATATAAGACACTGCCCTCCAGCTCCTGAAGCAACATGTTCTGAGAAGCAAGCAGGTGCCATCACAAGAGGACGACATCTTGATAACTGTCCTTTAACACCAAACTGAGAGATCAAGCAAGCATGTAGAATGCTCCTTGGCTTATTTTCTTAGTGTGATGGAACAAGTAAAGGAATGTGGTTCCTCTTTTCAGGGGTGTCTGCTCTTTCTGAAGAAGAGCACCTTGTGGGTTTTCACTGTGTAGGCTTTCTGTTTAATCTGAACACTGAAACGAAAGATACAGATTTTTTTTTAATCTTACCTGCTTTTTCTACCATGGTTGTGATGTTTAGCGTTGGCAGTAGAACACTTACTCCTTACGTATCTCAAGCTCTGGTGATCGCTGTTTTTCTTTCCGTTCTGTTTTGTTTACTGCATGCATTCTGCAGCCAAACGGTGAGATCAAAAAAAGTCCGTTGACTTTCTCTATCATCTGTGTAATAACCTTATTGAGGTACAACTGTGCAATTGGAAGTCACGCCTTGTAAATGCTGTATCAAGCACTACTTTTCAGACGGGAGGGACCTTTGGAGTTTTATATTGCCTTTATCTGAAATTACCTGCCAAATTATGAAAGTAGAATTGTTTGTTAAAAGCAGAACATATTTACCACCATTCTCACTTACCTTGCTGAGGTTGGTAGGGTGGAATCCGGGTTCACGGCATGTGGCTAGCACCAGAGCCTGCTGGTAGCAGCAGTGCCCTTGCTAGTGCGTAGCATTTGGGGGTTCCTTATGGCATGAGACCTGCATGCACATGGGGCTGAACATCAAGAGGCAGGCCTATGTGGGGAGGACTCAGAGATACCTGACAAGTGCCATTCACATCATTATGGCACAAAAGGCGGGAGGCAGAAGTGACATGACGTGCAAAATGACCATGCAGGAGCAGAGCTGTGTGGGCTGTAGATCTGGCCACGGGAGTGCGTTCTGTTGTTTGACTTAGTACAATGCAATCTCCGCTGTTTCAGGACAACCAGCTTTAAACCTTACATAGAATCAATAAAAACTATTACTACTCACATAGAAGTGGTAAAAACTATTCATCAGGATTTTTGATTGTGATTACTCATGTTACTGTGAATATCTGTGAACTATTGTAACTTAAAAATTGATGTTAATACTGTCTCTAAGCAGTACTCTTCTAATAAAGATTTCTTCACATTTTGAAGCTCTTAGCATTATGTTAGAATTGTAATGAAACTGAGTTTTGATCCTGTTTTAATAAAAGAAACAATTCAAAAGACATTAAAAAAAGCCATACGTTCATTCCCTGTGGGCTGTGATAGTGTGTTTTCATTTCTTGTATATGTACAGTAAATATAGATTATTATAATTTGCTCAAAATCAGAACTTTCTGGTCTGTGCCTTTTCTAGTGACCTAGAGGTTTTAAGCAGACATCTGTTCTAGCCAGAATCCCTTTGTCAAAATGTGTCTTTGCTCTAGGAGGTGTGGCTGGAATCCCAGCGGTGCTCTTTCAGATCCTGCAGTGCCCAACACTGAGATGCTGAGGTCCTGGGCTGGCTGCACTGGCTTCTGGCTGCCTTTGCTCTTTCATCCTGACCAAGCACAGCACGGCTGCCTCGCAGCCCAAGGGCTGTGTCCTGCCACCTTCCCAGGACTGATTGGGTGGGTAAAGACTGGAAATCTCTCTCTTCATTGGGCTACTCAGGGTTTTCCTTCAGGTACCTTTCTACTCTGCAGTTCCTCTGGAAGCCCTGCTTTCCTTGGGAAGTCTTCAGCCCCTTCGAGACGTGTTTATGCATGTTAAGGGAGCTTCTCAGAAAATGCAAGGTCTTGGGAGTCAACGCCCATCACTGTTGATCTTACATTCTGGCTTTTCACTGGACCAGGTTGAAGAGAATTAAGGGAAAGTGGGAAAGTTTCTGCCAGATTATGCAGTGTGGTCCCTCCTAGGGGCTCAAGAGCTTGGGTGTGAATCTGTCCCTGGCAGAGTAAGGAGCTGATGCAGCTTTCCCCGAGCTGCGGGCTAGCAACTGCCCCTTTGCATAGAATGGTTCTTCCTCTGTCATCGGTGTCTGTCCTTCCCCTGTGTCTGCTCTGAGCGGCGTGAGATCGGTTCTGTTGCCTTTGGGTTGAGCTACAGCAGAATTTGCTGCTTTGGTCTTCAGCACGGCAGTTGCACTTTGTTTTTTGGGAGCTCCTTGTGTCTGGATGCAAGCCCAAGGACACGGTGGGTGCCTGCGTCAGAGCAAATCTCACAAGTGGCCCTCCTAAAGCCTTGGCTAGAGTCCTAACCCGGAGCCACCTTCCTCTACAGCTTCAGCTAAGGAAACGGTTTAGACACGTTTCGTGTCCTGTTTGCCTCCATGGCGCTGTGTGTGGGTATTTCAGCTTTCTTCCCACTGGTTTGCTCGGAGTTAGTAGTGAAGTGCCATTGGTCAGAGGAGGCATCTCCTTTGGGGTGTACAAGTGAAGCCTCGGGGGCACAGGAGGCACACCACACCACCATCTCCAGGTGAAAATGTTGCCCTTCCTCACTCGTTTTGATCCTACATGCTTGAAAAAACCCACACTAGTGCCAGGCTGTGGGTTCTCTAGCGATGCCACCGCCAGACTGTCCCAAGGACACATCGGCGTTGCTGCAGGGACAGGTTTGCAGTCCTGGAAGGCCAGACCAGAGAAGAGAGGGTTCCTGGAGGTTTAACCTCAGGGCAGCAGTAACTGGGAGGGCTTCGATGCCAGAAGCCAGGCCGAGGGGAGCATTTCCTGCTTCCTTGGCTCCCTTCTCCTACATAAAATAGCAGGAAAATAAAATCATTCTGTCTGGCCTTCGGAAGGGTCACCAATTCCAAAAGGTGTAGGAGAAAAATAGGTTCCCCAAGTAGGAGGGTGAGAGGGGAAAGGAGCCAGTGGTGTAGGACAGGATCAGAAGTCAGCACAAGGCCTGGTGACAGTGGAAGGCGATCTTACAACAGCTTGGTTTTACTCGTGCAATTCTCTCAGACTTTGTGTGCCCTCTCACAAGCACGCCACATGCGCTGTGTGTCCACGTCTGCCTTGGGTCGCTTTGGGGCAGCAAGGAGAATGAAGGATGTTTGGATGGGCCTTTTATACCCCTTGGGAGTCACTGATTATTATGGGATAATCCTGTTGATTCCGGATCTTGCCTGATCCTCCACAAACCCCAGGTTTTGCACTGTCTTTGTTTCCTCGCTTGAGGGGAAAAAAGAGCACTTTTCCAGGAAGAAAACCATCCTGAAGAGTCTCTTTTTTTTTCTGTTTTTATTCAGAACACCTCTCAACAAGGCTGCAAGCTGCTGAGCTGAATTAAGGATGGTGGCTTACTCAGCGCCCTGCATTACAGCACCCATCACAGCACAGTTCTAAGGTCGTAACTCTCAATTTGCCACGTGAATGCTTTGACAGAACAACCACCATACAGCCTGCACTACCAGTATTTATCCCTACCCTGTGATCTCTTCAATCCCTTCTCTCTCTCTGCTATCGAGGCACCCTGTACCTCTCCCTTCATTCCTCAAGGGCTGTTGGGGAGGAGCTGATCGTCTTCAGGCCTCCACACTACTGCCATCGTACCATCTCTGCATTTTCCTATAGCTAAAAGCTAGCTCAGGCAGCAGGGCCCTTTAGAGGAGCCCCAGTACGATGTTACCCTGACCCAGCAGTAGTAACCCCAGAGTGAATAGCTCCTCAGTCTCTCCCAGTAGTGATTTGAAACAGCGTGTTCCTAAATGGTCTTCCACTCCTTGAAAATTCACATCAAGGGACTGACATTCTGGCATCAGGCTCTTTATATGGCTTAGGATGAGCTTAGTGGTGCCCCTGGAGTGAGACAGACATTTGGACCTAATGCGGGTCTGAGCCAGAGCTTGGAGCTGCGTTAGTTAAGAGAGGGTTAATTGGAGGGAACGATGCTGTTGTTAGCAAACAAGGCAGGAGGTGAAATGCTCCCCACCTGAGCTGTTTGTGTATCAGAAGATGCAAAAATAGAGAAAATCCGTAGTGGTGGTAAAGAAGAAACATAAAGGAGGTGCTTTCTGCCAAGTCAAGCTGATACAACCTGTTCTTTCCAGATCAGGCTGTTTACATTCTCTGTCTTTTTCCTACCCCATTCTTTTTTTTTTTTTTTTTTTCACAAACCACTGACCATAAGAGTTTGAAATGCAGGCTTTACACATGAATGGTTCTTTTGGGGAAGTGGAACTTTCCATACTGCTTTTTTTTTTTTTTTTTTTTTTTCCGGCTATGTATGGGGAGAGTGCTAGGGAGGGAGCCAGGGCTGGCAGACAACCCGGGGCTGTGCAGTGGCCAGAGCAATTCCAGCAGTCACATTTAGCCTTCTTCTTTACATACCAAGATCCACAAACTCAGTGTTACAATCACCGTCTCAGATAAACAACAAAGCAATTACCTGGAGGGAATGGAACCCATTTTCTGTGTTAATTCATTGCCATTATTATCCTGCTGTTCAAAGTTCTCAATGATGCTCTCAAATACTGGTTTACTGTAGTATATAGGAGAAAGAGAGAGATGTGCACATATATGTGCATGTATTTTTTGATAAAGAATCATTGTGGTAGAATTTTTTTGTCCACAATACTTTTTTTTTTTTTTTTTTTTTTTTTTTTTTCTAGGACAGACTTAAATATTGGAAGGATAAGAAGTGTCCATGGCTGCTCAGCACGTTGAAGCAGCAGTCTTCTGGCATGGTGAGGAAGGACTTGACTCTCTCCTAACCGAGCAGGCCGTTTGGAGCTGTTCATCCTGCCCCAGCAAATTCTGTGTCACCTGCATGACCTTCACTGCTTCCAGTCTTGGAGCAAGCCAAAGCTACGTCAAATATTTCTTTATGGCACCATATTTTATGCATACCCAAACCTGAACAGGTGGGACATTTCTTGTACAACACCCAAAGAATAATGCTAGGAATTACCCTAGAAATTCTTCAGAAAACAACACACTGGTTCACGTTCTACTATGGAACTCAAGGAAAGAAACCTATACCTGCTAATCTCTGAATCTGAATAAGCACTGTGGGACTGGCCTGAAGAAGGTGAGATTTAAAAAGAAATGCAGTATGTTTGAATTTAGCAGCTCTCATGAGGAATACCAGAATGCTGAGTACGTGCCTGCTGGTGGGACTGGTTGGTGCCACCATCTGAAAAGGTGGCACCATGCGTGGGGAGGGAAAGGGGACTGTGTCATAAGGTGCATAGGAGTGGCACAGCCATAAATCCCCCACTCTGACTGATTACTGCCAAATTCCAGCCTGGAAGATGTGCTGCAATGTTTTATTGCCCACATTGGGCATGCATCAACTACGTCCCATGAGCAGCAATTCCTCTGTTGAGCATGGGCTCTGGGAGGTCGCAGCAGTGTGTGTATGTGGAGAGAATTGGGGACTGGGATCGGGCAGCCTTCACTGCTGATGTACCGTGCAGTGGAGCTTCTGCTGTCCCCCGCCCAGCTCCTGCTCCTGCTTTTTCTCCTCTCTTGCCTTGCTGAGGAGACCCTCGGTGCAAGGAGATGATGCCAGGACAGGCAGCAAGAATGCAGCAAATGGAAGAATTGCAGTGGCATGAGGCGTCACGAGGCCTCTTCTTCCATGAGTTGTTCTGCAGTTGTCCCCATGCGGATGAGCAGAAGCATCTGGAGGTAGCTCCTCTCCGAGCTTGTGCACACTGTGCCTTCCTCCAGCATAACCCCAAGGTGGGGGCTGGGGAAACTGCCCCCACCTCCACACCTGCAGGACAAATCCTGCTCTCCCTGGGCAAACTTCATCAAGAAACCCAGTTTGCGAAATGTTGCAGTACAGGAGCCTTGGTGGACTTTCAAATTCACGTGTAAAGCAAGCTGTAGTGGTCATTAATAACACCAGAAAGTCAAGTAGATGAACCATCAAATACAGCTCAGCTGGTATAGGTGCAAAAGTGTGGTGTTTTAATTAATTAATTAATTTGTTTATTTATTTATTTATTTTCTCACAGGACTTAGATACAGCAAAGGACCTAAGCTCTTACCCTTCAGTTACTGTAACCGGGTTTTCACTGGGAAAGACTTTGAGCCTAAATGGTTTGCTTCTTGGGCCTTTATGGCGGGGGTGCTTCTTAAAACGAAGGGGGATTTCCAATAGCCTAACACCATTCCTGTTTTGCTGTTGTCCCTAATTTCCTGCTGCCAGGCACGTCTGACAGAGAAGTCTGGACCTGAATCTGCAGGCAAGAACCAGAGGAAAGGCCTCTCACGCACTGAGCACTGCAGCAGGAGGTGTGGCATTGCACAGCACACTGTAGGGGCTGCAGAAAGTTTAAGGGACCCGTGATGCCCTCCTCCAGCCCCCAGCCCAGCATCCTGCCCGGATCAGCCCCGTGCCTCCCTCCTGCAGCCAGGCACAGCATTTGTGTGCATGTTTGTCTTCCCCCATTTGTACCCTCATTCTTGATGGAAGGGGAACCTGCTAAAGCCTCACTTCCCTACAAAACTGCTGCAGACCTTGTCTCCTAAGGCAGCCCTGGAAAAAGCATCGGTGCCTGTGTAAATGTGTTGCCATGCCAGAACTGTTCGTGGCTTGTTAATTAACTTCCACCCACCCCTGGAAACACCTAGCCACTCCCTTTGTCCTCACCTGTCCCAGCCATTTATAGCAGTGATAGGATGCTAGATATAGAGACACACCAAATCCATCAGAGACCATAAACGAAAGGACTTTTGGTACTGATTTGCAAAGGAGATAATTTCTAGCTCACAGCAGCGAGGCAGCATGAAAACCCTTAGGTGCACTTCAAGGTAAGGGGAGAGGGATGTGAACATTATGGGTGCAGAATTAAAATATGATTTGTAGAAAGGTCTGATTCAGAGAGTTTAGTTAATCCGTGTAAGTGATTAATAACCTATAGTTCAAGTTTGCTCCAGGATGAGGTTAGTTTCAGTGTGTGTGTCCTCCTGTATCCCAAGTCTTTTAATTTGAAAGAACTTTGTTATGTTGACACAAATCCTTAGAGATGTTGTTTTCAGCTTAATACAAATAATCAAAAATGTTGTCCTACCTTAAAGCATCCATAGCAGCACACTCAAGTGCTACCTTTGTCAAAAGGACAAACTCTTTGGCTTAGAAGAATTTGTGTTTTAGTGGTAGCTCTGAAGCAGGTCCTCAAAGGAATCCCAGGCTGGTTTCATACCCCGCGTGCTTTGGTGATTTCTGTGCAACTCTCAGATTTGAACTCCTGAACTTTTGCTTTGGGGAAGACTGTATTAATGGAGCAGAAAAGCAGGTAGTACGTTGGTAACAAGGGGTGCTCTCAATGAATCCGGTGTCTTGTGGCTGCGTTGGACTTCACTCCCCCCAGCGAAATGCCTCCTGGCTGCGTGCTAGGAAGGAATAAAACCCAGCAGCCACGACTCTGTGCATCCTGCCCTGTATGCTCCTGTTGATCCGGCTGACAGTTGTGAAATACCTCTGCTTATGGTTTTAACTGTTCATACAAAAGGTCAGCTCTGTCTTCTGTAATGCTAGGCACTCGCACTGTTCACCTTCAGCAAACAGAGCAGAACAGCTCTGAAACAAGCGGGACCTGTCTTTCTTGAAGGCAATAAAAGATGGCAGATATTTTAGCCAACATTGTGCATGGTGTCTGTTGGCATTTGGTTTTAGATATGACTTGGTCAGAGAGTTGTGACAAAGGTAGGTGTGTGGCCAAGGGGACAGTCTTTGAGAGCAGCGCTGGCTCTCGCAGAGATGTGCCAGGGTGATGAGGGCAGGATGGGCGGTGAAGCCCCATGTGCAGGTTGGTGACATTTGCTGCAAGTGTGGCCAAGCCCCAGAGAGATAGGGACAGGCTCCCTGGTGCTGGGCTGGCCAGGGTGAGCAGCAGCTCCTTTGCCCCATTTCCAGAGAGGTTCCCAGGCCCCCTGTGCATTCTTCCAGGTGCCCCTGTATCCCCAGGAGCTCTAGACCCCTCAGGACTTTCTATCCCAGACCTTGCTGCCCATGCTGGCACAGGGTACACTGGAAACAGGACTGAGGGAGAGGGGAGGATGAGACGCAGGGCTTGGCAGCACCCTGAGGATATGCTCCCATCGTTTCAGCCCCCTCCCTGGCCTCCATTTTCCCATTCTTGTTCATGGAGTTCCCTCAGCCTGAAGGCCCCATGTGTTACCCCCATGTTGCCAGCAGTGAGAGCTGGCCATCCCTGGCCACGAGGCTCTGGTGGGAGTGCCCAGTTACACTGCAGATGGGCTCAGCTTGCTGCATGTTTGGGTATCTGGAAGCAGGATGACAAAATGTAAATGCTTGTAAACGTCAGTGACGAATAAGATAATAAGGGTTACTTGGAAGTGATAAGTTGTAGAGCTGTGAATTACAAAAAAAAAAAATAAATCACAGAATTACAAAATCACAGATTAGACAAGGTTGGAAGGGACCTCTGAAGATCACCTAGTCTAACCCCCTTGCCAAGCAGGCCATTCATCTTCTTTCTCATAATATAGCAATGATAACCTTTATGGCACATGTTGCAGCTGACTCATTTTCAGGATGTTTAAGCATACGTTGATTCATTTACCTATTTAAAGACTAATCAAAGTATAACTGCCTTCTGTGTTGGGTATGTTGCCTGAGCAAACAAGTTCCTTATTGCACACGTTCAGTTTTGCAGGAAAGAGGCAGAAGAAAGCCATAGCCAGACTGCCTTAGGAAAGGCCTCCAAGCAGGCAGGGAGGCACTTTCTGGAACACCATTACACCAGCATCAGCTTCACCTTAACTGAAAGGCCGAGAAAATGAGCAGGGGGTGCATTCAAGGGACAAGAGCCTGCTTGCCTCTCCGCATTTCTTCCCTAGTCTCAGCTCTACTTGTATATGTAGACTGATCAAAGGAAAGGGGTTGTCTCACACCAGGTGAGACAAAAAAAGTGAAGAAATGGAAAGCTGCCCCTCTCTATGTCCTGAAACTTTTTCTTTCATCAAGGGCAACAAGAAAGGCTTCTATAGCACAGAATTCTATTGACAAAATGGGAGAAGCTTGAAGTGAATAAACTCTAAATGAACAAACTCTAAGGCCTCAGAAACCCAAAAGAAGTAGGTTACGTGGGTGAAAATTAGGGTATGAGAGTAAAAAAATGTGATTTCTTGTTGTCCTGCCTCAAACCCCAGAGCTGCTGATGCAGCTGATGGCTGGCACCATAAAGAAATTATGGTCCCAGTGACAGAAGCCCCAAAGACAGCATGCAAAGCCTTGTGGTTCACATTTGGGGAGGGACTGTCTTCTATGAGATAATATTCACATAAATTCTACTCTCTTTCCAGGTATACCAAATGCTTTCTCTTCTTCAACTTTTTTGTGGGAATTGCCCTTTTTGGATTCTTCCTTAGAACTCCTAAAAATCTGTAAGTCTAGAAGGAGCAAGAACAACTAGTTGCTTGACTTCACCTCCGCAGGGCAGCAAGGATCTGACCTGTGGCACTTGATTTAGCTTTCTCAACCTAAGGTAATGCTGGAAGGGCAGCAGCCCAAAATCGGGCCCTAGATCCACATTTGGGCACACAAGTGATCAAATGAGCCAAAATGCAGCTCTTTAGGGTAAAAAAAGCCAAATGACAAACTAAAAGGGGATCAAGCTGAAGTATTTGTGCCCTGCTTGGCAAGTGAGGAACTGGAGAAACAGAAAACTGTCCAACATCCATGCCTAAGGGATGGGGCTTGTTTGGGTTGGTGCCTCGCTCCAGCTGCTGGTGTGGGGTCAGGAAAACCTGCTTGCATTTGGCTTCTGAAGCTTTACTGCCATGGGAGTAAAAGAGATGGTTAGGTGAGCTTTGCCAGGTCTAAAAGATGGGGTATGGCACCAGAGAGGCTGTTTTCCCCATGCGTTGCCTTCCTGCAGATTCTGGAGGAGCTCCGCAGAGTTGCTGGTTACTCCCAGACCGTGTCACGCCAAAACCAACGTCATGTTCCTGAAGACCCACAAGACTGCCAGCAGCACCGTCCTGAACATCCAGTTTCGGTTCACAGAGAAGCATAACCTCACCATCGCCCTCCCAGCTGACCAGCGCTTCCACCTGGGTTACCCGGAGAGATTCAACACCAGCTTTGTGGAGAAACTTCAAACCAAAAAAACTACAACATCATGGGCAACCACCTGCGGTTTAACCTCTCAGAGGTAAGAGCCACGGCACCTGTGGAGGTACATGGTTGAACAAACAGGGCCTCTGGATTAACAGCCCCTCTTCTTCCTCCCCACAAACAGGTGCATAAGGTGATGGCAGGGGACACCTTCTACTTCTCCATCCTGAGGAACCCCATTTTTCTGCTGGAATCTTCCTACGTCTACTACAAGGACGCGGTCCCTGCCTTCATTAGATCCAAGGACGTGAATGAGTACCTGGCATCGCCCTTGAAATATTACCGTGAGGAGGATTACATGAAAAACATCTACGCCAAGAATAACATGTGGTTTGACTTTGGCTATGATAACAATGCAGAGGACAATGAAAACTACACCCAGGAGGTCTTAAAGGAGATTGAAGAGAACTTCCACCTGATCTTGATAGCAGATTACTTTGATGAGTCCATGATCCTCCTGAAGCACACTTTGTGCTGGGATCTAGATGATGTGATTTACTTTAAGCTCAATTCCAGAAGCAATGACACTGTCCAGACCCTGACTGCAGAAAGCAGGGAGAGGATAAAGACGTGGTGCTCGCTCGACTGGAACCTCTACCTGCACTTCAACCAGAGCTTCTGGAGGAGAATTGAGGAGACCATAGGACTCGAGGAGCTGGAGAAAGAGGTAAATCACCTGCGGATGAGACAGAAGGAGCTCATGGAGACCTGCCTCTTGGACCAAGAGGCTGTGGTGAAGACTCACATCAAGGACAAAACTCTCTTGCCTTTTCAGTCGGGGGATGCAAATATCCTCGGTTACAACATCAGACCAGACTTAAGCAACGAGACTCTGAAAAACTGCCAGAAAATTATTACGCCAGTACTCCAGTACATGTCCTATCTTTACTCCCGTCAGCACCCACACAAGAAGAGGAAGCCGTTACACCTTGCCTTGCTGAGGAGCAGTTCCCTGGAGAAGACACAGGTCCCACGTCAAAACTAGAGCATGTGCCAGCTCCTGCAGCATCCCACTGCTATGGCCCTTTGCATCGCTGGGGTTTGGCGATGAGACTCTTGGACACAAGGGGGAGACTGGGGGGTGGGGGTCATTTGAGAGCTACATGTACCTCCACTCTCTGGCTTTTATTTTATGGAAAACAAAACAAAACAAAGCAAAACTTTTATTTATTTACTTTTACCGCCTCTGTCATTAGGTGAGTGCCACCCATTCCTCTCTTCCCCTCTCGTGGGGCACGACACTTGCCGGGGCACTGAGCCCACCACATTCTTGCAGTCCTCCTTCCTAGCTCACCAAGGTTGAGGCAGGTCCCAAAACGCCTCCAGCCAAGGACTCGGCCAGATAATGCTCAGGTCCATGCCGCTCAGAGGTGCGTTGCTGCTGTCACGCGCAGGGGACAGCCCAGTGCTCCTTGGAGCTGGCAGGCTTTCAGTCTGCATTAGATTTTCCTTCCTCTTAATCATTAATCAGGGACTTAATAATTTGGTTTGCATTTGACCATTTTTAATAGCAGTCATTACTTCCAGGCTGGTTACAGCTCACTAGAGCGAGTCTCAACTTTCTGCTTTTAGGAGACAAAAACTGGGGGGAGATAAGGACAAGAGCTCACCAAGGGAATGTGGTACTTGAAGGAGCAGGTGCATAGGAAAGAACTTAGGTCTCCAGGCCAGCAGCATCGACATTTTATCATCAGCAGAGGCTTCATCACATCCTGTTGCTCCTGTGGCCAAACTTCCAATGCCGATTAGGAAAGGGATCCAGGGAGGCACGGCCACCACTGGCCTAGGGCATCACCTCGCAATGGGAATCAAACCCTCATGGGACAAACCCTCCTGGGGAGTGACAGCTTTGGTGTCATTGCTGTTAATGATTGCCCTCACTCAGTGGCTGGGCTCAGTGCAGGTTTCTGGAGCCCACCCCCAGTTTCTGCTGCGCCTGCCACCAGCCGTGGGGCAGGATGGCAAAGTTTAACCAGGGTCCTCTCCCTCCTGCACTGTGCAGGTTGGCTGTGAGGGATGTGCCTGGGGAAGGTTTGGGAACAGCAGCAGCACCCGCTGCTAACCAGTGATTTACCCCGCACCAGCACGCAAGGCATCGAGCCTCCTGTGTGGTGACGGGGCGATGGCCACCCTGGGGCTGCTTCAGGGGCTTCAGCAGCCACCTCAGGGTGAAGCAGGCAGGAGCGGGCACATCATGCAGCCGTGGCCAGATGGGAGCTCCGTGGCTGCAGTTCAACCCAGCAGCCCCAAGGCCAGCAGAGGCAGGAGCCTGCCATGCAGATCCCCTGCCTCCAGCTCCACAGCACTGGGGGAAGGGAAAGAAGGTGGGGAGCATTTGTTCTCACAAACTCAACATTTTCCATGCACCTTGGTGTGTTTTATGTTTTTGTCCTGCAATGAGGCCAAACAGGCCAGTGGAGATGCAGCCTTTGCCTTGCATCTAGTGAGACCGCAGCCGCAGGGCAGGAACAACGCAGTGCTTAATGGCACCCTCATGGATTTTCAGCTCCACCATCCCCAGCTACATCCCAACAGCCTGCACTGCTCCCGGGGTTGAGCAAGGAAACTGAGGCAGGAGGGACCTCATCCCTCGGCCTTCCCTCCCTGCGGCCCTGAGCGCAGCAGATGCACGTTGAGGGGCCCGGGCTCTGCCTGCCTGATAATGGGGCCTTTGTGCTGCTGCTGACTCAGGGCTTTTTGCCGGCCGCTGGCCACGGCGGGAGCCCCGTGACGTATCAGTGGGGGGACAGGAACGGCTGGGGACAGGCTGTACAGGCAGCCGGCACTGCAGGAGCCAGCATCGCCCCAACGCCTGCCAGGGGATGGAGGTGGCTGCCCCGCGCTGAGCAGGACCGGGTGAGTGCCTGGGCTTTCCCAGTGGGGCGCTGGGCAAAATGCAGGCAAGCGCCCTTCTCGGCAGCCTGGGGTGGGCAGCAGACCCAGCCCTTGCCCTGCGGGAATGCAGCGGAGAAAGGGGAGATGCTGAGGGGAGTGGGAGAGGCCATGGAGCTTCCCCAGGCAGAGCCCTCACTCCAGTAGGACCAGCCCGAGTCCTTGGTGGCATCATTCATGGCCAGCCAGGGCTCCCACCTGCCAGCGTGGCTCAGCTGTGAAACCTCTAGTGACAGCTCTGGCTTGGAAAGAGGGGGACGAGAGCTGGAGAGCAAAACCAGCAGCTGCTGTGCCCAGGGGCAAGGGATCCCATCCCTCAGGTCCAAGGACGTGCAGGGGGACACGCAGGGACAGCTCTGCCCCCTCTGATGCCCTGCCACAGCTCCCACCCTGGCCCTTGCCAGCCTCGGTTTACTGGGAGCCCCACTCCATGCGGTGTCCTGCCCAACACCTTTCCCCAAACCCCCCTGGGCAGGGGCAGCGCCGCGAGCCCCCTGCCCGCGGCCGGGCCGCCCCTCTCTCTCTGTCGCAGGCACCATGGGCTCCCGGCACTTCCCTGCCCGCACCGTGCTCTTCGAGAAGGAGACCACCGGCGTCACGTACCGTGTGCCGGCCCTGCTCTACCTGCCCTGTGTGGCCAAGCTGCTGGCCTTCGCCGAGGAGCGGCTGAGCGCCGATGACGCCCACGCCAACCTGCTGGTGCTGCGCCGCGGCACTGTCTACGGTGGCTACGTCGAGGTGGGAGCGGGGCCGACACGGCGGCGGGGGCTGGATCGGGCCCGGGGTGGGTTGGGGAGGGGGCTGAGCACTCTGTCCCGTCCCCGTGCAGTGGGAAGACATGCGGGTGCTCGAGACGGCGGCACTGCAGCACCACCGGTCGATGAACCCCTGCCCGCTCTACGACGAGTTCACGGGCACCCTCTTCCTCTTCTTCATCACGGTGCTGGGCAGGACACCCGAAGCCTTCCAGATTGTCACGGGACAGAACGTCACCCGCCTGTGCTGCGTCACCAGTGCTGACCAGGGGCTGAGCTGGAGCAAGGCCACAGACCTGACGCAGCAGGTCATCGGCAGGGCCATCAAAGGTAGTGACACCAGCAGGCAGGGGAAAAAGAGCCGGCGAGCGTGGCACGGCCAGCAGTGGCCTCGGGCTGTGACCGGGCGAGGGTCCAAGGGCTGAGCTGGGGCGAGGGAGAAGAGGAGCCTGAGCAGAGCGGGGAGGAGATGGAGAGAGCAGCCCGGTGGCGGGGAAGCCAGGGGCTGCTCATCACGCTCGTCCCCCTGTCCCCAGACTGGGCCACCTTTGCACTGGGCCCCGGGCACGGGATCCAGCTGCGCTCCGGCCGACTGCTGGTGCCCGCCTACAGCTACCACATTGACTGCAAGGAGTGCTTCGGGCAGCTCTGCAAGACCACCCCTCACTCCTTCGCCTTCTACAGTGATGACCACGGCCGGGGCTGGCGTTTTGGGGAGTTCATCCCTAACCTGCAGACGGGCGAGTGCCAGCTGGTCTCGGTGGACGAGGAGGACGGCTCCAATGTCCTCTACTGCAATGCCCGCAGCCCCCTGGGCTTCCGTGTGCAGGCACTGAGCACCGACGACGGGGCTGTCTTCCACGGGGGGCAGCTGGTCCAGCGGCTGGTTGAGCCCCCCCATGGCTGCCATGGCAGTGTCATCGGCTTCCCCGCGCCTTTCGTGTACGGCCCCCAGCCCCCTGACGTCCCTGGACAAGGCTCGGCTCCGCGGCTGCTCCCCCGTTTTCGGGATTTGCTTGCCTTGAGGGCAGCAGGGGATAAGCTCCACGTGGACCCCAAAGCCACCTCCGGCCCCGGCACCTTCTTCCAAGCACCAACGTGGGTGCTCTACTCCCACCCCACCAGCCCCATGTCGCGGGTCAACATGGGGGTTCACCTCAGCACCTTCCCCAGGGACGCAGAGAGCTGGACCGAACCCTGGGTCATCTACGAGGGCCCGAGCGCGTATTCGGACCTGGCTTACATGGAGCTGCCCCACAGCCAGGCCCCCGTCTCTGGTGGCCCAGCCATCGCTTTTGCCTGCCTCTACGAGAACGGGAAGCGGTCCCCCTACGAGCAGATATCCTTCAGCATGTTCACACTGCACGATGTGCTCCAGAACATCCCCCTGACAGCTGCAGTGCCCTGCAGGAAGCGGAGGCGAAGGAGCTGCTGTGTCTCCTAGAGCCGCCCACCGCATCTCCTGGCGTGCTGGCTGTGGGCACGTGGGGGCCGGCCGCCTTCCACATCTGGTGGCACGCAGGGAGAGCCTGGCACGACCCTGTGGCAGGGCGAGCTCTGCTGACGTACACCGGGGTTGGACTGTGCTGAGGGCTGGTGCTCCTGTCCCAACACAGGATTTTATCTCATTTGTATTGCTATTTTTTAATTATAGAGGTGGTTGGACTCAGAGGCTCATGACGTTATTACCATGTTATCCCTGCCTTTATCTCTCTGTCTCAGTGTCCTTGCACCTCTCCTCCTCCACTCAGAATCCTTCCAAATAAAGGACTGGTCCCTAATGATGTTCTCCCTCCTGCTTCCAGCTTCACATTGGCGTAGAGTGGTGGAGGTGGCATTTCAGCAGCCCCTCCGTGCACCCTGCCAGTGAGGAAGCTTCACAGCCAGGTCCTTGGCACTGCAAAAAACCCTTTGATTCACCTGAGGAAAGCAGTTTATTGCTTTCCCGAGACCATTCAGTCAGCCATCAATCTGTGAAACACAAATTGAGCGGCACTAGCAGTGGTGCCGCAGATGGGGGCTGCTGAGGCACAATGCCATGGCCTCTCCTCTCACAGGCACAATTGCTTATGCACCTTCTCTTCTTCCTTTTTAATACTTACTTCCAGCCCTATTTCTCTCATCAAAATCTTAATCTCCTTGTTGTTGTGTGATCTGGCTGACTGCTTTTTCAAGTTACCATGATCACTGCTATTTTCCTCTCCACCTGACCAGTTCATGTGCAAATATGCTCCAAGCAGAGGCACTTGCTGTTCCTGCAGCCCCTGTGCTCTGCCCCTGCGTCGGGCAGGGATGAGGATGTGCTGAAGGTGGTGACGCTCGCTGTGAGCGCAGCCAAGCCCCAGGGGCCATGGGGACTGGGCTCTGCACCACTGGGCTGGTCAGGATGAGCAGCTGCTCCGTCGTCCCATTTCCAGCGAGGTTCTAAATGAGGTCCCTCCAGGAGCCCCCCATCCCTCCTGTGTCTGCTCCCATACCTCGATGTTCGGGATCTGCTTCTCCTCCTCTGTTCCTAGGCCAGCCTCCAGCACCTGTGGTGAGCCCCGTGCATGCCAGCACAGCTCCAGCGCTCAGTCCAGGAGTGTGGGGCGGCCCTGCTTCCCCTCGCAGAAGCCACAGAGGCAGCCAACACAGCCATTGAGGATCTGGATGGAGGCCAGCACCATCTCGGCGGCGCTGACGAACAGCAGGAGGGAGAAGAAGGTGACATTCCAGGCCACGATGCCCACCGGCTCCAGGCAGGTGTCCCAGGTGTCCGGCTTGTACAGGAAATAATCTGCCGATGCCAACACCCTATGCCACGGGGGGGGAAAGAGGATGAGCCACGAGCAGCCACTGAAACGCCACCTTCATTTCACTGCCTGCATTATGAGGGCCCTGTACCTGGTGTCCGACACCTCGCCACCAGTGTCCAAGAAAGGATATCCCCAGGTGGGGCCGCGGCCGTGCTCAGAGGCATTGTAGAGGCAGAGGGGGCCGTTGGTCAGGCCCACCCCAGACAGGATGAAGCAGACGGTGGAGCCCAGGAGTGCCAGCTTGGAGAGGACAGCGGAGAGAAAGGCCTGCGGGGAGCACAGGGCTTAGGGCTGGGTAGAATTTGGGAGCCCACACAAAGCCCTGTCCTCCAGGGAGGGGACACTGTGCAGTGTCCCACCATGGGGTCAGAGGAGAGGTGGCACTCTGCAAACATCCCACCACGGGGTCACCGCGCAATGCCCCACCACATGCCCACGGGAGAGGGGACACCCCACCACGTCCCACCTCGGGGGCCTCAATTTAAGTCCTGCCTTACGTTGCGACGGGTGCCGCAGTCGGAGCAGCCGGCGCATCGCCACCCTACCGCTGTGATGTGGGTCGCCACCAGCAGCACCTGAGGGACGGAGAAGATGGTTTGGGGGAGAAACAATCACACGTGAGGGATGGAGGATGCTGTGCAAAACACAATACTCACGGTGATGCCTCCTCCCCAGATGCCCGGCATGACCTTGGCCTGCTTGGTGATGTGCCCGTCCGCCAGGTACTTCCACGCCCCGCCAGGGAAGAGCAGGAGGATGTTGGCTATCACAGAGAGTGTGCCCAGTACCAGCAGGCAGGGTCCCACGATGCGGCTGCACCTCCCCACGCACATGGCCTGCCTGCACGGGGATGGGGAGGAGGAGGAGAGGACAAGGTTGCCTTCAGCCCCACCGTGACACCCCACACTGCTGCACCCCACCTCACAGGGAGCTTCCAATGGAAATGCCATTTCCCTGCACTGCAGCTGTGGGATGTTTTACATGGGGCACAACTGCACATGCAAGCTGCAGATAAGAGCGAAGACAGAAACAAACAAACAAACAAACAAACAAAACAACTATCCCCATGCTCATCAGCCACCAGGATGTGCCTACGCAAAAGCTTTTAAAATAACAAAAAGATCGCAGCAACAAGACCACGTGATTAATTACTTATTCAGACTAAACTCAATATTAATACCAATCTACTGTGGTCAAGAAATTTCCTTGAATTTTTCTTGACAGCTCAGGCTGCACTCCCAGTGCATGGTGGCCCCATAGGACCTGCACTTGCTGTCCCCCCAGCACTCCCCTTGAGCCAGAAGCAGGTTGGCATTAGCTATTTCCTTCTTCCTCGGGTACTAAAGGGGAACACACACACCCCAACGGGGGAAGAAGGTAAAAGCAAAAGTGCAGCAGATGCAAGCTCTGTTAGCGTGTTTGCAAGAAAGACACCCTCCCTGCTAGCATGCCTCCACGGACAAAAGGAAAGGGATTCAAGGAAAGCGCAGGGAACCTGTCCTCCTTTCCTCCTGGCTTACCTGGCAGCAATGCTGGGAGAAGTCAGCAGTGTGAGCCAGTAGCATCCCCCTGGGAGGAGCTCTGTCCTGAGAGAATATATGGAGGCAGCACCCATGGGTGCTATTTATCTTGTCCCAGCACACTCTGCACATCCTCCTCTTCCACCCTGAGGTCCACCCACCGCATCATGCGCCATCCCTCTCCCACACAAACAGTGGCTCAAAAGGAAGAATGACTCTTCCTTGCAAATGAGGCAGCCCCTGCCAGCTGATTTCCTTCCCTAAGAAAGACAGCTCTCAGGGAGCGACACCAGAAAGCAAATGAGCACGGAGAGCCAGGCAGAAGGAGCAGCACAATCCCCTTGGTATGGGGAGAACCACCAACCCAGCAACCTGCAAGAAAATACAAGCAATCTGTGCTCTCCAGCACCCTGCTCTGGTGGCCAAAGAGCTGATACAAGTCCAGTGGGGAGAGCAAATTCTGTACGTGCTCTTCAGCTGGTGAAGAAACCTCACTAATATTTCGCTCAGAGCAGGTGTGGTATGCTCGAAGGGCCGTCTCAGACCATGTTGCAGGGTTACAGTGGATGTGCAACGCAACGGTGCCTCGCTGTTTGTGGGGACTCATTCTTATGTAAGATGGTGGTGACTGATCCTTTGTCACACTGACGAGGTGTGTCAGAGACAGCAGCAGATGTGGCTTTAGCTGACGAAGGGTTTCAGAGTGGAAGAGAGCTCCCAAGGCACTGGCTGGCCAGTGCAGTTACTGAAAAAACAGCTTCCCTTGCTGGACACGAAGGATGAGAAGACACGTCCACCAGGGCCACATTCAACCTGTGGAAACTGAAACTACAGCATGATCTCGCCACCAAAAACCTTCACTAGAAGCTGTAATGCTGCCACAGACAGCTCTGGTAAGATCAGTTTTTCCAGGATGCCACCAACATCCTGGATGCACAGCACTTCCCACCTTCTTTCCAAAAACCTTGCTCTCCAGCCATGTCTCCAACTCAATGCCTCCCAAAGAGCAGGGGAAGGCTTTCAGTGGTGGGGCGTCACAGCCTCGCCTACACCTTCCACTCCTCAGAAACAGCAGCGGGCATCAGCCAAGGGGATGTCCAGGCCCAGCCCACGTTATAGAATCACAGAATATCCCAAGTTGGAAGGGACCCACTGGCTGGAGCTGGCTCTGATCTGCCACATGGCGGCTGCTGGGCCGACATGGCCTATTTAGGTGTCAGGCCCCTGGCTGCGGAGGACAGCAGCACCTGAACCAAGAGGGACTGGTGCCAGACCAGAAGATGCTCTGGAGTGGGATTCTGCAAAAACAAATCTCCCTCTCCTCTGCAGCCCACTCCAAATGCAATCCTTCTGCTACCACAAGTCCACGACCTCCACCAAGGGCTTCTTCCATCACGTTTCCCCTCGCTTCACCCGCTGAGCAAGAGCTTTGCATGTAGATGCTGGAAGGTGCAGGTTTGCCTCTTCTCATTTTCACATGCAGGATGAAAAACACTGTCATTTTAATTAAAGCTTCTAAATGAATATAGTCACTTCTCAGCTGTTCCCATCTCCTGCCTGTTGCTTTCTTGCTGTTTTCCTCCAGGTGTTGAGCATACACCATTACATATATATCACATGTCTTGGTGACAGCATTTAGATAAGAAGGTTATTTCTTGATATTTTAATTACTGCAAGTGACCAACATTTAGAAGTGCTATCTGAGCTGGTCATGTTGGTAGTTAATGGGTGGTGGGGAAGATCACACTCGTGGGCCCTCAGAGGAGGCCTGACCATGGCAGCTCCAAGACGTGAAAAGGGACTGGGAGAAAACAACTTCTGTGTCCTAGGGCAGCAGGCAAGGAAGCCACAGCGCAAAAGCAGAGCAATTTTCTGGCAGAGGAGTCGCAGATAGCACAAGCAGAGAGGAGAAATTCTTGTAGGTTATATAGGCAGAAGGAAGAACCTTCTCAAAGCAGTGTTTGGAGAAAGTTTACACTCCTCGTGGGGTTATCAGGGGGACTTGAGGCACATCAGCTGCTTGGGATGTGAACTTCCCTGTCTGCAACAGCCACAGGTCCTCCTCTAACACAGTGGACAAAATAGGAACCAGAGGGCAACCTGTAGCCACCTTACAGTATACAACCCAACTTGCTCTGCTTAGGGTAACGTGTTGGCCAACACATTTCGAAATGGCTTTTTCTGCTTTCAAATCAACTAGGATATGAATACTGAGAATACAGAACCTGCCCTAATAGGGCAGAAACGGATAATGGAGTTCAAGCTTTGAGTTCCACATGGAAAAAATGAACAGGCAATGCTGGGTTACATCAGACAGTTCCTTTTTTTTTTGTATGGAAAACTGTCTGGGAGGAGCAGATTATCTGAATAACCTGATAGTTACTCTGAGAGGAAAATCACAGTTTGCACCAGCACGTAAATCCCCATTTTATTCTTAAATAAGAGGCATCAGTCTCTAAAAGCAGTCAGCAGTAAAGAGTAGCCAGTCTCATGTAGGATTGCTGACAGTAGAGAATAATCCAGTTTCTCCTTTCTCTCCTTTTTACATAGACTGAGGGGAAGCATTTTTCACTCCACTGGAATAAAATGTGTTGCAACCTCATCTTGTGCCCTTTTCTACGTCACGGCAATCTGAGCTTCCTATGTTGCCACACATATGATCAGGTCAATCACGTCCCACAGAAAGCCCCATGCCATTCAGCATGAAACGTCAGACTGAATCTTTGCTCTGGGAAGGCTGACCTTCCCCTTACACCCACTCCAGCTCAAGGCCATAACAATAATGAGAAAAAGCTAATTTTAGCTTTGCCTGGAACGGAACAGCCTCCTGAGCAGCTGCGTGTCTCCCTTCCTAGTATGAGAACATAATTATGAAAATCAGCACATCAGCACAGAAATTACAGTCAAATAACTGACTGCCAAGTCACCCAGCCACCGTGCTGACAAGCATGGTCCCACGTAAAGTGATTGTGGCTTGGCGAGATCCTCACACCAACTCCTCTGACAGCAGACACAGCTAAATAGATGCTGACCAACTTTTAACCTACTTGTTTCATGGCACTTCAGCCTGTCACACTTTGGGCTGTCCCTCTCCAATCCATCATGTTTGGCAATGGTTCCTTCTGAACTTCGAGGTCTGTGAGCCTTTTGTAACTACAGCATCCACTCTCTTAATCGTGCTCTTCTTCTGGTCTTTGCTTCCCTAAGCTCCTCTGGGGTTGTGGAAGTTGCATGGCAGGTTAGGTTTCAACAGCAGTTTGGCTTCAACAAGAATCAAAGAGGCCAAGATGAGTTTGAATTGACAAGATCACTGCTATGGAGACACTCTTTGCTGGAATCATCCTGGGCAAAGCCAAACTCCACCCCAGTCCAGCCCAGATACTCTACATGATTCAGTTGTTTCTCCCACTCCTTTTGGTAGCACACATAAATCTGTTTCCACCAGTAGATAAGACTTCTCTGACCCCAGGTGTGGGCATGTTCACTGCCACAGTAAGCCCATTTGACACAACCTGCACTGGTTGTGGCAAGAACCCGACAGAAGAAATACCAACATGATGCTGCTGGGCAGCACGATGTTTGCTTTAACTTCCTTAGGAATGCCACAAATTTACCACATCGGGTAAATCAATGCAGTTGGAAGGCATCTGCTGAAAGGAAAAACAAATACATTAAAAAAAGGTATCTTATGAGTCTGTTCTGCAGCTGCCTGACTGTGATGAAAAGGTATTTCCGACTCCGTCAGAATGGAAAATATTTTCCTTAGCTAGATGAAGAGATCAGGTTGTTTTCCAGCTTTGAGAGGTGCACAAGCAAGTCTTTGTCACAGAAAGCGGAGCTGTCTTTCTGTAACATAGTGAGGAGAGGTGCATGTGCTGAAAACAAGAGCCAAAGTCACTTCCCAGGTGGCCCCAGAGAGCTGGCTACCACAGCTTTCTCCTTTGGAGGTCAGCGCCTCCCAGAAGGGCCCGATCACAGATCCCAGAGCCCCACATGAAGGAGAAAGCCTTGGATTTGGATGTGCCAAACCAAGCGCATCTACTCTTTTCCAGCACACACTGGAAAGACTGTCATGGTGAACACTAGTTTAAGGCTTTAGGATGACTTGACAGAGTTACACTATTCCATAACTTTTTGGAGAGCTGCTTAAAGAGGTTGAAACTGGGGCAGCGGCTGAAATTATTGCTTCAGTGGAGACCTAGCTACAGTCAGCAACATGAGGATGATCCAAGATCAGTTACTTTGGCCTTTTTTTGCCCCACTGTGGCTGCTGAGTACTCATCCAGAAGACTCTGTTCATTGGCATTTTGTGTGAGGCTGCTACAAAACGTCTCAAGGAGCCCACAAGACAACTGGAGAAGCCGGGGGCTCCATCTTCACAGCATCTGTACCACGAGGACGTCGGAGGTTCAGAAGAGGAAGACATCTCTGCTCTTCCCTTGGGAAGGACAGAAAACAGGAGCAGCCCTGCCTCTACTTGTTTTTACAAGGGTATTTCCTGTCAAAATATAAAAAAAGTATCTCGAACTTGACATTTTTATTAGCTTTAGAACAGGCTGAAACTTTGTTGGTCTAGACAAGCAGCTTGCAGTAACCAACAGTTCCTCATCATCAGGAACTGGACGCGTTCCACTGTGGTCACTTTGTTTATTCTCAAACTCACTTTGCCAACGGGCTGCAAATTCAGGCACGTCCCTTTCTTGCTGGTCAGGCAGAACTGGAGCTAGTACGGAAATAATAAACACTTGGACTTACCGTTTTCAGCCAAGTTGCAGTCTCTGTGACTTATTTTGTGGAACTCTTAAGGTCAGCAGAAGCAGCTACAGGTAGGATAGGGAAACTGCAAACTTTCCAGAGGTTCAACAGAAGCTACAGCACCTTGACCTATTCTGCCAGGTCACAGACAAGTAAGCAAAACAAAAGTACCCAGGCTGACAATTTTACTGAAAAGGCAGATACACAGGAACAAGGAGCTCAGCTTCGTTTTCTTTCCTTCTACTCCATAAACTTAGGGCAAAAACCCCAAACTCTCCATATAATGCAGGGACAGACCATCATTAGACATCAAACAAACCAAAAAACTCAAGAGATGATGAAAGCTACTGAAAACAGTTTGTTTTATTTCCAGGATCAAATATTACAATAGGACATTTACATATATTTATAAAAAAATGCAGCAGTTGTGTATATAGATCAGAGGTTTCCTTGAGTTTGGTCCCTCCCAGCACAGTGAGCTGAAAACTTCCAAATTAATTCTCCCCCTCCTCCAGCGTGAAGTTGCATCATTGAAGGAAAAAATGACTACCGTAAAAACCGACAGGCAGCGCCCTGATTTTGAAACTGTAAGTTCACCCATCAGAGGAAAGAGCCTTGCTTAGAAAATCATCTGTCCTATAGTCCAGCGTCTCTGATTAGACACCACGCCTCCGAGGCGAGTTTTACCCAGATTTGTTTAATATAAAGCTGTTCTATAAAATAGCACCTCGTCCCCCTGCTCCATGTACTTTTACTATCTAGCCTTCTAAACCGTAAATTCTCAGCACCATTTAACAGGCAGTTACAAAATGACTCTTCTCTGTACTGCAGACACTCACAGTAGTTAAAGACAGTGACCAAATCCCAAACTTCTGCAACTACTCGTAACAGCCCGGTGTAAAACAGAAGATAAATCAGCAGTGCCTCAGCTTGCCTCAGTTAAGTGCTGCATTCTCTGGTTAAAAACGCGTGTACATATATACATATGGCTATATTTATGGGGAGCAGACAGACACTAAGCACCTCACAGGACTGAAGTCATCTCGCAGCACATCACAGAAGGGTGTCCATTAACCTCGCAGGCTGGGCGCGGGCAGCAGGATGTCTGCAGCCACAGGCAACCTTTGCGGAGCAGCAAGCAACAGCTTGTGCAGATCTCAGCAGCTGCCACCCAAATGCTTTTACATCAACTCCAAACACAACCGAGGGAATTTCCAACTACATAGGTGGCCGATACAGGGCTCGGAATGTGAGTTCTGCCTTGCCTTTAAAACAACAGCTATTCCGTGTATAGGAATTATTTTCTATTACTAATAAAAGGGATGAGGGAGAAGCAGGGCTGCGTTCAAATCTGTTGAAATAGCTGGACAAAGCATATCCAATCTCCACAAGAGGCTTTGCACTTCACCTAAATTTCAGCTAACCCCTGCTCCTTACTGTACAGGGCTGTTATTTATTATTAACTTGATTTCAAAAGGATTCAACAAGAATAAAACTGTGGAATTTACTGAAAGCTTATGAGAAAGAAAAACACACTAACAACCTGCCACTTCAAGTCCCAGAAATGACATATATTTGCCTGGATGTTCCCATATAGGTCTCTGTTGTCCGCTTTATGTGGTTTAGAAAGAGACACATTTTGTGTTTTCTCTGTTGTGTTTGGTACCTGTCAAAACACAGCCGAAGTGATGCCTTGCTGTCCCTTTCCATCCGCAAAGACAGCTTTGAGTGTTGCTCTCAAGTTCCCACAACCCAACCCAATGCTCGAGCACTAAATGAGAACAAACTCAAAAAGCCAGGATTCTGCCTCCCAGCTCCCCAAAACAAGGAGCTTGTCCTCAAACCAGCCACAACGAGCTGCCCGCACCTGCTGTGAACGATGCCTTGCACCCTCTGCAATAGGGCAGCTGTGTTCAAACAGCTCCTGCACAGTGACAGGGCTGCTTCTTCAAAGAATTAGAGAGGAAAGCCATCATTCTCACCATTAACTTTATCACTCAGTTATCAAGAACTCAATTATACTGAATGCCAGAAATTTTCAATAGTCAGAAGGCGTGCCAAGCAGCAAAGCACACGTGGAAGTTTTCTACAAGCTCTGTTGGAGACACCAGGCCCTTCAGCAGCGAGGTTGGTTCATTAAAACACTAAAACCAGCTGCCAGTTTCTGACGGTAGCACATATACAAGCCACAGCACCAGTGAAAGTGGAAGCTGGTGTGACCTGGTGCAGAGCCGCGTGCACACTGGCAGGCAGCTCGTTTGGCAGTCTTCAAAAAAAAAAAAAAACAAAAAAAAACCGCCTGTGGAGCCGGTGGGACACACGAACATGAGCTGCTTGCAGCAGTGCACAAGGGATGTGCATTACGGCTGCGGCATTATTCTCCTGTAACAGCAACATAGCAGATCTGGTGAGCTCTGGAAAGCATGCTGATGCGTGATCAGCACGGCCATTTAAGTCTGTCCATGAAAATTGGTACCTTTTGATACCTTTTTGTAGACAACCATGTTTTATGACGCTGTTACACACACACACGCACATTCTTTTCATATTGAGGTTGTCAGCTTCTCTGATTTTATCAGAAAGGGCGATGCGCAGACCTTTAACGCCAGAAATGTAAAATTGCAGACTCCAATTCAAAGCCTAATGAAAACAACACCAGTATACCCAGCAGCTTTTGACACAGCTTTTAGCTGCCCTTTTTGCATCAGGAGGGAATGCAGAGAGGTGGAAGCTGCTCAGGCAGCCTGACTGAGAGCAGGCATGGTCAGGAAGAGCCCACATCTCCCCGGGGCCTCCGAAGAAGCCAGCAGCAAATGTGCCAAAGCACCGGGCAGAGAAAGCCAGTGCTCGTTTTCCCTTCTGAATACCAGCTGACTGCGACTATGAATGATTAGCTGCTGTTAGACATTAAATGTCAAACAAAAACAAGTCGGATGAAGAGCACGTGCAAAGATTTGGCTGCAAGCAGCGAGAAGCTGCGGCTTGAAGCACGCTAGTTCTGTTTAGCTCTCTAACCACAAAGCCTTCCACCGTTCAAACACAACTCTGCTCCTCTGAAGTCACAGCAGCGCTTTCAACATCTGCAAATTGTGGCCAGGCTACACCCAGAGGAAGCCACAAACCACACTCTCTGCTTTGTCCTTCAAACTTCAATTTTTGCAATTGAAGACTTAAGGTGTTTTTTCCAACCTTGTCAAGAGCAATTTGAACTTCAGCTTTAACATTTAGAAGCAACGGTGACCAAGGCTCTTTTTAAACTGAGCTCAGCTGGCTTACGCTCTCAGTTACAAGTGGTTGTACGCTTAACTTGGTTAATGTGTTCAGCCACATTCCTCAGGGCAGCAAAACACATTCCTCCCAACTCCAAAGGGCTTCGAATGAAAATCTGAAGAGATTGTATCCTGGCCTCCAGCCAGGCTTCCAGCCACTGGAGCACAGCTGGCTGACGTGTGTGCTTCCACTGGAGGGCAGGAAGAAAGGGAAAAGGGAAGAGGAAAGAAGGGAGAGAGGAGCCACACGCAGGAACACTTCTCCCTTCAAATTTTTTTCTCTGCCTCCTGCTTACAGATCAAAGCAAAGGAAAACTGAAAGAAAACGCATCATGGCAGCGTAACAAGAAGAACAACGAACTAGCTTTTCTTTTCCTGGAACAGAACAAATTGTCTGGAACTGCCAAAAATAAATTCTGATTCCATCTCTGAGACAGTAGAAAATCCCATTTTCAGTGTAGATTTGCTCCCCCTCCCCTTCTTCTTTCCCTGTTTGGTTGTAAAAGAATTGCTGTTTGCTAAATAGAACTGCAAGAAATAGGAAACTCAAGAAACACATGTAGAAAAGCAATAAAAGACTCCCAGTCCTACTCCACCAGCAGACAAAACCATTCACCATGCTGGAGAGGCACGTTTCTTGATAGCTTAAAAATGAGCTTGTCACAGCCAAGTGCGACTTTTGCTTCCTTGTGTGAGGTGACTGAGCTGTTCCTGGCATAATGGCAATGGAAAACTAACACAGGACTCCCCCTATTGTAGTTTTGATATTGAGACATGAGAAAGGGGGGTCAGGAAGGAAGTTCGTAGTATGAGGCCAGAGTGGTCTCGAGCAGCAGAGCTGAAGTTCATCCTCTTGCCTGCAATGGTCTCCCCTCTAACAGCTGTTAGTTACTTTTACATCGAAATGCTCAAGTCCCAGCCTAACCTCACGTACAACTGGGGAGGGGAAGGCAGAGAAAGAACCTACCAATTAAACAGATGTAGGACTGAAAAGGCAAGGACAATTTTGTATGTTTAACTTCCCTACTAGCTGGTGTGGAACAATGTTCTCAGAACAGACACAAACCCGAGCCTGCCCAAAAGATCAGCTGGACCTCTACCAGCAAACCCAGCCAACAACAACTCAAGAGAGACATCAGTGCAGCACAACGGCTCCCTGCCTTCTGCAGGAGGCACGGGCAGGAGAACAGAAGTCAGCTCACTCCCATCCCCGCCTGCCTGAGCAGGAAAAGGACCACGCTCGTGCTGGGTACTGCGTCCTGTTGGCAGCCCACCTTCAGTTTTTTGCAGCTAGCCACTGAAGAAGAGGTAACAAACTTCAAGGCAACAAAAATCAGAGCAAGTTATTTCAACTGGAGAGCTGAAGCTTCCTAGGGAAGCACCAGACCTATACAGAAAGGGTTTCCTTCTGTCCTGCTCTTTCGTATGTCCAAGCGCGAGCCATGAATTTGGGTATCGCAGAAGCACAAAGGATCCTTCAGTCTAGAGGCACTGCTGCTTCAAAGGCCAAACACCAACATCCCTGCTCTTCTGCTGGCCATGCAGTTCACTTTCACACGTTAAAAAGTGATCTCTTGTGATCTCTTTATAAGCCAACAATGACATCTGATGTCACAACACCCACTGATCAGGAAACTGCTCTCAGATTTTGTTCTCATGATACTGCATTAAATTTAGAATCCAGTCTTCATGTAGAAGGGAAATCAATTTACACAATTGTATGATTTTGTATAAAGTCTCAATATGGGACATTTGTGAGTCAATATTATCACAGGGAATGCAAGATGTGTATGACTTCTTACATTTAAAAACTCTGAAGTATGTAAGCTAGCACGAAGTTAAAGGCAAAAATATCTTGAAAAGTTTCAGGCTGTAAGAAATTTCTGACACTGAAGTCTTTCTTTGAGCACATACAATCACCTGACAGTTACAGAAACAGTTACAGCAGGTCTCCTGCCTTTTTCCTCACCGATGAAGAGGATGCTGAACTGGATTCTTAATGGTAAACAAACACATTCACCATCCATCTTGGCAGTGTTAATTGACTCTCGTCTCACGGTAATATTTACTCTAACAACAACTGACCAACAGCTCAATGCCTAGGGGAGATGCTGGGGAAGCAGGGCACTCGGAGTACGCACAGGTACGATATGCCTGCGGGGCTTCTGATGCCAGCTGCCGTAACTGAAATTAAAACCTAGATAAAGGAGTAACTTTCAATACTGTCTTCTGGATTTAGAGGTAAACGGTGGCAGATTACCACATAAGATTAAGAATAAATAGCAGCCTGGAGTGCTCAAGCCACCAGGCTATGAAGTCTTTTATAAAGCATTGATTCCTTGCACAGTTTTGAAAGGCTGTGTATGTTTTGAATTACTCACAGGAACCCTACCTATGACTTGCTGAGCCCAATTGCAGCCTGAGCTCTGAAATTGCTGCAAAAAAACACTCCTGGTGGGGGCTGGGGGAGCATACACAACCAAGAAAGAAAAAGCCAACTACTTGTCAAGTTTACCACGTGCTTTCTAAGGTCCAAGGTCTTTACAGTATCCTGCCACCTTACATGATCAGTTGTAAAATCCTGAGAGCAAGTAAAAAGGGGATGCTTGGGGAGAGAACAAATGGAATTTCCCCCTGCTTGTATGGAGGAGTCAGTCAGCTCTGCTACAAGAGTGGACACAGCTTTGTCTCCAGGTCAAGAAGCTGATCCCATACAGGCTATCACTGTTTTCTCCTTGCAGGTTTTTTTTTTTTTTTTTTGGATAAGGGTATTTGTTTTTTGTTTTTTTTTTAAAAAAAAAAAAAAAAAAAAAAGCAGTGTCCACTGGCAGCATTTAAAGGATGAAGAAAATGTGCATGCAACCTAGAAGCCTTTCAAGTAGACGGGGACAGAATACCTTACCACAGCTCACCTCAACTCCTTCCTAAAAATAAGTTTTAGCAGGGTGCTAGATAAGTGAACCCTTCAGAAGGCTGTAAGGTTAATGGAGACCTTTCACACAGAGAATCAAAACAAAGAGAAGACCATACTGAAGATTACACTCTCTCCTTACAGAGAGATGACTCAGTGCCTTATCACACAGTATTTTCAAATATAAATTAAACAAAACAGATTTAAGAATAGCAGCGAGAAGGGTATGTGTATTATGGCCACTGCGAGCCCCAGCATATTGGATACACAGATAATTCTTTTACTTTATTCCATGAAAACAAAGGAAAGATGTTCTTCCCAATGCTCTCTGCAGGGCCCAAGCTGAGAACAAAAGTAAAACTCTGAACACTCTCATTTGGTCACAAGAGCAAGGAGAAGGGAAGAAGAGAAAGAGAAGGGCCAGCCAGCTGCCTGCCTGATTTCAGCACTGCAATCCTATGACCCTCAACTGCATATTCAATGAGTTGGTGTCCTAGGCAAAGAGGAGAGAGGAGGAAGGCTGGGAGAACTCAGGCCACGGTGCTAATTCCTTTCCTGCACAAAGACAGTCTCTTGAGGACACAGGCCTGCCTCCTGTAATGTGATCTCATAGTCCAGGTGGGAGAGTTTCCTTCGAGGGAAGTTGGTGAGAAGTTCAAAGCGTTCATTGGGGTATCCTTTTGACTGGACATGTTTCACAAGAGCCTAGGGAGAAAGAAAGGCAAAGAAGCATCATTTAATTACACAAACAAAAAAAAAATCACAAAAAAGTATTGCAAAAGTATCCTGGTTTCCTTTAAAAAAAAAAAGTCTGTAATCACTGAGAAAGAAAATTTTGAAATTTTGCACATAATGTAGAACTTTGCTACTTTATTATCTAATTTGACCCTCATGTGGTGTGAGTAATCACAGAAGCTAATTACCAAGCAATCCTAACCTAACTGATCCTTTAAACAGAATATATACATAGCAATACATTAATTCAAGCAATCTGAATTCTACGTCACGCATTCAAGCCACAGTAAAATAAGATTTGCAAAAAAAAAAAAATCAAAGTGCCCCAAATCAGAAGCCCCCTCACTTGCTTATTAGACATTACCCTTATTGAACCTAGATGCTACCAAAGAAGTATTTTTGTCAGACAACACTGACAAAAACAAATGCAATTTTTTTTTTTAACTGGAATACTTTTTTTCCTGCCTTCAAGAAGCATGTTTTTTTGTTGTTGTTGTTGGTTTTTTTGTTTGTTTTCTTTTTTGTTTTTTTTTAAAGCACTTTTTAATTCATCAGCTTCTCTGCCTACAATAGCAATCGAGGCAGGCTACAGAGGGCATTGGGATGATGGGGTACCAGCCTCACAACCCAACACTCAGATGCATCAGGAGGAGCTAAAGCCCATGCTACACAAGAGGTTTCACAATTTCCTTAGCAAACACAGCAGATGAGAGGACAAAGTAGGAACAGACAGGGACAGAGAAATGGAGATTGGCTAAGATACAACAGGGAGTACAGCAACAGAGCAAGACTGGCAGAATGAAAAGTCGCAGGTTTTTGAAGAGCTGGAAAAAATAAAATAGGTATGTATTAAACAGAAAGCATGAAGAAATCAGGAGTCCCAACAATCCTGTTCGCACAGTTTTGGTAAGTAACTTAAGCTAGTAAATTAAGTGCAAGGAGGTAAGCTAGCAGTGTTAAACTTCTACTAGGACTAATTATTCTGCCAACTTCCACTTGCTATTTAGCTGACCTGCTGGGACCTCAGCGAGCCAGCATACAGCAAAAAGTGGCTGCCATCACAGGGCTGGCAGTTACTGTAGCAGCTCACACCCACAGGGCTCAGGAGATCACTGGCTGCTGTTCCTTTTGGCATTTCAGTTCTAGTAGGAAAGACGGCAGAGATACAGCGCTGACCTGACACAAGATGCAGCCTCCCACCCCAGCCCGTGGCACTGCTCTATTATTTCAGGGGCACCGGGGCAGCTGGAGTGCCAAGGAGAGAGGTGTTTGCAAAGGTGATGGGCTACAAGGATGCGTGGGGCTGTGAAGGATCGGGTGGGAAGCAGGCTTTGGTTGAACCCCTGAGCTGTCAGCTCAAGGAGCTGCAGGAAGAGGTCAGCACGTTCTGCTGCGCCGGGGAAGATGAGCAGGAAAGCAGCAGCAGGATGCTGGTGGCAACACTACGTGGGCAAGAACTGAGGCTTCACAGTGCAGATGGAATAGGATGACCAGAAGTAAAACTCAAACACACACAGGGAGAAGAGCAACTTGGGGGATAAGGTTCCCTGACGACTCATGACCTGTGGCAATAAAAACAGCAGCTTTCCCATCATCTGGAAAAACAAAATAAAAAATCAACTGAAAAACAGATATAAAGTCTTGTTAATAAATGGCAAGGACAAACAAGTTCCACTGGAATTCAACTGAATCTACTGGTCCTGCTCAGTAAATCAAAACTAGCAAGGAGAAGCAGTGAACATTGCAGGCAGGGACACCCTTCTGGGGGGACTGAGGTACCAGCTGCTGACCTAACTCCGAGTCTTGGGAAGTTTGCTGCTTGCTTGAAGCCAAGACCCCTTGATGCCAAAACTCCTTAACAAAGCTCAACGTGTGTCTGAAGTGCACCCTTGCAGCAGCAACAGCAAAGCTGGGCTGCATCAGGAAGAGTACGGCCAGCAGGTCAAGGGCCACAACTGGAACACAGCGTTCAGTTTTGGCCCCCAAATTCAAGTGAGACAAGAAGAAACTAGAGAGAAACCAGTAGAGGGCCATCAAAGCGACTAGAAAATTGGACATGTATTGGCACGTGAGAAAGGCTGAAGGACTTGGGCTTGTCCAGTCTAGAGAAGAGATGGCTAGGTGGGAATATAACAAGTGTTCTGACACAGATGATGGTATTTCTTTCACAAGGATGCATGGTGAAGAGAGACAATGTACAGAAACTGATCTGCAGGAAATTTAATCTGTTTATAACAACATAAATGTTTAACATGAAAGAAATTAAACGTTGGAGTAACTTTCTCAGAGCAGCAATGGAACATCCTTTGCTGGAATCACTCTAGACTCAGCTTGACAGGGTGCTGGATAACCTCGCCTACAGCCCTGCCCTCAGAGGGTTACACCAGATGGTCTCCAGGCATCCTCTTCAACATGGGCTTTCCCATGATTTGATGGCTGCAGAACAGCTCGGAAGGTAATCTGCAGAAAGATTTCTTACCAGTTCATCAGAATGCACAGGCAAACCTTTGGGAGAAGGAGACTGTGGCCCCAACCTCCTCTTTTACCTGGACTATTCTGCAACAGGCTTTGCACATTGGGATGCCTGTGTCTGATGAGGAAAGTAAGTATGTTAGACTGCCTTTTCAAGCAACAAGGATAACCCAAACTCCTCACAAACCAGTATACCAAAAGATTTGGTTCAGTTTACTGCCCACATCTTGCCCCCGTTTTAAGGCCAACCTTTCCTGCACACTCTATGACACTTGCTAGAGAATGGAAGTTATTCAGGCAGCCAAGCAGCTATGCAGACAAAGTGCTAAGCTGCTGAACAGAGTGAAGTCAACTACTTACTGCACACAAAGAGCAACTGCTTCTACAAAAAGGCAGTTTTGCTTTTTTTTTTTTTTTTTTTGCCTGGGGAAGAAAGAGTTACAGTAATATCAGAAACAAAGATGTCCTGGAGATAACAGTGCATAAAGCAGCCACTCTTGATCAGTAACAATGCAAGGATTAAAAAAATCTGTCTTCAAAAATAGTTTTGGTGGGAGAACAAAGTCAACGTATCAATTAAAACTTTCAAAGTACAACTGTTTCCTTATACAATTTTCTTTTTATAGTTCTGGACAGCTTTAAAATGAAAGCATCTAAACTGAAAAAAAGCTTGGAAACGATGCTCACAAAACAACATCTGAGACTCTGCCTTCGTTTGACTGAAATGGCTTTAAAAGATTGCATGAGTCCCACCACATCTTTTAGACAGGTGAGAACAAAAGCTGCCTGTTCAGTTCTATAATAAAAACAACACATGCACATCTCCACCAAACCTTGTCTTACCTAAATTCCTCTGCTACCTGCAGAGCAGACAGTGAATAATCTACGTGCTGAGATTTGACTTATTTTCCAATTGTCAGCTACCACAGTCCATTAAAAGGAGTCAAGCCAGAAGTTCGGATTATTGGAAAAACTTCAATTTTACACCTATATATCATGTAAATTAATTCTCTAACCATGGATTACTAGCACTTGTGCACAAAAAAAAAGTTAGTTGCACATGCAACGGTAACTTAAATATTCAAAAGTTCGCCACGTTTAATAATATATGCAACAGACTGCTTTCGGAGAACAGTTCAGATATAAAAGAGACCTTGAAAAGATCACACAGAGATGACTTCTATGGCAAAGCAGGAAGGAAGGTCTGACACAGGAACACTGGTTCCTACTATAAGAGTGTCTCCTTCAGTCTTCCTTTCATCCTCAGGGCTCCACAGTCACCTGCAGGCAGTCTGCATCTTTTGAATGGTTTTGAGACAGCTGCTGGTGTAACAAAAAAAGACTTTTTTTTTTTTTTTCCCTTTTAAAGCTTTCAAGCAAAAGAGTAAAGATGAAAACATGACCCGGAGAGTACATTTCTAGAGGTTTCTGGACTCTTAAGTCTTATTTTCTTTAAGAGATGCAAACATTTTTCTTTAAGCACCTTCTGAATCTGCATGAGGTCTCTGAAGAGCTGTGCTTTAGTCTTCCCTTAGACTTCAACACCGAGCTTTTGAGTTCCTTACACTAAAATGAGCTTTATTGGCCATTGTGTCATGAAAACAGAACGGCTAACAGGAATACAGTGAACTCTTTACACACTGCTTCCAGATGAGTGCCTGTGAAAATCTGATGGAAACACCATAAGTATTGACCTCTCCAGCATAAACAAGACAGAAGAACAGTTGAGAAGGACACTTGAAGCACGGTGATTAAATGCTACCATAAAGTCTGTTTTGGGAGAGCTTTCTCCAAAGTCTACTGTCATCCATATCCAGAAGGGAATGCGGAAGCATGCTGAAAGAGATGGAGAACAAGAAGCAGGAGTTTTGCCTTCGATTTCACCATTGTCTGCCCACGGCCAGTGGCTAAATGTTTCAATTTGAAGAAAAGATAAACGAGTGAGCTGAGAGTATTTTATGGTAATTTAATGACCAATGCAAAAGCTATTCGGAGTCATATTAGATAGAAAACTAGCAGCTTGGGGACTAAGAAAGATATGCAACCTAAGCAGCAATGGAAACATACAGAGCCAGCAGAATCTGTTGATCACAAGAGAGGAACAACAGGGGAAAAAACACAACAGAATGACAGTGAAAGTGCTCCCTGCTAGTGCCTTTCACTAGATCTAATTTCATTAGTGCCACCATAGGAAAAGAAATTCTCCAGTTTCAGCTTTCCTGTACTCAAACAAGGATTCCAATTAACTCCACTCACCAGAAGTTTAGCTTGTTCGGGCAGTGAAATTTGTTCCCTCTTTCCATCTGGATACCTTAGCATCAGCTGTGCCTTTGGTCCTAGCATAAAGGAAGTTACTACAAGTTAACAAACAAGAAGGCAGCTGAATGGAGCTCTTCTGTAGATTTTAGGTGGCACACTGCATAGGATAGTAGGGTTAGGGACTGGAGACAAATACAAAGCTTTTAGCACACGAGGTTTCAGTCTGTGAAGACATACTTGTACTGCATGTGTTTAAAATAAACGTATCAAACTCAGGACTCTTGGAAGAGTTCACAGTACTGACCAAAATCAGTCAGTGTTTCCAGAGAAAAGCATACCGTGCTACCTCTGCCTGTGAGACCACCTCACAACGCTGCACCTCAGCTCAGAACCGCAAGGAGAAACAGAGACTCCTGCGACTTGTTTGTATTAGCTGAAGTTGCACCGCTAAAACTCAGTCCGGACCCTCAAGGCAGCCAAGCTGAGCACGAGGTGGGGCTGCTGTCATTTCATTTCTCTCCACCACACCAGTAGAAGCCCTGTTATATGCATCTGCATTACAGCAATGTGAATTTCACTCACAGACAAGGTCTCAAACTAAGAAACTCGAGCTCAGTGACTAACATGACTGCAGCATCACTGCATCAAAGTGCTGCTGCCGGCAACATGAACCGCCCAAACATCTAGTGCCAAGGAGGGAGTAAGACAGAAGAAAAGGTTTAGCTTTTCAAAACGAGGGCTGAAACTATGCTCATCAGTGTAAAGACTTTCAGAAAAGAAAGCATAACACAGGTCACTATAAAAAACAAACAAACAAAACAAACGACAAGGCCACTTACCATTCACATCTAGGCCCTGCAACGTACTTTCAGGCTTGTCAGTTGACTCCTCCAGTATCCCTGCATCAATGCAGGGCAGTACTCTGTGATTTGATGTTGTTCCAGGCTCAGTCCTTGCAGGGGGCTCAGGCTGAGGCCTCCGGCTCTCCTCTTTTTTGTACCCCAAGTCCTTGTGTGGAGACTTCCTCACCTTGGCAGGATTCTCCGATTCCTCCTCCTCCTCAGATCCACAGACAGAAATAAACTCTTCGCTTCCAGAAAAAAGCTCTGACTCAGACTCCTCATCTGATCGACTCTCCTGCTTGGCCTGCGAGGAATCGAAATGTGTCTCCTGTAACGAGGCTCTGATAGCAGCTTCCAACTGGCTGTCCTCACTGGCATCAATGAGACTCTCCTGTTGAATACAGACACAACATAAAGACATTAGAATGGTTTTAGATACGTACTGAAAATCAAGAGGACATTAAGTTGCTCCAAAGGAAAGCTACTGAAACTGTCATGAACAAACAGCATGGAAAGCTAGTCATCCTGTGACTACTTAATGATTCCTCCTTGGAGTTTCATACGGAGTAGTAAATCTTCCTTCCACACACTCACAATTCTGTGCCTGTTAAATCCAAAACAAACGCTGAAAGTGCAAAAATAATAACCGAGGAAAAAGGGGAGAAGTCCACGGTGCATCACTGCTTTCATTTTTGCATACTCTTTCACTAATTCATGAAGTCTGTTTATACTACTGAATTGGAAGTCAGTCCAGCTGGATACAGGCATACTAGATTTTCTTCCAGGTTTCTGCAGTCCTCATACTTACCGAACGAGAGCATTTTTGGGGAGGGTTGGTAGAATGTCCATCCAGCTGTCCATGCTCACTCAAGAACCCAGTCACTTGGTCTAAGAAAGAAGTCACGTCCAGCTGGTGCCACTCCACTAGCTTCTGGCCTAGGGAACGTAAGTCACCATAAAATGTATTTTTCAGCAACAATCCTCCTAAGACTGCAGCTTAACCATCAACAATCTCATTTCACTACTGTGCAAGCACTATGCAAGAATCCACTTTTGTGGAACTGCAGCTGCCTACAGGCCACCACCTGATAATGACAGAACTTCCTCTCTTCACCCCCTTCAAAAGGTTCCACTCACGTACAGACATAAATACAATCTGTATTTAGTTCCGCTAAGGGAAGGTGTGCAGAATGGTGTAGTAGGCATCAAAATTAAAAAACCACAAAACACTAATTTTATGAAGAAGCATTTGCACATACATGTCTGCTTTGATTCTGCACCTTGGCAAGCAGCATTTATTTCCATAAGTAAAGTGCTGAGAACTTCAGTTTCAACAACAAAAAAATTGTTTTGAGGTGGTTTAAGTCAAAACAGCAAGAAAACTCAGCTCTAATGAAAGAAGCTATTCCTTCAGTCCTGAGAAGCATGATACCAAACCATTAATACAATTTGCCTTCTACAATGATAGAAAAGGCAAGGGTTCTGTCACTCAAATGGAAAAGTTCTAATTTCAAAATAGCTCGAGGTAAAGGTGTAAGTTGGCTCATTTAGTAAAACAAACAAACAAACAAACAAAAAAACCCACAGGATTATTGATCTGTATTCATGTAATAAGTACGTTGCTTTAATTATTTCTAAGATATTTTACTCATCACAAGATTTCAATCAGCTTTTAAAAGGCCACTTCAAAAAAAAAAAAAAAACTGCACCAAAAACTAATTTAAGAATTTTACCAGCAGGTGGTACTATTTTCAATTTTTAAGCAAAGTATTTGATAAACTATACCAAGTACCATTATCAAACATAGAATTTCAGAAAGCCTTGGGAGTTTTGTTCCTTTAGTTCTTCCAGAAGTTCTTTCACTTCTTCAGGGACAAGATGATCTCTTGGAGGACAAATAAGAGAACTGAGATGCTTTACTTGCAACGTAATACATATTGCCAAAGACAGTATTCTAGCCTACAACTGTATACATAAACTGCGGGTAACTGTTACTTGTCTTACCTGTCCTGGGATCCAGGATGGAGACATAAGGGAAGTCTGCTAATTTATAGAACTGTATGTACCTCTGGCCCTCCTCACTGTCATGGTACACCTACAAAATACCACATTGGAAGCTAGTTACTGAGGGGAGAGGGAACAAGAACTCCAACTTGAAAATGTACCAAGTTTTTCACTATTTTACAATGTATGCTCAAGTGGTATGCACATGTCTCAGCAACTTCTGCAAGCTGAATACGCACCTCTAATGGTGTGTGTATTAGAGCTTAACTGATATTTTTTTTTTTTAACTGACATTTTGGATCCACACTGTGTATGCACTAGAACACGCATCCATAACTACAAAGGTTGTCTCTTCCACAGTTCTCCAAGAGAACCACAGCAGTACCATTTTATTCAAAGAAGTCTGTTTTCGCTGTCCTATGTATCAGGACATCGAGTTACCCGTGTGGCTCCACTAAGTTTCCCACCTGCCAAAAAATGAAATGCTCCCGGATTATGTTCTTCACAGCCTCGTTGCTCCAGACATCACGGTTGAGACACTGGCACGCAAAATCTTGCACATTCTGAATGTTTATCATGAGCCATTTGTTCTGCATCTGACCACACTCCTTGGCCTGTAAGCAGAGAGAAAAGCTTAATTAGTTAAAACCAAAGAGCTAGATATAAACAATGCCAGCAATGATCAGTGATGGCTTCTAACAGTGTCAGATTTTTCACCAAAACCCCTTCACAGTGAGAAAGATGGACAGAGCTAGCGCAAAGGCATCCACAAAACAGAAAGCAGGGCTGAAAGACCTGCTCAAATGAGATTGCTTGAATTACAGAATCACATCGATCAACAGAGCTGCTGGATTTCAACAAGCCAAGCACAGAGTGGGAAAAGCAGCTTTAGGACTGGGGTGGGGGAGAGGTGAAGGGAAAGACACTGAATTAAGTATTTGTTCAGGGAAGGGTGTAGTCAATCACACCAATCTAACAACAGAGAAAAGACCTGTTCACTCTAGAGATAAACCTGTGGAACATCTTCTATTTAAATAGCATAATTGACAGAGGACTTGCGTAAATGCAACAGGACCACCTCTCTCTTTTTTTTTTTTTTCTCTCCAAGTTTTGAGTTGCTCTATTACTGTACAACTGCCAAATTAGACATCCTTTTCTGATGCTCGTTATCCAGACTGCAAGTTGGGAGGAAGACGGGAAGGCGCAGGAAGAAATCTTACTGGTTTGAGTCACAAAGCTGGCATAGTCTGACTGCTTGGTTGCAAGTTAATGGTAGGAGTTTGATCAAGAATGTAATTCTGATCGCTGAACTGTCATACCTGTTGAAAAAAAGAGGGCTATATCAACAGAAGGAATGCTCTTACCACCTGGAGAGACTGGAACTAGCATACGAGCTTCCCTTCCTTTTTAAAAAAGTATGCATTTATTTCTAAGTGCATTCACCATCCTGCTGGTAATGCACTTCACAGCAAAGCCAAGGAATTAGAACGTTACAGAAGATTTTGCTGTTTTGGGCAGTAGTTTGTTCCCCAAACCAAAGCATTTATGTTTAAGGTGATTTTTAACCAGTGCACCTTCGATAGTCAGTCTATCTGATGCATGATAGACCCGCGAACCCCATCCACTTAGCTCAATGAAGTTCAGGCCTCAACACTCCTGTTAAACCTGTAAATGTTAAACTCTAAGCTTGCTTGTTGTTCAGGTCTGTAAAACATACTCTGCATGGCCAAATGACCTGCAGAGCCAAACAGCATTTTACTCAAAAAAAAAAAAAAAAAAAAAAAAAAGCTACAGAAGAAAAAATGAATGCAGAAGTGTGGAATGTTCCTCCTGTTGTCACAGGGGACCTCACACCAACTAGGTATCACTAATATTGCCATGTGAGAATCCTGTGTTTGCTCACCAGAAGGGAGAAACAAGGCAGGTGGCACCTAAGTAACTGCTAAGGGTCTTAGTTATACTTGTGATGCCTTTATTTTAAAGATTTGTTTTGAGCTAGCCGTGGGATTTGAGGACTAATTCCAGGCAATCAGTTTAAGATGAGGCCTAGAGGTACTGCCCAGGATTAAAAGGGAACGTATGTCAGTATGTAAGGTCAGTTAATCACTCTGCCTTTGTTCTAACAGAACCCAGATGGCACTGAAAGAACAAACTCAAAAATATGTAACTAGCATAGCTGAAAAGTGTATCACACTCTTCTACACTTACTTTGTATACTTTTTAACATTATTAAAAACTTGGCTGTACCTCTCCTCCATCCAGCCACTGCAGGCAGAAGGGTACAGGCAGGAAATTCCACATGACTTTTTTGCAAAGGTAAGTTTTCACCTGGAGAGCAGGTCCAGCTCTTGAAACTACTTTTAACTTCCTTGTAAAAACAACAGGCTTCACTCTGAACGGTTAAGAGGACACAGTTACACTGCTACCATCTCTCTCACACACACACACGCTCTTACACAGCCACTGCTTTTTTGGAGGTAGAGGGGGAGCGTGGAAGGAAGAAATAGTGTGGGTTTAGAGATTACATTTGTGGATCACTTTGATGAACAACCAAAATAACAATGCAGGGCTCAAGAGCTGGCTTGCATAGCCTGAAAACTGCCTGATGGCTTTAGATCCACTGTTTCCTACATCCGTTCCCTGCTCTCACTTCTCCTTAGAGGTACGAGTGCCTGGCACTTCACAAACAGCACCCAAAGGGTAAGTACAGAGCAGCTCCTCGCTGCAAGCATTCCCACTCAAGCCTTTGGCAATCAGGAACTTCCAAAGACAGACGCTTGTTAGATACAACAGGACAGATCCCCAGAAGACCAACGTCCCCTAAATTCACCTTTCCCCTTTCTACCCATCCACATTTTTTATCACTACAACTTACGGCAACAAACCAGCCATCACAGATCTGGCTAGACAATGGGGGAAACAAGCCTTGTGTTACGCTCGCTACTGCCTCTCCCTGGAAACTCTCGCTCCTGTACTACTGAGAATATCATGGTTTATCATTCGTTTGGCTTTTCTGAACCATGTATGGCTCATAAATTTTGCGCTGGCTCTTTCTCATCCCTTTGCTGAAATGCACTGCTCCCTTCAGTCAGCAGAGAGGAACGAGGAAGTGGAGCCAGCATCTTGTGACCTTCCAGACATCTCCTAGTCAAGCATGATTCAGTTTGGAAGACACCAGGTGACACAAAGTCAGAACAAAAGATCCGTCTAACAAGAAACATCCTATTTATGTCAGGCTTCCACCTCTTGCCTGGGCCAGCACAGGACAGGGTGCTTTTCACCCTCCTTTCACCAACCAGCCATTCCTTAGCCCGTGGTGCATCTGCAGGCTCCACTTATGCCAAAGGGCAGCCTAGAAGCACTTTATGCAATAATTGCACCATTTGAGTACAAAATTAGGTTAGCTTCCAAACTATTACTGCTTGCTTCACACAAAGAAAAAAGTCAGCATCAGCTGTAAAGCAGGGAGCAGCTAAAGACATTTAACTTGTAGATGGAGGAAACTTCATACAGATAGGCTTGTAACTCTGCAGCATCACAGCTACTTCACAGAAACCCCAAAATCCCGATGAGTATGAAGTACAGAACTGCACATGCTAGAACTGTCTGCTCCCAGGACAAGAAATGCAAGCTAAGCCAATTTGGTGCATACCCCCCCCAAATTAACAACACATGCATGAAGAAATAAACACCTACAATCCCAGAGAGCAATCTGTGACCTCAGAACAAAACCAAGCTGCTCATTAGGAAGCAAGTTTGGTGTGTTGCTCTACCAATTTCTACCTAGCAAACTCTATGTTAAAGAGATAGCAAGTGTGAAGCTTCATTTGAAGCTCAATATTAGAGTCAGGAAATAAAAGCTAAAAATCCCTTGTGCAAGCTTAACTGATCCTTAACAGCTTAATTGTACAACCACGCAACGGTCCGCAGATACAGACTTTTACTGGCACTGTTTTGAAGGTCTGAAAGTTTCTCTGAAATTCCCTAGCAGGGGAAAAAGGGCAGTTCAGGCTAACACCTTACTGGCATATCAGTTATTCGCCTCTGGTTTATTCAGCCCTATTCCACCATGGGCCATCAGGTAACTGACATCCACTGCCTCGCCCACCACGTTCAAAAGGGCTGCAGGATTAAAATAAAGTCTTTTACAGATTTTCCGTATCATTTTTTTTCCCCTCTCTTTTACACTGTAATGAAGTTAGCCACACACAGCTTTACAAGTGTAACGATCATACTTCTGTATTTCTGAAGCACACTGCTCCTTGATGGAGCTCAAGTTAAAAAAAAATCAATGCTTGTGTAACACTTGAAAATTTCTCTTTGATGAAATTTAATTCACATCTATTCTTAAAGGCTGGTATTGGAGAGTTAAAATGAGATGGCAACTTTTTGCAACTTACTGTTAATAGAGATTTTTGTGGGTGTTTGAAGGAAAACTAATTTTCTCAGGCAAAACCAAGGATAAACGAATCTACCTACTAAGCTGGAGCACCTAAACAGGAGCAACAAAGATGGACAACAAAGCTGCATGAAAAGCTTACTAAGACCAGCCACCACCACTACTTCTAAGTTTGAATAAAGGCATAAATATGGATGGCACACTGTAGGCAGACTGTTCGTGCACACCCCTCCAGAGCTTAGAGCACATCACACACCAGTAATAAAAAATAAAACCACAGATTAATACTAAAATACAAGAGCATCAAAACAACAGGATTTAGTCTTTGGTACTTTGGAATGGGATAAATATATATAAACTATATAATAGAGATGTTATCTAAGTGTACAGAGAAGGAAGAAGCCAACAGCAGCTTGTTACAGGCAAATTTTGAGAAAGATTCTGGTCACTGGGTTCACAGGAGGCCCCACATCATCCCAAGCTGAAGCAGTACAGCAGTGCACAGTCATAAAAGGTAACACAAAAAGGGTAATGGTCAACAAATTGAGAAGCTAAGATTTTTCTTGCAAGAAAATTGAGGAGCATCAGTTTGAAATGAAAGGTAACAAATGGGATGAGGAACTGGACAAAAACACAACAAGGTGAATACCGATACCATGAAGTGCACGTGTCTCTAAATTTGGGTTACTACAAAGAACAGGACGAGGTGTGTACATACAAACCCTGTGTTGTTTTTTGTTTTTTTTTTTTAATCTACACAATGGAATAAGAGTGCACAGATTATGACAATCAAACCTTTTGATCAGCTGCATCTTCCTCTGAAATTAATTCTGACAGTGGTGCATGCCATAGTCAACATTGCTAAAGTCTTGATGTGTTTTCAGCAAGACATGAGGAGACTTGCACACATCTTAGATTCCTCAGCAGAGATTACAGGGCGCTTGCTGACTGCGTATACACTCTAGTATGGAGCAGCACTGGCTGTTTTATGTGAATTCCCTTTCTGGGTCCCTCAAGCCACATTTGCTTGGTTCACAAACACCTCTGAACCACAGGCCTGGTCAGGATCATCAGTTGGAGGACAAAAGACAACCTTGTTTGAAGTAAACCCTGAAGCACATATCATGAGGCAGTGATGCCTCAGCACCAGCTACTTGAGCCTGCTCGTCTGCTTCCATTTCACCAAATTACTTGCTGAGGTAGACTCGGCTATCCTCTGTCAGCATCCTTTCCAACCTGGAATTATGTCGTAAGATTAAATATATGGAGGGCACTGTCAGGCCACAGAACTGGTGACAAGCCAACTGTTCTTTGGTGATTCAGGAAGCACAAAAAGAGAGATGAGGCCAACAGGATGGGGAGCTGGAGCCTCAGTGAAGGCAGCACGTCTCTAAAAGTTCTGCAGCAGTATTTCAGCATGGCATTAGAAACAAATGTAACAGCGTAAATAATGTTTGTTCAGCTCACAGTCAGATCTCCAGCACCACTGGCAGTGTCTGCACTGCCCCATTTGGTCATTAGTTTGCATTCTCATGAAATCATCTCTAACACTCAGCTACTTAAAGGTGACCAGGCAGACGCTGAGTAGTAACTGCGGCTTTCAAACAATATCTGGAAGTTGGGAACTCAGAAAATAAAGAGATATACTGATTTGCATAGTCTCTAATCACTGACTGGGGCACTGATCCAGATAGTAGCGAATTCTGACTAGACCCCCAAGAAACGCAACAAACAGAAAAGGTGACACCTGAGATCACTGAAATCCTACAGCCCCCTTAGCGTTCCCCTTCTTACAGGGACAATCTCTTGGACAGTTTTTCCATCACGACCAAAGGCAGAAGATGATTGCTGTAATTTTATATACAAACACGACTTCTACTGAAGATAAAGTTGGATCTTCATAACAATGCCACGCCCAGATACATTTACAAATACTCAGGTATCAGAAATCATTCAGCCATGTTAGCAAAACTGCATGAGCTTTCTAGCTGGGCTGGGCTGCAAATTATATGGCCCCTTGCAAAGCACTTACTCACCCATTAAAAGACATCTTACTTCAGCTATTTCTATTTCATGCTGTCCAAAGATGCTTCAAGGGATGCAATTCTTCCATTTTTACCAGCCTCATTTGTGCACAGAAGTCTTTCAGTGAGCACTATTTGCCATGCTGGCATTTAAACAACAAAAAATGCGGTCTACAACCATTAGTTAAATCCTTCAGGAGCCACCAACATTTCCATAAGCACTGTATCAAGTATTTATCACTATGTGGTCCTTTGCAACTTTCTCATCAGCCTACATACACGCCAACAGCCTAACCCAGGGCTTTCACACTGTACGCAGCCACCACAGACGGAACTTCACCAAAACTTCAAAACTTACCGTTTCGAAGCTGCCTTTGTGCATCAGATCAATGGGAGGCCTGAAGAGGTCTGCTAGAGTAGTGAGTTTCTTATCTACTGCCCCTCCATTTCGTAGCTCCTGTTCCTGTCGAACTGCACAGCCCCAAGAGGAAACAAAGCTGAATTAGACAAAATACTCACATGATGGATTTACTACTGACTTGACACTCATACACGAAACTTTTTGGCACCTACATCACAAGGTTGGTCCACACTGAGTAACATTTAGCTGTTACTTAAGGCAAGAACCCCACTTGTCCCAGCTTTCTCAAGCAGTGAGAATTTATTTAAATACATCTTAAGAAATGTAAGTATCAGTGGCAGTGGTCACGTGCCAATATTTGAAAACAAAAAAATGTCCACAACTTGTCCCCCATGATGCTTTTAAATAGAGAAAATTGAGCTACACTGTACGATCATAGCTTTACTCAAGAGTATTTCTATTTCAACGTTTGTAACACCTCAAGGTAAAACAATGCCACAGAAAGATTCAGTTTATGTAGAGAGATCACAGCAACTGCTCACCTATATGCATTATATGCAGGGATATAATGCAGTTTACGGAACCAAGCCATTTGATATGAGGAATAACTATCTCATAACTCCAAAGTTCTCCATTTGTGAAAGGAGTTGCCAAGGGGCCACACCATACAAGCCACTTTGGAGCAAACACTGGATCCCTCCAGGGATAGAAGTATCCCTGTGGAGCAGGCCTGGAAGCCAGGAAATAACATGGACTTCTCTGGCTAAAACGACTTCTTCAGAGATAACCAGGATAGTGCTATTAACCCATAAAAATTTTTACCATGAAGCGCCATTAGTTTGCATCACAAAAAGTTTGCATCACAAAAGTTTACACATCACGCACCTCTAAATGTTTTTGCTATAAGAGAGCGGAGATGATGAGAAAAAATTTAAGGGCATGAAGTTGCTGTAGATTCTGTGTTTTTACATAGCTGCCAATTACTTTAGTACCTGACTAGTTACTACTGCTGGAAACCCCTGACCAGAGCTGTCAGGAGAAAGCCAGCAACTACAAATAGTTATTTTTTCAGCATCCAGTAGCACCTAATAACTCAGGAACCTGGTCCTTGGTTAGAGCTCTTGAGCACTCCCACAACATTAGCAGAAACAACTGGGTAACAGCGCAAAATACCTGGTATCTGTTGCTGTTAAAGAAGCCTGTTCTGTGAAACTTAATGGCTTAAATAACAGCCAACACTTTGCCATTTGGAGATTCTGCATATGAACGAATAGACAGTGGTAAACAACAATGTGAATTTTCACATGATCCTTATGTGTGGCCAAGAAAGAAGCCTCAGGGCTACTCAAATTTAATTCAAGTGCCAGAAACACCACTGGCTATCCAAGAAAAATTCAGTGGATGAAATTAAATTCTACATAGCTATTATATTCTTCTCCATTTTTGATTCTCCCTAAAGCAGAAAAAGTGTTTTTTGAAAGTTATCAAGAATGTATCTGGCATACCAAGGCATGCTGAATATACCTTCGGATGGTTTTACTTACATACCCCGGGCAAATGTTTGGACCAGCACCCTTAGTACCTGCTTCATATGTCCACTACTCAGTACTCTCCCTTCAGCCATTCCATAACAACTTAAGATTGCCCCCAGAAATAAAGTAACAACCTTAACTGCACCCAAAGCACGTGGAAAAGAACTGTCACCAAATGGTACTGCCACAACAAGGAACAGCCTAATAATATTTTTCCAAAATAACTTTTGCTACACAGTAAGCAATTAAAAAACATTCAATGACTGAAAACTATCATAGCCTATGCCGGCAATTAATTTGCAATCATACTTAGAAAGAAAAAAAAAAAAAAAAAAAAGAAAAGGAAAACCTCTTAAGTACTGATCTGCAGACACTTACTGGTTTCTGTTTGAAAATCCCGAAAGCCATCAAATATTGAGCGCGCAGGTCTGCGTCTTTTAGGAGCTTAAAAGAAAAGAGTATTTAAATAATTATTCCAAAGGTATTCTATCAAAAGCATTACCTATTAGTACCTTCCATCAAACATTGAACAACAAAACAGGAATTCAAAGTATGACTGATGTGGGAGTAAAATCATTAGGAAAGGCTGGAGGAGGATGCAGACAAGTAGTTTGTGAGACCCATTCACTCCTATCATATCCTCTGTCCAGCAAACCTTACCACAGAAGGAAAATGGATCAACAGTACACAAAAATTTAAAGTTAGCCCTTGCAAAAGAATACCTTCCTTATTAAGAAATGCATTTGTTTCTTCCACAAATCATTTCCACTCCTTTTTAATCTCTTATCCAGATCCTATCTTTGTCTGCATTGGCGATAGCCAAGTTCTTCCACTGGATCCAGTGTCACTGCCTGCAAGGAAACCTTCAGGTGGGCACAGTGGGCCAGGCAGGTAACTGAAGTAGTGCCTTACAGCTCCTCTGAAGTCCTATGATACGCTAAAAGCACTGCAGTTGGGATGCAAAACAAAACTACCCGCCAAGATTTATTTTAACTATTTGTCCGCTTTACTTTGATTTGAAAGCAAAACAGCTTTAAGAAAGAACTTTCAAAGCATAATTGTTAGAAGACATGATAAACATTAAATGAATTACAGACAGTAAGATAAATACAACATATACCCACCAGAAATGTGTAATGTGTGGGAAAAATCCATTTACATTGAGGAAGCATGAAATACATACAGGTCACAAAGCAAGTACCTCCAAACCTTGTTTTTAGAGATCTTTATGGTTTTGCACCCGTAGACAAGAGGTGCTGCATGCACTGTCACCCTGTGCCGCATTAAGGGCAAGGAGAATGAACACAGCTCTTATTTCTTGCATAGTGTATCAAGAAAATAATAAGAGCGTTTTGCACAGCATATGAGGAAATTGAAAGTAACCCTGAATGAGGAGCACGCCTGTGAGCAGTGCCTGTCCAATTCCAGTAAGTAATGTTGCTCTCTCTCCTAAAAGCTTACCGCAAGCACAGCCTGGTACAGCCAGCTGCAGCTTCAAACAGCAACTGAAGGATCACTTCAGCAAAGCAACATTTGGCTCCCCGGGCTTAGCTACAAGCCCAGTGCAGGTGTGCTGTTGGACTTCTCTGATTTATTTTGCAGTGCGAGAGCGATTCAGCGTATCTGGCAGAGCAAACAGACACGGGCTTTTCAATCAGAAGAAAACCTAAAACATGACCTCAATATGAGGCTCTTACAACCAGGAACTGGAATATTTCCTGCTTGAGATTAGAGCTGAAAGGACCAATAGAAGTAGCTTTCCAGTGTCAGCTGGGCTGCCGGGCTGCTTCGTGCTATAAACAAAAGTGGCATTAATGAGAATATTTGCACTGGTGGATGAGACAGAGCCAGGAAGCTACCACTGATCCCCAGATTGCCTCGGTAGGGCTGTCAGGGACAGCATGTCTGCGATCAGTGTGTGACAGGCGGGTAGAAAAGGATCAGGCAAGAGGGCTGGCAGATCATACTCCTGCACTTTGTGGGTTTGTGAACCCACAGACCTTTGACAAAGACTCTGCTGGGTCACAAAGAAAGCAAGAGGAACAAGCTGGTGCGCTGCCTTCAAAGAGCCCTCAGCAGGTCATCTTCTGTAACCACCTCTCAGCTTGTGCATCCTGGCAAAAGATGTCTCCGATGTTGAGAACAGGATCAACAGAAAACCAGTTCCACAGTAAACCTCAGATTTGATCTCATGGCTCTCTCTAGCTCAGGAACTAAACAACTGAAAACAAATTTCCTATGGGTACAGGATCACATTAAAGACAAGCACTCACATGTCTTTCCTTGTTAAAAAAGACAAGATTCTTAATCCAGCTGACGTGTTAAAAGCCATAGACAGCCTGGTCAACACAAAAAGGACAAAGACTCACAAGGGAAGTAAGTAACAAAAAAAGAGGGAACTTTAGATCTCTATACAGAGGTGGACACTATACATAATGAAAGGATAATGCACCTGGTAATCTAGTCCTGATAGTGAAGAATTCAGAGCATCAGTGCATTAGCTAAGTACTAACCAGTGTTTTAGTTAAGTACGCAACAGAAATCAGTATTTCCATTACCTCTTTGTTTATAGCAAAAAATGTTTCAAAAGCAGAACAGCTTCAAAAAACAAGAAAACTATCTGTGTGATACAGTTTTAAGAGCAATTTAAATTCTTTTAACGAAGAAATGGATAACACGATGAGTAACAGAACAGTTCAACCCTTCCTCATGGATCTCTCTGAGAAGCATCCATTTGTCCTCTCCATTTTTACCTGTCAGTCAAATCCCCAGCTTGGACACTTTTGCAGCAGTGTTGCACAGTTCTGACGCCCCCCAGAACACAGATGTGTACTCATCATTGCTAATTGGCTGTTGCCTCACAAAGTCCCATGAAACAGGAGCTAGCAAATTGGTACCACTGGGAACATAGCAGCTCCAATAGGCAAGGTTTTAAAGAGCACCAGTGTATTTCCAAGTATGCAATCATTTTACACAGCTGCACAGTTGCAGCAAGAGAAAAACAAGAATAAAAATATGTACACTGCTTTCTTTATGTTCACCAAGTTCTGCTCTTTTCTTGTTACGTAAGCTCATCTCAAGGTATTTTAAGAAAACAAAAAAGAAAACAAGAACACAAGCCTACCTCCAAACAAGGGTTCAGGTTCTACTAAAATTTCCTGTTTTTGAGGAATTGGAGCTCGTACTTCATCCCTATCAAAGAGGAGAGAAAAGTGAGAGATAATAACGTTCCAAGTACTACGTAAATTATACCCTGTTGCGCTTCAAAGGCTCCTGCAACTTGGATCAGCTAAGGATGCTGCTGTATCATTGCACAGAATCAGAGATTTGGGATCAAAAGGGACCTCAGAGGCCATCTATTCCCACTCAAGGCACTGAAGCAGGACTTAGTACACTACACATTAAGATCTGGCATTGATCACCTTTCTACATCTTGACATTAGATTATACGAATCCTTGGGTGACTTGATCCCAGACTTTGCCAATCTACTGTTCAAACATTTTTATTTCTTTAGTAACTTCCTTAGAACTTGGAAAAGTTTATTAAAAAATAACAAAGGCTAATTTGCCACCCTCGTGGCATGTTTATCTACATAGAGGGGAAAAAAAGATTATTGGTTACTACAAACTTTCTCCTGATGGAAGACTTTTTGCCTCCACTTTAAACTCACGGCCCTTTCTTTTTCCAGAGGAAGGAAAACAAGGTGGTCAAAATTGTCATTTCCCTCCATACAATTCTGAAGCAGTTATTTGCTTTCGTAGCTGGGCTCCTTCGCGTAACAGCTTAGCTGTGCTTACAGAGACTGCTAGGTAATCTGAAATTATGCCTGGGAGAAGAAATAAAATCACAAGGGCTACAAAAAGTATAATTCACCCAGTACCGTCACCTAGCCCATGGGTCTACTCAAAGGAGCGCATGGGCTCACACAAGGAAATCCACTGCCACATCCTGCCTAGGAACTACTCCTGAAGCACCCTCTTCCCTGGACTCTCCAAAGTCTTAAGCGTGCAGTTTGTGGCTCTTGGCCATGCAGGTTTCAAAAAGTAACTTGTAATGTCAGCAAGATGCACTAACCTTGCTATTAACCTCCACATCTTTGATTGCTGTTGTGAAGCTAGTTATTCTCCATTTTGCATTTGCATATTTATTTTTCTCTCTTCCTAGAAGTAACACTAAGCTGACCAGCACCTGGAGGGTGTCAAGTATAAAAAAGAAAGTATTCCAATAAAAACTCGAATCGTAAGTCACTGACGTGCCAGAATTTGTCTAGAAATTAAGAACTCTAACACCTACAGATACAGACTTTTAACTTCATTACCTGTCAGGTTCAAGCAGGGAGGCACTTAAACTATAAAGGTTAATGCTCAGACAGTTGTTTAAATTTATACATGTGCTTCAGAAGTATAAGCAACACAAAATTTCTTTAAAAGTCAGTTGCCTTATCCTTGAAGTGGAAGACTTTCAGAAAGACAAAAGCATGGCTAGGTTTAATTTAGACCTTTTAACAAATGTGACTTGATACTAATTAGCTTCCACTCAAAATATTCCACTCATCCCAAGCAGGCACATTAACAGGCAGCACTGGAAGACTCTCTGCCATGCTGAAGTGCAACAACACTTTCCTTTATTGGCATGCAATGTGTAAGACACTAATGCAGATTTTGTGGTTGCTTATTCCTCTGCACATTAGCGTACACAATCTAGCCATTCCAGTGCCAAATCTAGCTACTCCTAAGAGAACGCAAGAAACTGCTTACAAGCAGGACTGAAGTCACTATGTTTTATAAGAACCAAAACAATGGAATTCTCCCAGCAAAGCCAGAGTGCTGTAGCAATTTAAAAATAAAAATCTCTTTCCATTGGATCCCCACTTTAATGTTTCAAGCTCTATCTGTAAAATCAGTGTGCATAACTTACAGAAAACTTCTGAAGTACACGCAAGAGAGACCAGCTTATGTAATAAGAACAGCTTATTTATTAAGAGAAATATCAGGGCAATCAATTGAACAAGATCATAAAAGAAGCACGTTATTACAGTGAAGTGACAGCAGGTTAGGAGAAGGAACAATCATTTTATTTGTTCTGCCTTCCACTGTTGAATTCCTTAGACAGACAATTCACTTATACACAGATACGTTCAAGTACATACTCGGTGTGCGGTCGAACAGAAGACACCCCTGCAGAACTGGTGCTTGGCTCCTCTGCTATGCCTCCACCGTCCAGAAACATGGTGACAGCCATCTCCAGGTTGTTGTTGCATGCTTCCAGCATGTGTTTTCCCACGCTTTCGCTGGCACCTGTAACACCAAAGGAGAAATTAAAGCATTCTTCAGAAAGCGTGTTGATCGGCAGCACTGGGCACAGCTAACCAGCACGCTTTCTCTCTCACAGCATTAACCATCAGAGCCGCTCACCAGTTGCCATTTATCCCTAAGGCACAACTGTAAATTGAGACTAAGACATATCTCAAGGGGGAACGGAGTGCCCAGATAGAGGACAGCCAGGCTGCTGCCTTCCACAAGTAGAAAATGTAGTGGAAGCCATACAAAGAGGTTTAGCACAGTCTTTGTTTTTTCCGGATACTTTCCTGGTACAGTTTTCCAAACGTTAATAGGTGTACCCATCTTGAGTTCTGTTGTGGGATACAAAAAAAAAAAAAAAAAAAAAAGGAAAGAAAACCTGACAACATTCTTACGGGGTGAATACTAAATACGGTGCTAAAGTTATTTACCCATCTACAACAGGTACTTAAAGAACAGATCCCCTGTTTTTCTGAGTGCTCTAAAATGTAAAAGCAATGAGCAGAAGCTCAGTTCACATAAGAGGAAAAAAATAGTAAACAAGGAGAAAGCAGTACTTGCACATGCAGTGATTTGTGTCATGACTAACGTTTATTAAAATGGGCCCAACTAAATCTGCTCTTTTTCTTGTTGCTCAGGATGAAATACTGCTTATCAGCACCACGGGTAGCTCTTTGCTCAGAGGGTCAGCCTCTGCCCCCCAAAGCTTACTCAAAATCACTGTCAAACAAAAGCACCCTCATCAAGGGAACCTCTCCTGTACCCAACCTTCTAAGAGCCTACTTGCTACATCATCACCCTAGAAGTAGCAGGCTGCCAAAGAGTTTATTTTCATATAGAAAAACTGGTACAGAGGAAGAGTAGCAAAATGCAGCTGAACCAGTTTGGGAGTAGCTTTTGGATCTGTAATAATTCTTAGCAAGTTCACTACAAGTCACTGAGCTGAAGCAAACACCGTTTTCCCAGCATCAGAGTAACAGCTAACATGAGAGAAACACAATTATTTTTTTCATCAGATGCCTGAGATTTTTCAGAGACTTCTAGATTAAACAGGCTGATAAGTAAGAGAAAATACACTTCTAGAATTGATTTATCTCCATGGTTTCAAAGAGCTGCACCATTTCGTTAAACCACAAAGAAAGCCAGGCAGACCAAGGGAACGGCTTTCTCAAAAACAAAAACAAACAAAAAACAAGACCAAAACAACCTGCCCCAACAAGTGTAATCAGATGACACTTAGCTGTACTTAAAGACATTAATCAAGATGAAAAAAACGCAAAAGAAAAAACTAGTAACGTCTCAAATCAAACATAAAAGCATCAAGCTCACATTTTCCCACTAAATGCTCTTTGGTATTTTCAGGAGCCCATTTCATTGCCAGTTGTACCAACCAAACACCACCTGGATAGCCTGGATTATACTCACCACCCTCCAACCTTACTGCACAGTCACGTTAAGTCATTTGTTTAGAAGAACTAGAAGAACAACTACATCCAATCCTACACTACTTAAAGATATCGAGTCTTCCTCACTCCTGAGGAAACCACCGCCACATGAATATTTTCAGTGCTTGTGACGGCACGCAGAAAATACTAAATATTTGTTAAGACTCAAAACAAACTTCAAAGAGATCCCATCATTCCATTAGTGAAGATTTACACGAAGTACATTAGCACTTAGTAATTTTCTGGGTGACAGCACCAAAGAAACACAATCCTGCCATCTGGGAACAAAAAATATATTCAAGACAAGGTACTCTACAATCAGATTGCCATATGGAATTCATTTAGCTTTTTCCATGCAAACATTGGTAATTTTGTACACTTACAAGTCAAATTGGAAAGCTGATAACACAAACCACCAAGGGTGTGTGCTACCGAGCACCTGTCACTTCACACCAGCGTTGGCAAAACAAGCTCCACAAGAACAGACTTTTGACAGAACCTTGAATTCTGTTAAAAGGAATAAAAAAACTTCAAAATCCTCCTTTAAGAGCGGATGGGTGAAGTGCAGCAGGTTCTCATTTTCCCTTTTGAAAGCATAAAAGGGGGAGCTCTTATGTTTAGCACAACCCGTAAGCAGAAAAAGCTGTTGGGCAAACCAGCCTGTTCTGGTTACCTCTTGAACAACTGTCTCAGGCACTACTGAAAAAGGAAACACCAGACATCCTGTAATGGAAACAGACTGACTGTAGCTTTTCTTTTTTATTTGAGATTAATTCTTGGTGGTTTCAGCAAGGCTAACTGAGTGACCCGCAGCCTGTCAGCGCGCTGTACTAGCCCTGTTCAAGGCCCAAGCACACACACACACTGAGTAAACACAGCCACAACCTGAAAACAAACTGCTTGGAGCAGGTGAATCGCGAGCAGCCGCGCTCGTACCGGCTGAAGAGCCAAAGGTATCTGATGAAGCACTCCTTCGGGCCCAGCCCTGTGGTGCCATGAGCAGGGGGATGAGGTGGGCTGCATCCACGGAGCGCTCTTGAAGCAGCTCACGTAACCGGGTTCTCAGCCAGCCGCCACCCCTTAAGAGCTGTTTTGCTGCTGTTTTGCTGCTTTTTTGCCCCAAAAGGCGAACGAGGGCTGAGCCCGGCCCCCTGTGCCCTCCAGCTGCGAGCCCACCGCCGGCTCCCGGCCCAGCAAAACCCAGAGGGACCCCGGGGGAAGGAAAGGGAGCAGAAGGGGGGCACCCCTCTGGCAGCCCCCCCACCGCCCCCTTCTCTGCGGGGCCCTCCCCACAGCCCCGGGAGCGCGGCCGCGGCCCCGCTCCGCCCCGCGGGGCCCAGCGGGAGCTGCCCTCGGCCGCCCAGGAGCCCGGCCTCGCAGGCGGGCGGCAGATCCGTTTTGTGAAGCACGAAACGACGGCGGCCGGAGCCGGGCCCGGCCGTCCCCGCGCCTCACCCGTGATGGCGGTGAACTGCTGGATCAGCCCCCGGAGCGCCGCGGAGGCCGCGGAGCCCCCGGGCGCCGCCATCTTGCCGCCGCCACCGCACAACAACACGCACGCCGCCGGGCCCCCCCCCCCCCCCCGCACCGCGCATGCGCGGGGCCCGCCCGCGCCCTTCCTCTGCCGGGCCGCCGCGGGAGGGGCGGGGCGGGCGGGAGTTGCCGTGGCAACGCGGCTCGCGCCGCCTCGGCCTGACAGGGGGATCCCTGACAGGAGTTTTTTTTGGGGGGTGGGAAAGGAAAAAGGGATTTAGTTTGGCCTTAAGGGGGGGGGTTAATGGTAACCGCGGCGCTCACGGAGCTGGGGGGTTGTGGCTCGCCTGCTGCAGGACCCAAGGTGGCCGCTTCGGTGGCTGTGGTGTTCGTCAGTGCGAAAGGAAAAGGCGTTTTGAAAAGGCGTTTTTGGTTAGAAATTCTGACAAGAGGCTTTTGCTTTCCCAATCAACAACGGAGCGCCTTTCCTATTAAGATGCTTTTGTTCCAAATTCGGAAGCAGCGGCCTCAACACCAGGCGCTCCCAGCACTTCCTTGCGCTACTTGCAGGAACTGCAAGCATAGAAAACACATTTCCCTCTTTTCAGCCGGTTTCCAGCAGGGCACAGCGTGTCTCATTTGCTGCTAATGCCCTCAGCAGGCTGGAATTTTGCAGAGGAGCACCTTATTAATAGGTAGCAGCCACCCTGAATGCAAACACAAGTGTGGGCTCCTGCTTTACAAACGCCATTAAGCAGCCATCAGTCACCAACTCCAGCTGCTCACTTGGTCGTCTCTTTCAGCTCCCTGTGCTGTAGCAATATTCCAGCTGTTACCCTCACAAGAAATCACCTAAATCTAACCCGTAGATGCTGCACAAGCAGTGGAAGCAAGGCTGCCACAGACTGAGAAATATTACCCTACCAACAAGAACAGCTTCTGCTCATGGTTCAGTGCTCTTAGCTTATGAATTCTGCCTGTAGTTATGTCTGCACTTGGCAACTGTAGACAAAGAATTAAAAAATTAAGTTGCATAATCTCACAGTATTTGGGTAACTAACACTCAGAAGCAAAGGAATCATTAACCAACCCAAACCAAAGATTTTTCCCCTCAGTAGTGACTAAATTCTATCTTCTAACAAGAACAATATAGAAGAAGCTAAAGAGGTGCCATGCATGCTGTGAGTATGATCATCTAGGGGATCTGAGAAGGCTGTTGGACTGGCCTTCTGGTATAGGTTATAACTTTTATGTGTTTTGCAGTTCAATTAGGTGTTTAGCTAATGATTGACTTCTTAGTCTTGTTTATTTTCCCCATCCTGCAACAGCTTTTAACCTGTTCTACGCTTGTGACACGTTTATAAAAAATGGATTATTATTATTATTATTATTATTTTACCTAGTCCAAGCCAAAGATGAAGTGAATTCTAAGCAGCTGAGAAAGTATAATTACAGAACTAAGAAATAAATGTACAGCTTCAGGGTATGTAAAGTTAAAAGACTGACCCAGTAAGCTTCAAAAGTAATGGCTCTTATGTAAGAGGTCATTGTTACTTTGAGAGGACAAAATCCATCAGGCAAGAAAAAATACACAAAACCCACAAATCCTTTACCACCACCCCTCCAGCAAGTTGCCATCTACCCTAGAATATATATCTGTACCATTTAGGCCTTTGAAATGGCTTCTTTTTGTGATTTTTACATTTATTTGTGGTGGAATCATAGCTGTAGGATTTGCTATTGATGGCAAGGAATTAAGTCTGTAAGATGCAAAAAAGGCCCCAGTTCTTATTCAACTTCTAACTGTGATTAGTTTAGTGCATGTCATAAACCTTAGATACAAGACACCTAACTGCCAGGTTAAGAGGGAAGAGAAAGAATCCATGAACAACTTTGGAGGAAAAGGGAATGGAACTGGTGTTAACTGTGGCAACACCATGTTCTGGATGTGCTGAGCTACCCCTGATGCATGTGTGCTGGAGGAAAGCCTTCCTTCTCCCCTACCCTTTCTACTGTCACCCTTTAACATCTTGAACTGGATGACAGAGAGCCCCAGGCACCACAGCTGAGTGGGACTTGTGTTCTTGGTTGTTTGAACGTACTCAGCTAGACTGCACAATGCTACCCAATTCAGCTGGTTTTTTAAACACAACGCCCATCTTGTGGCTTTGCTACATATAATATACAAATACACAAATATTTATTTGCTGTCTTGTTACAGGGATGGAACTAGCCCCAAAACAATGAGACCACTAAATAAGCTGAAACCTGATAAAGATCAAGGCTGCCAGGGGATACGTATCTTACTCCCAACTCCCTTCCTTTGAGCTCTTGAGTTTTTATCTAGATATTCATCTGTACAATCACACATTTTTATTTTTTTTTTTCCCCACTAAGAAGCTATCAAACATCAGGACTTGGCTGTAAATGTATCTTCCACGCCAGCACTGCGATATAATGATGGTTTATCTGAGGAAAATACGGTAATTAACTAGGGCCAGAAGCTGTAAGACATGTAAGATTAATTCTTATGATACAAATGGCTTGCAGCTCAAAATACTTCAGGTTCAGACCCCTTCAGTGCTAGACAGTGAAGGCAGTGATTAAGAAGAACAAGGCAAACATTCAAACTGTTTGAGGGGTACAGAAGTACAATCAGGACCAAAGCACCTCAAACTGCAGACAGTTGTACCAGGCATAAATTAGAGGGTTTTGGTAGCAGGTGCCAGCACCTGTAGGAGGCTGGGAATTGCCTTCTACCACTCAAAATCTGTTCCAACCAGCTCCAAAATCCTAAGCACCACAACTTGAAAAATAAAATCAGAGGAGCATGTGGTGCCCTGGCTCAGACTTACTTCAGAAAGGTCTGCAGTCGGCAGGATCTGTGCTCTTGGAAGGAGGTGCTCCATGCCAGAGCAGGGACTGTCTTCTGAGCAAGTTAAGAACAAACATAAGACTTGATAAAATGACTAAGAGGCTGAACAGAGACTTAAGAACAAAACTTTCTCTTCAGCTATTCTGAAAATATAGGCTTTACTTATTACATGCTTATGACAGGAAAAGCCAAGTGTCATTAGCCCCAAAACAGTCAATACTTCTGCCTTCAAGAACACTGTAATCAATTAACAAATATATTTGACAGCCTAGGTAAGACACAAACAAACAGAAGTAACAATGATACAGAAACAGATCTATATTGACGGAGCAGCATTAGAAAATAATGAATTATGTGCAGCAGGTTGCCTGCTGCAGCTTTCTCAAGAAGCATCTTTGAAGAAGCCATTTATTTAGGAGAAACCCACCAATATTAGAGACATGCAAGCAAAGAAAAAAAAAAATCACATTTTTGGGTCAGTGTTCTGTTTATGTTTTCAATATTTTTTTTGTTAACTTAAAAAACACCAGAAGTTACTGCTTTGAAACATTTGTTACAAGCATCTCAGAGCCGAGTTGAAAGTTCATAGATCATCCATGAGGTTCCAAAAAAAAAAGTACGCATTTGAAGCACACATATTGCAGCAGCATAGGTTGGTGTTTTTCTCTCATTCAAAAACATATACTTGAGAAATATATCATGGAAAGAAAGGCCAAGAGATGGCTTCACAATGGCAGTACAGAAAACAATATAACAGGAACACTTCCTCTGCTGACTAGCAGCCACTCAGCTTCTCCAGAGGCCTCAACTTCCCACAGCTGTCACCTTCCCCACACATCTGGGTTGTAACTCCTTTCAGTGATGTTACTTTTAAAACCAAACTGGAAAACAGTATTTGGTAGTCCCTCAAAAAACAAACAAAGAAAACAACCATGCCACAACAGTCACAGTCAGGCAGGGTAGTTGAACTCCAGCTGGAAGTGAAATGAATCTTTAGGGTTGTTAAGTCATTACTGACAACTCCAGTTTCCATTTGCTTTTCCCCTTTTGGTTTTGCTTTCTCCATTGTTAACTGTCTCCTGGACTAACAATTTTTGTGTGTTATATGCTTTTAATCAGACTCAACAGTTTGCATATGAAAGTTAAATAGCAGTAAACGTAGGCAGCATTGCATAAGAATAAAGTTACAAAACACTAACACTAAGAAAACAAAATTAAGAGGTAAAAATGAACAGAATACATACAAGCCCACAACCAGTTAGATTACCAGCATCTCTAAGAGATCCTTGCCTCTGGCTGTGGGGGAACAATCCGTTTTTTCCCCTCTGAGTAAGAAAGAGGCTACTACACAGCAAGTTGAGGGGGAGGGAAAGAGCATGTTTGCAAGACTGGCTGGCTGGCTATACTCTTGGTAACTGCCAGGCAAACAGCACAATTCAGCAAACACCAAATTCCAGCAACATGCTTCAGTTTAACAGAGCAGCGGCTGTGCCGAGTGAAGCCTCGATCTCAGTCAGCAGACAACTGGAGATACAGACTCGCCTTTTCATTTGCTTACTCTGGGAGATGAGCATCCTTCTCTTAGAAGACTCCAAATTCCTATTCTAACATAAGACCAACAGTTTTTAGATTTTAAACACTAAGGAGTATTTACACTCAAAATTATAACAAACAAACAAACTTGCAAACGCAAGTCATAGAAAATAAGCCATAGTCAAGAAGAGGCCAATTAAAATTTTTAAGGTCTAGGAACATGACTTCTTAAAACTTCTCAGAAACATTCACAGCAAGTTTTAATAAGCAGACAGTTTTGGTTGCTCCTGTAGCCTGAAGTGATCCCGCCAAAACCATCGCCTTTTCAACTGTTTAGAGGGAGCTCTGCCTAACACAGGGGGAAGCATTACCATAGTTTTAATTCTGATCCCTTCCCACCACGTGTCTGTGGTTCTGTTGCTCTACTCTGCAACAGGGCTTTTAAACATTTGAAGGATTGTCTTTTGCTCTTTTTTAGGCAAGGAACAAATATCATTTGAGTCACTGGTATTCACAACACAATTCAAAACGTTTCCGCCCTTGAGGCCAGGTGACTTCATTCGGACTCTGGTAGGAGACTGCCAGTTTTCATCGCATGAACCTTTCCGGACCTTGCGGTGATTTGTTTCAGTCTGTTTTTTTGTTAGCTTCATGTCCTTTGCCTTCTTACAACTTCCCTTTCTAGCAGAAGAGTCTTTCGCAGACTGAGGTGTTGTGGTGCGAAGAAGGTACCCATCGGGAGAGCCTTTTTGTCGATTGAGTGACCTTTCCTCCTTGTTGAACTGTCTTTGCAGCTGCAGAGCCAGAAGCCTATCCTGCTCCTCTTGCAGACGCCTTTTGTAGAGCTCCTGCTCAAAGGCTTTCTGCATTTGCAAGTCAAAGTCAAGTATCTGCTCCCCTTGGTCCCCTGAAGCTTCTGGGAAAGTTCTTCTCCTCTTACCAAGCACACCCAAGTCAACCACTGCTTCAGCCAGTGGTTCTGGAGACTTTCTTTTTGGAGTCTCCATAGTGTTCTGCAAGCTCTCTGGTATCTTTTCATCTGGGTTTCCAGCCACCTTCATGAGATCATGTATCCCACTTTTGCTGTCAGACATCATAGAAGTTGTTGCTGACTGAATACGAGCACTAGTTTCAGCACAGTTTTCAAGGCTTATGCGTTCTACATGTGTTAAACTGCCACTGTCCAACTCTACTCCGTCTTCTCCTTTAGCTCTAGGAAAAACTGTTCTAGCCCCTTCCCCTTCTGCAATTCCACGAAGCGTATCCGGAACTTCATCTGACAGACAATTTGGTCCAGGTGATTTTTTCTGCTTGGTGGTGGTCTCCTCTGAAGTTGAGGCACTTAAGTAGTTCATGCATGACTCCAAAAATGAATCCTGAGCAGTGGAAGACCTGGTCACACCCGACAGCTGTGGAGACAACGTTGGCATTTCCTCTTGCTCATCTTGCTGCACAGTACTGCTGCCTGCATCGTTACTGGCCTCCTGAAGGAAAGAGAGACATCCCTAATTAAATAAATTTATTAAAAGTCAATGGGTATGAATAAAATGCAAATCTCATTTATCGTAGCTGCATTGCTCGTAACTACTCAGGGATATTAACTTGGATTCTTCTTTAAAAAGAATAGAATTGTTCAATAATACTGAAAGTATTTAGAACAATCTATTGTAGCCTGGCTAAACGACTGGAAACAACTGCAGCATTCCTCTGCTATCAACGTCTCAAATCAGCTGTTCAAGATATTAGTCTGCTCATCTTCTTTAGCAGTCTAGTAGGAGAGATACAAAGAGACAGACAGACACAAATTAATGAAAATCAGAGTGCAACCTCCCCAAATGAGCTCCAGAATGATCATCAATTTTATACACCATCACTTGCAGCCCAGAGCTCATTGAGGATCTTAGTGTAAACAGCATTTACTCCTTCTGAAACCAGAAGTATGCCTTATTGAAATCATCAAAAAAGCTGCAGAATTAGAGGAAAAACTCAAGGTAATTAAAACTGTCCGTGGACAAGTGATAATCTGTGAATTGAGTAGATGCAGGTATCCTGGAGCAGACAGATAGCACACAAGATACAAAGAGACTTTGACTTCAAAGTTCTTCTCAGTACTTAAATTTAGTTAACTGGAGTCTTTGCATAGATACGCAGGGGAACTACCAAATAAGCTGTAGGTGTGTGTCTGCTGACTATCGAGCCTGGTTTCTTCCCTTTCCACTTCTGGGAATCATGAATGCTGAAGGCAGTTTGAAATGGGAGAGCTGAATTGCACAGTGCTGACGGGCATTACTATATACAAGGCATAGAATAATCTGTAATTACTAACACTGAGATTTAAAAAAAATAATTCTAGTTACCATGGAGCCAGAGTCACTCCTGCGTCCTTCTGTTGTTCTGGAGAACGAAGCTGATCCCGATGTACGATGATGCTTTGGAGACAGATACCTTAAAGGAGAGCAAAGTATACCTTTTAAAACTTTTTTTTTTTTCCTCCTTGAATTGCCAGTGCTTTGCATTAATCATCAGCTCAGGTTCATTCTGATAATGAAAAACAAAAGAAGGGTGAGGGCTTCCCTTCTCCTCTGTATTATCCTATAAGATATTTTAACATTCAGTAGCATACGTTTATCCAAATTATCATGGGAAGCCAGGCTGCAAGATTCCAAGGAAGCACATGGAACAGAAAGACATTATATCAAGAAACAGATCACTAATCATTAAACAAACTTGGCTTTCTTACTTCTGAATGTCTCCAGAGTTGCTTGGTTTGCTCTTCGTCTTGCACAAATTAGCTGTGAATGACGCACATGAGAGGCCGTCTCCTGGTGAAGGACTGCTGAGTATACGTTCTCTGGAACTGTCATTCTTCAATGACAAGGAAAAATAGCATTATGTAAAACAAAACAACAGAAACTGAACTACTATCCTTCTGTTACAAGATTAGTTACTTTTATCCAAGGAATTCCAGAACTGTGAGTAAAAGGTAGTTATGGAATATGAAACATATGAGTGTTCTGTATGCTTTCCTGTATCTGGCAGTACGGGACAAGAGGTTTTGGTTCTCAAATGACATTATTAGGACTATTAGCAGATAGCAAAAAAGCAGCCAACAAAGACAACAAAAGTTCCCTCCACCCCTCCAAAAAAAACAAAACAAGTTGTATTTTCTCAAACATCATCATGTTCCTTTTTCCAGTGCAGGAGGACATAGACTTCAATTTCTTCCAAAATAGTGTTTTTTAATTCACAGGGGAAAGGAAGTAGTCAGAAGAAAAACAATGTTTTAAAACATTTCACAGCAAGAACTTCCTGCACCCATGTCAGGTTCCTATTGCACAGTTAGGAATGCTTGGGGTATTTCTCACTCCCATTGGTTCTTCAAGAGTTAACAGTCAAAGATCTAACATACCGATGGCTGACAACAGCTTCCAACTACAATTCAGATAAATGTCAGTTATTCCGAAGTTTAACTTTTGCTCTGAAAAACCTAAGTTGCTTTCATTAAATGAACACCAGCAAATGTCCCCTTCATGTTAACTCACCAGGCTGTTGCTCAGCTCCCACGCCAATTCTTCGTCTTGTTTAAGCTGTTCCTCCATCTCCCTCCGTCTTTCTTCTGCCAGTCTGCGTTCCTCCTCTTCTTCTGCTAGCAGCTTTTGAATGTATTCCTCACTCGCCTTGTTTTCCTCTTGTTCATGTGCTCGCCTTTCTGCCTCCACCTGAAAAAGTTTTTTTTTTTTAGGCATCTGGTTACTATTGCCAGACCACACTTTACATCAAAACCTCAACTGAGACTCCTTCAGTGGGGACGATCCACTCCTCGCAAAGACACCGCACACTTCAAAGACCGTATTTAACTGCAGAATTCTCCAAAAATGTAAGAATCAAATAGATACTGCGTGCAGGGTCTTCAGTTTGATACCAGCAACCTACCTTTTGGTTTCTGTAAGATTACACTGTTAATATTGCAAACATGAAAGGTTAAATTCATTTGCTTGCCTTTTTAAAATGTTAGTAACAAGATTAACCTCTACAAATACATGTGCTAAGATTCTTTCTAAGGCTGAGTGCCAGCTAGACCACAGTGCCTGCCCATCACGCTCATATCATCTTAATTCCATGAGTGCAGATGCCTGAAAGACAACACATCTTTTCCGTGCCCTTCTTTTCTCTTCTCTCCTGGAACATCCACAACCCAAAGCAACAGACCAAGAATTCCAAGTCTGCTTCCTTGTCTCACAGCAGACACCCACTCAGAGTAAATCAGTTACCAGCAACTCCACAAGGACAGCAGAGTACTTAAAGAATGAATACAACTTTCTTGAACTGTGTAATGAAATTTGGAATTTTTCTTCAGAGAAAAGCATCAAGCTGTGATACAACATGAGCTACATTAAGTTTGTTTAAATTATGCATTTATAGCTTATGAATGGTACCAGACACCCTTATGTATTTCACTGCTCCTGGGCACCATCTCCATTTTCCGTTGATACTATCAACAGAGAAGGGAACTTCTACCAACTAAAGAGAAAAGAATATTCTGATACTATGTCCAGTTGTCATTCTTATTACTATGTCTGAATTGTATAAAGAAGGATCCTTGAACAAACAACGTTAGGATCTCTTAAAAATATTTTCCATTTTTATCAAATGAACACAACACAGGGAATGAACAATTAAGAAAGAGAATGCTGTGTATTCATTACTGAAGCTCATTTAATCATAGTCTGTTTTACTCAGGGAGTGAAATCAAGAAGGCAAGTACAAGACCAAAGCCAAAACAGTTTCAAATTTTTATATCTGCTAGTCCCAAATCCTTTATGTGCACCTTAGGACCTGCAAAAGCCATTTCAGTATGTGTGAGTAGGGATGCAGATAGTGAAAGGGCAATACTAATCCTGGAAGAACTCCTCTGTGCAGTTTTGGGAAACATAAGGAGAGCTGCCTGGGTGTTCTGCTGTGCTTGTACCTCCACGCATTTCCTAGCTTGTGAAGCACACCTCCTGGAAGGGACAAGACAGCATATGCTGCTGGGTCACCTGAGATGCTGAGGTAGGCAGGAGAGTTAACTGGCACAAGAAGACTTGGGAAACGTGGGCTTATGTCCAACACAAGGAAGCCTGTCCTCTTTACTGCAGGAGGCCGGCAAGGTGCTCGATGCAAGCATCACATATATTTATCCCACTCTCACAGTCTTCCCTAGGCAACCATTTGCAGCTACTGTTAGAGAAAAAACACAGAACTGCAGAGGCTGTGGCCTCACCCAGTACAGCCTTCTGTAGATTTTTATTTAAAGCAAAAAGGCAGGCTCAATTCAAATGAAATCATCCCAGCTATCTAGCTGTACTTCCTGCAGAGCATGCCTAACAGGAACATCAACAAAATAAAAGTTTCAAGTCCCTGAGCCTTTGGATAAAAAGAAAAAATAATAAAAAAAAAAGATCTGCCCCTCAGCCTTGACTTAGAGTGACGGACACTAAGGCTGCAGTTTGGCAGTTCGATTAATACTTGAAGGTGGCATAGGCTGAAGCTGCCACTAGAAAATGCAGCCGTTAGCCAGCATAAATAGCTGAACAAACAGTGTCTGCTCTTTCAGCTTGTGCCAACTGTGTGTCTGAACTGCAGACTGCCACCTTCCACTGCTGGCAACAGCCATTTGCTCTTGCCAAAGTGCACGCACTCCATCCTTCCTCTCTTCCTTCCACGTGGTATGTATACCACCCGAATGACACACCAGTGGCAGCACAATTCAGCATTGCAACCAGATGTAGAATCCCTTTGAGGTTTGCTTCTGTTTGTTTCGTATCTCTGCATGCTCAGCCCTGATATCAAGTTCTTTGCATTATTCACAATTTCTTATATGTAGAGGTTACAAAGCCTTATATATAGCCTTGTGACTATGTGGCCTTCTTAGAGTCTCTTCAGTAAAGGATAAAAATTTAGTTCACGCTTTGCAAACGACCCATGTGTTCTTGCAACAGCAATCCCCTTTTAAGTATCTTCTTTGTCTGATAAATAACATTTCAACTGTTTGTGGGAACAATTAAAATAACCACATGCAAAGCATTACGGTTTTTAAATATATATTTTTAGACTTACCTTGCTAACCTCTGCTTCATATTCCTGTCTCAGTTCCCCAGGTTTGCTCAGCTGGTGTTGTGGATGAGGGACGCAGACTAATTCAGAAGGGAAGATGAGGAGAGTAAGTAACAAAGCAAGACCATGACAGTCAAAAACAATTTTTTTTAACAAAAAAAATCACTTCCATGCCCTGTCGCAGGAATGACTTAAGTTAAGCTTTATGAACAAGGTATAAAGATAGTAATAATAACGAGGTTATTGCTGCATAACAAAGCAGCAAGAACAGTCAGTATTTTCCAAGCACTGTATGCTGAGCAAATATATATGCTGATCATAACTTACATCTTGCTTTTTGCAATTAATTATTTCATTGTAAGTGGAAAAAGTAAAACAACGTGTCTTAGAGCCATCCTACCAAAGGAGGTCAAAATGCTATTCACTGAAATATAGATGTACTTTGTTTTCTGCTAAGGATGTTATGTTTTATTTAGTATTCTAACTGGGTGCAATCTCACAAGAGGTCAAATCAGCCCTTCAGAATATTAATTCTACGTCAATTTAACGTAACAGACCTAAAATATAATAAGAACAATCTGCTCATGTGTTTTGTTCTTTTCCTGAGTAATTCTAAGGTTACTACATCTATCATTCTCTGATGTGCGTAAAACAATCAAAGTCAGTGCTGTTCCTGACCATGCTGGCAAGGATAAGGAGACGTGCAGGAAAAGAAGCGTTGCCTCTCCCAAATTAGCCTCCCCCAATAATTAACTGTCAGAAGAGATCAAATTTTAAGAGAGCTTACAACATAATAAACCCCCAAACCCTTCTTCTAAGAATTAGTGAGATTTTCCTTCCTTTTGTACAACATCACAGTTTTAGGCTCTGACTCCTGGATAGACTGAAGCTCTGGAATTTCTAATCAAACTTATCAAGAACACCTGCAAGTTGGAAAAAAAAATTAACCACTTCACTTACCTGACAGTGATAAACACAAACACAGATTTTACAGCTGAAGTTGAGTCAGTAACAAAAAGCTGTCTTTGTAAGGACAGGGAACCACACTGCAACACTTAGTGCAAAAAGCATGAGCAACTACCTACTTAAATGATGAGCCAATACAACTTCTTTGCCTTGCAAGTCCTTTTCATGGAACACCTCTGACACCACAGCTTCTAGCAATAACACAGCATGTCTGTGGACAGTTTCTTCTGTCACAACAGCCCAAGTCCACTAATTACTTTGGTAAAAGCAAAGACAACCCAAGACAAGTCACATTTTACTTACTTTCCTCTTCCAAATCCTGTCCGTTAATTCTACGCTCGCATTCCTTCGGATAATTCTTCTGAATCTTTTCCCAGAACTCCCAGTTGATAAGAGTGTTTCTACGGGCATTGTATCGTGCCCAGGAAGAGACTCTACGCCGACAAAAAGGGCAACAAAGACTGGCATTTTCAACTGTCAGCTGGAAACAAGAATTACAGAGGGTATGGTTGCACGGTAGTGTCACAGGCTCCACAAAGATCTCCATGCAAATTTGACACAGGCAGTCAGCTAAGGAAAGAGGAGCCTCCGATTTCTTCGACATATTGACTCGAAGCTCAGGAACAGGACTAATATAACATCAGTACCTGAAAGCAGAAAGAAACTTGCACTTTACTTGTCCTAACAAATGTAATAGAGAACACTGTTTTGTAAGTACCTTATGAAAACCTCAGCATATTTAAGAAGTCTGATTAATTCATTCCTTTTGCTCGCAATCACAAATTCTTGACTTACAAAGGAAGACACAGGTCTTACCAGAAGTCACTACAGCAGGGCTTACTGCAGTAGCTTCCAGTGTACTGTAGCAGTTACTTCAGAGGATAGCAAGGAGGTAGTAAGAAGGAAGGAGAAAGAGTAAAAATTCTTCCAACATTTATTCTCTAACAGCTATAAGCTACGTTCACATTTAGCAGATGATACTGCAGTCACTGAATCAACCCTCAAAACAGATAATTTTTTGGTATGTGCACATCCTTCAAAAGCTGCTTCTAGTATAGATTTATGCCTGGTATTTTCTAAAGGTGAAATACAACATTCTCCCTGAGCATCAGAGGAGGTTTTTCCTTAGAGAGAAAGTTCTTCCTCATTCATGCATTTGCTTAAGCTGGAACTTGAAAGTCAAAACACATTTTAGACCCACAAACATAACCAGAGAACTAACCAATGCATTCAACACTTCAGCATCTTCCACGATGACTTGTATGACTTAAAATGGTGGGGATCAATCCAACCTTTCTGCTACCAACCCTCCTCAAAGGACTTTTCACTTGGCCCACAAATGCTGTGGAACAGAAAATAAAAATAAAAGACTACACCCAAACAGGAAAAGTGACAAGAGTACTTTTCAAGTTACAGAAATTTAAGAAAGTTCTTTCAAGCTCCACAAAAAAACAGCCAACAACAGAAAGCCAGGAGAACCTCCTGACAGAAAGGCTGTAATTTCAGTTCAATCTTAAATAATCCACAGAGGAACTTGACAATGAGGCAGAACTATATTAAGGCAGGTGTTACTGGTTCTGTTCTTCCTTCTCTGATAGAGCAAATCCGTTATTTTTTTAAAAGGATGCTGGCTAACATTGAAACACCCAGTTGTACAAGTCTTTGTAACAAACCACCTCAAAAGTCCATATATACCTCTTCTGGACCAAGCAATTTCAGCAGTTATGTGCACAGAAAAATTAGCAGCTGCAAAGTAGGCTAAACGCAGATCTTCGAGCACAAGAGGAGGGAAATGAGGGCACACAGGTGGCCGCAGGACGGAGGGTCTCACAGATGAGCGCTCCTGGGGCGATGCAGCTCCGCGGCTGAGCCGGAGGAAGCGAAGCGGGCAGCTCGGGCTTCTGCTGGGCTGACGAACGCAGGCTCTAAGCAGGTCCCGGATCCCCCAACGGAGCGGTCAGCGCGGCACTAGCACGGGAACACCTCATTAAAACACAGACAAACGAGCACAAACGCAGCGAGGAGCAGCGCCCGGGCGGGCCTCTCGCTCAGCGGGCGCTTGTGGCGAGCAGGCCGCGGCGCGCAGGGCGGCGGGGGCGGGCGGCACAAGGCGGGGAGGCCGGGCCCAATCCCGCCGAAGAAGCCCGCGGAGCCGCGGCCGCGCTCCCCTCAGCCCCAACGCCGCCACCCGCCGCCAAACGGCCCGGCCCGGCCCGGCCCTCACCTCCCCTCCGCGCTCCCCTCACGGCCGCGGGGCTCCGGCTGCTGCCGCTGCCGCTCCTCCCCGCCGGGCTGGGCCCAGCCGGGACGCGGCGCGCAGGGCCCGGGCTCAGCCCGCGCTGAGGCGGCAGGAGGGGCCGTGCTGCTGCCCCGCCCGCAGCCCCGAGGTTTCGGGTTTTATTCGCCTATGGCACTTTCTGTAACAGCGGAGGCCGCTGGTTCAGAAATCCAGAGTCAGAGCCCACAGAATTATGCTGAACTCCGGAATTCAGCTGCCGGTTGCACACGCGCGTTGTTCTGTGATTTAGTTCTCTGGATAAATGTTTGAGTGAGGCGCCTAGGCCTGAGTGTGTCCGGAGCCTGATCCCAGCATTCCCACTCAGAGGACAGGAAAACCAAACAAACACGCTACTGATGTCTAAGCACAGGTGCCAGAAGTATGAATGTCCTGGTCTTACTTAACAGGAGAAGGGAATCGTAGCATTAATGCTCTTTTTTCCTACTTACGGTGGAGACACTTGCTTATAAAGTCTTTCTGTGCTCTTGGAAGTGGTATGACTTTCTTTAAACCATATAAATATTCAGTTTGAAGAAGTAACCGTCTACTACTTGAACCAAAGGAACCTCAGTCTCTCCTCATATTGTCCATTTCTATCATACATGGTAAACCAGACCATGCCCAGATTGTATAAACTCATGTTTAAGTGCACATAACTGCACTGCGCTCCCCAGGGTCATCTGCACATGTAGGCGCCAGGACAGGACCGAGCGATCCTTCACTTGCACTCACCTTTCCTCTAGTGTTGATATCTGCGTCGTATCCCTGCTCATCTCCTTCTCCAGGAGATCAAACTTCTGTGCCAGTTCCTGCAAGCTTGAGTCCAGATCTTTGAACTGAGTCTCCACGGATTGCAGCTTAGTTTCTACTCTGAGGGATGGAAAACAGGCTTTTTAGAACTTGGGCATCAATGTGTTGCACATTCTGTCATCAAAGTGGTGGCTCACTCCACTGTGAACAGATCCAGATCAGGTTTGAGGTTCCTCCAAGCTGCATGGGCACCTTTACTTGTTTTACAGATGGATACTCCACTAGAGTTATTAGTTTTCTTACATGGCCTTGTTTTTTTTGACCCTTCCCTGGAGCAGAAGTCTTATAACTTGTAAACACAGATACAGCCATAGGAAAGACCTGTATTTAGATCTGTGTGTAGTTGAGTTGCATGTGTCAACTATTTGCATTAACATTAGTGGTGCAAGTTGAGGTGCAATTTTTTTTCTTTTATTTTTCCACCTCTAAGATATTGTGAGGTGATTTGTGCTTTTACGTGTACTGCGATGATCTTCTGAACCCTTTTAATTTGACATTGAACAGAACTTCTCATTCCTCCCCAGATTAAAAATGACACAAATAATAAACCAAGCCACCCACATTATGTTATTGTTCTCTGTTAGCTTTTCCTGCTCTGTTTTTCCCTTTTGTATCTGTTTTTCTGCAGAACAATTGCATGACAAGGAGACCTTAGAGAAACAGCAATAAGAAAACTGCTGTGTTTTGTAGCTGATATTTCTTCACTGCTTTTTCATAATTTTGTATCTGTTGTGGTTTTCCTTAATTAAAAAAAAACACACACAAAAAAAAAAACATACATACATATGGTTGAAGATATATGTGAAGATATGTATGATATATATATATATATGTTATATATGTTATATATGGAGTGGTAATTTGAGAAAATGGTTGATATTAATAAAGAAGGGGGAGATTTGAGAGTGTGGTCATAGGGGTTGGAAAGCCCCTTGGTTGAGATAACATTAGACTCTTAAGGATGAGGCCATCAGGAATATAAGAGTTCAGAGGGAACAAAGAAGGGTGATTCAGGAGACTCCATGCAGCCTCGGGTTTCTTGTTCTCCAGCTGTTAAGGCATGGAAGTTTCTGGGTGTTTGCCATTGCTGTTATTTGCAAAGTTGTTTGACCAATGAAAAGTTGTTTTAAAAAGAAATGCTGTGGGGAGAAGGGTGTAAGAGGGGAGCCTGCCCTCAAGATAAAAAAGGGCAGTGCGATGTGATGAAGTTACGTCATCAATAAAGAAGGAGAAAGAAGGAATGAAAAGGAACAGGCTGGCAGAACGGTGACCAGGCCGGGAACAGGCACACTGATTGCCTCATGAAGATGGGTTCGGCCAGACTCAGCAAACTGCTCAGAGAAGCCCGTACAGAAAGTCGCTGGAAATGGGCACCGGGGCTGGGAAGAAGCTCGAGCGGAGAGAAGCGGAGCCGCGCACACAACTGCCCCTCGCTGGTCAGCAGCTGTGTGTTGTGGGGAATCACACGTCCTCAGGAACAAAGACTGTCCTGGGAACCTTACAGCTTATTCTCCTTATTAACAATCAGACAGTTTATGAGCCTGAAACATGGGACCAAACTGAGGTCAAGGTGTGGGACTCTGCAACTAAAAATGACAAGGTGGCAGTGGGATCGCTCGGCACCTGGCGAGCAGCCTCTGAGGCCTTACAGAGCCGTGTGGGGCCACAGTCAGACACGGGTGGTTTGCCAGACAGCGAGGGAGCTGCGGGCTCCTTTACTGATCCGACTGCTACGCCATGGGCCCCTCTGCTGCTACAGCCATCACAGGCCTTTGCTGTTCCGCCCCCTGCTGCCCAGGACGTGCCTTTGGACCCAGGCCCTATTGGCCTTGAAAAGGAGATGGATATGCTTTTCTTCGATCTGGGAAGAACAGGATACATAAGGCCTGAAGACCGAGTTGCTTGACAACTTGGAGTGAGACATATTGTTCAAAAGGAATGGAAAATGGAGACTTGTTTGTAATCAAGAAAAGGAATGGAAAATGGAGACTTTTAAGTCATGGAACTTAAAGGATTGTTTGTTACCTTTCCTGATTGTACGTATGTATAGGCATACTCGGGTTTAGTATGTAAAAGCCATGTTCTGTATATTTAGAATGTTTGATGTTTGTGTGTGCGTGTTGGTGGAGCGTAGACTCCCTGCACACCCAGCGCTGTTTACTTGCCTTTTATACCTTGTATAGCTTTTATACCTTTAATAAGTATAAATATTACAATATTCAGATTGAGACTTCATTTATAACATCTATATATATGAAGATATGTATGATATATATATATATATATATATATATATATATATATATATATATGAAGATATATATGGTATACCCTTAAGAAAGGGGCCAAGAACATAGACTCTTGCATGAGTGTCGAGCTGTTGCTTTACCAGCAATAGCTCCTCCATCTACCTGGCTTCCCTTCTCCTGTTTTGGAGCATCTGCAGTAGTCCTGAATGAGGGAGGAAAATAAAAAGGCATCAGCAGTAGAATATTTTCCGAAGTCTCCCTGGCCTTAATTCATTATCTGTCTGGCAGCTTGTAAGGGTCCATCTCTAATGGTTTTCTGTTGTTTCCTGAGGCTAAGACTTCCTTTAGGATCTTGTAAAAGTTGCTTTCTTCCTGACCCTACATTTTTAGGGCTTCTCTTGCTTCAACAGGTATTTTATTTCTCAGTCTCTTTTCTCATGTCACATTAGAGATTTTTGGCCTTACAGTGGTGTAAGAGGATAATGCAGTGTGCCCTGAAGCTCTGGCAGCATGAGCTGTAGGAATAACACAAGGTAGCATGCTTTCAGACAGCAGCTGTCAGGAAGCTGAGTCTTTTCACCAAGGTTCTCCTGGGGATGATGAGAGCTTCCTGGGGGAGCCATTTACCTGTGAATTGCTCCGTAAATGCCACTTCATCAGGGTAAATAAGCTTTCATTCTTGCAAGCATTCTTCTATGCAAATAATAGTAGAAACTATCAAAGATCCCAGCATTAACAGTACCTTCAGTGCTGTAGTAGTTTTTCAGCAGCCTTTAGGTTGATGCTTTAACATCTGACCTCTTTTGTCTTTCTGGCACTATTTTGATATGGGGCATGGGGTTTATTGCCTGTCTGTGAATTACTCTTGTGTACTTGTAAGCATCTGTAGTAAACATTTCAGCATGTGCTAATTTTGGTTCTAAAAATGGCTGGTTACAAAATAGTGAGACTGATCTCTGTAACTAATCTACATTTTTTTTGTAGATTCTGATAGAATCAGTGCTTCTGTCTTTTGATAAAGGGTCTGAATGCAACTTGAGGAAGAACTGATTAAACCTCCCGCTTTCCTTTTAATAATAATATAATAATGATTTAATAATAACCTCTAATGTCTGTCTACTGTAGGAACAAACCATGTCTCAATTCTGTACCAGAAAGCTTTTCAAGTCTTTCTTCTGTTAGCATAGAGAACTAGAAGATTTGCAGTAGAAACTCTCATACTCCCACTTTCCTGGAAGTGTGGTTCTATGCTTACGCTTATTTCCACTGCTCAGGCGCTCCCAGAGAATGACGTCTTTCCTTACTTTAGAGCTGCTGCATAGCTTTTTGTTTTCCAGGCCAACACAGAGCCCCACACTTCACAGCTCTTCCTCTACACTCATTTCATGATACCAGCTCACAGCACTCATTTTTATTCCATTTCCCATCCAACTAATTTCCTCTTTGTCTTTCAGGAGTTGTTCCCATGGTTGTTTCTTTCTGGTGAGGTCTCTAGACTAGGCTTGTATCTTTTTTTTTTTTTTTTTCAGTTACTGCTGTGTGAATCAGCCTCATAAAAACTGTTGATAAATAATGCTAGTATCTAGAGCAGAGGAGCGGTTTTTTACAAGGTCTGTCAGCCAGTGTTAGTCTATAAGCTTTGCATGTAGGTGGAAGGGTTTGGCCTGGGGGGGCTGTGGGGGTGGCCTCTGCGAGAAGAGGTGGGTGCTGCCCTGTGCTGGTTCTGGCCATCTCTGCACTGGACCCAGTACTGCTGTTACAGTGGCAAACTGGTCTTTGACTGGAGTATTTTCATAAATCAATATCTGAAACACTAATTTCATACACAGAAGTACTACACTTCAGCAGTGATACTCTCAAAGGACAGCGATAATGCTTACTACACGTAAAGCAGAGCGGTATGTGTGACACCTAAGTTGGCAGGAATTTCTTGCTTGCTCCCATTTGTGCAGCAGACAGGAAAGACAACACAAGGAAATACGCATGTGGCAACACACTGCAAGGGGACGCCAGCTTGCCTGTCTCCTAGCTGTGGAGAGTTTCAGACCCTTTTCCATCTCCTTCCTTCTTCCCAAAGAGCAGTGTCTGTCGCACTCGCTCCCACTTGCTGCCCGCCTGGCTGCTCAGCCACCATCTAGCAGCGATGGTGCTGCCGCACTGCAGTGGAGCGTGGGGCCGGGTGCCAGCAGGGGCAGCGTGTGCCAGGATTACTTTACATGAAGCCAATGAACCTGTCCATCAAGCTTTTTTGCAAGCCTCTTGGGAGTACAGGCTTTGGAAATGGAAGGTGACTCAGCGTCACCTATGTCCCAGTTCTGTGGTTACAGGGATTTTCTTTCTCAGAGCATGCAGGAAGGGGCTGTTCTTGCTGTCTGTTAACTACAACCTCCTATCTTTGAACCTCCTAGATGCTGAAACATTTTCCCAAATTCAGAAGCTCATCCCAGCCCTCCCATTTGCAGCTGGACCACAGCAGAAAATGCAAACCAGAACTTCCCATTACCACCAGGCCCCTGGCAACACTTCTCGCAGTGCCAGCCTACAGAATCCTGCAGCAAACAGCCGGCACCAGCAGCTTGGAGCTGGCTGGGATGGCGCTTGTGAAATGCTGCAGCCTGCGGCTCTGTCCCCCTTCCCTCGCCAACAAATAAAGGCAAAGCAGAAGATTGCACATGAACTACCCCCTTACCATACACACAATACACATATTTACATCCTGTCTACTTCCTGTGACAATTCCCAGAGGAAGTAAAGGTTTGTCTTGCTAACAGACCACCACAGCCACAGTCTTCTCTCCCCCTGCCCCTTGTCCCCTTGCACAACCCTTTGATGACCTGTTCAATGTCTTGCTCAGCGCACGCAGGGATATGCTGTCTTTAGCCATCTTCCAGGAGAACAAGAAGAGAAGAACTAAAGCTGGAGCGGGCTTGAACCTCTCCTGAAGCAGGCAACAACATGGGCAGGAGCTCTGACTCCTGCTGGAGGTTGTTTGCGCTGGGGCTTTTTATAGACCGTATGTCCAGATATAGCTCGCAGATGCATGGACACATGCCCCCAACATGTTACATACCCAATTACGCATCTGCACCTCTTCCCCTGACCCACTGATCTCGTCTGTCTTCAGACATAAAATGAATTTGAAGGTGACAATGAGAATGAGGAATCTATACCAGCCTGCTTGTTTGCTGTTCAGGCTTTATTTAGCTGTACTGCCCAGCAGCTCCTGTCTTGGGCCAAAGTCTCATGCTGTGAAAGGCCGTACAGGCAGATTGCTGTTGGGTTGTGATTTTCTGTTTTGATGAAAACTGAACTTGGTTGAGAAGGATTTTTATTTGGCTGCTGGGAGCTGCTTCTGAGGATGGAGAGTAGCAAAACCCACATCACTGGAATCTCATCCATAAACGATGGACAGCCTAGCACTATGGCAACTGATTGTTATGAGCTAGCAATGCAAAACAAAACTGCATTTTTTTTTTCCCATACGAAAGAAGGCAAATAACATGCTTCTGGTAGCACAACAGCCAGTGAAACAAGGTAGCATAAAAAACCCATATCAGTTAAGCAGGACTGCAGCCAGTGGACGGTATTCAGTCTTTGCCTGTGAAAAGTTCAGGAGAGAGCATGAGGAAAAAAAGTTTTTTGTTTTTTTTTTTTCTCTTTTAATTATTTGACTATTGGAAATCTAGCATGAATCACACACATCAAGAGCTGCAGCATTCCCACATAGCTGCACTCTCCCCACCTTCAACTTGCAAACTAAGGGATGTTTCTAAGAAGCTGTAATTACCAAGCTCTGCTTGTAGCGTCTCTAACCGCTCTGGGAAGGCAGGGGAAGTATTTGGCTGAGAAGAACAGTGCATTTGGCCCTCTGTATTTAGTCCTTGATACACTTCTTGACAATTTTCACAGCACCTATGCTTAACAAGTGAGTATAAACACATGGGAGCAGTGAGAGAAAGCATTTATTAAGACAAAGTTAATAGCTATTTTTCTCTTTGGGATACACACAACTAAATGCCTACAACAGCTGACCCATTAAACAGATGTTACCATTTTCTCCTGCTCCTTTGTTTACTGCAGTGTGAAAAAATCCAATTGACAATGACTGTCTAAGTACTTTGATTATTCCTCAGTTAGTTGGTGCTTCTCTAGTCTTGTGTGCAAAATAATGAGAAACATATTTCTACTGGATCCAATTCAAGCTAATCGTGACACCGTTTAACAGGGAAATTAAAGTAAAGCACCAAAATAGTTGCAAATGCAAGGAGCTCAGCCAGTTGCATCTCTGTTACTGCTCAGCATCCTCATTTAGCATTGCTGATTTCCCTGCTAGCGTGAATTTATTCCTCCGACCTCAACTATGTCAGGTCAGTCGTGCACTAATATTATCCTCAAATCTATTGAAATCAGTTTCACTTAAGTTCAGGACACAAATTGCCAACCTTGAAATAGCAGCTGCAGCGAACACCACAAGCTGCTGAAAATAGAGCACCAGGCCAATTACATCACGAGTGCTTGTGTGAGAACACAGCAAAGTCCCTGCCGTTGCTGAGGGTGCAGCAGGGGTCATTGTTCAATCCACCGCCGATGGATTTAACTGGACTCATATTTCAAATGCAGAGGAATGATTCTTCACTGCAAATTTGTCAATGTTTCCGTGGCTACGATTCTGGCAACGGATAAACAGATATAGAACTACTCTGATCAGCAACTAATACTCTCCTGGAGCCTTTGATCTCTGTGCACGTGAGCCAGTTCACTTTCTCTCCATGCTCAATGGTTAGCTTTGGTAAAATTCTAGCATGGTCATTTGAAGCTGCTTTGTTGAGCTTTCCATCTTTTCTGGCTGGTGCTTGGGCCTTCCTTCTATGGAGGGACTTGGCTGGGCTTTTCTGCTGCTTTCCCACATCACTGCTGACATCCCAGAGCAAGACTTTCCCATCGTTTCCTCCAGTCAACAACCAATATGTTTCTGGCATGAAGAGGACCTGTGATACTCCTAAGCTGTGACCTTTAAACTCCAGCTCACGTTCAAACTTGACACCAGTGACTCTGAATATCCTAACTTTACCATCTTGAGCTCCGCAGCCAAAGATGTTGCCGCATGATGCGACAGACAGGGAATGTGCAAGCGGAGGGTTGAAGAGCTGGCCAGCTGACTGTGGATTGTCTTCTGCTTCACACTCCTGAAGGTTTGTGGTCCACAGGGGGCGAGCTTTCTGCAGGTTCCACAGCATAACCTTGGGGGGGGGAAAAAAAAATCTGTTTTACATCGAAGGACACAAGATGTACCATCAGATTCTTAGGTAGAATCAGATCCTTTTACTAATAGCGAAAGAAACCACTAATTCTTGCTCTGGCAGAGCAAGGACTGTGTATGAGTGCAAGAGACACAAGATCTGTTGTGAGAAGTGGTTGATCTTCACTTGTCAAATAAGACAAATGTCCATGGCACAGTCTGCAAGCCATCACAGTGCCCTTCCCAGCAGAGTCAATGACTCAGGCCTTTAGAGCATGAGATGGATGAAAAAGCTTTTCTAAAAGCTTTTCCATTCATCTCGGCAATAGTAATCATGATATACTGCACCTCTTAATTATTTAAAAGGCAGGACATGAGCAGTGAATGAAAAGAGAGCTTTATGAGTCTGAATTTTAGTTCCGTCCCTGCTGCACAACTGTTCTAAAACAATCACTTTCTCACTCTCACGTGTTTGAGAAATGGAATAGCAAAAGGTAAACAATAGAGAGATATCTTTAAAATGGAGGATCTGAACTGTACTTTTTATATCAAATGAGTAGATCTGGTTTGTCCCGTTACGTTATTAAGGAAGAGCATGCAATTCCTGATAAGGTAGGGGCAGGTGGTGTTTTTAAACTTGCTTTTGAAATGCCACCCTGCCTTCAAGCTGCTTATGAAGCAAAAACCCTTCCTTCAAATGCTTCCGCCTCACAGCAATTCAGGTGCTGTAGATCTAAATGGCACCTGTTAAAAATTATTCTCTAGTTACCTCTATAGTATGAATTGATGATGATTACTTGCAAGCCCAGCAGATATCAAAGCCCAAGTCAGTCTAATTCAGTCCTGATATGCTGTTTGCTTATCTCGAGTCCAAAACATATTGTTTCCTTTATCTGGAATCCAAAACATCTTGCTTTTCACTTTTCTGTTTCAGCAGTCCCTGCTGCTGCTGCATGAAAACTACTTGGCTACCAGTGAAAGGGAAAACTTGTCCGTGATGACTGCACAGAGGGTAAGTCAGAGGGGCTGGGTCTTAATGCTTCACCCAAACACTCCCGTTCTCATCACAGACAGCGCTGCAACAGCTTTATGCATTTAACAAGTAGTGGCAAGTTTTATGCAAACTAAGTATTTTCTGTCCTCATGGCATTTTCCCCATTTCTGTGGCACTACTGAAAAAAAAAAATGCCAGTGACCTAATTTTCAGTTCTCATCAGCTGCTGAGTTTGACACACGAACCCAGCAAGTTTCCATACTCATGGAGCTGGTGACTTGTCTAAAGACATGCTGCAACTCAGCACTTCAGAATCCTGCAACTCAGCTTCTCTTTGTGAAGTGACAGACCTCACAGCCAGCCCTGAAGCAGAAAAATACACTTTTCACTGCAGAAGAACACTAACAAACGTCTACTATTTTGGGGATACTTTCACCTAAAAACTCGTTTGCTGAGCTACACTAAAGCATACAAAGAGTCACAACAAATAACCAGTTTGTTCTCACAAAAAATAGTATGAAAATGGTTACAATTACGATAAAAGGGTTCCAGCCATAGGCTTGTGATTCTGTGTTTTAGGCATATGAAATTAAGCAAGCAGTTTAAGGTGCTGAGTGCATTTCCTACTCTCAGACTGATACTTCAGTACCCCTGAAAAGAAGTTTCTCAAATACTTCATTTAAAATCTTTTAAATGGACAAAGTTTTGATTTTTTTTTTTTAAATCTGTCAGTCAAAAAATCTGGCTGACTTCTACCAAACAACTTGTTTTTTTCTTTACAAACAGTGGCTTTAAAAATGAAAAAAGGTTTTAAGAACATGGTGCATGATCCTGTCAAAGGAAACTTGCCCCAAATGCCACTAGAACCATGGAAACCTCTGTAGAGAGGAGTTTTAATCTCAGGCTGAAACAGGAAGGCGATCAGCTCTCAATCACTGGAAAGACGCTACCAAAAACCATCTATCTTGCATGGTCAGCGTGGGCAACGTAATTCAAGACTCTGCTAATTCCTTAGCATGGTTTGTTCTAAGGATGCTTCAGCAAAGGACAAAGTTTTACTCTGCCTCATCAAGCGGAAAGGCAAAGAACATTCAGTGCTTCCAAGAGGATACTGCAAAGAAGGGCTGACTTTATAAAAACAGCTCATCCTCACAGCAGACAGATATTTATCCCTCTGCATTAAAGCATTCCTGCTAGCATCCTGTCTGCTTCAGGCATTTTGTCTTCCTAGCCATCCCCATTTTGTCTGCAGCCACAGCTGGTCACCCGGGCCAACTCCTGCTCCACACACAGAAAGCCGAAGCGCAGCCACCGCTTGGCCTCCCTACCCTCTGCCCATGGCACGCAAATCACCTGCATGTCCAGTCCGCACGAGACCAGGCTCTGCGGCCTCTGAGGCCGAAAGGCGACGGAGGAGCAGATGTTTGAGTGCCTGAGGGCCCGGCAGGCCTTCTTGCTCGCCAGATCCACCACCTTTATCGCCCCGGAGTCGTCCGCCGCGGCCAAGAAGCCGCCGGCCTCGTCCACCGCCAGGCAGTTGATCTCCTCCTCGTTCACCTGGAAGCGCTCCACGGGCTGGGTGAGGGCCCTGGCGTCCAGCAGCAGCAGGGCGGCCCCGTGGGAGGCGTACAGGCGGCTGGGGCAGCGCGGGCAGAAAGACACCGCGCCCACATCGTCCTCGGGGGGCAACCGCAGCCTCCCCACCGGGCTCCCCTCACCGCCGCCCCACAGCGCCAGCTCGCCCCGCTCGCCTCCCGAGGCCACCAGCCCCTCGCGGCTGGCCCCGAGGCACAGCACGGCTCCGCAGTGCCCTCCTGCCCAGCGGGCCGCCATCCCTGAGGGAACGGGGGACGAACGGGGGACGGGGACGGCGGAGCGGCGGCCCCCAGCCCTGCTGCCGCCTCCCGGCCTCCCCGGGGCGGCTCCGTCCCCTCCCTCCCTCCGCATGCGCGGCGGGGCGGGCCGGGGCGGGCGGCCCGCGGCTGTGATGGCGGCGCCGGCCGCGCGCGCCCCCTCGCCCTGAGGCCTCGGGCGGGCGGGCGGAGCGCTGGGGACCGGCCCCGCCGCCGCCGCCGCCGCCTGAGGGAGGCCGAGCGGCCCCCAGCCGCCCCTCAGCCGCTCCCCGCCGCCGCCGCCGTCGTCGCCTGAGGGGGGGCGGCCGAGCCGGTGCGCGGCCGGGGGGGGTGGGTGGGTGATGGCGGCGGGTCCCGGGGGAGCGGCGGCGGCTTCGTCGTCGTCGTCGTCGTCGTCGGTAGCGGCGGCGGCGGCGGGCGGGGGAGCCGGGTGGCGGCTGCCCGGGCGGGTGCTGGAGCTGGTGTTCTCCTACCTGGAGCTGCGGGAGCTGCGGAGCTGCGCGCTGGTGTGCAAGCTGTGGCACCGCGTCCTGCACGGCGACGAGAACAGCGAGGTGTGGCGCAGCCTGGCCGCCCGCTGCCTGGCGGAGGAGGCGCTGCGCACCGACATCCTCTGCAACGTGCCCACCTACAAGGGCAAGGTGAGCACCCGGCATCGCCACGGCCCCCCCCGGGGGTGAGCCCGTGGTGGGGGTGGGTGGGAAGCAGCGGGGGTCTCAGCTCACTTCACCCCCACCGCCCTGCCCTAGGTCCGTGCCTTCCACCACGCCTTCAGCACCAACGACTGCTCCAGGAACGTCTACATCAAGAAGAACGGCTTCACGCTGCACCGCAACCCCATCGCCCAGAGCACCGACGGGGCCAGGACCAAGATCGGCTTCAGCGAGGGCCGCCACGCCTGGGAGGTGTGGTGGGAGGGCCCGCTGGGCACCGTGGCCGTCATCGGCATCGCCACGAAGCGGGCGGCCATGCAGTGCCAGGGCTACGTGGCCCTGCTGGGGAGCGACGACCAGAGCTGGGGCTGGAACCTGGTGGACAATAACTTGCTGCACAACGGGGAGGTCAACGGCAGCTTCCCGCAGTGCAACAACGCGCCGAAATACCAGGTGAGCGGGGCTTGGCGCTGGCCTGCGGGGCCGGCTTCCCTGGCGCCTCACAGCTGCTTGCTGAATGGGGCCTGCGTGCCCATCCGAGCATCTCTTTGCCATCCCTGCAGAAGGTAGGCAGCTTTGCCTCCTGAGGCTTCTTCTCCTTAGTTTGTCTTTTTACCCCTTCCTTACATTGCACCTGTTCAGCCTGCCCGGTCCTCTGTCACCTCCCTGCTTCTATCTCAAATATCAGGCGAGGCCCGTGCATCGTGGGTGGTGCTTTAACACCACGTTGCTTTTTAAAGCAAAAGCTGACGAGGCTGTTTTAGCTCTCTGGAGTAAGGCTTGGCCCCGCGGTGATGTGGCTGCGTGCAGTAGGTGTTTCACCCTTTTGTGAGCTGAGGCTGGTGCTCAGGTAGGAGCCTTCCTGCAAAACCCCGCAGTGGCACTGCGTGCTGTGTGCTGGCTCTCTGGCTGTCTTCCCGTAGCTGATGTCCTTCAGCTGGGCTGTGAAGTCCAGATAATTTCAGGTTATTAAAGAGTGCGTGCTACCTTTTTGTCTGCCTAGAAGTGTTTACCCTTGTTCCTCTGGCTGCTTACACAGCCACATTTTGACTGCTGGATTTCCTCATGCTGCAACTTAAGCTGCATGCAGTGAAATCCCCATCTGGTAACGTCATGGGTTGGTATGAATAATGCCTTGCGTGTCAGTTGTGCATGAAGATCTAACTGTTACCTTATATTTATAAATTTTGCATAAAAGTTCACTGCCAAGCAGTTAATTCTGTCTGGAAGCTATACCTGCCATTTTTGCTATTAGTAACTGAAAATAATGTAATTAAAGACAGTTAGATTTCACGTTTCCTGACATGTGAATTGGCTCAGCACTTGCCAGGCCTGCCCGTTTGCAGACTTCCTGCTGTCCCTGACTAGGCCTTTCTGCAGCAACAGGGTGAGGAAGGGTTTGAAAGCCAAGAAGACTCTCGTGGGGACTCAAGGGTGAATGGTGCTTGCAGTCACTGCTTTCTTCTTAAAAATTGTTGAGCGCTCAAGCTGGTGATCCTTTAAAGTATTTTATTCCTGGTAAGAAACGGGCAGTGATCTGCTTGTGGAAAATACACTTAAAGGTAATAGAAATTCGTTAGTGTCAGTTCGAAGAAAAAAATGTCTTGTCTGGAGGCAATCCCCAGCATTGCGGTTGGCTGGCAGGGATAAGAAGTTTGTGCTATATCATGCTGTGTTTGCTGCTGGTCCCTGCGACTTGTGTTTATAGTTGAAAATAGTAAGTGCTAGATAAATGCAGGGAGCATTGTGTACACCCTGCTCCAAGTCTCTTCTTGCATTCGGTGTTGATTTTGCTCGCCTGTGTATATCTGTTTGAGGATTTTCATGCTTACTTTGCCCAGACTTTGCACTGAAACTTCCTTCTGCCTTGGTCAGGGAACATCTGTGACAGTACTTGTGCAATCAGGAGTGTGTTCTGGTATGCTTTGTCTGTGGCAGTCACCTTTTTAAAACAATTTCATTGACTTTACAATTGCTCTTTGCGGATCTTACAGGTCAGTGGTAACAAGCAGATACAGAATACAGGTCACTTTGAGCAGAGGCCAACAATTCCCAGATTTCTGTGGTATTTTGAAGCAGAAACTGCACCGTATGCTTACTGACAGTGCTGTCGCAAGGTTCAGGTGTGAAGGATTACATTGATCACCGTGTAGGTGTTGAGATACAATCTGCCCACTTGGAGACAGGCAGAAGAGGTATTTGGGATCTTAACACATACAAGAGAAATTGAGAAACTCCTGTCGTAAAAACGTGGTAATGAGAAAAAGGAGAGCCTTGCTTTAATCTGATCTGCTGTAATACGTGTGGGTTTTGCTTTATTTTTGTGTCTCCATTTGAGTATGTTGACTGTTTTTTGTTTTTTTTTTTTTTCTCCCTCCTCTCCTACCTCTTGTTTCCAGATAGGTGAAAGGATTCGAGTTATCCTGGACATGGAAGACAAAACGTTAGCATTTGAGAGGGGCTATGAGTTCTTGGGAGTTGCGTTCAGAGGACTGCCAAAAGTTTGCCTGTATCCGGCAGTGTCTGCTGTGTACGGTAACACAGAAGTGACTTTGGTCTACCTGGGAAAACCTTTGGATGGATGACATGGATTGTTTCGTTGGGACGTCAAGATGTGGATGACTGGGAGGAGAAATCTGCATGTTGGTTAGAGGGAAACGTGTATTAAAAAAAAAAAAAAGTGTGGGTGTGTGTCCAAGAACCATCAAGGAAACCGTACAGAATTTTGAAACGGAGGACCAGCCATACTTCAGGAATTGTGTTACATTTCCTCTTTCTACCAGGCCAGAAAAATCCTCAGGGTTGCAGTTGGTTGAGTGGGAAGCTGACACATGCATGTTGCAACAGATTTCATTGCTAAGATGGCAGTGCGTGACCTCAAATATTTAACGAAGGATTTGATATAAAACTGCTTGAGGAAATTAACCTGAGATTTGTAAGTAGCGTGTTTTGTGAAAGACTCCCATTTTAAAACTGCTTGTTCCTTTCCTTCCCTCCTTTGGGCCGACATGGGTACCAGGGGAGAGCAAGTCTGGTTGGGTTTTATTTACAGTTTTTAACATACTGAGAAGCATGGTCTGTCTGGACTGCCCTTCTCCAGTATAACGATATAAAATGTGTGCAGCTATTTTTAAGTGTATTTTAAGAATTGTATATATAGACCATGTTGAAAAGAACAGTTAAAACAAAAGAAAGGGTTTGCTTTATTCTAACTGGAATATCATTTCTTAAAGGGAAAAAAAAAAAACAACAAACAAACCACTACATGGCATCAGAAAAACCTTGGACAGGTGTATAACATTCATGTAAATGTACTTCTGTTGTATTGTAAAGCATTTTGGGATGCTCTTGTGGAGTACGGTGCTACATTGGCTCATTTTCTGTGTAGCTGAAAGCTTCTGTAGCTTTAACGATAGTTTTGTTCTCTGTAGGAAATGCAAAAAGTGTGCCCTGGAAGTTTTGTTTTGCCAGAATTCACGGTCCACCTTTAAGAAAGGAAGCTGCAACACAGTGCTGAGCTTGTCTTCCTTTCGAGGTCAAAAAATACAAGATTTTGAAAGCGTTCTTATGCTTTCCAATCACTGTAGTGAAATATTTCAAAAGAATGAGGAGGCAGCGTTCAGCTTCTTAGTCGATCTTAGTTTCAATTTAAATGGCTTTTCAAGGCTTTACGACTTCACCTTTATTTAATTATAAAATCCCTCAGTACCCAAGTATTCACTTGCCAGTTTTCAGTCAGGACTGGCAGAATTCTCGCCTCCGTTTGATGGGGATTCTGGATTGGGTTCAATGTTTGTGCTTTTTGCTTTGCGCTGTTTTTCTAAAATCCTCTTACAAAACTGCCTGGTGTGTCACTGCTCTGGCACGTGCAGGCTGAAGAGGCTGTGCAGCTTAGGGGCACGGGAAGGAGCTGCTGTCTGGGGACACTGAGGTGGAAAGGTCTGTAGAGAGCTGCAGAAGGGCTCCTTTTAAAATAGGGACTGAAGCCGGTGAGCCCTCTGGTTGTCTCTCGGCTCTCATTTCTCCTTCATTGGTGTCTCCCAAAGCTTCGCAGAGCGAATTGGACAGTTCTGGAGTTGTTGCTGGTGTGGTGTTCAGAGAGGGTGGAGGAAATCTTTATACAGCCTCTTTCTGTTTTATTTGCATTGGAGAATGTGAATTGCTTGACCTCGGACACTGACATTTCTCTGAGCCAGGGGGGGATTTCTCTTAGGCTGTGCTCATTTACCCTCCAGTACTCAAGTGCCGTGAGGGAAGTGGCACGAGTAGGTGACTGAGGTGCCCAGCCAGCTGCTGCAGAGCTCTCCTGGGAGTGCTTTTTACACAGTAGTTAACTGTGCACTGGAACAGAGGATACACATTATTACCATTTAAAAGGATTTAAAAGTATTTATTTGTTTTATGTGTTGTTTATTGCTTAAAGGCAACGTTGAGGTCAGTTCCTCTTGGCTGTGTTAAAGAAACGAAATATGCAGTGAGAAATGATGCTTAAATGGTACTGAGAGCAACTGAATAAATGGAGAGAGACTGGCACGAAGTGAGTACCTGTGGGAAAAGTCAGTTACAAACTTTGTACTGGACTGTAGGGAACTTGTCTAAATAGCAGAACCATGTGGCATGAGGTAGGGAAAAAAGGAAACACAACCCTGTCCCGTTTCTGAAAGGAACATCTTCACTGAGGTGTGAACGTGTGGGCGCAGTCTTGAAAAATGTGACCGCTGCGCTGGCTCACGAATCCAATTAGATGTAAGTAAACCCTGAGAACTTCAGAGGAGTTTCATTCACAAATTAAGATTGATTTCCATTCTTCAGACTGCGTCTTGCCCTATAAATAATTTCCCTCTAAATTAGAAATGGTGAAAGTTGAACATTCCTTAAGGGTGGGTTTGGGGGGACTCACTTATGTAAGACTATAACTTATTCCTGGAGACCAATGCTGGCTGTACAAAATATTAAAATAAACTCTGCTATAATTCAGAAGGGTATATCTGTGTGTATTGTTGTAACGACATCTGTGGGGTGCTGATAGGAAAAAACGGAGTAGCAGTTTGGTGTGTCTAAACAAAAAGTCTTATCATCGGGAAGATGACGGCGCTGGGACCCTGTGATCTGCTGCATGAAGAGACAGCTGGCTGGTGGTTACGAGGACCTGAAGACTCGGTAGTTTAATAGCTGTGCTCGTGAAATTACATCCTCTGAGGCGGGGATGCTGGCGCGTGGCAGCATGGGAAAAGGCTTTCCTAGCAGCTGGAGGTCTCCTGACGCAAATTACCGAGCAGCAGAGGAGGTATTGTGCTCGCCGCCGAGGCTGCACTGCCCTGCTGCTGAACAGAGGTGACCTCCTTCCGAGCATAGCAGCTCAGCCTCTCTTTCTGTAGCTTTCAGCATGGAAGTGCAGGATTTCTTGGTACTTGCAGGAAAAAGTAAGGATTCCGGGTTGAATTCTACTCCACAGCAACAGCATCCAAGATGAGCAGTGGTAGTTAATGAAAGTAGGTTTTGATGGTGGACTTTCTCTCCCCATTATTATTCAGATTATTAAAATTAAACACTGCAGAGCGTTTTGCTCTGTCAGGGATGTGTTTGCTCACTGTCAGCGTTTTGCAGGTCTTAAACATGGGCCATCACTGGGAGCAAGCGTGATAGTGCGAACACCACGGAGCAATACTTAAACTTCATTGATTGTTCCGCTGTTAGCCCGTGTTACCCAGGTGTGCTTGCTTGAAGGTGACTTTCAACTTTTTGCTCACCACCCTTAAAAATTACTAAGAGAGAGGCAGCAGACCCAGATGTGCACAACTGAAGGTACTTGTGCTACCAGACCCGATTTAACTCCTCTCCCTCGTTATTTCTGAATAGCCTTTGTTAAGCTGGGTGTGTGTTACAAATACATCTGTGTATTTGGCTGGTGACCTACAGCTGAGACTTTTGACTAACCAAGCAGCTGTTTGCTTGCAGCTTTTCTTACTTGGTAAATCATTTTGAGACTGACTTTATTCATCTTTATACTTTGAGCTGGAGTGCTACAAGAAAGCAGATGGTGAGCTTGCCGTTGGGGAAAAAAAAGAGGCACCCCCTGCTGCCACCTTCGTGGTGGTTCACGCTGGTGGGACAGCAGGATTGCCAGCCCCTCCTGTGTTGTCTATGTCTCGAGCAGCTTTGAGTACCAAATGAATCATGCAGCTGGAGCAGTGATTTCTGACATGGACATGGACAGTCAGTGAGGTCCTGCAGCGTGCCCGAGCCCATTCTGCAGCGCTGGGAAGCCGGGAGACACCTCTCCTCTCCGTGAGCTGCAGCCAGCACACCTCCTCCGGGCTGCTCAAGAGAGACGTGCTCGAGATACTTTGAAATAATAAAGATTTAACACCTGTAAGATTTAATACCTGTAGTCAAGCCCTGTGCTAAGGCATTGTTGTTTACTTTTTACTTGTTTTGCAGCTTTTCCAGTCTAAGAGCACTAAAAGGTCTTGCTGACTCAAGTGCATGCCTGCTGGCCGGGATTCACGTGGTGCTTATGCAGATGTGTTGGCTTCTGCTCGGCTGTGCTGGCTTCATGCTGCTGCTTGGTTCTGGGCAGGTCCTTAAACTGGCTGTCCAGCATGTCCAAAAGCATGTAGCAGCATGCTTTGGGCACAATTTAAATATCCAGAGGATTCTGTGTACTTGCCAGGGGGTTATGGAAGAGCAGACAAGCCAGGCAAATACCTTTTTCTGCTCTTAGTGTTGTATATTGCAAGGCCTCTGCAATGCCTGAGTCAGGGAGAAATTTGGTCCTGTCTGCAAGGGTCCCACAGAGCACATCCTCGCGTGTGGGTGGACTTCACTCATGTGACACCAAGCTCTTGTTTCGCCAGAAGAGATCAATTACCAGTTGCAAATTTAATTCCAGGGCTTCGTGCAGCTTGTGGGCGTAGTTCAGACAAGGATGGTGGTTTCATTTGACCTTAAAATTAGCTGGATGTTGTAGAGGAATCAAGGAGAGGTCAGATGTGCATTCAGTAGTCCGTGTGGGTGAGGGACGGCGTTACAACCCTCTGTATGTCCTGGAGCTTTCAACGTGGTAAGTTCTCAAACACCTGTGTAGGTATGTATGGCTGAAGCCCAAACAGCTGAGGTGTAGCTGAAAGCAGGACAACGTACTGCAGGATGAGGCAGCATCTCAAAACCAACCAGGCTCAACAGATCCTCTTGCAGGAACTACTGGAGGAGGGCTTGTTTCCAGCCAGGAACGCAGGGATGCTCGGAAATACTGTGTGAGGCTGAGCAACTGTGATCAGTAACCAGAGGAGATGGCGTTGTGGTTGGGAGCTCTGAAGCTCTTCCCAAAATCTCTTCATCAAGAATTTGCTTTGAAGTGGCAAACTTTGGCTGATGCTTGTTCAGGGGTGAAGAGGTCTGGTGCTGGCTAGCCAAAAATGTGCTGGGAAAGGGGATTCTACAAGTTACTTCAGAGTGAGCTAAATAACTGCTCGAATTATTCTCCCTTTCCCAGCTAGTGGTTTGACTGCTGTGGTCAAGCAGAACATCATCTGTTTATGTTTAGATAACTCAGACAGATACAGGCTTCAGGATCCTTTAGGATATCCCATTTATTTTGATAAGTGAGCATTTTGCTTATCAGTTGAATAAAACACTGATCTTTTTTGCAGATGTGTGTCGTGAAAACTGGTGGGAGATGAGCAGCTGATCTAGTCGTACTTCATGTATGGGGAGGAACATAAAAAAATCAAAACTATTTCCTTCCTTTCTGGAAGGAACTAAAAAACAAAATTAAAAAAAAATCAAAATGCTGTGGGAAAACACTCTGCTGGGGAGATTTTTTGAAAACCATTTTTTTTCTGCTTAAAGAGCAGCACCGAATGTGCATTTTTGGGAGTCCTGTGTGTGCCTTCTACTGGCAAATGCCATTTGGTTTTGTAACTTTTGGCTGTGTTTCAGGTGACAAAGCTGGCCGGGAGCAGATGGCCCTGATCCGGTGGGCTATGTGGGTGAGCCCTGTGTTGAGGCCGAGTTTCTCTTGCCTCGGATGTGTCTGTGTTCTTCTGCCTCCGAACCCAACTAGAATGCATCAGCTTTTCTCCCCATTTGCTGATGATCTATATTCTAAAATTTCCTTGACACAGGGGATGTGTTTTCCAGATGGCTGCCTCTATTTTTTTCTCTCTCATTTTCGCTGCGATGCTAACAGCAGCGATGAATTAAAATAACTTTCAGGCTGGTAATGGTTTGATCCTGCAACTATGTATAAAACTTGTTTTCTCTAAGTATTTGAGAGGTAACCAGCCCATGGTGATTCCTGAGCATCTGGGTTTCAGTGCTGATATCTTTGTTCTAGCTAATCTTTACATTATTCCTCATTTTGACTTTATTACCTTACTATTTTATTACCTGTATGAGCTTTATGTTTTTTGTCTGCCAGGAGTTGCTGGAACACTCCTGTTTAACTGAAAGCTACTGGTTTGTAATGTTTTGCTTAAAGTTTAGGACTTGGAAGTGCTCCCTGTCTTTTCTTAGGTGTTACAGACCATGGTTTGTTTTTTCCCTTCTCTTCTCATCTTCTCTCCCTTTGTGACCCTCTAGAATCTTCCTTCCATCATCAGCTGCGTAGAAGGGAATTTCCTGCTGATCCGATCACCTCCAAGTATACATCCACGGTTACAGAAGCTCCATGTGTTATAAATAGCTCTGGATGCTGGCAGGAACACAACTGCAAGTGCTGTCTGTGCCACCATTCTCCACATGGGCTGGTTCTTGCACAATGTGGGTAATTCAGTGGCTTCTGTGGCCAGGAAAGTCCATTACTGCATTACTGAAATCTGTTCTGGGATCCTTTTTCACATTTGCAATACGGGTTTTTAAATGGGTAGGAGGATGATGTGCTTGGTTTCTCTAAGAGATACTAGACTACCTCGCACTGAGGTATAATTCAGTCTAAAGGAAAAATTAATGAGGTGGTAAATGAGCACTGAAAGCTTTTCCAGCAGTGATGCCGGATCTGCTAGTTTCTCTTATACGACGCGTTTTTCATTCAGTTACACGTAGTGTGACTTCAGAATGAATTCTCACACCTCCCCACAAGAGGGCAAAGTTAACAGTGCTGTGGGAGCTCGTACCTTAAATTTCCAAAGCTTTGTGCAAAACTAGGGTTTAATGTGGAACCTTCTCTGCTAATGTTACCTCCATTATCCCCTTCTGCTTTTGGTTTTTCAGGGGATGCAGAAGTAGAGTTTTTGAAATATACTTCTTCATTTGAACCCTTGATCCTGAAGTTAGAGTTTATTAAGATTTATTTTCCCTGACAATAACCTGAGCTGTGACCTCACAATCACCTGCAAAGGCAGGAGGGGATTTGGGAGGCTCAAACCAAACATCACCACTGCTGTGCAATGGCAGAACATGTCTCTAGTCGGTCACTTACCAGTCTGTTTATTCACAGACCTTTTCTTCATTTCAGGCATGCGTGATCTGTGGTCAAAAGATTATATTAAATAAATCAGTAAATAAAAATATTCCGCTGCAGTTGAAAAAAGTTGTTGAAGGGGGACTTTAGAATAAAATTCACTGTATATTGCAAGTGGTATTTATTCTTCTGCAGTTTTGCAAGCTGAACGAACAAGGGTGTCTCCTTCCTGCTGTGCCTGCACACGCAGATTTGTTGTGAGCTGGCTGGAGTTGTTTCATGTTTGCTTGATTTATTTTAATTTTTTAATCCAGATTGCTCTACTGTTGTTAAAAGCTCTTTGGTTATATGTCTACCTGCAGGCAGTGTTTGAATGGAGACTAGTATGAAGGTACAACCTTGTCTGTACTTGCCTTCTGTGTGAAGTGCCTGATCTTGTGAGCTCCCCGTTTCTGCAGCTCAACCTCCAGTAATTTCATCCAGAAGCAGCAGGAGCACCGAGTGCATGTGAATGAATGGCTGTCCTGGGATGCACAACCTTTGTGGGTCTATGGTGTTTTATTGCTCGGGGCCAGCGCTGTGTCCCCAGGTATTTTGCAAAGCGATTTTATTTTTTTGTCCTTTCTTGAACTTCTGAATTCAGGCTGTGAACTTGCTCTAATTTGCACAGCACAGGTTTCACATCTTTAGAGGCAAACATAAAGCCTGTGACAGATGTGAAAACAGCTGGTTTACAGCAGCACGTATGCTACAGCTGCAAAATGTCATTCCCTTGCACACCTTCAAGCACAGTTATGTACCTGCAGCAAGACACACTGGTATCCTGTGCTCTTTGCTTAGCTCAGTCCATCAGCTTTGGTTTGCAGTATGTGAGTTGAAAATTGAGGCAAGAAAAGCTGATCGATAACAAGAAACTCATCTGTTTTTAACCAAAGTAGGTGAACGTGTGCTGTGTGCTTAAGCCCTCCCTAGACTCCCTATAGCGGAATAACATGTTAAATCTGGGAGGGAGTGTGGATTTTACTCCATCCACAAAATTCCCCAGTACCTGTTTGCATGGTACAAGGAAGACTATAGCAGTTATGAGAAAGACTTCAGTGGTTGGAAGCTGAGAGCTTGTGCTTGAGGGTATGAAGTTGTGTTGTTTCTTCGGCATCCTACGCTTAGGAGAAGTAAGCCATATCCAACAGCTTTTATAAGGTAATTTAAACAAGTGGGCTCTGCCTGATCCCCAAAAGGCTATCGATACGTACCTTTGTATTTTTAGTGCTGGAAGAACTTGCCAATAAGGAAATGGATGTTGACTAAAATATTTTTTGTATCGTATCCCAAAAAGTGCAGTGGTTAAAGCCCCTGTATCCACCAGCAGCAACAAGCAGTGGATTTCCAGGGAAATCATCTCTTTGGGGTGCTTTGTTGTGTGGTAGGGTTGGGTTTGGTTTTGTGCTCAGGTGATGGAACAATTTCCTCCCATCTGAGATGGGCACCTGAGCCCGTATGGAGCTTGAAGGTAGGAACTCATGCTTTGTAAACTGCTGAGATATTTTTATTTCACTTTCAGCATACAATCAGCTGTTAAATGAAGACTTTTAGCTGTTCTTCTCAGTGAGAGAAAGGAGCACAGGAGGGGAGGATCTGCTGCATTAATAGCATCTGCCTGAGCTTTCTCCCTCTCGTGTTCCTGTATTAAGTCTTTGTACATGGGGGCGAGAGGACAATGTCAAATTGAAACCCGAAAGCCTATGCTGAGCATCTCCCAGATGTAGCTACAAGGATGAGGTCTCAGATATGACAATGTATCTTCAGGTTAGACTTTGTTTAAAAAAATACAGAAACTCATGTCCTGGCGTCTTTGTTTTCTTACACAAGTCCAAGGACTATGCCCAAAGTGCAAGAGGGCACTCTGGTCCTGAAACCCTGTAGGCTTTGTCACTCGTCCCAAAAGTGCCGGGGGGGTGAGATGCTGAGCCCAAAGGAGGAGGAAGATGACTTGGGAAGGTGACCATGGTGGCTTGCTCCCAGCGCTGATGGCAAAGGGCCCTGGGGAGTGCTGTGGCGAGGCAGGGCTCTCGGCCCTCCTGACCGGCAGGGCAAGCAGGGTGGGGACGTGCTTGGCTTGGTCGGGAGCTGAGATAGTTTCGCTTCCCTTTGCATGAATGACACAATTTCTCACTTCTCTTCAGCAGAACAGCAGCAGGAAGGGAGTATGTGTGACTGCAGAGGGGAGCTGCTTTTCATGCCAGCTTGCATTGCTTAGTGATGTAATGGCAGAAACTGTCAACACCTTCTCATTCTGGTGACCATAGAGCCTCCAAGTCCCGTCAGTTTTACCCTAAAACCTTCAGTAAATGCACTGGGATAGGTCAGCTGCTTATACCGCTGGCCTCAGGTGCGTGCATCTCCCGTGGGTCCCTGCCACACGCTGCCGGCCGGAGCTGTCCCCTGTGGGCTGCAGGCCTCAAACCTGGCCTGGGCATGGCGGGTGGACGAGGGCGGCGGGAGGCAGCGGCCGGGGGAAGTGAGATCGCTTCTGCGGCTCTCCCCGGCCCACTTCCTCCTCATTTATGTTGTGTGCGCTGGCAGAGGTGGGAGCAGGGAGAGCGGGGACCACAGGGACGGAGCCGCCCATGCTGGATCTGGCCCGGGGCCGGCGCTGCCCGCTGGGAAGAGGATGTGGCCAAGCCGCTGACCGGCTCCCCTCTTCCCTTCCTTCCCGCGCTGTGCTTCCAGAAACACACTTTTGCTTTCTACTAAGACCTTCTTGGCCTTCCTCTGGGCCCCTTGTGGGGTGCTTTTGCTGCCTTCAGGCACTGGGGCTGAAAGGGGGCTCCTGCTCAGAATGCAGGTCCCAGGCCATATGGCGGAGGCTCGCCTGGGCCCCTAGAGCCGGGCTCATGTCACTGTGCTGCTCTGCTGGGTCGTTTCCTTCCCCACAGGTGTCGGTGTGAGAGCTGGTGCCTCTCTGCAGAGGCAGGCAAGCAAGCAAAGCCCCGCGCTCCCTTCAGAGCAGCTTTGGGAAGCGATGCCCAGAATTAAAGACCCCTTCGGATCCCCTCTTTTCACCCAAAAGCCCGGTGTGAGCCAGGAGGCTCCTGCTGGCTGCAAATAGGGGAGCTAAGGTGGGCTTTGCTGCGGTGAGCAGGTAAAAGTGGAGCACAGGAATCACAGCCGGCTTAGCTGAGGGTGTTCTGGTCACCACATTCTGGGCATTCACAGGCACGGCAGCAGCTGCAAAACCCGAGGCTCTACAGCCTGAAGTTTTGGCTCGGTTGTTAACATCAGCACTGGCACGTGTTTCCTAGGAAGAAGACAGGGGGTGGCTGGGTAAATAAGCAAGCAGGTTGTTCTGGCGACGGCTAGGGTGGAAGAAAAGAAAAAAGATTGTGAAGCTGATTATAGATTGCTGATTTGTTTCTTGGTTTCCACTGCTCGTAGTTTGTCTTGAACTGCCAGGCACCTGGCAGCTTCTGGGATAGGGCAGAGCGTCAGCACATAGTGCTGCTGTATCCAGAGCAGGTGATTACATCAAGGGACTTCTTCACCTGCATTGTCTTGATACCTTTGCATTCACTGTGCATGCTTCAGCCACGTGGCAGTTTAAAAGATTTGATGTGGGTTTTAAGGATGGATTTTCTTTAATTTTCTGAGTCCTTCCTGGCCAGTATTTAAACACAGTTTCCCATCTAAAAAGCTTTTTTTTTTTTTTTTTTTAACCACCTGAACTCCCTAGCATCTGATGGGCCCTGCTCTGAGGGGCAGCAGGGCTGGCAGAGGGCAGGGTGCTGCTCCTGCCCCTGTCCCTCTGTGATGGCTCAAGGGAAATGCTGGTCCTTCTGCTGCTGCTGCTCTGGCCCCTCAGATGGGATGCTGCTGGTGACAGACCCCAGACACAACCCGCTTTGAGGTCTTGAGACCTCCTAATGATTTTTGCAATGCTGTTTGTGGTTTCCCATGAGCCTGGGCATTGACATGTTTCTGTAGGTAATCGATCTAATGTCTTGCAAAGCAGCTGTTTCTTCCACCCATCTCTTTTCATGCTGTATCCTCCTCTTGATGGGCAAAAAGCTGGGGACTGAGCACAGCCAGAGGCATTCCTGGTATGCTTTGCGCCATCCTGAGGTGATCTTGGAGGTCTCTAGGTGACCTTGGAGGTCTCTTCCAAACTAAATGTTTCTGTGATTCTGAACATTCTCCTCTGCATAGCTGCTCATTTAATTCCCTCCAGTTCTCCCTCTGCAGCAGATGCAGCCCAGGGAGAAATGTTTCCATTTCACTTTGCCTCAATGGCCAGGGCTGTGGTCTTGCTGGGGGGGTGGGGGGTGGGGGGGGAAAGTGGCAAAAAATCACATTTCTTGCAGGAAAAAAAAAGGGCACACTGGTGTCTGCTGGGTATCAGAGGCAGTGGGTTGCTGGTTTCTGTCGTAGTTTCTCCATTCCCCCAGGCACTGGGTGCGGCAGTCTGGGATGACCAGGCGGAGCTGCCCCACTTCTCAGGATCTGAGCTTCACAACCTGAGGGTCTGTTAAGGGAAAAGATGGGAGGTGGGATGGAGGAGGCTGGGTATAAAACCTTATGGAGGATCCTGATCATTTTCTGCAGCTGCAGGAATCACTGCGGCACACTCGGGCACCTCTGCAAGCCTTCATTTTAGCCCAGCCATACCAGTGAGCTGGATTGAAGCTTCATAAAGAGCCAGTCAGATTGGCAGCTCAGTCCCTGTGCCTTTACTGTGCCAGTAAAAAAGAAAAAAAAAAAAAAAATCCTCAAACGTGCAGCTGGTCTTTACTGGGAGAACTCACAGTGGGGCGTGTGATGCTGCTTGAGAGGAAGAGGAGGGGGGCAAGCAGCAGCTTTGGAGCATTATCAGAACCACCCGGCTGCAGGATGTGGGGAAAGTGTGAAAACAAGGGTGCTGCCAGAGACCTGCGTGCGGAGCCGGGCTGCAGGGAGTGGCCCCGGTGTGTGACCGCTTTCTGAAAAGGGCGGTGTGGTGTGGGGGGCTCGGCTTTGGACGGCCAAATTCACTGACATGGGATGAGGCATGAGATAAAACCTGGTTTTCTCTCCCCGGGCCGCCAAGGAGCTGGCAGAGGAGGCTGCTTCGACCCTTGGGGCACCACCTGACTTGGTGGCACTGCGTGGATGTCATCGAAAGTTCTCCCGGGAGCCTCTGGATCAGCGGGGAGCGGTGTATGGCTGCAGGTGAGGACACTCAGTGTTAAGGTTTCCCAGCCCTGGGGGGAATCTCCTCCAGCTGCTGCTTTTCTGCCTGTCAGGTGAGTGGTTTTGGTGTGGGCTGGGCTCGTGGCAGGGTTTTGGGGACGAGGAGTGGGTCTGTAGTTATCGGCCGGTCTCAGCGCTTCATGTGACCTCGAGCAACACCCTGGGAATCTTGCCCCGCTGTGGAGTTTCTGACATCTGCTCTGCTTCGCTTGGCCTGTGAGTGCTTCTCTCTTTTCCTTCTTGATTTTTATGCTTCAAACTTCCTTGAAAATGCAGGAAATGAAACCACAGGGCTTTTTTGTCAGTGATGTGGGAGCGCTGAGTGTCCTTCCAGAGAAGAAATGAAATTTAAAGTGAAGGCAAAAAGAACAATAAACATCTCTGCCCGGTCACACGCACTGGCTGCAGGAGCCCCAGGACCCCTCGGCGCAGTGCCCGGCGGGTCGGGGTGACCAAGGCAGCGATGTCCCTCGGGGGGCGCGTGGTGTGCTGCAATAAGCTGGCTGCCCCATCACTGGCTGCACGTAAGCGGGGAATTGAGGTGCGTGAGGACCCCGGGACTGAGCTGCTCGACCCACCTTCGTGTTGGCTTCTGCATTTGTGTTGGTGCTTGGGAGCTCCCTGCTTTGGGATGGGCTGGGCTTGCACCCTGGGCGCTGGCTTTGTGGAAATCCGGGAATGTTCCCGGAGTTTGCTCGACATCCACAAATCTCACCTGGGTGCTGCGAGAGGCCGGGCGCTGGTGTCCCAAGGGTGCCGAGGGGAACAATTCCCCCCTGGGAAGAGCATCCCTGGCCTCGTGTCGAAATCTGGGGCTATCAGGGGGTTGGAGGGCTGCAATGTGGGGGGCGCCCGCAGCAGCGCTGCCCAGCCGGTGGCTGTTCTCTGTGGCCAAACCCAACCAACCCCAAAGGGCCCTGGCTCTGCGCTGTGGTCGTGCTGAGCCCCGGGGCCCTGCCTGCGCTCCCCTCCCTGCCCACCCCGTGGTTCCTCCTTGCTGCCGGGCTGCTTGTGAGTGCATGACCCGGGGTGTGAGCGCCGAGATCAAGTAAGCGAAGTGCCTCGCCGCGCTCGCTGCCTCCATGTGACTGCAGTTTCCGTTAGCTCCTTCCGCAAAGGCTAACTCAGCGCCGAGCCAGAGAGCGGCTGGGAGAGGGGGCCAGCAGCTCGTCCCCGGCCTCGGCCCCCCGAGAGCCCCCCGAGTGTGGCGGTGGAGGGGCCGCTGGGCACAGGATGCGCTGCTGCACGCCCCGCGTGCCGCCCCGGGCGGTGAGTAACCTGCCCCTGGTACCCCACGGCACCCGCCGGGGGGATGCCGAGGGGAAGGAGCTGCTGGTGCTGGGGGAGGCCAATGCTGAGCTGTGAGGAGGTGGCGGTGGGGGCAAAGGCTGAGTTGGGGTGGGGGGATGCGGCTCAAAGGGGTTTGGGTGCCACTGCCGAGCTGCAGCCCAAGGCTGTGGGGTTTTGGGGAGCAGTGCTGTGGGGAGGACACCGCGGGGTCGATCTGTGCTGTGCTCTGGGGTGCTCTCACACTCTGGGGGTGAAGGCTTGGAGGGGCTGGAGAAATCACCCCACCCCAAGAAGGGTTTTCCCACCCCCCTGGATTAATAAATGCCAATTTCACATTGGCTTTTGGCTGTCCCATGGAAGGAGATGAACCGGGATGCGTCCCCTGCTTCCTCTGGGGCGTGAGGCTCCAGCTTCTCAGTCTGCCAAAAATAACCTCCGATTTCTTCTTCAAACACCGGCAGTTATGAAAACGCTGCTTGCCGAGCCCCCAGCAAGACCTCGCTGCTCATTTGCCTGAGGTTCAGCTTTTCCCCAGATGCAAATACCATCAGCTCCGGTTCCACAAAATTAGCAACCGTGGACCTCGTATTGAAAAGCAGCCGCTTCCCCGGCTGCACCGCGGCACCGCGGGGTGGCAGCCAGCAGCAGTGGGTGCTGGAGGGGACACGCTCTGCTAGCAGTGGGGTTGGTGACCCTGGGGGGCACCGGGGAGGGGGCTGTTAGCCCCGTGAAGCAAGGAAGCCTCTCCTTGAGGGTTGTAGCTGAGCACGCAGCTCAGTTGAGCAGGGCATGGTGCTCACTGCTGCGGTAGGAGCCCGTCACCTCCAGGCATCTGACCCGGAGTTTCTGACCCTCTTTCCTCTGTCCCCACAGGAGAGCCGCTGCTGAGATGGAGGCCCTGCTGCCCGGTCTCTCCCTGCTTCTGGTCCTGCTGGCAGCGGGATGGGGAAATGGGGTGGGTGCAGCCTGGGCGATGTCTCCTGGTGGCTGCAAGCACGTAAGTCCTCACTCTCACAGTCATTGCCCTTCTGATCTCCCAATCCTGCCCTACAAACCCCAGGCACCTCCAGACCTGCCCTCCCAGATACTGGCCTAGCCCTGGAGCTAAGGCTTGGACTGGGATGCCGAAGCTCTGTCTGTGGAGCCACCACCTCCATCCCCACTTTGCTCCCCAAACCTCTCATCCCCCCATCTCCTCCTTCTCAAAGAGGTGTCGCATTTCTGCTTCTTGCTTTAGGTGCAGAGCACTGCAGACTGCACTGGGAGGTGGCTGAGCTCTGTCCCAGGAAATCTTCAAGGTGATATTGAAGAGCTGTTGCTCAATGACAACACTATCCGGGTCCTGGGCCATGCTTCTCTGCTCCCGTACCCCCAGCTGAAGCATCTCAGCTTGTCCAAGAACCGGCTGAAGCTCATCGAGCCTGGCACCTTCCTGGGCAGCCAAGGCCTCCACGTGCTCTCCTTGGCAGACAACCTCCTCTTCACCAACTACTCGCAGACAGCAGCTGCTCTTTCTGCTTTGCCAGCCTTGCGGACACTTGATCTGTCCGGAAACTGCCTCACTGAGGACATGTTATCAGTTTTGCTTCTGAATCTGCCGTCCTTGGAATCCTTGTCAGTGGCCAGGAATGCTATCATGAGGCTGGACTCGTCTGTCTTCACCAACTTGACGCAGCTTTTGGAGCTGAACCTGGAGAAGAACTACATCTTTGAGATTGACCAAGCTTTTGAAGGGCTGCAGAAGCTGCAGAGGCTCAACATAGCTTATAACTACATGCCATGCGTAGTGGACTTCGGCCTGACCCAGCTCAAGGTGCTCAATGTCAGCCACAACATTATCGAGTGGTTTCTGGCCTTTGAAAGTGACGATCTCTTTGAACTGGAGGTGCTGGACCTGTCCCACAACCGGCTCCTGTTTTTCCCTGTGCTGCCCCGGCAGAGTAAGCTGCACTCCTTGCTGCTGAAGGACAATGAGATGACCTTCTATCAGCGTCTCCCCAACGGCACTTCCCTCGCAGATGTCACCGTGCAGTTCCTGATCATTGACGGCAACTCCACCAACATCACCACGGTCAACCTCTGGGACGAGGTCTGCTACAGCAACCTCTCCTCCCTGCGCCTCCTGGACATGAGCCAGAACCAGTTCTGGTACCTGCCGGAGGGTTTCCTGGCCAAGATGCCCTCCCTGACCCACCTGAAGCTCAACCAGAATTGCCTGGAGACGTTCCAGCTGTCAGAGGAGGACCCCTTGGCCATGCTGACGGACCTTGACCTGAGCCAGAACCAGCTGGTGGAGCTGCAGGTGGGTGCCGGGGCCACCCTGCCCAGCCTGCAGCTCTTCAACCTCAGCACCAACAGGCTGCGGGTGCTCCCCGCTGAAGTCTTCACCTACACCAGGAAGATCACTACAGTTGACCTCAGCCGCAACCGGCTTGACCTGTGTCCCCAGCCGGCTCTTGCAAGCGAGGTGGAGAGTCCTCCCTGCGTGGACATCAGGGGAATCGAGACCTTGAACCGCCTCTACTTGGCCGGCTGTGGTTTGCAGGGGCTGGCCGGCCAGCCCTTCCGAGGGACATCGCTGACACACCTGGACCTCTCTGACAACCAGCAGGCCCTGTCTGGGGACCCGGGGTGGCTTCAAGACCTTGCTGCCACTCTACGGGTTTTGTCCCTCCGCAACACCAGCCTCTCCTCCGCTGTGGTGGACTTCTCCACCCTGCAGAGCCTCGCGGCCTTGGACTTGTCAGGGAACTCACTGAGCGCGCTCCCCGCGTCGCTGAGCGCCATCAAGCTGCGCAGCCTCGACCTCCGGGACAACTGCCTCCCGGCTCTGCCCGCGGACGTGGCGCGGACGCCCCTGGCAAGGAGCCTGCAGGAGCTCTACCTCAGCCGCAACCCCTACAACTGCTGCACGCTGGGCTGGTGGGAGTCCCTGCAGCGCGTGGAGCAGCTGCGCGTCCCCGACGGGCGCGAGCTGACCTGCAGCTACGACTCCAGGACGCTGAGCGCCCGGGCGCTGCCCGAGACTGTCCTGCGGGCCTGCCGCTGGAAGGTGGCCAACATGGCCCTCCTCTACCTGGTGCTCGCCCTGCCCACCTGCCTGACGCTCCTGGTGGCCTTCGCTGTGGTCTTCCTCATGCTCAAGCAGAAGCTGCTAAAAATGTTGAAGAGCCGGTGCGGGGCATCCAGCCCTTACTGATGGGTGGGGATGAGGAGGAGAAAGGGCCAGTGGCACTCGGGATGGTGAGTGTAGGCGAGACCTCAGCCATGAGACGGAGTGGCTGAGAAGCAGCCTTTTGGTGCTGCTGCTCTGGGCACGTCCTTGCACCAGGTCACCCGGCAGGGAAGTGTTTTCCTCCATACAGGGTGGTTTCTTTTATTTATTCACCCTGCCACAGCTGCCCTCCATGTGTGCCCATAGGACGTGCCCAGGGGCCAATGCACCACCCTGGCACGTGGCTGCATGGTGCTGGCACTGCTGAAGCCTCTGGTCGACTCCTGGTGTGAGCTGTGAAACCCCAAAGCCACCCTGGTGCTTGGGAACTTCCATGGTGAACATTTTGCATTTGTGGGTTCTGGAGGGCGAGGGTTGAAATCTCTGTGTAGAAGGTGAAAGAAGTAAGAGCGAGAGCTCTGGCTTGCTGGATTTGTCACTGAAACTTCAGCCTGGATGTCTCTGCGGGATATATCACTAAGAAAAAAAGGATTGAAACAGTGATGGTGCCCCGATCAGAACAGTCCCCATCCCCATCCCCACCCCATGCTGCCCTGGTTGTGGCACTGCTGCTGGCAGTGCCCAGTACGGCAGTGAGACGAGGCGGTGTCAGTGGGGTATTTTGGTGCGTTGCTGCTTGGATCCTGTCTAAAAGAGCCCCTTGGAAAGAACCTCAAGTTGCAACAATGCAAAATATTGACCAAAAGACACGAGAATAAATTATATTGATGGTACTGTTCTTATCATCTGTTTATCTTTCCTGGCCCCAGTTGTGGCGTTCCCTGATAAATGGGGCAAGCAAAACCCGTGGGTGCAGAAACCCCAGTGTGGAGCCATGGGCAGGGATGCTGCAGGAGGGGAGCAAGCTTAATGCTGGAAAGACTTGGGAAAGACTGTCACATCTGCCTCAGCGCAGCTCAGGGCAGTTTTCTGGCCCTGTTTCAGACAGAAACAGCCAGAACCGAACCAGGTGCCAGCTGGGGAACCCCTCATGGCTGCATCCCCACGGCCTCCAGCCTTGGGGGATGGATGTGGATGTGGATGTGTGCTTCCACTGCAGCTGCTGCTGCTCCTTTTGGCAGGGTGCTGGGGCATGGCCACGTGCTGGGGTGGCAACTGGGTGGCCACTGCTGCCTGATGTGTGCATACAGCAGGGGTGATTGGGAGCAGTGTGTGTGGGCTGGCCAAGGGGAAGCAGCAGAATCAGCGACGGGAGCGGTGGGCGCCTTCACCTCAACTGCAGCAAGGCTTTCGGCGCTGCCTCCACGCCCGTGTTCTCACCGCTGAGCGAGGATGTTGTGCTCTGGGTGGGTAAAATCGGTTGGGTGAGCACGGAGGTAGCTGGGATTTGGTGATATTCATGTGAAAAGCTGGTGAAGGAATGGGGTTTTAATAAATAGGCAGTGAGAGGTGCCGGTGTCACTCAAGATGCAAACCTCGGAGTGGAAGCACAATGTCCATGCAGCCTTACTGAATGTAAATGAGCTTGCTGCGGGAGATGTGTGAGAAAAAGAGATTTAATGATGAGCAAACGTAGAGCCTGTTTAACAAAAAAAAAAAAGTATCTTGACCCACCAAAGCAGTGAAACAAAATGTCACACCAGCGTGCCTCCAGGCCAGACTCTGCAGCCGGGTTCTTGCATCATCACGGGTATTTTTGCTGGCCCAGCCCGTCGCACCCCTGGAGGAAACTCCAAGGCACTACTGACGAGGCTGAGACGTCATTTCGCTCTGCTGCTCTAACCAGAGAGGATCATATCTTATTTTTTTTTCTTTAGAGGAAAGCAAGGGAAGTTGTTTCAACAGGGGCAGGCACCCCAGTAGCACTGAGATAATGCACCCCGGCTGCCTGTCCTCTCCAACGGTGGCCTCTGCCGAGCTAATGCCACGGCGTTACCCAAATCTTCCAGGCAGGAGTTTTGCAGTGAGAACAGGTGAGACGTAACACCATGCTTTAATATTTCTGTGATGCCCCGTGCCACCTGTGTGCCTTGGGACGGGGGCAGACATTTCACCCCGTGTGCTGTGGCAGCCCTCCTGCCCAGCTCGGAGGCTGTGGCGCATCCGCAGTGCCCTGGGAGTGACGCTTGGGATCTTCCCGAGGAGCAAACCAAAGCTGCTGGGGTTTCTCTGCAGCAAGGAGCCGCTTGCCCTGTGGCCACAGGGGAGATCATTGTCTCTGCTACACCAGTGGCATGCAGTCAGAGAGCTGAGTTGAAAACTGAAAAAAAAAACACCAAACACGTGGAGCCTTATCTGATGTGCAACAGGGGCTGCTGCTCGGCACAGCCACCATCTTATCGCTGTGCTCAGGAGGAAGGCGGCTGTAGTACGATGCTCTGCGGACTAAACCACGCTGAATGACGCTCCTGCCCCTGTGTCGTTTAAAAAGCTCCTGATCCAGCTGGCGGCATGAAGCTGGGGCAGTTCGAGGATGCAGGGTGGGAGGAGATCTCCTCCCTGTGGGGAAAGCCACGGTTGGATGGGGCAGGGGCTGGCTGAGATGGGAAGCCTCACATGGGGATTTTCCTGGACGCTAATTGCCCTGAAAGCTAATTGCAGAGCTGTACATCATCCTGCTGGGAGATCTGGCTGACCTTGGTCGCCTCCCACTTCCTACCAGCACGATGCCGCAGATGGAGCGGTTCCTGGCGAGAATCCCTCAGCCACTGCTTAGTGCTCAGCTCAGGCAAAGCTCGACTGTGCTGTGATTGTGGAAGCATTGAGCAAGATATTTTCTCTCGCAGCGTCATTTTTTTTTAGTTATTACTTTTTTTTTTTTTTTTTTTTTTTTTTTTTGTCAAAACCCATCTGCAAGTTTTACTAAGCTTCTCCAGACCTGGGCATAATATACTGTTACAGCAAGAGGCTGGAGGCTGTTGGAGAGCAAAAAGCAAGCAGTACTCGGCATCCTTCCCCCAGGGCGCAATAAATCACCTGTGGAACCCACGTGCTCTCTGGAGGGAAGGAGATGCCCGCGTCCTCCTGCTTTATGTGGCTTGCTCCATCCTACGAGCCATCCCAGTGAGGCCCTGTGCCCGCTGAGCCACTTCCAGATCCGATGGCGTCAGCTGGCAGCAGAAGCATGGGGCTTTTTGAGCTGCCAGACCTTTGCATTCGGCCTGGGGCAAGCTGGGCTTGTTCCTCCTCTTGCATCATCACCAAGAGAATAGTCACTTTGCAGGCTGCACTGATTAATGGTTGCCATAATCGCTAGCCTCTGCAGATTTGCTCGCATGTGGTTGATTTGGGGTTCTCTGGCTGAATTTGCTGCTGCAGGAGAGCAAGGGCTCCTGCTCTGGCTCTGTGGGGGCTTTCTGGAGCAAACAGAAGTGTTAAAAGCTGTGGCTTTGCCACTGGAGTCCCAGGAGCTGCGCAGGAAGAGGCTCTACCGGAGGGGTGCCTTGGACAAGGCAGCAGACAGGGAATGATGACTAACGATGAGGTAAGGAGCCAGGAGAAGGTTTGTGCAATGCTTGGGAAACCACGGCTGGCACCGCGAGCGCCTGTGAGCAATGCAAGTATCAACCAGGGCCCAGGCTGCTTCTCAGCTGGTAGGACAGAAGTCGGTTTGCTCTCCTCTCCAGCTGCTCGCCTGCAGCAGGACACCAGGTGTGCAGAAGTGGGCTTGCTGAAGGCAAGATTTATCGCAGACCTGACTCTATCATTTCAGTGTCTATCATTTCATCATTTTCTAAAGAATCCTAAACCTAATTCTCACAAGAGAGCATGTCTTGAAGAATACAAACCAGGGAGGTAGGCAACAGGACTAGAACTTCAGTGGGATAGTTAAAATATTTATTTATTCGCAGAGAGAAACTTTTCAGTGATCACCAAAATGCTACTTGGAGGAGTTTTTGCTGTAGTTTTGCTTACTTGCCACATCAGTTTCTTCCCTGGTACTATTTAGAGTATGCTGGGAACTGTAGTCTGATGAGGCAACGGTGGTAAAATTTTTGTTTTACTCTAACAGCACCCCTAGACTCTAACTTTCTACCACACTACTTTTTTCAAATAGTGTAAGCACACTTTCCTAGAACTGAGCATTTACTGAAAGAGCATCATCTCTGGCAGTGTACGGAAGGAAAAGGCCTCACTTCATCAGTTTGAAATCACTGCCTTTTCAGAGTACTTTCAAGAACAACTTATTTTCTAAATATACCATTTCTTAAAAATAAGGATTTCTATTTGTGTAACCCGAAGCTGCAAATTTAAGCACTGCTTAGGGAACGTGACAGTAATATGCTCATTGCAGTGGTGATTTATCCAGCAAATAGCCGAGTACACATTTCACATTACAAGTAGCAATAAATACCATATGCATACAATAAAGCTTTAACGTTGCTTCCACGATATAAATATTTAAGACTTCATTTTCAAATGAAGCTGAGCAGAAATCACAGCAAGGCAAGCTGGTGAGGTTCTCAGCCAAAGCGGACTGAAATGTAAACACATGAAAGAGAAATAATTTTAAATTATTGTAGGCACTCACACATAGGAAAAGATTAAAAACACCCAACAAGTTCAGCTGTCCCATTTCCATTTCTTAAAGTTTATTTAAACCTGAAACCGCTGCAATACCTTTGGCCTCCGATCCTCCATGGCCAATGTAATTCAGTTCATCAACTAGATGAACTGAAGAGGATGCAGCAGAGCAAGTAGGATGACACTGTTCTCTCTGCTAGGCATATGGGATTTGTCCCTGCCCACCTAGGTCATCTTTGTCTGGAATCAGACTTCTTCCCCTGACTCCACATCCCAGCCGCAGGACTCCAGCTGCTCATCCTGTGGAAACTCAACCTCCACGTCGTAGATAAAATCTGGGTCATCCTTCTTCTTCCTGTTCTTCTCGAAGAGCTCATCCATGATGCTCTTCCTTTTGGCTAGCTCCTTGTCATCCAGTTTGTTCATATCCTCTTCTGGGTCGATGGTCTCTTCCCGCTGAACCTTTTCCAGGCTCTCAGCCAGACTCTCTCCTCTCAGATGACCTTTCAGCAAGCTGTGCAGCTTCTCTAGCTGACGTAGCGAGACTCCTTCTAGGTAAGCCTTGTGCCGAGGGTTATTCTTCAGCTGCTCTGCAGCTATGCTGCAGTCTGAAGAGAAAACCACCCTGAAGAATTACAGGGACAAGCAAATTTCCTCATTTGAGATCCCCCACTCCCAAGCTCTCACAAGTGAGACCACTTTAGCAGAGCCACTGCTTGGGTTAAGATGCTGACCTGGGCTTCCCAGGAGAGGGAGCATTACCCAAAACCTGCTGTGCACTCCCTGCCTGCTGGTGCAAAGCTACCCAGCAGTGACTAAAAATGGTATTACTGACCAGCTGCTCCTCCTCTGGGTGTGAAGGGGACTGAGGGCATGCTGCAAGCAAACACACCACACCTGAGAACTTGGAGAAATTCCTGACAGGCATGATGCGCTGGCGAGTCTTTTCCTTGTCCTTTTCTTCATAGATCAGGATAATGGATGGAGGCTTAAAGCGAATGCCGCACTTCTTCGCAATGCAAGCCATTGCAGTTCTTGCTGACAGCTGAAGCGTGCTTGATTTTATTGGAAGAGTCTTCAGCAACTTCAGCGCTCACTGAAAAACAGGAACAAAGGGAAAGAAAGCATGAGTGGCTCTTGGTCGTTGTCTTTTATCAGGATTAGTGACCCACATGCAGTAACAATGTGCACCACAGTGCAAGTCTCCCTAACTCTGGGGGGACTTGAACACATCCTTATGTGCAATTTGAGCTGGGCATGGGGAGCAGAATGACTCTCGAGGGTTCATTTACACCTTTGTCACCTCTTGGCTTTTGAATCTGGATTACATATCACACACAAGTTAAATTCTTAGTCCACAGCTAAGTAAAGAACTGCACAGTCAAATGATACCTAAAGCACATTTCATAAGATAAGGGAGAAGCCTGCACGCCTACAGTTGGCGTATCTAATGTGGGAATTCCTTTTCAAAAAAACAAAACAAAAAAAAACAAAACATAAGAAGGGCACCAAGTCTGTTTTTTTGTAAAGGTTTCTTATGGTTTCAGAGTGATCTCAGTACAGCAGCATATCTATGACTAATGATGGATGGGATAAGGAGAGAGGAGATTCAAAATGAAGAACAACTGTGATTAGATTCCTTTTTAGGCATCAATGAAAATATGACATTGCTTTTAAAGAGAAATGACATCCACCTGTTTAGTCATTTTCAAGCTAAAGTAGACCACCAAGGAAACTGAGAAGTTAAGAGTGACAAGCAGAAATGCTTTGGACGTAGGGCGTTAGAGTTGGTAGAGTTTAAGCTATATAATGATCATGAAGGCCAATGATTTATTAAGGTTTGAAAATACTGAGCTGCTGTGTGGGGAGGAACAGGGAACTTTTGCCACACACAACAGGTAGAGAAGGAGGTGGATGGGGTGGAAGAGCTGACTGACTTGCTAAATCTATAGCTGTATTCATATAGGTGGCAAGTCCAGGCTGTATGCCCTAGAAATTCATTTTTAATGAACTAAGGACTGTGAAATGGATGACTGTGAAATTAATGAATAAGGACTGTGAAACCCTCGAGTATCTCAGCGCACAGGTCAGCTACGAAGTGAACGAGGTTAGAAAGCTCATCCATAATTATCCTTCTTGCTCTTCTCTGAAGCATTTCATCTGGCAACTGGGGAGAGGAACATTAACCTGGCTAACAGTGACAGCTTCTCTTTTTCTGCCTGATATTTGTCCACACACAACATGCTCGAGACCTCCTCCGTGTTAGCTTCTCCTTTAGCTCTGACGCTGCTCCTTCAGGTTGGATGGCATATGAGAGGAGACCGAAAGATCCGGGAACGCTGCTGCAGATCCTCCGTCCCAGCTCAGTGCTCTGGATGCACGCATTGCTTTCCTTTGGGTTTCAAGTAAGTGAAAATGTGCCGAATATCCAGGTTATCTCTGACTGTGCTACAGCCTGCAGGAAGGCAAAGCATGGAATTACGAAAAACAAAACTAAAAATATATGATGGCTCCAAACCAAGAAAAAGTAGTAATCTTTAAAAGTTATGTTGAAGCTGAGGTGGCGGAATTCTTCTTTGTTAAAAACACATAGGAAAGAGTTCAAATTCGCAGTAATATTCCTCAATACTGAAAATTAACAACAGTGGCTGTCCTTTAAAGCAAAACTAGCTCAAAATAATAATAATAATAAAACAGAATTCAGTTAAGAGTCCCTTTTGGTAACTTAAAACGAGAAGCGACGCCTCCAACGGCCGAAATCCCTCTGTAGAGTGCAAGCAGCATCACGGCAGGGACATCCCTGGGGGAGAACGACAACGGGAGCAGAAGCCGCGGGGGGCGGTGAGCAAGGACAGGGCATCCCCTGCCTCCACGGACCGCGGCAGTGCTCCCGGTGCCCGTAGGAAGCCCGGCGAGCGCTGGACCGGTGCCGGTGCCGGTGCCGGTGCTCAGGCCCCGCCGGCCACAAAATGGCCGCCCCGGCCTCCACAGCGTGAGGGGGCGCAGCGCAGCGTTGGGGCCCGGCGGCGGGGCGGGGCGGTGGGGCCGTGAGGAGGAGGCTCGGCATGGCGGGGCTCAGCCCCGGGCTGGCGGTGCTGTTCTGTGCCCTCCGTGAGTGCCTCGGTCACCGGGCGCGGCGGGGCCCCGATGGTGGGGGTGGGTGGCGCTGTGCCGGCGCTCACCCGCGCTGTGGTGTTCCCCAGAGGTGCAGGCTGCCGGCCGGGGAGCCGCCGTCACGCAGGAGCTGCTGCAGGAGGGGTTCCACAGGTGGGGCTCGGGTTTGGGGTCGTGGGGCTCGGGTTTGGGGTCGTGGGGACCGGGTTTGGGGTCGTGGGGCTCGGGTTTGGGGTCTGGGGGACACAGTGCTGGAGTTTGGGGTCTGGGGGATGTGGTGCTCGGGATTGGGGTTTTTGGGGGTGTGCTGCTGAGCTTTGGGGTCTGGGGTGCTCGGCTTTGGGGTTTGGGGATGTGATTAGGGTGAGCTATCAGAACCACAGGCTCCTGGCTGGTGAGGAGGGGATGGCTCTGGGTGGACAGGAGTTTGTAGTGCAGGACACTCAAGAGCTGCACCTTGCCTCCCTGCATGGCTGTGCTGCCTGGGGAAACGTGGGTGTAAGCGTGCTGCTTGTGTGCCTTGGTTTAAGGGACCTGCTGGTGAAGGTTGACCTTGGGGAAGCCGGGGAGTGGGCTGGAGGATGCACGGTGGTTGCTAGAAGTCAGCTGCCGCCAGGAATCTACGTGGATCCCTACGAGCTGGCGTCGCTGCAGCAACACAACTTAACGAAGGTAACGACCCAGAGGGTCAGGCGGCTTGCAGCCTCTCAGGTAAGGGCGTTCACGTGCTCTGCCAGCAGCTGAAGAATGCCTTGCTCAGGAGGCTGCACTCTCTGGTCATCATCTGGCTCCTTAGACCAAGGTGATTTGTTCCCTGGCCTGGAAGTTGCTGCACAGTGATGTTTGTGACTTCTCATTGCATCGCTGTCGTACCGGCACCACCTGGCACAGGGCAAGTGTTGTGTAATGTGCTGCTGATGTTTCTACATGCAGGCATGCCTGTCAGCTCTGCTTAGCCTCAGATAAGTAAAAGCTATTGGTATGGTGGTAAAAGCAATTCAGACTGAAAAGAAGGATGATTAACCCCAGCAATACAGGAGCAGGGTGGGAACAGGCAGGGAGCGTTTTCAACTGGGCTGTTCGGTCTTCCTGCCAAGACGCTGTGTCAAGGTCTTCAAAAGTGCAAAGCAGTGGCTTCCCTGGCGTGCTTCAAGTGGATCTGGACTGAGGAGTGTCACCGCTTCTGTTTCATCACAGCTTTCCTTCCTACCTTCCAAAACACGCTTCATGGGTTGGATAGAGAGACATGTGTTAAGGCTGTGGCTTTATGGTAATCTCCTTAGGTGCTTAATTCAGTTAAAACATAGAGGCAATGCCACTGAGCAGCTTCTGTTGAAATGCTTGCAAGCGCAATTACAGCCTTGCTAATTGGTGTTACTAATCAGCGCCTGTTCAGTTAGTGTCAGGCTATCGGAAAGGTTGCGTTGCAGACTTCCCATAGGTAAGAATGACTTACTGGAGAGTGAGTTGAAAAGCTGTTTTGTACCAGCGTAAGGACAGAATTTCCAACCTGATTCTCCTAACCAAGAAATTGGGCCCGGTGTTAGAAAATAGAACAAGGAAAAAGGTTTCCACTACAATTGCATTGTAGTAATCTGCCATGTCTAATGAGAGGAGACAATCACTTCCCAACACTGTCTTGGTGCTGGGCATCTCCTGGGAGGGTACCTAAGTTGTACAGCTGAAGGTAAGTATCAGAGAGATACTTAAAGATTTTCTGAGTAGCTGTTATAACAGCTGTGGGGGTTCAAAGTAAGCAAATGTGAAACCCTTCCCCTACACATAGAATAAACTCCAACAGTAGTTTTCTTGGTGCTCTGAAGAACAGCGTGTTAGTGCAGGAGTTAAACTTTTTCCCCCCTTCTGATGCTGCGTTAGCTTACCACAGCAGACTGTGATCACTTAAGTCCCATAATCATGCATGAAATATTCATACCTCTTTTTTTCCTTGTCTCTCTCTCCTGTGCTGACTCTGGTTGCGACCACATCTGGATCTTTGTGTACGTGCAGGCGGTGTTAATTCCTGACGTCGTTGATGTGGAGGCTCCTGAGTACTCAGCCACAGGCCTTGTGGTTCTCCTGTACCTGGAACGCGACCCTCGCTGTTCGCGCTGTTTCAGAGGTGTTTTGCCTGTGCATGTGCGGTACCAACGGCCAGCAGGGGACAGGGAGGAGGCACTGGTTGCTCTGAAGAGTCCAGAAGTACTGGTCTGCTGCTGCGATGGTGAGATAGAGGCTCTTTGTGTACTCTTTTTGGGGAGAGAGGAGGAGCTGTGGGTAGTACAGAATCTGGATTTATACCTGTTTTCTGGAGGTGAAAGGGGGGTCACATGAACCCCCCACATGAACATGAGGGGAGGATAGCAGCCCTGATAAAGGCCACGTTGTCTTCCTCTTAGCATATGCTGCGCATTAGGGTGGACGCTGCTGCCCGACCAAAGGCAGACTGATTGTTAACAGACTGCTTGGAGTTGTGCTGCTGCCATCAAACCCTTGTACTGTAGGGATGGGCTCTCTTGCCTGTAAGCGCTGGCAGTTGATCTGTTTGTCACACCCCCTGCAGGCCCTGGTTTGTTAAAGGTCGGCTGCTCAGACCACGTTTTCACAGCATTCTTGTGGCAGCTGAGGCTGTGTAGTGTGTATTTAAAATTATTCACTGTCAGGTACTTAGAGCAACCAAAGTATTCTAAAGGTTTCCAAGCTTTTCTTCCTGTGTTTGAATAGGGGAGAAAAGATAGCAAACGCTTTTCCTGATGGTTGTGGTTCCCAAATTCCTCTAAAACAAGAATCTGGTATCCTCTGACAGTGAATATTTTATGTGAACGTTGGCGTTCTCTGTTTTTGCTAAAAATTGTACTCATTTTTCATGAAATTGTTCTTGCTAGTCTCCACATCAAATGTGCCACTGATTCTCAGCTCCTTTATATTATTCTGGGTGTTATTTGAGCAGTGATTTTCTGGGATAAACTTAGGGGCAGGAAACACTTCCTTGGTCAGATAAAAGGAGTGTGAAATACTGCTATTTTTTCTGCCATGTTTAATATTGATGAGCAGGAAAAATATTTATTATTAATATAAAAGTCGTTAAAGTATTGGAGGGGAATTCTTGCATGCATCAATGGGAGGTCAGCTGGGAAAAACGAAAGAATGTCTTCCATGGTTTTGGGGAAGAGAAATTGTAACTGCATGGCTAGAGTTGAGGGGTGTGCAGGCCAAAGGTGAATTCTTTGCCCCGTTAAGGACAGAAGGTCCAAGATCGCATGAGTGAGATTCTTCCATAGGTATCCACTGTATCTGTCTTATGTAGATCACCTGTCAACGGAGAGCTGGAAGCCTGCTGAAGTGGAAGTTCCCTGCTCAGGGAAAAGGGACTACCCCTGCCAGTGGTACAGCGCAGCACACAAACCTGTGAGTTCATATTTCTGAAGGAAATTCTTGGTTCTTGTTTAACAGTTGCTGCCTCTTTCTGTGATGGATGAGCAACTTACAGAGCACAGGACCTAATCAATAAAAGCCTTGTTGTGTGAATTCTTACAGAGGCTCCCTTCTTCCTTTCTGACCTGGTTTTAATGGGTGTTACCCTGCCATTCTGACGTGCCTGCAATTGCTCGGTGCTCTTCTGTGCTCTTGACAGTGGCATCTCCTCATCTTTTTTTTTTTTTTTTTTTTTTCCTTAATACTTTGCTTGGAATCCTAGGATATAATTGGCACTAAATTAAGAAAAGCCATAGCATAGGTTTTTCAGATGAGTAGCAAAGTGGGAGAACCCTGTTCCTATCTAATAGAAAAAGGAGTAAACCCCCTAAAGTTGAAGGAGTAAGATCCTTAAAAAAGGCCACTGCTGCTTGTCATTGGATTGGCTGAGGGTCTAGATAGATGAAGTTTTCTTTATTGTGTTCAAAACTAAGGAAAGTTGGATCCTTAGTGTGGTCAACAACTGCTTTACAAACTCAAAAAGGTTGTGCTAGTGTAGAGATTCAGAAATACGAATAATTTGTTTAATAACAAATCTGTTGGTTGTGTAACATGCATGTTTTCCTACGTTTAAGATGTCTGCAGATGTCTGTTACATGTTTTGGAGCTTTCTGCATCACAGAGAAGCCAAATAGTTGTTTCCCATGGAGAAAACTGGCTTCTCAGTGATCTGCAAAATGCTCATTCAGAGAGTGTCTCTATTCAGTGCTGTATTATGTACATGTCCTCACTGGCAAGCTTAGAGTAAGAACAAAGCCGTGGAGGATATAAATAGCTACTATTCAAAATGTAGCAGAAACTTTTTGAGCTTTGTACAATAAGACCAACTGGCTCTCTTTACGGGCAGTAAATCGAAAGGTTAAGTTCCATCTCAGTTTTCTTCTGGGATTAAAAAATCAAGCCTTAGCAAAGGGCTAGTTAAATAGTGCTCTGGTTACTAGTCCTCTAAGCTGCAGTCAGAAAGAAACAGCTTGTTAAGTGTGCGTAATCCATGTATTTTTCTTTTGTAGGCATATGAAGAATTGATTCTTCAGGTTCCAGTGGGGCTCAAGCAACATAGTGCCTTAGTGTGCGTTGTGACTCTTCTTGCCACGGTGTTCTGTTCCAGTCTGATTCTTGCTGCTGTATGCAAGCACGGACACTTCTTCTCCCTAGTCACCTGCTCAGAATAAAGAAACAAGGAGCGACTGAGCTCTGTGCAGCAAAACTAACTCAGTGTTACATTAGGTTCCTAAGTGAATCCTTCTCTACTGTTATTTATATCTTGGTAATTCATGCAGGTCCCGTAACAGATTATAGTTCTCTTGGCCTAATTCTTACAAACACCTGTCACGCGCAGAAGACCACTTTGGTATACTGTGAATAGACAAAGCAGATGGAGGATAGCAATAGAACTGCAGAAAGCTGAAAGGACTGCCACAGGCAGTGCAGCAGTAGTCAGGAACAGAGTCTCAGTCTCTGATTCCCTTCCCCGGGCCAGGGCCTGCTTCAGCTATAGTGCTGCTCCTTGCAGAGGTGTTTGTAATTTCTTGAGTTCAAACCACCTGATTGGGGAGTGGTTATTAAGGCTATGAAAAACATTATCTAGTCATAAATGTTTCTGAATTTGAAGTTTGTTTAAACTGTCCACGTGGGTCATGCGTGAATTTGCGAAGAGGAATTCTTTATTTGGGACCGTAGACGGCTTAAGCAATCTGTGCTCTGCTAAGGACTAGGAGGGATTAGCTGCTCTTGGTCAAATCATTCAGAGTTGAAAGAGCTTAGAAAATTCGAAAGGAATTTCACGCTGTATCAGAAGCTAAAAGAATCTCCCTTGGGAGATTAAAGCTGATGAAAAGATACAAACTAGAAGCAAACATTTAGCAGACTTGCATTCAGCCATCAGAGCAGTTAATAAATGCATGGAAATGGAAGGCTTGCTTAATGGAAAAAATGAGTTGCTCTGGATTGACAGAAGTTGGTTGTTGTTTTTAATCGTCAGTAGGTGGCATTGTGACCTTACTGACAGGGGCGGTTGGAGAAAATGTTATACCTCACAGAGTTAGTTAAGAGCAGCTGATTTTTGAGGGAGTGTGGGGGACATCAATGAAAACGCTGGTTTTTAAATTCTGTCCTCCTTTATATGCAGCCATGACTGCTTCACAGCAGAATCAGCCTTTCATCACTGTCCAGCTGTAGCTTCAGGATCCCCTGGGCATCCTTCCTCTGCTTCTGCTGAAATTCAATAGAGAGCTCGTCTTGTGACTTTGCCCGCGACAGGTTGGCAAGTGCTCTGACACTGGGCTCTTGTTTTCCTCTGACTGTGCTGAATGATGATGGCTGCGCCAGTACTTCATGCGCTACCTCAGAGGCGTCATGCACTGCATCTGTTTGGGGGAAGGGAGAAATTAAAGAGGACAATTGCAGGGAGATTTGGTGGCTCTTGCAGTAGGTCTGAGGAGAGAGGCTGTAATATTTGCCTCTGAGTGACATTTTTAGCTCCCAGAGTTGAGTTTGTCCTTGAGCTTTCTCTCCAGTGCAGGTACGTCATTCTGTGTTGCAGTTTGACTCGTGGAATGGCAATGTCCGAGATTGCCACTCGGCTTGGCAGGTCTTTATCTCCTGAAAACCCACAATTTCTTTAGCATCAGATAAGACTGGTTGAAAATCACAAGTATGCTAAAACAAGCTGCCTGACAGTGTAGTCCAGTGAAAGGAAACTAATTTCCTTGTGACAAATGAGGAAAATATTGCAAGATATAAAAGATGATGAGTAGGTGATTTGGAAATGCGTGCAAATGGTGATGCAAGAATGTAAGTGCATTAGTGGTAGGATGTTCTATGAGCAACTGTGGCAGGAGGGGCTTGAATTATTGGGGGCTTAGCAATGTTAGTATGAAACAGATTGTTGACTTTAGAACAGTGTAGCTGCTGGAGGGTGAGAGGGAAGGTTTTCAGTGCACTAATCAGCTTGTGTGGCTCCTGGTTTACTAAGTATATCTACTGAAACTTCATCAAGGTCCTACTGATGAGGTTTTCAGGTGAGCTGGAGTAACACTGATTCTGATTAATGTAAAATATTAGAGAAGTTGCAGAAATTTCAGTGGATGTTTTTGCTATGGCAAATAGCAAGTATTTGTTCTTTTTAAATGCATAGCATTTGAATTAAAGTACAATAGATGTTCTTTAAAAGCTGTAAATAAGTATAATAAATATTATAGCGTTAAGCATGAAGGAATTAATCTCCAAGTTAAACTTTCTCTCCCATACCAGAAACTAGAGTCATCAAGCAATCACTGCATTTAACAGGCATGCCCTGGTGCGTGCCAGATAGCAGAATGTAGGTGCCAGTCCTGCAGGAATTGCTTTTAAGTGCAGAGGAGCTGTGAGGCAGTGAAAAAAATATTTGAAAAAAAATCTGGCAGAAATGAGGTGACTGCATGGTAGTTTGAGTTATTAGCAAGAGAACATAGATACATGGGTTGGATGCAATTTATTCATCATTAACGGGTATAAGGACAGAATTAAAGGAACTACAGCAATGAAAGAAAAGGGGGCATTAAAGGCCATTTTAGGAGTTAAGACTTTCTGAATCACCAATGAATGTGTAACAGCAACAAAGTACTCCTAGTTTCTTTTAAGAAGATGTGCCTGGGGAGACAAAAGAATGGGAGGGGGTTAAGGGTTCTGAAAAGGGTTTGGAGCAGGAATAGGGCGGGTTTAGGGGTATGTGACTGAAGCAGCAAGAAGAAATAAGATTTTATAGGGAAGGAAAGCAGAGCTGAGAGAACCGTGAAGCATAAAATCTGTAGTTTCTTGAGAGGTACGTGACAGTGCAGAGATGAATTAGCTTGAGCAAAAAGGAGAGTCAAATACGGAATAGAATTGGAGAGGGACAAAGCAATATGAAAGGAGAAGTGATGAAGAAAGAAAGTGGCCAGAATACTGTGGATCTGTAGGAGCAAGGTTTCTGTGAGCAACCACTGCAGTAGCTCTGTGGAGAGTAACAGAAAATGGTGACCTAATGTAGCTGAAAGCAAACAAACTGGAAAGGCTGATATGCACTGTTTGGACTTGTGTGCTGGCGTGAGGCTGTAGGGGAAGCTCTCCTGTAAGATATTTATCAAGAGGGGCTACCTGATGCGTGCCCTTCTGAAGGAAAAATCAGACGTTGCTCCAAGCCTGGGCTGACAGAAGAGGTGAGATCCAAGCTGCAGGGCAGGTGGATGTCTGGGGAAGTTAATGTGGAAGACTAGATGTGTCAGGGATTTGAGGGGAGATGACTTGAGGGCACATGTGGTGCTTTCTCAGTTGTGTTGCTGCTGCATCTCTTGGTACCTGGGTGTGAGTAGTTACATGAGATGGCTCAGCTCACCGATGGAAGTGGCGACACCAGAAGTTATGCTGAGCACCAAGCTCGTGGACTCCCAATTGACCAGGAAACTTAGTGGGGGTGGTGTTAATTTGCTGTGGGACAAAAATGAGCCCCTTCCAGCACCTTCAGGGCACGAGCAAGGGTGGCACACGGTGTGGATGAGGAAGCTCAGCCCGCTTGGTGCTCCCAGGCACCCATTTGTGGCCTCCTGGCTGGGAGCGCTGGCTCCGGTGGGCCTGAGGGAGAGGCAGCAGGGGGCGAGCTGGTTTTCATCAACGAAATATGAAGGAAATAGATCTGAACGAGAAAGATGGAAGTGAGGGCTGGGTGAGAGCTGGCTTGGACGAGGTCTCTCCGCCCCTTGGCTTTTTCCTGTTTTTATTTTCAGAGCTGCGGGGGGTGCCCCCAGCCGGCCCCTCGTACCCCAGGGGGACACCGCTGGGCTCTGGGGGGCCGTGAGGAGACAGCGCGGAAGCCCCCCAGGGGGTCCCCTTCCCGCCCAGCCGCCTCCCCTCAGCGGCGCGGACTACACTTCCCATCACCCCTCGCGCGCCGCCCCCGTCTCCCCGCGCGGGCGGGGGCTGCCGGGAATTGTAGTCCCGGCGGCGGCGCCCCTCCCTCGCGGGCTGTGGCCACGCGCGGCGGTTCCGCTTCCCCCTCCGGCTCCTGCCGCCGCCGCCGCCTCGGTGGGTGCCGCCGCCGCCATTGCAGAGGCGCCGTGTGGCGGCCGCGCCCCGCTGCCCCGCTCGCCCTTCCCCGAGGCGGCCGGCGCCGCCTCAGCCCGGTGAGTGCCCGGCTCCCACCTGCCGGCCCCGCCGCTCCTTTGTGGGGCCCTCCCGGGCCTGCGGGCGGCGGGGCCGGCCCCGTTTGCGGGGCGCTGCGGGAAGCGGCCGCGGCGGCGCCGCCTTCTGAGGCCCGGGAGGGAGCGGGAGCGGCCCGGCCGTGAGGGGCCCTCGCTGCCCCGTGGTTGCCGCGGGGTGGGGTGCGGGGGGCAGCAGCGGGGTGTTTGTGGTAGAAATGCTGGAAAAGCCCCGCTCGGGGCGGTTTCCGCAGCCCAGGTGCGGCGCAGGTTGGGAGCCGGCTCCTTTGTGGCCGGGCAGGGGGCACGGGGCTGCCCCCCGGGGCCGCCTCCCCGCCTGCTGCCGCCGCCCTGTCACCGGCAGGGCCCGAGCTGGGGGCCTGGTGCCTGCCAGCAACCTCCCCGAGGCTGGTTTGGGAGCCCGGAGGCCATCGGCTGCCCTTCAGGCCCGGGCGGCAGCAGCAGCATCGTCATCCGGCCGTGCTGCCCCTCTGACGGTGAGGGGGGAGCTGCTTTACAGCCCTTTTTGGAGGTATCATGATAACTGGCACGGTAAGGGGGCATTCCGGCATGGCATACAGTGTTTTTTTAATCCTCTTATTTGTGTGGTTTTCTGCATTTGCCTTTTTTTCTTTTTTTTTTTTGGATGTGTTTTATGCTTGACAAAGCGGTCTTTCTCTTTTAAAAAAGTCCAGGCTGTGCTTTTCGGTGTGGACTGACTTCAGGGTGTGCATCCCGGAGTGGTGCCTCCCCCCCTCAGAAAAAGGGAACTGGCTACTTGGTGGTTCACTTTCTTCCTGTAGGAGATGGAGGTGATTTAACTCACAGAGATACTGTGGAAGCAGGCTACAAAACATCCGCGTGTAACCAAGCCTGCTGTTCCAGACTTGTGTTACCTGAGAGTGGAGGGATTGGGTCTTTTATTATTACAGACTAATAGACTGAAATAGAAGTGGCACAGAAGCTGAAAACGTAAAGCCTTTGCATTACAATTTTTTTAGTAGAATCTCTAAAGGAATTGGAATGGTTTGTCAGAATCCACCAAGCGATGTTCTAGAGGAAGGAAAAGCCGTCCTCTGACGTCTACTGGTTGGATCCTTCAGTTTCTGAGGCTAGAACAAAAAAGCAGTAACATAGAGTCTTTGAGCTACCTTGCACATCGGATTAGTGTCTGCTTTGTGCAGATGCCATAATTAAAAACATTGGGCAACTAAATGGGCAACCATAGAAATGTCTGTCAGCATCTGCTGTATGTATTTTGAAGTTTTAACAGAGTGCAACATGTTTTGGTGAGCTGGAGGCACGCACGCTCTGAGCTGCTCTGGGGCAGCTTGTCAGGGCTGATTTACTGGGATGAAATTTGGGCCCGGTTACAACTCGCCCGGTTGGCCAACTTGGGGAGATTTGTTCCGGAGGCACCTGCTCTCATTTCCTCTCTGGGATGGATGCTGGAGTGGATGGGTGAATGCTTTGACCATGTATGGCAGGTCTCATCTTGTGCTTATTTTAAAATGTGTCCTTTTAAAAACTCATGCATGCTTGCATTGCTTAAGTCAGCCTTTCAGCTGCGTTTAAAAGGGAAAATCCGAGCACCTTTGGTTTCTAAATAACTTCAGGAAAGGTGGTAAGGGTATTGATGCTTCTGATTTTGTCCTTGTGCTGGTATAAAGGCTGTAGGGATGTGAGTGTAGGTCTGTGTGTTTCACTAATAAGAGCTACTTCTGCTTTAGAGTTCTTGTATCAGTCTTGTTTTAATTGAACCTTTTATCTGTTTTCTGTGTCAGAAGGTTTGAGGCGCTGATAGCTTCCCTGTGCCAGTATATTCAGTCACATTTATTGACATGCCCGTAGGTAGCCACAACAAAGAAAAAGTGATTTGTTTTGAAAACAAATTGTAGTTACAGGGACACCGCTCTGAATGGCTGGGCCCAGCGCTAACAGAGCAAAGATCAGTTGCTGGGGTCAGAAACTGGGACTCGAGAAGAAAGCATAGAAAGGGAGTTGACTCCCTGAAGAAACTAGGAAGAAAAGATAGTGGAAGTGCAGAGGTGGGGAGAGCAGGAGGAGGGCGAGTTCCTCAGCAGCCAGAAAAAACATGTGCTGGGCTGCTGCCTGCTCAGCTCAGCCTTGAGATGTTTGAGAAACTGCATTTTCAAGCTCTTCAAGCACCCATGTTTCATGTAAAACAGCTTCTGCTGGTGTTTTGTGAAAATAAAGTGAATTCTGCAGTTTGGTTATGGTGAATGGATGAGTGTGCTTGCTGTAATTGAGATGGTTCCATGAAAATAATGGGCCTGGACCAGGTTTGAGCTGATCAAATAGATTCCTCTCAAGCTGGATTAACACCTATGTGGTAATGCTGGGACTAGGACTTGTCTCTGGAGCAGCAGCAGCAGGCTGACTGCAGAGGCACAGTGCGAATGCACCCTCCTGAATGACAGCGCTGCTGGCGCTTGAGAAAAGGTGCAAGCGAGTCGCCAAAAGAAGGTGGTTGTAGAATTTTCTCTCCTTTTTTTCTAAAAACTTGATTACTGGGACCAGTTCTTCTCTTTTCTCATCAAAGCGGAGGCGCTGTCCTGGAGTGGAGGAGAGATTCAGAAAGACTGCAGCCTGCTCAATTTGCAGTTTTCCAAGGAGACCCCTCCCTCCTTCCTCAGTCTAAATCAGGTTTGGCCCAAAACTTCAGGAGTTTTCTAGTTGCACAGTGTTGTCTTGGAGAGGTTTCTGTGCCTGCTGTGGCTGCTGAACAAACATTTCCAGTAAGTTTTATGTTGCAAACACTGAGGTTACTCACTGCTCCTTGCCCTGCGAAGTGTAGCGCTGTTACAGATAACTAATCAGCCCAAGTGCGTGAATGCCAGGCTGAGCTACTCGGCTGAGTCTCAGAAACGATAAATGCAGCACTTGGCCCAGTGCTGGCTTGATTCTGCGTCCCAGCAAGGTCGGGTTGAGTGGGGAGGCATCTCGGGCAAGCTCTGAGTGTTTGCAGGACTTGACATTGCTAAGGGTAAGCAGAGCTCATCTTTGTATCCAGGCCTTGCTGTGCTGCTCGTGGCCTGTGAGGTCTCCAAGCGTGGTTTTGTGTCAGGTCATGCTTTGGTTTAGCTGGAAAACATGCGCTTCGGTGCTTGTGTTGTGACTGATGAGTGGAGTGCCTGAAACAGGTGGAACCCCTGGTTTGGGCCTTGTTGTGTGTCTGACTCAGTAGGTTTTTTGTGTTGACTGTTCTTCTGTTTTCCCAGCTGGGAACTGGAATTAATCAGGCTTTGAAAATGCTTCTCCTCGCTGAGAGCTAACCGTGGGCATGCCTTAGCTCCCAGCCCAACACTGGTGGCACTTTGCTGGCCTTCCTGAGCTGCTGGGGAGGACCAGCTTAGTGGACAACCTGCTGGAGTTTTCTTTGTGGGTCTTGGATGGAAACTTTTTTTTTTTTTTTAAACTGGCTTCTGGCAAACAGTTATTTGATGTGAAACTTCACCTTTTATCGCTCTTGAGGGAGAAACTTCCCATCTCGGAACTGTGTCTGCAGAGTCCTGCCTCTTGCTAAACTCTTCTGCTTCTGGCATCCTCCTCCAGAGGCTGGCATGGGAGGAAGCTCGGGTCCTTTCCCCAGGCAGCTGAATCTTAGTGCCCCGCTCTGAGCTGCTACAGCCCTGAAACTGTACGAGGGTCTGGCACATGCAGGGCAGTTCTGCTCTCCGTGAGGTTAGGAATGCACCTTTAAAATTACCGTTTTTTTGTTGTTTGCATGAATTTGAGGTGATCGGAGTCACTCCCTGTGATTTAACAAAAGGCATTCCTTATGTGTTTGAAGGTGATGAGATATTGAAATGCTGCAGAAATTGGTGAGGCTGCTTTTTTTTTTTTTTCCAGTCAAGAGAAGTGGATTTTGAAATTCTCAGTGTGTCTAATCTCTGTTTATGAATTTCAAAGTGCTTCTACAAGTTTTTGCTTCCTCTTCTAATGATGTACTGGTGCTTAGAATGTGTTTTAATGAACACCCCTTGCCAGGGGAATGTAATATTACTCCTAGAAAGCTTTGTGCAGTAGATCAGTTATCTTTTCCCAAAAGATGTAAGCCCAGCATTGGTGTGGGTGTGTTGACTGTGGATGGTGAGTAAAGAAGAAAACAGGCTCTGAGAAAAGCAGCAGTGTTTGGTTATTTATGCACGAGCATCTGCAGATATTAAGCTCTGAAAAAAGACATCCCTGCCACAGCTGTGCAGAGGTGGGTTTGGATGAAGATGATACATTGCCGTGGCAGATTTCCATCACTGTTCCTGTCAAAAATTTCAGTTGTCGTTTAGTCCTGGATCAACACAGTTTGTTGGCTCAAATACACAAATTTCTTGCCCTGTAGTTGACCAATATAAAGCCAGTAGCTCCCTTGGAGCAACGACTTTGTCCAAAGCTGTATGCATGAATTGGCTACTGAAATCCTGAATGTTGTCCTGGAGGATACGTGGTTACCTGCTGCCAACACTGGTGTTGCGTTTGTCTTTGTTCTCTAGCTCTATGCTAATTAGCAAAAATTGTTTCCTATCTTTAAAGGAGTTGTTTTGATAAGACAGGGTTAATTCTTTCTAATGCTGGAGTTTCGTTTTAAGGAAAAGCATCTGTAGGAAGGAGTCAACGTGTTGGGGCAACCGTGCCTTGCAAGCGGTATGCTGCATAGAGAAAGGGATTTAGCGTAACGTGAACCAGAATCAGGGCAGCTGGCAGGTGTGCTGAGGGCTGGGAATGCACTAACAAGGCTTTCCAATTCAGCCTCTGCTTTTTGCTGAAGTTTCCTGCTGCTGCTTTAGTTGCTGGTCCTGGATGTTTGACTCATTGCGTACCCACAAGAATTTACGACTGTCAGCACGCAGAGGCTTTCCCTTAGCTTCTTTCACCAGTGAACTTAGAGCTTTATCCAGTGCTGCAGGGTTTGGTTTGGAAATGAATGTAATGCTTTAAGTTGTATCCGCTCTTCATTTACTGTCTGTCCAGAAGTGCTGCTGCTACCAGGGTTATCTCTTGGACGAGAGAGAAAAGGCTGTTTCCAGAAGATGCTTCCTAAATCACCTCTGAATGTTTAATAAGCTCTTCCCTCTTGGAAAGGTCTCCGACGAAGTGGGAGCCTGGAGGAACAAAAGTGAAAATCGCTCCCTCCTTAGCCCGTCTCCTGCAAAATGCCACCCTCTTCGAAAGGGTGCTTCTGGGGTTTGGGGCCTTGTTATGCTGAGGCTGGACAGAAGCTGGCTGGGCAGCTCCTTGTGGAAACGGGTCATTGGAAGGGGCTGAGTGTGTTGTGTATTATCTGCTTGTTAAAAAAAAAAAAAACAACAAAAAACTTATTTTTTTTGAGTACGTGACCTTGAAAATTTCAAAACATTACGAAAAAGGTTAAAAGGGAAGAAATGTAAGTGTTTTTCATCTTTTTCTTCTGTTTTTAAGCTAACCTCTTTGACCAATGAAGAATTAGACAAATTAAAAATTGTTGCCTTTCAGGGTATCAGAATTGAGGGAAAAGCGATTTTTGGCCGAATTCCAGGTGCTGCAGAGAAGGGCCTCTGGCCTTTTGGAGGTCACGGCGAGGAGCTGCCTCTTCTGGCACGGGCAGGTCGTGTCTGTCCCGCAGCCTGGAGGTGCCCGTGTCTGCCTGAAATGCCAGCCTTGACTGCTCTTTGAAGGTGCTGGGGGAGAAAGGGCTGAAGAGTGAGGGTGATCACCCTTAAAAAATGCCAGCTACGTGTCCAGAAGCCCCTTCAGGCTGCTTCACACGTGCCCAGGCAGTTTTCTCCCCACTGTGTTGGTGAGCTGGGAGTGTGCAGAGGGACCACTTAGTTCAGCAAGTCACTGTGCCACGGCAGATGTGAGGGATTTTAGTTCTTTTGCAGCTCCCGTGGTTTGGGAACAGAGAACATGGCACTAGGGTTAGTTGTCAGCTTGGGCAGCTTCAAAATGTTTGTATCTGAGCTCGGATGTCCTCTGAACCCGAGGCCCTAAATGATTTAGGATGGCTGGGACTGGGTTTGCTGCTTTTGAGCTAACGCAGTGATTGCAGTGGTGAAATGCTTGGTGTTTTATACTGGTATTCAACATGCTGAGGGGCTGGGATGCAGGGGTGCTATTCAGTACTACACCAGGTCAATACGAGAGCGAGCCCTTTGGGTTGGAGGGGGGAAGGGGAGAGTCTTGCTCTTCCCTGGCCCCAAACCAGCTGTTTCTACCCACTCCCTCAGGCTAATGCTGTGGCTTCCCTGACTGCAGCGATCTGCGTCAGGGAACTAAATTTCCGCAGAAGGAAGCGCTGATCTTAAACTTGGCTTGAAAGGTTTGCTCCTTGATCTGACGCTAACGGTCCCATTTATAACAGGAGGAAAGTTGTGTGTGGAGCAATGAACAAACTGGGTTTTATTTGTTGAGTTCTTTACAAAATGTTACCCTTTTTTTTTTTTTTTTTTTTTTTTTTCCTGTGACACAGAAAGCAAGTTTCTGATCGTAAAATGACGGGCTGCTTTGGGAAAGGCCTAGTCAAGGTGTGAAATGCTAGCACAGTTACAGAAACCAGCTGTGAAACGCTTGGTTTTTAGAGTTGGGATGTAATCACTGGGTGTGAGTAGGCTTGGTGACATCTTTTCTGCTGCCCCCTAGCTTTTTTTCCCACTCTGGGGTGCAAGTAAGCTCAGGATTTTCAGTGATTTAGCTGCAAGAGCAGTTAATTGTAACCTGGTGCTAGCGTGCTGAGGCTCTCTGCTCCCGTCCAAGCTGAGCACTGAGGAGCAGAGGCAATTCTTTGTGGCAGGGAGCCTTGACTTCCTTGCTGGGGTCTTGTATGTGTGGAGCTGTAGTGATTTGGTCTGGCTCCTCTTTTCTAATAGATTTTTAGATCCCAGTCTCTTTTTCCACATAGCTGGTGGAAGTGGAAGCCAAACCTTCAGACCAGTTCAGCACGGGTTAGGGGCTTCCTTCATAAGCACGACTGTGCATTCTGGTCTGTGGTTGTGCTGTCTTTTGTTTTCCTATTTCTGTAGAAGTTATTCCCCTGTGAAATACTTCGTCGTTTGTGAGGAATAATTCTCATTCTCCGTGGAGTGTTGTGCGCGTGCTGGAAAGTCCTGCGTTCTCCCTGCAGCAGAGGTGGATGTGCCTCTGCTAGGGTCAAGCAGGGCTGAGCATTACCCAAGTGGAAGGAGTTAAGACATCTGGGAAAGCACATCACAGCAATATTGCTAGAGCTTGGAGTAGCCAATGTAATGAAATTTTAGTGTCTTTCAAGGAAAAAAGGTAAGAAAGGTGGCAATAAACTAAAAGAATAAGTGAAAATACCAACATGAAATGAACTTTTAATATATTTTAATTCATGCTTCTGATGAGTTTGGTACTCCAGCAGCACACCATTTGCATTAACTAGCGGATTTAAATGATTTTTCCTCATTCCCTCATTGCTGCTAAGCAGTAATTGTCAGATGTTTTCCTGACATCGACTTTTGCCTTGTCAGACTAAGCACGCCTTGGTGGGAGATTCATTCTGCCCCGGAAGGGAAGATCTTTGGGAGGAGGTCTGGGGCAGTGCTTTGCTACCAGGGCTTACTTGGCAAAAGGACTGACGGTGGCTGGGCTTTTGGGCTTTACTTTATCACTCCCAAAGCCAGCAGGCTGAAGTAAGATGCTAACTTTCTCAATTAAAAGTGGTGTGTTAACTGGAGAAAGCGTTTTGTTTCAAGGGTCTTGCCCAAGACTGAAAGTAGGTGCAACGCTTGTTGTATCTTGCTCAGATTAACGGGAGCGACTGTTTCCTATGCTGCTGAAGTGGCTTTCTCTTTGTAACCCCTAAGGTTGTCCCTTTGGCAGTACCTTGCCAGTAATCCTCAAAACCGGGGGTTTTGGTTGTCCCTTTCTCTTGTCCGTGCTGTTTTATTTAACCAGGTGCAGGCATCAGCAGGCGTGCAAACCTGCGGGGCAGGGGCCAAGGTGCATTTTCCAGTGACCAGTGTGGTGACAGACTGGTGGCAAGTGACTGCTCGGACTGATGCCTTGTGGGCTTTCTCTTTACTAACGAGTTTAATAGAGATCTTTATCTCTGCTTTACTCTTTAGCAATTGCTTGCTGAAGGTCGCTTCCTGTTTTCTTAACAGCATTGAAAGGACCTGAGAAAATTTTCCCTTAGGTGACAAGCCTTTGGGAAGTTGATCATTTCTAGAGGTATTATATTAAGGCTGACTTTTTTTTTTTGTGGTTACCATACATTCTATAAGAGGAGACTTCAGAAAAATAAAAACTGTATTTAAAAATGTGTTTGAATTTTGATAGTTGCAGATTTGTAAGCCTTCTGTGCTGACTCGTCGCAGAAGAAATATTTCGTGCCCTGGTTCCTGAGTTCAGACTGATTAGTGGCATCTCGTAGTGTTACACATGAAAATCAGAGGCAGGGTTTGGAAGGCACAGAGGTGCGGTGCTGGGTCAGGCCGTGGGTGTGTCGCCTGGTGCCCTGACTTCTCTTATTTCTGTTGGAGTAAATGGCGTTAATTTCTTTAATTGGGATGGTGTGTGTGTATGGAAGGATGCTTCTGCTTCGTGGATGAAGTTCTGTGTTCTGTAGCTGTTGGTTATTAGTGTTCCAAGTCTGTTCTATGCGAGTTCAGTCTCATCCTCACGAACATCTTCAGCTGCATTGCAACTGTCCAGCTGTTGCTGGAGCTGAGCTAACGAGGCAAAATGAGAGCTGAGAACTGGATCCTTTTCGTACATAAATCCCCGAGCCTCTCAAAAAGGCATTTTCAGAAGCTTTACTCCTGCTCTGTTAACATTTTGGTGAAACTTTATCATTCTGCTCGTAAGAGGTTCATTCCTTCTTTACGGAGCAGGTATACAGTTCCAGTATACAGAGCAGGTAGGGCTACTTCATTTTAACCTTATCCAAGTGCTGCCCTTTCATTTATTTTTTTAAGGCGAGTTGGCCTGACGTTGGTTTCTATCATTTGCCTGCCTTTGGCTATTATCTTTTCAAGCCCCTTTTAAAACAGGCTACTAGCTCTGAGAGATAAGGATTTGTTGGTTCTTGAGCATCTGATGAGTTTTTCTCTAAACATTTTTTGTTTGTTCAAATTTATTTTTCTCCCTCTGCCTTCAGAGGGAAAAAAAAAACAAAAACAACCAAACAAAAAACAATCTCAAAGCCCTTATGAGTTTGCTGCACAGCACTGAGCTTCCTTGCCCAGCTACGCTTCCGTGTTAAATTCTTGTCGTAATTAGTACAGTGACATCAATAGGAGCAGTTTTTCAAAGGCCTTTGCAGCTTCCTAAGTTCAATATTCTGTCAACTGTTTCAATATTATTTTAACTTGGCAGCTTCCCTTGGAAGCTCTCCTACTTTCACAGCATGCTGGTTATCCTGTTTAACTGCAGCTTGCACAGTATTTTGTCTATTCAGTCGGTGACCGTGTTCCTCACTTTGTACTTTTATTTCTAAAAAATGTTTCATTCTTGAGCTGTCAAATCTATTTTTATGGTTTTGGTGCTGCAGCATCCTATAGGAACAGCTGGAGATGGTTAGAGATAATGCGTGTCTAGTGCTCCACCAGAAAAACAGGGAGAAAGTGGAAATGTCTGAGAAGAGTGCTAATGCAAAAAAAAAGTTGTTACAACACACTGAAAATTTGTTGGACTGCACACGATTGGTATTTAAGTCATCGAATGCGTATCAGGAGTTGGACTCGATGATCCTTACGGGTCCCTTCCAGCTTGGGTATTCTGTGATTCTATGATTTCCATACATATATACTTACATTTTTATTATGTTTGATTGTGAGCTGAAAGATGCCTATCTAGCAGCAATAAACACAGAAGTTAGAAAATTAAAAAAAAAAAAAAAAAGAATCCTTTCTGATATCCATTTTTGGAGTGTAAATTGCTGAACATGATGTTCTTTCCAGGTTCAAAATGAGTGCCTTGGCTCCCTGAAACACACGCCAGAATATTTGCCTAAATTTTAGGGATTTGCTGCATTTAACCGTGGAATAAGGTGACACTCGTGTAAGTGGGTATTCTTAAAAGTAGCTACAAACCAGAAAATGTATCAGGGCATGCAAGGCAAACCCTGCAAGGGTTGCAAAGTGAGTCCTGGAGTGTGAAGGCAGGTGAGCAATTTACAGGGCCAGTTTGCTCAGCTCCTTTCTTGTGTTTTAGGTGCTAACAGTTCACTGCTATTCTGTTAAACACAAAATTACAGATGGGAAGAGCTGTGTGCATGGAGAGCTTTGAAGTCCATGTTGATTTGAGATGTGACAGCTACACCTTGTGCTTTTCGTCCTATCTATTGCCGTATGAATTAACGGGGAAGGGCGGGCCATGATGTTGGGCCAGTGACTGCAGGATTTCTTGTTTGCCCCATCTAGATAACCTTTGCTTCTGCTAGTAAGCTTAAACGTAGTAGGATAAATCTGCTAATCACTCATATAAAACTTGTGAAACTTTACACTGCAGAAATGTAGTGAAGTTCTTCCTTAACGGGACAAGCTCGAAAGGCACAGCAAGCTAACCGTGGGTGGAAATAGTGCTAGTGAGGTTTTGTAGCCGAAGTCTGGGGGTTTTACTGCTGCCATCCTGCAGTCCTGAGCCGCTGCCGCTGGAGGAAGGTTGGGGTGACCCTTCCCGAATGTTTTGCCTTCTCACGGATTTTTTTCTGCTAAACTCACAGCCTTGCTTGCTGCCTTGAGATCTCTGTCTGGGTATCACCGGCGGCGAGAGCGCTGGTGGCCGCGGTGCTCGCTGTGGGCTGGCTGTGCCGGTGCTCCTTGGAGCCTGCGGCTCCTTCTGGCAGCGGTCAGCTCTAGGAGCTGCGTTGCTGCGAGGGCTCAGAGCTCGGTGCTGCTAACGGCGTGCCCAGCTGGTGGTGAGTGAACTTCCCCAGCGCACAGGGAATTGCAGATGCTTCAGGGAATGCTTCTCCTGTAGGAATTCAGCCGCTGAAGGAGTCATCAGACCCCTCTGTGCTGCGGGACGTGCTCGGAGCGTGAGCAGCATCTGAGCCAGCCCCACTCCACACCACCGGAGTCTCCAGGCTGGTGTCCGGGGGTTTCTTGCTGTTGGGAACTGCAGTTAAAGCAAGCCTTGGCCAACCACTAGAGTGAAACAAAAGCTCCATTCTTCACTTGTGCAGGGAGCTACTTCTCTCTTCCCTTCATCTTTTTCCCTGATTTCTTTTCCCCTTGACAGCTCTGTTGGTGTGGTGGGAAAGTGATGGATCCCTGAAGGCCGGATCTTTTTCCCTTCCTCGCCTTGCTGATACACGCTGCGTTTCCTGCCCCCTTCCGCTTCGTCCTGGGCCTCCAGTTTGGATGGGCAGGCTGCAGTCTTGTAAACCATCGTCCTGGATTTGGGAGGTTAAAAACCATTCTGCTTGCTCCCAGAGTTCCTGGCACTCTACACTGCACCAGTAGCCTGCCACTTTTAGGGAGGTGTCAGCGACGCTGTGAGGGGTGAGTGTCTGGGTTACAGCAGCCGTGCGTGCTGTTGGAGATGTGTAGGTGCCTCCTGCAGGTAGCCTACCCTTTATTCAAATAACTTTTGCTCTGGAATGTGTGATCCCTCCCTGCCTGTAAATGCCGGGTTTAATTAAGTGAGTTTCAAGAATGAGGTACAGCCTCCAATTTTTTTTCCTTGTAAACTTTCCCTACTTGCCTTTTTCCCCGTTCTCCTTTGATCTTCAGAAGATCTCAGCTCGTGAAAATAAAGGCTCAGAAGAGTCTTCTAGTTAAAGAAATGTGAGTAAGCACAAACAACTCGAGTCCTGGATTTGCATGTGCTGTGCGCTGCAGGCTGTCTTTTCTGTCTTCAGTTGACTCAGGTTCGCAAGTTGGTAGAGCAGGGGTAAGTAATTTCCTCGTTGAGGGCTGAAGAGGCTTTTCAAACACCTTTGAGCTCATCTTATCATTATGCAGCGTTGCACAATGGTTCGTTGAAGGCAGAGCGTGGCTGTGGGCTGTATAAAATGAAGCGTGGCCTCAGTTCAGCTGGTAGGCGGCAGCTCCCCAGCCCCGCGGCAGGGCGCCGAAATCCAGCCCTCTTGCTTCAGTCGCTCCTCCTCCTCCGTGCCCTGCAGGCCTGCGAGGGCTGCTTTGCGTGTAGGGTGGATGTGGGTACCTGCAAACCTGCCTCGGTTCTCTTCTCCGCTGGCAGTGATGGTGTTGTAGCCTCACCTTGTGAGTTTCCCTGCGGGGCTTGGGGGAAATGGGGAACAGAAGCAACTCGGCAGCTGCCTCGGAGGCCCCTCTGGTCCTGTCATCTGTGGCGTTTGAGCTGTGTCGAGAGTTCAGAGGCAAGAAAGCAGAGAAGCAGTTTCTAAGTTGTTTTGCGGTGAAATCTGCCTCCACAGCTCAATAGTGCCGTGTTTATTTTATGAAGCAGAAATGAGAATTCAGGTGGGAGTCGATTGCCACTCGTGACTTAAAGGGAGAAGGCCGAGACACATCACAAGGCTTGCAGATGGCTGCAGCATGCTGTGAAATGAAGCATCACTCATTTGCTTAAATCTTCCGTGCACCGATGGACTCTTACTCTTGCACATCCTGTCTCTAATTGGTGCCTCTTTTGACTTTTCCCCATTGATACCATTTTCCATCGCAAATCGTAGCTGACAATTCTGCAACGATCCTTCTGCCCAGCTCAAAAATGGAGAAAGTGAAACCCTGGGAGGAAACATTTCTCCTTCCCGAGGCTTCTGCTTATCGCCCCGTGTCTTCGGCTCGATAGGCGGACGTCGTGAGCCTGGTCTGTCAGTTTGGGAGGCTGCCAGAATCTCGGCGGTGTTTTTGCTTATCTTTATTAGTGACTCCACGAAGAGTTGCACTTTATTGTGCCTGCGCCGAGGGGCGGAGATGGCCTGGCTGTAAGCTCTGCGTGGGGAGAAGCGCTGGCTGTAAGAGGGCCGTTTGGAGGCCAGGATGTCTGCCACTGCTCGCTCATCGGAGGGCTGGGACCTGTTTTTATTTCAGAATGATACCCGAGCACATTTTCAGCGCAAGGCTTTGCACATCTGCAGAGTTCCTTAAGGAGTAAATAGTTGAATTGCTTTGGGTTGTGAGGTACTTTGGCAAAGGGTTAGATGAAAATTCTTCTTTAGAAAGAGCTCAGTGACTCTTTCAACTACTCCAGTAACAGGATATTTGTCTTCTGCAGCTTGGTCCACAGTAAGTATCTCTTTGTGCTTTTGGAGATGACTGATTGTTCCTCATTCACAAAAGATAGTTTCCTGTTCTTCTGCTTTTGTTGCTTCTGTTCGATCATCCTTTTTTTCCCCCCCCAACTACTCTTGGCAGTTTCGTGCCAGCTGTTTCCCCCGTGCTGCCTTTTCCCTTCTATATTTGAGTGATTCTGCAGAAATCGGAGGGAAATCGAAGAGTATGAAGAAGATAAAACAGCAGGGATTTAGCCGGCTGTGTTCTCATGGGTGTCACCTCGTGTGATTTTGCAGGAGGCTGACGTTCTCCGGTGCTATCAGTGGCGTGGGAGGGTTGCGTTGCCTCTGTCCCATGTAGCACTACAGGGAAGTTGGCCAGGCAGGACCTGCTGGTACAGTTCGTGGTCGCCTCCTTGGTGGTTGAAGCAGGCAAACCGGTGCTCGTGGCGGTTAATTTTGCAAAAACGATGCTGGCAATTCATTGCCACCATCAGTCAGTTGGCCTTGCCGAGCAGTCAGCTTGGGTAGCATGTGTCCTTGTATCAGTCCGAGTAAAGAATTATTAACACCTGGCATGCTCAGATTTTTATTTTTTTAAGCTGTTTTCTCAGTCCCATAATTTGAAGGGGTATCCTGCTTGCTTACGCTCATAAATTAGAGTCTCTGCTTGGCTGGAATATTTCAGATTAGTCTAGTTTCCTCTTCCCTCCCCGTAAAGGAAAGTTAAATAACAATAACCGTTAGCTTTCATGGGTCCGTGGTTTGGCACAGACCGAACACTTATTTTATCCGAGACCCCTGAAGGGAAAAGGGCTGTTCCTGCACGTCCCGTGGAGGCTGCTGCCTGCCTCTGCAGGGGCGCAAGGCTCGAGAGCTGCGCGTTGTGCTACAGCATCTGCACGTGTTCCTCCTGAGCAGAGGTGGGACGGATCACGCCGCTGGCCATCATCAAGGTTTTACTCTTGGTTTTGCCTTTGCACAAGTCCTCTTGGCAGGCAGAAGATCCGAGGCTGTGTTTGCCAGGTCTGCAAGAAAGTAATTCTTTGTCTGCCACTTTTTTTTTTTTTTTTTTTTTTTTAAACACAGCTTCTCTGAGTTGAAATAAAGAGAGAAGTATTTTCAGCCTCTGATCGTTGTCTTCTGTTACTTTAGAAAACTCCTTTTTTGGCTCAGGTAGAACAAATCCCGTGGAACCAAACGCTTTCGGTTGGAAAGCAAAGCACCCGGAGAGCTTTGTTTTGCTTTTCGTGGAGGAGACGCTCTGAGATCTGCTGCTTCGGTGGATTTTTTTGCAGCGGTGAAATCGTTTCAAATGGATGAGCCGCTGAACTAGCGCGCTGCTACTGATGGGGCAGGAAGTGAGCTGTGGCTAGGTAGCACCGTCTGAAGAAAAACTTGTCAGAAAGCTGCTTTCAGCTAATCCCTGGGAGGAAGTGAGCTATAATCAGTACTATGTGAGCTAATCACAGGAAATCTATTGCTCAACAGGAGCCTTTAAAAAAAAAAAAAGTGTGGGAGGGTGTTAGAAAAATACATACAGACGTTTCATTCTGCTTTTGTGCTCCAGAATCTACTTGGCCTGAGAAAAATTGAGCATCTGATGAAGGGAGCAGCCCTCCAAAGTCCATCGAAGAACCGCACGATGTGTATGGCTGTGTTTTGGAAAGGTCTGTTTTCCCTCTTTGCTGGAATAAAGAAGTGTCCAGGCTCATCTTGCCTTTTTTTTTGTTGTTATTGTTGTTTTTTTTCAGCAGTGGTGGTGTTGGGGAGCCTGCAGATAAGTTAGCAGCTGGGGTCAGTGCACTGGGAGTGAAGATTTTCAGTGAGGATTTATGTGATAGAAACCACGAGCAGAATATGACACAAATCTGCTGTGTTACACCAGTGTTTTCTTGGAGTCGCAAGCAAGCTCTTTTACTGCATTTTTCCTTTTTTCAAGCACTCTGCCTTTTTTCACCCGACATCCTCTGCCTTGGAGACCTGTTCGCAAGCCATCTATTTTGCTGTTTTCCTCTGCCCTGGACCTGGCCGTCCCGGATGCTGCCCTTTGTGCGTGACAGCCGTTGCCAGCAGCACCCTATAAGGCTCTACAGGAAGGCAGCGCTGACAGCTGCCGCCGCGCGGCTCGCTGCGAGGGTAACTCGCTCCTCTCAAACCTTGCGCCCTCTGCTAGAGCAGGGCCAGGGAAACACGTGTAGGGGCAGGGCTTTTTTCACCCTTCCTCTGCTCGCTTTTCTCCTGCTGTTCCCCTCCGGGCAGCCCGTGGCTCCGCTGCGTTGCTCTCGAGCGCCGTGCCCGCTGGCTGTCCCCACGGCCCAAGCGTCCCGCGCTTCTGGTGGCTGCTCAGGTGGCCGCGGTCACGAAAAGGTCCTGCAGCTGCCGAGCTGCGTCGAGGGCCCTGCTTTCAAAAGCAAGGCGGTTACGTTTCTTAACGCAACGCTGCCCTGAAATCGGTTACTTCTGCTTTTTGGGCGGCCCAGCGAAAAAGGCTTAACATTTGACCTTTGTGTTGCTCCTTCAGCGTTTTGTTGCCGGTAGTAAATAAGTTGAGTCATTTTTACCTGTGCTAAACAGAGGTGAGTTGAGTTCCTGCTCCGGGAGCCTCCTGTCAGGCTGTGTGCAGTGGGCTGGGTTTCATTCAGGCTCTGGAGAGCTGCGAGATGGGCAGCCTAAAGCAGTGCTGTCGTGGCAGGAGGGGGAAGTTATGTGCGTGTTATCAGACAGCTCTGAGCTTGATATCATCTTTTCCAAGCGGCAGCCTCGTTCACTTTTGCATCAGATCCTAGATCCTAATACAGCTAGCCCTGCTCAGGGCGTGCACACCTGCACCACGCCTTGCACGCTCGATCTGCTTTGAGCACAGGTGCTGCAGGGAAAACGGGGCCGTGCGCTGTAGCAGACAGGAAAACACCTTCAATCTCGTTTTATTTCCCTTTGGTCATTCAGCAGACAAGTCAGAGAGGAAGAAAGGCTCGTCCTTTTTTAGAAGACGGAGGAGCCAAAGAGCGGCGCCGGGGCAGAGAGGGGCCTCCGTGGCGGAGCCGGCCGCCGGGCGAGGGCTGCGCTTCAGCTGCAAGGCAGTGAGTGCGTGGCGGCCTTGGGGCCGGTCACGAGGGAGGCTGGGAGAGCCAGGGCTGCCGCAGGAGCCGTGCTTAGGAAGTTCTCCAGGAAGCAGCCCCGCGTTGTGCTCTCACAAGGGGGAGTTGGGGGGAAAACAAATGCAAATCCACCCCCCCCCCCCCCCGAGTCAACGCCAGAGCATTCAGATGAAGGCACCGCAGCAGCGTGTGTTTATCAGCTTTCTGCAAACGCTGCCCGAGTCTCGCTTTGCTTTCCAGCTTTTACTCACTGGCAGGGTTACGTTTCTGGGTGTTTTCCCACCAGCAACGGGAACTGCTGCCTCACTTTTGTGGCCTGGGTACACTGGGGGTTATCAGGCCCCTTTCTTCCCCAAAAGGAAGAAAGCCAGCGAGCAGCAGAACTGGCTCCTGGGACATGGCTGTAAAAATGAAACTGCGAATGCACGTGCTGCTCGGTTACTGCAGGGCTCTTCTGGGCTGGGAGGGAGGAAGAGGATGGCTGAAGCTACACAAGCAGCTTCCCTGCACTTTTCTTCCTTTAGAGGTGGGAGGGGAAGGGTTGTGCCTCTGAGGAGCCTGGCTTCAGGTCTCCCGCTGCTCATGAGGCTTATTCAGGACCTTGCAGACCCCAATTGCTGCTGCCTGTCCAGCAGGAGGGGGAGTCCTTTTGCTTTTCAGCTTCTTCAGTTCGTAGCGTCATGTATGAGAGATAAGAACTGAGAATCAGAGCCTTGTGGTCGCCAGCTCTGGCCCCTGTGATTATGTTCTGCAGAGCGAGTAGCAGAGCTGCTGGGAGGAAAGTTTTTAGCTCTTTTTGTGTCTTCTTTTTGTGTGAATGTCCTGGGTTGCAGCACCATTCTGTGGTGGGAATGAATCTGTCTGAAATCTGCGATTGAGTACCGTTTGCAGCTTCGCTGCCTGCTGCTGTGGTCCATTCCACTGCTTTCTAGTTCTTGCAGTTAAAAGCAGTGCCACCAGTAACTGCGGGGAGCTCGTGAATCCATTGTTATTCCTGGCATTATTTTCACTGACAAATCCGTTGCCACTGATTCCATCCTTCTCCATCTGCTTCTTCTGCCGTCTTTCTGCCAGATGCAGCATACTCCTCTGAGGCTGCACAAACCTAGTCAAGCCGATTTAGTAAATGTCTTTCAAGCAAGGTTTAAAAAAAACCTGACATCCCTTTTGTCAGTGTACCGGCTCTTTGCTAGAAAAAAATGAAATTTCCTCGGGCCTTGCAATTCCCTGCGCAAGCGATGATTCAGCAGGGTGGCCACGTGTTCGGTGCTGGGGCAAGAAGTGATTGCATCGAGCTGGTGCTGAATGAGACAGGCGCCTTTTCCTCTTCAGGCGAGTGAAGGAGCAGAAGAGGAGCCTCAGGATGTACTTGCACTCCTCTTTTTTGTTTTACGTCTGTCTTTCTTTCCTCCTGCAGTCACGGCACACAAAGCCAAACCTCCGCAGCAATTTCAAAAGTACTTCCTGGCACTGTGGAGACTTTCCCTGCATAATGAAGGCAGGGTAAGGATAAAGGAGGGGGGAGCTGCTCCTTTCTTCTCCATTCAGCTGTTGGAAAGAGGTTAGCTCTTTGGATTTGAACCCAAACAAGATGACTTGTTTTGTTTTGTTTTCTCGCTTCCAGTGATGACCAAAGGATCCGACTCCTGTTTTGTGATCTGTTGTGAGTGGAGCTGTCATTCCTTAAACTATGAACTTAAAGCTTCTCTGTGTTGAAACGGACCTTTGTGCAAAAGAGTTTTGGACCTAGCATTTTGTTTTAACAACAGCCTTTGAAACAATTGCCCAGAAATTATAATTCTTCTTGTTATTTCTGAGGATTTTCCAGAAGTTGAGCTTTTACTAAACCAAAGATTTAATGAGCTTGAAGGATTTTGTTTATCTGCAAGTGATGGATGCGGACCTGAGGGTTCTGCACAGGTGCTGTTATGCCAGTTTTCTGAAGTGCCTGATTTTCTTGTGGAATAGATGGATCTGGGGACACTTGCTTCCATCCTGTTGCTTAGTGGCTTTTTCCCTTGAACACGCAGAGAGCTAAGGAATAGTTTTCGTCAGATCCAGATCCTGTAACAGCGAATATGCAAAGAGCTGATCTGCGCTGTGTATCATGGAAAAATCAGGTTCTTTGCTAGACTGAGAATTTTATTTTGAAAGCATGTAAGTAAAAGTGTACCGAAGGTTTTGTAAAGCTAGCAACCTTAATCCCATGTTACAACATTATTAATTAGCTGACTGGGCTCTCCAAGCTAGTTGGCTACCTTTACATACAGCTGTTTCTAATATCAAGCAGCACAGATAAGTTCACGGATAGATGAAATGATGTTTGGTTTAAAAAAAAAAAAAATACAAAAAGCTGCTCTTGCTTTCTTCACATCGTGTGTTGTTTTGGTATTAAAGTTCTGTGATGTGCTTCTTTACCTTCTCTGATGTATTTAGCTGTCCGGTCATATTTCTTTGAAAGGGGAGATGTTTTCTCTTAAATGTCTACTCCCATTTGGTTAGCTGAGGACCCCATATCCTATTCTTTTCTGAGACTTCATGCATGTAGGCAAAATGGGTTACAGTCCCCTGTACTGCAGGCCTGACTTCAGAGCTGTGTAGCAGCTGCCCCCGACCCTCCCGCTGTACTCTTCTACCCAGGTACTCTTAAAAGCCAGTTCTAACAAACAGGGCTCGTGAACACTGTGCTTGGTGGCTTCGACAAAACAAAAACATCTCAAATTGGTCACACACGCTTTGTGAAAACAACGTTCATTGTTAGGAAGGAGGTTGGAATTAAAATCCCTGCGGGTGGACTGCTCAGACCTGCTGTTAAATTCCAGGGTTCTTAACTTTTTTCCCATATTGCAGGGTAGGTACTGGAAAACAGAGAAGATCCTGTAGATAACTTGCAACATCTGAAAGAGCAATCAGTAAGCAGAATTGGAAAGCTGGGAATCACGGCCTGATCTGCAACTGCAGCCCTCCTGACTTGTTCGAGTGTTGCAGGCCTGTTTATCACACCGTCATCAGGAAAAGGGCTGGAAGGCAGGCTCATCTAGGTGGATGTTGCCCAGCTTTGGCAGCTGTTTCCCATCAATCTCGAAGTCGATGGGGCAAGCAGCGCAGGGCCCGTTCTCACTTAAGCTGCCAGAGCTTTGATTCGTGCTGTTTATGCCTCCGAAGGTATTTGTGCAGAAATGATGTGCTTTCACGGGCGTTTATGGTGGTAATTCATTTTAATCTCTTCTGAGCTTCACGACCTAAAACAGCGTGCTCTTGTGCTGCTCGAATTTGGGCTGCTAGCCTCCTTTGTTTTGCTTAGCAGGGATTTGGCAGCGTTCCCCTGCTCAGTGAACTAGCAGGGAACGGCAGCCCACCTGTTTGCAGTCCTTCTGCTAAACCAGGGCCCGCGAGGTGCGTGTGTTGCACAGAGACGTTGTGCAGCACAGTGTGTATCCTCTGAGAATGAGGTGTGGGCAGTGGTAGCAGCTTGTCCTCGCCTGGCTCTCTTGAATGCCAGCAGGCCACTCATTTCCCAAACTGTTGTGAGAAACAGGAGGCAGAACACGAGTCAACACTCGTGTTCCAAGAGGAGGGCTCATCCTTTGGGCATAGCGAAGGGCTTATTTATTATTCAGCTGTCACCAAGAGGTGATTTCTGTAAGTCTGTCTCTGCTATTTGCAGCAGAGAGGCTGCCTGTTTCTTGGTGATCAGCAAGAAAAATCACCAGTATATTATGGGGAGGGAGGAGAGAATAATCAGTGATTATCATGAATGCGGAACGTGCCGTGTAGATGCTTTGTTGTGCTGTGTTTTTAGCATTAGTAGCTATTTGTTCATGATCTCTCGTGTTTTTCCTTTTTTTTTTTTTTTTTTTTTTTTATTTTCAGTACTTCAAGAGGGTTGTGGTGGTAGCGTGTGTGTGTGTGTATCTCAGTCTCATATTGCAGATGGAGAGAGTATGGCACAAAGTGGTAAAGCCATGCGAGTCCTTATTCAGAAGTGGAGTACGTCTAAGAGATTCTAGCTCCATAGTCTGCATTCAGGCTATGTAAATTGGGTAGAGATATTCTTAATATTAGTATGGATGATGTGTTGGATTATGACTTTAAACATAGGCTATTCTGCTCTCCCCAAGACCTTGTCAGAAAAGTGACAAGAAGGATGACACGTGAAGCTTTTAAGGGTGTTTGACTTCAGAGCACAAAGCTCTGAGCAAGACCCACCCCCAAAAGAAGTTGTGCTGGTGTCCTTACATGTATTTTCCCTTTCATGTACCTGACCTTTACACGAACGGATAGTGAACTGGCTCAGGGAATTGGTGCTCGTTATAACAGACTGTTCTTTTTGACTCGGTTGGTTTCAGCACTGGAGAAGGCTGTCACTTCATCCCACATGTGCTGCTGCCGGCCCAGACAAACGGGTCCAGACGTGGGAGTGAGGAGCCAGAGGGAAGGAGGAAGGGAGCGCTTCCTTTGGCAGAAATGTTGGTGTCTACCAGCGCAGCGCTCGCTAAGCTCCTGAGCTGAATTCACACCTCCTTCCCCTGTTGGCCAACAGAATTGATGCTAGATTTGTCTTCCATTCTCTCTTCCTATTTTTAAACACAAATTTCTCTTTCAGTGCTTTCACTAGCTGTTGAGAACCATGTCTGACAACGGAGAACTGGAAGACAAGCCACCAGCTCCTCCTGTCCGGATGAGCAGCACTATCTTCAGTTCAGGAGGGAAGGACCAGTTGTCTGCGAACCACAGCTTGAAACCCCTGCCCTCTGTACCAGAAGAAAGAAAACCTAGAAATAAAATCATCTCCATATTCTCTGGCACTGAAAAAGGTAAGATGCCTCCATTTTCCAAGGTTGTTATCTCTGTTTCGTTACTCTTTGTGTAAGCTTCGATTGCACATTGGACATTGGAGCCCATAACCTGCACGGGAGATCTGTGCCATTTCTTTATTACAGCCTGCCTGTAATAAAGAAATCTGCCTGTCAGGGATTAGAGGAAATGCTGAAGGGTTGGTACGTGTGTTCAGTGAGCCATTCTTTCCATTTGCACTGACAGTTTGAAGATGGAATCGTAGAATCAATCAGGTTGGAAAAGACCTGTAAGTCAGCTAGCCCAGATGAAGTGCAAAGGAAGAAAAATCAACTAGCTCATTGAGGAAAACCTCTGCTTGCTGCCTCTCATGTTTGCTGCCCAATTGAGAGTAATGCATTTCCAAACAAACCTAATAAACATTTGTGATTTCTGCGTGTCGTGTTACTTAGCCTTTTGCTATGCTAAATGCAGATTTCTAGTTTAAACTGAGTATCCAGCTGTTCTGCAAGTTACTTCGTGTTGATGACTACTTAGGTGGTACCTTTGAGAAAAAAGGTAGTGAAGAAGAAGTGGGAGGATGCAGTGGGTGTGAAGGAGAACTGAGAAAAATGAAGTCCTTCCGTTGGGGTCAGATCCGTGTAGTGCACTGCTCAGGTTAATCACCAATGGGCAAACAAATCTCTTGTGCTTTAAACAAGGATTATTTCTGAGGGGAAAAAAAGGGCTTTAAGGAAGCTCGGCTGTACCTGGGCTTTGTTGCTGTCCTGTCTCCTGTATGATGAGTGTGCATATGGCACTAGAGCTGGTTTTCCAGGATGTCTGTATCCACGTGAAATAAAATAGTGCAGAGAAATAGCTCCTCACATCTGTTACGATTAAACTGTGCAGGGCGTTATTAGCCTGACCTGAAGCTGCAATGCGTTTTGTTGCTCTGTAACATTTAGCATTTTTTTAATATTAGGATTTATTCCTAACAGAAATTCATACCAAATGTTAACACGCATCAACACGAGTTACGTTTTGGATTAGCTCTGAAGCTGTTGCACATGTAATGGTGTGCACCCTGCCCCCGGGTTTGGAGATGGCTTGGGCTGTGCATCTATTTACAAATGCCGGGGAATTGATTACAGAAGTATGGCACAGAATCTCCAGGGAAGAGCAAACATCCAGGCAGGAAAATACATATTTTTATGTATCCTAGTATCAGTGTTAGGAAAGAGGTTGCACATTACCAGCTTGTCCTGGGGAAGACCTTGCTGCTCTCAGCGATCTCTAGTTCCGCTCCTGGCTTCCTGCGCCGAGCTGTTGATGATGTGCGAGGTAGGGCTGGTTCAGTCCTGCCGCCACAGGTTTGACTGCTTCAAGAGACTTTGCTTCCCCGGTTATTTATTCACTTTGCTAACAGTTTTCCCCAGGGCTGGTTTTTATTCTTGCTCAGCTGTGCGAGCAGCCCTCGTGCAGCCGTGCCTCCGCGCAGAGCAGGCGCTAGAGGCAGGCTTCTCTGCGCTCCGAAGATAGCTTTCCAGTCTGGCAGCCTTTGTGCTGCGCACGGTGGGTGTGTTTTCCTTTTCAGAGGATGGAAAGATTGGCCAGCATAGCTTTTGGAAGCCGAAAAGTTATTTCACAAGGTCACTTATTGTGCAATAACTGACCGTGGCTGGATTACAGCAATAGAGGTGGCATGGGTAAAAGCCCTACAGAGGCCAGTCTGTACGGAAAATGTGAGAAGCTGCTGCAGGTTGGAAGTGAGAGCCCGAGAGAGAGACTGCGGGCCATTTAGCTCTGTGATGGTGGTAAGCCCCATGTGTCAGGAGCAGGTTCTAGCTTAGCATGCAGCCGCTGGTATTTATTAGCGTATTTTGATCATGGGAAATTCCTAGAAACTGTTGTGGTGAGCGCTGAAGAGAAGCTGGTGGAAGAATCAAACCTCCCAGTCCATCTTCTGGCTGGGAGAATGGTTTTGGAGCTGGGGTAACGCTTGCAATTCTGCTGTTGCATAGGTGATCTTCAGAGCATTTGTGACCCTTTTTTGTTCGGACAGGCGAATAGCGAAGTAGAAAGCAAGCACCACGTGGAGGGAGGTTTTCCTTGCTCTGAATTAGTAACACTGAATAAGACTAGTGTTGTGAAGTGAGTTTCTAATGTGGGTGGGCATGGTGCAGCTGGAGAGCTTTGTGGCACTTGATAGTGCCTTTCCTTCTCCGTGGACGTTTCCTCTTTCCATCTTGCTCGTGGGTTTGTTCTTGCCGAAGTGGCTGGAAAGGTGGTTGAAGACTTGTCTACAGCTGCATTGACTCACCTGAAACTGCTTTAGAAGCTGAACACTCAGACTTGTTCAGACCGCTGTAAATACTGACACGTACCAGAATTATGGACGTGAATGTGCATACCTGTTCAGTGTGTGTGCGTCTACTGATATTTAGTGACACAAACTAAAAATGGGAGAAATAATTTCTGCTGAGAAAAGTATGTTTCTGAGAAAATTGTGCCCCTTTATCTTCTCTGGATGTTAAAGAAATACTTAAAATAATGTCTTTCTGGGGAAAAAAAGTGGAAGGGTTTACACCATGGCAAAATAACGTGGTTGGGAAAATGATAATTAAATGATAAAGCTTAAGAAAATTTCTGAAAGTTGTATTTTTTTAATACGGAAAAAGCTTGTTGATGGTCTGACCCACAGCGAGGATAATGTAAACAGCCAAAGAAATGTTTGCAGCCCTCAAGACTGCAAAGCTGGCTGTCAAATCTAAAGTGACACAGTGACTTTCTGGCACTAAAAACAATGGTCAGGTGTTAGTTGTTTTGTTCATTAGCATGGCTAATTAAATAGTTGTGTTTTTAATTCTTTATTCTGGTGCTGCTAGGCTGTACAGAAATACTGGCTTCTTGCTTGCTGCTTGAAATATGTTCAGACTATATGGAAAATGATCCTTTAACCTAACGTTGCATTTGAGGTAGACTTTTTTCAAGGGTGAAATGTCTGCAGCCAGTGCAGAGGTTAACAAATGGCTGCAACAAATGTTAAGTTCTGCTCAGAAAATGAAAGAACGCCTTCGCAGAGACGTACAAGGCTACTGCAAGCGGTGAGGTGCAGGGATAGCTGGATAAAGTGGTTTGGCTTTCTTCTGCAGCTTTCTGCCCCTGTGATTTGGCAGGGTCCCTCCGGCTGCCTTCAGGGTATGCATTTCCCCACAGCTCTGCCCCCGCTCCTCTTTTAGCGGGCTGGCTTGGGGGGGCGGCGGGATCTGGGGTGCTTGCTGCAGGCAGCGAGGCTTAGCAAATGCGGAGCTCCTGCCCAAGTCTGAGCTAGTTCTGCACCGAAATAATCAGAGAAGAGGTTATTTAATGACTTAGTCCAGGAGGTTTTTTCCCCAGTTCCATTGTTCAGGAGAAGTGAGGAGATAGTCATCTTTTTACTAGAGTACTTAATTGCCGTGAATTTCCTTGGCCAGACTTCTGAAGTCAAGTGAACCCGTGTGTGTTTTTGGAGAGCCTAAAAGCTGTCCCCTAGAACTAGGAACTAGACAGTCTTTGAGGTGATTTCTTAATCAGAGCAGTTCTCCTTTCTAAAGTTAAAGTGTAAATCCTTCTGAAGGAGCCTTCGTTTTTCCCCACTGTGTCAGGGCCTGTGAGCCGTGCTGGTGCCCGGCTGGCTGCAGAGCCAAGGGACTGTGCCGTAAATTCACTTGTGGCTTGAAACGAACATTGCCCTTTATTAAAGGGATTCCCATTTAAATACAGATCTGTGATGCAAACATAATCAGAGGTTCAAAAATAGTGTGGCCTCCCAGTGGCCTTGTTAACAGAGCCTCAAGTGCATCTTGCCAAAACATGACTCACTGGACTTGCCTCTTGACTGAAGTTCGCTGCTTGCGTTTGTTTAAAGTGTCTCTGATCTGCTGTTCCTGTGGGGAGAGGAGTGTTTCAGCCTCTTTGTCCAGCACACTAACACGATGTGTATTTTTGCAAGGGTTGGGTTTATTTGTGCAGCACATGCTGGACGATTTGAGCACCAGCTCCCATTCCCTAACTGTCAAGTGCTCCAGAACAGGAATCTTCCTGAGGAATACAAATTTCTTATTTTTTTTCCTTCTTGCTTTCACATAAACAACTGCAAGAGGTTGGGAAGAAACAGTACTTTCCTTAAAGATGTTAAATGAGAACATTTGACAGTCCATTTGCTTTTTGGCTCTGATTTGTGCAGCCATATTAAAGATATCCTGTTTATAATAGCCACGTCTTTCCACTGCATTGTTCAGCTCGAGGCAGCCCACATGGCTTTTCATTTGTAAGCATTGTCCTCGGTTCCCTGTCCTTCCTTTCCCGCCAGCACGAGGGAATTTCAGACAGATCCCCTGGCTCTGAGCGACGTGATGTGTGCTTGCCCCAAGAACTTTTAACCATGGAGTTACTAGGAGGTGCTGTTTTACCTGCTCTTCTTCTGTACTGAATCTTGACTTTTTGTATTTAAAAGCGAATCAATTTTTATTATTTTTTTTTGCCAGGCAATCATAAAACGGTAGGCAAGGTAGATCTTAAAACAGTGCGCTGCTTTCATTCCTTGCTTTAAGGACTATGGCATTCTCGCTGGCCTTATGCGTGCTGTAATACATGCTGCTGATTCAGCTATCTGCTCTGTGAGCCCTCAGGCATTGCCAGGAGTAAACACTCACTTTTCTTGGTATCAAGCGAGACATGCTCTGCAGCGTGCTGCCAGGGCTCTGCCTTTCTGCAGAGGGCAGTGAGGTGAAGCCTCGAGCATCGGATCTTTGCCCAGAGAGCAAGCAGCAAGTCCAGTCCGCTCTGCTGTGCTGCCAGGGGAAGCGAGCAGGGCTTGGGCTTTTGGACAAGGACAAGAGAACAGGGTCTTGAAACCTTTTCTGAGGAAAGGGAACCTAACGGTGTATAGCTGTATGTTAGATTTAGATTTAAATGGAAATGGAAGACAATTTGCAGTTATTCTTTCTTAGAAATAAATAAATCTCCAAACCAAGTGCCATACGTTATAAAACATCTTCCAAATTTAATTGAATCTAGGTTGAATCGTGCACATGGCCTTTCTCATTATCTATTCCTGCTTCTGTTACTTATTATGCTTACTTTTTGCCTTTTTTTTCTATGTTTAAATTAGATAATTTGGTCTAAGGCTACAAACTCTTATCTTCATCGCGGGAAGTCCTGATTTGCATTAATTACCTTGAATAGAAGCAGCCAGGCAACTGAGTTTTAACTGTCTTTAGGGTGAACTTGAGGGTGAACTGAAGTTGTCTTCAGTGTTTAATACACATTAAAATGTTCTTTTTTGAATTGTAAACACTTCATATGTGTTCCAGAGCTCTTTGTGCTCTGGGGCTCTTGATCTCTTATTTGATTGCTGCCACAGTATAAATGATTTGAATGAAAGAACTTGGTGATTCTTGTGGGAAGTCTATACTAACCTGAAGATATCAAGTCACCGTGTTGTATATTTAAAAACCTCCAGCCTTTAAAAAGAATAAAGATTACGTTCGTCCCAGCTGTTACGTTTGGATTTGTTATGCTCTATTGAGACAATAGGACTTTAAGTCTATGCTCAAGTGATCTTCTAATCACTTTACAGGAAGCAAGAAAAAGGAAAAGGAACGTCCAGAAATCTCCCCACCGTCAGATTTTGAGCATACGATCCATGTCGGCTTTGATGCTGTTACGGGCGAGTTCACTGTAAGTACACCTGGCGTGGAGGTGCTGAGCAAACAGCTGTGGGACAGCGCTGTAGTGAAGCCATTGTGGGATTTCAGAATGAAGTGTCAGTTAGTCTCTTATCAAATAAATAATTTTACTGTGTATTTGTATGGCCTGTGGAGTAACAAGACTGACCTGTTAGCGCTTGAGCCGTGTGTGTGTACCATCTAAAGCTTTGTATCATGTGGGGCAGCCTTTGAGAAACACCGTGGGGAAGAGAAGTACCCTCATGAGTTCACTTTCAGTATTTTTTAACACCGGTTCTACTGAGTGCTTTTGTAGTCCTGTTCCTCATGACTGACTGATTACACCTGAAAGGTGTTCTGTCATGATGAGACAGCGGGCTGGAGCCCCTGAACGTTTGAGACACTGAGCAGTCAGGAGGTATTTCAGCTGTAGCTCAATTTATATTTTATTACCCATCTATGTTCCCATTAACCCCATCCTACCTGTTGGTGTGTTTAAGGCTGTACCTGCTATACATTGTATGGAGGAAATAATTTTGTTCTCATTTTTAAATCTCTTCAAAATGCTGGATAAAGGCTTAAATCATATATTATTTCAGGGAATGCCAGAGCAATGGGCTCGGTTGCTACAGACCTCAAATATCACGAAGCTAGAACAGAAGAAAAACCCGCAGGCAGTACTAGATGTGCTGAAATTCTACGACTCCAAAGACACAGCAAAGCAGAAGTATCTGAGTTTTTCTGCTCCAGGTGAGATGCACAAGGCATACTGAAGGGGGAGCTGGGTGTTTGGATCCATCTTCCTCTCTGGGGATAATAAATCAGATTCAAATGCTGAAAGAGCAAGCTACTTTTCAATGAGGAACAAACATTTGAAGATGGATCTAAAACTTACTGGAAATTGGCTTTGTCCAGTTTATTTCCTGTTTTAAGTGGAGAGGGGAAGAAATGGAACTGGATATTTAAGACAGCAACCCAAATTAATGGGCTGTGTTTATGAAGCTGGCACTCTGTAACTGTGATTAATTGGTTTTGTACCAGAGATCTTGATCTTCCAGTCTGAGATTGGAACATGTATTTAGATGCTTGCTGTCTGTGAACTTGCATTTTTCTGTCTCCTGTGCAATGACACCAAAGATGCAGAGCAAGTTGTTCTTCCTAGGTCAAGAGCTGTATGGAGGGGGGCTGAGAGAATGACTCCTACAAATGCACGCAGTTCCTTTTATCTAGTTCTCTTCCAAATCATTTGCATTCTGAAAATAACTTAATAATAAGGCTTTGTAGTGTCCTCAGCCTTCACTCAAAATACAGCTTAAGGGAACAGAAATATCCATTTGATTCTGCTTTCACATCTCAATAAGACAGGACACATGAGTGATGCGCGATGCTGAGTTTGGAAAACTCTTTGTGGGTGCTCAAGTGAGGTGAAGAGCAAGTTGGGAAACCATCAAATTGTGCTTTCTGAGAGATGAGGAAATCTCTAAAGTGGACCATGTTCTTTACTCTGTACACCTCATTATTTTTGTAATGATTTTGTTTTTTCTGTTTTTGCTATTTAGAAAAAGATGGTTTCCCTTCAGGAACACCAACGGTGAGTGAGTTTACTCTTCTTTGTTTCTTCTCAAGCATGTACAGTGTCATACTTTCTGTATTTGTTATATAACTGATCTTGTAATATAAAACAAAATGAGATTTATGTTCTTAATCCACAATAAAAGGGGGTCAAGAAAGCATATTTCACTGGATTAAAAATATGTGAGTCTTGTAATGAAATGTAATAGTGCACCTTTTCTATCCTTTTCTTTTGATATCAGTCAGATTTTTTTTATCTTCATATAAAAATATTAATAATAATAAAAATAAGTATTTTACACTGTGGGGGAGATGATTTTGTTTGTATTTATAATTTTTAACTTTGAAAAAAATGTAGACCAATGCCAAAGGTTCGGAGCCATCAACAGCTGTGGCAGATGATGATGACGATGATGAAGAAGCACCTCCTCCTGTTATTGCTCCGCGGCCAGATCACACCAAATCGGTGAGTGGCTGTAAAATTTACAGTGCAGACTTGCATTTCACAATATTGTGGAACTTTTTCTCCTTCTTTGTTATTGCAAAGTGTTTTATTTGTGAAGTGACCTGTTTTAAGCTTTTATGGAGAAATTGGGTTCTTATTCACATGTGCTTGCCAAGAAAATGCATAATTTGTGGATACAACTTGGATCAGAAATCTTGAAGTTAACGCTGATTAGTTTGTTGGCTTATGTTGCAGTGAGTCAGTTATGCTTGTCCTTCAACCCAAGATGCAAGGAGGAGGCTTTTTAGTCCTAAAAAACAAAGTCTAGTTTCTGTATCTTTGCACAGTACAGTAGGATGAGTGTACTGCATTTATTCTTTTTATTTGATTACAGAGTGGTAGCCTCACCTAATGTACTATGTAAGCCCACAGAAATTCAAATTTAGGATTTGAATGCTTATTTCTCCCACAAGGTCATCAGTATTAGGTGAAAAGCAAAATGCTTAAGAAGTTGTTTAAGTTTCATTGTGATTATCCTGAACTGCACATCTGGCTAGCAGAGTCCCAGGAATCCTGGTTAGCACATCTAATTTTTTGACCAGGGCAGATGTACACACTGCTGCTCTGTTGCCAACTTATTTTCACTCCAGGAGCACAAAAGTGCGATTTGTGTGTGTTTGTCAAGTCATACAGCTTTAGAATTGCCGATTTGGGCTACGTGAACAAATACAGTGTGACAGGTCTATGGTTTGGTATTGCTGGGATAGCTGTGCATGGCTGTAAGCTTGCATAGTTTTTCAGGTGCAGGTCTCCTCCAGAGGAAATGGAATAAAGTTCCAAGAAAATTCCCCTGAACCAGGGACAACTGGGAAATTCCCAGACATTTATGTGTCTTTTCATGGTGAAGTGTGAGTGTTTTTCCTTTAAATCTTAGGAGTAGTTGGTCTTGCCATTAAATAGTGATTTGTTCTGTGAGACTTGGAAATTGCAGGAATGTAATAAATAGATGAAAGGGCCCTTCCTTTTAACTAGCGTGGGTTACAAAGAACAAGCAAATAGAAAACCCAGAAAAAGGCTGGCTGTGGAAGTTAATCTGCTAGCATCCACTCTGTACAGGAAGCCTCTGCCTCTTTCATTTAGAGGCCAGTAAGGTTGCCAGCATCTCGACTTCCTGGAATGTAATGTTTTTCAGGTCTCATTTCTGCCTGCAAGCTGTTACGTAAAATGTTGCTTAGTGATCTTTGAAGAATGGTGATCGTTTGCAACTGAAAGTCAGTGATCATAAAGAAAATGCTCAATTAAATGAGTAAATGTTCTGTCTTAACAACAGATTTATACACGGTCTGTAATTGATCCCATCCCTGCATCAGCTGGTGACACTTCTGTCGACAGTGGGACGAAATCAGGTGACAAGCAGAAAAAGAAGACCAAAATGTCAGATGAAGAGATCATGGAAAAACTACGTAGGTGTCTTTTTTTTCAGATAAATGGATGCTTTAGAACTGCTGGGGCAGTGGGAATTAAGCTTTTGCCCTTACCCTTATTTCTGTGTAAGGGTTTGTGAATACTGTGCTTGCTTAGTTTTGTGTCAGACAGTAGCTGAGAGGAGCTGCATTCAGAAATTTTGCTAATAGCAATGCCTTGGAGCCCTAAAGGGTAAAAAAAAACATTGTAGTTATTTTTTTCTTTTATTTTTTTGATTAAAGTTCAGTAGTGATAATGTTATCCACATGTGCAGTATATCCATCATAATGTAAAATATTCCAGTTTCTGTTGTAGCTTGTTCCATAATCTTCTTGGAGATAATTTTTCACCGCATTAATGTTCCTGTGCTTAAGTCAGGAACTGACTGGTTTCTGGAGCAGGCTAACCTCATAGATTCATCATAATCTCATATGGGGTTTTGCTGTGTGGAAGACTATCATTAAGATGAAATACTAGTGGGAAATAGCATGATCTGTCTTGTTTTACTCTAAACAAGTATAATGACTGAGACTGGGCCTTTTGGAACTGGAACTGAATCAGGAACCGTTGGCAGTTCATGCATCAGACTTCACTACATGGGCTGACCCACTTTTGGAGGTATCTTGCTCATGCCATTCCCACTGAAGGGGAACGGTGGGATTTATGCATCTTTTAACATGAGCTGACAAACAGTCAATGCCGTGCTACAGTAGCAAAGAATATTTCCAAAATCCACGACTCTTCTAAGATTTTATAAGAAAATGTTTTTCTTTGTTTTTTCTTTTTTTTTTTTTCTTTCCTTTTTTAGGCACTATTGTGAGCATAGGTGATCCCAAGAAAAAGTACACCAGATATGAAAAAATTGGGCAGGGGTAAGTGTTCATCCCTACTTGTATTCCTGGTGAGCCAGTGCTAAAGGCGATCTCTCTGATTCTGTCAGGTAGCCACCACTTCCTGAAGCAAGCAGAAACGTTGGCTGTATTAAGCAGTAATAGGCAGACGGTGAAGGCTTTACAGTGGTAGAACTTCCAAATTGTCTCTAAGTGCAAAAGCAGAGCACTGTGACTTCTCTCTGGGTGTATTTAGTCCTCTCCTTTCCCAGTAAGATGCATTCATCCGTTTTGTAACATGACTACTGAATAGCTTGGGGTTATATCGGAAGGCTTTCTGCCTGCTAAACTAACAATGCTGCCTTGACTAATTTATTGCTCTAGTGTTCCTATGGATTCTTTTGAGCCAAAAGTATATTCAACTCTAGCTTCTCCGGCTTTGATTATATGTAGCTGACTCATACTCTATACTTTCCAAATATGTCTGTTTGTGGGAGGGCTTCCCCTGGAGGAAGATGAAAAGGAGTGCAAAGGAGTGCCTTCTACAGAAGGGGCTTCCCAGCTTTTCTGATCATAGGGATCAGCACAAGTTGTAGGGGTTTAGGCATCTTCAGTGCAGTTTGTCTCAGAAACAAGTGTACTTCTGATTAATTTGCCTCAACTGACTGGCATTTCTATGATATTGCTTATTTTTAACAACTTTTTGATAAAGTTCTTGCAACATTGAAAGCTAACACAATTTTGTGTTTGTGATTTGTCTGTTCACGTGCATGTTTTACACAGAGACTCAGCTGGCTGTAACGTGTTTTTTTTTTTTTTTTTTCTTCACAGGGCTTCAGGTACAGTTTTCACAGCTATTGATGTGGCAACGGGACAGGAGGTAAGACTGCTGTGCTCATTGCAAAGGAAATACTTTTTCCATAAATATTTTCTTCTGTAGGTGGCTGAAATAATCTGACTAGGTTTCTTTCTGTGGCTCCAATCTCTGCTGTTACCTCCCAAAAGAATGTTTGTCACAGTCATTTGTAACAGTGTGTGCCTTGTTTTGTAGTAATCAGATGATGGAAAGCTAAAAATAGAGTTTTTTTTTCTCTCCAGTGAAAAGCAGAGGGAGTGAGATGTGCCAGATGTGGGTTTTGAAAACAGTTTATCCTTCAAGTATTGTGGGCAATGGGTCCCTGGATTTTCAGAAATAAAATTTTTAGTCTTTCAACACCTCTTCTGTAGTCCTGTTTTAGTAGAGGTGTTTGATACACATTATCTGTACCTTATCTGGAAATAACTTGTGCCTGTATTTTCCTTTGTTTTAATTAAAATGCCTTCTCCACATTCTGCTCTGTTTTTTCTACTTGATGCTTCCAAACCTGTCTTGAAAAGATGATGACATCAGCAACATTCTGCGTGCGTGTCATCCAGGGATCATCTCTGATTCCCCAGGACTAAAATTGTAGGAGTTAAATGCTTCTCTTTAAATTCAGTTTTTGTCTAGTTTTCCTTGAAAAGGCTGAAAGTAGCCATTTGTTAGGTCACTGATAAGTAATTACCCTTTCATCAGTAACCACATCTACCAGCACTGGAGTGGGATACCGCATCACAATAAACATAAGCCTTTCAATTGTCTCAGTACGTTCTCTCTTAATTTGCCTTCTACACACTGCAGTGCTTCGTGTCCTCTCACTGCAGAGTGGATTTTTTGTCTGAGTTCCATTCTTAGACCTTCTCTGCTTCTTGTCAGGCAGGTGGTCTGATGGTTGATTGCTTGTGGTCTCTTCCTTCGTGCATTAAACTGATGGCATAGTCTGGCTTCCCTGATGCTCTCTGTCGAAGGAAGAGAAGGAAGCTTTTGGGGAACAATTGGGTTTGTCCGTTGGTAAGAAAAGAAGGCCAGAGGAGGATTTCATTGCTGTTTTCAGCTGCTTAGCAGGGGAAGGTGTAGAGAACATGGAGCTACACGTGGCAGGACAAGAGTTAACACACAATGCCGAAAGGGGCCTTCTGGTTGGATATTAGAAGTCTGTTTTTCTCACAGTCATTTTAATCCAGCATAGGATGGGGCTCCAGAGGGGTTGTGGAGTGTCCCTGCTCCTTGACATCTCCATTCAGAACTTGGTTGGGCAAGGCCCTCAGCTCTAAGTTGGCCCTACTTTGAGCAAGGGGTTGCACTGAGGTCCCTTGCAATCTTAGTTATTTTGTGATTCTGTGCCACAAGTTCTCTTATTTTTTGATGCCTTTGCCAGTGTGTTAATGATTGTTTCTATGAGATCGCATCAGTCCTTGTGTTAACACTGCAGTTTTGGTCTCATGGATAAGTTATCTTGTAAAGCTTCAAACTGCATCCTTAAAGTGTTACAGCTAACTGAACAGACTTGGGACAATTCTTCTTTATTTTAGAGTCTGGAACACATGCCCTAGTTAAATTATTTCTTGGACAAGATGGTTCTTTATCTTTCCTTCTCCCTCTGGGATAGTTTTTTGTCTTAATTGCTTTGGGAGAGTTTTCCGGTCTTTCTTTTCCCCAAGAGCATTATGTCTCACAACATTTCCCCTATGACAGTCACTACAGGCAATTGATGTTTCTTTACCAACCTTGACTACCACAATGCCTTTTTATATCTTGCTGGCAGATCATTTCAGTTCTCTGTTCCTGAGTTGTCTCTCAAACTTTGGCTAATTCTGTTGCTTGTACCGTGATAACAATTTACTCCTTATTTTGCTGTAGATTCAAATGTTCCCACTTCATTGTTTGATAGTTTGCTGCATTTTCAGTGCTTATTCTGTAGAAGTGTTCTTTCAGTCTTTTCTGTCCACGCTGTTTTTTGCATCTCCTTCTGCCTCCCAGCATTTTCATGCCCAAACACTAATCTAGTCAGAAGAAGATGGAAAAACAAATTGCTTTCCTTGCATTGGAAAGAAACTCTTAGTTGCTATGAGAATCTGTTCTGCTTTAGGCCTGTTGATATAAATTTGGGCAACTATCTTTTTATCTCCTGAAAGTTTGATTTGCTAAATTTGTGGATCTTTTCAGCTGCTGGAGTATGGTGTTGGCTATAAGAGAGAGTTGTACCCTCATAAATAAACAGCCTGCCAGCTGTTCCAAACTCCCTAATTCTGTTATAGAATCTCTCACCTCTCCTATGCTTCTATTGTATTTAGAATGACTGCAAGATTTTGATACTCAGGTTTGAGTGATGGCTGTTTCATTTTGTCCTCGTCAGGTTGCTATCAAACAGATAAACCTGCAGAAACAGCCCAAGAAGGAGTTGATTATTAATGAGATCTTGGTAATGAAGGAGCTAAAGAACCCCAACATAGTCAACTTCCTGGACAGGTAAATGAAGACAGCTGGCAGATTCCTTTGTTCTTAGGGGGGGGGGGGTCAGAGGTTTTAACTTGATATTCTGGTTATAGACTCAACCTTTCTGTATCTCAGAGTCTTAAAAACAAATGACTGTATTTAGAGTGACTTTTTTTTTTTCCAAAGTAATCTTTTATGGGGAAATGGTCTAATGATTCCGTAACAAGCCTTCTGTCATGAATGCAATGTTGCATGTAGTTGTGGATCAGTGGTGGACAGGAGTACAGCTGGAAGACACTGTGTTCTGCATGAGATGTGGGATGTTGGACCTGATGATCATAAAGGTCTTTTCCAACCTAAATGATTCTATGTTATCCTGCCCAGTGAGGTAGTAAGAAGCAGCGGGGTTTTGTTGTCAGCATTGACATTTCAAGTTACTTACCAGAAATCAACTTTCTTTACGTTTGCCTTGAAGTCCTTGCAAATCATTTCCTTGACCAGAAGTCACAGTGTTCTTATCAGTCATTTTTCACTCCTTGATCTCTCGTGATGGCAAACAGGCGTGCTTTTCATTTTTCGTTTGTAGTTACCTTGTAGGAGACGAACTGTTTGTGGTGATGGAGTATCTAGCTGGAGGCTCACTAACAGATGTGGTCACAGAAACATGCATGGATGAAGCACAGATTGCTGCTGTTTGCAGAGAGGTAAGAATTGTATTTGATGAGTAGAGGAATGAAGGTGCATTCTGTTCACTGAGGTTTTATGGTGCGTGTACATTAAGATAATTGCAACAGTTGTGTTCAGTTAGGAAGAATGCACGATACCGAGAGCAGAAATCAATATTTAAATTAGAAATATGCACAGAAAATAGCAAAATGAGTCTAACTCGGAAAATTGTGTTTACAACACAAAAGAACGATACCAATTTTGAGCTGGATGTTCGAGAATATTAAATGATGGAGCACATAAAGATGAACTTGATGCAGACTGTCCCTGTCTTGTTTTAGTAGCTATTTTCATAGTATGTGAAATCTGTAGCTCTGCAATGGTTAAACTTTCTTTATGGATTTCTCATGAAAATAATTCTCCAGAAAATTATAGCTGGTGTAATTTTAAGATTTCAGTATGGTATCAGAGTTAAAAATAGCTGATGTCACAAGTCATCAGCTAATTCTGACCTGAGTCAGTGTGTCAGCATCCAGCTCAGGCTTGATTTATTACGGCAGAGGGGAAAGTAATTGTATTATCTGCTGTGCAGGAGAAGCATAGACATTTAAAAGCTCATTTGGCTACATTGGCATGACATCTGCTTTTGATGATTCACCCAAAGGGAGGGGATGGAAAGCAAACTTGTACATTAACATGTACGGACAGGTAATGATTTCCTGAGAAACCAGAGCTGGAAGCAGAGAAATGAAAGTAACTATGTACAGTAACAATAGTTACTTTTTCTGAGGAAAAAAGTCTAATATTGAGCTACTGTATTTCATGGGAACACTGCTGCCCAGAATGTTACATACCCTTCATTCTGCAAATCTGTACTACTTTACTAAAGCAAACAAAGGCACAAAACACTTGCTGGGGATCACACCCGTGCCAAGTTGCAAATGGTAGATGTTCTGCTTATATTAAAAGAGAATATCTTATATGTATTTTTGCCTTTTATTCTCAGATAGCAAAATTAAATTTCATTGTGATTTTAGGCAGAAAGATTTTAATCTAGAAACAAGCAAAACCAATACTAGTGATGTTCATAATGAAGATGTTGTACAGCCTTTGCTGCGGTAAAGGTTGCTTGCAGGTTGAGAGTGAAGCATTCTTGTTGATGAAACTTCAGGCTAAAAGGCTCTCGTTTAGTCCCTTACAGTTCCTGTAGCATGAACTTGTTAAAATGGCTTGTACCAAAATTAACATCTGTGATTTTTTGGGAACATCTTGGATGATGGCTGGGTAACAAGGAGAAGAATTTCTGGGTTTGTTAAGACAGCAGAGAATTTCTCAGATTAAATCATCTTTGACCTCATGAGATCTGGAGGGTATTTTTTTTTAGCACAAGAGCTTCCTCTGCTGGTTATTCTAAATAACACCTGTTACATTTTTGTCCTCAACACTGTCTGAGGGTTAAGCATTGCTTTTGAATTTATATTCACATAGAGAAATTGTTCTTCTGTATGCTGATTTATTTTTTTTTTGTTCCCTCATCCAGTGCTTGCAAGCACTTGAGTTCTTACATGCCAACCAGGTCATCCACAGAGACATTAAGAGTGACAACGTGCTGCTAGGAATGGATGGATCAGTTAAACTAAGTGAGTACCAGAAACTTGTTTGTGTTCTGTTTTCCTTTTCCCAGTAAACTTTGCTTAAGAGAGTGTACATCAGTAGGAGGAGAGCTGACAGAGAAATTGAGGTGCATTTTTATTGGATACGAGTAACAGAAATTTATTCCATGTTATAAAGTGTGTAACTCCCAGGTAGGCAACATTGAAACTCCGAGGGCCCTCAGACTAGGGCTGAGAGTGTTACTCCGGAAGGATGTTGAAGCAAGCTTGTTGCCACATAAATATTGGTAAATATGAAGTAACTGGCAACACAGTGAAGCAAAGATGGAAATGATTGCAAGAGAAGAGCTGCAGCTAACTGCAGTTGCTTTGCTCATCTTTTCAGATTGCCATGACTTGCCTTTCATGTTTTGCCCTTTTCATTAGAAGGTCACTAATGAGAAAACTGTATATTATTAACCGTTTATATTGCAGTTTAGTCTTACGCTGCGCCTGTCCTGGGTCTCCTTTTCTGGGACTGAAAGTGTAATACACTTTCATTAATAAAATCATGAAATGACAAAAGAAACTACTTGCTTTTCAGGTAACTGTCATGCATGCATGAACTTGTGTACAGTAAGTCAGTTTCTGGTGTGTGTAAACATGTGTGGCAATAGAAATATATTGAAAGCATGTAAAGTAGTGCTCAGGATCGTTGAGAGAGAGGGGCATTACCTGACTTTCTGGTATATGGGAATGTACAAAGCATCAAATGACCAAAGAGTTAAGGCATGGTGTTTTTAGAGTTGGTTAGGAGTTTGAAATGTCATGAAAATGCATCCCAGCAGTATTCCTTACTCAGGTGGTTTACAGTCTCATGTCAGTTATGAGAAGGAGTTTGAGGAAAGGTTATGAGCAACCTGGCTTGCTGAGCAGCATCGTTGGATGTGCTGCTCGCTTGTGTAGGAGTTTGTTTGTTTTAAAGGTGTTATGTGTTTATGCACAAGTTGAATAGGTTCAGATGCTGATAAGTGAATAGTTAAAATAGAGGGTGTGGCAGTTAGCTGAGGAAGGCTCAAAAATCAAAGAGCTGTCAATGCAAAGAAGAGCATTGTGAATGGACAGGGTAGCAGCCTGTGTAAAGAAGCACTGGCCCCAGCAGGAGAGTGGGAGAAGAAAAGGAGGGAGAGACAGGCAAAAAGAGGAGTTAGCTATAAAATGTGCTATGTGAAGGGGAGGTATTGTAATTGTTTTGTGTTGAGGCTAGCCCTCTGCCTGTGTGGTTATAGAGCTTCTACGAGTTGGTTAGGTGGATGGTAGAAGTTGCTCTTTCTTCAAGCTCTTTTTTTTTTTCTGGCTTCTGGCAACAGGAGCAGGAAGAGTGGCCAACCTGCCTGCTACCTGAGCACTTTCTAGGGCTGTCTAGAATTTAGATAGATGATGTGGTAATGTCTCCTAGAAGGAGACAGCACCTAGTGGAGGCTGTAAAGCATGCATCCTTCCCAGAAAGAGGATGGCTGTAAAGCTGCCCTCACCACTAGTTCTCTACCTATACTACTGGCTAAACTGGGATCTACATCTTGCCTGTGTTTTCTTTCGTGGTGGGATGGTGCTGAAGGCCCTGTTGGTAGGTCAGGAGATAGACACTGCTGCTGCTTCTCTGGTGTGTTTGTTGACATAGGCTGTGCTTTTAGTTGGGTATGACACCTCCTGAAAGGCCTGACTGGAAGAAATGCTGGCAAGAAACTTTGCAGCTTCTGTAGGTTTGCTTTTTTTTTTTTTTTTTCTTCAGGCAGCGTTTTAACAGTTGGGGCGGGGGTAGTTCTGTGTTACACTGTCCTCTTGGTACAACTTAGCATTTCCAGAACTGTGGCTCTTTTGTCGGTACTGCTTGGCATAACACTTTCAAAATTGATTCAAAATTTAAAATTATCTCTCTTTCTCTCTCTCTCTCTCAAACTTAGTGTCAATAATAAGGTAAAATCTGGTTCCTGCCTTAACTGTGTTCTTATTGATGCTTTACATGCCTGGGAAGTGGGAGTGCTGCAGCTGGATAAAGTAACATGATGGAACATGCATTGCTGCTGCACCTGAAGGCTATAGGAATAGGTGACTTTTCTTGTTTTCTTGAGTGTGGTTGTTCTCTTCAGTAGTTACCTTGTGGAAAGGTTTGTTTGTCTAGGTTCCTTCCGCTGAGTGGGGTAGCCTTGTTTCTATGTCTCTGTCAGCTGTAGTACCTGTATTTGATGGCCAAATTGCTGTGAAATGCTGAACTCAGTAGCTGCAGAATTAAAATCTGTTTAGCAGGGCAGAAGCTATGGTTTGTAGATTCATGTTACTTCATTCAGGCTGTATAACATATTTGCTGTGCACAGAAGAGTTGCCCTTGGTGTTCTGCTTGATTTCTTGTTTTGGCTGCTACCAGTCTAGGAATATTGAAGGAAGGACTGGGCAAAATACCATTCTTCTGCAGGATAATACTTATGTCCCTACTCCAGTGGACAAAAAGCTTTACCTTCATTCAACAAAAGTCTGCCCTGCTTAAACACCTTAAGGTTTTATACCCGTTTTGCACACTCAAGTTCGTAATATGGAGAATGTGGTGGGGAAGAAAGAAAAGTCCCCTCTCCCTCCCAAGCCCCTCAAATGTGGAGGAGTATAATATATGTGTAGTAATAGAGAAGTCTTCTAGGAAGTCCGCTTACACGGGATGCACTTATTTAACTTCTTTTTAAATTCTGTTATCCTACAGCCGACTTTGGTTTCTGTGCTCAGATAACCCCAGAGCAGAGCAAGCGCAGCACTATGGTTGGAACTCCTTACTGGATGGCTCCTGAAGTGGTCACACGGAAAGCCTACGGCCCTAAAGTGGATATCTGGTCTCTGGGCATCATGGCTATTGAGATGGTAGAAGGAGAACCCCCGTACCTCAATGAAAACCCCCTGAGGGTAAGAAGTCCAGACGTGGCTAGAATTATTTGTGGGTGTTTACCATGTGAATATTTTAATGGACTCAGTGTGATTCTTGATAGCATTTACGTTAAAAAGAAATCAACCCCAAAAGATGACGAGCTTCAGTGGAGCAAGAAAATTCCTCCCAAAAGAATGACAACTGTCTTAAATGTGTACTCAGCAGTTCTTCTGTTCAGAAGACAAGTGAAGCACAGCAATTGTACCAGCTTGTAAACTAAACAAGTAGACTTTGTGTTCAGTCTCCTGTGCTAGTTTAGGGAAGGTAAATCCATTAGGTTCTGAAAAATGCTGTTTGTGTCAGTCTAATATTTTCTTTGCCAAGGTATGTAGATGTATCTCTTAAGTATCTGTTGCCAAAAGATTTTGAATGTTATTTTGCTACTAGCAAGAATAGGTCGCAGCTACCTATAACTGGCATTCTTAAAATTCTTCATCTCATCAGGGGGAGGCAAAGTAGACTGCAGAACCCTTTCTCGTCTAGACTAAGGAATTGCCTCTAGGCGAATCAGTATGACATCTTTTAAAGACTTGGCTTGATTGTACGATATTTCTCATTTTGCAGGCTTTGTATTTGATAGCAACTAATGGCACACCAGAGCTGCAGAACCCCGAGAAACTATCCCCAATATTCCGGGATTTCTTAAACCGATGTTTGGAGATGGATGTTGAGAAAAGAGGATCAGCCAAAGAATTGTTACAGGTAAGAGTCAGCTTCTATCACAGCCTGAGATATGGAGGCCACTTGTAAGGTATGCCTCTGATAAATGGCAAGGTAGACTTGACGCCCTCTTCCGTTTTGTGTTTTCCCCTGAGGACTCCAGGGGAGAGTAATTTGGGAGGAACCACAGTCATCAAAGATCATACTTAGTCTTTCTGATAGTAGTCTGTGCCATTGTTCTGCCACTGCTAAATTATCCAGTAATTTTTGAATTTACTGTAAGAGAGACATTGAAGTGAGCACAGTAGGACTGAGGGAAGGCATTTAACCAAGGAACCTCTTTGTGGTGAATTACTGGAAAAGAAAGGCTGAGGCTCTTTTGGGAAGAGAAGGAATGATTAGCCGACTAAGGGTGCTATGAACTGTTGCATTCTTTGGATCTGTCCCTTCAGGAGCTGTGCATTGATAGTGTTTATGCTGCTTTATTTTTATGGAAAAGTGCTGTGTGGCTTTTTAAATGGTCTTTTACTAATTTACTGTGTTTCTCTCTTCCTGGCAGCATCCCTTTTTGAAACTGGCCAAACCTCTGTCTAGCTTGACGCCACTGATCCTGGCAGCCAAAGAAGCAATGAAGAGTAACCGCTAACATTATTGCCACGGCCTCCATCTTTTTGTTTGTTTGTTTTTTACAAATCTTTATAATATATGAAATTGTTACACTTCTGGGGGGAGGGAGGAGATTTGCTGGGGGGGTGGGAAACATCTGCAAAAGGGAAGAAACTCTCATCCAGAAGACGCCCAAAATAAATTGTGGTGACTCTAGTGATCCCTTTCTGGGGTCCAGAAGGAATTGAGGACTGAATTACTGGCCCTTCTGTTTTTTCTTTTTTTTCTTCTTCTCCAGACAGCCCAGAAATGCCACTTACTGTGCCCAGGGTTTTAAGGGTTTTAATGACTTTGCTGTAACAGCTCCCGTTCATTGTACCCTTCTGGGTACTTTCAATACTTGAATGACCGATTCAAGCTTTCAGAGAGCAGCGCTAATTTTACCTGCTGATCTCTTGCATTCTCCTCTTCCTCCCCTCTACCTGTTTACTTTTAAATCTCTCTAGTAAGCTCCCATATAACTAGATTCATGGCAAATGTGACAAATGTGAAGGTACATCTTGCCCCTCCTTCCCTTTACAGACTAGCTGTCACTGTACTGTAGAATTAACAACTTGTCTACTTAAGAAATCATAATATGTTGAGATGTATTTTGCTTTTTAAGACGAGTATGGAGAGAGGGGGAAGAGAAGTATTCAACTGTTTTTCGTATGCCTGTGCTCTGTGGACTTTTAATCAAAGATGTGGCCTCTTTGTAGAAACCTCACGATTGGTCAAGTCTTTGGATGTCAGTTTTTGGATATGTAGGTAAGGGTCAGATACTTTATTTATGATCAAATGATCAACTATAGTCAGGGCAAGAAAACAGTTCCAGCTGTCTTCCTGTGTGCTCTTTTTTCCCATTAGACTTGCTGGCCAGACGCTTAAGGGATATTTTGCTTGGTGTGGTGGGTGGTTCAAACACACGTATTGTATCTGTTCTCTGACTTTGGCTTTGGAAGTTATGCTGGTGCCTTTGACTTTTTTATTTTACATTTCCCTTCTTTGTATCAAATACATTTTTGTATATGTTGTAATTTTTTTCCCCAAGCAAATAATGCATCAACCTATGGTGTTGTCAGAATTTAAGTATTAGAGCTATTTTTTCCAATTTTGTATGTGCTCTATTTGTATTAATGAAATCAAAACAAGTAATCAGATATGAGGACACTGAAGACGCAGGATGTTTTTTTTAATATAGTTCGAACAGAAGAGTATGAACACTTGGAAATGCCAAAGCGCTGTTCTGAGAAGACGGAGGCTGAGGAGGGAGAACAGTGCCTTCAGACATCGATGGGGCTCGTTTGGCTGGCTAGTTGGAGGCTGAAGAGACTTGATGTGTCACGCTGATCCTTCCTCACTGAAAACATGCCAGCCAGAGTGGCTGAAGTCGAACATCCAATGCAAGAAAAAGTGCCTCCTTCTGAGGGACAGTGAGTGACTTCAGTGGTTGATTTCTTGGAGTGTTAATGGGGCACGTGTAAAAGAGTCTGTGCCCCCTGGCTACTTTCGGCGCTGCAGTCTATGCATTTCAACTTCCCAAACAGTTTAATGAAGAACTAACTGTAGTTACAATGTGCCAAATGATTCTGTGAAAGAATAACCCATGACTTTACCAGGATTTTATCACTTTCCCAGTGGGCAGGACCTGGGATGGACAGACTTGCTGGGTATTGACAGAGGACCCCAAATAAAATTTACGCACACTTTTACAAACGTTGCTGGCAAAAGATAGAAATCATTTTCAGATAATGTCAGTGTTCGTGTAATGATAGAAATAACTGCATGGGGACTGGTAGCCAAGGTATGACAAAACTAACTTCCAGCTGAGAGCAGCCAGCCAGAACTGCTGAGCCTGTTTGTGCTTTTGAGGGGAGAGGGGAAGCAGGGCTAGGGTCCCAAAATGCCTGGTGTAACTCATCAGCTTCTAGGAGGTGGCTTTGTACCAACAAGATGCCTTACTGTGCAGGGAACTGCAGTGCCACGCACGTTTCAGTTTGTGTTCTGCTCTTGTGTGGTAGGCACCCAAGTAAATGACGCTAGCTACGACATCAGAGGACAAAATCCCTCTAGCTGTAAGTGTGAGAATAGCTACAGTTTAAAATTCAAGATAGTGTCGCGTTTCAGGCAAATAAATAAATCTTCTTCCCAGGCAAAAGGTCCTGCAAGCCCCAGACCCTGTAACACTGTAATGGTAGTGCCCCTGGTTTGAACGTGTCTGGCTTCCTGATCAAATGAAGTAGCAAGGAAGCTTGGCTGAGGAAAAGAAAATTGTCTTACTGATGATTCCCTCGGTCCATTGCTGGCAATGGACTTTGTGAAACTCCTTGTGCTAGAGTTAAGGTGGGGGCTTTTCTTTTTTTTTTCTTTTTCTTTCTTTTTTTTTTTGATGGCACAGACTAGGCAGTAAGATAAGTATAACTTGTGAGAAATTTAGAATTTTTTTTAAATAGAGGAACATGAAATCATAAGTAATTTTAACTTATTAGTTCACTTTTATTGATGAATGAGAATGGTTTTAAACTTATATTATGAAATTTGTCCCATTTAGCGTACTTAGGAGATGGTTTCCAAGCTTACAGTCATCCTAGCAAACAGGACTTAGCCCGATCCAGGAGTTTTACAACACATATCTCGGTGCTTGCTGTGTGACCCAGCACGGTGTTTAGCCCTGCAGCTGCGAAGTGTGCATCTCCCCAGCCCCACGCAGCAGTGGTGTTGTTAAAGGGTGATGTTTCTTGCCACCTGCTGCCAGCAGCTGGAGTCAGAGATGAGCTGGATAGTGACAGAGCTGGCAGGGAAGGAAAGCTTCAAGAAGGTTGCTGTGCCGTACTTTTGTGTCTTAGTGGGCTGGGCAATGCTTCTCTAATGATGTCAGCTGTGTGTGTCTGCAAATTAAAAAAAAAAAAAGCAAGCCACATTTTTTTCCCTGGAGGGAGCAGACGAGCATTTTTAAGACTTGCTGCTGCTCGACTTGTCTAGGGTAGACAAATTGCGAATAGCTGGAGTTTGAGCAGATGCTGAAAAGGAAGGGATTGCTTCTGTAAGTGCTGAGATTCCCATACGTCTCGCTCGCCTAGGTGCCAGCAGAAGATCCTGAATTGGATTTTAATCCAGCCTGCAGGCAATACGTAGGGAGCGTAACGTCCTGTGGTGTGACTGGTTGGGTGTACGGGGCTGGGTAGCTCGTGGTTGGCATGCGTGTGTGCAGGGAATGTTTGACTCCTGGGATTTTTGTTATCATGGAATAAATTGGATTCCTCATTGAAAGCAACCGTGGCACTGGGAATGTGCACTTTGACCTGCCTGGGTGGTAGCAAGGTGTGCTGGGGGCTTCCCCTGCTCCCTGGTGCAGGGGGGGCCCAGGAGGTGCGGGCAGAGCAGTTGCAAGATGCTGGGCTACCTTGTCAGAGGGGGTGGGGGTGGCTGGGGGCAGTAAAAAAAAATAACAAAAACTGTTAAAGGTCTTTTCAGCTGGCGTTGAATAAGTGTCTCTGGTCTGTTTTCCCTCTGTCCCTCACACTGTCGGTGGAAATGGAAGTGGGTGCAAGCTTTCTTTTTATTTTTTTTTAACTGTCTTCAGATTTTAATGTTGCCTTTTGTGTAATTTAATCCCATTATGTTATTTAATTGTTACTGCAATATTAACTACTGTATTTGTTGACTTTGTTTAATAACTGTTCTTTCAGGGCTAGAAATAAACTTCTAAAAAACATTTTTTTCATCCCCTTCCCCGTCATGAGTTTATGCCTTCTGAGACAAGGGTAACTGAAAAGAGTAAATGTTTAGATGTCTTAATGAGATTAGCAAAATGTATTCTTGTCATTAAGCTTCTTATGACTGCTTTACAATGGATATCATTTTATGCTGCACTAGCCCGTCCCGTTTCTTTTCGAGTTTGATTACTCATCAGTCTGTGTACCGCCCTCATGTGATAACCACGAGCTTTCCTTGCCACCGCACGCTGCTGGCAGGCAGTTACTCCTCCAGAGCACCGATGGGGGAGAGCACGTCTGCAGCACCCTCTTTTTACCCATCATCACAGAGAGATCCTGTGCTATTTTGTGAAGGGAGCAAAGCAGCAGCCTCTCAAAGACCGGCCTCGTTCATCTCAGTTGTCTTTCACCCCCCACTCGCCTTAAGGTAGCATTTTGGTAGGGAGAGAGGGACTGGTGGACCAGTAAGCTGTGCTCGTGGCAGTGTGGTGGTGCAGTGACCTTTCCAAACAGGACTGTTTGACTGTGAATATCATCCAGAATCCTGCGTGGATAAACCTGGCGGTGTGGGGAGCGAGCTGGCCTGCCTGTTGGGAAGAGGTGACTCCAGCTTCAGCACCGTCCCCGCTGATCAGCGTTTGACCAAGCCAAGCGCAGGAGCTGGCTGTCAGCAGCTCACCTTGGATTTGGGGTGAGATGGGTGGTGGCTGTTGGCAGGCTGTGGAGACCTGCTCGTGCTTTTCATTGGAACTACAAAAATGCCACGATGTGTTGGCATTGCAGTCCGGTTAAAGGAAAGGATGCCAAAATTAATTCACCTTGGGGCTAAGGGTGGTTCAGGTGAAATCCAGATGAAGTTTCTGGCTTGGTTGTGAATGTCGAGGACTCAGGTTGTGCCTTTTGCCATGTGTTACTGGAAAATCATCTCTTCCACTTTTTTGCGTGTTGTAAAAGCCTTGCTCATGCTGCTGGCAAAAAGAAATGAAGAAACCACTCTTCAAAAGCCTTTTCAACCAGATGTAAGAATGTCGTTTTGCACAAAGCCCTCTCTTTCCAGGTTAATTAACTCATTGAAGCATCTTTGTCTTCTATGTAACTGACCCTTTATGCATTTAAACTGATGTTCTCTAGCACCGCTTTTAAGTGATGCTTGCATTTAATTTATGGGGGAAAAAGCTGTCAAGAGGAGGGAAAAGGTGTGTAGTGGAACCTGGATATTGGTACTTGTCTTGCTTTAAGGTGAGCAGGATTTTGGCTTAGTTATGGTTTGTATTAGTTGGGAGTTGCTTGTCCTTGCTTGATAAACACAAGTAGGTCTTGTGTGAACTTGCTGTGCACTTGCTTATAGGTGGCCTATGCCAAAACAAAACAAAACAAAACAAAAAACAAACACCCCCATCTTTTTTTTATCAGTTCGCTAAAGATCAGGTACTTTAAATATTCTGCACCAAGTTAAAGCCACACAGTCTTGCTGTGAAGTTGGGGGAAATGACTTCTCACTTCCAGGGCTGCAGGTTGGTTGCGGTGAATTAAATTGCAGAGCTGAGCACGATTATTTGAACTGTGCCAGCAACATGTTGCTTAAATGAAGAGTGGCTGAGAAGTGTCACTTCGAATTAGTTTTTGCTGTAGTACGTGAAGAAAAGGTTTCAGCGCGATTCTTGTGGCTCGTGCACAAGCACAGCAGTTGTCTGCAGATGCCTGCTCCCAGTGACTTGGACAGCTGCATTTTTTGCTTTCTTTTAAGCTTGTGTTTTGCTGAGAAGATTGTTTTTAGTAAAAACAGCTGTATTGGTCAGCCCTGAGAGGATCTTACGTTCCTCTCTCGTGTAGGGGAGAGGTATGTGAGACTGTTAAGCTCAGCTAAATTCTTGACGTTGCTCTCAGATGTGCAGAGGAAGCAGGTTTTTCTAAGATCTTTTTCTTTTCCTTTGCTTTGAAGTCCAGACTAATGGAAACTTTTTTGAAGGAAAATGCAAACAAGTGAGAGCAGTGAATTTCTGACTGTAAGTTTTCTGTCTGCAGTGTGTTGTGAGGGGGGAGAGCAGTGGTGATGCAGCTTTCCCTTTCCGCAGTGGTGGTATTACTTTTCCCCTCCCCTGCCCACCAGCCAGCGTCTTGCAGGGAGGCTGTCTTCCAGCACATCATAATGTCATTTCAAAACCCATTTACCTATCGACCTGATCCTTGAACCAGCCTGTAGGGACGGGCGATCGATATAAATAAATGGGATTTGCCCACTAGGAAGGTAAATTGTTTGATGCTGAAAAGCCACCAGGCTTCTGCTTCCTCAAAAATTCCTCTGGCGCTACCAAGCGACTTGGAGATGAGTCAGTAGAAAGGAAGAGGGGACTGGAAGAACAGACAGACGGTAGGTCTCGGTGCAGCCTCAAGTTTCTGGTGCTTTCTGAATGGCTTCTGAGTAACGGCTCGGGCTTGGTGTAACTGGATCAGAGGAGCGGGTGCTGATGTGGCAGGGCACGTCCTGGAGGTCCTTTTCCAGGTGCTCTGTGCTGGGCACGGGCCTTATAGGGACTGAGTTCTCCACTGAAGTCGGGATTCCTACAGCTGAGGGTGATCCATCTTGTTATTTATTTATTTTTTCCCTCCCAGTGGGTGTTGCATGGATTTGGCTCTTGTGAAATTCCTCGTGGCTCTCCTTGAGCCTGTTTGGCTGGCTGCCCGCAGGAGCAGGGAGCCCAGCGGTGGGTTTGTGCTGCCTGGCCCCAGCTGCTACGGGGTGGCTGCTCATGGGGTTTGGGTAATGGCTTTCCTGCCCAGTGAACTCGCCTTAAATAACCCTAAGGAAGCTGCATGCAGCTGTAGCTGCTACCTATTCGGGGGTGTAGGGGGGAGCAGCCTCATTCTCTGCTTTTTTGTTACTCTTCAGTGTTTTAGGAGAGTTTGTTTTACTTCACCGTGGAAATCCTGACTGCTTCTGACTGTGTGGTTAAAATAAGAATTTAAAATACCTGTGTTTGAGGTGGTGTAGGTCTTGACTGCCCTGACAACAAACCTGGTTTAGAAAAGAAGCTGATGTCTGATGCCACAGCCATGGAAATGCGGCTTTTGTAAAGTGGGGAGAAAAAGGGAACGTGGATGAAAATGTATTTGGATAAGGCTTGGAAGAAAACAGCTTCTGCTCATCTCATGGGCTGCTTTTTGGGGCGGAACATCCTGGGGAAATGAAGATGGAGGCTAACGGGCTTTCCCTGGGCTGTGGGCTCTTCCAGTATTGAACCCTCTGATGTGCTCCTCTCGTTCAACCCCCTAGCAAAGCCAGCAGAAATCTGAGTAGCAGTAGCTGACTTTTTGTAGCATTTCTGGAAAATAAGGTGTGCAAGACAAATGAACTCTTGAAGGGGCTTTTATTCCTTCGCGGTGAACTGGACGCCCTCCAGTGCTCACAGCATGCCCCGTTCTGCTGTCAGCACCAACACGAGGTGGGAAGCCAGCTGCTTGCGTCTCTGTCATTGTCACCACTTACCCCGCTAATCCGATTCATAGGCAACTGCCTCCTGCCCCTTGCTCAAGCCTGGGTTGTGTGACACACAATTGCAGGATGTGCCGTGGCCGTAATTGCAGGCAGCGGATGGGAAATAGGTTTAGAAGACCTCTGAGCTGTTGCCTCTAAGCACAACTCTTTAAACGCGTGAAAAGGAGAAGGGGAAAATCCTTCCTGCAGGAAGGAAGGAAGAGATGTTTGGATATTTTCCAGTTTTACCACGGCTGTTGCGATGTTTTCCACGCCAGAGCTTTCTGGAGGAAGGGGACAAGAATGTGCTTGCTTTTCAGGCCTCAATGCGTGGCAGATCTCTCTTGTAACAGCAGCTAGAAACGTTTTGGTATGAGAGGGATTTTTGTTGATCTGGGTGAGTTCTCTGCCGCTGTCTGTGCTGACTTTTCACTGAACCAAAATTGGGAAGTTTGAGTCTTAAAGCATGCTTCATCTTCCTGTATTTGGGCAAGGCTGTCTGCTCATTTGAGGATAAAGGTGCACACGTCTCCTGTCTTCTGAAAGGGGTTAAAAAAATGTAAAATGGCAATGCGTTTTGAGGCAGGCTTAGCCAAATCAGGCTGTTCCCTCTGTAGGGTGACAGCAATTCTGTCACTGCCAGTGGAGCTGGGAGAGATTCTGTCCCTCCCCTGTGCGTTACCAGCAGAAGGGGATGAAATGTCACCGTCACTGAAATGCCACCTGCAGGCAAGCATGCAGCTAGCGCCGGCAGTGAGCGAGGAGAGGTGTTCCTGGGGACAAGGACGGGGAAGCGTGTGCAAGCCAGGCTTTTGTGCTGGCTAAAGAATGACTTTGGTGTGCCTCTGGGTTATTTCTGAGCATGGGCAGGGTGCTGGGAAAGGGTAAAGCCTCCCTTAAAAAGAGGGGCAGGGAAACGATGGAGTCAGCTTCGCTCCCATTCTCAGTTAAAAGTAGGGAGTCGGGGAATAAATAAGGTTTTATTGTTTTCTCATTTTCAGAAGCAACCCTAACAAATAACCTGGAAGAAGGACTGGGGTAGGAGCAGGGGGTGTACAGCACCCCCAAACTGCCCTCAGAGCCCTGTAGTCCTTGGTCACGGTGCGGGGCCATGTCCCAGGCGCTGGGTGAACGCGTGGCAGAGCCGGGTGCCGGGGTGCGAGGCAGGGCTTTGAAATGATCCCCGCGCAGGGAGGTGGGCAAAATGTGAGGAGGGCAAATCGTGTGTGCAGGTCTCAAGGTAGGAAAGCAACGAGGGCTTTTTCTTCCTCTTGGAAGAGCTTGTTCCCATGCTTCCTGCGGCTCTCAGGGGCAGCACGTGCAGTGTTTCCCAAGGACTCCCTGGCCACCAGGCAGGTGCCAGTTGGGCTGTGCCACGTTTGCTTTCGCACGGTGCTATAAAACGGAGGTGCGGAAGCTTTCCCTGCTCCATCCTGGAGGCCAAAAGCCGCGTGGCTCGGTCTCTCCCTCGGGGGACTGTCACGATGTCAGGCCTGAACGTCTCCATTGCCTTTTTTCTCCTGGTTGTCAGCACATGCGAGATGCTCCGGCGGCTTTCCAAGAGGCTGCTGTCTCCTGGGGCGTACTGCTGCCTTGCTGGGGAGCTGACTGGGTCGCTGCAGCTCTGCTCGAGCTGCCTGGAGCTGAGGATGCTGCTAGAGATTGGCCCGTGGGGTGGCGGCTTTGGCCCCGATGTGGTCTTCACACTGCTCTTCCTCCTCTTCACGGTTCACGCCGCCTCCTTGGATGGAGCATCTGCCAACCCCACCGTCTCTCTCCAGGAGTTCCTGCTCCTCGAATCCGGCCCCGCAGCCACTGCTGCCAAGCTGCTGGCCCAGGCCGTGGGCGTGGGGACAGGCTGGGCCATCACCAAGCTCTACTGGTCCTGGGAGCTGACCCAGTTCCACCTCATCCAGAACCTGATCGCCTCCGAGTGCAGCTCCTCCATCCGCACCTCGCTCTACTACGGGGCCTTCGTGGAGGGTGCCTGCTCTTTCCTCTTCCACCTTGTGCTTCTCAGGTTGCGGCGGAGCCGCACCGTGTACCGGGCACCTGCCCTGGCAGCCACCGTCACCTTCCTGACCTATGCAGGTGAGCAGTGCCCCTGGTTTCTCTACAACACTCTTTGAGAGGGAAGAGCAATCCCTTTTCCCTCCTCTAAGGCTTGAGCTGAGAGAGGATGACTAGCAGAAGGCTTGTTCCCTACTTATTTTGGGGAGGTGTTTGTTTGGGGGTGAGGGCAGCAGTTTAGGGCACCTAGGCAGTGGGTGAAATGTTGGTGTTTGCGTGGGGAGCAGCAGCAGGGTCCTCGAGCATCCCTTTGGTCTTGCACTGAGCTCTTCTTGCAAAGCCTGGGGCGATGCGTGTGGGACTTACCAGGGTGCCCTGATGCTGAGGGATGAGGCTGCGGGTGTAGGTGTAGGTGCCTGTCCCCAGGAGATGACTGAGGCTGATGATGGCCCTGCTTCCTCCCCATGCAGCCGTGATGACCACAGGGGCTTTCTTCAACCCTGCCCTGGCCGTGGCCACCACCTTCGCCTGCACGGGGAGCAGCCTGCGGGACTACGTCCAGGTGTACTGGCTGGGGCCCCTCGCAGGTGAGATGTCCCGGGGGCAGCGGGTGTTTCTCTGCATCTGCTGCAAGGCAGAAATGCTGGGTGCAACCCCAGCTCCTCCCGGCAAAGGGCTGAAGTTCAAGGGGGACAGATGACCGCTGGCTTGGCTCACCACCCATTTGGGTCAACACAAGCCTCGCGTGGTGAGGATGTGCATGTGGTGAGGATGCAGTGGTTAAATTCTCCTTAAAGTAGTAAAGCCAGGGCTTTCTGGGTGCTGCCACTGGGGACTTTGGCGCTGAGCTGCCTTTTGGTGATGGGAAAAGTTGTGGTGAGGGCCTGGAAACCACTGCTGAGCTCCGGGCAGGGTGGAGAGGCTCCCCATGTGGGGCGCACCGAGCGGGTATGTGCTCTCGTTTCAGGGATGCTTGCTGCCCTCTTGCTGCACCAAGGCAACATCCCAAGACTCTTCCAAAAAAACCTGCTTTACGGCCAGAAGAGCAAATACAAGATACCCAAGGCAAGGGTGGCACATGCGGAGGGTGGAGAAGAGCGGCGGAAGGGGAAAGGCGAGAAGAGCAACCCTGCGCCTCGTGCCTGAGCCCCTGCAGCCCTGCTGCTGGGAGGGGGACTCCTAGCATGGAGGATTTTGCACACCCAAGCCTTCAGTACTGTCCCCGGGGGAGAAAACTAATGTATCTGTACAAATTGCTGTCTGTCTTGTGTACACAGGAAGCTTATGGAAACTAGGGACCACTACACAGGTGTGCTTGAGCAGCCTCCAGGTTGTTGCATCACTTGGAATAATCCAACTGTGCCTCCCACAGCCATAAAAACGGTGTAAACCTGTAACCATGTTTCAGGCCTTGGAAACTTGGGCTGAGGAGGAAGGTATCGGTGAAGGGGTGCACAGGGTGCCCGTGGTTAGCAGACGTGGCACCGGTATGTGCTGGGGTGGGGGGGGTGCACATGGACCCCCCACTGGACCCAGCCCTGGTCTGCTCTCCGTGGCTACGTGCAATGCCCCTAAGGAAACGAGGCGTTGTGACATGAAATAAATGTGATTGCGTTGAGGTGAGTGGTGTCCTTCCTGCCAGAGTGCAGCTGACTGAGCAGAAATGAAAGAAATCTGCTCGTCTGTGTGCGTTTTGGGGGAATTTCCTTCTGTGCTGGGCTGGATGTGAGCACTGGGGGCTGAGATCATCCCACTTCGTCCCCAAATGTGGTGCTCCCAACCCCTGCGTTTTGCAGGGACTCTGTGGGCACGATGCTCCTGACCTGCTCCGAGCTGAGCACTGTGGCTTTTCGGATCCTGCCTAATTTGTCTGAGATGCAAATGGTGAGTAAAGAAGCGGTGCCTGACTGCAGTGACAGTGACTGATGCCAGTTTGGTACCCGGGCGTGTGGTGTCCCCTCCCCTCCTGATGGAAACCAAAACCTTCAAGGTTCCGTGTCCCTGGCCAATTGGATTTGGGAAGCTCAGATCCTTTGCCAATTTTTTTTTTTTTTCCTCAACTTCTTTTGGTTTGGAAATCATGCTGGAAATGGGGCCTCCTCATTTAATTTGCAGAGTTTCTCTATTTTGGCCAAGATGAGAAATACCATTTGACTCTGGGGTTATTTCAGAGCCCAGGGCAAAGCCACCAAGGCTTGGAGGAGGATCTGAGGGGGGCGAGGGCGATCTCTGTTTCCCCAAATTGATTCTCTGGCTCTGCTTTTGATTTGAGGCTAAATGTAGGGTATGAAATATAAGGCTGACTACCCCACCACGACTAATTCCTGTAGTTTCCCCCCCGGGCAGTGCACAGAGCATTTCCACAGCCCCTCAAAGCAGTGGGCTGGGATGGCTGGAGCAGAGATGCTCGCACACCCACAGCCTGGCACCGCAGTACTAGTGTGAGCCCCGGGACAGGGTGCCAGCCCTATAAAGGCACTGAGCAAGTGCAGCATCCGATGGGGACATGTAACTGCAGAGCTGGGGGGAAAAAAGCTTCTTTGTTTTGTGCTTTATTTTGTTTTTTTTTTTTTTCCCAAGGAGGTGTCTATCTGTTGGGCTGCTGGGGGAGATCAGTGACTGGGCAGAGTGATGTAATAAGGGAAATTTAACAGGAGTGGCGGTGAACATTGTTGTTTTTAATTAAGAGGCTGCTTTTCCAGCACAGTAGCATTGAGGCGTGATGGAGGAGAGCTGCAGCTGGACAGACAGAAGCGTTCCTGAGCTGTAAATCAAGCTCGGCAGCACTGATTTACAGCTTGGCCCCGCACCAGCTCCGGCTGCAGCCCGCGCTTTGCCTCCCCGCTCTGCGGGGCGGTGATGGGGCTCCTCGTGGTGCTTTCACATGGATGCTGGCATCGAATTTCTGCCGAGCAGCACTGGTGAGACCAGGACAAGTGCCCCTGGCACCCACCCTGTGGCAGGGAGCTGTGGCTTCACCTGCTGGGCCGAGCATTGCGGGACAGGGAGCTGGGCTGTCAGCCCTGTGCTGAGCTGAGCCGCAGCCTCTGGGCATCCTCTCCCGTCCCCTGCATTGCCACCTCCAGGACCAACCCCAGGAGAGTCGGGGACAGGCCCTGCAACCCACTGCCCTGGGTCCTGCTCCCCAGCAGCAGTTTTTTTCATGGTCCTGCCTGCATGGAGGTGGCCAGGGCCTCCAGCAGGTCTTGTCCCACCTAGGCTGACCACGGGGCAGCCCCAGAGGCCCAGGGGGCGAGCACCCAGCTGTCCTCAGTGAAGGAAACTGGAGAACAAGGCCTGGAAAGGGGGTGAGGTGGCTCAGTTTTTGGTGCCCTCCAGCCTGTGCCGCAGGATGCTGCCCTGCTGCATGCCCCGCTGAGAGGGGACGAGCTGGGGGGTCTGCTGGGGGGGCTTCTGGGGAAACTGCTTCTTGTAGAGAGCGCTGCTGTACTGAAGCTCCGGGGTCACCAGCCGCCGGCACATGGTCTCTGTCTCCTTGTCCAAGCCCTGCTTGAGGTTATAGCCCAGGATTTTGGCATTGCCGTGCTGCAGCGGCCGCAGGGAAGAGTCCTTGATGTCCTTAGGGCCCACGCTGCCCATCCCTTGCAGGCAGGTCCTCGCCAGCTCTGCCTGCCTCTCCCGAAGCGCCTTCACCTCCCGCTGCATGCGCTCCCTTCCGATGTCTCGGTCGATCCTTTCCCAGAAGGTCCTGTTGAAGTGGGTGTAGATCTCCCAGTCCAGCTTGTTCCAGGCCTTTATCTTCTCCACAATGGCTCCCGAGAGCGGGGACCTGGTGCTGCTGTCCCTGCTGTTGAGCGGGAAGGACACGACGCTGTCCAGGTCCCAGCACAGCGTCTCCTTCAGCAGCACCATGGACTCGTCAAAGTACTCGGAGATGAGGAGCAAGTCGAAGGACGCCTCGATGGCCTTCAGCATGAGGTGCACCCGCTTGGCTGAGACCTCTCCATCGGGGTTGAAGCCGAAGTCGAAGGTCATGAGGTTCCTGGCGTAGTGGCTGTCGCTGGCTGTGGGGTTGTAGTAGCGGTAGGGCTGGCTGAGGAACTCCTCCAGGCTGCGGGCGCGGGAGAAGGCCGACGTGCCCTTGTAGTACACGAAGGAAGACTCCATGAGCTGCACGGGGTTCCTCAGGATGGAGAAGTAGACGGCTGTGCTGGGCACCACTTTCTGCACCTGCAGAGTGGGGAAAGGAGGTTTAAAAGTGGAGCAGAGCGAAGGGACCTGCTTGCTCACAGTCCTGTGCTGGAAAAGCAGGAACACTCGCTCAGAAAAGAGCTGAAGGAGCACTGAGGGAGGCCTCAGGGTGCAGCTCCTCCACCAGCCATGTGGGGAGCCATGGGAAAGGTACACAAGTGCCCATGCAGCTGCTGGTCCGTCTGGCTGGGGCCAAGGTACGTCATGGTCCTGTCTCCTTGCCTTTCCCCTGCATCCACACCTGAAGCCCAGGAGGGAGGATGCTGTGCACGGCTGGCCGGTGTGCTTTACCCGCGTCCCACCCCGCTCCCTCTCCCAAGGCACGGAGGCTCTGCCCCTTACCTCTGGCTGCAGGAAGCGCATGTGGTGGCAGAGGATGTTGAAGCGGGGAGGCTTCCCTGGGGAGAAGCCCTGCACGAACCTCGCCATGAAGTGCTGCGGGTAGAAGAGCTGGTGGCCACCCTTCAGGGGGAAGGCGAAGGAGAGGTTGTGCATCTCACCGAAGCGGAAGAGGATGTTCATGACAGTGCTGCTGGCACTCTTGTGGACTTTCAGAAAGACGATGTTGGTCTTGGGTTTGCACATCTCCTCCTGAGAGAAGACTCCTTCCACCTGTGGGATGCCCCTGAGGGCCATCTCGTTATCCAAGGAGACTTCTGTCCAGCTGGGGAGCAATCCTCTCTCCAGGTCTGTCCTGTAAAAGTCATATGCCTGCGGGACTTGAGCTGAACTTAGCACCGTGTGCTTAAGTGAGCTGTCCCACGGTTGGCCAGGGAAACCCAGGGGCTGAGGCTGGCCCTGCAGTGTCACTTGTGATATCTGGGGTGACATTGTTCCCTCCTGCTCCTCTGCGATGACGCCGTTGGCAAAGATAACTCCTTTGCTGCTGTCACCACCAACAACAGCATCTCCTAGAGCTGTGAAGGTACCTCCAGGAAGACCCGGGGATGTTTCCCCTCTGGCTGCTTTTCTGGGGCTGGGGAGGTGTGTTTTCAGCCTTGGGGGTGAAAAGTAGCCTTTCATCTTCTTGCTGCTCTCTGCAGGCTGCCACGTCCAGTGACCCTCTTGCCTGTCCAGAGTGCTCTCCTGTGGTGTCATCTGCCCCAAGTACCAGTGCATCTGGAAAATGTCCTGCATGTTCTTAGTGGAAGTGGGTTCCAGCATGGCCTTCCTCTGCCTGTGAGGGCGATCCTCCTTCCTCAGCAGGCCAGGGGCGTGCAGGGCGTAGTTAGGGCCCTCCTGGCCTTGGTCTGTGGTCTGCTGCAGGGCGCGCTCCAGCTCGCATGGGCAGCTCCTGTGAGAGGGAGGAGGTGAGCTGGCAGCGAGAGGTGCAGGGCCCGTGTTGGGGGCACAGAGCATGCTGCTGGGCCCAGCTGGGGAAAACGATCTGCTGCCCTGTCTTATGTGGGGGGTGGCACTGCTGCTGGGCGCAGCTCTTGGCTGCTTGGCACTGCCACACTGCCAGGTCGGGGTGGGTGTAGGACAACGGCAGCGCAATGATGCCCCTGCGCTGCTGGAGGGAAGGCGAGAAGAGAGAAGGGCATGGGGCCTGGAGGAGATGAAGGGGAGCTGGTGGGTGTCCCCAAACCGGGAAGATGCTGAAGGGCTGCTGGAGGAACAGACCAGAAGGAACCCCGTGAGATGCAGAGAGGACGAAGGGCTGGTCCTGCCCCAGGAGGGACAACACCCAGCATGATGCAGGCTGGGGATCAGCTCTGCTGGAAAGGCCACAAGGCTCTGGGCAGGGAGAGGCTGAGCAGCAGCCGGTGTCTGCCCGGGCAGCAGAGATGCCAACAGCATCCCTGGAGCACAGCTGGGTCGGGGTGGTGACTGCTGGCCTCTGCCATCTCCAGCCTGGGAGGGGTTTGAGGCTGGCCTGGTTTGACGGAGATCTGAGCAGGGTGCAGGGGTTGGATGGGGTAGCCCCAGTGAGGACTTCTTCCTCACGAATTTCCTGAGTTTCTAAGCAGGATGCTGCTGGGTGGTGTTGAGGAGGGCGGCTTTGGGCCTGTATTGACTGCCAGTGAAGGCCCAGAGGATGAGGTGCAGGTTTACCATCCTGCCGGGGACATACCTGGAAGGCTGCAGCTTCTCCACGACTTGAAATGAGACCAGGAGAAGGATGAGGAGGCTGAAGGAGACCCAGAGCCGACCTGGCTGGCACCTGTATATTGCCTTCAGTTTCCTGCAAGGAAGCAGACGTTTCAGACCATTCAATGAATTGCATGGGCAAAAGAAATGTGTAGGGCACAACACAGAGAGAAAAGAGGCCTTGAGACTTCCACAACGAGCATGACTCCCCCCAGAATTTAGTCTTGTCTTTTATCTTTTCTAAGGCAAGGTCACTTTTCTGCGGGTGGAAGAGGTGCTGGAGCAGTGATAACCAATGAACCTCAGCAGCTGTGCTTGAGCAGTGGAGCCTGGTGGAAATTTCCAGCCAGGACCCAGATATCGCACCCAGAGGTAAACAGCGATAACCGCAGGGACGCCTCGCGGCACGGCCCCGCCACCGGCTTCGGCAGCAGGAGCGGGCACTGCTCGCCTTCACCCTGCACCGCGTGTCTGGGAGATATCTGAGTGCTCTCTCTATAAACAAAGACGAGAAACCCTGGCTTCTTAAGGCAACCCTTCTAAAAAATGAAGGGACCCCGCTGCAGGAACTAGAGCGGAGCAGTCGGGGGCTACGCTGGCTGGAAAAGAGTTTAGGTTGCCTCTGGCTTGTGGTGATTACTAGCAGGGGACACATCGCTGTGTAAAGGGGCCTGGTTTTTACCAGGAATCTGGTTAAATCCTCTGTTACAGACCCCTCTGTGGGGGGAACCTGGCCTGCAAGCCCCAGGCACCTGCTTGCAGCCTCCCAGGGAGGGGTGGGCAGGGGCAGGTTTGTGGAGCAAAATGGAGATCTCAGAGTACGGGGAGCAGGCATTTGTGCAGAGTCTGCTCAGAAGCCACCCTCTAATCTGTATTCAGGATTCCTTTATCGAGTGGGCAGTTTTGGACAAGAGGGCCTGGAACTGCACAGGCCTGCTTGTCCTAGGGCTGCTTCACCTCTGTGGTGTTATATCACAGAATGGATTGGGTTGGAAGGGACCTTAAAGCCCATCCAATTCCAACACCCTGCCATGGCAGGGCTCCCTCCCACCAGCCCAAACAGCCCCCAGCCCCATCCAGCCTGGCCTTGGGCACTGCCAGGGATGGGCCACCCACAGCTCTTCTGGGCAACCTGTGCCAGTGCCTCACTGCTCTACCCATTTTAGTTGATTTAAATTAAATACTGGGAAGAAATCCCCTGCTTTGGGCAGTCTTGCCACCTGGAAGAAGTATGCTGGGCATCATTCCTGCTTGAGGAGCTGGTAATGGCATGGACACGTGGTATTTGTAGTGGTCACGTGCATCCGTTGGTCCTGTTGAGGAATTTGGGCTTGCTGTTGAAAACTGGATTCATTCCAGAAAAATGTAGCGTTATGACTAACTGTAGTTTGCTTGTTACAACAGTATTTTGGTGGTTGTGCATTGGTTGTCAGCTGGTCCGTGAAAGATCTGGGTTCCTTTGCTCTGAGCCTGCTGCCTCCTGGGAGAGGACTGTGTGTTGGCTGAGCAGCTGGTACCCCACGTGTGGGCTGGTTGGGTCTGATTGGGCTTGCACAAAGCCAGAGCCTGTCCTCCAGGCTGGCTCTAGTGGGGCACACATGGATCAAGGAGCACGCAGGGAAGAAGGAGCCGTGGCAGCACTAAAGGTGGGACTGAAGAATGCCAGAAATTGCAGTGGCAGCAAAATCAGGATAAAATGGCCCACACAGAATGAGGCGCCTTTGGGGGCTGGAGCATTTGGACCATTCGAGGTTGGACCTCTTCAAAAGGCTCCTCTGCTTTCCATGGGTACATCCTTCACAGCCTTCTCCTTGGTTCAATGTGACAGGATGAGATCAGGGGTGCCAGTGCCTTGTGAATGTGTTAAATATTTGGGACCAAGGCCTGGGAAGTTGGGGGCTGGATGTGCAACCCTCGTGGTTCAGGGGCTGCACGGTGCCCTCTCCAGAAGCCATTCAGCAGGGTGCAGAGCTGGATGCAGCTGGGTTCAGTTCTCAGTGGCAGAGCCACAGCAGCTGAATCCTACCATGCTGGTGCGATGGATTTCATCAAAAAACAGTCTATTTGTTGGGGGAGAGCCCCCTAGTCGTGTTTGCTGGCTGGGGATAGGTGCCTGGAAGCAGTGCCGCAGACAGGTCTTGGGTGAGCTCACCAGCGGAAAGCGGCTCCATTGAATTGCTGCGGTCAGATATGCGCTGGGCAGCGGGTGGCGTTGCACGGGGAATCAATACACGAGTGATACCTCAGGCCCTCTGAGCAGTGTGTGAAGCCCCTTCCTTCACCTACTGCCTGCCTGCGCCGGTGCCCAAACTACCATCAAAAGAGGGAAAAGCCCTCCCCAAGCCTCCTGCCGCAGCTTGGCATGCAGAAGCAGGGCTGCAATGCCCCAGGTGCAGTAGACGCATGGGGTAGGGCTGTTCTGCCCTGAAACGCTCTCCCCCAGCACAAGGACGACCCATGGGCACTGCGGCCAAGTCCATCCTTGTCCTTTGCTGCCCCTCATCCATCCTCTCCAAAACAGAGCCTCTGGAAGAGTGCACCTGGCACTGGGTGCATTCATCGGGTTTGCCGCGTACAAGGCTGGCACAGAGCCACGTTTCTGCTCCATGTCTGCTCCATGGGTGAGCATGCAGAGCTGAGAGTGCTGAGCCCCTGCCCAGGACAAAGCAGGAGGGCTCAGCATCCTCCTTGCCTCGCTGAGGTTGCTGCTGCTGCTCTTCCTGTGCAGCATCAGTCCTAACAGAAGATGCTGTTCTCCACGTGGGAGAAATGCTGTGCTCAGAGCCTCTGGAAGAGAGAGCTCCACTGCCCCAAACCTCCCTGCATTTATGCAGAACAGCAGTGCTGCTCTGCACATTCCCATCATCACTTCAGCCTCCACAGAGGGACCTGCAAGGACACGATCGCTGGGTAGAGTGCAACTCGTACTTAAGGAAACGGCGCTGTGATTAGAAGATAAAATTCCACTTACATGGTCAGGTACCTCCTGAACTTCAGCATGGTGAGCTGGATCCTTGGCTGAGGAACAGTGGGTGCTCGCCGTCGGGTCAGCACGGAGACTGGGAGAGCAAACACACGGGGCCTGGCTTGTGTGCCTGCGTCCGGTGGCCCCTCCCTGGGTACCTTCCCCCTGGTGCCCTGCTCTCCAGTGCCTGCCCCCAGGGAGCAACCAGGCTCCGTAAGCAGCAGGTTTACGCAGCCAGCCTGGAACCCGTGCTCGCAGCCCCGCTGCTCTCCTTGGTCTCCTCCTACGGCTGCTGATGCTCTGTTCTGGCCCATCCTGTGCCGCTTCCAGCCTCTTTTGGGGGTCAATCTTTGGCCCTTCGTTTCCCATCTTGCACGCTTGTCTTACTTCTTGACAAAGCCGGTGGTTTGGCCACGAGTGCTGGATCCCTGTAGTGCCACGGTCTTCGGGTCTGTGCCATGGGGAGAGCTGTGCAGTGCAGGTTGTGTCTGTGTGGCGTCGACCTTGTCCTGCTCAGCCCTGCTTCAGGCTGGCTCCTGTCTTCTCCCAAGCCAGTGAGCCCTCGCCCTGCTGTGCTGGGACTGTGCTGTGCCGGGCTGACCAGGGCTCCCCTGCTTGGACGCCCGTTGTCCTTCCCAGAACCAGTGGAAAAAGTGTCGCTGGGTCACCTCCTCAGTGCCTGGGGGACAGCACAAGGCGAAGGAGAGCTGGGAGGCTGTCCCCCATGAAGGTCCACGGGCAGTCCTTCCCCCAGGGCCTCCTCCCTCTTCAGCAGCTTTTCCTCCCCATCCTTCCCCTTCAAGCTCACCCCGGCGTCCCGCACACTGTCACCGAGGCCACAGTCCCCTTGTGTGAGCAGGGAAACCCAAGCCAGGGCAGCAGGACCATGTGCTTCTCCTGTTTGGCCACCGAAGGCACCCGGGGCGGTGGTGGGGATGGAGAAGGTGGCTGTGAGGTGCACCATGAGGGCTGCGTGATGCCCCTCGGCAGGACCAGGCTCCCCGGGTGCCTCCTGCTGCTGGTGGGGAGGACGCAGGCGCTGTGTGTTCTCCCTTCACCTGTACCTGTGTGTCTCAGGGAATGGGGAGGAGGCAGCTACGCCTGTCTGAGGTCCCTTCCAGCCAAGACCTCATTCTTTAGGGACAGAAGGGCCCAGCGTCCTCCCTTCCCCCTTGCGGGCAGGGAGGCAGCCGCTCTCCTCTCCCTGGCACAGGCAGGCGCTGCCTCTCCCCGTCCACCTCATCGAAACCACAAGTTTACCATAGGGCTGCTGCATTCCCCACCCATCCTGTGCTCCTGCTATCTGCCGAGGCTGGCAGCTTATCTCGGAGCCTGGGGCTGGGTGAGAGCCGCGGGCTAGCTCAGCGGTTGCGTGGATCAGCCCCCTTTCTGCTGTCGGGAGCTCTGGATGGAGGGGCAGTTCTTCTCCCTGCTCCTGCCCTCTGCACAGCCGTGCCTCGTGCACTCTGAGATGGATAGGGCTGTGCAGGCAACCCCAGGCAGGACCCTGGGAGAGATCCCACTGTTGCAGGGCACAAGGTGCCCTTTCCCAGGAGCACCCACGCAGGCAATGAGGGGCACGTAGAGACATGGGGGTGTCCAGGTGTGATCCTGGTCCTGTTGGGTTTTCTTCTTCCTGGATTGTCACTCATGGGATTTGCTCAGCTCAGTCATTTCCCTAAGGACAAACCTATTTGTCCAGGGGAACCTCCTGGGAGCTCCAGTTTTGGCCTGTGACCCTGGTCAGGACCTCTCTGCTGCTGTGGAACCTCTTTCCTGGTTGTGGCTTCATGTATTTGGGGAAGAGAAACTCAAAAGACAAAGGTGTCTGCTTGTGCTGGGGTCTGACGGCATGGAGCACAGCATGCTCTCACCTGCCCACACACTTTTTGGGTTGGAGGCCACATCTATGGGGCCTCAGCTGCTCTCATGGAGGGTGCTGGGCTGCTCCTGCTGCCTTGGGATGGGACCCTAGAGGGACCCTCAGCGAGGGCACCCCACAAGCCTCCTGACTTTGCATGGAGATCTGTGGTGCGTCATTAATACCTAATGACGCGCAACCCGCATCGCCTTCAAACAAATCAAACAAACAGCCAAGCTCTGAAAGGACCTTTTGATTTTCTTCAGGCCTGGGTTTTATCAAGTGCCAGTGACCAACCTTGCTCTCCTTCCCCTTCACAATGAGGCCAGCCTGTTAGGAAGGGTGCGGTTTCGCGATACGGCGAAGCCCAGCTCGCAGCTGGCACCGCTCCTCCTGCCTCCATCTTCCTTCTGCTTGCCTGGCCCCAGCCATCCTTGTCCAAAATTAAAAAAACCCTACAGCACCGGGGTTTGCTGGCGTGGTTCCGCCGCTGGCCTTCACAGCAGGGTGCAGAAGCGTGGGGCTGGTGTGAGGGTGGGCACGGGGGTTTGTGGGGGTGCGAGGTTCACCGCGATGCCAGCTAGCTTCCCGGGAGAGCTGGATGCTGAGGTGGGGCCCTGAAAGCAAGGAGGAGGAGGAAGAGGTCACCACTGCTCTGTGAGACGGTGTTTTCCTTGGCTGACACAGACAGGACAGACGCCCTGGCGCGTGCTGGCAGGAGGGATGCAGCTGGAGCCCGGCGAGTAGTAGCAGCAAGGGAGGTGTCTGTAGTGAGAGTCTCTATGGAGACCTTGCGAAGGTTCCGTGCAACAGAGGCCTCACCTCCCTTGTGTTTTTACCTCCTGAACCAGACGGGAGTGTCTAGCTGCTAAGGAAGCACTAGCAGTACCAGTGGTGGGGTGGTTCCCAAGAAAAAATAGCATGAGTAGTGCTACAAGCCATGACCAACCCAGTCAGGCAGATATTTGGAGCGTCCCAGGTTGGCCAGAAAGAGTTGGGACTCTAAATTTGCAAGTGGAGGTTGGGGCAGCCCTGGGGGTTTCCTGGGATGGAAGTGGCCCACAGATATTTCCTTAGCAGGGGACGGGGAGTTCTGGAGCTCCTGGTGGAAATGGCTCCTTATTTTAGTCAAAGCAGAAGATCTGCAAAATAAATGAAAACCTCTTTGTGTCTAAAAGAAGCAGCCAGTGCTCCTTGGATTCCCTGAGGAGGGAAAAGTGACACCAGAGTGCCACAGGACAGCTATATCCAGAGTTAAAATTCTCCTAGGAAGGGCCAGGAGTAAAAAAATATTTATGGTCTCATGCTGGAGGAGCCTGGAAGCCCTCCTGGCAGTGCCATAGAACCACCGAATGTCCCAGGTTGGAAGGGACCCATCAGGATCACTGAGTCCAACTCCTGCCAACTCCCTGTCACTTCATGCTCTCACCAGGACAGCCTGGAAGGCGCCTCTACCTCCTGGTTGGGGTTTCTAGTCCCACAGTTTTCCCTTGTCCAGCTGCCTCCTCCCGCCCTGTGAGAAGGGTTGAGGCTGGGGACCTGCAGTGCAGACACCTGCTGTTTTTGGGCATGAAAGCACGACTGAGTGCTGATACCTTTGAGCAATGCCACAGGGCCTTTGTTGTCCTGAATCTGGCAAGAGAAAGGAGCGTGGCTGAGTCCTGCACGTTGCTAAGGCTGCCCCTGCTCGTATCATTTGGGGCATTTTTACCCCCTGTCTTTATTTCTTTGCTATTTTTGTATGTTTTGCTTAAGCAGTGACTTTCCTGCATCATGTTCTGCCTACACGTGGTCAGCTTGAGCAAGTCATTTGTGCCCCAGAGGCCTGGAACTTGTTTGCCCAGGGGGACTGAAAAGATGGAGAGGTGCATGTGTGGCTCCCCAGCAATGGCATGGGACAAATCGGTCCCCAGGGCCCTATCGGTGAGGACATCAGGGTCTAGGACATCCCCTCCAGGACTGCAGTCCTTCCTGCAAATCCCTAACGAGGAGAAACTTCAGAGAGAGAGAGGGGGAGACGAGATTTCCCCCCAACAACAAACCCTTTGTGCAGCTTTGTTTGCTTTTCAGGCCAGTTTCCAGACAGACCTAATCATGAAACGGCCCGTGATAATTTCTACATGACTTTCGCCAGGGGACCCAGCACACTGTGTTATCAGCAGCGCGCAAGTTTGCTTTCCAAATCGTTCTGAAATCTATCACCCGTGGGGCCTCCCCTTCCATTCCTGGGCAGCCACCGTTTCATTAGCGCCTACTGAAATGGGCACTTATTCGAATCTGCACTCTTTGGAGTGAGTGAGACATCCTATTTTAATGAGTTTGTATTAACTTCAGCAGCTCTCTTGGGAAAATTAAGTCGGTCTGCGCTGCGGTGAAGTGCCCATCGATACTCCTTCCCTCCGAAAGGGAGCTGCGGGCCAAAAGGGGCCAACACGCCAGGCTGGGAGGTGGACACTGGGCTGTGTGGGGTGGGATAGGGACAGGTTATGCTCTTGTGAGCATCCTCCCAACCTGCTGGGGTGAAGGGCCGAGCAGAGGGGATAAAGCAGAGCCTGGGCAGTTGTCAGCCAGAGTTTCCCTTTGGTGCAAAGGCTGCCCAGCAGCTGGATGCACTCAGGTCGCGGTGAGAAGCACGCTGCTGCTTCTGGATTTACGTTCTTTGGCTTGCGTTAGGACTTTGGCCCTAACAGTACTCTTATTTGTTCTTTAATCTTGGTCGCCTTATCAAAAGCCTTTGAACAACAAAATACATCTCCACTCACTTTGTGAACAGGCCGTGCTATTTCTGTTTGCTTGGTTTGGTTTCCTGGCCAGGGACCTCAGAGATTGGCATGACCCCCTCCCCCAGACCTGCTCTCTCTCTGGAAGCCCCTGAAGCCAGGAGCAGGCAGAGATGCCTGGGACGAGCTCGCCCTCCTCAGCCCTGCTCTTCATCCCCCTGGCATTCGGCAGCATCCCGCCTCACAGAGCCGTGGTGTGGGTTCACCCTGTGGGTTACACCTGGTGTCCTGCCCTGCATAGTATGAAAGAATTAAAAAAAAATAAAAATAAAAAAAGAAGAAACGGAGCATTGCTCCATTGGTGGCTTCAACCAGAGCCTTGGAGGATCTGTGTATAACCTGGGAAAGACCAAAGACCAAAGATGAACAGGGAGAGAAAAACAGGTAAGGGAAGGACTAAACACAACATAGCAAACAAGAGGAGAGAGTGGTGGTGCAGGAAAAGTGGGGTTCTTTTAGTCGGAGCTTCTTCCCCAAGCGGCTCTGGTGCAAACAGCTTGTTTTGTTTTTTTTTTTTTTTTTTCATTTTGATCTGCTTCCAGGAGCTCTTTGGTGTCTTTTGGCCTCTCCATGGTCAGCAGGACTTGGCAGAGCTGGGTCTGACCCGCGCAGAGCTGGGTCCAGCCCTGGCCCTGCCACAGCCAGTGCCTGGTGGACACGTCAAAATAGTGGAAACGGTTCTCAGACGAAACCCAGCTAGAGGAGCTGTGTTGACCAAGGGAAACCAGGTGAAACAGGTGTTTATGGAGCAAATGCCTTTGGAAGGAGCTCAGTGTGCAAACAGGGCGGCAGCCTCGTGCTCTGATGCCACCTTCTATTTATGGAAAGCATGACAAGGAGCCCAGATAAATGTTGGTGTCTCACCTGGGAAAAGAAGAACAAACAACATGCTGAAATCTAGGAGAGATTGTATGGTTTCTGATTGTATGGTTTCTAGGAAAGCTGCGGCGCTGATATGTGAGTGCTGCCCCAAAGGTTTGGGAGGGCATGGGTGGTCTGGCACACAGAGTGCTGGGGACGTGCTGCCCACTCTGCTCCCTTAAGTGGCTCCCCTGACCACATCTTCCCAGGGGAGCTGTAAGGCACAAATCAGGAGTGTGGATCTCAAAAATGTAGCATGGGAAGGGTTTCTTGCAGCTGATTGTGTCAGGAATTGCAAGCAGCTTGTCTCTGGCACCCCAAGGTGGCGAGGGGAAGCAGGCTGCCTCAGTAGCACAGACTGGCTCCTTATCTCAGCGGGTGTTTGGGGGCAGCCCTGGGAAATGTCTGCTCTTGTGGTGTCCTTGAGGTGCCCCCATGTCAAACCAGGGCAGTGGTGGGCAAAAGAGGAGCACTGATCTGCTGGTTCTCCCTGGGGAGAATCCCTTGCACACCTGCCCTGCTGATGGAGATGGCTTTGCAGGGTGATGCTGCAGCCGGCGTGCTGCCTTTGCCGAGACAGGCAGAAGAAAATTGTCGGCAGTGATGGAGGGTGAATGGGAAATGTCTGCAGCATGGCCCCATGAGCACCTTGCAAGGAGGGCATCGCACCAGGGTGTGTGCTTGGGATCAGGCAGCAAGGAGGGCTGGGAGCAGAGGGGGGCGTCAGGAAGGAAACTGAAGTGTTGGGTCGGGATTCTGCACCGCCGGGGAACAGATAATCCCAGTCTGAACCCTGGGTGTGGGGAGTAGAAGGGATGCAGGATGTCAGAAACATGCTTGAAACATGTCTCAGTTTGGCTCAGTAAGAGCCCAGTGGTGTGTTCACTGCAAGAGGGCTTCCTTGATATTTGTTTCACAGCCTGCTGGCTGAGACCTCTTAAAACATTGGTTTAGTTTGTATTAGGGATACTTGCAGCCATTGTGACATTTAATTATTGTGTAGGTCACTGTCAGCCAGTGCTGGAAGTGTCTGTGGTTTAAATCAGACCTTTCCACCACCTCTTCATGTGTTCCAAGTTGTGGGGTGTGAAAGCTTGCTCTGCTCTCTCCAAGTCCCTGTTGTGCACTAACAAACCTCAGTTCAGTAACAAAAAGGACTCCGGTGTCACAGTTTTGCAGTTTTGTGCCATAGATCGTGACAGCAGAGCTGCTTCCTTCTCATACACTGAGAGCGTCAGTTCTTGTGTGAGGCTCTGTAAGAGATATTGTGAATTTGATTGTGGAGTCCCATGAGCAAGGAGAACAAGAGGGCTGGTGCCAGAGCCTTTCAAGGACCTGGAGAACAAAGAAAGCACTACAGGAAAAGGCAAAAAGCAGTGGGTAGGTAGAAGGATGAACCCAAAAAACCTATCCTGAAAGCCAGGAGTTTCAGGAGGGATGGAGGACCTCCCTGTGTGAAAGGCAAGGGAAAGATGGAAAACATCAGGAGCTGTCATTGGACATGATCAGCACGCCTCTGTGCTACTAGCAGTGTGCATAAACCCATATTTTGACTCTCCTGCAGCTATTTCCACGTGGCAGGCACTGCATCTTGTTCCTCTCTCATTCACAGCCACAACCAGCCACGGCTCACTGTGACTCCTTTCCCAAGCAGAGGCCTCAGAGGGCTTCCAGCAGGCATCACATCTCCGCTCCCAGCAGCAAGGAGGAGCTGGCTGCTTTGACAGCTGTCCCTACAGCAGTGGTGATCAAAAAGCAGTGATTAAAAACTCGGACTTTTTGCTGCTTGTCCCTGTAGGGGTCATCAAAGCAGCACGGAAATCACAGGTACGTGCCCCTGGGGACTGCCCCAAAGCTCCACACCCTGGTGCCATGCTCAAGATAACCCCACTGTCATTTCTGCCCATGCCCTTTGCCACACCTTGCTCCCACGCGGCTGTCTGGTGTGGTTTTCACAGACTCTGTTTGTCTTCAGACTGGCTGCTTCCTCTGATACTTCAGTCTTTCAGAGGGAGGAGTTCTTCCTTTGGGCAACACCTTCAAATTTAAAAGTTTGAAAGTCATCTACAGATTTCTTTTTCTTTTCTTTTTTTTTTTTTTTCTTTCTTTTTTTTCTTTTTCAAAATGAGGGGCTTTATCATTCATTATTATATATATATTTTTTTTTAATATAAAAAACAACAACAGCAACAACAACAAACCTTAGGTAGGTAACATTGTAAAAATGGAAAGGAAAATAGCATCAAAGTTCTTCAGCGGCTCAACACAGTATCTCCAGATCAGAGCTGTAGGAGAAAAGCCTCTGGGATCTGCATTTCCCATCCCTGGTTGTGATGGAGGCATTATTTGATGTGTCTGAAATATTTTCTGGGCAAGACAAATAATGTGATGGCCTTGGGAGCCTGCAAGAAGTTCACAGGAAGCCTCACTTTGCCCCTCTGCTTTTCCTCTAGCAGATGCTGGTCTGGCTCCTTTGCCACCGACCTCTTCCCCCTAAGACCAAGGACTTCTGGAGTCAAATCCCCAGAGGATCAGGGCACTCGGACCTGAGCTCGGGGCTGTCTGGGGAGCTGTGCCGCTCAGCCGCGATGGCTGGGCACTGCACACCTCCTGATTACCCAGCTCAGATCAACCCAAAGCCAAAGTCTCCGTTTCAGACAGCTCTGGAATTTAAAAGGGATAAATCCCAAATCTTCCCAAATCCATCAGATGTTGCCGCAGTGTTCTGGGTGAAGGAAGGTCTGGGCTGTGCAGGTCCCACCAGCTTCTTGGTCCAGTCCTCGGAGCTTCCACCAGGGTGTCTGTGGCACCTCGAACTATGTATGATGAGCTGGTGCTCTGTTCCTGCAACCCACCCTGGTGCACTTACAGCGTGCCCAAAATGTAGGGGTCTGCTGTCTCTCCCCAGGGCCAGGACTGTGGACTTGGTATTTTCCTATGAAAGGAATTGCTCCTTTTGGGGATGTGTTTGCAAAAGGATTCATTTTATTTTTATTTTTATTTTTATTTTTATTTTATTTTATTTTATTTTATTTTATTTTATTTTATTTTATTTTATTATTTTATTTTATTTTATTTTTCTGCATTTGCATGGAAAGATGCTGCTTTGTGGTGTGTGGGGGTGTCATGGTGCAAATGGGGAGCATTTGATTAGAGCCGTTGCTGTAGGTCAGGCTCCTGCTGGGCTCCCAGGCACTCTGCTGGGGCTGGGGCTGCAGACAAACCCAAATCCCCCCCTTAAGCACAATGTTGACACAGAACACATCCAGCTCTTGAACACTGGCCAAGCTGCTATTGGCTTCTCCAAAACCAACAAAACCTTACTGTACAACGCTGGCTGAGGCTTATCCTTGATTACCACATACGACTGTGATAATTAACCGAATTCAGATGCCGGTACCTCCTGAGACACCATGGGCTGGCTGTAGGGCGATGAGGCAAGTCGCAGAAGGCGGGTGAGCCTTTGGCCTCTGCCGTGGGTGCCCACCCTCAGGCCCCCACAGGCGCCGAGGCCTGGCCATGCACGTTGTGGTGGTGCTAAGGCGGCTGCGGCAGAGCGAGGTCGTGGCCGTCATGTTTGAGCAAGGGCTGTGCAAACAGCGCTACGTGCCGGGCCAAGGCTGCCGTCCAGAGGGACAGCTTCAGGTCCAGAGTCTATGTGTGAGGAGAACCCTAAGCTGATGGATACAGGAGAGGGTCGGGGTGCTGCAAGCTGTGGTCTTGAGAGAAGGAGGCAGAGCGGGTGCTCAGGGCAGGAGGAGAAGAGAAGGATGAGGTGCATGCAGCAGCCTTAGGGATGTGGTGAGGAAGGGTAGCACCAAGTGCTCATTTCCCTCCCACACACCCACGGTGCTCTGTGCCCACACCATTTCTGTGGTTGCTTTCATTCCTTCCGCCTCTTCTGACATCTCCGATGTCCTTTCTTACCTTGCTCCTGGGCCTGGAGAGCTCTTTTTCTTCTGGCAGGGTCTGAGGGACCAAGTGTGTCATCACCATGCACTTGCTGTGCCACAGAGTCCTGCAGAAAGCCGAGGAGCTGAGGAGGGTGGGGATGGAGTCCCTTGTGGTCTGGACACTGGGATTTTCCCTCCAGCAGGGTGAGGGCATTTCTGTTTGCATCTCTGCTGCTGCTGGTTCTGCGTGGGGAGCGGGGTGGGTGCACGTGAAGGCACCCTGCAGGGCCAAAATTGCTCTTTGCAGCTGTTAAAACATCCCCTCCTCCTCCTCCTCCTCTGAAAGAGGCAGTTCAGAAAGGCTGGCCGGGGCTGGGGCAGGTGTGTTTGCTGAGCAAGCACCGCTGTTTGCACACAGGGGGCTCATTAGGCTGCAGTTTGGTTGACCTTTGTTCCAGGGATCGTGCATTACAACCTGCACCCCCCCTCTGATCCGCTGCCAAGCCTTTGGACCCCTTTCTCTGATATGACCTTCCTCTGGGCCGCTCTCTGCTGCTATTCCTCGACATCTTCTGCAATATGCTGCCTCGGGGCAGTTGGCAGGGCACCTTGGGGGAGCTGTAACATAAACTTGGTGTAGTGTCGGTGCTTTTGGGTCTCAGCAGCTCTGCACAGTGTAGCAGGCCACAGGCAGGGATGAGCCACGGGGGAGAGGGAGAAGAGGACTTGGCCCATCTGCCATTGCCTGGCTGGGGTGCAGCAAAGGGCTTCCCTCCCCTTCCCTGCCTGGCGCATCAGAGGGTCAGCCCAAATTTACCATAGGATCCCCCCCTCTCGTACCCCAGCTCAGATCCAAAGACAAGGATGTAAACCAAGGCTGAGAGGAAGCTGAGGTGATGGGGACAATTTGGGGTCTGTTTTCATAGCTGCAAGTCTCTGAGGTCAGTTGTTTGTTTGTTTGTTTTTCCTCAAAAATTCCCAACGAAAGCTGGTATTTAGAAAAACAGCTAATTTTCTGCAAAACAGGACTGCGGGAAGCGGTCTGCAAACTATGAGAGAGCAGGATTCCCTGATGGCCGGCTGGTGAGGCAGAGAAATGGGCTCAAGATACCTCTTCCCTGTCAGGAGATCAGCCATAGGAAAGCGACTTTGGCAGGCTCAGCACCCTGCCGAAAGCCTTCAGGGGATGGCTATACCCAAGGCGTGAGTTGGGATATTGCTCCCTGCCTGTCCCCTTGAGCAAGAGCTGGTCACAGTCCCGACCTGCCTCCCCACCAGGGTGCCCCAGCCTGGGGGCACTGCCCGCATGGGGCACATCCCCTGCGTTCTCCTCCTCTGCCTTTCTGCCTCCCCTCCTTTATTTTTAAGCGGTCACCTGTGACCAGAAGAAACTGCACTGTGGCTGCTGGATAAATGAGCGACCTGTACTTTGGTGCTCACAGGTACGGTGGGTTCAACCCCAATTTGCGCTGCGATAAATTAACCTCTGCTGGGTCTGGGCTGAACTGCTCCTGGTGCCTGTGTCTCTACATAAAATCTAGATGGCTTGACTTGTAATCAGTTAATTCTTTAATTCAGACCACAGATACTGAGAACAACCCACTATCACCACCGTCACCAGGCAAGTGGGTGCCCTGAGCCACCACGTGTGGGTACGTTGTGCTGCCTCTGCTGAAGTGAGGTGGGCTGTCCTCAGGAGATGTCCACCCCCATCTGCCCATCTGGGTGCCAGAGGAAGGGCAGATTTAACTTTAGAGGGCTCGAACCAAGTGAAAGGATCCCTTCTTTTTGCTTCTCCACTTTATTACTTCCTCTGTCACAGCACATTGAAGTTCTCCTAATCAAAATACTACACTAGTAAGTAAAACAAAAACAAAAATGATTGCTCTTCTGATGTAAAATGTTCCAATGCAATGTTTGCTTGGTGTGCAGTGCTCTTACATGTCTGTTGTCATCCCTCATGAGAGACAGGAAAGGAGATGTGGGCCAGTGGTTCCAGCTTCCCTGGCATCCACTGCCATTACACAAGTGTGATGTCCTTGATGAAAGGCCAGCCGGGTCCTTTCATGGGGATTTCCCACCTCAAGGGGAATGTGCAAGAGGAACAAGTATGTTGTTTGCAATAGGATCTTTGCGAAGCCTTTCTTGCTGTTTGTTCATGTTATTTCTCCAAGGCTTGTTTATAGAAGACGGTGGTGATGTCAGCTCAGAGCTGTGGAACTCCTTCAAGAGCCAGCACTCAGCAGAAACATTTGGTTTGGTGAGCAAATCATTACTTCTGCACCCCAAAAATAACCTCCCAGAATAAAGTGGGCCATAAAGGGACTGAGGCATGGTCTCACTGCCCAACAGGAGAGTTAGGGTCTTGCACAGATGACTGTACACTGGTGTTTCTCCAAGGCTTGCTGCATTTGTCTGCCCCTGGGATGTGGTCCTGGTGCACTGTGGCCATGGCGTGTGACCAGGTTTTAAACAGTAGGACAGTGCCGGGGCTTCCTGCCTGCAGTGGATACCACTGGTGGGTGCAGGTGGTGGGAGAAGGTGCTGGTGACCAGAGGAACATGTGCTGAAGGGCTGGTAGAGAGGAGAACAATCTCAGCTTGGGTATGGCAAAGCTATGGGCACAAACCTTATTCACTGGCAGCTCCCCAAATGGATTTAATTTCCCTTTTCCTCTGTGATTAGATTAGTGGCATAAAGCCATTTCTCTCCATGCAGTGACCTTTGTCTACAACATAACTGATTATTATCCTATGGAGCAAAACCCCACCTTATGCAACTTCCAGTAAAGCATCCGAAGTAGGAAATTCTTCTGGTTCCTTCCTTATTCTTGCAACAGTTTTGGGGAGCTGTTAGAGCCACGTTGCACTTCAGCTGGGCTTTGCCTTTGCTTTCCTCAGTGCTGAGCCACCCACATCAGCAGGGCACGTCCCAGCTGGGAAGGGGGCTGATAAATGGTGCTGGGGGGGCTCTGCAGGAGGGCTGTTGCATCCTGTTCAAATCAGCCCAAGCCAGGGAAGCTTTCCTTGTCAGACAAAATCAATTGCCAAGTTGTTTTCTGTCAGAACATATATATTTTTTTCCTGATAGCTTTTTTTGGGGGAGAGGGGCTGGGGGGGGGGCGTTGGGTTTGAATGAAAATAAACAATGAATCAGCTGTGAAGTGATGCCCCTCATAAGAGCAGGGATGAGGGATATGAGGAAGCAGGAGAAAATGCACATGGTGCAGAAAAAAGAAGGGAAATTCTTGTCTTGATTCAGATCAGAGATTCGGGCAAAGGTATGCATGGAGGTGCCCCCTGCTAGCCCCAGCTCTATCTCTGGGGCAATCCTACCCCAAACCACCTCTGACCCTGACCCCAAGCCCCCTCTTTTCTGCTTCACCATCCTACCCCAGAACTCTCTCCCTGGTGCCAGCCCCAGCCAGACACATGCCCTCAAGCCCCTGTACCTCTCTGTAGGATTTCTGCTCCTTTACTCCCACAGCTGGAAATGCTGAGAGGATTAAAATGCCAAGGGGGTCTAAAAGCCTTCAGGAGGGAATTTGAAATCTGCTTAGCTTGGCCTTTTGCTCCCCACTCCCTGCTCCTCCCAGGGCTCTTAATATTCACAAGAGTTTTATTATTTACCATATTGCAAAACAGCATTTTCTGGAAGGGACGGAATGGTTTGAGAGCCAGGGTTTGGAACTTAATGATCTTTCAAGGTCCCTTCCAAGCCAAGCCATTCTGTGATTACATGACCTGGGAGCGTCGTGGTGAGGACAGGAGGAGCCGTTCCCCTTGCCTGCCTGTGCCAGGGCTTTATCTTGAGAACATCTTGAACGATGACTAGGAAACTAATGTCTGTGCCATCGGGAAGGAAAGGGGAGATTGAAGGGTCAAACCTGCCCGTGAGCAGGTCTAACCAATAGTGACAGCCTGCCAGGAGAAGCTATTTAATACATAGGTCTGAACAAGGAAAGCACACATTCATGGAAGCGTGGTTAATCTTGTGATGCCTCTCCAAGGAGTCTGGTTTCCCAAAGCAGCGCTGATGGTCTGGTCTGCACCGTGGGGTCTGAGCATCCCAAGCCAGGATTCCTTGCTTGCCTCTTGTGGCTTCACATTCCATCAAATGGAGCATTTCCACGAAACTTCTTTCTACTTTGTATCTAGCCAATCTGTAAAATAACTCCCAGCAGCTAATGAAATAAAGACGATCATTCCTCACTTTCCCCTTTGCATCAGTTTTTCCAGAAGAAAAGCGCTGCTGTGTTTTCAGGGGCAAGTATTTAGTCATTGGTGCCACATTTTGACTAGGCAAAGGGTCGTGTGTTTGCACAGCTCGTGGCTGTTGAACTGCCCTAACCATGTTTGAGAATCTCAAGCACAGAAGAAAAATTAATTTAACTAGAGTTCAGAAGGTCGCCAGTAAAGGCTAACCCTTGCTGTTATTCTGAAGCCAAATTTCCATTAATTCTGTTCAATGCTGATTCAAGATGACAAAATGTAAGGGAATGCTGGCCAACCTATTTTTCGTTGATTTCAAAACCACCACTACTAATCAACAAGAAAATGGAGTGGCCGTAGGAGCCTTTACATGCAGCCAGGGAAGGTGGCTTCAACCAGGACATGTGTAACAGCCTGTAGTGGCGGTGGCAGGTTAAAAATGGGCTATTGTGAGGCTCCGCGTACAGACAGGCGTTTGGTATTAATGATTACCGTAAATTAGCTAACTGGAAAGGGCTTGAACAGCAAATGGTAGAGTTCATCTTGACCCATTGGTGACCTGACCCTTTTCCCATTCATTGGATGCCCAAACCTCGTTTCTGGCCAGAGCGGCTATCCCAAGGCTGAGCACAATGCCTGGGCCTGGCTGGGCCAGCCCGGCCGGGCTGCCCACGGGCTGCAGAGGGTGATAAGAGGTTCGGTCCTTGCTCCTTGGGCTGCTTCCAGCAGCGAGAGCTGCTCCAGCGGCCATTGAGTGTTGCCAGCCCTGGGATGTCCCCCTGCTCCTTTGGCAACCAAGGGAGCTCCGAAGCATGGGAGCCGGCAGGGTGTCCCCTTGTGCTGGCCGGGTTTCCCCAGGGAACAGCGTGGTCTTGGGCAAGCAGCTCTGCTTGAGCAGGGATTGGGCCAGGTGGACCCAAAGGTGCCTCCAGCCTCAGCCGTTTGGTGAGTTTGTGAAAGAAGCCCCTCTCCCTCATCCTCTTCCCTGGTTGCATCCTTTGTGATGGCCCAGCCTCTCCTCACGGGTACCTGCCCCCATGGAAACAGGCTGGTGCCCTGCTTTGTGGCCATGAGAGTTGTGCCACCACCCAGGGCAGAGCCTGGGCACATGGGCTGCAGGAGCAGAGCCAGAGGTGGCCTTTCCTGATAGCAGTAGACTTTCCTGATATGGCAGTCTTTCCCGATTATCAGTATTTGCTGGTTGGTTCCCAGAGATCTTTGGAAACTACTCAAGAAACAGGGGTGAACGTTGTCAGGCTCCAGCAGTGCTTTTTGCAAGCAGGTCTTCAGCAGGAATGATTAACCCACTGCACTTTTCTCTGCTCCCCTCCAAAAGCCCACCAAGAATATTGCAATTCCCAAGGTTGCCTGGAGTTGCTGTAACCCCTTTAACCCTTGGGTTAATCAAGCAAACTGGAATCTTTCACTAGGAGGAATGTCACTAATTACACACCCGAGAGGCTAAGAGAGTTTTGCATTGGCCTCTGGCTGCCAGAGCTTAAACCACCGCTGACTTCAGCAGCAGGAGTTGCTGGTGGCATCTTTGAAGGCAGCTTCTCCACCAAGAAAACCTTGTTCCTCCTGATGCTGGCCCGGCTGGCACTTGCTGGAGAGGAGCTGTGCACGGAGAGGATGGAGGCACTGTCCTGCAGAGCTGCTGTGCAAGGCAGAAAGGGTTGCAGTGCTGGTACCTGCCAGCTGGGCTGGTGTTAGCAGCTAGCCAAAAATGCCAGCCCGTAATGGTATGAGACAGTAAGCAGCTCTGGAAAAGAGGCTACAGCCTGTAGCTGGGTTTAGCGATCTGAGCCGGAAAGAGCTGCTTAAAATCGACAGAGAGCTCTTTGTTTGCTGTGTGCAGTTTAGAAATTAAGCAACATTTAGAAGCAAATATTGATTCAAAGAACATCAGCTCCCACTCTCCACTGGCCAGTTGAGCTCATCCCAGGTAGAAAACAGCATGTTGCAACACAGTCCAAACCTGACACCAAATATTTCTCCTAACCAGTGGGGAAACTGGTTTGTGGCGTTTCCTGAAAATAAACTAACCACAATGACTCTGGAGCTGGAGCACAGCCTTGAAAGTGGCCCCTAGGTCCAGAGAGGGGCTGAAAACAAGTTTCTGGAAAGACTGAAGGATGCTCTTGAGGCTTTGGGAGCCGCAGGGAGCTCCAGGCCAGTCCCAGTCCACTGCTGGCCACAGAGAGGCTTGCAGGGCTGATGCTCATGTGTTGTGGATTCCAACTCCTGCAAGACTGAGGGGACAAGCGGGTGGCCCCTCTTCCAGGAGGTGCTGTGGCACTGGGCAGGAGGGCTGGGCTGTCCCTCGGATGCCTCTGCTGACCAGGTATGTGGGCCCTGGGGAAGATTTCTCCCTGCCCCTCCTGGTACCCACACATCATCCCCACCTCTGAGGTGGGAGCCTTTGCCAGCCCAGTGCCTGTCTCGGTCTCGTGTCCTACCCTGGAAATCAACAGAGAAACAGGCAAAGAAGGTCTGGAAGAACAGGTTCCCATCAGACTACTCTACTCACCTTCACCTGCTGTGACATGAGCTGTGGGAGAAGACAGATGAGAATCTGAGCCCAGCTTTCGCGGTTGACCATGGTATCTTTGTTGTGGACAGGCTCCAGCCTTGCCTGAGCCACAAACTAGGTAACCCATTTCTAGAGGGAAACAAGCCAAGCTCTCCAGATAAGCCTGAAGTCCTGGTGTATATTGCCCTCTGCCCTCAGCTGATCCCACCTCAGGGTCTGGATTGATTCCCTCCTTTTTTTTTTTTTTTTTTTTTTTTCTCCTCATTTTCTATGCTTTTTCTCCTTAATCTTTCAAGGTGAGCCAGGTCTTCCTGCAAATGCCAGTCCAGTGACCCCTGGACATGGCAGCATTAGCTCCGATGGCCCCCACTGCTGGGAACATCGCTATGGAAATAACTGCTCCAGAGAGTCGTGTGGGATGGCTGTGTTGGTGTGGTTCCCCTGCCTGGTTAATGTTTTCCCCACGTATCTGCACAACCCGAGCTCGCATCCAGCTGTGTTGGCTGCAGGGCGAGCTGTGCTGTGGGGAAGGGCCAGCACCGTGGGGATGCTGAGCCCTCTCCCAGCCGGTTGTGCCAGCTCTATCTTTATCCCAGCCCAATCACAACAAATGTTCCCTCCTCAGGACGCAGCCAAAACTCCAGCCTGGCCTCATCTCAACCACAAACCGCAGCACATCCATGTGGGCTTAGAGTAATAATTTTTTCCATGAAGGGATGTAGAAATAAGTGGTATAATTTTATCTTCAATTTTACCCAACTTGGGGCCAAGCTCCCCTCTTCTCCTGGAGGTCAGATGTGTTTATGCCTCACCAATGGCCTGCAGTTGGTCAGAGGGTGTGTAAGTTGGTATTTCTTCATCATTCATGTAATTTTTAGCAGCATCCTCTTTCTGAAAACAGAACAGTCAGGATCTGTAGAGTTGCAACACAACGAACCTGTGATGTGTAATAACAACTCAGCTTGTCTCATGAAGACATACTGTAGAAGACTTGATGCTTCCTGAATAACAAAGCTAAAGCCCGAGGTGCACTGGCTGAGCAATCTTCTTTCTGATAAAGCTGCCCCTGCTTGCACGAGCCTGAGCCTTGACCTGTTACCTTGAAAGACAAAAAGAATTTCCATCGTTAGTAAGAATTGGCCCTCACTGTTTAATCTCAGGCCTTTCATGCACTTGGGCAAGGCAAAAGTTCTCTTTTTGCACCAAACCGTGCAACCAGGCAGTGAGGTATGCATCTAACCAGAATTTGTTGAAAGGCATGTGTCTATCTCTGTACAAGACAGAGGACTCTCTGGGTCGCTAAGTGTGCATTTTCTAACACAAAATTTGGAAAGGCAGGGGTCTGATAGACTTTCAGTGGAAGAAGTTGGTTGAACCAAGACATTTGTCTCTCCTGGGCTCCAAAGGGATGTCATTGCAACTGGAGGCCACCCAGAGTATTTTGCTCTTTGCATCCAAGGTTTCCCTTGGTGGAAGGCACACTCCAGAAAAGGGCATCTTAGAGGCCTGCTGGGTCCTTTGGGGACCCAGGTCTGGGCCTTCAAGCCGAGGTGGTCTGGAGGACACAGCACCAGCCTGCTGTGCCTCTTCCATAGGTCACCTTAAGGTGAGTTTCTTCTCCCCTAAGCTGCCCTGGGGCAGGCTGGGGCAGCAGATCTTGGCTGTGGAAGGCAAAGCCACCCAGGGAGCAGCCACAAGACGGAGAGTGGAAACCCGACATGGAGAAAGGTAGCGTCCAAAAGAGGCGTAGGAGCTGCTCTGTACACGGCCAGTGACATTTGGGGTGACTGGAGGCTGGGTGTCTGGAAATCCAGGAGGTTACTGGCTAAGCAGTAAAGGAGTATATGAGGTAAGCAGTAAAATCTCTTGCAGTCCGAGCCTTTCTCCTCGATGCACCCTGCTGACACTCTTGTATGACAAGGGAAGGGGATGTGGAATGAAAACCACCCCGGCAGCCCTGCCATCCCCTGGGAAGGTACAGGGATGCCTTGGGGATGGAGGTGGGATGTGCGATGCAGGTGGGAAGTAAGGGGGGGTCCAGGTACAAAAAAAAGGCTGGGAACTGCCCCACTGAGCACGGAGCTATCTCAGCATGAGCAGAAAGCAAGGGAATATGGCCCTTTCCACCAACTGCTCCTCTGCTGCTTGAATCAATCCTTTAGGATTTCCAAGTTTTCTTCTGCATCTCTCCACTTTATCTGTCAGGTGGCAAACACTCCGCCTATTGCTGTAACCACTTAGTTTGTGGAGTCAAGACCTCTAGCTTGCTGGAGTTGATATGGATGGGAGAACCCAGTTTTTTAACAGGGAGGGAGGTGGTTTAGGAGTGGCGCTGCCTTATAAAGGGAGCAAATCCTTTCCCCCCTTGTATATGGCGTGTTGGAGAAGCTCTGGCCACAAGAAGCGCTGCCCTTCTGGGAAAGCAGGGGATGAAGGGATGAGAAATGGGAACTAGCCAAGCTGAGGGAACCACTGCAGATGCTGCTGCCATATCCCTAGGCTGGACCCATGCGGGGGCATCCAGGAGACCACAAAGGGGGGCTGGTGCTCTGGAGATCAAACCCCAGAGCTGGATCCCACCACGACAGCACTCGCGTAGCTGGTGTCTGGTGGACACAGCAGCAGGACCAGCCCTGGCAGCTGCTGGCCAGGGATGCTACTGGGGCACGTGGGCCAGCTGCTGTGGTGCAGGGGCTCCCATTTCGTGTGCATCTGTCAAAGTCATCCTGCAGCTGGTCTTGTAGCCTGTACCAAAGATGGGGACGTGGAGCTCGTGGCAGCATCACGAAGCCAGACATTCATAAACCTAGCTGTGCCCCCCAGTCCTGGCTGCAGGGAGGGAAACGGGGAGTGGTGCAATCGGGTAGAGAGGGTTTGCAGAGGAAGGGGACCCCTGAGCTCAGCATTTCTTCCCAGGATCATCACAACAACAGCTTACGGAAGATGAGGTGTGGTGTTTCCTGCTGTCTGCAGGGTGCTATCGAGCTATCCGGTTGCGGCCACTGGCTTTCTCTGCCTGTGCAAGGAGCTTGCCAGACCATCTGGAAGGAACATTTACTGCCTCTGAGCCCTGCTGCCGCTGCCAAGGGAGTGCAAGGGAGAAAGCAAGCCAAAGACTGTTGGGCACAACAGTAAGTTACTGGCAAACACGTGAAACCGAGGGCTGGATCCAGCAGGGACTTTCTGAGATTAGGCTGTGCAAGGCAGGAGGTAGCCACCACAGAGAAAACAGTCCCTCCTGTGGCATTTCAGCCTGCAGGGGAATTCATATGTCACGACTTGGGAATTTTCCATTTGGAGCCCCTTGTAAAACAAAAACCACCTTGCCTGCTCCGACTCCTGCCTGCGAAAGGGGTTCAGTGCCAAAGAGTGAAAGGCGTCCTAAAAATGGGCTGATCCAGGGAGGGGGGCGATTTAGCGGCTATTGAGAAACAAGGAAGGACAAACAGTGTTAGGTCATTGCTTCTGCAAACACAGCCAGGGCTGCTTCTCTATAAAAGGGGGAGAAAGCGGCTCCAGAGCCATCACAGACCCGGAGGGGACGGTCTGTGACCACGACCACCGCAGCCCCTCCTTGGCACCCGACTTCCTGCTCCAGCATGAAACTTGTGCTCTCCGCTGTGCTGTCCCTAGGGATAGCTGGTAAGTGTGTGCTGAAAGCAGGCTGGGGGGGAACGGAGGAGCCTGGACCTCCCAGGACCACAGGTTTTCTCCCTATCCCAGGCTGTTTTACAGGAGCAACTGCAGCATGTGCCAGACCAGACAGCTCCTAAGTTAAACCTGGCAGCTGAGTAATTAAAACCTGACCGTTTTGGCAGCTATGGGTACCTGTAAATGAGGATGCCTATTCTGAACACTAAAAACAGCAGCTCAGTGCAGGGCGAGGGGAAAAGCTCCCCTCTCTACCCCCGCCCCCCCCCCCCCCCCCGGCAGCTGCTGTGCCAGGAGAGGAGCATCCCCATGCGTGGGGTTAAACCAGCACCAGCCTGCCTGTGCGTTGGGTTAAATCTGGGGGCAGCTGCACTAAAACAGAGCTTAAATAACGAAAAGACCCCTGAGAGGAGTCCCTGCAGGCTTCCCCTGCAGCTCCCCCAGAAGTTTGCTTAGGGGCTGCGAAGTGGTGCTGCCGTTCCTCACCTCTCTGCTCGCCCCCGGGGTGCTGCTCCCCTCGTGGACCTCCGAGGCTTCCTGCAGCCAGGGGGGATCCTGGTGTCCCCCAGCAGCTTGCCCTGTTCCCAGCCCTTCTCTGCTGGGCTTGGGAAACTCCTGGACTGCTTTCAACAAGCGGAGCGCTGTCCTGCTGCTGCCGCTGTGCTTTTGCTCATGCATTTCACATGCGGAGTGTGCCGCTGCAGAGCTGGCGCTGCTTGAAGCACAGATTCCTCTCCTCTCTCGATTCGGGCAGGCAAGGGGCAGCGAGCCATGGCAAGGATACTGCTGCTGCCTACACCCAACACGGGAAGGAGGGAGCAGCAGGTCCTTTCTGACCTCTCATAAAGCATGGTGATGACTGATGTCCTCTTGGGGACATCCCTCCTCCCTGCTGCACGGAGTTTGCCCAAATGTTGTGCCACAGGGACTGAGGCACTGGGGCTGCCCTCACCTTTCCAGTGCTCACCAGTGCTGCCAGGCTGAGCAGTGCCATGAGGCAAAGCAGTGGCGTGCTGGCTGTCACCGCTGCTTGTGCCACGGCCACTGGCCAGCATCAGTGGAGGGGCCCTCAGGAGGACCCATACCAGCCCCTGCCCAAGGTGGAACAGTTGCCAGCCCCACATTAAGCTGGCCATGGCTTTTTTTTTCAGCCAAAAGGTGAACAATGTAGATTTAGGCAATGAGAATTAGGGCTATGAATTCCCTGTGTGGCCAAAGTCAGCATTTCCACTGGGAGGAGCAGGAGGTGTCTGCTGGTGGAGTTATGGCTTGAAAAGTCAAAAAGACAGAATATTTCAGAGGTGAAAAAAAAAAATGGGAACTGCATGGGTTAATTGGAAGATGCATGTGAACAAAATGTGCCTGGAGAAAGGGAAGTGTGCGTGTCGTGGTCTGCACGATCCTGCCAGGAAGGGGCAGAGCTATGTGCAGGTGTGGGACCAGTTGTGCACTTTAACTGCAAGCTTCCAACATCTCTGGTGCTTAGGTTGCTGAAGGAGTCAAGCGTCTGCATTGACCTTCGGTCTTTGCTTGATCAGCCTCCCAGCACAGCCAGGCAGCTGCATTTACTGGTGGGGCACCCTGAGAAGAGGGGGCTGTGCCTGCATGCGGGCAGTACGGCACCTTGGTTGCTGCCTGTGCTGGAGGAGATGGGGAGTAGAGAGGTAAATATATCTGATCTGCTGGCCACCAGGGAAGCTGTGTGTGGCAGCATACTGAACATAGTCCGGCCAGATTAGAGCTGCTCTCCCTTTGGGGTTATTTGCAAAGAGACCGCTTCAGGGGACAGTCTTTTCTTTCTCTTTGGAGTTTGGTTTCTATTGGGTTTGTTCTCCTGCCCCTGTGGGTGTTGCCGTGAGTTCAGGCTGCTGGAGTCACCATGCTGAGCAGGGACATCCATTACCCAGGGATGGGGATGGTCCTTCCAGATGCTTCTGCAGGTCCACACATCAGGTGAGAAGGAAACTCCTTTCCTGTGTGACTTAGGAGATGCACAGAGGAGATCCTGCTGCTCCCCCAAGGCCATGGCTGCAAGGAACAAGAGATGGTGTTTCTCCCCTATTGGTGGCTTTCTCCCTCTCTGAAATGACTTTTATTATTATTATTATTATTATTTATTTATTTTTATTTTTTTTCCCACAGCTCTGTGTTTTGCTGCTCCTCCCAAGACAACCGTCAGATGGTGCACAATATCCTCAGCAGAAGAGAAGAAATGCAACAGCCTAAAGGACCACATGCAACAGGAGAGAGTTACATTGAGCTGCGTGCAGAAAGCAACGTACCTGGACTGCATCAAAGCCATCTCGGTGAGTGGGCAGCAAACAGCTGTGCCGGGCGCTGAGGAGGTTGCAGCAGCACCTTCCACCTGGAGAAAGGGTTTCCTTCGAGTCACTGGTAGCGAGCCTGTGGTCCTGCTGTGGAGAAGGATTCACCCACAAGGATCCAGGAGAGACAGCTGGGAAGTGTTTTCCCCTAGTTTTGTTTATTGATTGAAATCTCTTGCTCTTTAGAATAACGAAGCAGATGCCATTAGCTTGGACGGTGGTCAAGTTTTCGAGGCAGGCCTTGCTCCCTATAAGCTGAAGCCCATTGCTGCTGAGGTCTACGAGCGAAGTGGAGGTAACATTTTTATGTAGCATTTTTAAGCCAAGTAGTGGTAGCAAACTGGTAGTGCAAAGGCCTTCCTTTCCACCCAGTGCTCCCAGTGTTTCTGCTGGGTGTCTGAACTATTGCCCCTGGCTTCCAGATCCCCCAGGGGAAGGGAGGGAGCCAGTAATGCCAAAATGCGTATCATTTGTTGCTGCCCGTGACCACTGGGTCACTAAAATGGAAGGGGACAGAACCAGTGCCCTGTTTGTGCTGGTGGCTGTGCTGAAAGTCACCAGTGACGCAGTGATGCAGTGGCCGTGGATGGAGATGACCATCAGCAGAAATGCCAGCCCTCCCAAAACTTGGCATGAAAGTTGTTCAGAAGAGATCCCAGAGATATTCATTCTGCTATCAGTGGCCTTGAACGGCGCGGGTAAAGCACAGCGGTCCCCACAGCTGGCTGTGCAGCCATCGGCCAGACCAGCTTACAGCCACAGCAGCACTGCCATTAGTTTTCTCCCACTCTGCCCAGGAGGTCAGCCTGCTTGTACACAATATTCAGGATCAAAGCAACACGGGTGGGTCATTCCTGACCATGTCTAAGACTTGGTCTCTTTATTCACATGTAACTGATGGAGTTGGTATAATTCTAAAGACTAGACGTGGAATTTCAGACTTGTAACGCTTGCATGAATGCTCCAGTGGGCAATGGTGTTTGAGAAAAGACTCGTTTAGGCAACCTTATAAGTATATGTCCGTAACATATGTCCAGTGACAGAGCATTTTGCATGTGATAGTGTTTTCAGGATGCTTACGACTGCTTGGTGTAATGTACACTGCTGGTTCAATATTGGCAGCATAGCTCACCCCTGAGAAAACGGGAAGACCAGGCTTGTTCAAGCAAAGCTATTAATTACCTTTTCGCACTGCAGGCTCCACAACCAGCTACTATGCTGTGGCTGTTGTTAAGAAAGGAACAGACTTCACAATAAATGACCTGCGAGGCAAGACCTCCTGCCACACGGGCCTGGGCAGATCCGCTGGCTGGAACATCCCCATCGGGACACTCATCCACCGGGGAGACATCGAGTGGGAAGGCATCGACTCAGGCTCAGTCGAGCAAGGTGACGTGGGGAACAGCATGAGAAATGGGCTGATGTTAAGCTGGGGGTGGTGGCAAGGTGAAGGTGGCATTGCCTGATCTGCAGAGGTTCAGAGGCAACTTGGAGAGCAACCGAAGCATTTACTTTCTTTCCGTGTTCCCCCCCAAACCCTTCTAGGTCCTTGTAAAAGGGAGTTTTAGACTAACCATTGCATGTTTCTCCCCTGCAGCGGTGGCCAAGTTTTTCTCTGCCAGCTGTGTGCCTGGTGCCACCACCGAACAAAAGCTGTGCCGTCAGTGCAAGGGGGATGCCAAAACCAAATGCCTCCGCACAGCACCTTATTCTGGATATTCTGGAGCTTTTCAGTGAGTGAAAGTTATTTTTTGTTATACCAGGGACTGCTGTGCTGTAATCAGGGGTCCTGATGAGGTGGAATGTATAGAACTGGGACTGCTGGTAATTAAAGACCCAATTAGCAATAACTGGCAGGCAGTCAGCAGGAGCTGAAAGAAGGAGCTATGCTGTCTGATTTTGCACAGACCTAAGGATACGTAGCATTAGCGTTGTGGTAACTCTAACTGGGTCTCTTGAGCATTACTTCTCTGCCATTATATTTACCTCCCTGCCAGCATAGCTTTTTTGGGAAGACTGTTGCTCTGCGGTTGCAGTTTATGCCAAAGTAATTTGCTGAAACAGGAGACAGGGAGCCATGATGTCTGTTGTTTTTTGTTTGTTTTAACATTTCTTCGGTTTCCTCTCACCTACAGGTGTCTGAAGGATGGAAAAGGAGATGTGGCTTTTGTAAAACACACAACTGTTCAAGGTAGGCCTGCAAACCACTTGTTTCTTCTTTCCATTCCAACCTGTTGCTTCCACTCCATCCTGGGATTAGTCTACGCTGTGCAAACCTTTGTTTCTCTCCTAGCTTACTTCATACCTCAGATCTTTTACACTCTTGAAACATGTTTTGTACACTGTATTAATTACAGGACTAACTTATCCTTGTTACTGAAAAATATGATTGTGGTGGGGTCTAATTCTCCTTTGGGATTCTTCTCTGAGGAAGGAAAACCTGCTTGATTTAAGTTCAGAAGCATTACCATTGGTGCCATACTGCAGGGGCAGCTGTAGCGTTATGACAGCAAATGCAGGGTGAGCATGAGGTGGGTAGAAAAGCTCACCCATTCCTCTGGGAGCTTTGGTCCACAGCAAGAGTTCACTACCTGCACCTCTCGGAGAGGGAACGTGGCCTGGCATTGGCAGGACTGGCAGTGAGCTCCGTGGAGGGCCACCAACAGGGCCACGTGGCAGGGATGCTTGTCTTGTGAGGAGAGGCTTGGGGAGGTGGGCTTGGTCAGCCTGGAAAAGAAGAAGTTTTGGGGGACCTCAGAGCAGCCCGTCTGTACCTACATGGACATTAGCAAGGAGGTGGAGCCAAGATTGTTACAGAGTTGGACTATGGAAAGATGAGAAACCATGGTCATAAGGCAGGGTTTGTGAACTGATTGAAAAAAGAGGTTCGGACCATACGCAAGGAGAAATTGTTTCCCTGTAAGGACAGTCAGGCAATGGGACAGGCTGCCAGGGACAGCTGTGCAGTCTCCATCCTTGGAGGTTTTCAAGATCCAACTGGAACAACCTGGTCTGCCCTGCTTTGAGCAGGGGGTTGGACCAGAGATGTTCAGAGGTCCTTTCCTACCTGAATTCTCCTGTAATCCTGTGCCCTCTGACCTGGGCTCTGTTTTCAGCCTTGACACTGGCTATCTGCTGGCCTCTACAGACCACGTGCGGGGCCTGACCTCTTAAATCTACTTGTAAGGTGTTTGTAAATCTATTTGTATTCGTATCTATATGCATGTGCCTGAATGTCCAGGCACTACTGCTACATGAATAAATACTGACGGGCTAGTTATGGCAGCAGCAGAGATCATCTCATGTGCATGTGGATTCTTTCTGCGCTGCCTTTGTATGACCACAGTGATCCCATCTCTCCTAACACCTTTGCATTATTGCAAAGAGGTTTGTGCAACCTGTCTGCAGTGAAGAATTCTTCCCTGAGATTCAGCTGGAATAAATCAATGAGAAAGTTGCCCCATGCTGGGCCGTTGTCTGTTTTTGTGGAGATGCAACTCATGGTTCCCCTCTCCCTCTAGAAAATGCCCCAGAGGAGAAGGATGAGTATGAGCTGCTGTGTCTGGATGGCACCCGTCAGCCTGTGGACAGCTACAAAACGTGTCACTGGGCCAGAGTGGCTGCTCACGCCGTTGTGGCTCGGGATGATAGCAAAATTGATGACATCTGGAGCTTTCTCTCAAAAGCGCAGGTACCTGCAGGCTCTGCTTTCATTCCCCTGACATCCGTCTTCTGTCCCCTGGCTTTGCTTGCTCTCTTCAGTTTTCTGAATGCTTTGGTGTAGTTATTTGCTGATTATTTTTTCCCTGTGGCAGAGCAACTTTGGCGTGGGCACAACCAGCGACTTCCACCTCTTTGGGCCACCTGGCAAGAAGGACCCAGTCCTCAAGGACTTGCTTTTCAAAGACTCTGCTATAATGCTGAAACGTGTCCCAGAACTGATGGATTCCCAGCTCTACCTGGGCTTTGAGTATTACAGTGCCATCCAGAGCCTCCGGAAAGGTGGGCAGGATGTGATGTACAGATGTAGTGTCAGTGGGAGATGCATTGAAGGGTCATGATCGTAAAACACATCTGGGGAAAAGAAGATGACTTTCTTTCCCCATATAGTGGGGAAAGTATAGAGTGTATTCTCCATAAAATATTTCCTGTGAAAGGTATTGGCTTGTGTGGTTGGTAGGGAATTGGCATGGTCAAAACTGCTGCTCTGAATAGCTGTTTCTGGGATGTAAGAGTACAGGATCAGGAGGAACATCCCAGGACATCAGGCCCAGCATTGGCCATTCGAGGGAAACAGGGTCCTTCACTTCCATCCAGACTCATCAAGCATTTACTGATGTCCTAGCTGGCTTTCTGTGTCAGATGTCCAACAAATGACCCCTGAAAGCCACTTAACATCCACAGCTGGGCAGAGGTCTCTGTGGTAGGCTCAGCCACCGTGGCCTTTATGGAAGGAGGCACATTGACTTCATATAGCATCAAAACAGGTTATTCAAATGCTACCTCACGAAACCATGAGCAGGTGGTGCTTCTCCACCTCCCTCTGGTCCCAGTCCCAAGGCTGGCTGTGTGCAGATGGCATCGTGGCAGGGTTCCCCTCACCCAGAAACCGCCTTCCCATGGCCCTGTTGTTCGGCAGAGCTCTGGGCTTATTCTTTCTTCTCTGGCCATTTTTTTGCAGATCAGTTGACTGTCAGCCCTAGAGAAAACAAGATTCAGTGGTGTGCAGTAGGCAAGGATGAGAAGAGCAAGTGTGACCGCTGGAGTGTGGTGAGCAACGGCGAGGTGGAGTGCACCGTGGCAGACAACACGAAGGACTGCATTATTAAGATCATGGTAGGTTTTTTTCCTTTTCTTCTCGCCAGGATTCTTTCAGCTGGAGAGAGGCATTGCCTCTTTCAACCTGATAAACCTGATAATAGATCTGGGGGTGAGATTTTACCATAAAATGCTGGGGGCTTTCTGAGAAATAACAGCAGGCAGAAACCAACCTTATCATTGGGAAAAGGCTCAACTAGCTCTTCAATGATTAACATCTTTAAAAAATGTTATTAGACAGAGTTCTTTGATGTTTCCTAAACAAGAAATAATTTTCTGGTGTGAAGTAACCTTTTATTTAGAAAAGCAAGGTGACTGTAGTAAAATATAAACAGAAGAAAGTGAGAAATACATTTTAAGTTCAAATAAAATGAAGTGGTTGTACTGCCCAGAAGCCTTAAAAAACAAACAAACAAACAAAAAACAACGTAATTTGTTGAGAAAGGTTTTTTTAGACTGACTTGCTTGCATCTGTCATGCCTGTTATTTTCCTCTGTACTTAAAAACAAACACGTTTCTGGGATCCAACCAGGGAAATTTTCTGCAGTTAAGAAGTCTTGTTCTCTGATGCAACCAGAGTAGCTGTAATGTTGTGCTTAGTCTCCTGCCATTGGATCTGGCAAATCCTCTGAAATTCTTCGCCTCTAACAACCAGCTTTCCCTTAGACTTAGAGCGTGCCCTGCTTGCTGATCCAGCCTGCAATGCAAGCACTCTCCCCTTTGAGTTGAGTGTCCCAGCCTACAAAGAGCAGTTCTTCTTGCCATTTCGGGGTCACACAGAGAAAGGCCATTTCCTGCTCAGGAGGGGATGGGTTCCGTGGTGTAGATGATGTTAGTTCAGAAAGTTGGGTCAGTACTGTGGAGACAGCACAAAATGCAAACTCCAAAGGACAGGTGAGATAAGGAAACAGGCTGGGAGATGCACCCATGTGAGCCTGTGAGTGCCTGGAGGTGAGAGCTGCTGTGGGAGGTGGCTACAAGCACACGTGAGAGGTAATTTCAGAGCACCCTCTCTTTGCATCAGCAAGAACTTGTCTGGCCGTGTGCCACCCTCTCAGGCCCCTTTGCCCTCAGCCTGTCTCCTCTCATTTACTGTTTCTGCTAAGATCCAGTTTCCAAAAAGAGCTGCCCAGGGGAAATACAGGGTCATTTCATCACTATGTGGTTTTCATTTCAGAAAGGTGAAGCAGATGCCATCAGCCTAGATGGAGGTTTCGTTTATACTGCTGGCGTGTGTGGGTTGGTGCCGGTGATGGGAGAAAGCTACGAGGGTAAGTGCAGTCCTGGTGCTGGGGAAGGGGTAGGTGCAAAAGCATTGGGTTTATTCTCAAACCTAGAAAGCAGCCTCAGTGTTGCATCCCACAGAAAACACATGGCATGCAGGGCAGCTCTACTTGATGCTACATGCCTGAAAAATCAGGATCGTGATCACCTCCAGCTCCTATCTTCTTCATTTTAATCATGATGCCCCTGTCCTTTAGCACTGGCCTTGGTGAAACTAGTTGTCTTAGCACTGAAGAACGGAGAGAGGCTGTTCTTTGTTCTGTCAATTTACTCAATGCAACCTTAAATAGCCACTTCTAGAATGAACTTTCTCCAGAAAATAGTGAGTTTGACTTATTTTTGGATTTACCATATGTTTTATCTAATAGCTTCTTTTTCTTTCCCTCAGATGACAGCCAGTGCAGCAAAGAAGAAGGACAACCAGGTAATTACTGCCAACAGAGGGATAGACAATTGTCCGTTCAGATATAAGAGGAAAAATACATATACAGTCATGAGCTGAGAATTAATGGCCACTCTCCACACAAAGAGTTTTGTAAGAACCACTGTGTACAATACAGATGTGAAAAATCTGGGTGAGAAACTAACGTTTAAATGGAAACTCTGGGTCTGCAAGTAGATAACAAGGCAAAGCATATGGCAGCAGCAGAGATTTGTGCAGAGTTGCTGGAGCACACTGTGCTGTCACGGCCTTTGACATTGCCAGGGCTGCAAACAGAGAAAGAGGGACTGGGCTGTAGCACTGGGGAATTGTTTTTTATAGAAATAGAGAGAGGAGGGAAGGTTTTGTCCTTTGCTAAAGAGGATATGAAATTGGGAGGCACGCATCGTGTGCATCTTGCCACAGCCTTCTTGCATACCTGAGTGCCAGTTTTGTGGGGGAGAAAAGTCAGAGGTAATAATTTCCCAGGAGCGTGGTGGGAATAGATGCATCACATCTGCAAACTGTTTTCCTGTTGCTGTGTGGCCAGTCCTTCATAAGGACAAAATATTTCTGCTATGCTGTGCGTAGCTGCCCTCTCCTAAGTGTAGCTGATACTCTGGTAAGGGAGCACAGTGGGATCCTTGGGTCAGTCCTTAATTCTCCTCTCTTTTCCTTCCAAAAGCATCATACTTTGCTGTGGCTGTTGTGAAGAAATCTGATGGTGCCATCACATGGAACAATCTGCAAGGCAAGAAGTCATGCCACACCGCTGTTGGGAGAACTGCTGGCTGGAACATCCCCATGGGCTTGATTCACAACAAAACCGGGAGCTGTGATTTTGGTGAGTCAAGACATACATTCATTTGTCTGAGTTAGAAACCTGCGAGCAAAAACGTTTTGCCATGCCTCCTCTGATCTTCTTGTGCCTCGAAAACTCTCACTTGGAGAAGGAAATGAGGACAAGTCTGTTATTTAAGGTTTCAGTGAGCAAAGTTTCAGGCTTTGGTGACTGATTCTGACTAGGATATGGCACATCAGCTGTTTTGTGGGGGCTTCACTTTTTCACCTCTCTCCCCTTCCCCTTTCAGCAGCCCAAAAGGCATTCCCAAAATGGGAACACAGGCTGCTCCGGGTACAGGGCGGCTGCTCCTTGTGCAGGACTCTGTGTAGGAGTAAGGGATAGATTTCTGAATCCCAGAAGGGCTGAGAATAGGGGATAGGGGCTGCTCTCAGTTCAAGAAACCTTAAGGGACTGATCTGACTCCCTTGAGAATAGTGGGTAAAAAGTCTGCATTGCTCAGAAGAGCAGCCTCTATACCCAACTTTCAGTCAGTGAGAATTATGTTCCAACAAAAATAATACGGAGATATTATGGACCAAGGCAAATTAAGCATATAATTATTATCAGCAAATCTAATCTCAAGAACATACTATTGTTGTTAAGTTTTAGACTCTGCCTCTCCATCCTCCTACCTGCCTTTCCTAATGTCCCTTCTTCCCCCTAAGTTCTCATATTGCTGCCAAACACAGTCATGCCTGCCCAGAAAGGCTGGTTCCACATGAGCTGGCAATGGTTTGCAGAAGACACATTCTTCTTTCAACGCCAAGATCATCAGTCACACCAAGGGACAAGATTCCTAGTCAAAGCGTGATGCATGTGATGTGCTGTCTGCTGAGGCACGCTCCTCCTCGCATCGCAGCCTGTTCCCAGTCCCCTCAGCCTGCTCACATAAGATCACCACAAGAACGTATCATGAAAAGAAACCCCAGTTTTCCAGTGCAGGAAGAGTAAATTTATTTTATTCCTGTTTTATTCAGATGATTACTTCAGTGAGGGCTGTGCTCCTGGTTCTCCTCCTAACTCCCGCCTCTGCAAGCTGTGCCAAGGTTCAGGGGAAAACCTGCTGGAGAAGTGTGTCGCCAGCAGCCACGAGAAATACTATGGATATACTGGAGCTTTACGGTAGGTGGGGAAAATGCTCAGGTACCTGGGGGGCTGATCAGAGAGGTGATGGGTAGATCATGCATGGGGTTTGGCCTCATGCTGACACTTGTCCACTGACCTTTTCTTTTTCTCCACAACACTGCTGCAGGTATATAAGCCTGCAATATTACTTATGTACTCCATATGTTTTTTCTTTATGCAGCTGTCTTCCCACTATCTCTTCTCCTTTTCTCCGGTGTAGGTGCAAAATGTACCCGTTCTGTAAAAATTAATGTACTGGTCCTTCCAGGCAAACTGGGAGAGACATGAGCATTTTGGCCAGAGCTCCTACAATGACAGTGGTGCCACGCTTAATTACATAACAAATTATGTAAAATAAAGAACGTTAAAAAGTGGAAACCCAGAAACAATGCTGCCACTGGATGCTCCCTGTTAAAAATGTTCCTTGCCTTGGTTAAAATGAACAATTCCCTAAAAAGAGAAGGGACCAGAGGTCAACCCCAGTGCCATCTCCTCTGTACCAACCAGTAGCAGATCAAGTCTAAGTAATTTGTATTGGGCACAAACTTAAAAAGAGAAATTATTTATTTATTTATTTATTTATTCAGTTACATCTAGTAGCAAAGAGACCCTCCTGCAGGATTTGCAGTCATTTTGGTGCAAGTTTGACTTTTTACATGGCTATTGAAAGGTGCAGCCAGGCACTGCAGAAAACAATGCAAATTCTGCTCTTGGTTGAACTACTTCTTTCTGACAACAAAATACATCAGTTACTTAGTATGTTAAAAGGATGCGTGTGTTTTTCCAGGATGTGTTAAAAGATTTTGTTTCAGATATCCTTAAAATATTCATGACAGGGCTCCTAGACCTGACTATCTTTAGAGACTAATTTCACAAAGTAAGATATGGGTCAGAATCCAACCTGTGGGAAAGGACCAGGACTCCGGCACCCATATCACTTGCCTTTCTTTGTACTTCACAGGTGTCTGGTCGAGCAGGGTGATGTGGCCTTTATTAAGCATTCAACTGTTGGTGAAAACATTGATGGTATGTGGTTATCCTCTTGCAAAGGACTTGGCAGGACTGCTTCCCCCATCTGCGTTATTTTCATTCCCAAAACACTGACTTCAGCTGCACAATTATTCTGGTGGCCTGCTAACTACAAACTCCATATGGCTTCTTTTCTACATGCGAAGTATCTAAGTGTCAGTGCACACATGTGCAGGGACAAATGCTTTGCTTGGGTGTTGAGAGGGTGATTATGCCTCTACTATACAAGATCTCTGAATCTCCAAACCAATTCTCTTCATAGGCAAAAATAAAGAGGACTGGGCCAAAGGTCTGACAGTGGATGACTTTGAGTTGTTGTGCACTGATGGGCGACGGGCAAACACCATGGATTACAAGACCTGCCACCTGGCCAAAGTTCCTACCCATGCTGTGGTTGCACGCCCTGAGAAAGCAAACAAAATCCGTGAGCTGCTGGAGGGACAAGAGGTTAGTGGTACTGACAGTGGGAGGAATGTTCTGGGGTGGTTTTTTACACAACAAGTTTACATTTTTAGAGCAATGATGCTCTCCAAGTGAGTGAAATGTGGAAGATTTTGACTTAGTGATACGGGGTCAGAGCCTTGTCCCTTAGCCTCCCACTCCCTCCATCCCTTCTGTACTTACAGCTGTGTTTTGGAAACTCCTCTGGGGTGCCTGATCTCTGACCCAGCTGTGTCAGGCACAAGGTAGGCAGCAAGCCATCCAGCCCCGCTGGAACACACACAGTCCTCCAGCTACTGCTGTCAGCATAACCAGGTTATGTCAGCTCTTTTTGATTTCACACCAACAATGCTGAGATTTTCTCCGCCATCTGGATCTGTTAAGAGACACTTTGGAAGTCAGCTCCTTTTGTTTTCAGCTCATGGTGAAGGCACAGAACCTGCTGGCAGCTCCTCCCAGTGGGATCAGCAGATAGTGAAATACTAAAAAAGAAAAAATTTTTGTTTTGCCGGTCATGCCACAAGTGTGCTGCTTACCAGTGAGAGTCCTGCCCCCTAGTCACACGGACAGAAGATTCAGTCCTAAACTTTTGGAGCTTGACTGGGGGCTCCCCAGGACAAGGAGTTCATGGTGAAGAAGTAGTACTAAAAGTGAGGCTTGTACGAGCTGAATCTTGCTTTCTTTCTACTTTTTACATACACTTACCTCTTCATGCCTTATTTCAGAAACTGTTTGGATTACATGGAACCGAGAAAGAGAGATTCATGATGTTTCAGTCTCAAACCAAGGATCTTCTGTTTAAAGACTTGACCAGGTGCCTGGTTAAACTCCGCCAAGGAATAACACACAAGGAGTTCCTCGGAGATGAATACTATGCTTCAGTTGCTAGCCTCAATACCTGCAACCCATCAGGTAAATGTAACAGCCTCAGGACAAAGTCAGTGAATCACAGTTCTTAGCATCAGCTAAGAACATATGGACAGTTATTTCTGTTGCTGTCCATTTAAAGAAATTTATGTCCATTTTTTTAAAGAAAAATGAGGATAACTCATAAAGCTGCCAGTATACTTCTCCCAGAGTTTCCTGAGCTAACTTCTGCCAGATTGGAAACTTGTTCTGGCATCAAAGGGAATTAAAGATTTTTAATTACCTTTAGAAAACATGGAGTTTGAGAAGTGGTAAAAAGAACCCACCCTGTCCTGTCAGTCTGTGTTCAGTGTGATCTGTGGTTAATGCTCACTTCTGGTGGTATGGTGGATATGTTTTCCACGGTATGACAATGCTGGCACAGTTGGCTGTGCACTGGTGGGATGGGAGCGATGTTGTGTTTTCTGTTTAAATGCGAGGTCTGAATTCCTCCCTGTCCTTTCCCTTTTCAGATCTCCTCCAGGTGTGCACCTTCCTTGAGGACAAGTAACAGGATGGGAAGGGCCCTCATTGAAGGGGGAGGAAACCTAGTGCCGTGACTCCTTTTGTGCCCTCAGCTCCAACACTGACCCACAGAGGGCCCTCTGCCTTCACTGCTTCCTCTGCCCTTCTCCATCACTCTGAAAGTGGCTATTTGAAACTTCACGGTTTTCTGCTGCTGTCACAGCAAGGAATAAAATCTCAAAGTCTAAAGAGGTTTCCTGAGATTTCTCAAAGCAGTTATTATGCCCACTCCTTCCCTGGCACCTCTTGCTGCAGGCCAGTGGCAGACTCCAATCTGGCTATTGCCATTCAAGGCTATTGTTGCCCAATAGCGAAATTCCTTTCAATATTTTCTAAAGCAAAATGGATTAAAGGTGTCCTAGAGTCTAATTAACAGACATTTTATATTATCTGTGCTTCTGCTTTACCCAGATTATCCCATTATCTCCCCGGGAGACAACAGCTGCCCATTGTGCTTGGAATATAGAAAGACAGAGAGTGTTTATGTGAGGGAAGCTGAAGGGTAGAGAGTATAAAAAAAACTACAACAGCGACAGGAACAAAAACATAAGAATATAGTGGTTCTAAGATGGAAGGTGTGAATGGAAACCACTCCATCTCATATCTCAGCTGGGTGGATATGAATAGTGCAGAAGCAGAGTTATGTACCAGGCAGTACATTTAAAATGCAGTATGTCGCTGTGGAGAGCCCAGGCTTAGACTTCCTTTCATGAGAAAAATTGAGGACCTGTTTGGAAACCTGCATTTTGCTGAGCTTCTGCTGAGCTACAAAACAAACAAACACACAAACAAACAAAAACAGCAGGTAGTAACCCTCTTTTCGAGGCAGGCATAGAAGAACTGCTGAGGACAGAAAAATGTTGAATTCCCGTTTTTGTAGGAATTAATATTTTGATGGATTTGCAGCGATGATATTTGAATGCATATGGCACATATTGCAAGACATCCACTAGCCTAACTAAAGATCACTTTTGAAGACAGAAAGTTAAAGTGGAAGCAATGATATTCTGTGCTTTGCACTTTTGTAGGTTCAAGTATATTGGACAGATGGTTTGTTTAATCTGTTCTTAAGAATCAGCAAAGAGAGACAGTGTCCCTAAAAGAGCCTGTTTCTACAGCTAACTACTGCTACAGGTGGAAAGCTTTCCCCGAGAACAAAGTTCCACAACCTTCCTGGGCAGTCTGTCCCACTGCTTGCCTGTCCTGGGGGGAAGAAGTTTATCTCATATCCAGTCTGAACCTCTCTTGTTTCAATATGCTTCCCTTGCTTCTTGTTCTGCACCACTGTGAAGAGCCTGGATCCATCTTCCTGCCACCTGGAAGAAATGTGGCAGCTGGTGCCAGGTCTGCCCTGAAGCCATCTCTTCTCCAGCCTCAACAAACCCTGGTCCCTCAGCCCCTGGGGTCATCCTGGTGGCTTTCTGCTGAATTTGCTTTTGTTCATCAAGGTCTCATTGAAGTAGGGGCCCAAACCTGGCCACAGCAGCTAGGTGTGGTCTAACAAGTGCTAGGCAGAGGCCAGCAATCACCACCCCAGCCTGGCTGTGCTCCAGGGATGTGGTTGACATCTCTGCTGCCTGGGCAAATGTCGGCTACCCATGCCCACCACCACTCCATCACCTTCTGGTGACAACCTGGCAGTGGGAAGAGCCTTCAGGGTGCCAGCAGCGGCTCTGCCAGCAGTGGCTCTGCCCGCAGCCACCCTCCAGACCTCCAGCAGAGCTGGGGGATGACGCTCCCTCAGTTTTAACCAATTTGGGATGTTTTTTGCCATCTCTCCATGGTGGCCTCTTCCCTCTGCTTCTCCACCTGTGTCCCTTTCCCCCTCTGGGCATCCCTGCCCCTCATTGTGGCTTTCCAGTACTTGAAGGGAGCATGTAAGCAGGAGGGGGAACACCTGTTTATATGTGTTGATAGTGACAGGACAAGGGGGCATGGTTTTAAACAAAGATAGCAGATTTAGGTAAGATATCAGGAGGACGTTTTTCACTCAGAGGGTGGTGAGGCACTGGAACTGGTTGCCCAGAGAGGTTGTGGATGCCCTGTCCCTGGAGATCATAGAATAATAGAATATCCTGAGTTGGAGGGGATCCGTATGATCTGTGGAAGAACTCTATAACTCAAAGCAAATAAGTTATAAAGTAGGTACGTTTTTTATTTTGGGGCTGGGCACATGCGCAATAGCTCCCAATGGCATGCTCACCTTAACGTGGCAACCTGCTTTGGTTATATGCAGTAAAAAGTTACATATGCATGAAGTTTCCCAATGTGCCCATACCTATTCATAACCTATCCCCGCTTTGTATTAAAATTAGCTCCAAGCAGCCATTTCCATAAACTCCTCCCATCTGAGCCTGCGTGGTGGTGGTCGTCGGGGGGCTGTGGGGATGAAGGCTGAGAACTCCATCACCACTGCTTGGCCCCCTGTACAAAGGTACAGACTGAGCTGCTCCTTGGCTCTTGTCCAAACCACAGGGTGGGTCTGGGACGGTTTTTGAGGCAGGTTCCCCATTTTTGTCAGGAAACACCTTCTGTGAGGGGCTGCGAGACTCCTTATTTTGGATAGTAAGCAAAGACACGCGGCAGTATCAATTTTAATGGGATTAAGTAAGCAAAGACACTCGGCAATATCTATTTTAATGCGATTAAGCAAGCCCCCATTCTTCTATCCCAAGGACCACCGAGCCCAACTCCCGATGGAGACACCCAAGACCAAATTGGACGAGGCCCTGGGCAGGGGTTGGCCCTGGAAAACCCTCACGGTGCCTCCCCCGCCAGCCCAGGACTACAACTCCCAGCAGCCCCCGCGGCAGCGCGGCGGCGCCTCAGCAGCGGCGGCGGGACGAGGCGGGACGGGGTGAGGCGAGGCGCGGCCATGGCGGGGGCTCTGGAGCCGTACCTGGACTCGCTGCGGCGGGAGCTGCAGGCGCCCGGCCCCGCCGCCTTCTCCGTGCTGCTGGCGCTGCTCCTGGTCGCCCTCACGCTCCGTGAGTCGCGGGGCCGGGCCGGGGGGGCGGTGCGGGGCGGCGCGGGGCGCGGCGCGGCCCCCGGTGTCTGAGGCCGGCCTCGCTGTGCCCCGCAGTGCTCTGGAGGCTCGCGCAGGCCGGGAGGAGCGGCCGCAGGGCCGTGCTGCTGCTGGGGCTCTGCGACGCGGGCAAGACGCTGCTGTTCGCCAGGGTGAGTGCGGGACGGGCCGGCCACGAGGCTCCCTGCAGGCTCTGCACTCCCTTTAACCCCCTCTCGTCGTTTGGTTCTGTTTTTTTCTTTTCTTTCTTTTTTTTTTCCTTCCCTCAGCTGCTGACGGGCAAGTACCGGGACACGCAGACGTCGATAACCGACAGCTCCGCCGTCTACAGGGTCAGCAGCGACAAGGTGAGCGAGCCGCCGGCTGTGCGCTCCCAGCGCTGCGGGAGATTTTCTGCTTTGCCGGCTTCCAGCTCGGAGCCAGCCCCTTGCTCGGCCTCAGCAGGGGAGGATTCCTTTAGGCGGTGTGCAGGCAGGAGAAGGTTGGCAGGTATTGGGGGCTCCTTGTCTGCAGAGGTGTTTCTTTTTCCTCCTTTTTTTTTTTTTCTTTTTACAAGAGGAAAAGGAGCATCTTATAAAGCTGAGTAGAACATGCAGCACTGAGTAAAATATGCAGTGGAGAGAGGGGTCTGGCACGGAGCAGGAAGAGTTGTGAGGAAGCGTTGTGCTGTTGCGTTGAGTTTGTTTGCTTGGCATTCATTTCACTCCCAAGAAAATCCGTATTTGGAAGGTTTGCAGGCTTAAAAATGGCCTTCAGCTGAACTTCATCTGGCCCCCAGAAGGGATTGGTTATTTCCAGATGCTAGGCTGCTGCGGTTATTTTCCATTTACAACGATCTCTTTAGTTTCAGAAGGGTTTCTTTTTCTTGCCGGGTGCACACGTGGCAGTGAAAGCATGAGCTGACAGCATGTTACCTGCTGGTGAATTTTAAAGGTAGATGTTTTTCTGCTTTTTCTGTGGCAATCTGTGCTAACAAAGGTAATAATAAGGGGTTAAAAACTTAGTAAAAAGAATTGCAGGGCTTTTTAGTTTTTTAAATTAATGTCTCTTGAAGATTGAGCAGACAGATATTTGGGGTGATGGAATGCTGTAAGACAGGCTGCTGTTTTTCTGATCAAAGGGTTCCATTAAAATACTAAAGCAGTGAGCAGACGGGATCCCGTGTAGCGGTTTTTCCCCTCTTGGGAACAGCACGTGTTTTGCTGAGAACGGTGACGTGGCCCTCTGTGGTCACATCTGTCAGGAACCTGCGAGAGGCATTTGTTCTCTTTAATGTCACTGCTTTGGCTGGCTGGCTGCCCGTGGAAAGAGAAGTGATTGCTGCTTTTAATTGAAGAAGTATCTTGCAAGGCTGCTTTTGCCTTATTTCCTAACAAAGCTGTGTGCATGTAGGTTGGCTTGCAGTTGGGTAGCTTGTCTGCCTGAATAGATGTCTCGATGCAGAGCGGGAGGCTGTGGTTTTGCTGTGCAGAGGTATATTCGCCAACAGAGACGGTGTAAATCTGCCCTTTACCGAGTGAGGCAGCCTTCCTAAAGCTCTGCCACTCGCACTGTGTGCGTGGTGCTCGCAGGGAGGGCTGTCTGGAGGAGGAGAGGGTGGAGCGTGCTCATTTCTGCGCGGTTGTGCTCCGTCCTCACTGCTCTGCCGGGCGGTTTGCTGCTGTCGCTCTCTCCTTACCGAGTCCTGGCCGCGAGTGTTGTTCCTCAGTGGTTCTAAGACAGCACCTCAGCCTGTCGTAATTGTTTGGGCCGATGGAGAGACTGCACCCAGGGGAGTGTTACGTGCTTCTGTGCTGTAGGGGGTCACTCCCCACTGCTGCCCCAGCTGGAGCCCACCACCAGACTGGTTTTCCCCAGGTGCAGGTGTTGCTAACAACCTCTCGCTTCTGTTCCTAGAATGCTAATGTGACTTTAATCGACCTCCCAGGCCACGAGAGCCTGCGGCTTCAGTTCCTGGAGAGGTTCAAGGCTGCAGCCAGGTAAGGTGCAGGCGGTTGGCAGGGGAGGAGGACGCGGGGGATGTTATTTATTGCCAGGGATGAGCCAGGTGAGGGTGCCGTGTGCTGGGTTGTGAGTGTGTGTGTGTGTCCTGAGAGTCAGCTCTACTTTGAGGCACTGGGGGTTCTGCTTCCCCCACTTGCCTGCCTTTGTAGTGCATCAGGAGGCAAAGCAAATGCAGCAGGGAGGGTTTGGGGATGCGGTATGTCTTTGGGACAGAGAGGGACAGGTTTCCTGCTGGGTGTGAACACGGGGTGTGTATCAGCCCCCATGTCCTGACCTGCTTTTAGGTTGAATGACGCTGGGTGTGGAAACAGCTGTCTTGGCCTAGGCTGCGATATCTGCAGGGGAAGGTGGTGACAGAGGTTTGTGCACAGCATCTGCTCCCTTCTCTCTCCTCCAGAGCCATTGTGTTTGTGGTGGACAGCGTAGCTTTCCAGCGGGAGGTGAAGGATGTGGCAGAGTTCCTGTACCAGGTCCTGGTCGACAGCACAGTGCTCAAAAATGCGCCCGCGCTGCTGATAGCTTGCAACAAGCAAGGTATTGTGGGAGTCCTGAAGGTGGGAATGGAGGTTGTTCAGTCCCTGAGTGACTGTTGGGATGAACGGCCATGTGTGACAGTGAAATCACGATTTAGGAGTGCTGCTAGATTTTCAGGTCTCTACAACTTTCCCCATGGAGGTGTGGATCCCTGTAAGTTAATCAGAAGCTTTTTACCAGAATCAAGTTTGGTGTTTTCAGACAATGAGAAAAAAACAAATTTTCTTTTTGAAAAAAAATATTTTTTGAAAAAAGTATTTGAAATATTTTTCAATATTTCAAATACCAGGCACTTGACTTGCTGCCATTCGTGCCCACGGACACAAAGCTCCTCTCTCCATTATCCTAGCACAGACACTGTTGTTGTGCCATTAGGTCTAACGACAGCACGGTGTGAGCAGGCCTTGCTGTAACGTTAGGAGCCTGAAGCAGGTTCTGACCTCTGACAAAACCAAAGAGCTAATTTCCTTTTCTCTTCTCTGTCTAGATGTCACAATGGCAAAATCAGCAAAACTTATTCAACAGCAGCTGGAGAAAGAGCTGTAAGTGTGAAATTGGATCTTAAACCTCTCTGTGCATTTCTTTCTTCTCCTTTCTGTCTCTTCTGCCAATGCTCAGTGAGCCCCTTGAGCCACATCTGTTCTTTGAAGATAAAGAGCATTCTGTTTTGTCTGTGTAGGTGTAATCAGGATGTGAGAAGATTGCTTGATCTAGGACTGCTGCAGTCTTGGGAAAAAAAAAAAAAAAGGCAGTGTGTTCCTTGCTAGAAGCTGTAGTGTGGAGAACATCCCAGTCCTTACCTAAAAGTCTCCAAACTAATGCGTGTTCCTGGAATGCAGCTGTCTCGTTGCCCTGCTCTTTGGCCGGTAGATGGCAGCAGGGTGATTTGTACCGCTTCCTCTTCACTGCTGAGTGCCTAACCTCCCTTCTGTAAGGCAGTTGAAATCCTGGGCAGAGATTGCTGTTTGTCTTCCCTAGCCTGGCATTTGGGAGGCAGTCAAATCACAGTGCGTGATCCCCGATATCACGGTGCCTCCCCCTGCCCAGATGACCTGTTGAACTAGTGAAGGTCTTGAGCACTGTGGGCCTTTGAACTTCAGGCACTTGCAGTCAGACAAGCAGCTCTCGCAGCCCAGGTTCATTCCCTAGAACGAGAACAGGTTTTTGCCTCTTCTGAAGTTCTGCTTCCCTCTCCAAATTGACACTTGTGGTTGGAAGTCATGCCTCGCTGAGGAATTGAGCAGCAGCACTTCCCTGCGTTAGCCCTTCCCACCAATTTGCCCCCACCCATTGCAACTCAAATGTTTTTGACTTTTTTTTTTCCCCTCAGCATCCTAAATTAAGTCTAGTACAGTCTGCAGTGCCTCCAGGTTCATGTTTGCATCGGATTCGCATGTTTTTGCTGAAGAGGGGTCAGACCTGGGGATGAATGAATTTGCTAATACACAGCTCAATAATTCTGCTCCCTCTAACGTGCTTGGTTTGTATCCATCTGTGCTCTTGGCAGGCTGATCACATTGATGGATAAGATTCACTTTGTGCAGAGACCACATCTCAGCAGCTGTCACGCAGGTAATTTGTTCTGGTTCATGGTTCTTGATCCTCTCCTTTCTCTCTCTGCAGCAACACCTTACGAGTGACCCGCTCTGCAGCCCCCACCAGTCTGGATGGCTCCGCCGCAGGGGGCCCCGCTCAGCTGGGGAAGAAGGGCAAGGACTTTGACTTCTCCCAGCTGCCAATGAGGGTGGAGTTTGTGGAGTGCAGCGCCCGTGGCAGCAAGGGAGAGGAGGGAGATGCTGACTTCGAGGGCCTTGAGAAGTGGCTGGCCAAGATCGCTTGAATGGAGAAGGGCAGGGCAGGAGGGAGAGATGTGGGGAGGCTGGGTGGGTGGGACACGTGGAGAGTGAAAGGAAAGAGATGGCTTGAGGCACTTAAATCTCATCTTGTAGAAGATACTTCTGGAATTTTCTTCTAGAAAAAGCTGGAAACAAGCATTGTGGTGTCTTCCTCTGCTGCTTATGGCCTTGGGAGTAATGTAATATCTGGTGTGATTTCTCTGACTGTGTCCATCACGCTGCAACCTTTTTTTCCTCTTCCTTCATCTTTCTCTGGGATGCTTACCCTGCGGGCTTCTGTGTTTCCTTGAAATGTTTGGTCTTTTCATGTGACAGCTGCCAGGCAAATTAGGGACAAGAGCACTGCCAGGTGAGTCTTCTAGAGACCGGAATCTTTGTCCTTTTCCGCTTTGGTTTAGCGTTGCATCGCTGTTACTTCTGCTTACTTGCCTGCTGCCCTGGCAAAGTGCACAGACTCTCTCTGTTGTGCAGTTGCTGAGGCAAGTAAAAAAAGCTGTTTTCCTCTATCTCCTACCTCCCCATTCTTCCAGACTGGTGCAGTCCAGTTTCTGTGGGACTGGAGTGACTTAATAAATCCCCAAAGCAGGCTGGCTCATCTACCTCTGTCACTGTGCACTGCCGGTGTCTGGCTGCGGTGCCTTTGTCCTTGGGCGATTTCTTCTGTTGGATGGTTCTTGGGAGTTTTTCTTTAAAATGAGGGCTACGACCTGAAAGCTTGTTTCCCTCTCCTCTGATGGACGTGAATGCACACTTTCCATATGACAGTTACAGAAGGGTCTTAGCTTCAAGCAATGAGGAAGACGCATTTTTAGATAGATGCCTATGTTGTTGGTGAGATCTGTCATGCCAGATTGTTTGTTGTGCAATCCCCTGCCCGTCTCCTCCTTAGTGACTGCAATAAAGAGACCTTTTTGTGTTTGTAATCAGCAGTTGTGGCGAAGTGAGAGAGAATATTGGGCAGATAGCACATTCGTGTGCGAGCGTGACTCCTCCCTGCAAAAAGATGCTTGGTGCAGAAGGAAATGTCATTTTTTTTCCATTGCTTGTTTGTGGTGGTTGAAGCCAGAGGTGCTGCTGTATGCGTGCTCTCACTCAGAGAGTGCTTGTTGCTCTGGCTCTTGCAGCGGCTCAGCTGGCTATTTGGAGGCTGGAAGTGATGGTGGTAGTATCTTAACTCAGCATGCGTTAGACCTGAACTTTCCAAAGGACCCTTGCTCTTGCCAGGAGTGTTGGTTATCCAAAGGGAAGTGTTGCAGCAGCATTAGTGCAGGCCATGTGGGAGATGAGACCCTGGTGTCATGCTGGCTATTCGGCTTCCCTTTCCTGAACAACAAACAGCCTTAAAACACCAGGCAGTCACCCTGCCCAGCAGCTTTGTGCTTTATTGGGGTGCTAGCTCAACATGGCTTTTCTGTGAGGATGATTGCTCTCCAGGATGCCGTACTGGATTTGCAAGGTCTTACTGCATTAAAGCTTTTCCTCCATTTTTCTTGCTTCCTCTTTTGTTTGAGGGAAGGAGGGACTGAATGGTTCCTGATAGACCTTTTCTGTCCTCTGCAGACATCTCTGGTTTGATGCTTCCTTAATCGCTCCACTGATCTGTCGTGTTCTTCTCCCTTCTTTCTGGGCATCCTCTGCCTCCCTGTAGCATTCTCAAGGGTTAGTAGTGATGGGAAGAGCAAGACCAGCCTTTTCTGCAAAGACCTGTGCTTGCAATGGGGCTGGGCCTGGCACTTCTAGTCTTGTGAACCTGTTGTGTCTTCATGGGCACCTGGCCCTTTCCTCTGCAGCTGGGAGTGCTTGGGGGTGGTCCTGAGCAAGGAAGGGGCTGTGCCCTCCTGTGTAGGGAAAGCTCCAGGCTGGCTGGTGACTGCAAGGGAGAGCTGAGGCGAGGCTGGCCTCCAGACCAAGCCAGGAGGTGTTGATCCGTATGGGAGGTTGGGAGGGTTCTATTGATGAAGTACATTCTATCTATCCTTCTATTTGCAGCCAGACCATTGCTGCAACTTGTTTTGCTTGAACTCTCTTTGCTGGAGCCCCTTCACCGGACACCGTATTTCAATCCCTAATGCTGAAACGAGAATCTTGCTGTCTTTGGGTGGTAACTCTGCATAGACCCTTCTTCCAAAGCGGAGGCTGAGCATCAGCTTCTGGTAGGAGAAGGTAGTTTGAGGCCACAACCAGTTTTAAGTTATTCTTTAATAAATATATTCCTTAAATAAAAAGTGTTTGGGTAAATGTTTGTGCTCCAGCTTTGGTTGGTCTGTCTCTGCCTTGACTCTTCTCAGAGTTGTTCAGGTGCACACGTGCTGAGGCTCTGCTTCTGCTCAGCACAGCACTGAGGGTCCCCTTCCTGCTTGGTGGTCAGGTCTGTTTTGGTAAATAGCAGTGCCTCCTTTCTTCTTTTTTCTTTTTTGAGGGGTGGATGTTTTGTGTGTATTTATGTCTTAGTTTGAGTGTTCAAGAAGTGATGATCACATAGACAAAAATAAAAAACAAAAACACTTTATTTGTACAAGAAAATGCAAGCGAGCTGCAGCACACTGTGTGCTGAGTGGCTGAGGGAAAGAGCAGAATGGGAAACAACTGAGTTTTCTCCTTTTTGTCAGCTTTGTGCGCTGTTTTTGTTCTTACTGGTAAACATTGTTCTCAGGCTCTGGGTTAGGCTAACAACCTGCCTCTGCGCTGTAGGGACAGTTTACAAACATAGGAGAGCACTGGTGGGTCCCTTCCAACTTGAGGGATCATCTCCTGCCCAAGCTCTCTCCCTACCAGCATGGCTCTGTAACCATCCCAATTCCATCTCTGTCCTGGCTCCATCACCCAGGCCCATTTCTGTCCCGGAGACCCAGCTCCATCTCCCCATCCAGTTCCAGGCTTGGTCTCGCCTCCATCTCTTCTCCTGGCTCCATCGCCCTTCCTCCTCAGCAAGTCCCAGCTCCTTTGCCCTGTCTCAGCTCCATCCCCTCATCTTGGCAGGAGCTGAGTGCCACCCCTCGCCTGCCTTTGGGTGCGAGCGTTCCCCCACTGAGCACCTCCTTGAGGTCCTCTCCGTGAAGGCCACCCGCAAGTGCACAGCCCGACCCTGTCTGGCAGCGGGACACCAGGATGGATCTTCTGTCCCCAGGCCGGGATCAGGGCTGTGGCCGGCTGTAGGGGCTGTGGCGCTGGGGCAGCACCCTGCCACGGCCGGCTCTCCTCTCCGATCTTGAGAGCGAGGAGCTGGGAGCTGCAAGGGGAGGCAGGAAGGTCAGCGGATCTGCCCACCCTGCCTGGCCTGCAGAGGCCCCAGCTTTGCGGTCCTTCCCTGAGAGGGCATGGAGGGCTCTGCTGCCCCGAGCCTGAGCACGCCGTGCCCCTTACCAGTGCCCGGGCCAGCGCAGCCAGCGCACTCCCACTGCTGGGTGGTGTCCCCAAGGCCGGAGCATCGGCGGTGGGTCCCGCTGGCGGCACAGGAGGAGCAGAGCAGGAGCTGCCAGGGCCTGGGGAAGAAGTTGTGCTGGTGACCACGCAGACCCCAGCAGGCAGTGGCGCCACAAAGGCCCCCAAGGCTCCAGAACTATTGCTCATGGCGCCCCAGCAGAGGGGAAGGTGCCTGGGCAGAGCCCCAGCAGCCACTGCACGGCTTGGTGGAGATCTGGCTCACAGCCCCCAGCAGCCGGGGAGCTGCTGCTGTGGATGCTCACCCTTCCTCTTCCCACTGCTCCCGGCCTCCCCTGTACAGGCACTGCCTGGCATCGCAGCGGCCATGCAGCTGTGGCAGTGCCAGCTCCTCCTCCTCCTCCTGCTCGCAAGCCGGCTTTCTTCAAGAGAAAGTAGGAAAGAAAGGTCACGAGCTCATGGGGCACTCAGCAAGTGTCAGTGATGTTGCTGGGACAGGGCTCAGGGGCATCCCTGGCAGCAGGCCAGCATCCTCCTGTCCCCCAGGCAGCCCCTCTTGTTGGGGACAGTCTGCCTGGAGGGATTAGGGCCAGCCTGGCACAGCACTGGGGCTGTGCCCTCTCCTGCCTTGAGTGGGGTGGGAAGGAAGGAAGGAACATACATGTCCGGCACGCGGATTCCCATCTGCGCCATCTCAGGGACAAAGCGCTCCTGGTCCCGGCAGTGGGGGCACGCAAAGTGCCTGAGGCCCACCCGATACGCCTGTCCCTGTGGAAGAGAGACTCCCCGTGTGAGCAGGATGCCGCTCTGGGTGCATGGTGTCCCTGCGGGCTGGCAGAGGGAGGGAAGGGCCTCCTACCTGGATGCAGCCCCGGTGGAACCAGGCGTGCTTGCAGGAGGGGCACACCATGGTGGTGTAGGAGAGGCTGTCCTCCACCACCTCCATGCAGATGATGCACGTGGTGTGCCCCTCCTGCAGCGTCTCCACGGTCTGCTGCGGGCGGTGCTCCCAGCAGAAGGAGCTGGGTGAGAATGGAAGAGTTGAGTGAGGCCAGGAACTGCCAGAGGCCCTGCACAGCTCTGGCCAGAGCCTGGAGAGGACACCACCTCCCCAGGGGCATGCGAGGCCCCCCTGTCAGCCCTTTCGTCCCCAAACGAGCCCCCCACCCAACATTTCCCCACATGTCCTGGCTGGGGCTCTGCCCTTCCCTGCTGGGCCCAGGGGCACTTGTGCTACACCGGGGACTCTGCCTGCAGGGCGCAGGCTGAGGGGGCTGCAGCCCAATGCAGGGCAGCTCGTACCTGTACTCCCCAAAGAACTGCGAGATGCAGCCCCGCTGGGAGCTGCAGGGCAGGTGGAACCGGCGCGAGCACCGCTTCTGCCGGCAGGCGACGGTGGCCCCCTTCTTGCGGCAGATGCAGCAGCGCTGCAAAGAGCACAGCAGCCCCGTCAGTGATGTGGCCGGGGCCACTGGGACTTGCCCGGAGCTTGTCCAGAGCCTCGAGGATTTCTTTGCCAGGGCTTGGGCTCAGCTGCCACAAGCCTCATCTGCTCAAAGAAAGCCCTCACCTTGCGAGCTGCCCGCCTCACTACCCGCCTGATATCCGCGGAGAGGAATCCGAAGATTCCTTCCCCTTCAGCGCCTCGCTGGTACAGGCCCTGGGCTGGATACTGGAAGACAAAAAAGCCCCGCAGCTGCTCAGGGCAAGGAGATAGGGACCATGGTGGGGAGGCTGTGCTGGGAGCGCAGCAGGAGGAGGTGACAGCCAGCGAGCAGCGCGCTGGGGATGACACAGTCCTGTGGGCTCCAGGTGCCAGTCAAGGGGTTGGGGAAAGGCGCGGGCAGCCGCGGGGAGCTCACCAGGCAGTTCACGTGGGCGCAGACCCCGTCCACCTGCTGCATCAGCCCGCAGCCATCCAAGCTGGTGTCCGAGCGGTGGCACAGCACGCACTCTGGGGGAGGCAGGGCGGCAGCCATGGATGAGAGCATCCCCCCACTGAGCACCTGGCAGGTGTCCCCGAGGGACGCCCGCAAGGGCCTGGTCGGGGGCTCCTGGCAGGGCGTCCCCGGGTGTCCACAGCCCAAGCGGCTCTGCACAGCCCCAGGGGGTGCTCAGGGCCCTCCACCTCCAGGGAGCTGCTGGGGCATCTGCTCTCACCGTCCTCCTGTGCCTCAGGGGCCTTCTCCTCCTCTACGGCAGCCATGCTGCGCAGCAACTCCTCGCCTCGCCTGGCCTCGCCTCGCTGCCAGGAGCTGCTGCCTCCACGCCTGGCGCTCACTAGAGACGCAAAGTCCCTCACAGACTCGCCTGTGTCACTGGTGTCATTGTGCTCCCTCAGTGACCTGTCACTATGAGGCCATGGAATGGTGGATGATGCGGCAGGGCCCAGGAGCTCCCCCAGCCTCACAGACACCCCCTGGGCTTCCAAGCCCACGCTGCAGCCTCTTCATCCCCGTGAATGGCCGTGGTGGCTTGGCCTAGGCTGGCGGCCAGGTGCCCACCCAGCTGCTGTCTCGTTCCCTCCTCAGCGTGACAGGGAGAGAAAATACAAGGGAGAAACCCTCGTGGGTTGTGACGAGGGCACAGGGAGATGGCTCACGGGCTGCTGGAGAAGCAGAGAAGTGAGAAACAAAGAAACAAAATGAAACAAAACAACAACAACAACACCTTTCCCCCAGCCATCCTCTTCCACCTCTTCCCCCCGAGTGGCGTAGGAGAACGGGGGAATGGTGGCTGCGGTCAGTCTATAGCACTTCATCTCTGCCGCTTCTTCTCGGTCACTCTTGTCCCCTGCTCCAGCGTGGGGTCCCTCTCACGGGATGCCGTCCTTCCCAAACTGATCCGGCGTGGGCTTCCCACAGGCAGCAGTGCCTTGAGAACTGCTCCAGTATGGGTCCGTCCCACAGGGTCCATCCCTCAGGAGCACACTGCTCCAGCCCGGGTCCCCCCCGGGCAGCAGCTCCCCCTACATCCCCTGCTCTTGCATGGGCTCCTCTCCACAGGCTACAGGTCTGGCCCCGAATCTGCTCCAGCAGGGGTCTTGCACAGGCCTCAGCCTCTGTCAGCGCAGGGCCACCTGCTCCCCCGTGGTCTCCTCCACGGGCTGCAGCGTGGACCCCTGCGCCACTGTGGTACTCCATGGGCTGCAGGGGGACAGCCTGCTGCACCATGGTCCTCACCACAGGCCACAGGGGACTTCTGCTGCGTGCCTGGAGCACCTCTCCTCCTCCTTCTTCACTGATCTTGGTGCCTGCGAGGCTGTTTCTCACTCCTTTCCCTCTCCCAGCTGCTGTGTAGACATGTTTGTTTTGGTTGGTTGGTTGGTTTTTGTTTTTTCCCCCTGTCTTTAATATACTCTCACAGAGTCGTTGCTTATTGGCTTGGCTCTGGCCAGCAGCGGGGCCCTTATCTAACATGGGGCAGCTTCTAGAGTCTTCTCACAGAAGCCACCCCTATGGCCCCTGCTACCAAAACCTTGCCACAGAAACCCACTAGAGATGTGAGGCTGGGACATGAACTAGCAACAATGTCACGTCCAGGCCCAGTCCTGCCCAGCCTCTTCATGAATGATCCGCAGGGCAGAGCAGGGCGTGCCCTCAGCAAGTCTGCTGCTGGTCCAAGCTGGGAGGAGATAGGGATGCACCAGAGGGTGGTGCTGCCCTGCAGAGGGCCCTGGGCAGGCCGGAGAAATGGCCTGGCAGGATCCTCCTGGAGTTGACGGCAGGGAAGCTTGAAGCTGAGGCCCTGGGGAGGAAAGCTGGAGACCCTAAGGCTTGTTGGAGTTGCCCCAGCTGGAGGACTGGGTCCAGTTCTGGGCTCCCCAGGACAGGAGAGCCATGGGCCTACTGGAGGGAGCGCAGTGAATGGCAGCCAAGCTGGTGGAAGGACTGGAGCATCTGTCCTCTGGGGAGAGCTGGAGAGAGCCGTGCCTTCCAACCCCGACCCCACTGTGTGTCCGGCGGTTTTGCAGGGACCTGAACCAAAGCGCGGCCATTCAGCCAGGCCCAAGCACCGGGGCAGCTGTGAAGGAGGCTGCCAGATGGGCTTGGCCTTCTGATGGCCAGATGGCCAGCCTGTGACTGTGTCTGAGGCTGTACGAGATCCTGGCTGCTGTCACCATGCCACCAGGCGATGACAGGGTCCCCAGGTGTACAGACAATGCTCACTGCCGTGCCAGGCCCTTCTGCTGGGCAGCATGGCTGGGCTTCTCCTGGGGACGGGCTGGTGGTCGCAGCCACAACTACTACATGATTAAATGTTTGGTGTTCCCGTTATAACGCAACTGCCTGCAGTCGTTCGTGCAGCAAATGGGGGGTTTAACACAGCCTGCTCTCAAGTCAAAGCCATCCCTCATGCCTCCATCACTTTGGGAGCAGCAGCAACCACCCTGTCATGCCTGGAGAGCAGTTTGGGAAGGTTTCCTTTCCACCCCGTGTCTTCCCTTCATCTCAAACCAGTAGATCTTTTTATGCACCGGGAAACAAACAAACAAACAGGATTTTGCTTTGCACGTGTGACAAGTTCATGTGGTCTGGCAGCAGTAAAGCCCAGGAGTGCCCTGCCTTGATCTCACGCAGCAGGGAGTGAACATCCCCCAAGGCTCCCTACTGTGCTGAAGCCCCCAGCATGGCTCCATCTCTACTCGCCCCTTTCCTGTGGCAGCCTCATGACCAAAGGCAGCTTCCCCACTTCCAGCCCAGCTCCATCCCCCATGGTGGCTCCATCCCCCATGGTGGCTCCATCTCCCATGCCCAGCTCCTTTCCCCCATCCCAGTTCCATTTCCTCTCCCAGCTTCATCCCCTTTCTTGGCTCCACTGCAATTCCCCCTCACCAAGACCCAGCTCCATCCCATCATCTTGTCAGGAGCTGAGTACCATCCCTTGCCTGCCCCTGGGGATGGCTCTGGGCAGGGTGGGGGGCGATCAACAAACCACTGCAGTTGGAAAAGTGACCTTTATTAAAAAAAACAAACCAAACAAAACACAACACAATAACCAAACCCACCCCAAAATGTTCTGTAGTAGACCGCAAGTGACGGCTTTTCACAATGCCTGTGCGCGTCCACGCTGACCTGTGCAAGAGGGGTGGGCAGGGGCAGACAGAGAAGCCCCCAGGACTTGGTAACCATTCACCCTGCTCCTGTCCTTGCCAGGGGGAATCACCTGGCTGGAAAAGTCACAGTGGAGCAGGGCCAGGACCACTGCTGGCATCTCTGGGTATACAGGATAGGGCTGCGCTCCAGTCCCATCTACCTCCTGCTCCCTGGGGAGCCTGAAGCGATGGGTGAGACTTGGATCAAGAGCCTGGGAGGAGCTGTTCCACGATGTGTCCCAGGTGGGCAGCCAAAATGGGACTGGCGAGGACCAGCCCTTGCCGGGAGCACAGAGATGCCATTGCCATGGGCTGGTCGCCGGCTGCTGTGTGTGTTGCGAGAGGAGTTCAGAGCTGCTATCGTGAAGTTGCTCCCTTACAAAACAACAAAAAAAAACCACCAAAACTCCCCAAAAGACAAGGTAGTTGTGGTGAGGATGGGAGGTGCAGAGTCAGTCCTTGGGCAGGCTACACCAGTCCCGCTGCCTTCTCCTGTACATTGTACTCCTTGCTCCTCTTCACTTTCCAGCCGATGAGGGCGAGGAGCACGGTGCCCACCACTTTGTACCCCACCTGCAGCCCCAGGTATCTGTTAAGAGAAGAGGATGGAGATGTCCTATCTGGAGGTGGCTCCCCAGCTGTGCATGGAGCAGTGCCAGCTTGAGGTACCATCCCATGGCAGGCTCAGGTACCGGGGCTGGGGACAGGTACCTGTTGCGGAGGAAGTCGTTGTTGTAGTAGGCGCAGAAGCGGCGCTGAGAGCACTGTTTCTGCCAGTAGATGCAGGAGGAGTCGATGAGGGCACCAAACATTGCTGGAGCCGGCAGCCAGGCTTTGGAGAGGAGGGGACCAAGTCAGGCTGCCTGCGCTGCCTTGCTCGTGTGCTTTACTCACTGTCCCCAAGGAGATTCAACACCTCCTGGGGCTCCAGCAAGCCTCTGAGCACCTTGCTGCCCTCCCTCAGCCTCATTAGGAGATGGACACTCACCTAGCAGCCTCATTAGCAAGAACTGAACGCCGATGGCAAATGACTTCTCCTCCTGGTTCACCACCCTGCAGGGGAGAAGCCACAGGAGGTCAGAGCTGGTGGCAGTGGTGGCTCAGCTCTCCTGGTTTCGCTGCCAGGTTTAGCTGTGAAGCCAGTTCCTCCTCAGTTCCCCATCTGGGGAGGGGAAGCAGAGGCACCCTGGAGAGGTGGGATGAGCTTGCACCAGGGAGGAGGGGTTGGGTTGAAAAGTCAAGAAGATGATAAACCATAGTGTTTTGTTTTTAAGGAATGCTCTGCTTGGTTCTCCCAGTACATCAAACTCAAGGAACAGCCTTGCAGAAATAGGAAACACTGATTTTTAGGAAATGGCCCTGATTTCCAGGGGTGGTGGAGGAGAGTGGGGGGGTCTCTCTGCAGGAGCACTCAAAGCACTAAACCAAGGGGGATCCTGCTTCTTGCAGACCCTCATGGGCAAGTTTCTGATGAGAAGAGAAACCTACAAAACTTGGTCAGTTGGTGAGAAAGCACCCTTCTCCTTCTCAGACCTTTACACAGCTCAAACGTATTACTCTGCAAGCCCCCCTGTCCATTGCTCACCGTAAAACCATCATGTAGAGAGGGTTGTGGGACAGGCAGGCTACCAGGGCGGCAAAGGAGATGAGGAAGATGGCAGGAAGGAGCATGTGGGAGCAACTGAGGGGACAGGAGCCGGTCTTGGCGGAGGAAAACCCATTCCCGGCAGAGATCTGGGAACAGTTCCTGTAGGTCTGTTGGAAACATTTTAAGAAAAACAACAAAAACACATAAAACTCCCAAAGTCAAGCAATGCACCAGACCGCATCACTTTGCATAAGAGCGGTGAGAGCACCAGCTTTGATTTTAAGGCATGGCCACAGCATCCTGCTGAGCGTCCCGGCCTCCTGCAAGGGGACGTGCCACCATTTCCCATTTGTCCCAGCAGACTGCCAGGGCTTTCCAGCCATTCCCTGAGCAGGGCTCAATGGGAAAGTTGGCACAACTGAGCACCGAGGAATGCTCAGCGTGAGCATCAGATGCCTGAAGGCACTGGACTTCTTGCTCTACTTGGAGGTGTTTTATGGGCGACTTGTTCAGAATGTTAAATTGTTGGGAAAATGGCATGCTCATGCTCTCCAGCCAGCCCTTTACCAGCCAAAGGGAACTTGGTCTCCCCCATCACACCTTTTCAGGAGTCCAGCCCTCCAGGTAGCCACAGATCTCCCTCCAAACAGCTCTACCACATTACTACGTCCAGGTTCCTACAGCATTTCAGCAGCCTCTGCTGTGACCAGCAAGTAAAGTGCACTCCACCTTGCCAAAACCAAAACCTGGAAACACTCTGGATCTTGGCATGGACACAATGGCTTGGCTTGGTGGCCATGCTCCCGTCCCACTACTCACCACCTGTTTGGGAGCAGAGGAATTAGTGCTGCTGTTGGTGCAGCCAGCGAAGCAGGGGGAGATGTACTCCACGTCGTTTTCTCCGCACACCGGGTGAAAGATGTGCTCGGAGCAGTGGCACCCACTCGGCGCCTTAACCTGTGGCTGGGAACTCAATGTTCTGCCAAAGAGGAGAAAATAAATAAAAATAAATAAAATGAAGAAATAGGACAGGAGGAAAAACAAAACAAAACAAAAAAATATCTTCTCAGACCTCTTACTAGCTAACCAGTTTCCCTGTTCCTATGTGCGCTGGGATGCTGCCAGCAGCAGGCTGGCCTTGTGCCAGATCCTGATCCCCTGCAGGTACCTCTGCAGTGTACAGCGAACTTAGCAGTCCATAATTATGTTATGTCTGCAAACAAGTGCTCACACACTTTCTCTCTCTCTCTCTTTTTTTTTTTTTTTTTTTTCCCCAGCTGAAAACTAATCAGCAAATGCCTGGAGAAATGTTTTCTGGGCTTCATCCAAAACCACGCAAACAGATGTGCAAGGAGCCTCAGCTGGAAACGCCATCCAGACAGCAACTGGAAGCGGGCTCACTTCCAAACAAACCTGATGACAGTGTGAAAGGCAAGAGGACAAACTGAATTATCTGTTCTGTCTTGCCTCCCTGCCCCGGGGGTTTCATCTGCTGGAGCAGCGCAGTCTGCCTGACCCTTCCTTGGGGAAGGTGGGCATAGACACCTAACTCCCAGCAAGCTGGATCTCAAGGGGAGAGGGGGCTTCATGCCTAAGCATTGCTGCTGTTGCAAGGGGGGGAGTTTCTGCCGTAATATGAGGCCACAGCTACAAGCAGTCAGAGCAGCCTGCATGCTGAACTGGACTCTTGCAGGTGTTGCAGAAGGAGAAGCGGGGGGGATGTCAAAGCTGGGAGTATGAGAAGCGGAGAACCCAGCTGTTGTCAGGAAGTGAGCCTCTAGCAAAGTCCCTGATGAGAAGGAAGGGTCTGCTTGGATGTGACGCCCAAGGAGACAACCCCCTCGGGTGTGTTAGGCAACAGTTTTGTGTTCCTAGCTCCTTTCCAGCCAGCACAAGGCAGCTGCTGCAAGCGGGAGCATGGACAACTCCATCACAGGCTTTCCCAAGCAGCCCCATGCCACTCGTGGACTGACTCTCCCTGTGTAGACACCAGCATCTCTGCTATCTCAGGAGCTGCTAGAGGTGGAAGGATCCACCTCAAGGTCCCCAAACCCTACAGCCTCATCTCTCCCATCCCATGTGCTACGCAGGACTGCAGAAAAAGCAAGGGCTGAGCTAGGTCTGTGAGCTAAGGATCCTGGCCCTAAATATGAGACAAATCCCTGCCTTATTCCAGCCTCCTCTTTTCCTGCAAGCCCCTCCACCAGCTCCCCATTCCACCTGCAAACCCCATAAGCACTGGTGTGTCCCAGCAGGGCTGATGCTGGCAGCAAGAGGTGAGTGCTGTGAGGCTAAGGTGCCTTCCAAAATTTAGCACATGTAGCACCTGATCCTGAACTGAGGGTTCAAAGCCTTGCTCTCTCACAAGAAGCTGGGATGCCAGTGCCCTGGTGGGTTTTCATATACTCCTGAATTAACTGTATATGCCAGTGTACTGTTAATTAGCATTATGCATGCTGTTATACATGTATTAACAGCACACGCCTCAGCACAAAATAGAAACTTGCAGTTCATGCATGAGTTTGTTTGCAGAACACTGTTGGTTTTTGTTTGTTTGTTTGTTTGTTTGTTTGTTTTGCTTCACTGTGGTTATTTGAGTGGTTTTTAAGTGCGCAAGGGGAGAAGTGCAGGAACTACCCTGTCCCTCACCTCTCCACCATACTGTGAGGCAGGAGGCTTATCACTGGCAAAGGGAAACATGTCTGAAAGCCCCTTGCTGATATGCTGGCAGTGCATTGAGAAATGGCCTGTGTACAATGCACTTGACAGCAAGCCCGGGCTGGAATCTAAATGTTGTTTCAGTAAGTAAAAAGATGTGGTGACAGCCAGAAATTTCCACCCAGGCAAGCAGAAAGGTGATGTCTAGCCAGAACGGAGTGTGCTCCTTGTGGACACGGTCACTGACACTCCTAATTTCCCCCTAGAAATACAGGGTTAGAATGAAAAAATATACCCTGTTTGTTTGGTACAGAACACTCAGGAAAAAATGCCTCCTTTCTGTGCTGTATAGTGCTTAGATCTCCTCCAGGCAGCAGGATCCAGGAGGAGGTGATGTCTACCACCTTTTGGCCTCCATCTACATGTACACCCTCCTCCCCTCCCCGCCCCCAGATAATCAGGTCAAGAGCTGGAGAAGGGAGGAGTACAGAGCTGGAAACAACCCTGCGATACCTGGAGGGGTAGATGCCATCGATGTGCACCGTGGAGCAGCCCATGAAGAAAATGGGCAGGCAGATGAGGATGGAGAAAACGAGCACCACCACAGAGAACCGGGGGATGGCTCGGAGGGAGAAGGCAAAGCGTTTCATGATGATTCCTCCTAAGAGCATCCCGAGTGCTGCTGCTGGCAGATTCACAGCTCCTGCAGAGGAATAAAGGCATCAGCCAGGGGTCCTGCCTGCCAAGCTCCTCTCTGCTGGCAAGGGGTGGAAGTGGTGGCTTTGAGGAGCTCGTGGTGGTTGGCAGAATCCACAGACTCCACTGTTATCCAGGACAGACCCAATCCCAAGGCAGTTGACACCTATGAGACACTGCATCCTCAGGAGTCTGAAGATGCAAGATCGAACTTCGGTGTGAAATCGCTTGCTTTTTGCCAGCTTCTTTCAGCATTAGAGAGATCCAGACCTGCTTCAACTGTGTAGCAGGGCTGCACATTTCCAACGAGAGCAGTTCTGACCCTCGGGAGCAAATGAATGAACGTATCCAGCCCCTGCTCACCTATGAGAAAGTTGGCATACGAGGAGGTGGCGCCGTACTGCTTCTCGAGGAACTTGTTGAGGAAGGTGGCGAGACCCGCGATGACCGAGGAGAAGCTGCACTGAGCAAGCACTAGGAGGATGAAGAGGGGGTTGAGGAGCAGCTTGAGGAACACCTTTGGGAATCCTGCAGGGAAACAGCAAGAAAAATGTATTTTAGCAATGTGGTCCTGATATCAGCAATTCATGCTGCCAAATATCCCACCTTCAGACTATTCCCAGTGGGCTAAACAGGGGATGTGTAAGGAGATGAGAAAATTGAAGGGGAGACACCCTGATTTGGCCAGGCAACTTGCAGGACCACAGCCAGACTGCCCTGAGATGGGAGGATGAGGGCCAGCTCTGCCCACGGCCCTTCCTGCCATGCTTTCCAAACCCACAAGCCCCTGAGCACTTAGCAGCCCCAGTGCACTTATTTTTCTGAAGCAGGGGCCGTATCCCTGGGTGGTGCAAGCAGAAGAAAGAGCAGGGATTGTGTCCCCCTGCCCAGCCAGGGCAGCCCTGGCTGCCATCCATCAAAGCTCAGGGAAACAGAGAAGAGGGAGCTGACAGTCGCAGGACATGACTGCAGTGGCTAGGGAGGGAGGGAAGGGGCGAATTCAGCTGTAAAGAAGTCGTTATGGGCCTAAGAAAAGTCATTAAATGGTCCCTCAGTGCTGGTGACTTTTAGCAAGAGGGAGGCAGTGTCCAACCCCCAGTAGTCCTTAGGGAAGGACTCTGCAACCCTGGCGGTGCCTGAGCTGGCATCTCCACCCAGCGCAGCGGAGATAAGCATGAAAAAGCGATGTGGTGGACTCTGCCCATTCACCCTCGCCTCTAAGTGCCAACACTTTACTTTTTATAAATTCCAGCAGGGACGTTTCTTCGAGCCCCCTCTTCTCCATCTTCCTCAGCATGCCAGCCTCCGAGTTGGGGTCCTGGGAGGGGAGAGAAGAGCATCCTGCCTTGAGAGAGGAGCACAGGTGCCTGGCGAGTGCTGTCCCAGTGTGCAGTGAGGCCAGGGAGCAGCAGAGTCCATCACAGACGCCTTTGACCCACTGCTGAGACCAATAGTTTTCCTGCCCATTGCAGCAAAGGAGTGAGTTACCTCCAAAAATCACTGCAGACAGTAGAGCTGCAAGACAAACGCCTGGGGATATTTAAGAGCATGGAAAGCTTTGAAGCCTGATGAAAGGGAAGATATCACTTCTTAAATTCTGCAAAAAGTCTGGAAATGGAAGTTGGAGACAGGCCAGTTCTAGTCTGATGGGTCCTCAGACTGTAATCTTGAAATATTTGGGGTTTCATTTTGACCTTTAAAGAACTGATGATTACACAAGTTCAAAAAAAAATAAAAATTGAAATTAAAAAAAAAAAAAAAAAACACTATTTTTTGAGGCTTAACTAGTGGGGCTTGGCTTTGAAAACACTGAAGTGGAATGTTTCAATAGCTTTCTGCCTTTTTTATTTGTTTTAATGGGAAACTTTTCTCTGCTACAATTTTTTCCAAAGAAAAAAGCCCATGTTTCAAACAGTGAGAGTGACCTCGCAGAATGTGTTGCAGTGGGGTGTTGAGATCTGGCCATTGCCAGCAGACAGGGGGAGAAGCAGGTCAGACAATCCAGGAGGGTCAAGTCACCAAGAACAGGGCCCTGCCAAGGTGGACTGGATGCAGGAACCCTGAGAAGACATCGCCCAGCCCCAGGGTGAGGTCTTACCTCTCCTTTCAGCATGTACCGAGGGAAAAAGAAGTAGGGAATGGATGTAAGCACCAAGCAGCCGGAGGAGATCAGCAGCCCCAGCCACCAGGCCCCGATCCACCGCTGGTCCTTCGGTGTCAAGGCCACCGTTGCTGCAAGACACAAAGACTGATCGTCAGAGCTCTGCCTCTGCGTGTCCAATGGTGAAAGGGGCAAATACCCATGCCCATGCAAATATGGACCGGTGGAGCACAAAGACATGTGGGTGCACCCCCAGGGTCTCCCTGCTGGTGTGGCAAATGGAGGGAGGTGAGAGCTTGCACCAGCTCTCGTAGCAAGACGAGCCCTGGGTGCGGGTCCCTCCACTCCATGGTTGACTGTGGTCGACGTCTTTCTCTTCCCCCAGCCAGAAGCCAACCTCACTGGCCCCCACCTAAACAACGTGGAGCCTCCCCAGTGCCCACAGGATGCACACAGTAAGCATCGAAGCACACTGATGGCACAGGTTCAGGCATTCCAGCCAGCTGCTGATTATGGGGCCCTGGCTCCATCCTCCTCTGCCCGGGTGCACGGTTGGGTTTGGAGCACGTTATCTGCTGGGGCTGCCCAGGCGAGACGGGGACCGGGAAAGGGCATAGCTGCTTTCCTGGAATCATCTCCTCTCCCATTGTTCCAGGCTTGGTAACTCTCTACATGCAGAGCCCTGTGCTGGCAGAGGAGCATTTTTAATGATCCTGGTTTCCGAGTGGACAAAACTCCGGGTGCTCACACCCTTTGTCCGGAAAAAGGAGGAGACAAACACCGTTCCATCACCGATGCGGACATCATCCTGCTGGGCCAGCACTGCTGGCAGGAGGTCGAAGGATTGCTTGGCTTGGCATGGCGAGTGCATCTCCCCATCGTCAGCACATCACGGGTGGGAGAGGAACAACCGTCGGGAATAGTGCCGGGTGTGGCACGAGGGGTCCCACGCCCCACCGAAACAATCACCCTGCTTCCCCAAACAGCACCGATCCGCTCCGGGCCTGGACGTCATCACGGAGCGACTGGGCACGGGATGCTAAATCTGTCTGCCGCCGCAGGGAGTGAGCCAAGGCTTTTTGCCGTTTCCTGCCTCGGGTTCATTTATTATTCTTATCAGGCACCAGACAAAAATGTCAGGCAGGCTCTGATCTCTCAGAGGAACACAGGAAAAGCCACATTAATGGTGGAGCTGGGGAGAATTCTTTAGTGATTAAGTTACCAGGAATAACAAGCACACGTCGCAGATAAAGAAAATAAGCCCTCCGGTGGCGCTGACCTGGTCCCATCTCTGTGGATGCTGATGACGGGTGGTGGGGAGGAGGCTGAGCAGATTCGAGCCTTCCCACGCACACGCAGGGCAGTGGCTGCCCCATGCTTGTCTTCTCCCTCCCTGGATGCCTCAGATGTTCCTGCTCCTTTCCAGCACTGTGCCGGGGCAGTGCGGCACTTCCTCAGCATGGAAGCGGTGGGCGGCAATGACCATCGCGGTGAGCTGGGCATTGAGATGCCCACACTGCAGGGCACTGCTCCAGTGGTGATCTCAGGTCCAGCTGTAGCCTTTCTCATGGGGAGATGGAGCAGAGAAGTGCACTTGGGGGGGTCTATTCGAGGTCAGGGCTTTGCAGGAAAGCAGGTTTTGTGGGTCACCAGAGCAAGGCATGCGCTCCTGCCACTGGTTCTCTCACAGCAGACTTCTGATTCACAGAGGGCTTTTAGGAAAACCACCCCTACTTGGTAAATACTCACCAATGTCAACTCTTCCAATATCCACGAAGAGCCGCAGCACCACAGACCCCAACAGGTATCCAAAAGCAGGGCCGAACACCGCAATGGCAAAGAGGATGGCTGAAAAAAGGAGCAGAGAGTGAGGAGGTAACAGTAGCTGCACTGCAAATAAGGCTTTGTCCTCCTGTGACATATCCATAAAAAGTTCATAAAATGTCCACTGAGCTTCACAGGTGATGGAGACCTTCATCTCCCACAGAAGGCCCAGGAAGCAAAGCCAACATCTCAGCCTTTTAGAAATGAGGAAAAATGTTTGGTCAAAACATCTGGGGAGGTAAAATATGTTGATTCAGGGAGAGCAGAAAGAGCAGAAAATCACCCTCAGTTCTGCTGAACTATTTCTGCTCAAAAAACAGATAAGTTAAACCTATCCCAAAAGGTCAAAATATTTCCTTTTAAAGTCTTCAGAAAGAAAGTATTCAGTTTTTCTTCCTGGAAGAAATTCCTTGATTCAAAAGGAGACAATTTGCCTGAGACTTGGTGACCATTTCTGTGCATTTTGCTGGTCTGGAGCTTATGAGCATGTTGGGTATGAAAGCACCTAGAAAGCACCTAGTCCCATTGCTGTGCCTCTGGCTGTGCTCCTCATTTGAACTTTTTTTTTTCTTTTTTTTTTTTCTTCTTTTCCCAAATAGGCAAGGCAGCTCATTTGTTCCTATAGCATAAACCTAGTTGTTTAAGTGTAGGATCTTTAGAGAAGAATTTAACCTCACACATAATTAGCGTTCCCCCCTTTCATGGGAAGACACTGAGACCTAAAACATAACAAAACAGGCAATGATATTTATTTTGTTCTGAGGCAACCTAGATGCACAGTAGCCATACCCCCCATCATGGACGTTCCCATGGGCCTAAACTGACCACCTATGCAGTCAAGACCAAGCCAGCCCCGTTCTCCAAGACAGGGATGCATTGTGCTGCACTACGCTAGGAACCAAGTGTCTCGTCTTCATCCACGGGAAGAGATGGCAGCCAGGACTTCAGAAGAGTCCCAGCGTTGTGTGACTGCTAACTTGAGCCCCGTGAGAGCAAAGTGTGCCAGATCCTTCGTGGAAATGTCACCTGGCAGGTGCTGAGCAGACAAAAAAGGGTCTTGTGGTCCTCAGCAAGGACACACCACCTACAAATGGGAACTCTGACTGTCCTTTCTTACTACCAAGGCTTTTTCTGAGACACTTAGTGAGAAAAAGGGACAAAGAAAAAAACTCATTTTGCCAGTACAAATTTCTATATTTGAGCTGCAAGAAGCAACTAATGCCTGCATGGGAAACTTGCTCCAGAGCTCATACGTGGTGCAGCAGCCCTATCCAGCAGGAGCCTGAAGCAAAGCATGCCTGGGTGGGTCTGGAGACCCTGCCAAGCCCTTGAGCACTTGTCTGAAGCCAGTCCTTGGGATTCTATTCCCAAAGGCTTTTCCTTCTCCTTAAGTGCTTACCTTATTTTGGAACATCCGCTTTTGATTCCTAAATCACTCTGACACCTTTGGCTGCTTTAACGACATTGTTCATCACTGGGAGGAATCAAGTTTTTAAATAAACTTGTGAACTAAGCTCAAATCTCACGTAGACACACCAGCCCCAGCTGGGCTCTGGCATTCACAGGGGAAAAAATGCAGTTTAACACGGAAGCCAGCACCTATCTCTTTGTGATCAGAAGTCCTCCTGAGCTGGGGAGCCTGCACTGGACAGGGACTCATGGCCAATTCCATAGCAAAAATGTCAACATTGCTGCAAAACCTGTGTTAATTTGCTCCTGCAGGCTGTCATACCTCTGGTTAAAGCACGATCTTCTCCTTGCCCTGATTCTTCGGCTTCCTCACGCTCACACCATAAATATAACCATAAAGGGAGTAACTGACTAACAAGGGGAGAGGCAGCCCAGCACCTTCAAGGAGGCTGAGCTCATCAGAGTCCCACTGGGTGCTCAGCCTCTGCCCTGGAGGCCACAGGTGCTCCAGATGAGCACCTCTCCAGCTCAGCTCTAGGGCCTTAAGGAAACCTGGAGGATTGTGTCCTGTTCTGGGCTCTCCAGTACAAGAGGGACATGGAACTACTGGCGTGAGTTCAGAGGAGGGCTACAAAGATGGTTAGAGGACTGGAGCTCCTGTCGTGTGAGAACAGGCTGGGAGAAATGGGCCTGTTTAGCCTGGAAAAGAGAAGACTGAGGGGAGGCCTCCCCAGTGTATATAAATATCTGAGGGAGGGTGTAGAGAGGATGGAACCATTTCTTTTCTGTTGTGCCCAGTGACAGGACAAGAGGCAATAGGCATAAACTGAAGTGCAGGAGGTTCCAGCTCAATATAAGGGGGCACTTTGCTGTGAGGGTGACAATGCACTGGAACAGGTTGCCCAGAGGGGTTGTGGAGTTTCCTTCTCTGGAGATATTCAAAACCCGCCTGGATGCCATCCTGCACAACATGCTCTAGGTGATCCTGCTTTGCCGGGGGTTGGACCAGGTGATCTTCAGAGGTCCCTTCCAACCCCACCGATTCTGTGATTCTGTGAAGCAAAGTGATATAAGAACAATGCCCCTTCCACTTACCAACATACAGTGGGGAATTGTTTGCTTCTGCAAAATCATCGACGTAGGATATCCCAAAGGGCTGGATGGGAACCGTCCCAATTCCAGCCAACAGCTGGGCAACGACCATCATTGCCCACACACTGCTGGCCTCCTTCTGGGGATCCTGGGTGGCATTTGGGCACACAAACTTGTTCTCTGCATAGCAGAGCTCAGCCTGGACCTTGGTCTTGTTACCTGGAATGGAAAGGGATGAACATTACAAAGCTGGGCACGCATCCTGCCTTCTCCAACCCTTGCATCGCCACAGCTACAGGGGCACAGGGTGAAGGAACCCGCTCAGGCTGGCCCTAAATCCCTAATTCCTCTTCTGCACAGCTGTTTTTGCCCTTGCTCGGGTACTGTGTGGCCTGACAGGAGGAGTGACAACATTGCTGCTGTGGTGTGGAAGCCCACCTCCCCCTCTGCCCATCAGCCCTGGCCAGGACCCCCCAGACACCGCACTACATTTGTAGGTACCAGGAATCTCTCAAACCTGCCGACTAGGAGCACGTTGTTTTCTGTTGGGGTTTGGATGGATCAACCCCTTTAGTTAGCACTTATCTCTCCCTTCCCCATCCTTTGGGGCACTCAGCTCAGGGAAGCAAAGAGACCAGCTGTGATTTTTATCAGACTTGAGGGCAGGCTGATAAGAAAAGAAGGAAGCAAAGTCATTTCTCTTGTCTGCTGCAACTGCGGAGGAGAAAGGTCGGCCCTGCAGCCCAGCTTCTGTGAGTCACGGTCAAGCTGTCAGTGGAGGATAAAAAGTTCTTCATCAAAGCCACAGCAATGCTGGGCTCAGCCAAGTGACAAAAGCCCTTGGACCGACAGTGTCGGAGTCAGTGGGAAAGTATAAATATTCACTGATGGAAAAACCTGTTTTGCATGCAAACTGACGGTGTTGTAGAGCAAACAGAGTAATCCCTGCTCTTCTCATGTTAGCTCTTCCCATTCGGGTTTATTATTGTTTGTAAGTGTTTCAACATTTCTATCACATCTTTCTCATTAATATAATAACTCTGGATTTTCTACACTTCTGAGCAAGCAGAAACAAAAGGGAAACAAATATTTGCCAGGTGATTAGGGGTTTTCATTGGCATAGTGCGGCGGCACATTCCTAGTAGTAGGTCACCACAAAAATCCTGGTGTGAGTTCATTCAAAGCCGCGCTGTTGGAAGGGTCTGTGCTGCCAGACAGAAGGAGCCTCTTCAGCTAATAAAGATTTTACTGCAGCAGCAGCGAGAGCTGCAGAAGTTTAATGAGGACAAACCTAATCCAGGACTGTTTTTTCAGTGTTGATGGTCTTTGCTCCCTCGTGGGACCAGGAGCAATGTGCTGTGGGGTGGCACCCCAAGCAGGACACCTTGCCCACCCAACCTCCGTTGTTCGCAGTGCTCAGGAGCAGCCTACATCTGTTCAAAGCCAGACCCTGACAACTTCATGGGGGTCTCCACCCTCCTCAAGGCTGCGGTGCAGACTGCAGCCAGCTCTGGAACATCTTCCTGGGCTGCATGACTGGGATGAGGAGGGCCAGATTGTCCCACCAGCAAGACCAGGGTGTCTGAAGGCACTGACAGACTGGCCATGGATGGCATCGTGGCAGGACCAAAGCACTGCTTCAACTCGCTTGCATAACAATAAAGAGCAGCTCCTGCCCTGATTCCCGATGGGTTCATAGCCTGACTCATGAACTTACAGCTCCCTCTGTTAGGCTGTCAGAGACCTTGGTATGTGGCACCTGATCCGCTCTCTGGACTGACCGATGGATGCTAGGTGACACCCGAGCCGGCTGTGAGCCAGCAGGGGGCTGGTTTGCACATCCCCCTGGCTCTTTCTCAGCCCTGCGCTGGGCCATCAGCTTTAATCACACTTTGTGGTGTCTTGGTGCACAGATCAGCTCTGCTGGCACCAGCTTTCCCAGTCTGGGAGAGCAGAGCATGAGGGTCCCTATCATCTCCCAGAGGAGCAGGGATGATCAGGCACCTGCAGGCAGGTTCCCTGTGCTTCGAATCCCATTGTGCTCAGCAGACAGGCCATGAATGCCTCCTGCTGCGGCAAATTTGTGGCTGAAGCCAAGGGAGCAACTCGCCTGCGGCCACAAAGCAGCTCCCTGGCAGAGCCAAGGCTCCCTGGGCACTGGGCCTACATGCAGCGTGGGGCTCCAGGCCCTTCCAGGGGAAGGCATCCGGCAGGTGAGCTCAGCCGTCCCCTCAGTGGCACAGGCATGGGGCAGCTTGGCACACTGTCTCCCTGTTCTCCCTGGCCCTGCCACCCTCAGCAGCCCAACCCGTGGCCACCGGGAGCAGCTTCCCTGATTGCAAGCAAGAACCAGGATGCACACACATCAGCACTGCTCTTTCAAGCCTTTGTGTCAGCCAGATAAATTCCTCTGCCCTCGAAGCACGTGAGGACTGACCACATGCCGTAGCTATTATTGTCTTGAGCAGATAAGACTGATGTGACTGAGACTTCTGGTAAGAACCCAGCTCAGCTTTCAGGAAACCTCAAGGCACTGCAGAGCCTCTGGGCACCCCCAGGAAATGCACTATTGCCCCCAGAAACCAGAAGGGAAGCAATTTTTCTGCAGTCACAGGGGACATAAACAGAAGACCCATCATCGCCCGCATCCCAGGGCTCCTGCCCCTGTCTGCTGCCCCACCTCTGCTCATCACCACTTTCACACTCTCTCCCTGGCAATTTGGCCAGTCATTAGTGATGATGCCGTCACCACCAACAAGCCCTGCAGCTTCAGAGCTGTGGTTGGACCTCTTCAGATGCTACAGAGAGCAAACCTGTTTCCAGCATGCTCAGGAGCAGGCTGGGAGGACACCAGCACCCATGCAGAAACCAGGGATGTGACACACTTAGAGATCTGGAAAGAGGAGGGTGAGCATAGCCAGGAGAGAAGTATGGTAAAAACACCATATTAAACAAGGTAAATAATTAGTTTTCCAGTCTAACTATTTTATAGTGTCCACACTGATAATGATACACTTCTCTTACTCAATGCAGAGAGTCCTTACAAATGTTCCTGGGGGTGGCATGTCCATGATGCCTGTCTGGGGGCTCTCCTTGAGAAGGAGTGAGCCTTGGCATCCTGTGGACAGCCCACAGACTCAGGCAGGGAGATGCCTCCCTCTGGAGGCCTTCAGGAGCATCTTTGGGGAATTTGGGTACTTCACAATGACCAAAACACTCATAACCTGGAACTGTGGCTCAAACAACATGTCCAGAAGAGGCAGAAGGGATCCCACATGTAATTATCACATTCAGAAGGGGTTGCAAAACTATACTGAAGTTGGGCTTAAAATAGTAAAACTCTGCCTTAAGCCTTTCCCTCCAAACACTGTGTTTAAGTTCTTGTGGGGTGGATACCACACTTTTGGAGGAGGCATGGGAAACCCAGCCCAGAGCCACTGGAGATGGATTTGTGATGGGGCAGGCTCCCAGAAGAGCAAGACTCAGCAACCACAGAGCCTTGCGGAGGCTGGGGTGAAGGTAAAAGATGAAGTGGATGATAGAGGTGGGCACCTTCACTTGCATTAAAGGTTGCCTCTTCACTGATTGCCTTTTTTTGACTCTTGCAGGTAAGAAGGGCAGGTTCGAAATGTAGTCACCACCCAGCATGATGCAACAGATTGCTACATCCAGTGTTTGTGCTTCGTATTTTGGTCTTGCGAGGTTGTTGGCCCTCAAACAACTAAGCACTTCAGAAGTCCTACACATCTATCAGACTTGTTGGGAAGAAACAAGGAGCAGAGGAGCAGGGCCTCTGAGCGGGTCACGTGAAACCTGGCAGAGCACAGCACTGGAGTGCCCTGGAGGAGGAGGAGTCATTGTACATCTCTACTCCAAGACCCAGGAGCAATGTTGGCCCTTGGTTGATGCCTCTACTCTGTGTGCTTCTGTAAGGAGAGGCCTCCCCAACTCACCCTCTCTGCTGCACTACACAGGTGGTCACAGCTGAAGCCGGGGAAGCTCCTCAGCTCCGTTTTCTCCTGATATCCCCCTCCCCATGGAAGGGCACGGGCACTTACCGGTGCTAATGGTGGTGTATTCGTAGGGATCTGAGAGGAAATGGGGAAGGGTCACCAGGAACGCTCCCAGCGCCAGCAGCAGCCCCCCAGCTCCGATCACCCGCGGGCGGTGAACTCGGCTGCCAAAGTAGCTGACAAAGATGATGAGGACCACATTGCCAATCTGGAAAGAGCACAGTGAGATGAGGAGGTGGTTAGAAGATGCCACAGAGAAGGTCAAGCCCTTCTCTGTACCTGGCCCCCCATGACCATGTCCAGGTGGGTGGAGAGCTCACATAATTGCTTACCAGTTGTGGTAATTGTGACCCCCACAAGAGTAGGAACGGGGCAACCCTCAGCTTCACCCTACGTATTCATAACAATTCACTGCTGTCTTCTTATCAAAAGCCAGCAGGACAACTCCTTGTCTCTGGTAGCCTGTGTGTATCCCTTGCAATCACAGACTGCTTCACAACCTGCCCGTGATCTGGCTGGGGCTTTGTTCAGCACCCACATGTGCTTCCCATCCCATAAGATGTGGCATAAACTAATGATTCCCCCAAATCCAGAAAGAAACAAAGTGCATTGCCTTCATTTCCATGATTCTCGGAGGACACAAGCCAAGCCACGAAGTACAGCTCATTGCAAATGTTTGTGACACTGGGCATTTGCAACTGCAGATATTATCTACAGTCCCATCCTCCTTGATCAGCTAAAAGATAAGAAAACACGCAGTCTATTCTGTATATGAACTGCAGTTTTAAGATAAGAAGATGAACACCAAAAAAATTGCCATTACATGGCTTTTTGTCAACTTGGGACAAGCTAAACATTTTAACCCTGGTGAATGTCTAAATATCCTTTTTACACATGTTTACATAGGCTCCCTTGTTTGTCTCTGTGGTTTTTGTTCTTGGAATTGCTGCAGACTAAATGAGAAAGGATAATAGTCCAAGGCATGCAGGGTTTTTGTTTTGATATTACATCTCCAGGCATAAAGTCAAATAAGTTTAAGTAACTTGGATAAGGAGCACAAGGGTTACTGGTGCATCATTGCGGTGAGGGGTGGGATACTCTGCAGGGCATAATTGCACCAACTCCAGATTACCAATGTTACAGCTCCCCATACCGGCTCTCTTCCTTTGCACGGTTTGAACCCAGACCCAATCAGTGGGAAGTCCTTCACTTGGTCTCAAAGGGGTCTGAATCTGTCTTTTTAACCTCAGACATATGGACTGCTTGGGATAAGACCTGGGCACCTACTTCTCCAAGGAGCCAGGAGGATTCCCAGTGCCTGGCCTCCTGGTGGAAGATCACATGCGGGATGACCAGCCGCATGCAAGGTGGGCAGCCACCAAGAACTTTGTCTGTGCCATCAAGAAAAAGTCTCTCCCAGCAGGTCTTTTCCTAGCTAGCCTTGAAGAGCTACCAGACAATTCATGACACTAGGAACCAGAAAACCTTTTCCAGAGGAGTAAGTGGTTAGTGCCTGGGAGAAACTCCTCCATTCAGGCATTTGTGTCCACACATACCAGTGCCCTTCTAGTGCCTTGTCAAAACAGCTCAGGTGTCACTTTGTCCTGAGCTGGGCTCTCCCCCTGCCCTCAGATGATACCCAGTATGTCTCCATGCCTTGACAGAGCAGACAGGTGACAATTTTGCACAGCAGAAGGTATATATTCTTATGGTGTATACCTCAAAGGGTTGTGTATCCCCCTGTGCATCCAGAACTGCTTAAAGATCTTGTCATGGAGTGACTACTCATCAAGTGTCAGGTTTAAATCAGAGCTCTTGCCACCCTGAAGCTTCATAAGAAGGTCAGCAGCACTTTGCCCACAGTTCAGACTGAGGCCAGCTCAGCAACAGCATGATGCCAGTGAAAGACAGTCCTTTGCCACTGGGCTGTCAGGAGCTGGGAGCCCTGGAGAAACGGGGTGGCTCTTGGAGAGCCTGCTGGTCAGCGTCTCCTTTTAGAGAAAGTTTGGAAAGGCTCAGGCCAGGGCCATTCCTCAAGCTGATTGAAAAACCTGTGAAAACAGACACTTTAACTGGAAGTTGGTTATAGAGTGGTAGTTGTGTGGGTACTACTCATAATAACATACTCCTCTTCCTAGAGGCTGTAAGCACTGTGATCAAAAGAGAATCACTCTGCGTGTCTGCTCTCTCCCAGCCATGTCTCTGCTGGAGGTGGATGGCATCCTAAGAGTGGAGTGGTCTCCTCTAAAACATCCTGCTTGCTGCTGCCCTCCATGGCCATGTCCTCACCACATAACCCTACCTTAACCCTCCTGGCACGTGGTACAGCAGAAGCAAAGCAAGAAGAGGTGTTCAGGTACACAGCAACAGCTGTTTCATCCAGCACGTGTAGGCACAGCCAAGGAAACACTGGATGTTAACAACCCCAAGGCCCTATCCTGGGAAGTTCCCCTGTTCTGGACATGCTGTGAGGCCCCTGCACAAGCACCTAATCCAGTTACCTCGTGCAAGCTGGAGATGAAACCTGAAGAGAGACTGGAGAGCCCAAAGCGCTTCTCGATGGTGGTGAGGCTGCTCTTGAAGTTGGCACTGTAGAGGAGCTGGGAGAGCTGCAGAAGGCCATGGCACAACACAAATACCTGTGGGCAAAAAAAGAATATCCCAGTCAGTACCCATTGGCTGCCCAGCTGATGCGGTGAGCATGTCCCACCCGAGGGATTTCAGAGTCGCACTCACACGGACCCAAGCTAGCTGGCACAGCTGCACCTCCAGCGCACAACGAATCCAGATCCCTAACTCATTAGCTTTGACAAATGAGTAACCGGGTGTTCAGAAGAGATGGTGAGGAGCCCTCTTTTTCTTTCCTCTGCTCCATTGCTGCCAATATTCATGATTACTGGCACCACAGCAGCCCTTGGCAGAGGAAGGATGCGATGCCTGAGCTGTGTGATGGTGAGCCCAGGAGGAAGACCTGCCTGCGAAACGGAGCCGCACTGCTTTCACCTACCTGAGCCCCAGCCTCTCCCATCCACCCTCGGATCCACTCAGCTGCAAAGCAAATCGGCAGAGCCTGCTCCAAAGGGTGTTGGCAGGAAAATGTTGGTGCAAGACTCTGAAAACCCCGCAGGGAGAAGGTGAAATATGCACCACATCTTCTCACTGCTGGAAGCCCTCTGCAGTGTTCTAAAAACAGCACCTTTCCCTCGAGGTGGTCTCTCAGTCAGGCCAGAAACCAAGCCAGATGGACACAGAGCATCCCAAGAGCAGAAGAGGGAATACGAGGATTTATGGGGCAGGAGCACGGTGCAACGAGCCGGGGTGGCCGCAGAGAGGAAAGCGTTCTCGGCCGGGGATGCAAGAAGCAGCTCACAAGTGTCTTTTGATCTATATATAGTTGGAACAGTTTTCTTTTATTTTTCTTGGAATGGAATGTGTCTGCATGGTGCCAAAAGTATTTTAAAATCATTTTTGAAAAAAAGGAAAAAGGTCTTTTTAGTTAAATTCACAGGAAATCAAATATTTGCTGAACACCGGAAGTGTGTCCCACAAAGATAATGTCGGGAAGCTCAAGATGATGGATGGGGGGATCAAAGGTACTGCAGTGCTGACAAATTCCTTATGTCCTTGGCTAGGGGAACGGCATTACTCCTTATTACTATTTATTTGAAATGGCAGTAGCGGCCAGGAGCCTGGATTCATCACATGAAGTCTGGCACAGAAACAAAAAATAAAAATGAAATTGTCCGCTTTTCTGTGTCCTTACAGCAAGGATGTGGCTTCTTGGGAAGCTTCTGCAAGGTGGGATGGCACCAGGCAGAAGACAGAGCTGGGCATCCAAAAGCATAAGAATCAGGAGAGAACCTGAGGGCAGAGATGAAGGGGAAGGAGAAAACATTGTAAATAACCTGGAGACCACACAAAAGTAGATATGATGAATGCAAAAAGAGGGACAAGGGGTCATAGGAACGAGGCCAAGCTCTCCATCAACATCTTGGCAGGATGTCAGTAGACACAAGGATGCACCACATGCATGGCTGGCACTGCAGCAGCTGAGCAGGGGAGGACAAGGTCCCCATCTGGGACTCTGCCATGACAAAAAGTCGCAGAGTGGCAACATGGGGCACGACGTGGGAAATGCTGCCAGGCAGGTGACAAAATGGAAGTGAAACAGCTGAGAGCAAGCAAGCTCTTGAAGCTAAGCAAACACTAAATCTGCCAGCTACCAACCCTGCACCCAAAAACACCTCTGAGCACATGGTCCTGCTGGTGACAGCTGAATCTGTCACCTTCCCTTTCCCAAATCCTGGGCTCATGCATAATCGATGAACGCAGCTCGGCTGGCCTGGAGCAGAGAGGTGACTCCTCCAAGGAAGAGAAGCCGAGAGGGGATCGTGTTGCCAGAGAACATTAATTTTTGTTCCTGCGGCTCTGGCCAGACCTTACTGAAGTCATTCGGATGAGGAAGCATTAGGGAAACAGAGGAGGACCGGGACCGCCTAAGACGCAGAGCAGCTGGAGGCAGTGATCTCCCAGCGCAAGGCGTTAGCTGCAGAAGCAGAGCTGTTTACCAGCGGGGCGGAAAGAGGGTGGATCACCATGGCTGAATTTAGTGCAGCAAATGTCAGCCTGATCTCAGGGCAGATGGAAGGAAGAGAAGCGTCGGGGAGATAGATGTGCTTGGGCTGGCAGATGGATCTCAAGAAATGCTGGGCTTGGCGGAGAAGACAAAGGTGGAGGACCGTGGGGAAGCCACGCTGACAGAGCTTCACGAGGGGATGTGGGGCAGGAGATGGGGCAGGCTGTAGTCAGAGAGGGCAGGCAGGAAGAGGCAGAGGGATGAGGAGAGCCAAGAGGACAGGAGGGGAAGGGTAGATGAGGGTTTTTGTTGATGTTTGTGAAGAAGCTGGGGTTGGACTGCCACCCAAAACAGCCAGAGCAAAGGAAAATAGCCATAGCTCCAGGACTCATGCAGCTGGAGCTTGCCTCTTCCAGAGGCACTTTGGCTGTCCGGTGGTGAGAGACTAAGACCTTCCCTGTGCTCAGCAGGCTCAGTGCCAACTAAAATGTAGACCGCCCAAACCTTGAAGACTCTGAGCACAAATAGCTGTGATAGGGGAGCTTCCTTGGCTGGTGGTAGCGCTCTCCAAAAGGAGCCCATGCACCTCCTGGCCTTGGTACTAGCCAAGATGCTCTGGCAGGGAACAGCAAACCTCTGGTGCTGGTGGAGATGCAGAGAACTGCTCTGAATCCGTCCCCATCCATCTCCCCGCATGTTGCTGCTCACCCTGAAAGCAGCACAATCACAGCTGCTTCCCCCAGCAGCGACCTGGTCCCACCCTGGCCCCATGCATCCACCGAGCACCCCAGCAGGGGAGGGAGCTGCTGTCATCCGTCTTTCATAACACTTCACAAGGAAGGATGTTTAAAGAGCCAAGCAAAGTCCTTTGAAGGGAGGTGAAGGCGTGGTGGGAGGTGAAGGAGCTGGGGACACTCCTAGGAAGACAGCAGTGACCCCGGAGCAGATGCTCCCATCAGAGCCTGGTGGGGTTCTGGAGCCACGGGCAGGTCCCATTGCAGGCAGCCGGGGCGCAGGGCGGCGTGCATCCACCCACACCAGGACACGTGCACAGAGCCCCCTCTTCATCATCCTGACGTTTCCTTCAGAGCGCCGAGCGGTCCTGACTCCAGGCTGTTTATACAAAGCACTTGACTCCTTTCCAAGACACACTTTATTTAAAAGGGAAGAAAATGCCTCAGGGTGGAGGTCTGCCTTGTGGACACCCTGCTCCCTGCACCGGGACCAGCACCACCCAGGGCAAGGCTTTTCCATGAGGCAGACAAACCCACGCCATCACAAGGAGCAGAGGGGATGATCCCACCACAGTCTGGACCAAGGTTCAAAGCGGGGACATGCCAGCTCTGTGGGCGATCCCAAATCAGGGCTCTGGGAGGAGAGACTGGTTCAACCAGCCTCATGCTGAACCCTTTCCGATATCCAAAAAGCAGACAATAAGGAATTGGTCAGAGACAGGGGGTGAGGTGAGCCTGCCCTTTAGATGAGCTTCTGGGGACAGGAGGAGGCTGGGGCTGCTGGGGCTGGATGCGTGCCCCAGGAGCAGCCAGTTTTGGGGCACTGCTGGTAGGCAGCCTGCACTTGCACTGCCCTGCACCATGCACCGGGTCTGCTAAGCCATGTTCTCTTATCTTGTGGCACTCTCTTTCCATTATTGTTTATGTAAGATAACGCACTGTTAACACTGTCACTGGCCTTAATGAACCGCTAACTTAGGTAAGTTGAGACTGGACTTCAAAAAAGCCTGTTATGAAAGATGGCTGTTTTGCAAGAGTTTTTTGGGGGGACATCACCAAGGCAGCCAGCAAAATGCTTGGCAAGAGGCTAAGCGAGAGAGAGAACAAAATGTGCTTGATAAGCCCAGCATGCATGTGCTGGACGCAGGTCAGAGTGAAGGCAAGGTCAGGAAATTCTGGCTCCTGGATATTTCAGAGGAGTGAAGTGTTTCTACGGCACCTCCAGGAAGGAGCCCAGCACTGCTCTGCAGGGACAAGGGTTCAGGAAGACGGTGGACTTGATGAACTTTTGACTTTATGGTTGGACTTGATAACCTTCAGGGTCTTTTCCAACCTAAATAATTCCGTGATTCTAAGATGCTGCTATGTGCAGCATGGGCACTGCCCTTTCCTCTCCACTGCCTGGAGGACTGATTCAAGGGTTAATTCCTAGCTCTGCTTCCACAGCTTCGTGCTTTGGCAGTGGCACCCATGCCCAAAGTCATCCCTCATCTCGTTCTTCAGTCTCTTCACCTGCCTGGAGACAGGGAAGGTGGACGTCCTATGGGACAGGTCACCCTGCGATGAGCATTGGGAAGGCATGCCATGGTGGGGTCTGCACCCACAAAATGCTTGGGGAAAACCCAGCTGGAGAGAGGAAAAAGAGCCGGCCATGTCCAATGGGACCCACGAATGGGTCCCACACTCTCCTCTTCAGCCATGCCCATGTCTGCAAGACAGGGATGTAACCACAACCCAGAGAAGAGCAGGACAAGCAAACATGGGAACAAGCTGGAGAAATGCTGAAGAATCAAAGGGTAAAATGGGAATGAAAAGAAGAGCTTTTCCTCCCAGAAGATGGAATAATTTGGGGAGAAACAAGACCATAGTGGGAGCAATGAATTTCAAAACAAAGCCAACTGAGCTGTTTTTTACTGCTTTTAAAATACCTAAGACTGAAGACCCACACTCACGGCCTCCCCACAGAGCCCTGGGGGCAACAGAAGCAGCCCCAGAGGTTCCAGCCTGTGCCACCTCCTCTTCCTGATTCTGCTCTCATGCACTCACACCACTGCTCATGTAAGTACCGAACAGCCACTAACGACATAGATGGAAAGAGCCAGAGCTTAATTTATTAAACGGCCACAACAGCTGCCTGGGGAGCTGTAAAAAGCAGCGGAGATCCTTGCAGAGGCCATCAAACTGCTCTCAGCTGATTGATGACACCGAGGTATGACGTGGCCAAGAGCAGTTGTTGCAGGGAGATGCACAATGAATCTGGCTAGAGTAAATATTTAGAAAGGACGAGGAGTAAGGACGCTCTGTTAGCTCTTTCTGCCTACGTAGTACTATCGGGCTTGTATGTGGGGCTCCTGAGGGCTGAATCAAAATCTTTTGACTTCATTGGAAAGTGTCCTACACTACTGGAGACCAACAGGCTGACTTTGGGGAACATCAGGCCATGAATTTGCCCTCATTGTATTGAAATTCACCCTCTTCTCCCAGCTGAAGTGTTGGAGGAGCTCTAAAAGTCACAACCCAAAGCAGGAGAACCCAACCTGCCCACCTCTTGGGAAGTGCCTTCAGGCTTCCTCTACTTTACTCTCACAAACTTACAGGAGGAAAAAAAAAAAAGGGAGAGGTGGGTGCATGCATGTGAGGCTTTAGGAAGTAATAAGAACATCCCCAAAATGATCAATACTCTGCTGTTTCTTTTAGAGCTTGTCTATGATCAACACTCGCAGCACTAAATGATTCTCCTGCAGTCGTGTGGCTGCAATCACTCATTCAAAAAGAAACACAGCTGGAAATGAAAACACATGGACACGCGCGGGGAAATACATCCCTCCTCGACATCTCTTTCTATATGCAGCTGTCTACATCTCTACCAGAAAGCACCAATGACAGATGGAAAAATAATTAAAAAAAAAAAAAAAAGAAACATAAATTACAAAAGCAACATTTCTACCAAGGGAAACAACTACCCTGCCACAGAACGCATCTTAGCACAACACCTCACAACCAGGAGCATGGTCCCATGGCAGAAGCTGGCTCCTAAAATTTTATTTCTCTTGCAAAATATAAACAAATAAAACCGGGATTGTCTAAAGCAGGCTGCTGCCCACTTTATTAGTTGCAATAATGACTGCCTACTGCCAAGTAACCCGAGGTTTACAACCACAAGCTGTCAAGTGCAAAGCCAATGTTTGCTCTCGTTTCAGCGAACACGTGTGGGATCTGCAGGTCCCGATGCCCTTGCAGGTTCCCCGCAAGCCCGGCTTTGCTCAACTGCTGTAGGGGGAGCGCTGCAGGCGAGGAGCACAGCCCTGCCTCCCGGTGCAGGTGCCCGCTGCAGGAGGGAAGGGGCTTTTTGGCTGGGGGTGTTGCTGAGAGCAGACCTGCAGATGTGAGGTGCGCGGGCTGCCTCTGCTCCTTCCTGAGCTCCTGCTGAGAAAACCCTTCTGCTTGCACAACGCGGGGCAGGTCTGTAAGCAGATCTCTTCCCACAGCCACACCGCAGGAGCAGGTCGGCCGTGAGGTTGGGCCTTTGCTTTCACTTCTCTTTGTGCTGCGTCAAGTCCGATCGCGATCTCCCTGAAGATAGCTTCAGATTCGCTCCGTCTTCCCCGGCCCACAAACGTATGCAAACACTCCTCTCACACACCCTCAGCCCCGGCCATGCCTCACGCTCCCTATCAGTGACACTCCTCTCCTATTTTACTTGTGATAATCTTATCTTTGCTGACCACTCCTTGATTGTGTTTGGGCACAGAACCACCTCGCCCCTCATAAAATTAGCTTGTTGCATGTCTCTAGACCTTGATCCCATTAACCTTTCCAACCTGATTTACCCTCTGGCTCTTCCTCTTCTTTTTCCTCATCCTGCTGCTGATGTTCTTCCAGGCAGTCCTTCCGTTTTATGATCTGATCCCAACAAAAACAGATATAAATATAGTCTTGCATCCATCAAAGCCCAGCCTTTTCTTTCTGGTGCCAGCACCATCAGCCACAAATGTTGAGGACCCCAGCCACACCAGGTACTTCTCCCTCTGCCACCACACTTGTCCTTCATTCTGCTTGCTTCTTTGCCACAAAGATTTGCTCAAGTCCCTCCTTGCACAGCAAGAACCCAGTACTGAAATACCCTCTGATCTTCCTGGTTCATCATAGCCCAAACCCACAATGGCCACCTCCTCTCAATGCTTCCCTCTCCAAACCTAAAGCCATACTGTGGGCCAAATGCCAACAGCTTGATGCATCTTCCCTTCTTCCTCACATTTCAACAGCTACATACAGCAATTCCTAATCTCTTCCAACAGGATGAGAGCACGACCGTTATTTCTGCAGGCTTCTGAAATACACTCCTTTCAGCAAATTCCTTCAGTTCCTTTGAAGAAAAGGGCAAAACTTGCCCTGAGCTGCTGGGACCTCAGGCCCCGAGGCTTCCAGTTCTGCAGAAGACACCCTGCCTCTCCAGAGAGGGCAGAGCACCTCGCTGCGGGCCATTGCACCCCTCCGGCCACATCACCTTCACCCTGGGGTCCTTGGAAGCCTTGGCATCTCTGGGACCCCACAGTCTCCTCCTGGTCCCTCTCCTCCAGCCCCCGACACTGCCCACCTCCCTCCCCTTATCCATCATGTTGATGCTGAGACTACTCGAGCAGAGGCATGTTCAATGAGCTGTGTTTCTGTGGAGTGCCTTAAAGCAAAGTCCCACAGCCCTTTTCCCAAACAACCTGCCCCTCTGACCCTGCTGCTCCTTCTTCATCGCCACATGCACCCAGCCCCTCGGTGCACACGCTGTTGAGGCAGCTCACTGCCTTGGGCTCCTTTATGGCACCCAATTTAAATCTGTTCCCAGAGCTTTTAAATCCCCCTTGCAGCCTTCTTCCAGCTGACACGAGGGGCAATAACCCCCTGTTATCCTCCTGGCTCCCTTCCCACATTGGGCAGTCTGTGGGGTCGATGCCTCCTGCCTGCCTTCTCTGACTGAAACCACTGCAGCCCAGCTAAGTGCCGGGGCGTTTATAAAGCTCTCCTTGTCACATCCCTGGGGATCTAATACAAGCAATTAGCTATCAATTAAAGTAGTGCAAAACCACAAAAGAGACAGTAAAGGGAAAGAAGCCAGGATGTTTGACAGGGGAATGAGGTGCTGCAAATAGGGAACCCCGCGGCAATAAACCTGCCGGTGGCTGTCCAGAAGGACAAGGTGGGCATGGATGTGACAACGGGACAGCAGCTGGGGCTCCGGCCTGGGGTCATCCATGGCCATGCTTGGGTATCAGAAGGATTAACCACCCATGTCTCCTCCACCTTTCCAGCCTGTTTCATTCCTCTAGGCCACGAGCCCCAGGGTGTTACATTGCCACCAGCTGCCACCAAAGGTTGGCCTCATCCTGCATTTGCCACTGCAACCCCTCGGGTCCCAGCACCTTCAGCACAACCCTGGAAGCTCTGTGGGGCTTCAAAGTAAGCGGCTGCCCTCGCTCATCACCCCCCCTCTGCTACCATCAGGGTTGTCACTGAGATGTCCGGGCTTCCTGGGGTGACAGGGGCTCAGCAGCAGCCTCCCAGCCCCTCTTTGGGACTTTTGCTTCCTCTCTTCAAGGTGACAAGTGGACAGCTTCTGGAGGGCTTCAAGCTCCCCTCAGTGGGTGCTCAAAGCAAAGAGGAGATGAGCACCATTAATCCAGCCAGGGGATATGGAGCAGATGGGACCATCCTGCTCCTGACCTCCAAAAGCCTGCAGTAACCGAGCCAGCAACAACAAGGAGCCCAGAGCAACGGGAACACGGAGCAGCAAGATGTTTCACAGAAAATCAGCAAATACATAAAAAATCATTTTTTATTTCCAGCCTCAGCCCCGCAGAAGGCACTTTGAAAACAACGTGGCACGTAAGCCCCTAGAACAAATGCGAGCTGCAGGACTAGGACTTGGAGCCCACTACAACAGGAGGATTGGGGAGTGTTGGAAACACCGCCCTGGCCAGGAGCTGCCCTCACCTACAGGAGGGTGCTGGGGCTGGTTGATGCCACCCAGCAGCTGGCTCTGATGGGAGGGTGCCAGCAGCTCACGCACAGCCAGGACGCCAACTTTTACAACGTGTTATCCGCAGCACCAAGGGCTCCTCATGCAAACGAGCCCCTTGCTGTATGCCTTGCCCTCCGAGGACCCACCCAGAGCAGAACAGTTTCCCAAACCTGGAAATTCAGTCACGACACTTTTATTTTCTGCCACTTTTCAGGGGGCTGAGAGTGCTGACAGCTGCAGTCAGGCTGCTGCCTGCCTTGCTACCTCAAAGCAGGGTTTATGTTTTTAACATGTATATATATTTTTAAAGCAAACCTTGCAACATGGGAAGAGTGAACAGGTCAGGAAAGGGTGGGAGGTGGCATTGCCTGTCCCTTTATATACATTTGCTCCTAAAAGCAAGAACCTGTCACATGGGTGGCTGTCCCAGCTCCACCCCAGACAGTACACATCACCCATCCAACGTCGGCGAGGGTACTTTGATAGAGCCTAAACCATCCTTTAATATCCTGCATGGTGCCAGCATGGGGCTGTATTAAAATGAGGTTTATTCCTCTCTATTTAGAAAAATATATATATATATATATATGTATATAACAACGCACCTCTTGCTTGCGGGGTCACCCTGCCTGTGACACCCCGGTGCCACCCACCACTGAGAGGTCCTGCACGCAACCCCTGACCAAGCATCCCTGGAGAAACAAATTTACATTTGGTGGTGGCAGGTTGTGTTTGCTTGCTTGTTTTTTAATCCTCGTAATTTTACAGCCTTAAACAAAGCACTGAGTTTAGCAATGCTTTTACAGCTTCACCCACCTGAACCACAGGCATTACCAGCACAGCCTGAAGGAGGCTGGGGCCACCTTTTTTCACCAGTCCCCTCTGCACCCCCCATACATGCAGCTCTCCATTATCCTGTTTATTACCTGGGGTGATCTCGAGCTCTTCCTCCTACAGCTCACAACCAGAACGGGCCATCAAGTCACCCGCTGAGACAGCAGCAGGGACCTTCGGGGATGTGGGACTGGATGGACTGGCTGCCAACGCACTCCTGGCGTGATCGCCCGCGAACCCAAAGCATCGTCACTTGGCGACAAATAAAAAACAAACCCATCCTGGGCCGTGACGCCTTGCACCCCGGCTTCCCAAAGCTGCACTTAGCTGGGAAGTGCGGACAAAGTCTTCCTCACAGCACTGCTGGCATGCTGCAAACCTACACCCGTGTTTGATAACACCAGTGGGAAGCACACGCAGGCAAGGGATCCCCCTCTGCCACAGCTGTTCTCCTGCTGTGCACCCCAAAATTGCGCCTGGCTGCCTCAAACACTGCAAGGCAAAGCAGGGAAGTCCCCCTCCCTGCTGGGGATGTGCCAGCCGGCCCTGCCGTTCACAAAACCACTCTTCTCCCCGCTAAAGCTTTTCAAGTGAATCGGCGTTATTATAGGGCAGTGTTTTCCTTTCGCACCAGGATGTGGTTAATCATTCCCTAAGTGGCGGCACACCGTGTCCTGGATGCGACAGGCGAGCCCCACAGCCCACGGCACGCCAAGCCCCTGGTCCTCCGCGGCGTTATTCGGGACCAAGGACGTGAGATTCATTATCTGCACCTTTGCAATCAGCCTTCGCTTTACCAGCAGCTTGCACCAGGGCTGCTCTCGGGGCCAGCCTCCTCCTCCCGCATCGCCGCTGGAGCACCGCTCCTTACCTTGATGTTGCAGAAGATACCGCGGGAGCAGGTGCTGGAGCTTTTGGGGACGTCGACCGGGGACTTGCTGGCTTCGGGGTGGACTCCCATGGTGTGCTGGCCTCCCTGGGCTCCCCGAGGAGCTGGGCTCTGTGTGCAGGCTCCCAAGACGGAGAGCGCTCGCCAGCGCCGTCCCGCTGTGTCCCGTCCCGCTCCGAAAACCCTGCGAGCCCGCGAGTGAGCCAGGCAGCGTGAGCGCAAAGTTTTTATAAGTCTGCTCTCGGGAGTGATGATGAAACCCTTTCTCCTCCCTCTTTTCCTTTGGGTGTAGAGGGAACTTTAAAGCTGCAGGAAGACAACGTGAGCGTGCAGCAAGCCGCTGGGCGCCCACCGGATCTGGGCTTTTTGGGGATGAGGACTGTGGTGAGAAATCCCTCCCTTTGGCAAGGAGTCACAGAGGAAAAAACAAACAACACACACACAAAAAAAAAAGCCCCAAAACTCCTCCTGCTTCTCTCTCATGGAAAAAACTGCATTTGTGTGGTTCCTGGGTGCTGTTTTAAGTAATACCTCTCTGGGGCTTTGTTTATGCAAAGCACTGATTTATTATCATGAGGGAGAAAAAGTGTCAGAGGGAGAAGGGCTGGGGGAAGCCAGCTTCTAGCACTCTGTCAAAATTATCTTCTTTCCTCATATGAAGCGGGGAGGTGGGAGAGAGAGCTGGAGGACCCCCTGGGAAATGGGGTGGCCTGAGCCTGGAGAACCCAAACCTCACCTCCCTGAATAGTTTCACTGCTGTGGGAGTACTGGTGGATCCTGGGGAGGGGGTCCCCACCGAGCACGGGGTCCCACTGGCACCCCAAGGTCCTGCTCAGGGGGTGGCTAGAGTAGAGCAGTGCCAGGGTGGGGGGCAGCACTTCCTCTACGATGTGGATTCCCCAAAACCCATGGGATCCTTGGCAAAGGAGGGCGGAGATGCCGAGGAGCTGGGTGAAGGGGCCCTGCTGGCACCCGGCGCCACCAACGGGTGGCTGCTCACCACGAGAGGGTGCCTTGCACCCATGGGAGAGGGACCCGCGTGCTCCCCTCTGCTCTTGGGGCACAGCACCAGTCCCACCAGCCCTGGGGCTTCAGAGTGGTGCAAAAACCCACATGGCCAAGGGAAAATGAGCTGCTTTTGGGTGTCTGCTTCCTGATGGCCAGAGAGCACCATGTACAGGGACAGGCGGACAGTCCCTGCCTGCAGCTGGCAAAACAAGCATCCTTTTTTCCAATCTTTTTTTTTTCTCCACTTTTGCTATTCCGATCCCCAGATTTGCTGGGTTTAGGGTCAAGATGCAATGCCAAGCCCTGCTACCCACCTCTCAGCCCTAAGAGTTGTGATGGCACTGAAATGTTGACCTTGCTGATAGGAAAGCTCAGCTCAAGAATGCAGCCAGCTCCTCCACTCACCCCCCTTGAGCCCTATATGCTGCTGATCCCATTTTTCAGGGAACTCCGAACCTGCTGGCGAGCAGCTCCGTCGTTTCCGTTTATTCTGCAGAACTGTGACGCTCGCTTTGTTATAACAACCACCTCCAGCAGCAGCTGCTGTCACTTTTCCCTGTAAAATCGCCTCTGCACAGCGAAGCAGTATGTGGGGCTAGCGTCCCCATGTCATGATCCCCACCAGAGGCAGCAAAACGTCCACTCCACACACTGCCTTGGTCCATTCCCACAGAAATAAGCTTCCAGTGAGCTTTTTCCCAAGCAATGAGCATTGCCCAAGACTTGGCAGCTTATCTAGATATAGTGAATAAGACGAGCAAAGCTGGCAAATCTAAATTGAAAAGGCCAATTGTGGAGGTTTCAGCTATTAGAGGCATGCATGTCTTGAGGACTTGGTCTTGCAGCAGAAGCCCCGAGCCAGCTCTTCTCTAAAAAGGTGCTGGAATGGGGTTCCCAGCCCAAAGGGATTATTTCTGCGCTTAAAAGCACAACTGAAGTGTGAATTCACATGATTGACTTTTGCACTTCATTTACACGAGGTGTTTACCCATTAAACATATATTTATAGCTTACATGGAAGCATGCAGCATCTTCCCCAGCGTCCCCAAAACTGCATGGGATGCTGGATCAGCCCACGCCAAGCCCTTCCAGCTGGTACCATCACAGAGCATCATCACATCTCCAGCCTTCATCCTACTGCAAGAGAAATCCCAGCCCACAGACACTAATTTAGCTCCTGCAGGCTCAGCTCTCTTCCTTCAACATGGCTTGTAAATGATGGACCTCTAACAACAGATGGTGCAACAGAGGTGAGAAAAGGAGACGGACACAAGAAAATAGGGCTCTTGCCTCTTTTTGAGGCTTCTCTGCTGCATTTTAGTTCTTCCAGTGCTACCACCTTGGCAAGAAGTGGTACGGACTGCAGATGAGTGCACAGAAGGAAAGTGATTTATGGTGCTGAGAAGGGGAGGGGAGCTTGGTTTCAAATTCGTGGTGCTTTGTTAGGCGTTACCGCCGACGCTCAGTGCCTGGCAGGAGAAATCGCACATTGATGGGGTTTGGTTCGTTTTACACGGCTCCTGGGGCCGCCTTTCCTCCTTGGCCTTTGAAACAAGTTCCCATTGCCAGAGGAGCGCGTGGGCCCGGCCAAGACATCGGCTGCCGCCGGCCGGCGCGGGGCTGCTTTTCATCGCCGCAGTGATGGATGGCAGCAGCAAACCACGAGGTAGGTCCCTTGCCCAGCTGGGAAGGCCATCACGGATCTGGGGAGACACCAGCAGCAGGGTGTTAATGGCAACCCCAGCTCAGAGGCCTTGGGTCCACTTGGCGGTGTGAGGTCTTCTCGTGCCGCAGCCACGTGGCTCCTCTTACCTCTTTCTGCAGGATGTCCCCGACCTGCAGGGCCCAAGCTCTCCAGCTCCTTCGTCCTTCAGGAGATGAAGATCCCCTCTCCCTCATCCATAAGCTGTCGACTGATACACACCCCTCAAGCACATTTCTCATGGGCAGGCCAAATTTACTGCGTCTTAGGAGCTGAGGTAGGTCCCTCTTCACTCCTGAGGGATGCTCACCTCGCTTGCAGAACATTAGAGCCCTCAAGAGCTGTGTTACTTCTGCTGGAAATGAGACTTGGTCAAACTCTTTCACCATGACCACAGCTTTTCTCTTTCCTTGCATCAAACACCTTATTTCTTTCCACCAGGCCTGGGCTGTTGCTTTCGTGGGGTGAGGCCCACACTGCCTTTCTGTCTTTCTGCTTTTCTGTCTTTCTGCTTTTCTATCCAGCAGGAACCGAAATCTGAAGTCCACATATCAGTGTTCCTCCATGGTTTTCCCAACCTATTCTTCTCAATGATCCTTTGCCCACTGGGCTTTAAAAGACAACATTGCCTTCACACACAGGCACGTACGCAACTCAGCAGGAAAGATCGCCCTGACCTCTAGAAAAAGCTTTTGCTAAAAGAGAAGATTCTGTTCTTTATTCTCTCTGAAGGAGCAGTCTCCATCCCAGCTTGGAAGATGGTCTCTTGCAGGTGCAGTGGGATGGTCCCTGCTAGAGGAAGCTCGACCAGCAGATCTTTCTTAAAGGCAGGCATTTAGTTCCCAGCAACCTCCCCTACGAGGACTCAGCGACTCAATTGTTCCCCCAGATCCAAAGATGTGGATCCAGAAGACTCAGCAGCTTCCCAAACCCCTTGATGGGTTTCATGTGATCCAACAGCAAGAGCAAAGCCTGTAGACTTGCCTCTACACAGCCCCCAGCCTGGGACACTGCTTTAAACCACAAGTTGAAGAAGGGGCCAGACATCAGCACCTGGCTGAGGGGTATGGCCCAGCCACCGTCTGAGCCCCGCACACTCCCAGCAGACAAGATGTGGCCACAAAACCCTCCTTGCTCCTCACCTGAAGCTACAGCCCGTGCCCTGGCTCGTCGCAGTGACAGCATCTTGCTGCAGACCTCAGCAGCGGGAGGAGACACAGAGATGGACAGGCGCTGCGGGAGACACATCACGTTGGGAAGCCCTCGGGAGGCTCTGCGAGAGAGAGGAAGGAACAAAAGCAGGATTAGGGCTCTTCTTAAGGCTCACAAAACAAGCAGTCCTCGAGGTTATCACCCAAGACGTGCTGGGTCTCCTGCTTTGTGGGTGGTGCAGTTGCAAAAGCAGGCTTAGGAACGGAGCAAAAGGCAGTCCCTGTATTTATTCAGGAACATTGCACAGCTCAAAACCAAACTTCCTGGAGCTGCATGACCCCCAGTTTTCTTGCTACACCCGAGTACCAGGGCAATGCAAGCTGCTGCAAAAACAAACGTAAAGCCCCCAGGCTCCCAGAAGGTTTTAGACTTGCAAGTACAAGCATTGCTCTGGGAACACGGATTAAGAACCACCGCTCCCAGACCCAGTGCCTAGGGCTGCAGGCCAGCATGCCCTGTGCAGCCCCTGCAGACCCAGGGCTGATGGTATGGGGTGGGGAGGACAGTCCTCCTCTGATGGGGATGGGTGGGAGAGCAGAAATCCCCCCCTGCCCTGCAGCCGGTGCACACGAGTTGTTTCACTGGAAATTACAGACCGTGACAGGCTGGGTTTAATTTGCCAGCAATTTATGCTTGATCTGGAGCAGAAATACTGGTCGGAGGGAGGTGGATGGCCATACCTGAAGAACAGGCTCGGCTGACGTGAGCACCCCGACGGCGCCCACTCTGCGGACACCGCCCGGGGACTGGGAGCGAGGCCAAGGCTGGGTGAAGGAGGAGGTGGCAGAAGCTGAGGTGCCAGCACCAAGGCATCCCTCCCTTCCAAGGGCTGGCTGCCCCAGTCTGCTGTCCCGAAGCAGAGGACATTCATCCGTGCTGGTGACTGCCTGATGTGCACCAAGCAGCTCCGCTCTGCTCTCCATCCCCTACACAAACCCAGTCAGTCGGGCAGGACACCTGCAGGGCAGTGGCAGAAGTCAGGTGCCTTATGCTGCAGGTCTTCAGCAGCCCCTTTTTTTTTTTTCTCTGCCTCCTCTGTTTTGAGGAGCCTGGTTTGCAATTGGGCCCCTTGGGTTTCCCCACCAGCTGAGTCCCTGCTGGAATATACCAGAGGCTCGTTGGTCAGACTGGAGAAGACCCGCTGCATGGGTTATTTTGGTGGGTCCAGCTGGGCCAGCAACCTCTTCCACCTCTTCTTTCCCTGTAGCAGCTTTCTGGGGTGCCATTCTGCAGGCTTCAGGGCTTTTTGCTCAGCATTTTCCAGAGAAGCAGCGCTGATGGTTGGCAAAAGGAGGTGAGAGATGGGAATTAAGATACTTCACCCTCCAGCTTCTGCCATTTGCATGGCCATGTCCGAACAAACTCACCATGAATGCTGCCTTGCCATATATAAGAGTAAAAGCAAGGATGGAAGGTGATGTGCATCACTCAGAGCAATGTGGGTGCTGCAAATCGCAGGGGCCAGCACCCAGCAGGGCTGTGCCATGGAGGTCCCCATGTCCTTCGCACCCTCTGGGCACCACTGCAAAGCCCTCCTGGCACTCTCTGAGTACAGTTCTCAAAATAACCAGGTGTTTGTAGTCGGGCCAGGGCCCTGGCCTTCGCTGCAGGATGCGTTCAGCAAGCCCAGAACAAAGAGACAGTCCCTGCCTCAAAGGATTTACAATCTGAAGCATCAGTATCCTGTAGTAAAAGCAATTATACGAGGCAGACAAGGATCTGTGCCATTCAAAGCAGGATTGCATTTCCTTGAAATTGCTTCAAGTGAATACGATGAGACTGTCTGATTTACCTCTGCCCGCTGCCAATAAACTTCACAGTCACTAAAAACGTCAGGAACTGTGCCCCTAAGCAAGACTTCTGCAGCCAAGAAAGGTAGAGCCCAATATTTTTGTAAAATTACTAAAACCTGCTTCTTCCATGGACCCACAGACCCAGCAGAGGCAGACAGATGCAGGTTAGCTTTGGATACTCTCCTGGGCCTTGAGGTTGGTTGGGCAGGGCAAGCCTGCTATTTCACACTGAAAAAACACTGTTCAGCAGCAACACTGCCAGCTAACACCCACTGGTGCTCACAGGGACGTGGTTAAACCTGGGAGCATGTCTACGGGGATGCCATCCTGATGGGCAAGGGGAAGCAGTGTGACTGAGCCAGACCTGGAGGAGCTCCCAAGCAGAATGACATCCCACATGCAGCTGCACAGCCCAGCACAGGGAGGAAGCAGGTGACACACGGGTTTCTGCAGGGCCTCTGGGACACAGCCACATGCTCTGTCTGGCCCTGAGGCTGACTTTCCTGTCTGCCTCTCCTTGCTTCATCCCAGCATCATCCATCTCAACGAGGGCTCTCAAGTGCAGTCCAGAAGCAGCAGTCCCTCCAGCTGAAGGGCTAAGGGAGCCAATGGAGGGCCAAGCTTCAGCCTCCTCCTCCTGTTGTGAAGATACCCCTGGCCATCACGTAAAAATGCCTGGTGCTCATCCCAGCACATCAGGCTGCTGCCTGGACATGCTGCTGTGGGATGGATGCAGCGGCGATTTTGCAATCATGCACTGCCTGCAGGGCAGCCCTCCTGCTCTGTTCAATGCTGAGATGCAAAGCTTGCTAAAAACATTGTCTCAAAGAAGCAAGAAATTCATCTTCCCTTTGCTCATGAGCTGGGGCATTGATACCAATATTTGCAGTCAAGCCACCAGGGAACAGAAGATGGAAAAGACAGACCTGCTGCTAGGGCTGCCATTGCTATCATCATGGTTTTCCCCCTAAAACAGAGAAAAACTTTTTGCCCTATCTTTCTTCCCCCTTTTTCCTTTTTCTTTGCCTTTTTTTGCAGGAGAGATGCAGACTGAGGGTGGCAACAAGACTCCTGGCTCAGGAATGAACCTGGGATCCCTCAGCTGTGTCCTGTGAAAATTTGAGTTTGTAGAGAAAAAGCAGCACCACTTCCCTACTGAAAAACAGCATCCAAAAACACTCGGAGAATAAATTTTCCCTTGATCCTGGTGAGATCCATGTACCCGTCATGTCCCACTAGAAATCTTCACCTTCCCAAAGGGCTGATGGTTGTTGGGAATGTTGACATTTTACCTTGGAAATTTTTTATTTAGCTGCTCTGCCCCTTATAGAAGACCTCAGAGTGCTCATGTAGCCACCATTTGAATGAAAATTTAAAAATAAATAAGTTAATTAAGTACACAAAAGCTGTAAGAGCATTATCCCATTACCTGGAAGGAGATAGTCCAACGCTGTGTGATGATCACAGCTCTGATTAGATCCCTCCTGAAGTCATGGTAAGGACAGTTAAACCAGTTTCCCTCTGGAAAATATCATATTCAATGAAAAGAGGATAAAAGGGTGAATTCAACACATCTTATTCCTAACATGTGGACACAAGACTGTCCTCATACCACCGCAGGTCCTGAAGCTCCAGACACTGTTAAACATGGCGTGACAGGCACACATCAGAGAAGCTGAAAAAGGTTCAGTCTCCACTAAATATTTTTATTATACTATATACCAACTTATTTAAAACTAATGGCAATAAAAGCACCAAACAAGTTGCATAATCATCTAACTTGCACTTTCAGCTGCTTGGAAGTTTCATAAAATCTCCTTGTTTGGTTCAAAACCTTACAAATTTCCCTCTGCCAGAGAGAGAGAGTGTGTGTATGTGTGTGCATGTGGTTTGGCCATTACAGTGTTAGGACCAATGCACTAAAAAAAAACAGCTTGAATTTCAATAAGAGGCAAACCAAAACAAACTAATAAAACCTGTTCTCCTCACGCTGGATGTAAGCAAAGGCAGCGCCGCAGCAGTCATGAGTAAGAGGCTGGGATTTGGCAGTCACCAGCCGTGCTGACATGTGTTTTGCAGAGCTCTGCTGGAAATTGGTTTTGACAAACCCACTCGTGCATGTTCAAATCAGTTCAAATCTTTTCACTCCCCTCCTCCTCTGGAGACATCCTTTCTTCCTTCTCCCTTGTCCCAAAGGGAGACAGGATCCTTCTCAGGGGGCTTTGCCATTGACCTGTGGTCCCATTCCCCAGTGCAGAGGCTTTTTGGCTTCCTCCTGCTCCTGCCTAAAATAAGATCACTGCATTCACACACCAAAGCAGCTTTCCTAGGACAGACCGTGGCCACATGCACCTCACGTCCCCACATGAAGCACCTCGGTGGGGTGATTCTTCCCATGGGGCTTCGACATTTGTATTTCACAGCTAAAAGACTAAAACTGAGACAAAGGCTCAGCCACACTTCATGCTGGACACAGGGAGGGGTGACTATGCTGCTGACAGCTCATGCCCCATCTCAGGCTGAGATAGGATATGGGTGTCCCCAGGGAGGGATGAAATCCACAATGTCCGTGGTACAAAAAGTGCTGCAAACTTGCTGTTTGGAGGGGTTGGAATGAGAACAGCAAGAACGCTTTTCATTATAGGATCCTCTCCTAACTCTGAATGTGCAGTAGACAAGGCTCGGTTTGGGTTGGCCATTTCAGCATTAGCCATTTCAACTCAAAATCTATTTGTTTTCCTTGGAACGTGCAAGTCAAACTGGAACAATGGCTGGAACTGATATTTTGCAAGGAAAGATTTTGTTTCATCTTGAAAGTCTGAAACACCTTGAAATACTTTCCGATGGAAATGACATTTTGTTTCTGCTGATGCACATTGGAATCACCCCATCACAATTTCCATCCCCTCCTGGCTGCTCCCACTTGGGCAGCAGGGACCCGAAGAGCCACCAAACACCGTCACAGTGTGGAGCAGGAGGGACGCGTCCAGCTGCCACGTCTGGGTGACAAGGAGCAATCCAAGCTGGCACCACGGGCACAGCTCACAAAAGCACCCTTTTTAATGGGTAAAATAGAGGTGTGCAGGGCATTCCAGCAGGATCCATTTCATTCTGTACGAGCAAATTGTGAAAGGAGCTATGAGACCTCAAGAGAAGGAGAATAAACAATAGTACTAGAAGACAGAAATACTTTCCTATCAGTTTTTTCACAAAGAAGTGGGGAGGAAAAAACAAAACAAAACAAAAGTAGTAAAAGATAATAATTTACAAAAATCCCAGCCCTGCTGTGCTCAGATTTCATATACCTGAAGAGCCTGAGAAACTTCAAACCACTCCCATACCAAATCCAGATAAACAGCTCTGTTCTTGGAAAGTTTAATTTGAAGAAAAAAGTTGAGGTTGACCGAAACATTTCCCTTTCCCAATTTCAAAACATTTCCTTTAGATCGTGGCTTTTAGTGCTATGGGATTAGCTCACGTTCCTAAACAATCATTTCAGTGAAAAGTTAGCTGCCACTGTTAATAATTAAAAATAAGCTTTCACAAACAGGATCCTTTATTTCCTGTTCTCCTTCATTTTATGGGGACAAACTAAAGGGTCCCCAGAGGTGCCCCTCAACACTCGGGTGTCTATCTGCTAAAGGGTCCAAAACCAGCCTGTTCATGCAGCCGGCACTTTCCTCCCTTTAGGGACCACTTCACTTGAATTAGACGTGACTTTGCTGCAGGTGAGCATCAGAGGCAGACCATAGACTTCTGAGCATGGTGTGACACTGTGCAGAGAAGATCAGAGCTGGGGGTGTGAACCTTGGTGTGCTGCCATCTTCGGCACAGCAGCAAAGACCCATGGCACATCTGGGTTTCTTTTCCGGCTTTGGTTTTCCTTTTCTAACTGCACAACTGAGGTTTTGGCCAGCATTTAAAGTTCTCAGTACTCCTGAGAAGCAGCTACTCTGAGTCTTTCCCAAAGGCCATGAATACTGCTACACTCTTAAACTGCTCCAAGAAGCCTGTTGGAGAACACAGTTTTGCTCTCAGATCATCCCACGTGTTGTGGACCACTGTCCTCACCACTGCTGGAGGCATCGACTGCCAGAGCAAGCGTTCAGACCAAGCCCAAACACACTTCTCTGCCTCCGGGGTTTCAGCACTACCAGCCAAGCCTAGGTTTACCTCAAATCAAGGAACTTGATTATTTATAGCTCCCCCAAGAAGAGCAGTGATCGATTGACACACAAACAAGGAAGCAGAGCATCAAGAAATAAACACATCCTGTGAAGAACTGTCAGCTCTGATGATGTTCACAGCATGCCTTTACACTTCACTGGTGTGTGCTTCAGAGCCATCCCATCCAACAACAGACAGACTTCTCAGCCAAGTATGCCTCTGCCCCTCAGCTGATTAACTGCACCCAAAAAATGAGACATTAACAAGGAAAGCAGTTGTGACAGCCATGATGGTCCACTCCGACCAAAAAGAAACCCTTTGCCCAAGATAAACATTGAGTTCTTGATGAGGCTGGAATTTCTTACCTTAAACATTCACTGTTTTGAATCGTGAATGTTGTTTACCTAGTCTGCATCTGACAACTCTGTTTTACGTTAGCTAAAGGACCTGATGTTAGGTTTCAACCCCAGAGCAAAAGACATGACTGAGCTCCACCAGCAGGAGCCACGCTGGCAGGCTGTACAGAGGCCCCACTTCACCTCTGGCATCCCAAAACCAAGCCAATGGCATGAGGAAGCATAAGGGGGAGGTATGCTGAAACATGCAAAGGGCGTGATGGACAGGACAACAGCGGTCCACTAAAGCTTACCCAAGAGCAATAATTTCAGGAGTGGCTGACAGCTCAGAAAACAAGCTACCTATTCTCCCTCTGAGGGAAAGGAAGGCTTCAGGAGATGCTGCTGGTCTCTAGTGAAGAAAATCCCCAAAACTCCCTGCTGGAAGTTGGAGCAGCCTACCATGTGGGTGGGATGGCAGAGGCCAAGGCCTGCACACAGGGTTGATGGCTGGCAGTTTGGAACATTGTCCTGCAGTTTCTTTCTTCAGATCTCCTTGAAGACCTGATTTAAGGTCTTTAAGAGTAGCCTCATCTAGCAGGGTTGGTCAATGCCAAGGAAATCTCCGATACAAATGACGAAAACCTGCACGGCCACTAATGTACTTGAACTGCCTTTGGTATTACACCAGTGAGGGATGTCAAAGCCATCCCTTTCTGAGAGCTGTCCTCCTTTCAGCAAGGAACCACCGAAGTCCTCCCCTGATTCAGCACAGACCCCCTCTTCTGGGACACCTGAGGGACGAGCAGAAAACCCACACCCCCATGCTCCCCTAAGAACCATGAAAGGAAAAGCTCTGACTCACGCCGAAAGGCATGTTATTCTTGCGAGGGCATTAATTTCAGCTAGGGATTGTTTCCTCAATGCCTGTTCCTGTTGTTTGACCCCTGGCTTCACTTTTCTTTCTTTAGGGAGGACAGTTTTCGTTCAGGTCACACCAATAAGAAATGCTAAGCCAGTTCTGGGAACCGCTTCCTGAAACGCGTCCGCTTGTGTTATCTGTGTGTCGACACTCTTTTGAAAGGGTGTCTTGACTGGAAACACTCACCACAGCTAAATGGGAAGAGAAGCAGGTCATCCTGCTCCTGTGCCTTCCCACTCCTTTGGGAAACCATGGTAAGAAACAAAAGCGTGTCCCTCACAGAAATGGTGCCCACAGGGGGATGGGGCCTTTCCGGCACGAGGTCTCCATCACGCAGCAGCGCATCTCGCCATGGCATCAAACATTGGACAACACCTTTCCTCAAGTGACTTCTTGGCTACTGGCTCCTGCTTTAAAATAGGAGACAATGAGACAAAAATAGCAGTTTAAATTTAGGTGGGATAGACTGAAAGGCACCATCGGCACTTTGCCTTCAGGCGACAGCACACTGCGCGGAGCCAGGAGGAAGCAAACAAAACAGGAGAGGCAGCGGCCAGGCCAGCTGTGGGACGCAGTTGCTGAGATGGCGGCCAAGGAAAGAAGATATGATGATGTCTGTCCCTTGGAGACTCTCTGGACAATTACTGACTCATAGCTTACAGGCGGTATCTCTGGGCTTCAGCAGTCTCCCATGCTAGCCCAGGCAGTTGTAACATAGCTGCAATAGGCGGAGTCCAGCAACAATTCCTCTCTCTCATGACTCAGACTGCAAGACTTATCTCCTCCCATCCCTAGAGGCCTTGCATTTGGGGTCTTCCAGGGACCCAAGCAGCCCTCTGTGATGTCTTCAGCTGCCTACAGAAGGTCAAAGGCACAAGGAGACCCCTCTCCTTTCCCAAACCCACCGGGAGATTCGTTCTCAAAGGGCTCAGACCAAATCTGGAGATGAAGGAAGCAGCAGCGGCAGGAGAAGAAGATAAATTAAGACTGAGCCAGTCCCCATCTGCTTCCACAAATGGCAGCAGACACCTCATTTGGTCCATCCAGGTGGTGGGGAGCAGGTTCCTAACTCACCCAGAGAATAACTACAGAAAAAATTAATTCCTGCAGAGGTTGCTGTCATGGGCTGCTGGTGAGGAGAAGCAAGCTCAGATCAGTGTTTCTGCTGAAAGAGAGGGGAAGGTGTCCACTCTTCCAGGCCCCTGAAGCAGCAGCTGGCCCTCGCGCATGCACGGTCTGAGCTCTGGCTGGGTCTCAGACACCTGCTTCTCTGGTCCTGCCCACAAGGGAGGGCTGTGCAGGCGAGCCAAGGGCCAGAACACACAATGCCATAAAAACAGCAGCTCCTCTCCTGCTTTTGTTATTTCCACCGCCTGTCAAACAATCTCTGTGCCTTTTCAGAGCAGCGATGGAGCCAAGTGGTCAGCACTGACCCTGACTCACTCCTGGCCTGCTGCAAGCCCCACGCCTTTCACGCAAATGTGCCTGGCCCTCAGTGCCTGCCCTGCTCTGCACACAGGGCTGAGCACCAGCACCAGCCCCTGCTCCTGCCAGCGGAAGAGATGCAGTGCTGGGGGGGGACCCAGAACAAGGACAAGGTTGCCAAGAGCTGCAGGATGTGAAGGGACAGTTGTCCAAAGCCTGAGTGGTTCTGGGAGGTCATCTTTGGTCAGGCTTGGCACTGCATCTGCCCCTTTAAGAGGTGAGACAAGCCTAAAGTCACCCATAGGACTCACCTTGCTAGCTAGGAAAGCTCTCAGAGAAGAAACAAAGAGCACAATCCAAAACCGGGGATAAAAAGGAATTATAGATGTTATAAAAAAAAAACTCTTTCCATTACATCTGTAAGAAAGAGGAGGAAGGTTACAGCCTGGCATGAACACAACCCATTGCATAAGCCTCTGTGATGGGTAAAGGCAGCAGTTCCCTGACACTGGAGGTGGTGCCACTGGGATGGCCGAAGCAGCTGGGGACAGCCGGTGAGCTTTCCTGCTGTTCCAAGGCAGCAGTGCACCCCGCTCTGCCATGTAATGGTCCAGAGCAAAGGATGTTTGGAAAAATAAGCACTACATCCCTGATACAAGAAACCGGGCGTCTTCCTCACAGGTCAGCCACACGAGAGCAGGATTTCATTGATCAGCCCCACAAAAATCAGAGCCACATGCTTCAATGCTTTCCCCAGTGCCAAGTCAATCATCTCATCCCCAAGCAGCACCGTCGGGTCCTCACTGTGAAGACTCAGATGTTTCTGACCATCTTTTGCAACCCCTGTCCCTGGAAGCCTTACCTGTGCTGCTGGCATCTTCCAGACCCAACAAAGTGCCAAGACAAGGCTTCATTTCAACCCTTCCTTGAGTAATTCCCCTTTTCCCTGGGCCAGGTGATGCCGGGACGTTGCCCACATTCTCCCGCATCCTGTAGAGTCTCAGAAGAAAGATAAACAGGACACTTGTCAGGCTCAAAAGAAGGGCGTGTGTGCTCCTCCATCATAAATATTTTGGAAAGAGTGACTGGAATGCCAGTAGGTTTCCTTCTGTTGTTTGACTGGGGGATTTCCCCTCATCACTGACGGGGCTTGGAGTGGGACCAGGCAAAGAGGTGCCAGGGTGGTTAACACAGCTGGAGGCATGCGTCTGGGTGTTGTTTTTTTCTCCACAATAAACATTTGTAAGAAGGGTGCTCCTGGGTAAGGGTTCAGCACTCGGGATGAAAGTCAGCAGCTGCAACAGGCTGTGCTCCAACCAAGCATGCGATCAGGCCAGAGCGGGCCTGGAGAGGCTTCTTCTGCCCCTAGTTAAATGGGAATTGTGCTGGGCCACAACACAACGGAGAACTGCAGAAAGCAAATAGAAAAGGCAGAACTTGAGGAAACCAAGGTGAGCCCAGATAGTTTGGAAACGAGCGCCCTAGATTCAAAGGGGGAGGGAAGGAAATGGAAACCAGCAGCCCAGAAGTAGGACAAGTGAGGACCAAGGACCTACCACCATGCGGCTCCAGCGCTTTCTGCTCCTCCTCCCCAGTGGTGGCCCTGGCCAGAAATGTGACCCTGTACCCTATCTGGCCTGATCCTGGCCGTATCCCACGCAGCTGGTCCAACACAACGTGAGCAATATGCAGGCCAGACACTGCACAGGGGACACACAAAGGCCTTCTTCACTCCTGAGGCAGAGACAGAGCGACAGGGACACCACCACACACTTTTGACTGTTTCACATGCCAGGCAATTACACCCCACTGTTCTTATGTTACTTACGGCTTGAGCTTTGGGGAATTTCAGCTTTTGGGAAGAAAAGCCCACTACCGGCAGGCTGTTATCTGTGCTGGCACTCACTGCTGACCGTGGGCGGGTGGGCCACTTCCCCATCCTCCCTCTATTTATGGAACAGGCTGGGGAGACGCAGGAATACAGTAAGAAATGCCCACGAGCCATCAGTGAGATCCGGGCTTGCCTCTGCAACTAGTGGTAGCCACACTGGCCATGGGCACAGGGGAAGCCACCCCTGCTGCCTCCCAAAGTGCTGTGACACCACTGCCTCTGAGAAGCAATCTGGAAGCAATCCCAGCCTTTTTTTTTTTTTTTTTTTTTTTTTTTTTTTTTTTTTTTTTGAGGGAAAAATGAAAACATCGTAGAGATAGATTACTTTAAACTCACTCTAGCCTCCCTTGCCAAGTCTGGAAAGTAATTGCATAGCCCACGCAGTCTGGTGGTCCCTTTCTTTTGCGTAGCGGATGGAAAGGAGCATGATGAGAGTAGGATACTCTCCCAGCTTCATTGTTTTCGAGCCTTCTCAGAAGCTAAGTGAGTTTCCATGCAGCTAATAAAGGGGCAGGTTGGCATCACCTTAATGAAAACTAATTGAATATAATTATTTAGCCTGACGAAAATATTTGTGCTCCACAGGGAACACCCTGCAGTTGGCTATTACGAGGCAGGAAGAAAGAACTTTTTACAGAAACAGGTTTTCACATTGGTTACTCTACTGCTACAGTGCCTCATCAAGACTTTTCCAGCAAAGATGAGATTGGCAAACAGTCAGCTTAACCAATCCCATTCTTGAATTTGTTTTTCTCCTCCATAATAGGGAGCAACTTCCCCCCCCCCAAGTTTCATGGGCTTTGGAAATACGTCTGAGAAAACTGAAGAGCAAGGGCTGCAGCCTCCATTTGTGGTCCCCATCCATCGCCCAGGGCTTTGGCAGTGCTGCAACACCTGACACGTGTGTGGTGGGGGACAGGCAGCCAAGTGGAAAGCCAGAGAGGTTATCAGATCCTGGTAGGAAATGCTTCCATGGGGATGAATCCTCTTTAAACAAATAAAATTCCTGAAATGGAAATGCAACATTTTCCCTGCTCTTGTTTTGTTCTTACTTTTCTTACCTTTTTTTTTTTTTTTTTTTTTTTTTCTTCCCTGAATACTGCTGTATTTAGGGAGGTTTTTTTGTTTTGTTTTGTTTTGTTTTTTACTTCCCAAAAGACAGTCTCTGTTTAAAAAGCACTCCAAAACCATGCAGACATACAAACAAGCAATGACGGACTCATTGCGCTGAATTAGTAAATTTTATCAGACAATCTCAGTTTAGAGGGAAGGCCATTTCTCAGAAGCAAACTGTTGGGGGACAGTCAGCCGGGTTTGGAGAAATGAAGCCATTCTGGTATTAGGAGGATTAAGCAGCCCAATTTCCAGTGAATCTATGTTTGGGTACATTATTTCCCTCCTCTGCTGTACCACAGCACTGCCCTTAACTCCCCTTGACAACAGGCTCAGGGGCAGCAGCGACAGATTCTGATGCCATTCTCTTCTCTGTACACTTCTCTATCTCAGTTTTGGGAAGCTGAATTATCCCCAAGCCCTTCGCAATTCTGTCAAGGGGATCGCTTGGTGTTGATGGGCTTTTACAGGAGGAAAGAGCTTGGGTGTTGCATGACACATAGTACTAAAGAAATGGGCTCAGCTCTTCACCTGGATTAATGCTGTGGCACCAACCTCCATCCCAGTCAATGAGGATTTGTTCCACTGTATTCTGTGCACAGCATTCAGTTGCACCATTCCCCTCCCCACCAAGGCCACTTGCACCCCATCTCACCACCCTCATGGCCAGTGCCTCCTCCTGTCCGTCGGATCTTGCCTCTGACACAGCCCACCCTCTCCAGGCCACAGAAATCATGCAGATCCAGGCTGTTTTCCCATTGTTTCCTCCTCACCTGCCCACAGAGTCTTTGCAACAGCCATGCACAAGTGAAGTCTCATCTTCCCCTTGGAAGAAGAGAGAAAACCATTCCCCATTCCTTCCCTCCTCCGCTTGCTCTCCCTCATTACTGCTCCCAGGGCATTCAATTCGTTGATACCTGTGCTTATCAACTGCTGGCTGAGCTTCTGCAAAACCTGAGAGTTGGCTTGCAACCATGTGCTGGGGCTGGAGGTAACACAGAAGGCTTCCATTCTGCCCCAGGTTTCCCCCAGGTCAAAAGCAATCTGCATTGCTGAAGGATGAGATGGCCTCGTCCTCCTCCTCCTCCCACGGCACAGGGCCAGGACACCCTCGAAGGCATCGTGTGCCCTCCAACCCCATCACGTCACTGCCAGGCGCAGAAACCACACAGCTTTCATTCAAACAGAGGTTTATCGGAAGGACAAAAAAAAAAAAAAAAAAAGTAATGATCTTTTTGGCTAAGAGGAATAAAGAAAGACCTCTGAAGGGCAGATCAGGAGTGGTTCAGAGAGACTTTCTGGCAGATGGCAACAGCTTCATTCTTCTCACAAAGCCTTTCTAAAAACGGTGAAAATGACCAAAATAATTATGTTTGCAATGATATTAAAAACAAAAACAAAAAACTCCACCTGGCAGTAAGAGCCTTTCAAATCCCTTTGTAGGGCTGGCTGCCATATCCCTAAAAAGTAAGGGAGCTCTTGAGGGTATGGCCAAGCCAAGCCTTGTCTTGGGCTCTGCGCATCTCCTCCACCCATTTTGCTCCCAGCAGTTCAGCATCCCCCCGAGACACCCGAACTGGGCTTGCAGGTCCTCCAGCAGCCACCGGGCACTGCCTGGAGACCCGCTAAGGAAGCCTCTTCCAAGGCAGGTGGGACTTGGCCAGCCACCACGTGTTGCGGGGCCCAGCAGCTTGCCTGCACTAGCAAGCGCCCTCCATGCCAGTGCCCTGACTCCCAGCCACCCACCCACTCTCATCCAGACACTCCCTGGCTCCTGGGGCAAGTGAAGCCATGGGAGCTCCTCCACAAGAGGAGTTGCAGGCATCTCAGTAGAGCATTTTGGTAAGCCAGCATTTCAAAGAGGAGCTCGGGACCTCTGGTCCCTGGCCACCAGAGAGGTGGCGCCTGCCAGCACTACTCAAAGAGAAAGCCCCATCCCAGTAGGACCCTGATGGTCAAGGGTGGGAGTGACCAACCAGGGTAACTAGCAAGGGAAGGGTGAGCTTTTCCTCTCATGCAATCTTCTAGCCAAGGCTGACAGCTCTCCTGGGGAAGGTGTAGGCTCAGTACAAACCCAGGCTGGGGGCTATTTTGGAGAGGGGGTGGTCCAGGATCCCCCCAGCCTCAGAAAACCCAGCTGTACCAGCAGCAATTCAGCCCCTGCAAGGCTCCAGGCACTTTCAAAAGGCAAGCCAAGAAGATGATCCAAAGCACAGATCCTACTTCTCTCCCATTAAGGGAGAGAAGGATGACAGAGCTGAGGGGGATTCAAGGGAAGACTGGACAAGTCCACAGAAGAGGAAACAAGTCTAAAGGCAATCACTAAAAAAAAAAAAAAAAAAAAATATCCAAAAGCAGACAAGTAGTAGGAGAGCCAGGGAGAGAACATGGAAGAGCACCGTGGCCCCTGGCTGGCTGTGAAGGGCAACACCTCGGAAAGGAGTGAGTGGCAAGCAGGAGGACCTGGTCTGACCTTTCATGGCTCCCCCACAGGCAACTTGGTGGCCCTATGAGACTGCAGCCAGGAAAAGAGGAGCTCACTGTCCCTGCTGTGCTGAGACTAAGCATGCAGATACCATAAGCACGGCCTGAAGTCCAGCAAAAGGTACATTTTAAAAAAGAAAAGAAAGCACCATATCAGCTGATCCCTTAGTCACGCAGTTTTGAACCCCCCTTTCTCACACTTCGTTCCTGTGCCACGAGACTGGCCACATCTCGATGCGATTGCACAGTTTCCCATATCAACTTTCCTGATGCTTCAGCTGAGTGCAAATCTTGTCTTGGATAACATCACTGGTTTCATTACAGCAGAGAGGTCAGGAATGTAGAAAAAAGCATCAACTTCCATCAATATTTACGAACAGAACATCACCTCTCCTCTAAACCTTGTCTTGCTGATATTAGTAGGCCAACGTGGTGCTGAAGGTGTATAACTGCCAAAAAATACTTCTGCTCTACTTTCTGGGGGAGCTTCTGGCACACTTACAGTAATTTCCTCCAATTTGTTAATTATGCCGAGAAATTCCACAAAATGTTTTCTGAGCAGTCAGAGCTGGTCACGGGTCTGGTCAGGTAGAGAGTGTCCTACACACGATGTTCATCCTCCCCAGCACACGGGAAACCTCCGCGTGGGCACCATGGCCATACCCCGCATGTTGGAAACAGGCTGTTGTGGGCAGGGAAGGAGAGGCAGGAACCCAGCCTTGGAAAGCTATTTTAAACATTTGGGTGAATATTAACTAGGAAATACTGCTTTCTGCCACTGGCCTTGAGGGTGAGGGACAAGAAGATAACACGATACACAGGAGGATGCTGGGGGCCTGTGCTGTCTTTCCTAGAGCTATGAACTCACATGCCATTATTTTCCCTAAAGTGTGTGAGCTTAAGAAATGCATCCAAATGACCAAAGGAGTTTTTTTGGTGATCAAGTGCAGTTTTTATGCCCAGGAATAAATCCACAGCCCCAAATATAAGAATAAATATACAGCCCCAAATATAAGATTGGAATTTCAAGTGACAAGAACTCCCCACATACCTCTGGATGCCTCATTTGTCGGGGGAGGGCTGACGCATAGTGTTTGACTAATTGCACAGAGGAATCCAGCTTTCTCCAGAAAAGCTCACCAAGGCACAGCCTCTGCTATTTTCCCTCCTCCAGACCAAGAAATAGACCATATTTTTCCCTGGAGAGATGAAAACTCAAATGTTTTGCTAAAACTCTTGCTTGGTGGACACCATCCAACTTTCAGTTTCCAAGATCTCAAAACGATGTGGTCAGGAAGGAACACAGACCAAAGCCAGTAGTGCTAGCATAGTGCAAAGGCGACCTAAGTCAAGTATTTTGCCCCACTGGCTACTTGTATTCTTTCACACTATCTAGGGGTGGGGGCAAAAGAAAAGAAAATAACATTTTGTGGATCTGCTGCTCTGGGCCCTTTGACCCTCCTGGCTGTGGGGTTTCAGCTCCACACATGGAGCCAAAATGGCTTTAAGGGTTTCCACTTCCTAGGCATGACACGGGTTGAGCCTCAGGACAGTTCCAGCCAAGTTGCTTTCTGAGCCAGGAAAGAGAAAAAAAATCCCTTAAAAACTACTTATGGTGGCTCCTGGATTCCTCCTCTTTTGTCTCCTCAGAGTTTGCTTTTTTTGGATGAAAACTATTTAAGGCCATTAGAGCTCGTTGTGCTGAGAAGACAAGCCCAGGGAGGGGAGCCGATGGAGTCAGAGGTGTCCTTCCGGCTGGCAGCGGGAGCAGCTCCGGCCTGGCTGCCGCCAAGCAGAAGGGCGAGAGTCATTTCCCTTGCGGGAAAGGTTGGCCGTGTTGACCAAAGACCTCAAGCCACTTGGGAGCCTAAGTCCCACAGCAGAGCAGACAGGATTTCCAGCTCAGGAGAACAATTGCCATCAGGATGTGTTTTTTAAGGTCACAAGTGGAAGCAGAAGCGCCAGTGGTGCGGCCTGGAAGCAGAGATCTCCACGCCAAGACTCCCCAGAGAGCTTTGTCCAGGCTCCGAAGCCAAACTGCGAGGCTTTGTGAGTTGGCCACAGAGAAGCTGGACTGCTCCTGCCAGCGGTGACCAAGGATGCTCAGCTTTTTCTGGAGCAGTGAGGGCAACGTGGATCACCCTTTCCATCCTTTGACACGTGGAAGAGGGGTCAGGCCACAGGATGGCCAGGGTGGTGCTCCCATCGCTGCCAGAGCTTATTCTTCTGATTCTTCTGGAGGAAAGAAGCAGAGCTGGGCAAACATTGGCCAACACCAAAAACAACCTGGGCATGGCTTCAAGGCAACATCCTGAAATGATTCCATGAGGCAGGACAGTGACATCCAGAGCTGGCACAACCCAGAAATGAACAAGATACCTAATAAAGGAAGCTGCAACTCTACCCTGGGGACAAGAGAGCAGCAGCAGACACCCAGCAGTACGGAGACAACATCCAGGTCCCAACATCAGCAGTCTCTGCAGGCTGAAGGAGATAGAGAAGGACCAGAAAGGCAGGTGAGATGCTGACAGGACACGCACAGCCCCTCAGTGTGGGCAGGAGGGAGCCGAGCAGCACTTCTTGGCCAGCTGGAGGTGTTTGGTGGCACCTTCCTCCCCACCAGCGATGGGACCCATGCAGGTAGGCCCAGGCGTGAGTCAGCCGACAGCTCCTGGGGCTGGGCTGAGCAGCAGCTCTCGTACCACACTCCCCTCTCCGTTCCTTCTTCTCCCCCCTCGCCCTCTGTGGTTTCAGTGCTATGTTTTTCTGGTAAGCCTACAAGCAGGCGTATGCGGAGACTTGCCCATTCCTCCCCAAAAAGCCCCCAGAGCCATGGGATTGACGTCAGCAGCGCGCCAGCTGTCAAACAATGGAGATTAAGGCTTGGCAGGCTGCGCAGAGCCATGCGAGTGCCTGTGCCTCCCCGGGCAGGTGAGCAACATTCCCCACCGAGCACGAACAGGCACATTGCATCAACCGGGCCGCCTGCACCTGGACACAAGACCCAACCTGATCCTCTGCAGCGGCCAAGGGGCACCTGGGGGCGGCTGGCACCAGGGGCCCGCGGTCCCCCCGCATGCAGGGACCCCTCAGGATGAGAATCCTCCAGGGGGGCAGAGGTAGAGCCCCGGTGCCAGCTGCAGGGGCCCACGTGAGGCTGGGCCCGCGTGCCAGGAGATGTACGGTGCCGGGAACAAGCCCCGGGCACCATCCCTCCCTGTTCTGCCCAGCGCAGGGACAGAGGCAGCGACATGCTACCTCTTGCAGAGGTGCGGTGCGGCTCCACCCAGATCTCGGGAGGTTCAGCCCTTGGGGTCTGGACCAGCGCTTCTCTCCAGGAGGAGAAGGCTTTGGGACACGGTGTCCCAGCCTGCGGCGAGAGTAAGGGCATTCTGAGAGGTGTGGGGAGCAGATGGGCTGGCACTGGCTCAGTGGGGCTGCTGGAGCCTTGAAAACTAACTTACTGTGTAGGTGACCAAGCACTGGAGCAGGTTTCCCAGAGAGGTTGTGAAGTCTCCTCCTTGGGGATCTTCAAACGCTGCTTGGACGTGGTCCTGGGCAACCTGCTTCAGGTATCTGCTTGAGCAGGGGTTGGATCAGACGGACCCAGAGGTGTCTCAGCCATTCTGTGATTCTGTGAAAATGGGACGGCAGCTGCTCCTGGCTGTCATGCTTGACCATCCTGTGGTCAACCATCCCATTCCTGCCCATGGTGCCCTGCTGCCAGGATCTGCCTTAGCCAAAACAAAGGCAGCAGAGCCACAAATGCGGAGGTAGCCCTGCACAGCCTACGTTAACTCCTTTCCTCACCACAGTGTTGTGCGTCCAGCTCCCAGGCTGGGCTTGGCCCAGATCTGCCCAGAGCTGGGGGTCCTCAAACACTGGGACAGCGAACGTGTGGCTACAGTCCTGCAACCAAAGGTGAACCCCAAGCAAAGAACACAGCACCAGCGTGTCTCCCGACCTTAAATCCTAACCAAATAAGCAAATCCAGGAGGGCACCCGAGGTTACGGAAGAAATACGATCTACAACGCCCAGAGATACAACACACGAGGATTTGACAGCTCCAGCATGAGCTACAAATCCTGCTGGGCTTGTGCCCTGCTTAACTGGGAAGATCTTTCAGCATCCCGCAGAGCAGCAGGAAAGCGCTGGCTCGCCCAGGAGACAAACATCCCTGCCTGGGACAAGGGTTTCTCCCTTCCAGGCTCATTCTGCCTGGCTCCAGGGATCTGTACGGAGCCACCAGGCCCACTCCACACCAACCACAGTAGCTGGGAGCCCTGGAGCCCCTGCCCTACAGCCCAGCTGGGGTGGGCTGCAGGAGGTCACCGAGCCCAGAGGGCAGTCACCCAGGGCAGGACCTGCTCCTGGGACAGCAGGAAGGACTACAGCTCCCACAGGCTCCATTGACGCCTGCTCCCCAGCGCCACTCCACAGCCCAAAGGGATTCAGAGGCCAGCACGCTGCCCCTTCTCACGCCCTGGCACGCCAAGGCTCCTGGCACACGTTGCCTTTCACCCAACCTTATCGCAGAGCCTGGCCCAGCACAGCCGGATGGGAGGGGAGCAGATGGCCTGTTCAAGTCCTTCCCATTTGTTCTCCCTCAAGACACTTTCAAAGGAAAACTCTTGAGGTCATTGTTCTATTTTCAATCAAGCAGGGGTGTCCAGCACGCCTTGCATTAGGAGGGGCACTGCTGAAGGCAACCGCTCCAGGAGAAGGACCTGACCAGAGAGGTTCCGATGGAACAAGTGAGCTCACGTCCTGAGAACAGTGACCACAACTCACCTGCCAGAGGCTGACAAGACACCTTAAATGCTGCACATCATCCCCAGCAAGAAGAGCTAAAACATAATTTGTGTTTTCCCTCCGTGACCCATCCCAGTGGACTCCTCATCAGGAACCAGCTCCCGGGGCTGAGCGACTTGCACGTAGGGAGCGTTGCAAAGAGCTCCACTGGCCCATCAACCCAGCTGGCACCCAGCTGGCTGAATGTGCACCAAGAGACCCGATTGCCTTTCCAACCCACCCACGTGGCAGCCCACGGCACCGCAGCATGCACAAAGTGGGCAGAGGACCAAACTCTGCCACCTCCGCTCCCCCGGTGTGGCTGCCACCGCCCTCCCCGCAGAAAGGGCTGGGACAAGATGGGCCCGCAAAGAACGAGGAAAGCAATTTTGGCACCATTATTTCATCCTGGACTTCTCAGTCAAGGTGCTTCTAGCTGGGTGGGGAATTTACAGATGGGCTTTGCAGAGGCCACCAGGTTGAAGTACCCATACTGACCCCTCCAGCTTATCTGGCTGTTTGGTGCCACACTGCTCCTCCTGCGCCGAGATGCTGCCAGGGTCTCCTCTCTGCAGGAATGTCCAGGGCCACCACCACCCCACTGTGGCCACCACCAAAGCCAAGAGGAGTCCCAGCAGCAGGAGAGTGGAGTTGCTGACACAGCTACAACCACCAGCCCTTCCTCCAGAGGTGGTGCAAAGGAGCACCACACACCTTCTAGGGTGCTGGGCCACCAGCTGCAGGGAGCACCAACGAGATACACAATAAGGACACTGCCAGCAGTGGCATGGAAAGACATGCAGCTGCCAGAATTGGCCACGGGAAGAGAGAAAACTCCATGGGGCCATCAGTAGGGGGTCCAAGGGCACGTGGGACCATCAGGCCTGTAGGCCACAACACCTCTAGCACAGGAAGAACAGCTACCACTGAAAGCCCAGGGCGAGATTTTTCAAAGGGAAAAGATGCAGCAGACGTGCCAACCCATCACCAGGGCAGAGCTGCAAGCGAGACCTGCTGTGCCACTGTGAAGACCCCAGCTCTGCCCTCCTGGCTGGGCTTCGGCTCCTCGCGGTGTCCTCTGCGCCCTGGGAGACCAGGTGCCACCATCACCACCGTGGCTGAGGGCTCCCCATGGGGACATCTCCCGAGCAGTGGCCGTGCCGGGAGGAGTGAGGTGACCCATCCCTGGCACAGCAATCTCGCCCCGCACCTCAGTAAACACCAGGCTCCATCCCAGCGCCGCCGGCTCCAGGGGTGCGGTGCAGGCAGGTGGCAGATTGCCACCGAAACCCTGACGCCGCGGCAGCCTGTTTGCTGCTCCCCAGCCCTCCACGTGTCCTCTGTGCTATCTGAGTTCCTCCCAGACCTAGTTCTGCGCTTCCCCACCAGGTTTTCTATCCTTTAAAGAAAGACCAACAAATATTTTGTGCCCGTTTGAATTTTCCTCAAAGGCTGCAGTTTTCCCGCTGGCCCCAGGAGATGGACCAACTTCTGCCCCTGTGGATATGCATCACCACCTCCTCCTCCTCCAAAGCACCTGCAGATCCCAAGCCTTCGCTGCACTCCCTTCTTCCAAACACACAGCTTTCCAGGAAAAAGCTTAGCCAAAAGTCTGCGGTAACGCTGACCTCTTGGTCTCGTTGACCTTTTGGCTGACAAAAGAAATCAACATTTCCACTAAATGGTGTGGATGAGGATGAAGGAAAGAGGAAGGAATCGAGTTTGTTTTCATGCACCCGGGAGTTGCGCAACAGTCCAATGTCCTCTGGGCAATTGTAAAAACCCCACGTGCTCCACGCTGGTGAGCTCACACTAGGCTTATCTCCGTCAGCAAATAAAAGAAAATAGTCACCCGACAATTTAACTGGGAGGACTTTCTGCGGCTCTGCCTTATCTTTGAGCACAGAGTGAAACCATGCCGCTGACGTGAGCCCTGTCTCCCCGCCGGGATGCGATGTTGGGCGCACACCTCACATGCTGAGGACCGCGCTGCTGTGACACATCGGGGAGGTCCCTGGCCCGTGTTTGCCGTGTGGCTGACGTCTGCCAGCTCGTGCTGTAGCCCAAGCCTGACCATCCTTAGGGCTGCCAGGCAGGAGCAGCCCTCTGCCCGTGGGAAAGCTCACCCATCACCTCTCTGCACGGCGGGGTGGCCTGGGACAGCTCAGAGCACAGGAGAGCATTGCTCCTGCTCCACGTGGATCACCGTGCTGTCTCTGTGCATTTCTCCTCTCCCATAGAGCAGGACAGGGATTCTGTCCTGGGGGAGATGAAGGAAGCAAAGCCAGGTATCTGGAAGCAAACTGACCACAGCGTGAAACAAGCTCTGCTGCTCTTCATGACAGTGCTGGGAACACAGAAATTAGCTGCCTGCCTCCTCCATCCAAGCCCTCTTGCCCCCACGCTGCCCTCCCCAAAGCTGCCACATCGCTCACGCTTTGTGGCCAGGGCACAGGGCACCCGCGGCACCCTCTAGGGCTGTGGGGAGCTGCCCTGTGGGTGGCCAGCTGAGTGCCAGCTGCTCTGACCTCTCACCAGGACCTGCCCCAACAAGCAGGTTTGTTACTGGAGCCCTTACCGTAAGCGTGACAGCTCCCATCCCTCTGTTTTCTTTAGGCTGACTTGCAAGCATCGCCAACATTTCCTTCACCCATCGCATCAGCCATCTGCTGTTGTTTAAACAAGCCAGGCTCCGCAGGTCTGGTGCGTGTCACCTGAAGGAACAGCCACCTGGCAGAAACTGCAAAGGGGAAACACGCTTTGAAGGACATCAAGCAAGTTCGTGTCCCTATGGGGCCACTCAGCCCCTGCGGGTGGAACGAGGACACGGCCCAGAAGTGCCCTGAGCGGCCCCTGGGAGCAGGGGGACTTGGGGAAGCTCAGCTCGTGCTCGTGACCCTACCCCAAAAGGGTGGCCAAAGTGCTGATCTGTGACCTGGGATATTCTGGAGCTCTTTGAGAATCAAAAATGTGCTCACACGAGTGTTTGCCTCCCTTTTGTCAGCTTTAATTGATTCAGTTGGACTTGATGATCTCAAAGGCCTTTTCCAGCCTAGATGATGCTAGAAACTATAAAACAACTTCCCCTGAAGATGCCTGATGAGGGAAATCTTGGTGGAGGGGAGATGCCCATAGCCTGCAAGAGATGCACACGGGTCATGAGGAGACCTCACTCTGCACCACCTCCCAGCAGCAGGATTCAGGCCCAGGGGTGCACACCAGCTCCCCCCTGCTGCCTGTCCTGGCAGCAGAACCCCCCTAAGGGGACAGCCCCTGGACAAGCATCCTGCAGCAGGGATGCTCCTCGTGCAGTCTGGAGTTGCTGTGGGATTTCACAGCCCCCCAGGGACAAGCAGGGCTGCTGCAGAGTGGCTGAAGTGAGAGGGCAACTCAGCAGGGGGACAGGGAGAGGATGAAAACTGGAGGTTGGGAAATTGAAATGATCAAGACAAAAATAAAAACTAATAATAATAATAATAAATGACTGAGGAATTAATCAACACTTAAAACCACTTCCTCCACCAAATGGTTTCAGAAGATTACAATATTTGTGCAGGCGAGCACCGAGCAGTGACAATTTCCTGATTTCCTGTGCTCACGCTGTCCAAGCGACCTGGGCGCTGCTGAAGGATTTACGTCTTACCGGTATTTGCTCCCCGTGCGACTGAAAAACACTTTTTTTTCTCCAAAAGGAGAGGAATAATCCTTTTTCTTTTCCCTCACAAGGGTAAAAAACAAGAAGCCCCTGGCACCCGATGCCGAGCACGCCCAGGCCATGTGCTGCAGCCCCGAGGGATGCTCCCAGTCCCAGCTCCTGGGTGGTTCCTGCTCCTCGCCCCCATGCAGCCCCCAGGCACACTCGGCTCCCCACGGAGAGGGGGAGGAGGGTGCCTTCACTCCCGTTACAGCCTGGGTGCTTTCTAGTTTTCAGTTCTCCAGGGCCAGGAACTTCTAGGCTCCTCGACGAGATTTTCACATCAGGATGTGATTCCAGGTATCAAGATTTTTAAGAAAGCAGACTTTAAAAAAAAAATGCTATAAAGCATCATTTGGCAGTTTTGTGCTGTGTGTTCCTTTTGCTCCTTGCAGAGCTCACCTGGTTGCTGTGACAGTCACCAAAGCACCAAGAGGTCTCTGTAAGCAGCAGCAGCAGCAACCCCTCACCTCCAGACTCTGTCCCTGGAGCTGCCCGACCTCAGCAACCCGGCGGCAGGGCAGGAGAGCCAGGAACACTGCAGCTCCTGAGCCCTGGGGACTGGCTGGCACCGACTGCCAGTGGAGGAGGAAGCCCCCTGGGGCTGGAGATGCTGCTCGTAGCTGGGGAACGAGCAGGGGGTCACTGCTTGAGCTGGCATGAATAGGGAGGGGATGCTCTGCAAGTGCCAGCCACATATCAGCTCTGGGCATGGTCCAGCTGCAAGTCCCCCAACCGGTCCAGGACCCTTGGGTCCACTTCAGGCACAGGACAAGCCCCAGAGGTGCTCCACACCACCACTAAGCTACAGGGCAGCAACCACCAAGGCTCACAGTGCAACCAGCAGAGCCCCATGCGTGCCCCAAACACCAGCAGAGCAAGTGGGGAAGGGCTCCTGCTCCACGCAGTTAGGGGAAGACACAAGCCTCACGCCAATTAATCTCCGATGAACTTCGCCAGGATGCAGGAACGAGAAAAAAAAAAAAAGTGGCAGCACACAAGCTCCCTGCGACTACACGGCATCTCATCAAGGGCTACAAAGAGGAAATATATTTGTGGCAGGGAAGGCGGCTTAATGCACTCTCCCACCCACCTCTCCTTCCTATGGCTCCAAATTTCCCCCCTGGGACTCAGCCTCTATTGAGCAGGGATGCTGAGAAATAGGATGTCATCCATAAAAAGCTAAACATTGGAGTTCAAACTGCTCCGGTGCCACTCAAGCAGACATGTAGGGAGGGGATAATAGTAACAGATTTCTGCTTATGCAGTGGTCACTGGGCTGGGAGAGAAGCCAGGAGCATCTGAGAGAAGTTTCCCTATCCTGTAGCCAGCTCTGTAGCCCTGTGCCACACGAGGAAGGAATACATGCAAAAAATGTTTTAATTAGCTTGATTTTTTTTCCCTTTAAAGCTCACAGATTTCAAGATTAGAGAAACACACCCAGAGTGGTTCCTACTATCCAAAAGAACAAAAGAGCTTTGAAAGAGTTATGTATTTTTAATAAAGACTCAGAGACAATATCCACAAGTCCCTTCTTGTAACAAAATGTGGAGCTTTGCATGTACAACTAAGGTCATTAAGTTTTTCTTAATATTATTTTTTAATTTATTTTTTAACTTGTTTGGGAGTCATACTTAAGCTCCCAGTAGGGGTAATTGTTGCTGATGAGATGTACTCCTCATTACATGAGTACACCAGGAGAAGGGGCAATCCTAGCGGGGCTAGGATTCTAACAGTCAAGCTGCAAAGCTCCTCGCTGCAGGACAGCGGGGCTGTTTAATACCCACACGGTTTTAAGAGAAGATTGCACAAGAGAAATCCCTATCTTAGAAGACAGAAGCATTTCTGGGCTTGGAAAATCACCCATGCTGGGAAGGGCTGGGGACTGAAAGAAGACTCAGGGGGATGCGATGCCTCTTCCCTCTGTGTCTCTGCTCTGACCAGTGCTGGAGAGAAGACAGGGACCCTTGATCTGACCCAGTACAGCTGCCCCAAAATCTTTAACTTGCAGGCAGTAGCTCTTCACTAACAAGGGAAGGGAACTGCAGTTGGTAAGGAATGCTAACAGAAGGAGCAGAACAGCTTTGACTTCACCATTGGCCTAAGGCAATTGAAGCTGTAGGAGGTCAGGCTGAAAGATTAATTTTTATCATGGAGTTTTCCCAAAACATTTAGATCACTCTTAGCTAAGACTCCTCACGTATCCTGGTAGGGTTGTAGTTTTCTTGGTAAAGCCAAGCAATAGAAGGACAATTCTTTGGGGGTGGAAATGCTTGAATTGAGCTGGCACAGCCCCACGGGGAGGGTGGTGAACACACAGCCACATCAGTGTTGTGACTGAACGGAAATCCGAGTTCATACAGAAGCTGCAGCACCGAGCATCTCTTCTGCAGGGGCACGAAACACACTGTTACAACTGGAAGGAAAAGTCAGCTATAGAGGTGGTCTCAGCCTGAGCAGACCTGAGGATCTGTGGCATGAATGTGAGGGCAGTTTGTTCTGCCCCAGAGAAGTCCTCTTGTTTCTAGGAAAGAAGTATTCAAGTCACTCCCAAGTATTCACGTTGTTCTCCTTCCTGGCTGAGAGGCTTTGGAAATTGCAACTGGAGAGCCAAACCCCAAGTTGCAAGCATGGTCAGATGTTCTGCGATGTTGGCACCACACAGAGACTGGGGAACGGCCAAAATCATCCCGAGCTACATCAGTACAGAAAGCTCGAGAAGTCGAGCACACATCCCAAAAAGCTCCCCAAGGCACAAGAACTCCCTACAGGAACAGGGGATTGGCTCTGACTTACAACAACACCGCTGTCTCCAAACGCAGGGCTGGAATCCACAGCTTTTTCCCCGAAGCCGCGATCTCTGCTGTATCGCAACATGGACACTGCCAGAACAGAGCCTCTGCAGGCAGCACCAAGACATCCTGATGTAAAATAACATCGGAGCAGAAAGGGCGACTGACCTGAAGTAGCCTCAAGCTTAACTCAGCCCCGTGGCCAACAGCTACAAAGGGCTGAGATGCCTGAGTGACAAAGGGCACCAGCAGCACCTCTGCAATGGAGATGGGCTGTTCGCACACACCGAGCCGCAAACAGAGAGCGAGGGACATCTGCTGGGGCCGTCCGAAACTTTAATTCAGCCACCAGCATCATCCTGCCCGGAGAGGGGATGTACACAGATCAAAGTGGTTTTACAGGCAGATGTTGCAGTGGGGTTCATCAGCCCGGTACATCACGAGCTCGTGCTCGGTCTCTTCCATCACTTCACTAGCCTGTTCCTTTGTTTCAGAGGCAAAATTTGGAAGGTAAGTTACGGTGACACCCTGCCACATGGAAGAGCTGCAGCACAGGTTTTCCCCCCCTCCCGCTAGTCCCAAAGCAGCTATCAGCAATTCTTTCTGGAGTTTTGAACACAAGCAAAACTCACACTATTTAACCCACTCAAAACCCTCCTGGTGGCTTTCCATAGCTGGAAGCACCAGCCTGAGCACGATGAAGTACATAAACAAAATGAGCTCCGCAGGAAAAGCTGGGCAGAATAAAGGGCTGCTGCTCACTGGGGCTCCCCCCAGACAGGAGCACTCCAACCTCCACCTCCTTGCTTCCCAGCTGAAGATGCTCCTGCCCCAGGGCAGGGTTTTTCTGCTTCTTGGTGCCCTCTGCTTGGCCCTTTCCTGCCCACGGAGGGCATGGATGCTAAGCCACACCACCACCCAGGACTTCTCAGGGCATGCCAGCTGAAATATCGTCACGGCAGCATGATTTGCCCTTAAACTTAAAAGCACATAGGAGATGTTTCTGATCTGCTGACATGCAAGTCCCTGGCCAGCTGGCAGAGAGCATTTAAAGCTTGGATTTGAGCCCTCTAGTAATGTGAGGCCAGCACTCAAACCAGAGCACGTTACCCCTTTCACAGCATCCATTTTGGTTTTTACACTGTGTTTGTTTTATGAAGTTCCCCTTTTCAAAAGTTAAATGCTTTTAAAGCTTTTCGTTGCTTCAACTGCATCAGTGAGGGCTCCTAATCCCAGCCCAGTTTGGTCACTGGTACAAAGCAGCTCTGCAGCCATGTTAAGGCTGGCCCTAGGCATCCTGGTTCAGGATGAAGCTGGATTATTCTATTTTTTGAAGGGGGGGCTGTCCAGCTGCTCCATGAAAATAGCTGTTCATGCATCAGCAAGAGAAACTCCAGACTGTGCTCTGCTAAGACATTTACCCAACATAAAAGACCGAGGTCTTCGGTCAGGTCACCATCCCCGTCATCACCTTCTATTTGCCTATCTCGCCACTTCTGCTGCTTTTATCATCCTTCTCATACGCCCATCATATCAATATTCTCATTTACAGCCAGGTTACTGCCTCCCCTCCTCCAAGACTTCTAACATTTGTGCAAGGACAAGTTTAGTCAGTCCACTTCCCTGTTCTTTCAAGCCCTGTTTCAGCCAAACACTATTATTCAGTTTGTTCTTCAGCATTTCCTAGGAAGGTGTTGCCAACTTCTGTACCATTTGCATCACTGAGGACAGAAAATTCGTTTATGTTTTACTTCTAGAGAATGAATCATCCCCAACATAGCACTTTCCCATATCTGCAGGCTTCTCTTAGCTCCAAATCAAGACTTAGAGGACAGCTGCATTTAAAGTTTCACCAGCTTGGCTCCATTTGGGTTTAGGGGAAGGCCATCTCTGGGGAGCATTCTGCAGCTTGGGACACAAAGGAAAAGGTTAAGGGCTTGAAGAACCAATAAGTGCTCACAGCAACGATGGCAGCATTAGACTGAGGGGTTTGGACAGGGACAGGGAACAAAAACGGAGCTGAGCAGCCCCAAGCAGGGCCACCAGGACCAGGTAAGCCCAATGACAATTACATGCTAGCTACATCTGACTTGTGTTCTGCACAGGTATTGCACCTCAAGCATGTACAGAAGAGATTCCTGCTTGCTTTCATCCAAACCTCACAGCAGAAAAGCTCTCAGCACCCAGGCCTTCAGCTACCAGCCTTCCCTGAGTCTGTTCCAGAGGCATCACAAGCCCATCGGAGTCACTTTCCTTAGCTACCCCTACCCCTCATCCTTAAAGGGCAATCAGCTCTTGTTGAGCAAGCAAGCCCTGGATATGCAGAGAACTTGGTTCAAAGGATAAAAATGCTGAAAACCTTTTATTATTTTTTTTTTGGCAGTTGTTGGACAGCTCCCCAAGGGGAGCCCCAGGCAGCCAGACCTGGCTTTGGGTCTCTCCGGCACAAGCTGTGCCACGCCGCACTCCTGCGGTTCCTCCTGCTGGATCGGGGAAGTCCCCGTGCCAAGGGGCTGCCCAAATTTAAGGGGGCTCTCGCTGCAGTCTAAAGAAGGTATCTGAGGAGGAAGGGGAAGCAAAGAGCTGAGAGAAACAGCACTGATGGCCAGAGAGGATGGGGCCCACAACAGCTTAGCTCAAACAGTGGGCAGAAGCAGCGCATCGAGCCAGCAGCCAACCTCCCCTTCACTGCAGAGCTGCCTGGCCAGGAGGTATGCTCCTCCTGGGACACAGGTCCGAGCCATGGTAATTGTCAGCTGCAGGGTAAAATGAACCACACCACAGAGGTGCCTCTCTTCCCAGTTACAGTTTTAGCAAGATTAATCTTGTCTCACTAATGAGCCCACGTCTGCAGACCGGGGGATTGCTTGCAACCAGCGCCAGGGTTCCTGGCTGCAACGTCTTTTGGCTCTGCATGGACTGATGTATGGCACGGGAATTGTTCCCGAAGGGTTACTCCCCAAGACAACCCAGCTCATCACGTCAAAAGCTGTGGGGATGGCAACACAACAGCAGACAGCGGAAGAGGCTGAGCTGAAACTTATTAAGGAAAAAAGGGAAGAAGAAAGTACGAGGAAGCGCATCTTGCTTGAGCAGGAGAAAACAAGGTGGAAGCTGAGGCTGGAGATGAGCCTTGTGAGCTGCGAAGGAGGCTGGGAGGGCAGGAGGGGAGGGGACGGGGTTATTTGATGCATCCAGCCTCTCCCACCCCAGGAATGCACGGAAGCAGATAGCTGAATCAGAAATACACTTGGGGTAGCTATTTTGTTTAACTTTACATATTTCTTGGGTTTCTCAGTGGAAAATGTTTTGTTTTGGAGCTTTTATAAACCTGACATGCCTCACTGCCTCAGCTGCCATGCAGCCCTGACTTGCTATCCGGAGCATCAGACTCGGAGGGAAAGCAAGCCCGGCGTCAGGGAGCCACGCTCATTTCTTTATGTGACTGGAAACATTTTCTGTGCCATGAAAGGAAGGAGACCGAACTAACATTATTGCCCTTTCCAGCTTAATGGCAGATGGCTCAAATGTGAGAGAGCAACAAGCCAAGGAGCCTCCAGCTGGTGCCATCCCAGAGGGACTGAACACCACCATTACAAGTCTGGATGTGAGAGCACATTGCGAGCTCTCCCGAGTTCCAGGCCCAGCACACTCAGCACCAATCAGGCCCAAAACTGACCAAAAAACCCCAAGTCTTATAATCAAAACTTGCCTTCTACTACTGCATGGTAATACAAGCCCCTTCGTCGTATCAACAGGCAACATTCAGCAAGTGCTTATCAGCATTAGATGCAAAACGCAGCTCGGAGCCACTACAAATAAAGCACATTCTCTCCACCCCCAAAATATACCCTCCCTGCGATGCTGCTTCGTTCTGGTATGTGCATGGAGGCACTCCAGAGAGGAGATATGTTCTCTGCATCCTTACCAGGGTGGAGGCAGCAATTACGGAGAGCATCTCCACGTGGAACACATGAGGAGTGGAGGAATGTCCTTATCTGGCCATAAACAACCAATGCAAGGGCATAAAAGTCTCACTTACCAGCAGCACTGCAGATATCAGCTGTCTGACTGCTCCTTATCAGGAGCTCTGAGTCTCAGGCAAGCTATCTGGTCTGAACCTCTGGGAGCCTGTCCTTTCCCTTATTTTGATCGATTTCTTCTACTTCTTCCAATGGATTCTCGCTGAGATAACGGCTGGGCTGAACTCACCTTGCATCCTGCAGCTCTGAAATCACCTGACAGATGTCTTAACCTGAGTTAACACCACCTTGAATGTGCACAGTCAAAGTTCTTGTGCTACAAGCCCTGTGCAATGCTGAAAAAAATACACCATGATTTAGCTAGAAAATACGCCAGTCCCCGAGCACTCACCGCAACGCTTCCATACACACCCTTTACACACGTTCACTTTCATTTGTGTCGAGTGATATTTTTAACACCAGCATTGGTCTGTGTGGCACATGGATTTGCCTGCTTTCGAAGGTTAGCGTTTCAGAGCTGTCTTACTTTAGGACCAAATTCCAGATTTGCACCTGGGACCAAGTATGCAGATTTACCCATGAGGAAAACACGCATTATAATACTGCTGCACTCTTATCATGGACGTCCCCCCCTTTTTAGTCCTGCTTATCTGCAGAATGATTCATACCCATCAGCTACTGCAGAATTGCTCAAAACTCAGTGCCCTTCTACAGTATCCACAGCCCCAGCAGTTTTTCATGCTGAAAAGCACCAGCTGACTCAAGCCCTTTTCCTTGCACGCAGCTTAGAGTACACCACACGTGCGTCTTTTCCAGAGCAAATAGCTGAAAACCTACTCACAAATCCTAGGACAAAGGCTGTCAAGACAAACACTTTGGGGTGGGGTGCTGATTCTGAGTGCCAAACTCAAGTAAAATTAAATAAACATCAATAAAACAAGGTCATATCTGGTAGAAACAAGTGGCAACATCTTCATGTGCATCTTCTCCCTCTGCTCTTCTGCCACATCAGCCTCACCCTTCCCTGAAAACCTGCGAACAGTTGTGGTGAGAAAGAGAGGACAATGTGAACATGAAGGCTGGCCAAAACAGACGAGAAGAAAGCTTTGATCCTCTGAGGCCCCTCTTGTTTGAGTCGCATGGAAAAACTGCCCATGGAGCAGCCATTCCCTTGGCACTGCTTTCCTGGTCCTTTTCGTATCCCTTCTTTACCACCTCCACAGAGCTCAAACCATTACTGCTGATGAATTGTCTGCTCTCAGGCTTCTCTTCCCATTATTTTTCCTCCCTATGACTCAATCCCCTCCTTCACTCCGCAGCCCTATTCTCTATGTGATGTTGCCCCAGCCAGCCCTGTCCCCTGACCCTGGAGGGAGCCCCACAATGCCCCGTACTTCAGGCACCTTCTCCTCTAAGTCACCCAACTTCAAGCTCACCACCTCCTGCCTTTTACCACTTCTTGTCCACTTTCTCTCCCAGCAGTGTCCTTAGGCCCCAAAAAACCTGGAAGCGATCATTTTCCCCCTTTCCTGTAACCACAGCTCCTTTACCTCCCTGATTTACACACCAGTCATGTTCCATCTAGCTCCTCCAAGCACCACTCTCCTGCTGTTTCCTTTCTGTCCTCCTTTGGCTTTTTTTTCCAAGACAGGAGCACTACAGATTCTGAAGCTCACCCACCCCACCTGGTTTGCTTATTTTTTGTTCCTAAGCCCACTAAGAGAGCTACTGACAGATGCCTCTCCCCAGCCCTATAACACCTCCCATACAGTTCCAACATCAGCACTTTGAAATTGCTCTTGCAGAAGTCTCCAGCGACATTATTTTACAAAGAAGCCAGAGCAAGTAGCTTCCATGCTCCAAAGCATTAGGTAGAGAGAACTCCAAGCCCATCCTGCTCTTTTCCTCAGAAATTTGATTAGCATTTTCATAGCTGTTTCCTTCTCCTTTAGCTCTCATCTCCTGTCTGTCCCACACACAAAACATCACCTCCATACTTTGAGTCCAAAGTGGTAGCAGCTGCTGACAATATTCTCCTTCCAAAGTCTGTATTTTCGTCTTCTACCTTAATGCCTTGCTCCTCAGAGCCTGCCCACAGGGTCATGAAGCTAAGATGTATCGCACGCAGCAGCGAAGAAAAATGCATCCATGAAAGCTATCTGCAATCTTGGATGCAATAAATGCCTTCGCAGCATCTCCTCAAGGTAAGGTAGCTGTGCTATCAGTAAAACGCATACCTGAGCCTTAACTCCTGTAGTGAAGCACGTTTAAATGAAAGGAGAGATTCCAAAAGCGGTAATTGTATCTGTACCCTAACACACTGAACACTTTTTGCCTCTGTCGATGTGCACACTCATCAGAGCAGCTAAGAGACAGCCCGTTGATGTAGTTTGCCATTCCCCCAGCCAGTGCCGATCAAAGCTCAGCACATCCACGGCCCACCTTGAGACCGCAGCAGGTAGACATCACTTTGGGTACCTACCAACCAGAGATGAACCAACCCCACACATTTTGTGTGCAACCTCTGCAGTACACTTAGCAAAGCGTATGCTACCGTATGAAATACAGCGTGTGTACCGTCTTCACTTTGAGCTTTTTTCTAATCTCAAGAATAACCTTAGATCCCCACCATAACACAGATCTTGATTTGAGTAATTCTGCCACTGACAGCTTTAACCAAGTCTTCGTAAACAAGTGTTGACACTGGGTAGTTTTCCTGGGTCAGAAATGAACAAGATCTCAGAAAACCACACAAACAAAACCTCACTGCTACCCCCAAACCGAGCGAGTCCAAAGCCAACCAAATGTAAGCAGTTTCAGTTCACTCAAGCAAACACAGCCCGTCATAACGTGCCCAGACTTGAGTTATATTAGAGCCAGCAGGAATTTTTCCTTCTAGGATAAAGCAAGCCTTGGCTCCATAGCCACAGATAAGTAGCACTGGAGCTCAGGCAGAAAAGGTCCTGCATGTTGGAGGACGCTCTGTTTTAGTTCAGCAAGGCAAAGGGGAAGCCTGTGAGAATGACAACTGGCTGCCCAGAGCTCTGCCTCAAGCAATACTAATTAGAAAGGATTAATTGCCTTCAACTAGTTTCAGCTTTGAGAACTCTGGAAAGAACAAAAGCTGCACAACTGCACAACACAGCCAAATCCAGCTGCTCGTACTTGCAGACCAGTCTCCTAAAATGCTGCGATCACTATGGAGCCTGTCAGGGCAATGCTCCCCAACATGCAGTTGCACAAACACTCTAGGTGATGGATGCTTTATTCTGACGATGGCATGAGACGAAAGGCAAATTCCCCATGCTTTACATTATGCTAAGGTGCAACCTACAATCACTGTAGAGGATGCATTCTACAGTGCATTTGGAGAACTGAAGGTTATTTCACACATAGTTTTGTTGTATGTGGAAGCTGAAAGTTATTGAGGCTCAGCCTAGACTTGGCAGTGCTGGTTTAACAGATGGACTTGATGCTGGAGGTCTTTCCCAACATGAACGATTCTGTGATTCAGTCAGTGGATCATCACACATTTTCCTGAAAAACTCTGTTCAGTACTCTCAATGTTCAAACTCAAAATAACCTGGGGTGGAATGGATATTTGGGTTAATGAAGGCAGCAGGACAATATATTAAGTCTCAGGGACTAGCTCTGCAGGGAGGGTGGAAAGCAATGCACAGTGTCTTCAAACCAACTCTTCCCCCAATAACAACCACCAACCTGTACATACAGGCAATGTGAGGGACCAAACTTTCACATTAGATGTAATAGAAAAACATTCTTTACTCTGCAAGTGTCTTTACAAATATATATTTATATATTTAAGCCCGTTTCAGGCCATAAAAGCCCATAAAAAAAACAACCAGTACCTTTTCAACAAGAGAAACTGTGATCCAGAAGTCTGAGGTGAAAGACTCCCAAGCAAGGGCTGCTTTGGCACTTCTCTGAAGGCCTCTATTTAGCACATAAAACCATCTTAAAAATCACATCAGCCTTTTATCTGCAAGGAGGGGTACCATTTTCAGGCCACCCCTCCCTTTGCTACTCTCTGTGTGAGGTAAACTGGAATCACTTTTACATAATCACTTACTGCTTTAAAAAGGGGATATTGCATCCTGAAGACCAGCTTTTCCAAAAAAACATTCATGAATGGGTTAAAAAAGTAAGTTGCCGCTTGTGGATCCAACCACAATGTGCTGTTGTCTCAAAATAGAAGAAGTTGATACTAAAAAGCTATTCCAGATACATACAAGTACAAACACTAGAGCTGGTCAGAAAGATTCAGTTTCAACATCTTTAAAAAGCAGGGAATTTTTTCTGCAACGTGTTTTTTGCATTAATTCCCCCTATCCTCACTTTTCTACCAGTTCCATATACCCTTCAAAAAAAATATCACTTGTCTGTTGTAAGAGTGCAAAGTCCATCCAAATCTTGTGTTCAAGTTCACTATCACTACACTTTAAAAATCCTGCTGGCAAATAAAAAGGTCTCGATTTAACTTAGCAAAAGTGATAATCTAGAAAATATTCAACATCAAGAGGTCTTACAAAAAACTTCAGACTACTAAAGCATTCTAAGGCACAGTGTTTTGGAAGAAGTGCTTTCTCCCTTTAGTGTTGCTTTATACACATCACGTGTGCGAGTCCGAGTGATGCATGGAGCTGCAAACGTATGCCATGCCTTCTTCCCAGTCAGTGAATTGAATCTTTTCCCCGCAGTTTCAGACGTAGGCTCCCAATGCTGCATGGAATTCAGTTAAACATTGCACCAGCTGCTGAAACTTGGGTCTTTCTTCAGGATCTAGGGCCCAACAGCAGGCCATCACAGCAAACCTGGAAGACAAACAGAAGACATGAGAACACGCACTTGGCAACCACAGTCCCAAGCCTGAAAATGAAAAACAACACAACATTTGGCACAAGAAAGCCTGCCAACCAGAGGAAGAGAAAAGGAACCCTGCATTTTCTGATACACTGTGCTGAATCACTCCTGCTGCAGACAGACACCTGGAACGATCAATAAACACGCCATGACTGGAGGCACTGTTTTGATTCAGAATACAGGTCAGAGGCAATCCAGGAGGAAGTAATACATAATTCATCGGAAATTGCTGAAGTATTGTAAAAGCATAGCTCAAAGCGCTTCTGTGGTAGGTTTACGGGAAGGGGATTTGGAAGAACATGTGAGGCAGGAGGTGGTGCCTGTGTTCTTGCCTTCTCCCATCCCATTAAGATTATGATTAAACACTGAGAGTGCTGCTGTTTGAGCGTCATTACACAGATTGCTTCTCTCTTTAGTCTTGCTGAGAGAACTGAAACTCCCCACAAACCTAGCAGCTTCTTACACCACAGCCCCACAAATACGAAGCGGAAAACCTCCATCCCCTTCAGCTCCCTCTTCTCAGCCTGATGATTAACCCCGTCTCACTCACATATCAGAATAAGGAAGAGAGGTGGGTCAGGATTAAATGAAACTCAACAACAAAAAATGTCAGCTTGCATTCCTCGAGGCAGATCATTGCGAAGCCACGCAAATACTTACACAAGGGTCAGCAAAAACAAACAAACAGGAAAGGGAGAAGCAGACCTGGCTCTTTCATTGATAAGGTTGGCTTAACATGCTGGTTCCAAAAGAGACATTTTACCCTTTCTCCAAAGATGCACACTTACAGTTCATCGGGACAGTTGATCGGCTGAGCTATTCTATAGCCATCCTTTAAATAAGCAGCCATCTCAAAGGGGTCGATGTCGACATATGGAGTCTGTCCCAGAGTCATCAGCTCCCACAGTGTTACTCCAAAGGCCCACTGAAAAGAAAAAGCACGCAGCCCACTTAACAAGTCTAAGGAACATTAAACTTTATTTTTATTGATTTTAATAAAAATTTATTTAATGATTTCATATGTTTACCCCCTTCAAAAACACTACCCAAAATTTCTCATAGAAGTCCTATGAAATTCAAAGGTTCAGAATAGCAGAGTGAATGAAACCATTTTTCTAAATCAAAATTCTCTGTATATTTTGAGTATACGCCCAGAAGTAAGACTTCTGAGAAAAACAAAGATTTTATCTAAGTAAACCTGGCAGCTGGATCAGCCTTCAACACATCATTCATCTGACACTCCTTCTAAAAGGAGCTTATAAAGATGAAAACTCAATCAATCAATACAAGCACAAGCATTGTACAAGTAAAGTGGTTTAACTAGCTGGTATCCAGAGAGCAAAGAGACAAAACCAAAAGAGAATGCTGATACTGCACAACGAAGACTTGCAACAGAAGTTACACGTGCTGCAATCATCATGATTTATTTTAAAAGGGGTAGAACTGCATTTCTTCTCCCAGCCTTGAAAACTTTAATCAAGTTTTAATCAAAGGTGGCTTTGATTAGGAGTGTTTAAATTAAGGGATGCTGCCAGTGTCCTTTGAGAAGCTCAGAGCCAGAGAATGGCAGGCACACAGACCTGGCCTGTTGCTGAACAGCTACACCTATTAGCAGTGCGTGGAGGCAAGGGAGGTAAGGAAAATGCCAACAAACAGGTGGTAGAGCACCTAGAGAGTTAGAATAAAAAGCAATTCAAGCAAAACTACTTTAAGAATATAGCTACTTCCAATTCGGTAAGGAACTGCATACAAACAGCATAACAAGGTAGAGCTTCATGTGCACCAGAGAGGGGAAAAAACACAACTAAAAGTCATCAGGAATTGTTTTAATATGCTTTAGCTGACTGGTATAACTGTTGGCAGAGGAGGAATACATTAAAAATGTTTCAAGCCAGGAAAACTGTTTTAAAGAAATGCATCCAAAAAGCAAGTTTAGAACACATGCTAATTGCATCTTAGCAGACAACACCTAAATCTCTTGTAACAGATTTCAGCACCGATAAAGCTGCATGCAGTTGGTATTTAGATTTGTTCCAAGTGAACAGACAAAAACATATTACAACATATTTGTGAAAAGTATCCAGGTAATTGCAAAAATGATAATTAGGGCACATATTCTATACCCAGAAACATCTCCCATTTTGCATGCTACAAAACTCAAACAGCTATGCATGTGAAGTACCGAACTACATAGTAGAAGCTGACTTTATGTAATACAAAAGGGAGTTTTGTGTTAAAATACTGTAAGCTGAATTGCACTGAAGTTTTCTAAAATGATTATGAGACCGAGGTGCCTGCTTCCTAATAAAATTCTACTGGCAGTGCTACATAAACATTCATTTCCAGTCCAGTCTTCATGACCAGCAAATGTGTTTGTGTTCCAGATTTTAGAAAGTGAGTAAGAAGAAATCAATGTTTATATTGATCCCGTTTAGTATCAAAACATGCCTTTATAGGCGATTTCTATTTCCTGGTCTGTCTTCAAGTTTGGTGTAATAAAACCCCACATGGGTATAATGAGAACAGAACTATTTCTGGAGCAGAGCTGACTCTTTCTCTTTCTTTCCTTTTCATTTATTTTTTTTTTTTATTATTATTATTTGTATGGCTTGATGTACAAAAACCATGGCAATGAGGAAAACACAACCAGATCTTTTCAAAAATTTCCTAAACTAGCACATTTTAAGAAATAGATTGCAATCTTTGGATGTAGCCACGTTAAGGAGAGCATTGTTACCAAAGAAAATACCCCATTAGCAGGAAGAGACAGATCGTAAGGGGAAGTGGTTTATCTAATTAGTACTCAAATTACCAAAGGTTGTTCTTCTCACAGGACACCCTCCCGTGAGCACAAGAACAGCCTGTTCAGATGTGCAGGAAGCTGAGCAAGCACAGTACAAGGCCACCATGGATGCACTGACTAAGCCCAGGCACCAAGGAAGGAAAGAAAGGTGGATCCAGGAGAAGGCTGCCTGAGGAACACAGTGAGACTGCACGAGCATGCAGGGAGGGAGTCTGGAGAACCAAAGCTCATCACGTGCATCAACACAAGACCATTGGACCGGAGGGGATGCATCCAAGGTGACTGGGAACAGCCAGCATGGCCTTACTGAGGGCAAGCTGCCAAACTAAGCTGCCTGCTACTCTGCTGAGAACACAGTGAGTACAGGAAGAGCAACGGATGGATGTTCACCTTGGCTTTAGCAAGGCCACTGACATCACCTTCCACAGCATCCCTACAGCCCAAGTGGCAAGGTGTTTTCAGTAAAGCAGCTGGGCTGCTGGACTCAAACTGCTGTGATCAGCAACATGAGTCCAACTAGCAGCTGGTTATAGTGACGCTGCTCAGCGATCAGCACTGCTTCATCTCCAGTAACAACCTGGACTCTGAGGATGTTTCTGGATGATACCAAACTCAGCAGAGTAGCTGGCAGGCTGGAGGTCAGGGCTTCTGCAGACTGAAGAGGAACTGGAGAAGTGGATTGAATGTCAACATTCAAGAAAAGCAAATACCAAGTCCTGCCTCTGGGATGGAATAACCCCCTGCAACAGGACAGGCTGGGGCTGTCTGCCTAGAAAGCAGCTTTGCAGGAAAGGACCTTGGGATCCTCATGAACAAACTGAATGCATCAGCAGTGTGTCTTTGAAGCAAAAAGCCAGCTGTATTCTGGGCTCTGTTACCATGAATATAGCCAGTAGGTCAAGGGAAACAATTCTTCCCACGTTTTCCCTACCTGCAAAGTAACTCTGTCCAACTTGGAGCTTCCCCATATACGAGAAAAACACTGACAATTTCACCTGTTGATCCCAAATTCAAAGCCAACCTCCCAGAGGGGAAAGCCTTTAAGAACCATCACTATTTCTTAGATCTTTAGTGGACTACAGATCATGTTCATTCAAACAGCAAACGTGCTGATACAGGTTGCTCACTGAATGTAACTGTCTTTTCTGCTAACACTACCAAGTAGGACAAGGAGCAACAGACAATTAATTCCGCCAGGCGAGAAGTGCCTGCTTGACCTTTAAACTATCTATCCTAAGCAGCAAATGCAGGAAACAGGAGAGCAGTTCTGGATAAATCACTGATATCTGTTCAGTGCCATGATTCTGTAATTACTGAGAAAGGTTTGGTGGGGGAAGAAAAGTTATCAAAATATATTTACAAAATGTAAGGGGAAAAAAAAAAAAAATAACGAAACTTACCACATCACTAGCACTGGAAAATTCATTGTTAACCAGGCTTTCGAGAGCCATCCATCGAACTGGTCTATTTTCATTATCCCCCAGGCAATGGTAGTCCATAGGAAACAGGTCTCGAGATAGCGCATTGTCTGTAATCTTAACCTGAAGTGCATCGTCAATGCTAATTTAAAAGAACAGAAGTATTTAGCAACCTCGGCACTACAGTTTTACAGAAAATATTTACACACCACTTTAAGTTTCCAACTCAGGGTTTCATTGGGGAATGCTGATCACGCTATCGACACATCAAAGGGTTAGCATTCTTCTTGATCAAGACACTTATTCTGTGGTTATTAAATACTATTTAAAGTATTTACTCTGTGATAATGGATAAGCACTACAAAAATCAGAAATATTACATTAAATAAAATGCAACATTTACAAATGCAGAAAAGTACAGTTAAAGCAAACAAAGAACTCCCTTAATTATTATTGTTCCCTTGGAGATACACTTTCAGCTGAATTATTTTAGCTATAGTACCCTTATGGCATTTATGAGCTAAATACTTGGGCAAAACAAGGTCTAATAGTATCTTGATAAAGCAACTGGTATCATTTGCGACCTAAAACCTCATCCCTAATCAATATTATTTGCACTAATAAAATATTTATTTCCACAAACACTGCCTCAGCAAAAGATACTCGCTCTGATTGTTGGACAATCAGAAATTGGAAGCTGGCTAAGGAAAACTTACTTGTAATCAACAACAAAAAAAGCCTCAAAGTAGCACAGAGGAACCTTTAGTGGGTGTTTATGGAATAAACTTGCCTACTGATTTTTCCCCTCTCTGGGATATTAATTCATGCTCTTTTAAACTTAAAAAAAAAAAGTCAAAATTCAGTGTTCTCAAACATCTGACTTCAGAATATGGGGAAAATGTTAGCTTAAATATTTTGTGACAAGAATAAGAAAATAACATTGTGATTTTGGTTGTCTTTTTTTTTTTAATAGCGTTTCCCATCCTCATTTTTTCAAGTACTTCTTTATCTTGATGAGACAAATTAAATATAAATGCTCAGTTTGTGTGCTTGCTGCTTTATTATTCCAGGTACCTTCACATTTACCCCATTCCTGTGTGCTTTCAGGTCTGTTCAGTGACCTCAAAATTTATAGACCAAGACATTTCCATATCTTGTCACTCTTAATAGACACAAATGAAGTTCAGAGAAATTCCTAGAAGATCTGCCTATGAACAAGTACAAAGTGTACTTTCCAGTGACTACAGAGCCCTGACTTGTGTCACGGACTATGGACTATGTCCTTTCCAACTGGGCCCAAGACACTTGAGTATTTCCCCCCTTCACAAACCTGCTAAGAACACTGCAATCCTGGCTCCCTTCCCCAAATTAAGACAGACACATAGACCTGATACACTTCATACCAACTCCTCGTCTTTCCCACAGAGAGGTACTCCCAGGAAAAAACCTTGGAAAGAAGAGAGTGGCAGATAAAGCCCTTCAAGGAATCCTGGCTACTGACCACCTCTTTTTCTATGTAAAAACCCAAGGCTAGTCCAGTAGTTCTTGTACTGCAGCAAAGATCAGCAGATGTTCAGCTCCTGCCTGCATTTGCCATGAAGAAGCAGCACCAGATGGATTACAAATTGAGTACTATTGCCAGCACTCAGGATCACAAGTATGGCAACTAAAACGAAGCTGGAATTTGCCCCTGGAGGGCGGGGACTAAAGTTGGCTAGACTGCTGACCCTTTGCACAGGAATGTCACGAGGCAATTAATCCTCTGCACTGAAATGAGAGGTTGCCACCAGGTAGCTTTCCTGGAGCACTGCTTATGACTTTTGCTTTCCGTGGTATCGCTTTTTCAATACAGCCACCAGAGGAAAAAAAACAATAGGAGTTAAGAGTGTTTAAGGAACTGTATCAAACTGAGCATCCTTACACCGCGTGAAAGATTTTGCTAAGGTGGCATTGTAGCATTGGTTCAAAAGCACGAGGGGTGGCTAGAGGGTAGATGCTCCTGCATCCTCTGTCCAACAGTACCTGGTGGAAAACCTGTTCACTAGCGAACTGCCAAGACATTCCAAGTTCCTATTAACATTAATGGCTTCCTTTAAGAGAGCATTTGAAAAAACAAGGAAAGACAAAAAGATACTATCAGTCTTTCAGAATTGGATGCTCTGTTCTTTTTAAAAAAACAAGCATTCTGGTTCACCCTATAGTTAAAAGAAAGTTTTTACTGACAAGAGCACTTGCACAAAACTTAGGAAAGAAAAAGCGGTATGTTTTCAAGTAGAGATTGGGTCAATTAAAAAAAAAAGTCTATCTTAGCCCTGGTTAGTGAGGTAACACTTTGCAACAATGACTCTACCCCATTTAGTACTTACACGCAGTTTCTAGCAGCCAGGTCTTTGTGAATGACCTCCCGTCTGGCCAAATAACTCATTCCACAGGCAATCTGAATAGCCATATGTACAAGATCCTGCTGGGAAATTGCCTGCAAGAGCAAAAAAGAGCAATCAATGCAGAACTGCAAGCTCAGTGCCTACTAGTTAGTATTTTATTTGCATTCTAGTGCCCTTCCCCTCTCCCCTAACCTTTACTAGCCAGTAATTTCTCATTTTCTAGCTGTTTACAGACACTACCACCTGTTCTGGTAGTTTTAAAAAATTTCCTCCCATTTTTTCCTTGACATGGCAGGGGCAAACATTTCCAATTTGCAACTTTCTCACTGTTACACAGCTTTTCCATGGATTAGTGGTGAACGTAGGCAGATTTTACCTTCTTATCATACTATGTTCACTTTCTGTTTCTCTAGGAACCAACTCGTTTTCAAGCAGCAGACAATATTCTCATTGCTGCCTATGGCTGAAAGCTACTATTAAAGGCTGCTGCTCCTACTTTTACAATTTCACAGTTCCATATAAATCAAACCCTTGCATACATCTATACCCCACTTCCTCTTTCATTTCTACAGTGCTCCTAAAGCTCCAGTATGTAGGTAGACACTGAAGCTGCATGACTGTGGTTAAAATAAACTAAATAGTAAATTAAAAAAATAAGATGCTGACTTCTTTGTTAACTACTTGTTAATAAGAACAAGAACTACTTATTTCAGAAAATTCAAGAGATTACTTTAGGTATTTGTATAGAAGTTCCATCTTCAATTAAGCATTTCCAACACCAAACATCCCAGTTTTTGCTAGGTGGGAAGTATGGTTATACCAACTAAGAGGCAACTCCTGTTTGAAATAATATAAACACACTTTGTTTAAATTCTTGGAAAGGGTAGTATTAGTGTGCTGCACAGAGATTTATAACCCAGATTAAGCAGCAAAACAAGTGAATCAAAGTTGAAAGATCTTAGCAGCTTATCACAATTTATTGGTCTTGTAAATTAACAGAGGCAGGTAGCCCTTGCCAGTTGCCCCTGTGTAACTTAAATCCACAACCATATATCATTTCCGCTTTTTTTTTTTTCCAGATACGTTGATATACCAGCTACTACCCTGACCAAGAATTTAACTCAGCTTCATTAGTCTCTGAGTAGCTGTGATAAATGCAGCCAAGAATGTTTTCCTTGTATGAATCAAAATAAATACACACTAAGGAACCTGCTTGTCAATTCTTTCATTGTCACCGTATTGACAGGTAAATAACACAACTATTTCTTTTAAGGCACAAACACAGATGACAAACCAAGGCTTCTGAGTAAAAGCTGAACAGGCAGGAAGTGACAGATTTTCTGAGTTTACCTGAGGATTGTTGGCCTCCACCAGCTTGCACTGTCGCAAGAATAGCTTAAGGTTCCCCCAGTTCATGTACGGCAGCAGCACCATTGGTTTCTCTCCCTCTTCTATACAGACATGAGTGATAGGTAGCAGATTCCTGGAAGAGAGCAAAATTCCTAGTTTTATGAAGTTGAAATTTGACAAAGATCTTTTCAATCCCTAAACATGCTAAATGAAAGTAATTCAACACTAAAGAAAAGCATTAACCTTTGACACAGATCGCAGAGCAAAAGGCCTCCAAATAACTGAGGCAGCAGGTAGAGAAATATTTGGGTGTCTTCCCATTAGGAAGGAACCCCCAGATTTTTCACTTGTCCAAGAGGGTTGAATTAAGATTTGGTGAATACAGGTTATCATTTGCATGAAGACAAAAAACATTTCAAAATGCCAGAACAGCAACTTTTAGTTTCGAATTAGCTTAACATTAAATTGCGTCATAAATGCAGAAGTACTTCAGGGCTCCTACCACAGGCGTTTCAGTCTTCCTGACAGCTCAGATAACCCTCGTGCTGCACTGTTTACGAACATCTTCCTGTAGTATCAGCATAAAAATTCATAGAAACTTGAAACAACCTCTATACAGTTTCAATTTTCCCTGAAACATCTTTGGGGGACTGTATTTTCTATCAGAAACATCCCAGGAATGTTTCAATGATTTCTGATTATTTTTAGAGGGGAACTTTGAAATCCCATGTCCTTGTAAGAAGTGGTCTGGTAGTCAGGTGTTACACCCATGAACTCTATGTGCCCGTTTAGCTCTACCTTCAACAAAAATAAACACTCCAGCTTGACAGGCGTCAGAGAAGAACAGCTTTGGGGATTTTTACTTATTTATTTATTTATTTTAAGAAGTTTGACTTGTAAAAGCAAGGGTAACAGCTGATTTTGAATGATAGGAGAAAGGTTGTTTCATTTAGTTTCAGTTTTTAATTGTGTTTCCCCAAGAAGCTGCTATTGCTCTTTACACAATCCTGTCTCTTAGACAAGTCCTTAATTATAAAAATTCTTAGTAAAGCAGCTTTTAAATCCATCGTAGAACTAACAGTTCTGCTTAAACTTCCCTTATGTTACCAGTGAAAACAATGAACTACAGCCATGGAACCTGATGGTGAGTGTGGGTTTCTTCTTACCTGCATCCTTGCTAATACCAAAGGTCTTTAAGGGCAATTTCAGCCTTCAATCTAAGCTGCAAAACCACAAGTAATGCAAGCTGTTTGGGGTATTCATTTTAAAATGTAAGCCATCACCCCCAAAACCATGCCAGTAATTCTAATGAATAAATCCCAGTGACATTACGATGCCATACCGGGGCAACACGTGTGCTAGAGTCCTAAAGAGCAGTGTCCCACATGGATACACAGAAATATCTAGTCACAGGACTCCTCTGTGCCATGTAGAAAATCATGAATAGTACAAGGCGGACTAGTAGATTACCTAAAATGATAATCAACCTGTATATAGACTTCCTCTCCTCATCATTACTAAGATCTCACCACATTAGACAATAGCCTGTGCAAGAAGCAGTGTAAGCCAGCAGCAGCTTTTTCTGTAATAACTGAGAATGAAAGGAATATCTAGCCATATATTAAAGGAATATTTAACCATATCTCACTGCTTGGCCTGGAACACCGAACCAAAGACTTTCTCAGTTTCCCCCATATACTGCTACCCTCTGATTTCACTGACTGTGCTGCTCTAAAAGCGTGTCTGGCACTCTTTGCAATAGGAAGCATGCCTGGAACTCTGCATTTCGAAGTCATGCAGAAATCTTTGCAGCTCTCTGTGGCTTGAAAATTTTGAAATATATAACATGTTGCTCAATTTGTAAACAATTATCTTGCCTCCTCCCAAGGAGCTTTAAGCACAAGTATTTTCATCTTGCATCTTGCACAGATACAGTTTGGCTTATAAATACTGAGTAACTCACCTGTGATGAAGTCCTCTGAGTTTACAGCTTTCAGTCAGCATCATTGTCACCTGCACCTCTGAAGCCTGATCTAATGAAAAAAATAAAAGCTACAGATATAACTTTGGCAACAAACTGATGTATTAATTGAAATTTGGTCCAGATTTGCAAGTCAGCTAAGGTCACTTGAGCACAAATAGAATTTGTTTACCTACATTTTTTAAATGGAGTTTAAAAAAAAAAAAACACACACACGAGTAAGCCAAGTTCTAGGGCATATTTCTGCTTAAACAAATGGGGTGAAGCCGAAAAAGGAAAAAAAACTGCAGGTGCTGACAGAATGTACTCTTGCCACTTCCTGACAGCTTTTGGGCACACACAAACCTCTTGAACCAGGCAACATGGGTCAAATCCCATGCCCAGGGCCAGCACTGCTGGAAGCAGGGGAGCTTGCCTGGCGTTTCCCAAAAGCACAGAGGTGCACAGAAGGCACCAGTTTGCTGCTGAATCACAACTCAGGCTTCTACAGTTTACTTTCATGTTGATAGAGACCATTTATTCCTAGATTCACATATTTAGTGCTCCCTACTTGAAACACTTGACTCTTGGTAACCTTAGAAATGTTTGCAGTTCTCCTCCCCAGCTTTAAAAAAGCCAAAGAAATCCCTGCTGCCAGCTGGAACTTGAGCTTCTCTGATAACTCCAGCAACCCACAGCAAGCAGAACATCTTCTGGACAGAAGCACTGGCTGCACCCCTCTTCCCCACAAACATTTTTGTGTTGATTTTTTTCTTTTGTTTTGTTGTTTTCCAGGTGGCAAGAAGCAATAGGCAAACTTAAGGCAATGTAAATCAGGGCTCACACAAACCTCCCCTCTTCATACCCAGGTGCACTCTCTTCTGTCCCTCCTTCATGTTACAACCAGCACTCCTGCAGCAAGCTAGCACAGGAGAGAACCCAGCTGAGGCCAATCAGTTCTCCTTGCTGTATTAGAATGAATTTAAGTATCTCATCTGAGTCAAATAAACATTTTACTGCCCTAGGAGGGGAAATGGAGGTAAAGAGGATAAGGAACAGAACACACATCCACTCTTCTCCCTTCGTGGTCTTGCCCTCCTCCTCATACCAGCTCTAGCACCTCACTGGACCCTTTCCTAACTGAACTGTTTATCTTGCAAAAGAAAAAATGACTTCTGGCAGAAGGAGAGGTGCATGTGGTCAGTGCAGAAGAGCACAAGGTAGGGAAGGAAAGCACAAGGCCCAGAGAGAGAGCGTGGCCTCCCCCTCATGGCAATGGCAAGCTACTAGATGGCTACTCCCTACAACACATACTCGCCTGCAGCTTTCTAGACCTGCTGGAAGCACAGGCAGCTCCAGGCACACTGCAGCCCTTCTGATGAACCTAGGGAGGGCGAAGGGTTCATCAAAAGAGAAGTCGTGTAACTCAAGAACATGGGAACTGCTAAACATCAGCTGATTGAGAAACTTCACCAGGGGAAGAAAGGATATCCCAAGGCAAACTGCCGCAGACGCTCTTTCACCACCTCAGCCGGGAAGAAAACAAAAAGGAGGCATGCCTTCGTAAAAGCATCCAGATGCTAAAAAACAAAGAGACTGGGAAATCAATGTTAAAAATTCAGATGTAAGTCCTGGGCAGAAGCACTGAACCCTGAGTATGCTTGGAAACCCCTAGGGAGCATCACTGCCCAGCCCCTGCGCAGGCTGAAGCACCAAGACCACCAAACCCTGAAACAGCACTCCAAGTGCCATGACATTCATGGCTCTGGTGTCTTATGGGATGCATCCAGCTATTGTAGCCCTTTCTAAGTGACAAACTTCATCTGAAGGAGACAGACCTCAGGTTCGTAAATGAACGAGAAAAAACAAGGTGCTTCATTCAAATCAGTTCATATAGGCATGAATGGCTGAAGCATCCAGCTGTTCCACAGGGCGAGCAGCACAGAAAATAAGGCACAAAAGCACGTTACAAGAAGCCAGAGGAACTGCTAGCAGGTTACTAGTATAAAGCTTCCATTTTAAATGCATTAACCACTCGCATTCAAACAGACCACAGTTTCTTCATCCCAACATACAACGAAGTGCTGAAAGATTACCCAGTGCGAGTTTGGGTTGATGAATTTGCTCACACGCTCTTCGGCTCTGTGCTTGCTTAACTGGTTTGCTTTTAATTACAAGATTCACCATTGCAATGATCTGAAGTGCTAAATCAGAGTTTACTTAAAACTGGATTTAAAATCTACAGAACAAGTAAATCTGGTCCGGACAACACACCCATCATCAGACAACGCTGCTGTGTCGATGCCTTTCCCTTTCCATCACACAGGGTGTTTGTCACAAGGTCATTGTTACGCTTCGGTGTTTTCTTTCAGCTCAGACAGACTATGCTAGAACTCCTGAGCACCCAAAGGATGATTGACTCCCGTTCAAGTATATACGGAAATCTAAATCTTATCTGGTGAAACAGTCCCAGCATCCGCATTGTGTTTTCTTATCAATATTATTTCCTTGTTTTCTGCATGGAAAAAAACTTACACAAAATCAACCAAATCAACACACACAGAACAAACAATAGCAGTGCAAGGCTAATCCTCCTCCAACTTCGACCTGTGCCAATTTAGAAGAATACAATTTGATTATTGTGGTTTTACTAGGTATAATTCAAAACAGAACATAAATTATCACTTTGAAAATTGAGCGATTCCAGCCAAAACGGGTAAAAAATATTAAAAAAAAAAATCAGGGTACTGCTATTCCAACAGTTCCCGTTGCAATTAAGCCTGATTTTATGACCATTTTCTTTAGTTACATGATAAATAGTGCAATTAAACTCATTTATTTTCATAAAGTCACATTTATTAGATTATAGCCAGATAAGTCTTCATAGATTCCAAAGATGATTTTGGCAATAAAACATCTTGCTGTAGAGGACACGATCATCCAGGCAACCTGACCATCCTGCATTGCAAACTCACATAAGCAGTCAAGAAACCCCACAGCCTTTCTGGCTTTGATATAAGAAATTCACAGCCCCTGGGCAGTGCAGGGGCAGCCCTGACCTGTCAGCTCCAGCTCAGCAAGACACAAGTGAGCAGACACTAAGGCAAATTCCATAGGTTTCATCTTCCTGCCTGAGCCAAACATTCTACTGAAACCATACCTCAAATCTCTAAGCACTACCTGTAAGCGCACACATTTTAGTATTTTGTTTTTCAATGGTTTTATTTAGTATTTTCTTGTTTCTGTAGCCACACAAAACGAGACTTGTGGAATGATCTTGTCAAACACACAAGAATGCCCACAAGCTTTTGCAGCTAGTTTTCTCTCTGTATGGGATCTGTGAGGTTATTTGATCTGCATATGGCTACACATACAGGTATACAGGAGAGAATGGGGGGAAAAGAAGGGGGAAAACCTCCCACAGGGCTATAAATCTCTCAAATTACAATAGCCACAACAGAGGAGGCCACAGTCTCATATGCATTAGATTCATCATCAGGAAACAGTGTTGAGTTGAAGGTGAACAATCCTGGGTAAGGCTTGTTAAACAACATCTTCAAAGCCCTAAAAAAGCTAAACTTCCCTTTGGGATATTAATGCTATTTGTGATTGGGAATACCTCTGCACTCAGCAATCCATGGAGCTGCAGGCTGATGGCTGAGGTACAGTCAGGTCACTGCTGCTCAGCCCTGAGAAAGCATCATCTATTTTCACAAAGCTGTCACACACCAACAGCTGAGTACTTGAATAGCAAAATAAATAAATAAATAAATAAATAAAAATGGAGATGACATGAGTTAGGACCAATATTTGGGAGACAGCAGTGATTCTAGATGTTCAGTTAGGACAAGAAGGGCCCAACTTTTGTAAGGTGCTCAAAAGCAAGACCAGAAGCGATTTCAGACAGATGTAGGTGCATCCCAGAACCGTGAAGATGATCTTACCCTTGCTGTTACAAGGCAACAACTGGGAAAGTCTACCTTGGGGCACGGAGCAAGAACAGGCTAGGATTTCTGGAAGCTTTGATATGGCTACAAGTTTATCTCACACTATTACATTATTTGTATACAGCCAGGCACAATGGGGCTCTTGGCCCCGCCACTTTCATGCATGAGGCTAATCTCCCCATACAATTCTGACAAGTGTTTTATGTGCTGAGGCCCCTCCTGGCTCCCAGGGACAGAGCACCTACTTGATTTTTAACCACTTACACAATCCCATCTGCAAAACTGTGCTTTAAATCCTCATTTACCAGCACTATCAGTCACATGAATCATCGTAACACAGCTGACATGTTTACAGGGAGTTTTGCAATGACACTAAAATTGCACCAATTTGCTTGCTGTGAGACTGGGCACTCCAGCAGCAGTGGCAGAGCATCCTGCCGTGCGTTCACTGGGTGGTTGTACGTCATGAAGAGTCACTCCACACCTCAAATTACCCACCAGAGATGAAAAGCAGCAATTACTTGAATATTGCGCTGGGTTATCTGATTAGCTGGATGGCTTTCAAGAACAACATTTTAGGTCAGATCTTCCAGAATCACAAATTAGCAAACGCTGTATTACAACTTCAGACTTCAGATCGCACCTTGGTCATTAAAATAAATTACTTCAGAGAACAGGAAGGTAAAAGAAAAGCGCAACATAACCAAAGGTTTCAAAATTCAAACAAGATATGCCAGAGCCTTTCCATAGCCTACTATGGACAGCAACACACAGCAATTTCTGTCAGCATTCCTATCAGAAGTAGCTCCACAAAGCACGGCAGCTAGGCAATCAAGGCTTCCAGTGAATACATCTCCTGACAGCAGCATCTGAAGAGATATTTTACCTAAAGCTTTTCTCACTTTTGGACCCATCTAAGGTGTCTTCTTCCTATGCCAACTTCCATCTGTCTCATTGCAGACTTGCACAGCAGACTTTCCCCAACATCAATGTTTCATACAATCCACTTTATACATGGCTATCTGTTTTCACACGGGTTGTACTACTTCAATTATCTTTCAGATTTGCAGGCTTTGCCAAACATACCGTGACAAAGTCCACTAGCTCAAGTTATTGAAGGGAGTAAAGCACATGGGCAGGCGCAGCGGTCCCACACTGTGTCCATAGGAACTGAGACTATGAAATTAAAATCCTGACTGTAAATATTCAGCTTGAGGTGAGAAATACTCCTCCTATCAACGCGTTCTTTTTAATTACTGCTGCTTCTGCAGAACAATTCATTACATAAAATTTCTCCCAAGGCAGAATTCAATCACAGTTCAAAGATTATACGTCTGAATACTGCTTTAACCCTTCTCAGCAAGTCTTTGGAAGAAATTGAACAAAGACTATCCTGAGTTCACCTCTGTTGTTCTGGGAGACATTTTTAGAACTTCCCTTCAAAAGGAGAATGAGCTGTTAAAGGAAGTTAGGAGCTATAAATCAAATTAAAATGAATACAATTAGTCACAATCCAATCTACTTTTTATAGGGTGAGGGAGACATACACACACACAAACACTGATTCTTTAAAACTTGAGGAGGTCCCAGCAGAGAGTGACAAGGTAGATGCCAGCAACATCTGATCTGCCCACCACTGAAGTGAAGGGGTTAAAAACCCTTGCTCCTCTTCGCAGTTCTCTTACAGGTACAAGCCTGAGAGAGCCACAGAGCCATTCAGGTAAGGGCTGTACTTTCACACATCAGCTCTCTGCTTTACGAGGCAACCACTCATCGTACAGACCTCAAATACTCCGTATGTTAAGTCAAACATCCATCCAACAACCCAAGGAGGCCACGGAGTAAGTCACCATGCTTAGTGTTGTTAGAATTCCAGCACAGCAGGATTTCTCCTCCGATCTTAATACCAAAGCTATTTCTAATGTTTGTTTCCACGCCACAACCACACATTCATTTTCCAAAGCAAGGCAGTTTACATTTTCAAATTCAAGCCCAATTTTAATGTATTCTGGAAGTGATTCAACACAACACCACTAAAGTGGGGAATGCTGTTCTGGTTTTCTTATATTACAAGTGTACACACAGATTTAAACCGTAGAAAAGAGCGGAGCGAAGCATGATTTGGGGTAGTGTTATTTGCCTACTTAGCAGTGAAGGAATCTGGAGTCACAGCAGCATACAGCAACAAGTCAAAGGCTCTTTGCTCAGCGATCTGTTCAAATTAAATCAGAAAGTAGAAAATGAACCTGAAGTAGAACTGGGGAAGGAAGATAACTGCTTTAATGCTTCAGCATCTGCTGAAAGGGCAGCAGCTAACAAAAGTGAAATACAGGTACTAGTTTTAACTCTTTGTAAATATAAGTGTACTTCGGATTATGAAAGGGCAATCTTTTCCTGCAGAAGCATATAAAATAGCAGATATTTAAATTAAGATGTTGAAGTACAGCACTTTATTTTATGTAGATTGTACTATTTAAGGTCTCTCGCTATACTTTCTTAATGAACTAGGATTGAATAATATACAGTACATTTTATTTTTTTAGTCAACTTCCAGGAATTTATTATTTTCCCTAATTATTTAAATTCATGTATCCTCCTGCTATGATGAAACTTAAGAAAACTCCAAGAAGCAGCAGAACTCCTTAATTTTTTTGTTGTTGTTGTAAAATGTCTTCTAGAGAAGCAGGATCACGTACTCTGATTTTGGGACATTAAGGACTTTTTATTTATTTTCGGAAGGTATTTATATGTTTAAGACATTTACAGAATGAACTTAAACTTGTACATTTTAACAATGTACTGCTACTGAATGTGAAGTCAATGCAATTTGAAAATGGTACCTTGGGAACCACTGTGTACGCTCGAGGTTGTGGTATACCATATGCCCAATATGAAGCTCTTCAACTTTGTTAAGGCAAAGCTTATTAAACATACAACTCATCTAATTATGCCTCTTGCTTTCCCCTGCTTTGCATGGTGTAAATTCTCAGAATCTTTGTTCTGACACTACCTAAATGTACACAAGAAGTCCTAAAGGTCACCAAGCCAGGCCATAAATAGGCCCCAACAGGCATCACGTGAATGAGGGCAGTAAAAGGTCTGTAAGCCACGGACAGTTAAGTCAGACTGGCTTCAACATACAACTTCACAGCTAGGGGGTTTGAGCATCCGCTCTTAACTAGTTAAGAGCACATAAAACCAAAAAACAAACAATAGCATAATGTTGGAATTGGCCAATGCTGCTGAAAAAGTCCTTTAGTGATCTACGACGACATGAACAAAACTCAAAGCTTTGCTGAAGTTAGTAAAATGATGGAGCCTGAAGAGTTAATCTTCACTTATGCTGTGACTTTGTTTCCAGTGCTTTTCATGGGTGGATTGTTTTCAAACACTCCTTTCTTGTACAAAAGAAAAATTTTAAGTGGTTAGAAAAATGACACAGACGCAGTCAGGTTATCTTGAATAGCAAGATTGGTTGTTTTTAATAAAAATGTACCTTGGCCAGAATGTACTAAATGACTCAAGGCTCTGCACAGCTCAAATTCACTGCGTGCGTTCCTGGAATAATACAATTCCATTTGTTCCTGAAAGATTTTCTCCTTTGCACGAAAAGCACCATTAAACAATGTACTCTCTAAACCAAAATGCAAAACTGTGTTTCTATTCTGAGGTACAAGGGTCTAAAGATGCACAAGAAAGGCTATTTTGCACCATTATAAAGGCAAGAGATCTCACAATCGCTGGCAAGAGAGGCAACTCCAGCTCTGATAAACTGAGTTGAGTCCAACTGAGACAATTCCCAAAGTTTAGAGTGGTTGGAAACCACCTATCAGAAAGGAAACAAACATTACAACTACATGAAATAATTCTACTGCACAGCAAAAAAAACACAGCGAGGAAACTAGGTGGCAGTTAAGTCTCTCGTCTCCTCACCAAGAACCTATTCAGGTCCTGTTGATCCGTGGATTCTGACAGCCTAAATATAGTACAAACACATGTTCTTGCTCTTGCTGCTGACAACACATCCTTAATCTTCATGAATGACCATTTAAAGTAAAAAAAGAAGCGGGTTATCCATCGAGAAAGTCTGAACATGAAAGCAGCTGAAGCTTTCATGATTATGACCAGAAAATTAATGCAGTTAAACCATAAACTAACTAGAAAAGAACAACTAACTGCAAGGCCAACATGAAGGATCTAGAGAAGGTATGAACAAATGACACTTTTTGCCCTGGGCATGCAATCTTCGTACTCCCAAAGTTATTAGAGCTTCCAGAAAGCTGCCTCTAGTTTTGCCAACCGATACTCATTTTTTCTTTTAAGCTCTTCTTTTTGGCAGAGAGCACTCCACATAAGGGAAGACTGCGGCATCCAGACACGCTCTCAAGTGTTAGATGATATAGCATTAAAAAAAACATGTTATAAATTAGAGAATTTCATGAACATGCAGGTAGAAAGCTTTGTCACTATCCAGGGCATGTTACAACTTTTCTCTGGAGTCTACTACAGTTAAGCAAAAAAGAAATATTTTCTAAAGGATCTGGAGTGAACTTCTGGCACTCAGGGATGAATTTTGCCTTCAGACAATATCCTAGACGCGGTGTTGAGATTTCAGCGAGTGTCACCAAATCTGTAGTGCTATTACCTTTCAAGCCATGTAACAAGAAGTCACTGAATTAGTCAAAAAGCAATTCAGTCACTTCACAAATGCTTCAGATGAAAGACCCAAGACACACAAGAGTCCAATTCCAGTGACAAATTCTGTGACGTAAAAGAAATTAGTCAAATAATGCTGAACAAGCAAACTCCTACCTATTTGCCTCCTGCACTGATGTTGTGGTATTAGGATCAAACTTGGCCTTTGAGAGTCTGACCTAATAGGTAATTCCCTGCTTGAGAACATGGTGAACAACACATTCCTGGAAACTAATCACAGGCACTCTTTGAATAGCCTCTTTCACTTGAAGAGTATCTCAGAACAAAGGTGGGCAGGTCCAGACTTTCTTACCTTTTCTGTATTACCAGTTTTCTTAACAGACAGTACTTGTTTTCTTGTCTGAAGCTAAGCTTAGAAAAATCAAGGTTTCTTGACTTCAGGTAGCACTGTTCTGTTTTACGGCAATCTTCCACACCACAAGGCTAGAAGGTGAAAGAAAGGGGAAAAGGCTGCTGCTCTCACTGCCATAACCAGCTTTTTGATCCTTTGGGTAACAGAATCAACACTGGGGAGAGGTAAGAAAATAGGAAAGATGCAAACTTGCAAGGCTGCAAAGATACTCTTTTCTGAACTGAAAACACTCACAAATCTGTTGTCCGATGAGCATGCCTGTCAGAATATTCATCTTCTCCTGGATATGAAATGAGAAAACTGACAGCACATTCTCCTGTCCACTTTATTAGGATGTAACCCATCTTGAATGGTTATGGATTTTATAAAGCATTATTAACTGAAGAAGGAATGCAAGAAATATACCCATTATGACATTCAGCTGCTGTCACATCTACGGCATGAGCTTTCTTCACAGGTTTTCCCAGTGACAAGTATTCAGAAACCATTACCCAAATGGCACAATAACCCCTTGACAACTCCCTTAGTACAGCAAAGGTCTTCTCCTATAAGCCAACATATGTTATCATGGTTCAAAGAGGCCTTCCAGGCACCTGTATACTGCTGGTTGGACATTCCTGGACACATCCAGAGGATAAATCGCTTAATCCACTGCTTTCCTACTCTGCACAATGCAAAGTTGCTGCAACTAACACAGCTTGCATTGGTGTCACCTGGTCACAAAGCTATTTGTGTGCCAATATGCTGGTGTTTCATTGAAGGGATGTATCCAGTGACACAGCAGACAACTACACCAACTAAGGTCATGTCTACATGAAGTTTGAATACATTAAAGCTTTTTTTTTTTTTGTAAATTAGACTTGAATTTTTGTAAATTAGACTTGATTGTTTTTACTGTTCCTCTATAAGCATTAAGATGAGTCAGTGGGGCAACATCTAAGCCTTTCCTTGCTGCCAATGCCAAAGAACCCAGCATGAAAATGCGAGACAAAGCTCCATCAGTTTCAGATGTTTTTTATGGAGAATAGCATAAAAATATTGTAGATGCTAGCCTAGCCATGCTAACAAAACCTTTTCCACTTAACTGGAATTACTATTATTATTAACAATTATTATTTTTTTCTAAGAATATGAAATTCTAGTTTGGAAGCAAATTTACTTACTCTATTTGCCCTGTCGTGATGCTCTCTTACCAAAGGGTCATTGGCAATTCCAGATGTAAAGCCGCAGCAACTACCTTGATGCCTTAAGGTCTGACCCCGATGAGAAGAAAGATCTTTCCTCTCAAGAAGGTTATGGAACTGTTTACTGTTTGTACTTTCTTCACCACAGTACCAGCTAAAAGAATTTCAGTTCACATTTTTCAGAAAGTCTGACACCCTCTCATATTATTTTTTTTGGTAATTGAGGGCATTACTGGACTTCTTCAACCTCAGAGTGTACTGCTGAGAAGAACAAGATAGCAGCCCCTGCTTTTTGTTCAGATAACTTAGTTCCACAGACAAAGCCTTTTTTTCCTTGTTTCTTTTCCATAACCCTCAGGCTCTTTTTTTTTGCCTTCAGCAAATGAAGTATTTAAGTTAGTTTAATAGTTCTCATACCCATCTCACTTTTGTGGTCCTGCCTTACTCCTGTGTTTGTGCCAAAACAGAAGTGTGTGTGTGGCCACAGAATGAACTAGATCAAGGAAAAATCAGGTTAATAGAGAATTTTTGCAGTTTTTTCCCCCCCCTCAAGCAGATCAAATTCCTAACTTAGTACATGACCCAGCTGCACACACAGCAATCACGGCCAGAGCATGAAGAGGAAGCTGCTTAATATTAGCACTGCAAATGCAATGCAGTAAAGAGAAGGGATGTTTATAGTTATTTTCCTAGCAACGTTCTGCTGCCCAAGCCAGTATTATTTCAAAGGCAAGCACCAGAAGAATCTATTATAAAACTTGTCCCTATAGATCCTTTTTAAAGCTGAGAAATTCTCTAACAATTATGTGAATACCGGTACTCCCTTAAGACCATTTTCCAGTTCACCGAAGCCAGCAAGCAAAAAGGTTAAGAAAAAGCAGGCTGTGTACTGTGTCAAAAACACAAGCCATTGCAATACAGAAACGTGTTTAAGAGTAGACTGGAAAGCCCATTTTGGTAAAGCAACTGGACAAGTGGTGATGGAAGGCAGCTAAATCACGATGTGTTCTTGCAGATGATGGCTTGTCATTTAATTCTATGTAATATAGAGTAAGCATTATTGATAGCGCTGTACAGATGCCACGCTGCCCCAGCTCACAACTATTTTAGGTGTCACAGGAGTAGCATTTGTTGACTCTGCATCTGGGCAGAGAAGAATCAAAGTAACACAGCAAAGGGGTATCAAAGTTAAGGCAGTAGTTGTGAACGATGCTGCAAGTTAAGACAGTCTTGTTCTTCACAGAAGAACACCAGGCTCATGTGACAAGGGATACATTTTTTTTGAAACTATATAAAATAAAAGCAAAACGACAGACAGAACTTTTTGGTAGGGAAGAGCACACAGAAAAAAACAGAAATCAGGAAAAGTTCCGAAGATACTGGAAAGAAGCATAAATTTCTTTTAATTGAGGATGTTCGCTAAGTGGATGCTTGCTAAAAAACATCATTTAGAAAATACTTGCCTTTTACAAGGGGAACATTACTTCCATTATACCAAAAACAAAGCCAAAGACAACTTCAGTACTCAGGAATAGTCAACTACCACAATCCTGCTAAGCAGTAAGTTCCAAGATTCTCCAAAGGGTGGCATACCTACTTCTGTAGAAGTCCCATCTGGCTTCAGCAGGTAAGAAAAATCACACAGAATGAAAGTGTACCACCTCAGAGGCACTCCCAAAGAAATAACAGAAATGTCTTTAAATTATGAGAGTAACTGGCACTCTGAATCTTAAAAGAAAGAATTAAAGACTTTGTGAAAAAACAACAGCCGTAATATACCCAATGTAAATAACACAAACACCTCAGATTAACAGATGGAGAAGATGCTGGACACAATCCACAGGACGTAGGTAATACGCTTTCCATCTATACTTACCTCATTTCCAAAGCCTACCAATTATGATTTAAATCACTGAACATATTTCTTGAAAAAAAAAAAAAAAAAAAGCAAAAAAAAAGCTGTATTTGTAAAAATTCCATTCTAAATGATAATTCTCATGCTTTAGCTGCAGAGTTCAAGGCTGACAGAAACCATGCCTCATCTGTACAGCCATCCATGTTCATAGGAGATGTTAGGATGCATAAGGGGTGCCTTTTCAGCAACTGGGAGGCGAGGGGAAGGCTGTAGGTGGAAATAACTTTCCCATGCCAGTGGAAAAAAGATTTTTACAAAAAGAATTACTAAACTAAAAGTATCCAAGATGCAGTAACCAAAGGCAGTGGTGAACACACACATTCTTCTTCCATATAAAATTTCTTTTCTATGTCTGACAACAACATCCAAACTGATTTTGATTTTTAAGCACCTTCCTTTTGAATTCTTTTTCTTAATTGTTTTTAAAGATGGACTTGTTACACTCAGTACGTACCACAGTCCAAACAACTGGACACACACACCCTTTATGTAAACATACCTTTAACAGTTTTGACAAAAACTTGTTTCTCTTTACTAGGGTCCTTCTCCTCTATTAGAATTCCATGGAAAATGCGCCCAAATGTACCTATGAAGAAAAAAAAAAAGAAGTACTATGCAGTTAAAACACTTTGATAACATTGACATAATTTAATACTTATTCAGAAAACACTGCCTTAAAACATATCAGCCATAGCAGATACTTTTGAATAATGGAAGGCAAAGTACAATACTTGAATGCCCTATTAAATCAATAGAACTACTGACAATAAATAACCCAACCACAGCTACACCAGCAGGAGTTGGATCCAGAACCGTATGTAGTAGATGCTGAAAGTTTTAGATAATTTGAGTGGAAAATATAAAAAGAAAAGCCAGGAGTGAACCAATGACAGCAACAGAACCTATTTAATTTAAGCATCAGTATTGATGATGGGTCTGTTTGTTGCAATTCACAGTCCCCACCAACTGCCTGCACTAAAACTTCCAGCTCCATCCTTTTCTCCCAAAACTAGGTAGGAATTCTCTGGCCAAAACATTCCTCAGAGACACCTTTTTTTTTTTTGAAACGTTCACAGAAAAGTACTGGATTCAAACAAACCAGTACACATGGAACAGATTGAAAAAACAGTATCACATTATTCAAATGTTTCACCTCCGCTGGAAGGTTTTTTTGTTTTATTTTGGTTTTTCCAGTCTCCAACATTTTTCCATTCACATATTTTAACAAAGATATTGCAGGAAGAAAAGCTACGTTAAACAGCTGGAGTAAGAACAATCTCAGTGTGGTAACACACAGAATTAATGCTTTATACAGACCAAGTTAGTGACTCTTTCTGAATATGCTATTACGATGGCACCAATGTGTGCATCAACTTCAGGCCTCCCTAACATCCCTTTCCCATTGATTTGCCCTGTTTGATTAGGCTGAAAGATCTTCTGTAGGGATTGCCTTAGCCTGGCTGTACATCTCCTAGAATGAAGTTTGGTTATCTTCTGGTTTCTAAATACTTTACAGGGACAGTGCAGTAATTTCTATCATCTACCATGTGACTGCAAAACAGCTCTGTGAGACAGCTGTGACACCAACTCAGCTTGTGATCACACCTCCAGTCATCAGATAGCTCTGAACATTACAGCTACAGACAAGAAACAATATACAGGAGCACAAGACACATCCTTCACCTGCACAGAGCTTACTGCAGAACCATTGGATTGAGAACAATGCTACTTCCTAAAAATGGAAAAGCATTCTCCCATTGTATTTCAGAGGGGGGTGCAAAGCACTTAGCAGTTCTGCCTATAAGGGATTAGTATCTCACATCTCTAGCTTTGGAAAATTTGGTTTCTCATCAGGTGACAGGGACACAGACTTGGAAGTTGCAGTGGCAACAACTAGAGGCAAAACCCCTAAATATTTAAGTCTATTTCCTAAATGCAACATCAACAAGAACCTATTGTTACTGCATATGCACACTTCTGATATGAACATTAAACAAGATCAAAAAGGGGTCATCACCAAGTTTTTCATAATAGAGCTGTTAATTTTGCATCTGTGGATTAGATGTCCATAGTAGAAGCTAAAAGCGGAGACTGACTGAATTTAGATGACAGTGGCATTTTTTTCCCCTTAAATGAAGTTATCTGTCAATTTACAGAAATGAGTTTTTGCCACCTACAGCCTCAGCTGATTACCTCACTCCTTAGCCATCTCACCCTTTCATTTATTTTTCTTTCTTAAAGAACCAGGTTATTAAACACAGACAACCTGAATTATTTACATTACACAATTAGTCGCTCCCCTGTTCTAACAAATTCTGGAGCTGCTTCCCCACACCCCACACACCCCAAATACAAACATCATCCATCATTCTTTACCTCCACCAAAGTCATAAAGACCTGAGACATCACCCGTGATTAATTTCAGAAAAATCTAGCTATAAAAAATACATACATATACCCCTCGTTGTAACCAACAAGTGTCCCGAGTCCTTTAAATACCTTCTTGGAGCACATCCTTTAGAGTTATCCTCTCCCTGGAGATGGCTATGTCCTTCACTTTAGCTTTTGCTTCCATGAGAGTGACACTTTTAAGATCATTCTTCTCTATCCGTAATGTAGGATAACCTGAGGAGCCAGCAGAGCCAAACAAACCAATATAAATACCCTTATTATAAGAACACAAGCACATTGCTTCACCTCAGCACCACCTACAGGTACAAAGACATGCAAGCAGTGTGTACTTAAGGTTATGTAGAGCATTAAACAATAACAAAACAAAACAAAAAGAAAAAAACAGGAGAAGCCACATGAATGTAATAATCTCTGAAGAAAAAAAAATCACACGAATTCTATACAGTGCCATGCAACCAAGTCTCTTTATTTATTAACACCAGGTAAATAAAGCTCCTTCTTGCATACTGAAGCTGATTAACACAACGCTGCACTTCCCTGCCAGTAGGGAAATAAAGACTGAGGTTGGAGACTGCCGGAGGACTTAGTGGCATCAGGAAAACACCTTACCCCAACACTGGAGCAGGAATACAACCAGAAATATCAGTGCCCTCTTCTGGGCATAAGAGGCCTGACTTTTTTCATGATCAAGACCATGAATTATTAGAGAAAAAGCCTGAGAGTCACTGACAATAAATTTTAAAATTTAAATGTCATTGAATGCAAGGTTAAAACGACTGTGGAAGGTCTAACAGTGATCCTCCTGTTCATTTTCTGCATCCAACCTTTTTTCTTATATTCATTTTCACCATTTCCTTTGTTTCTGGGGGCGTTCCCCTGCCCCTAAAAGACAAGGCGTTCTGAAGCAGCGTGGTCTGAACACACTAAACAAACAGGTGCCATTACAGCTGTTTCCACACGTATCTGGGTGAGGAGAGTTTAATCATTAATAAGGACCTGGTTTGTAGGCTACCTTGCTTTCTAGTCTTCCGTTTTGCATGAGGCTCACTGATGAGTTTCCAAGAATCATTTTAACTAAACAGTGCCACTTAGAGGGCCAACCTGAAAACCTGAGGTCGATAACACGTCAACAGCATGGTTTCTTCCGAACTATGTGGAAAGGAAATTTTTAATAGATGCATTTCTCTTAATGCTTCTACCATATAAAGTTTCCAGGCAGCTTTCTACAAATAGAAGATGAACTCAGATTACAAAAATCTCTTTTGTTTCAGGAGGTAATTCATTCAATTTAGAAGAAAGCCAAGACTTTCCCAAAGCTGCAGGAGTTCAGTCCTAGGTAAACACCTGCTTCCACACCTGGGCAGGAAACAGGAAGACACTAGGGCTGAACAGTAATTGTGATACTCATGCACTGCTCCCTTGTGATTTCAGATGGTTAGTATCACTACTAAGTGCAGTCAGAAGAAAAATGGGAGAGATTTTGGGGTCTTATTAGTTGCTTTAAATAAAAAAAAATAAAAAACCAAGCCATTAATCATTGTTTTTAACCTAGCTCCAAAGGATAAACATTAGAATGTATAAAGGATAGACATTGACATTTCTACTTATCAGATTGCTGAAAAAAAGACTCTTTGGGTTATTAATACAAAACTCTTAAGCATTACAGGATAGAGAATCATTGGTGGCAGCAGATGACAACAGAAGCCACTTCCTGAAAAGATCTCAAGGACCACAGTACCATTTCAGCTTGGCAATTTCTACTCTACTGAAAGAAACAGCCAACTGAGATTAACAGAGACTGTTCACTCCTCCTGCTGGGCCCCCAATTTTTCCCCTCACTTTTTACCATAAATCCTTACCTCACTTCAGATCTTTTAAAGTAGGCTCTAGAAGAAATTTGAGCCAATTTAGCCTGGGCTACTTTCAGATTTTTTAAAGCAGACCCTCCAGCAGTGCTTTGAGCCAGCCAATTTAGTCTGGACTAAGTCCTGCTCTCTTTCAGTGTTCAGTCCTGCAGACCCATACCCCTCCAAGCACCAACACCAGCGCTCATACAGCTAGGCTACGTGCCAGCTCAAAGACCCAAGTCAACAAAAAGCCAGTCGCTCTGCAGAAGCGGTCAGAAGAGATCAGTGTGTATGCACAAGGGCCAAGGCAAATGTTCATGGTCAGTCCAGCCTTAGATGAGACTGACCTGCACACCCAGTGCTGCATCAATCCCTCCTTACTTATCTCAGGAAGATCCCTTCACTAGAACTATGCTATACGAGGTACCTCTCCCCTAGAGATGACAGACAATAACTGCAGAAGTAAAGACTCGACAAATAACAAATATTGTTAGGAATTTGAGTTAGCTCAGAACACAGCTAATATCAGTTCATCACAGAGCATATAAATCACTGCTGCTTCACCCTTCTTTTTTAATTCACTGCTCGCCCTCTATTTCTCTATGGAAATATTTTTTCCCCCCTGTATTCTTTCAAGCAAAGCTGTTAAAAAGGAGGCATAAATATATAACCCTTGTCAAGTTTTTCTGCCCCATTCTGTTTCTTTGCATGTTGCAGCAACAGGGCAAAAATAATAAAATAACCATCAGGAGTCAATGACGTCACTTGCTTTGGTCTCCAGTCAGTAACAAATGGTCAGGCTAAGGCTATTCAGATCCTTCCTTACTGTAACCTCTGCCAGATCCATCCCACCTTCTGCTTGATGCTGCAGAAGTCAGCTTCTTTCCAGCACTAAGAAAGCAGATGCTTCAGACACTGGGGCAGCCTTTCTCGCTGACAGATCTACGTGCAGGGAGAATATCCCGTTGACCCAAAGGCAGTATCACACTCATGTGATGAATCCTATGTCCCAGATCTTATGGAGTCCTCAATCTTGACTATGACATGGCTAAATAAAACCACATGAACCACACACCATGAACTCAAAAGAGACAAACTAATAGAGACAGGAGTTTTTCCTGCTCTTCTGTTTCTGTATTTCTGAATACAGACTCAGTGTGACCCTACCACTAATACTCCAGCTGGGTCCAAGACAGTCTGTTGCAAGGCTCTGTAATTAGATTAACACTTACTGGTTACTGGCGTTGCATTGTTTGGTGTATCGGCTCTCAAGTACTGCGTTGTCTGCGTGGAAGGTTGGGATAAACCTTGGGAGCTACTGCTGTCACTAATGCTGTTTTAAAAACAAAAATAGACATGAACACAACTGCTCGATACTGTAATAAATACAAAATTATCAGATTAAGCACAAAATTTTTCAGACTGGACTTTGGACAAATGGCCTTTTTAAAGTTTCTCACTAGCCTACTTTGTCAATCCACACTCATCACCCTTCTTTCCTCTTCCTACAAGTCCTACAATGAGATTTTTGGGGGATAGAAGGACCACAGCTGCACACAGTATGCAATAAACACACAAACTTCACAAAGATGTAGTGAAACGTTTCTTGCCTTATCCACAAGATAAAATACTACCAAAAAAAAGCTATTTAAAAAGTTATTGTAGCTGCAATGGACTAAGAACAGGTGAGAAACCCTGCAGGCAAAGACAGTACCCGTTATTAGCTCAGTTGATAAGGCTGGAACAAGCTTCTTGATCTCCCTCCCAAGCACACACAAACATGTCCCCACACACACTCCTTTCGGAGACTACGGAGTAGTCTCCACTACTGCCGACACAGTTAGCAGAACAAAGAACACGATTGCTTTTGGGTATAACTCTCTATGGCCACACAGTTAACATTTATTTGCTTTTGGGGCTGCTCTTGAGCACTGAGCTAGCAGTGCTAGCTGTCCCTGCAAGATTTTTTGGGTGTATTTGCTGATGCCCTCAAGGCCCACTGTTAAGTTTTTGAAGCAGGACTTCCTTTAAAGAAGCCAATTTCTCCCCACTGTACCATAATCACTAATTTTTGTTGTTGTTCGAAAAGAAACTAATTCTCACACTACAAAATACCAGGCTTACTGAGATCCAGACCAGCCATAAAACTCTCAAGATGTTTTTAAGTTATTGCCACACTCATTGCCTTCCCGGTATATGGTTCCAGCATATTTTTTAGGACAAGGTTAAAAGGCACAGCTGATGGTCTAGCTATTCCAGCTTAACTTCCTTTAGTTTCTAAAAGAATATTCTCTGGTGCTGGCAACTTATTACCACTCATTTTAACTTTTTGTGCTATCTTCAAAGCTCCCCGTTGTGATTCATGCTCCAGCAAGTCCCCCAGAAGGAAGCATTCTGCCATGGTCACCACATTAAACACCAACACAGAACTTGAGCTTTGTTTTCCTGCTATGGCTTTATCTTCCCTAAAAACTCCTTTTGTAACTTGATCACCTAATAGCTGTACCGATTTCTCTGGCTGGCTTCCTGCTGCAGGCAAGTCTGAAAAAAGAATCATTTGTTTTATGCCTGTTGCAAGTTTGAGAAACAACTTTTTTGGTTGGCTTTACTCTGGTTTTAGGTTTAAGAAAGATCATAAAGACAAACAAGTTAAATCTTCTCACTTGGACAAAATTTCAGCTTTTTGAAAGATGCCTTCTTGCTTTTAGTAACGCCCATTATCCTGCTGTTAAGCCATGCCAACTTTCCTTGGCACTTTTTCAAGCGCCTTTGATAGGAGGTATGGAAGCATTTGCACTGAACTTTCAATACAATGTTCTCAAATAGTCCATATGCAGCCCATAAACTCAGCTGCCTGTTTGTAGCTTTTATTTAACAATCGTTCTCATTTTTATTTAGTTCTGCCTTTTGAAATTAAGAGCAATAGCAGTGGGGTTTTCATCCTCTTTTGCTCCTGGGACATTGTGAACCCTAATGACATTATCATCGTTGATTCAGAACCTCTTTACAGAGCCATTTTGAGCTTATATAAAAACAAATCAAAAGTTGTTTATTCTCTCACACATTCCTTGGCTAGCCTTTCCATCAAGCAGCCATTGATCACATCTATTACTAATGCGAGACAGTTTAAATTAAAACACTAAAGCAGTTTCTCAGCCAAGCACCGAAAGATCATTTTGCAGGGTCTTTGTTGGCTCTTGTGCATGCTGCAAAAATCAAGTATGACGGAGTGGAGAATAATGCTGCTAGACTGAGACTCTCAGAAACTCTTAGATGTGTATATTCACACGCTAAATTTAATGCTTTTCCTTTATGGAACAAAGAAAGCTGCACATCCTTTAACTACTACTGATTAAAAGATTTAGACAATTTAGGAACAAATGAATTCAGGAAAGCTGACACTGAGAAATAGCCTTCAGGTACTGTTAACACTTGGCACACTGAATCCCCCCAAAACCAAGTGGTCTGGGAACACAGAAGGAGTAAAGACTGAAAGAAAAACAGGTCGGCATCTGTCTGAGCTGCAGGACAAGCTAGCCTGAGAGACCGTAGGCAGGAACAAAAACCATTCAAGGTTATCTTTTCAACAGTGCTGACCACCTACATTCCCAACTGCATTTCTGAAGTGTTCGGTTTCAAAATCCTTGGATCCTTAACAGTTGCATCTAATGCAGATTGTTCACGTAGCCTCCAAGAGAGCTTCAGTCTACCTGCTTTCCTCTTCAGTGTTTAAACCCACCCAGCAAAACTCCGCTCAATACATGAAAAAGGTAAAGGACACGCCAACTGTATTGCCCTTGGGGCTGACATTGCAAGTCCTCCTCTCGTGCACGTGCCATTTTGGTTTAATGGGATTGATAACCCATTTGAAGAGAGACACGTTTTCAGTTTTGTAACCAACCACTTGTGCACATCATCCACGCAATTCTTCTGGCAAAAACCTGAGGGCCACAAGTCTCCAGACCATAACCAGCAGAGCACCTGCAACTGCTGCCTTTCTGGAGTACAGCACGCAGCACAACTCTGCAGAGGTAGTCACTGCTGCAGGCTGACATTGAGAACAGAAATTGCAAGCTAGAAGACTAATTTGATGCAAACAGAAGACTAATTTGGAGGCCAGAATTCCCACAAGCCTGGGAGTTCTGTCACAAAAAATGGCCTGGAAACCCTTGAATACGTACCTGTCATCCAACTCTATCCTCTTCATACTGTGGAGATGCAGGACAGCTAGTATTATTGCCACCAGGAATATAACGGCGCAGCACACGCCTACACTGATGTAGAACACGCGGGTAGAAGTGGTGGGAGCTGCATTTACAGGATCAACTGAAACACAAAGGTGAAACGTTACTGAACCTTTCTCAGAAAAATCAACTAGCGTGCTGACATGGCAGGATGGCAGCACTGCTCCCAGACTCGCCCGAAGTGTCCCCACCACCCAGGTCCAGCAGGAGTTGGGAGATGAAGCCAGCACAGAGGCAGACTGCAGTACCCCTCAAAGTGGTGGTTCCTGCTGCTGCAAGGCAGGGCACAGGCCAGCAGTCACTCAATGCCTCCATTTTTTTGCTGGGACAAAAGGCAGGTTCCTACAGAATGATAAGCCTCCTTCTCAAAAGGCTCTCAGCTACACAAAGCTTTAGGGCAAAATTCTGCAACTGCACCATGGGTGCAACACAGTGCAAAGGGACTGGAAGCAGGAGGTGGCAGGTCTTGCCTTAGCTGCTTTATCATCAGGGGGCCCTGAGTAACCCCAGCCACCTGTAGATTACAACAAGGTGTTGTGGAGAACAACTGCCCTGCAAGAGGCAGAGGGTGGTGAAGGGGAAACTAAGCAACTCTCCGCTGCTTTCAAAAAGCATTTTGGGAAAACTGGGAAAAGCATTTACATTTTGGGTTCCACAAAGGCTGAGCACAGCCCGTCAATGGCACTGACAGATAGAAGTGGAGTGAGAGTAAAGGAAACCACCTAGTTCTATTAATTTGATTCTGACAAGTCAAAACAGCAAACCAGACAAGTCCTGAAGTCAAGAAGATAGATCAGAGTCATGTATGGGAAAACAGCCCCTGAGACACGATTTAAAAAGTTACAATAGTAGGAACAGTAGTTCTTCACTAGGATATACTCCCAGCTAAAGTTACCAAATACTCCCCAGGTGTTTCTGCTAAACCCAGTATTTTAGTGGGGTTTATGTTCATAGGGAAGGCTGTAGAAACAAAAACCATCACAAGTTTTTCATTTCTTTACACTTGGAGTACCTGGTACACTCAGAGTTACTTACAGATAGCCTTGCTGCTATTTTTGTCAGATGTTGGAGATTTTACTTCTGGTTCAAGCTCTAAACAGATGAGAAAAAAAATGTTAAGTTCGGCCCGTATTTATTACTAAAGTCCTTCAGAGAAAGTCAATTGCCTATTTCTTGAAAAACAAACCTGTTTTTCCAAACAGGCAAGTTGACTTAAGGGCTATGGTTATTTTTAGATTTCCATTTCCTAACCACTGTATAAATAAATTAAAAAAAAAAAATCACCAGGCTTCAAGACACATAGGTCAGATGTGTGATCACTAACATGCATGTCCACTGAGGCCATGTCCAAACCCACTGGATCTACCTAGTTAAAAACCCTTTGACTTGTCTACAAAGTCCAAAGCAGCAGATAGTAGAAAAAGCAGGTGGAGAGTAAGAGTGCACATATACAGTCACAAAACAAAAACCTCACATAATTGGTTACTGTATGATAAGAAATCATTTATTAATTGAATGTTCAATGAATACTACTCAGACTAATGAAACTCATCCAGGAAGAAGTTAAGAAATGCAGCCCTGATCACCTTGCCTTCTCATCTGATGCTGGAACCATGAGTGTTTTAAAACCGAAGGATTAAATTTAAATATTCAAAAAAAAAAAAAAAAAGTAAAAAAATAAAAGCCAAACAGACAATGCTTGGGTTCTGGGGTGAAAATGGTCCTTTAGGAAGGGGATATGTCTTCATTACGCTTACTACTGGTCTCTCTAACATAGGAGGGACAAACCAAGGGAAAACAGGCTGTGGAGGCTACTTCAGATAAACCTCACTGAGGTTTCACATGCGTCTGAGGCAGTATCATGGATTTCCGTGACTGCAAAAGCCCAGATGCACTTGCACATCCCCCTTCCTGCTCCTAGCTGCAAAGAGCTGCCTCCTCCCCAGTACAGTTCCCTTCCGACTCCTTGGCAAGCTAGTTCAGCCTGATAAACTTGTCAAAAAGTACATCAAGCAAAAGGAAAAAAGATCTGAGAGTTTTGCTTGTTTTTTTTTTTAAGCCTTAGGAGGAAGTATTAGGAATGCCTCGAGCAAAACCACTCACAAGTTCCTGCATATTGTTAACTTAAGCACTAAATTAAATTAGAAATCCCCCGATGCTGTATACCATTCCACATACAACTTTCAAAAAAGCCATTGACATGATTATGAACCCACAGAAACATGATCTTTGTAATTATTTCTGCATAATTTAAGAAGCAGCTCCACTTCCCACACCCTGATGCTGGTGCAGTACCTATGGAAACCCCCTCAGCTCACTTAGCAGCTCAATAATGTATGAAGGCACACACAGTCCACATTTCCCCCACTTAGAACATTTGAAAAAGTACCCAAGAAAATATGAACTAAAGGTAAGTTTTCTGTCTTAAACAGTATCAGAAAGATCTCTGTTTCTACTAGAAAGAGACATTTTGAATTAAGAATGATTTTGTCATAACATCAATACAAGGAGCATGGGTATCGGTGTTATGTGGTAAAAAGCCACACATGCTTTTTCATACACATTTTGCAAAAGTGCATCCATGGACATTCAGACTCCAGGGAAGTGGCAGGCTCCCCTCTAAAACCTAACTACTGTCCTCAAAGGCTCTATGTAAACTGAGCAGTGCTGAGAGGAACGTGTAGAGGTGGCCATGCTCAAACGCTGCCTGAGGACAGGAAACAGAAGCCATTTTTAAGGAGAATACAGCTCTCAGGATTCTCAAAAATAATCTTCTTTTGATGCCTATGAAAATACTTCCAGGAAACAGCAACAGGAGATAGCAACAATTCAAGAATAAATTGTGCTTGCAGATTCTTAAGTCAAAACCCAGGAAAGTCAATCTGGGATTCCTGAAGCCTGCATTGTCAATCTACTAAGATCATTTTGTACTCAAAGTCTGAAAGAGTAACATCTGGTCACATTTATTAAGTAGCTAGTTTTAAGTTTATCTCAGTTTATAAAGTAGATTTGGCTGTTAATTTTTAGAAGAAACTTTGAATATTCACAGTGCTGCAGGTTTGAAGAATCTGATTTCGTCCTTGCAAGTACAACAGAGAAAATATACATATATATTTTTTGCTATATATGTGAGAAGGTCACACTGCAGCACAACACTTAGGGAATTTGTTAATTCATCAGCTTCTGCTTCTACCAACTGCACACATTTTTCTCTGGAAATCAAAACGTTACTTGGTTACTTCTTGTCCTCTCCATAATTCACTCTCGTGGATTGTTACATGACCAAGGACAAGTGTATCTTCCCACATCTTTTTCCTATACTGCTTTAACACTAAAAACCACTGAATATTTGAAACAGTGTCTTACTTTTGTAGCACATTTTCCTCCGTTTGAAATTTAAAACTGTGATGTTTTTGGATGAATTTATTGTCAAGTTGAGCTGCATCAGTATTGTGACCTCAGAGTCAAGTCTGCCAGTGCAGGAGAGTTCGACACGAAACACTGCAAGCATACAACAAACAGGCATTACAATTAAGTTTGAGCATATTTCAGACATCATGGTGAAAGAATATTAAATAGATAAGGGCCTTTATAAACAATGTTTAATGTACATTTTGTAAAAAAAAAATCTATTAATAAACAAATGCTATTTTAGTGTCTATGTCTTGTAATTTCTGACAGCTATGAAAGCATTAAGTAGTTTAATTTGAAATAAATTTACTTACGTGAGCCACATTAAAAGTTTACCTCCAGATATAATTTTAGTAACGTGCAAATGGAGGTAAATCACAAGCCTTCCACTAGCGTTGGAGCTCTCACAATATAAAACTGCATTAGAGCAGAAATGCAAAAATTTCCATTTCCCTCACTGCTTTCTCAAACACCATGAAGGTCAGCTTTTTCTACAACAGTTAAGTTTAAATATTTTGGTCTCTGCAAATCTGACTGGAATCAAAGCTTAAACTAATCGTACAGTATTTACTTTCTAGCTTACACAGCAGCATTATTGATGCCAGCAGAGCAGACACAACAAGCCTAATTCCCTAGTCTCTGCCTTCACAAAGAAGTGGTACAAAGCCAAAACATCAAAACATGCATTTTGTTCCCACTTGTGTATCTAACAGAGCACAAGGCAGTGAGGAACCATAACTGAATGATCAAGGAACAACGATCATTTGTGCACTTTCTGAAACAAACACATTTGTTTTTAGTACAAATTCTATAGAGCAGCTAATACATATTCAGAATAGTTTTCTTGACTTCAAACTTACCATAAACTCTTAACATGTTATCAACTTCCACACATCTTGAAATGATGTCTCTGTAGGCTAGCAAAGTTAAAAGCTGTGTGTTTTTTTGTTGTTGTTTGTTTGTTTTTAAGTCCATGCAATTGCTAATTATTATTGTTGAAAGGAAATTTGTGTGTGCACATGGATGCATATAAATATATATATATATATATATATATACACGTGCATGTGTCTATAACAACACAAAAAACATTGTTTCATTTCAATGAAACGTCCTCCACTACACAAGGGGAAAAACGTTACTCTTACACTAGCAGTCACAATGTATAATACCCTTTCAGCAACGTCATAACTGTTGCAGAAGACCTATAAGTTTATAACATTTAATAGAGAAAGGTTATGGTTTTATGCAACACTACACACACTTTGGAAAGAGACAAGTACCATCAGAAAGCTCTAGCAGTACTAGCTGTATGTGTCCGGGGGCATGGGGTGATCTGTTTACCTGAGAGGGTGCGAGGAACTTCTCCTTGTAAAGAAATGTTGGCCTGGGGCATAGCCATAGCCATGGGATTATCTACCTGAAATCCCAGTTTATACTCAACCTGTAACAAAAGTTGGGAGATTGAAAACATGTAAGAAATCTCTACAGTAGTAAAAAGAAATGCTGCGGACCTTTTGATTAGTTTTCTTAACATTAAGAAGCCTGTTTCTTATTTTTAGAGAATATTGGTGATTTTAAGTGCCCAAATTCAAGGTTTCTTATATGAAGTCTAAATATCAGACTCTTGATGGTTCAAATTAAGAAAGCCAAAAGAAAAGCCATTCTTGAAATAATTTCAAAAATTTGGGTCAGAAATTAAATCACAGTATGAAAAAAATAAATAAATAAAACCACTAACCTCGCTCAGTGATATTTTTACGCTTGCTTGTTCAAAAGGCAATTTGTTAACACCACAGGAATTCAAAAAAATCCCACTCCTTTAGTCAGTTTTATAAACTACACAGCTGAAATTGCTTAAAAAACATCTTCACCTGAAGTCAAAATTCTGTTTTCACTTGAAGAAGTTGATTCCACAAATGGTCATTCATTATGCACAGGACCTACTGTAGCTGAGTTACAAGTTCCTGTTGGAAACTCACCCTAACCCTCCAGACTCAGCTGAAATAATTCCATTTGACTCTGCATGTTAGCTTCCTTTTTCCCCTTTCTAAAGAGGTCATGGAATACATTTATGTTAGCAAGCTACAGGAAACTGATTTTTCAATCAAGATGCCAACAGTAGAAACGTAACCCAGTTCCCATATTCCTAGAAATGGCAATATGCCAATCCTACAAAATTTAGCACTGAAGATGTCAAGTGATGCAATCACAGTAATTGAAGGAGGGCTACCTACACATGTCCAAAAGACAAAAGCAAGGACATCATCAGGAGGTGTCACAAAGATTCACCAAGGGGAACTTAGCTTCTGTAATGAAACGAACAGCCAGATGGATGAGGAGGGAGAAGTGGATGTCTTCCTGGAGTTCAGCAAGGTCTTGGACAGTGTTCCCCATAAGATTTTTGTAGAGAAGCTGTTGAAGTATGGCTGTTGAGCAGACAGTGAGGTGCATGGAAAAGTAGCTAAAGGGCCAGATCCAGAGGGTCATGGTGCAAAATCAAGCTGGAGGCCAGTACTGAGCAGAGTACCCCCAGGGGTCGATAATGGGGGACTGACCTGGATGATGGGGTAGAGTGCACCCTCTGGTAATTCACAGAGGGCACAAAACTACCTCACCAGCAGGCCATGCAGCCATCTGTCCTTGACAGGCTGGAGAGGTGGGCTGACAAAAACCTTGGGGAGTTCAACAAGGAGAAATGCAGAGTGCTGCCCCTGGGCAGGAACAACTCCAGAGCTGCTTTCCATCTGGGTGGCCTGCAGAAAAAGACCTGGGGGTCCTGGTGGAGACCAAGTTGAATGTAAGTCAGCAACGTGCCCTTGCCACCAAGAAGACTAATGGTGTTCTTGGCTACATTAGGCAAAGTATCACCAGCAGTGGTCCTTCTGCTCTACTCAGCATTGGTAAGGCCACACCTCGGGTACCGTGTCCAGTTCTGCCCCCCCAGGACAAGAAAGACCTGGACGCACTGGAGAAAGTCCAAGAAAGGGCCACCAAGATGCTGGAGGGACTGGAGCACCTTTCCTATGAGAAGAGGCTGAGAGTGCTGGGACTTCAGCCTAAAGAAAAGGATGTTCGGGAAAATCTCACCAACGTACATAAATACCTGAAGAGAGGGTGCAATGAGGACAGAGCCAGGCTCTGTTCAGTGATGCCCAGTGTCAGGACAAGGGGCACAAACTGGAACACGAGAGGCTCTCTGTAAACATCAGGAAGCACTTTCGGACTGTGCAGGGGGAACAGATTGCCCAAAGAGGTTGTGAAGTCTTCACCTTCGAGGTCTTCAGAAGGCTTCTGGACATGGCCATGGGCAACAACCTGCTTTGGCTGGCCCTTCTTAATCAGGGGTTGGACCAGATGGACCCCAGGAGTCCCTTCCAATCTCAACCATTCTGTGATTCTGTAAAAAAAATCTATTCAAAACTCACAGATGGGACAAGGAAAGTCAGGACAGGCACAGCAATGCACTCAGCTCTTAGCTGAAGCTGTTAGTAACAAGGAAACTCCTTCAAAGGTCTTATTCAAATGGCAAGTGACTGAAATGTCTGTGAAAGTGGAATGTGGTATGAAGTAGAAGGGCTGGCTTGCATTGTCTGCAATAATTCTGTGGGCCAAAATTCACATCTTGTAAGAAGTTACACCTCAGAGGAAAGAACACTGGCAGAAGCAGTCTTTAGAAATTGCATTGGTAGAGCTGTTAAACATTACTTGCTTTATCGCAGTCTTTATTGTTTAAGAGCAGAATAATTATTGCTTGAGTTTAAAAAATGAACAAACATCTGGCAGAGACTAAACAGATCATTTCATCTACAAAAATAAGTAACTGAAAATCCTTCGAAATGTAAAAGCATATGCAATCTTATGACAGCTGTTACTGCATGCCCCAAATATGGTGATTAAGCAAAGTGAAAATCCCCTTCCATTTAATTGAGACTCAAATAATAACATACTAGATGCTACTTTTATAGATTCTCCTCATCTCCAAGCATTTGTTTCTGGAAAACTCTAAAATACAAGTGCTCTGCATCTGATTTCCAGAGGCTTTAGTTCATGGCTGACACTTCTGTGTGTTCAATTCACCACCAGATGATACTACAGAGCCAGGAGCTTGTCTATCTGTCTATTCTGAAGCAAGAAGTATAACGTATTTCAAAAGAAGTGCTTACCCTTTCTAAAAGAAGAGAGGGATGTTTTGGATATAGAGTATTTTAATTTATTGTCTGCAATCACGTGATTATTATTTTAGCTTCTTAGTTCATTTCTTTTGTACTACCAGATGCTATTTTTTGCAAAGAAAAAAACTCAATTATAGTAGCAGGTATTCACTAAGTGAATCATGCAGCAAATACTCAAACACAAATTATGCCTGCTTACCTTGGATTTAGCATGCCAACTGAAGTGAAGATTGTTGGTCTCGCTGGGTATTAAGAGATTGAAGGACAATGCGTAATGATTAACAACATCATTCCTCACATAAGATAACTCTGCATCGAGACCTGTAATAAGAGCAGAACAAACAAGGAAAGCAGTAAGAGAGCAGGACAGATCCAGCAGCACCACACCACAACAAAGCAGCTCTCAGTACCACCAGCTCCACTCGTTGCTTGGATGTTTAAGCACATACTTCCTCACGTCCATAAATGCAATTGCACGTTTGGAGATCAGTGCTCACACGTCAGAGTGCTTCAAACTCCTGGGAAAGCAACAATTTCACAGAGATGCCGCAGCCTAATAAACAGGTAGAAGCTGGAATGTGGTGGAAGGAAACAAGACTTTTCACACGATGCACTACCTCCAAAAGAGCCCTTACTCCACTAGGATCATTACAGACCCTCATGAATGAACCTCTGTCTGCTGCTGGGAATCACATGTCCGATTTTGCTTTTATTTACAACTGTGTACCCTCAAAACAAACTGCTTTGGATTATCAGCTCTTTAATTGTAGGTAATTCCTCCCGGAATAGCCCATTTCTTAAGCACCCTCCAAACCACTGAGGCTGACAAACATGCACAATGGAGTCAACTTCAAGGCAATTGCATTGGAAACACAAAGCACGTAATGAGAAATGACATTTGTACACTAAGTAATACTAATGTTCAATGTCTACTGTTTGCTTTCTGAACATTTCAGTAAACCTAGAAAACTGAAAGACCCACAGAGCTATTTACTACAGAATATTAAAGTGCATTTTTTGTAAAAAAAAAAAAAAAAAAAAAAAAAAAAGCATATTCTGATATTAAACATCCTGAAGCTGCCGTTATCCCGTTATCTTTCACTGCATATATTCCAAGGACACAATGAACACAGGGTAGGACCCTACAGCCTGCCCTGGGTGTCATCAGCAATTAGAGGCAAAGCTGCCACTACAAATTAGCCCCACTCCCTGCAGCTGCTTAATTAATTGTCAGCTCCATATTCTCAGGCCAAAACAATACTGTTTGTAATCAACACCATCTTGTCTCATCTCGAGGCATCTTCTTCCACTGCTCCCTGTTCAATGCTACCCATGCCCAGCAAAACGTGGACACAGTAAGAGAACAGCCGAGCACATCAGACACAGGTGCACGCCCCAAGCAGGAGCTACGCAGCAGGAACAGAGTTCAATTAAAATCTTCGCAGTACGATGGGGAACATAAATAATGGAGCTAGTTTTATTACGGCTAGATAGTCAAGAAAACCGGAGAGGCTACCACTCCAACAAGACAGCGTTTAAGGCACCCTGAAGTTATTCCAAGAATTTCGGGAAGTACAAAAGGTTGTATGTTTTGGTGGTGGTGATTTCTGTGTTTTGTTTTTTTTTCTTTCTTAAGAAATAGAACAAACTGTGTAGACATGCTGCATTTGATGAAAGGGAGAATTAGCTTAAGAGAAATAATTCTTCCTGTTTTGTGCAAAAACTGAGCGCAGATCAGGGCAGAGTGCTAAGTGCTTGCTTATTCCAGCACTTGATTTAATCGACCTTGCTTTCACAAGACACAGAAATACAGCCAAGACATTCTTCTTCCTTCTTGTTACTGTTAACCACTTTTATACCCTGCTGGCTCATTAACATCCTGAAACAACCAAAACCCAAGGGTATAGAACCACAGATGCAGAGGGGGAGAACCCTAGAGACTGGATGTACAAAATGCATCTACCGAATGGAGCAGTCCGAAGGAGGCACACACTCAAACAAGATCCTGAACAGGAAAAGACACATGTGATCCTTTACGTGCTGCCTATAGTCAGCCTGAGACAGTGTTAAGTTATATATATAAGTAAAGGTTAAACCTCATCTCTCCAATTTGCCAATTTTTCCACTCAAGAATTAATGAGAATTACAAGAGCGCATCCACCAGTAAAACACAGAGGAGGGGGGACAAGCACACATCTACCTTGAACCAAAATTAAAACTCTGAAAGAAGACAAAGAGAACTTTCCAAACAACTGACCCACCTAATTTCTATGTGCACACACCCACATACATGAAACCTGCATCAGACATAGACAACATGGACAGGTGCGTGTGAAAGAGCTCACAACTATCTGATACTTGCTCTTAGATCTGAACAATGGGAAAATTTACAGGCATAAACTGATTAAACAAAAGTATTTATATTAAACCCAGTACGTACAAGTTACTCCAATAAATTACAAGGACAAAAGAATTAGCAGGTGAAACAACGCAGTGGAACAATGAAATTGCTTTCGGAATAAAACCGTCTTCTCTCGCTGATAAAGGGTCTTGCCAATGATTTGGGGTTCAAGAAAACGATGGTTCAGAACTTGTAACATGAGATTTTCAAGGTGACAGTCCCTGATTTGATATAACCCTTGTAGAGAAACTGATTATAGGAAACGAACACGTGCACAGCAATAAAAGCAGACATTATAAAAGTTGGCCTTTATAAAAGTCACGGACAAGGCTCCTTTAACTGAAGCCAGCAAACAAATATCTTGATGTGCAATGTGATCTAAGGGTGTACAAAACCAAGTTACCCTGCAGCAGATCAATTACATCTTTAAGCTTTAATAGAGGGAGCACACTACAATATTGAGTAATTTCATTATATAGACTGCTAGTGTTTTAATGCCTGTACTTCCATAAAAAGCTAGATACTAACAAGTGATGTTGATTACATGGGTATAAAAGCATTATTAAAGAGCAGCATGAGAATCAATGTCAAATTTTATTGCTTCAAAAAAATTATGCTCCAATTAAAATGCTGGCAAATAAAAATAATTTAAGAGGTTTCCTAGTACAGCTCTTAATTCTTAAACAGAAATCTGCCTGGCTCACTGGACTTCTATGAAGATGGATAAATGCACGTCCAAATGCTGAAACAGAGAAATACACAGGAACAATCTCACTCCACATGAGTTGCACAGGTTCTTTTCTCTCCAAAAAAAAAAAGCCACGTGGCACAGCCTGCCAGGCCCCAGCAGCCACCCCGTGTGAGGACACCACAGCAAACTCCTTGGGTGAGTTGCTTCCAGCTCCTCTCTTCCCACAAATTCGGATGAAGAGGACAACGCTCAGCCTCACTGAGGAGTCAAATAGGTTTGGTTATGTTGAGTACTGGCTGTGAACCACTCCTGTGCAGTTAGGATTTTTGTTCTTAGTTATCTACCTACCTTTTTACACATGGTGAAACTGTGCTGGCCATTAAAACTGATTTAGGAGTTTGCAGGAAACTCTTGAGGCTCCATTACCATGACAGTTTATTTAATTCAGAATTGCCTTTATTCTGCATTTCACCTTTTTTTTTTTAATTCAGACACACATACTCGCATCTACATGCAACATTTAAACCTTCAGCAAGCCAAGTTCAGGAAGTAAAGCTGGCAAAAAGCTGATGCAGGTTCAAGACAACAACAAAAACACCACAGGGGAACACTTCTCAGTCAGTTTAGCTCCCTGAGTTGGTGAGGATGCTCAGAAGCACCACAAATGAAGGGCAAGACTGCAGCAACAGTAACCTAGAGCTTATGCTAAAATGTTACTGTGACCTTATCCAGATAAAGGTTTTTTCCCCCCCTTCTCCAAACCACGCTTAGAATCCAAACATGCAATCTCAATTTTTGATGTTTGCTTTTTTAATGTGTAAGTCTCTTTCAAACTCAGTAGCAGTGTAAGACATAAACAGCCTAGGTAGCAGGTTGCTGGGGAAAAGAAGAAAGAAGATTAGTTTTCCAAGTACCTAAGATTTCAATAATGCCTAACAAAGTAATAATGCTCCATGAAATCATACTGACTGACACCATTTGGAAAAAATAAATGTAATTCTGCCAGATGACAGGCTCCTCCTATGTTAAACTCTCTCTCCACCTCGCATCCTAAGTAGGGCAAATACACCAGAGCACACAGAACCTCCTGGAACAAGCCTAAATTGGTATGTTTTTGCAATATGCAGTGATAAAAGGAGAAAAAGGCTGTAGAAGAAATAACAGGATGCATTACAAACCACTACAGACCATGGGAAGCTCTTCAATAATGATTTTCTAGCCAAAGTAGTAAAACTTAAAGAAAAGGGAGGAGAACCTTAAAAAGAAATACCAAAAATTGTTGGGTTACAAACTGCAGGGGAGGAAAGGCAGCTTGGCGGGGATGCCTCCGTTGGGTTAAGCAGTACATTGGCCATCGGTGAACAACTTAAAACATCGGCTGCGGTTGTGCTTTGGCAAGCGTCCTTGAACAAGCCCATGTGCACAATACCAAGGGATCTAGTTTCTCATTACTGGGACCTGACTAACCTACACCAGCTCACGTGAGCTGTAAGACCAATGCTTTGCTTTCATTTCAAGGCAAAGCTGACACCCTTTTACCCAGGCAACCCCTAAATTTCATTATGGACTTCCACAACTTCGTACCCCGCCAGCCTTGGGCACAAGCTTGAAAGAATAAATTAAACTTGAGCACAGACAAAAAGGTGAATTTAAGCAGCACCACAGAGAAAGTGTCATTCTTCTCGCTGTTTAACATAACAAAACATCTGAAGAAGCTCAGAAAGGAAGGGGAGAGGCTGATTTTCCTTCCCAAATGCAAAAGATGCTGGGCAGCCCTTGTGTTCACTACAAAATTGGATCATGTCAGTCTAGCAGCCTAACAAAACACTTCTTTTCAAACGCCCTTGTGCAAAAGCAGTCTAGCTTCAAGTCTTCTTCTCTCTCTTTTTTTTTTTTTTAGCACAATATACAAAAGAAGCTTGCCTCTACCAGCATGGGAAAAATTAGACTTTATTCTCATGAAGCAAATCTGTCCTACAACACGCACTAGTAGTAACACGTTTTCCTTAAAAAAGAGCCTGTTTCGGATAAAACCCCAAGCAGCAGACCTCAAATCATCCCACTGCAATTCTCAAATACCCTGTCTAAAAAAAAAAAATTAAAAAATGAGAGACTTAAAACAAATGTGCAGCACAAGAGTTAGGCAGACTGCTGTTAGACTAGAGCTCATACTCATATTGCAATAAGAAGCATCCCAGTAAGAGCAGTCTGGTAACAACAGCTGACACAACTGGCCCTCCCAGCTGCCTACCCAGCCCTCTGGTAGACTCCTGTCTGCGTACACAAATGACTGAAATAAATGCCAATTTTCTCAATATGCTAGTCTGTAATTTGTAAGAGTTTATGAAGAAACTCTTCTTTTCATGAAGAAACATAAACAGCTGAGAAATCTCTGCAGCGTGATGCAAAAATCACTGCAGCCATCACAAAGCAAGCCACTCTTGCTCCTGACTCACAGGCACCAAAATAAACTAAATGGAAAGAGCTGCACGGTGAAACAACTTCCTAGCTTTGTGTAGATGCTGCATTTCTCCAGGGCTTCGTGTGCTCCAGAGAACGATAGCTCGTCTCCTGAGGATCTCATCCGGGTCAGCCTCTGAGCAGAGCAGGGACGTGTGCTCCAGGATGAACATCCACGGGAGACGAAGAACCTCAGGCTTCAACATCCTTTCACCATCATCCACTGCCCTGGTCCGTGCAAGCTACGCCTTAAAAGCAAAGGTTTTTCACAGCACTGAGCAACTGAGTTTGTTGAGGGAAGGTACCATATAGTTCTGTCCCCTCTGCTCATCTTCACTCGTTATAAATGCACCCAAAGCTTGAAACGCCCGCCTCAGATCCTAAGCCTTGCTGGTGACTTCCACAGAAGGTTCCACACATACGCGCTGAAAGACTTCTGATATTTTAATACACCAGGCTAAGCACATGAAAACAAGGCTGTAAAATTAAAAATCAGCGCTTGGCGACAGAGACTTCTTTTGTAGGGTAAAAGAGAGCGCTTTCCCAGAGCGAGCCTTCCTAATTTGAATGTATTTAATTAGTTCCGCTCGGCAATCAACATACACAAGGCTGAAAACACAACTGGGAGTTAAATACCAAGGAAATCAAACACAAATTCCATATGCATCAGTTTCATTTAGAAAACAGTGAACTATTGGAAATGTAACACTAAACATCTGAAAATATAAATGGTCCTTACATCCTATTTGCACACAGCCAGCATACCCAACAACGAAAGCAGATTTTTAATAAAACGAGCAACAGATGAAGACCTCCTACTACATTTTTAGTTCTCCACGATGACACAACCTGCCAGTTATGGCTGCCAGTCGGGAATTTGGGCGGAAATATTTGCTTTTAAACATTGAGCAGGTCACAAGGCCCTGGGAAGGATGACTGATGACCAACATGCCAGTAGGAAGAGAGTAAAACCTCAGTATGAATATGAGGAAGCAGCAGCTTTTGCTTTCATAACCCAGGTGCTAAAGAAAGTCAAGGGACATGGCGCAGTGGCAAGCTTGGAAGACAAACCAGCAGGCAGAAACCTGCCAGTGCTCAGCAATACATTTTTTAACTTTTGCTTAGAAAGTTTCCTTCCCTGACTATTGAATAGCCCTTCCCCTAAGCCCTGAGACTTGGGAGAACAAGACAGAAGAATCCCCCCACACACACTTTTTCTTTAAACAGCTTCCCACCTCTGCATAGTTCATTGCCTATGTGCATCTCTGTCTCACCCAAGAGCTCTTTAAACCATTTTTCTAACCTTTCAGTCTGTGCTTTGCTAGAAAGGAACATCTTCTAACCCAGTACCACACACCTTGGGGAAAAAAAAAAGTATCAAGTGCACAGAAAAGGTCAGAAGTAAATTCATGGCTTGACACGTCAGCAAAGCATCCTGAAACAGGCAAATTCTTTCTGCAGGTGCTCTACATCAGCTTGCTCGTGTAACGTGGTGGCTGGTGAGGCTCCAGACTGAAATCCATTCTTACCTGGCCAGAAAACCTCTCCCAGCAGAGGCATACGCCCCACTGCCAACAGCACGACTGCTCTGTGCCTGGCCGGAGCAGAAAGTGTACAGACTGGTTATTTACACAAAGGGCTGGTACACCTCTGCAGAGCTAACTTTTCACCAGCAGGAGATGGCAGACAGTAGGCAAGGCTTTCAACCTAAGGAATTATTTTCCAGAACTTCAAGGTATGACTGCATCCTTGAAAACCAACCGAGACTCCATAGCAGGGGATCTGAGGAGGAAATTTCGCAGCAGCTAGCAAACAGGAAGGAAAACCCTTAGCTGAGAGCTCTCATTAAATCCTGACAAATATTCACTGACAGATCACCCACATTGTACCCTCCTGATGCTGTTTTCACCTAATTGATGCAACTCACCTTACAGATGCTGAATTTGCAAGTTCAGCACCACCGGCAAACAACATTTTTCTCACCAAAAGGCATTTGTAGAAGTCACGGAGCAGACCTTCAACAGGAAGCCTCCCCGTGGAGATGGCACTTGCTGAAGTAAAAGCAAGTTGAACGAGATGATCTCTAAAAGGTCTCTTCCCCACCCCAACCTTTCTATTATCCAGAATGAGGTTGGCAATTTTTAACTTAATCTATACCATAACACATTGAAGGCTCCTAATGCCCAGCTGCTTACCCTGCTATTTATCTCTGAACAATAGCAACAACTCCACCTCAGCAGCCTGTCTGCTTATTCTTCCTTCCTTCACTTAGAGAAAAATCTTCATTTTTCTGACAGATAGGCTACAAAGACAGCTGAGAAAAGGGTTAGAAGACCACACTGTCCTTAACTGCGAAAAAAAAAAAAAATGCAGTAGAATACAAGTAAACTGTTCTGAGAACACTTTTAAAATGACATTTGCTCGTTTGAAACTTAAAAGGAAAAGAAACCCACCACCTCTCAACAAAACCAGGAGTGGCTTTGCCAGGCCAGTGCACGTGAGTTACCTGAAGGGTTGAGTCCAAAATAGAGATGCTGAAGAGAAGCACGGCACTGAGATACTTGAAGGCAGGCAACAATTGGTACCAGGAACTTATGTATCTAGTACCCGAAGCAGCAGGCGAGGGTAAGTGGGAAGGCTGGGATAAGAATGGTGCAGAGACAGGGCTGGAGGTGACAGAGGGCACTCTGATTTGCTCAGTAAAGTTTGCTTTATGATTAAATTATGTACAACTTGATTGTTAGCACACGGTAGCTAGGCACATTTATGAAATAAAAAAGTAAATTGTTAGTAATGGCAAACATCCCAGATATCATCATTGTATCGAGAAGTTCCATGTGTTTCATTTGTTCCTTTTGAATTAGAAGGAAAGGAACCACTGGGACTAGATAACAGAAAGAAAGGTCCCACGCTCATGAACTGCCAGTGTGCGACAGAAGGTGTCTTGACATAAACAGCTTCAAGTGAAACACTCACAGGTATCACAAACCCTTTAGGATTGTTTTGCTGTAATCCTCCTGGCCAAAAGGTAACCACCTAACCAAGATACGCCATGAGTCACTTGGACTCACGAGCAGCGTGTGTTTGCAATATTCTGGTGTCACCTACCCACAGAAGCTATGCCACTTTTTTTTTTCCTTTTAGTTAGAGTCATCCATCCCCCTGCTGACAGTGATCCCAGCAGGACAAGCACTCCAGCTCAGCAGTACTGGCACCTTCTGAGCAGTGTCCCAACCAGCAGCCACATGGGCACGAGGAGCTCAGGAAGGAGTACCCAGCTGAGTGGAAGTTATAAAAAACATAAAACACACACAGAGCCCTTCCTCAATGCATCAGGCCCATTGACTTTGAGACTCCTGCTTTAATTCCGTGACTGACAGCACTGCCGAAGGGACAAATCAGCCTCTATGCCTGTTCAGGCACTTGGGAAGGTTTCGACACAACGCCATGACTTGGCTGAAACACCACCAAACTCCACCCAAACCTAAACAGGTCCCTTCACCTCCGTGGCGACCTCTCTACTCAGAAGAAAAATTAAAGCTCTGCAGCTTTCATTTTATAAGGAATTACTCCACAAGGCCACCAAGTAGCTTCCTAAAGGCCAGCACGTCTCAGAGGACAAGCACTTTTGGCTCACCAACCTCCTCGAACTCACCGTGCTAGCCCTGGCATCACGGCTGCAGCTTCTCAAGCCGACCAGCAGCAGCCCCAGCGCTTACGTTACTGCCCTTATCTTTCCCAAGCAGCATGGTGAAATCAATATACTGGTTAATTTAATTACGGCCATTCAACACCCGGTAAGTGGCAGCGCAATTCTAAAGCATCGCATTAGTTTCATGCTGTTGCTTCTGCTCCCAGATCTCCAGAGCGGTCAGGGCAAATATGTGAGTTATCCGCTTGAAAGAAGGACAAAGGCAGAGCTGGAAGAGGAATAATGCGTTTGAAGCCTCTGCCATCGCGCCCTTTGTACCGCCACAAGGCATTTGCAGGGAGCGTCAGCATTCATTCCTACACGGGATCTGCTGGTGCTGCTGCCATTCAGGAAAAAAAAAAAAAAGAAAAAAAAAAACTTTAATTCTTGAGGCGCATCTGATTAAATGAGCTTCAGCCTCCTTGCCTTCACAGCTGCATCCTGAGGTACAACTGTAAGTGCACACTGCTTTACTGGAGGAACTGCCTCCAGCTCAGGGCAGTCTCTGCCTTCCTCCCAGCACCGCGAGCCCTTCTTGCTGGCTCTTCTCATGCACACAGGGAGCTCTTTGCCTTCATTTCCCCTCTCTCGTTCCCATTCTGCCCACGAACCAGAGGGAGAAGGAGAGCACGTGCTCAAAGAGGCCCAACAATTAATGGTGAGAAATAAGACGCTGCCCAACCGAACGCAGGTGTAAAACCACAGGAGTGAGGAACGCAGCTCTGGGATTTTGTTTTCCTGGCAGGCTCAGAGGTCAGACTGCTCCCAAAGCCCCGACACATGAACATTACAGGAACCACACACGTTTATCACGGGACAGACCTGGGCCTCGCAGGAGTCGAAATGGTTTCCAGCATCCTCCAGTCTCAGCACACACGCTGGTGTGAGTAACCCAGCCTCAGAAACCCACCGCAGCAATCCAGGGGAGATCAGTGCAATTCAGACCTGGCCTTCCCTCAGCCCAACAGCCCTCGGAATGGCAGCAGAACAAGGGATTTCCAGGCAGTCCCCATCCAGGCTACAAGCTGCCTCCACAGGCTACTGTCAACTCCTGGAAGCACATTCCTCTGCTGGTTTGTAAACAGTACAAACATGGCATTATGCGACTGCTCACATCTCTGAAGAAAAAGCCGTCCGTCCGCTGCTTGAGCTGAGTAAATTAACAGCGAGGTAACAGCACGGAGAAAGGCAGAGGAACTCCAAATGCAGCTTGTTCTCATAAACCTCAGAACAATATTGACATGAACTGTGATACTCGGTAAATCAGACGGACAAGCATCCAAGCAGACTGGAGGGCTCCAAACCGAAAACAGATTGCTCAACTCCGTGATGCAAGCGACTTGTCCCAACCTGCTGCAGCTCGCCACACGCCAGATGTTGCTGCACGCGGCCTCGCGCAGCCCCACCACCCCTCGTCCTGCTGGGGGCTCGAGAGACATCCACCTACAGCACTGAAAAACCATCCGTAAGCACCTATCACCTAAAGGGCTTTCCAGGGATAGGTGATGAAATAGTTACCCTAACCTGGTGCATCCATTCCAGCAGCACACACGAGCACGCTTTGAGGCCAGCAGCAGCAGCTCAGTGTTTTGTGCACGGCGTCCGTCGGGGCAGAAGCTTGCTTTCCTGCTAGCGGTGTGCACTTGCAGTAAGCTTTTGAGTTCATTTCAAGTGAAAAAAAAATCCTTCTCATTTTGCATACACCATGCAAAAATCTACAATTCTTCAGTGGCAAGCACTTGAAAGGTAGAAAATGAAGATTTAGGAACGTTTGCCCAAAAGAACCAGATTCTGAGCTACAGGTCACATACCACACGGACACGTGCTTCAGGACCTCAGGGTACTCAGCCACCCGCTCTTCAGCAGACAGCTCATCCGTTGGGCTGCGGTGACAGCGGCACGTTGGTGGGTGGTTTCTGTCCTGGGTATCGTGTACAAGGTGTGAGCAGGCTTTGACCAAGGCTCTGAACCATTTCAAGAATCACAGGAAATGGGTACTTGGACGTCCCAATAATTTTAACATCCCAGCACACAGATTTTCAGGTCCCTTTCTTGCCGGGTTAGTTCTCCAAGAGGATCTCCAGTCGCTGCAAACACCACAAAGCGCTGCAGATGAGTTCCTTTTGCTCGCTGCCCAAAGAGCAACGTTAAGAAACCCGCTCCACGCCGTTAACTGGAGCCACCTGAGACAGTTCAGCAAAAGGCCACCGAGCTGCTGGAGGGCCTGGAGCCCCTCTGCTGCAAGGAGAGGCTGCGGGAGCTGGGGCTGGAGCAGGGGAGGGCCGGGGGAGCCCACCCGTGCCCATGGGTGCCTGCGGGGAGGTGCGGGCGGGACGGAGCCGGGCTCCTTGCGGTGGTGCCCAGGGTCAGGGCAAGGGGCACTGTGACAGATTTTGCATCAGTTTTGCACCTCACTTAACTAGACAGCCCCTTTCAGGCAGCTGCATGCTGGTTTCAAATGAATTTCTAGAACACGTAAGAGAAGTCGCATGTTAATTTAACTCTGTAATTAAGCAACAGCAAACAAAACCAACAGCACACCACACTCAGTATGAATAACCAGAAGAAACTAGGACAAAGCGAGTAACTTTGCAAACTCCCTGCAAACGCTGTAGGACTTCTGACTTAGAGATTCTCCTGCAATCACATCAGCCCCCTCCCTTTAGTACAGCCCCTCATATAAATGCGTTACAATAGCTTTAATTACAGGACCACGCGGTATTTTTTTCCCCACAGGACTTCAGTCTTGTTAATATTCAGGCTGGACCCGTCTCTAACCAGAACCAGAGCGGTGTTATCGGGAAGACTATCCACAAGACCAGTGTCACAGCTGACAGGTTTGCGGCCCACGAATAAAAAATACTGCAGGGACAGGAAGAACAGCCAGGAACTCACAGCTGAAACTCAAGTCTGAGAGAGATGCACCCTGAATGCATTAAATGCTAAATAACGCTATGAACTTTTAAAAGATCTGATCAATTCCTTAATAATTAGAACTGGCTACCTATATTAATGGCTATTTTTGACGTTACTTTCTAAATCTTGGTTTGTTATCTGCAAAGCAGGGATACGTGTGCCTTTATCACAAACCCTGTAAAGAAGAAGTGATGAAGCACTGCAGCAGACGAATACCACACTCTGATTTCATGGGAGGATTTGAATGGAAGTCACTAACTAAAAGCACAGAGCACCTCCTGAAATACAGCACTGATTTATCATCATCCCTGCGTGTTTAGCACCATGGCCCAGTCACTAGAACGAAGTGCTACAACCACACGGCGCCATTGTGCACGTGGAGGAAGCTGCTTCACCAGACTAACAGTACGTTTAGTTTTATGCACGGATTCACACTAACTGGAAAAAGAGATAACTGCCATCATCCACACAAACCAACTGCAAAAAGCTCCGAGGCACCACGCCGGCAGCGCTCGCAGACGTCCCTAAGAGGAGTTGTGGTGCTGTGGGCAGCTTTCCCCTGCAAGCATCACCCCACATCACCCCCATCTCGCACCTCTGGCTGCTGCTGCCACCGCTCAGGCTGTGCCCTGATCCTCTGCCATCTCTTCCTACCTCCATCCCACCCACTGCCAAGCCCTGCCTGGCGGGATCGCCACCCGGCACATGTGAAAACCGCAGCTTTTCTTTCCCATAGGCTCACAGTTTGGACGTCTGAGAACAAATTCCACGGGAACGGCAAAGAGATATTTCTGACAGAGGGAGCATCTGCCTGCCATATAGCAAGTCCTGCTTTCAGATCATGGGAATGCTGCAGCTTTTTCAAAATACGAATCGATCTCACACAACAAGACGAGCCAGTTTTCACCAGTTTTCGTCTGTAAACGTAAAGTTCTGATGATTTCAAAACGATTCATCTTGAGGCAGACACATGGTCAGAATCACACGGAGTAACGGTGGAAATCTGGCATAAACGCCCAGGGAAGCAGCAGGCAGTTCTCACTGTAAACCATACCATTTGTGCTGCCTCTGCTTCACAGAAAGAGCAGCCACGAATAATCTTAAGTCAATATTTCTTCACCTTCTGCGTAGAAGAGCCACAATCTCAATTAAAAACACAAAGAGCGTTTCAGTACGGCACGGAACTCCTCTTTCTGAGCAGTGCTCCCCCAAGCCAGTACAACCTGGCAAGCAGTGGGACCAGCAGACCTTACCCCAGCTGCTGAGGATGCTCCAGCTTTGCAGGGAGGATGCACTCTATCACAGCCTATGGTCAAATCAACATGTTTGCGTGCTTACATTTGCTCCCAATCAAGTTTGTGATCTAAACAAGCACGGGAGCGACATTGGGAAACATGGAAACACACCACAGGCTGTAGCAACTGTCTAACACTTGGGTTTCTTAGCACTTCAGAGAGCCTCAGAGTTTTCCCTTCAACCACAGCAAGACAGTAGCAAGGGACTGAGTTTGTTTAGAAACAAAAGATACAAGAAACTAGCTTTTATGTTTATAGTTTCAGTTTCAGTGAACCTCACAGTTTACTTGCACAAGCGATGTCATTTTCCTATCTACTGTGACTTGTCCCAGTGTCCACTGAACCACTGGCTTCCTCAAAGAAGCTGCAGGATCTGGAAAACCTCTGCTCACTTGGGCAGCTCACACACGCCGATGGGAGCATTTTTATCAATAAATTTGATGTAAACACACTACAGATACTACAGACCTGAACATTTTAAAGGAGCAGATTGTTTTGTCTTCAGAAGTGTGAAGAACTGGAACCAAAGCATCTGTGCCCCTTTGGGCTTTCTTCTGCGTGAGGAATACCTGCAGGTACCCGAGATTTGTGCCCAGATGCCCAACACCTTATCTGCGACAGCTAGTACGTAGGACAGAATACCCCAAAAACGCAATCTGTTCATCAGGATCTATAAACTGATATTTCTTCCAGAGCACTAGAAACCTGTTATTTCCATGGCAGACTCCAGTTTATCAAAGCCTTTGGGGTTGCGGAACAGATCATTTCATTGCAGATATTTTAAGTGATGTAAAACAGCTACAGACAACTTGAACACTAAGTGACATTAACCATGTTAGCACGCCCATAAGGGAAACTATGGGGTGCAATTTAACTTTAAAAAAATATCTTCCTTCCTCATGTTATGCTTAATGATGAATAATTGCAGTAGTGGACCAATTGAAGCCTGAGCAAGTCCATCTACGACACATTTCAGGCACTAGACTTTGGATAGCTCAAACCTTACCATTCAGTATTTCCAAGATTAATTACTTGTTTAGAGACTCAGCTAAACAGCAAGCCTGACTGTTTTATCCTCTATCTGCAACAGAGCATCTGGCAGCAAGCACATGCGATGTAAAAATGATGACAGCAGAATGCTAATCGCCAGAGCAAGCCATAAGGGAAAAAAATGTTTACAGCGTTATTCACCCCCTGGGTCCCCTGACTGCAGTCAGCTACGTGCTTACAGAGCCCAAATTCACTGGGGATATTTTTATTTTGTCCATTTGATGCAAAGGAAGTCATAAGCCGCTGGAAGATTTTGTTTTTTAGCTTACAGAGCCATAGGACACCTACTGAAAAACAAACCTCTGGGGATACCAACATACTTGTTCTGAGACTCCATCCATCAACCCTAAGCAAGCCAAAGCCCACAGAAAACAAATCTTTGTTTAAATCAGAGACTCTCCAAGCACAAAGCTACTACGAAAAGCCTTCTGCAGCGGGCCAGATGGGGGACTTCACAAACTGCCTCCAAGTCCTCGCGCAGCAATTGTCAGCCTGCCTGGAAATTAAGATTCCTTTCACACACGCACCCAATTATCGCCAGGTCTCCTCTCTGCCCTCCCGATGTCACTCACCGCGCTAATTAAATCCCGGGCCTCGGCTCATCTCCGGCGGGGTCACCCCGCTCCCAGGGCACATCACCCCCACTCGCTCCAGCCTAGGCAGCCCCCCGCCACCACAGCACGAGAGCCCAGGCACCTCCCCTCCCCTTTAGCCCCCCGATCCCCACACAGCCTCAATCCTGGGGTCCTGCCCATGCCCCCCAGCTCTCCCGTGGCTCCCCACACCCGACCAGCCCCACCGCCACCATCCCCTCCTGACCCCCACATTCCCCCAGCCCCTTCCATCCTCCCCCAGCCCCCCAAATCCGACACCCCCAACCTCACAGCCCCCCGCCCAGCCCCACAGCCCCCCGATCCCTCGTCCTTTCCCCTCCAGGTCCCCTCCAGGCCCCGCAGCCCCCCGCCGCCCCGGCCCGGGCCGCACTCACCGATCAGCCGCCGCACCTCCTCCTCGCTCAGGTACAGGCTCAGGCTGGGCCCGGGGCCGGCGGGGGGCCAGGCCGGGGGCCCGGAGCCCAAACCGAGGCCGAGCTGCCCGGCGGCGCCGGCGGGCAGCAGGAGCAGGAGCAGCGGCAGGAGGCGGAGGAGATGGCGGCGAGGGCCCCACCGCCGCCACCGCCACCACCACCGGCACGGCCCCGCCGCCGCAGAGAGGGGCCGGCCCCGCCGCCCCCCGCCGCCGCCGTGCTCCGGGCCCCGGCGCCCCGGCACCATCTCCGCGGGGAGGGAGCAGGAGGAGGAGGAGGAGGAGGAGGAGGAAGGAGGAGGACGGGGCCCCCCCGCCCCGCCGACCCCTCCTCACACGCCGCGGCCGCCAGCCCCCGCCCCGCCGCTCATGGCTGCGCCCGCCCGCCCGCCGCCGCCCCGCGCACGCGCGGCCTCCTCCTCTCCTCCTCCTCTCCTCTCCTCCTCCTCTTCCTCCTCCTTCTTTTCCTCCTCCTCCTCCTCCTACTTCTTCTTCTCCTCCTCCTCCTCCTCCTCCTCCTCCTCCTCCTCTCTCCCACCCGGCCCCGCCCCGCCGAGGTGCCCGCTCGGCGGCGCCCTCCTCGAAAGTTTCCTCCTCAGCACTTTTTTTTTTTTTTTAATTATTATTTTTTCACTTTTTTTTTTTTTTTTTTTGAGGTAGTTTTTCAACTTTGCCCGCTGAGGTGCAGCGTTTTAGTCAGCCGCTCTCTTTCTTCTCCCGCCCGCCCACCCCCCCCCCGGCTTGAGGTGCCCCCTCAAGGAGCTGGGGGTCGGCCTCTTCTCGCAGATATCCAGTGATAGGACCAGGGAATGGCCTCGAGTGGTGCCAGGGGAGGTTCAGGTTGAAATGAGGAGACATTTCTGCTCAGAAAGAGCAGTCAGGCACTGGGACGGGTTGCCCAGGGAGGTGGTGGAGTCACCGTCCTTGGGGGTGTTCAAGGAGAGGTTGGACGTGGTGCCTGGGGACGTGGTTCAGTGGTGACAGTGGTGGTCGGGGGGTGGTTGGACCAGATGATCTTGGAGGGCTCTTCCAACCTTAATGATTCTGTGATTCTGTGATTTTAGAGCAGCTCGGTTGGAAGGATCCTGCGGAGATCATTGAGCCCCAGCGCCAGACACTGACAGGCTTGGGACATCAGCCACCTCGCTAGGAGGCCTGTCCAGTGTTTGACCAGGCTGTTCCAATGCCCAGCCACTTTTTAGGGGAAGAAATTCTTTCTCACATCCATTCTAAAACTCCCCTGGCCCAACTTTAGGCCATTTACCTGTGTCCCATCCCTTGCCACCTGAGAAATGAGACTGACAACTCCTCGCTGCAACTTCCTTTCAGGCAGTTGCCGGTGGAGATCACCAGGCTGCTTTGAAGGGACGTAGTGTCAAATAAAAATGTTACATGACAAACAATGACATTATCTTATAGGTCTTTCAAACCTAGGCGATTACATGATCCTATGAAACCCTGAATCTCCTGTACAGCCATTCCCGACCTTTTCCTCTTCTGTGCCAAATTTCAGAAGTCATTATTTCCGTCACAGCGTGGTGCCACACCACAACCCAGGATGCCCACATTTCCCCTGAGACATAAAACCTGTGTACTTAGCAGTACGAGGCACAAGAAAAGGTGAAAATTGAGTTGAAAACTACATGCAAGAGTTCAGTTTGGTGGATGTGGACCAGCCTGGTGACTGCAAAGAGAGCCCTCCATGCCACAGCTTTCCCACAGACAATGTCCTCAGCCTCTAAACCCAAAACAACCCCACTACACCCAGTGTTTGTATGCGGTTCAGACACAGTCGATATCTCAGACTCCAGGAATTTCCAAAAGGACCTCACTTAGGGACCCACGGGTAGGCAGGCAACTTGTGGGTCTGAAGTGACCATCCACAAAACTGAGCGTTGTCTTTTGGCTGAGGATTCCCAAACTGAGTTAGAAAAATCATCGCGAAAGCATCCACCAAACTAGCACACTAAATGAGCAGGAACTTCCACAGGCTCTTTTTGAGAAATTCAGATAATACAAAATCAGCCTGTTTCAACAACAAACCTCGTTTATTCCCTTAAAATAAATAACCTGTTGACAGCAGCAATAACACCCTCATGGTTCAGGTTGCTGAGAGCAAAGCACTGTTATGTCCCGATGGCTCGAAGATGACCAGTGCAGTGTTAGTCTTGTACTTGTGGTATTTTCTCATGCAGAGCCACCTTTGCCTGGGTTTTAGTGACATGCATCCTGAAATACACCCCGCTCCCAATGAAAATGTTGATGGCCTTTCCCGGTGAGGCAAGCAGGCAGTCTGCGTGGCACTCCCCGGACATAAAACAGCCTCTGATGGTGCCAGGCCCGTAGGTGACCTACACATTCACCATGCCCCCGTCCTGCCTCAAAATGAGGTAGGAAATGTGGCCTCCAAACAACCCTCTGAGGACCTTAAAGGGCAAAAGGTTCTGCCTCAGGTCCAGCCTACGTTGAAACCACGTGGCATGGGCATCACATTACCTCGTCCCAGTAAGGGACTGAAGCCTTTCTCTGCCCCTTTTCTCCCTGTAGCCATGCAGGATGCACCCAGCCAGCCAGGCCTTATATCTGATAACCCACGCCTGGGCTGCTGTTCTCCACCAGGAACGTGGGGGCAATGTCCCTGCAGCCACCCCATCCACGGACCGTGTCCCTTTACCCTTAGCCTCAGCCATCCCTGCCTTTGACGCGGGGATGTGATATTCAGCAGAAATGTGATATTCAGCAGAAAGGCCCGGGCTAGATTATTTTACCGCATTTCTTTTCAGTGAGTATGCAGCTCGCCTCCTGTAAGTCACTGGCTGATTTGAACGAAAGGTCACCAAAACCACATAAACCAAATGCAAATAAACAAATTCTTAGGATACATCTGCCAGCCTGCACACAGGCGCTTTTAAGGCTAAAGTCCCTGGTAGTGTGTCTTTTCTGCTACGCCCGTGAAACTAATTGCTTACTGAGCCCTAACGTTATAATTAAAATACTGTTTGTCACACTTGAAAGAATAATTAGGGGGTTTACAAGTCAAATGAAGGTTTCATTGATGTCAAGAAACGTATCATTTGAAAAAGGTGAAAAATGTAACTCGCAGGCCAGCACAAATGCTAAAGATCCTCTGTTGATTTGTTTTGGCTGCACAGACTATTTTTGGCAGGATCAAGTTCTCAGTCTTTCAAAACCATTCTGGGTAAGATTATACATTGCAAGAAGATACACACAGACTGCACGGAAAGCTGCTAGCAATAGCTGTGAGTTCACAGCACTTTTACAGAGTTTTGCTTGGCCAGGCGTCGAGATGCATCACGGCTTGTGCTCTGAGCGGGATGGTATCAGCGCTTACCACCACGGTGTCCCAGGAGGCGTGGAAGAGCTGGTATTCATTTGTGGATGCAAAACAAAATTGAGAAAGCAAATAGCTGGCAGTTGGTGGCAATGAGCAGAGTTCGACACATTAGGACTTAGTGGGAGGCGTGTATTTACGGGGGTGCTGGAAGAAAGGAGACAGGGCTTTGGGATCGCCCCATGTCCAGCCTCACTGGCACACAGTGCTGTGACAAAGGTGGCTGTCCCCACCTCCTCTTCATGACTGTAAGTGACCACATCATGCTCCTTGTGGAGAACTAGACACACGGAAACAGACACTTCTGCCTCCTCCTCCATTTTTGTCTTCAGTTTCTCTTCTTCCTGAGTACCAGGTGAGTGCTTGGATGGGGTCCAACCAAACTGGGCGTTGGTCACACAGCCCAAGGAGCAGAAAATGTGTGTGTCCCAGCCCGGATGGTTTGCTTCTTCAGTCCAGCATCTGTCTTTCAAGGAGCCAGGTGTCCCAGGGTTTCCACTTCTCCTCTCCTGTCTGGCAGGAGCAGACTGGGGGCTTACCTCTTTTTTCTCCCATATCTCTAAATTTGCCATCCCTTTTCCCACAGCCCAGGAAGGAGAACTGAGGGTGAGGGAATGGTCCAGATATCAAATCATACAGACAGACGGATGGGTTCATCTAGATCAGCAGTCATCTGAGGTAAGAAAGAGATGAAATTTCAAAGCTAAAAACATAAAGGCATTCCCTCCACACACAATTTATTATTATTTTTTCCCCTGTCTCATCAACTGTAAACAGGGGGCACAAGCTGGGAAGGCTGACGTCCTGTTTCTGCAATAGCAGAGACCCAGCACTAAACATAAAGCTAAAAAGCCCCAGACATTCAGCCTGCTCCCCTTCACAACGTATTTCTATTTTATTAATATTATTATTTAAATTTCTTGCTGTGAGCATGCAGGTCCATAAGGCTGGCCAGGCACTGCAGGGTCGGACCATTCAGGCTGGAATACATGTACGTACAGAGAGGGAAATGTAGCTCACACGGCTGTTGACTGAAATGCAGTATACAAGTTCCTAGAAATGTAGCATTTAATGGAAAAAAACTTCCTAGGAACATCAAGCTAAGAGCTACTATGGCACTAAACAAGCAGAGGCTGGAGGGAAACAGAGCATCTGAATTCGATTTCAGCTTGTGGTTGGTAAGAGACATGCCTTTCCCTTGTTTGCCTTTTAAGGGGAGCGTTGCACGCCGTGATATTGCTAAATATGAAATAAATTGCTAGTGTTTGGTGGCTGGCCATCTCACCTCTTCCCTCCCTGGGAGACTCGTGGGGGGCTGGCTCGTGTGTCAACCACAGCATGTGCCTTGCCAACAGACACCAGGACTCCTGGCCCTTTTACAAGTGTGGGTCACACAGCAAGGCCCTAGTGCCATGCTGTTGTATTTTGTTCTGCACACACCCAAGTGGTGCTTAATGCTCAGGTGAGAGCTGGTATTGGGAGAAGCCAGGATATGGCAAATGATAACATTTTGATGACAAAACTGAGGGAAAGTGCATGCGATCGGGTCTTTTATTATTACCCTGCTACTCTTCCCAGAACCAAAGTTCAGCAATACCACATCCTTAATGGACTGAGCATGGCAGACGGGATCTGGAGCATGGATAACATGCACTGACCGGCCAGGTAGCTCCTCCTGCCCCTGCTGTAAAAATCACCTTGGCACAAATGTCCTGAGCATCACTTGGTGGCAGGGACCTGACACCGGCTCAACCGTGCTGCACCCAGAGAGCTGTCTGCAGGATAGACACTTGGGTTTCTGCCTCTTGTTTGGTCTTTTGATTGCTTATATGTGATAATGAACCTTCAAAACATGTCTTTAGGGGCTGTCCTCTATCTCTGATGAAAAGATAGACCTTGCACTGTAGCTCTGTGCGTGACACCAGATGCAGCACCCTACTTGCACATGCAGTGATCCTCAGAGAGCTCATTCCTCCCTGTGCATTCCCCTTCTCCCTTGGGAAGTCAACTGAACAGCAGTTATAAACTTATGCAGTCACATCTTACAGATCACTTAAATAAGTTTTTCCCTCTGCTCTGGCAGTTTGAGCTGTTTTATGGTTTAGCAGGGTTTTTCAGAGCCCACACACACTACAGGAATGGAGGCAATTAGCTCTAGGAGTCACCGTAGCCCACCCTTCTTTTACAAAAGCACAATTGGAGCATTTACCAGGAAGTGGAAAATATTTATTTAACTTCCTTTCTGCAAGTTAAAAGCCCCATTTGCACTAGGAGAAAAGTCAGTGAGCATGAGAACAAGAAGGATTGACTGACTCACCCGCTTTCACTGCTCCCAGCCCTGTCCAGAAGAGGTTGTGTAGTTCCTGGATCCATCAAAGTGAGATGCATGAGAGAGCATGACTCTTAAGCTCCTCTCCGTGCTTAGGTTACTGGAGTAGCCACACATTCCAGAATGTTAGATGCTAGATGATATTAAAAAACTCACTGTCGGCAACAGGATCCTTCCCACAGCTTCTGGTGGCCTTTGGACCAGGACAGAAGGTGTCCAGACTGACCAGGACCTGCCCATGGGCACGAAGGAGAGCACTGGTATCGATTTCCTCAGCTGGACACAGGATCCAGTCACTGCTATATCGTGGCCAAACTTTGTATCTGCTTTTATTCCCAGCACTGGGCAATGCTGTTGCACCCTGAGCTCAACTGGACACCTCTTATTTGAGACAGTTACTTTACTTCTGAAAAACTGATTCCTGTAGATGATAAGCTCTCATAGGCCAAAATGGACTCAGATCAATTTTAATCATGCTTACATTGCAGGTCCCGTAAGCCAACTATTTTAATAGTTTTTCTGAGTCCTTTTCTTAGGGCTTGGAACATGCTCAACACCAATAAACTGAAAGACTTAGCAGGATGTTTCGCCTCATTAAAATGCTTTGTGCTTTTGACGATTCTGTTCTTTGACTGCTGTGTTTTCATAGATCCTTGTCTTGGAAATGAGGTAAGGGTCAGGAAAGGGCTGGAGAAAGACAACCTTGCCTCCTCTTGTCCAACTGTTCTGGGTGTTTTTGGAGTCCCTGCTGGACCATTCATCCTCCAGCTGCTCACACCATAGGAATTCATGGATACCCAGCATTTGAGTGGTTCACTAGTAGCTTAATGCTTTGGAGAAGCATAAATGACTATAGCAGGCTCTGGGGATTTGCTACGCAATTTACATTTGCTCTCTTTTCTTGCTTTCAAGGCTGACTGTTTCTCCCAGCCCTGTCTGCTGTGTGGCACGGGATGTCTTGGAGCAGCTTGGGGTGGGGGGCACAGCTTTCCCACCACGCGCTCCTCCGCGATGAGCTCAGCCATGCTGTAGCTGCTCCCTGCTGGCTGCAGTACAGAGAGCTGCACATGTGTGTGGATATCGAGGCAAAAAGGAGTGCTGAAACCAGGGCTGCCTTCCCTGGGAGCCTGGGGCATGCTTCAGGGAAGGAAAGTAGATACCTTGCTCCAGCTTGGCCACCTTCATCCCAATTACTTCATCAAGCACCTCAATACCATTGTATTATATTTAATACCATCCCTCAATATTGTAATGGTATTATAATGGTATTGAGGGATGGTATTATAATATAACAGGATTATATATGTGTATATTATATATATTATATATACATTTAATAATATATACGTTTAATATAATATAATAGGAATGGGTTTTAAATACATTTTTCCTTCCTCTGGAGAGGTAGTGAAAATGCTAAATAAAAATACCCTGGTTCTGAGAATTCGTATTTTTTGCCACAACCCCTGGAATTCAACGAAAGTGCCTCCCTTCACCAAAATAATTTAAGAACCCACTATTTAAAAATACTTTTCATGCAATATAATATAGCCAGTATTCCCACACAGATCTCAGTGCTGACAAACCTTTTAAGGCCCCAGAGAGAGCGAGGAAGGATGGTGTAAGCAGGCACTTACTTAGGCCTGGTCCTGCCCCATCTCGGCCTGCAGCTGTAGGAGGAGAAGTGACCTGCAGGGACCTGCAGGGACCTCACACACTCTCACCAGCTCATTTCTATGCGGGCTAAAACTTCTTCCTCGATGTAGAGCTCTCCCAAAATCCCAGGCCAGGCATCTTCTGGGCAGCCGTGAGTCACCTGATGGCTGGTGGAAGTGCAGGGAGTTTCTCTGCCAGATGCCGCCGTTCTCCCTGCAAAGGGGATTTGTCCCATTGTAGGTCATACCTTGGTATCTCCCCAGAAAGCAGAAGCCTGACCTTGGGTCTCTTCCACAGGTCCCACCTCGGTGTTTTCCATCCTTCAGCTTCCCTGCGGAGCACAGTAGTGGAGGCAGCAGGTGGAGGCTGACCTTTTGGAGGCATTTCACGGGGTGAAAGCTCTGTGGAAAGCTTACACTTATGCCTCTTGCTTTCAAAACTGTAGTTATTTTGATAATATTGGCATCACATGTTAACAATCCCTCCTGGAGAGGGCAACAGATTTCCTAGAATCACAGAATTTCTAGGTTGGAGGAGACCTCAAGATCATCGAGTCCAACCTCTGACCTAACGCTAACAGTCCCCACTAAACCATATCCCTAAGCTCTACATCTAAACGTCTTTTAAAGACCTCCAGGGATGGTGACTCCACCACTTCCCTGGGCAGCCCGTTCCAATGCCTCACAACCCTAGAATCAGTTCCTACCCTTCACTCGCACGTTTTGTTTCCCACCTGGGCAGCAAGGCCGTCGCCGGGCGCGGAATGAGACCAGCCAGCAAAAACACGTTCCTTAATGAATAAAACACATTCCTTAATTAACAAAAAAACCTAAAACCAGCCCGAGGCCCGGCGGGTCCCCAGCGGGCAGGGGCCGCTAGGTGGCAGTGCCCGCCCGGCCTGGGAGCGAGCGTGAGGCCGGGCCCGGCCGTGCCACGCGTGGGCAGCCCCGGCCCTGGGCGGAGGAGCCCCCGATCCCCCCGTGGGCAGCCTGTGCCCGTGCCTGGGCCCCCTCCATGTCCCTAATGCCCTGAGGGAACCCCCTCTGCTTGGGTCTGTGCCCGCTGCCCCCTGCCCTGTCCCTGGGCACCACCACAAGGAGCCCGGCTCTGTCCTGCCCGCACCTCCCCGCAGGCACCCATGGGCACGGGTGGGCTCCCCCGGCCCTCCCCTGCTCCAGCCCCAGCTCCCGCAGCCTCTCCTCGCAGCAGAGGGGCTCCAGGCCCTCCAGCAGCTCGGTGACCTTCCCTGGGCTCCCTCCGGCGTGCCCGGGTCTGTCTTGTGCTGGGGGGCCCAGGCTTGGCCCTGGCACCCGGCTGTGTCCTCCCCAGTGCCGAGCAGAGGGGCAGGATGCCCTCAGCCTGCTCTCGGGGCTTTGCTGAACTCCTTGGCATGTTCTGGGACACGGGCACGCTGCTGGCTCACAGCCACCTGGGTGCCCACCAGGACAAGGTGGCCAGCCGAGCCGTGCTGCCCTCCTGCCACCCCCTTGGGCTCCCTGCCAGCCGCCCTCCGCCACTCCTGGAGCCCAGCCCCAGCTCTTCACGATGCTTCGGAAGGGCCCACGGCGTGGTGGAGCTTCAGAAGGGCTCCACGGCCGGTGCCAGGAGCCAGGTTTTGAACAACACACAATAAATATTAGAGTAGCCCGAGCTACAGAGAACTCCTCCGACACCAGTTTCTAAGGATGACCTCATGCATTTCTTGGCCTCTCTAGTCCTTCTCATTACTCTTCTGCATTTTTTCCCCCTGCTATTTTTCTTCCCTCCCAAGAAAACGTTTTGGTTTTCTTTTTTCCTTTTTTTTTTTTTTTTTCCCTTTGCTTGCTCCTCCGAAATATGCAGCCATGGCAACCGGCTGGAGGAGCGAATTCCCCGGGTCCGCCCGCCTGCCCTTGGGGTCCGGCAGGGAGCGAATTCCTGCCTCTCCCTGTGGCCAACACCGCTGCTTGGTAAACACCCGGGGCCACATGCCCACCATCCCCTGCCCGGCCCTGCCACGTGCCACCAGCAGCCACCCCGAGCCCCTTCCTCGACCCAGCAGCACCGTCCCGGGCCGGTATTTTTGGGAGCAGCATCGGGGAGGAATGCAGCCCTTGGCGTCGGGACAGGAGCTGACGTTCCCGGCTCGGGCTGAAGAATGTGGACACGGCGTTCGCTCCCAGCTCGGCCCCAGCGTTCGTTCACCCGGACGAGGGGGACGCCGGGACCTCGGCCCTCGGTAGCCATCCGATGGCAAACGCAGGCATTGTGGTTCCCCCTGCCCCTCCAGCACAGCCAGAAGGGCCGTGGGTGCTATTTATACCCTTTATAGTGTTGCACGACGCTTGGGTTACCGCCTGGCGTCCCGTGTGTTTGGAGCAGGGTCTCGTGAACCAGAATAGCTTGGGGTTAGCGCAGCAGGTTTGAAATCAGACCCGGCGGAGTTACTCGCCATTCACTTTGCCTGGGCTGAGCGGCTTAAAATAGCAAAACGTAGCTACAGCAATGGTGCGGCGTGGCTGAGGCAGAACGAGCCCCACTGATTCACCAGCCCATTGCATCAGCGTTACGACGCCAGGGAAATGCTGCTCATTCCACCGCTCTGCAAGGACGGTGACGCCCCGAGATTGCAGGGAAGCCGAGAAAGTTGGGGAGTTGGGGAAGGATTTGCACAATTCTCACCTCTGAGCCACGGCTTGAATGACTCTCCTGTATTTGAAGAATGCGGGAGGGTTATTCCCAATCCCTGGGAAAAGACGGGTCAGGAATAGATGGACAAGGTGATATGCAGCATCAAAAAAAGCCACCCCGTTTGGGGTGGCTCTTCCCAACCCGCCGTCGAGCTGTGTAATGCATGGTGACAACACAGACACATGTTTCCCGACCCGAAATAGCCGCCCCGGGATAACGCCTCGGTGGCGGTGCTATTTGGGGATGGAGCAGCTCAGGAAGAGCCCCGGCATGTGCCGTGGGGCCGGATCCTGCCCTGTCTCCCACCAATATTTGCTGGGGAGGGAAGAGATCCTCCAGCTTTCCGGCTTATTTCATTTTCTTAGAATTTCCTCTCTTGGTTCCGTTTTATTATTATTATTATCATTATTCCACTTCTTCTTTTTTTTTTTAATAACAGCTGGAAAAAATAATGTGCTGCCATGGCAACACACTCCGAAACTTTTGATGGCTTCAAGACGTGCCAGGTGTTGCAGGGCAGGCGATCACGATCGCGGCGGAGGGGGCTCCCCAAAGCTTCCCAAAAACAGGGTGAGCGCCCTGCGGCAGCACAGGGCACCCACCGGCCTGGCCCCCTTCCCTCTGCAGGCACAGCAGCGCTTGCAAATTTGCTTGCATGTACCATGGGATCACGAGGCCAGGCGTGGTATTACTTCATGCTGGAGCCGATGCAGAAAGGCAAAAAAATAAAATAAAATAAATAAATAAAAAATAAAGCATCGTGCTTTAAGGCTGTAAAAATGTGGGTGGGAATATTTTCCAGTGCGTGTCATTTTCCGCCGAGGCCAAAATCTGCGTTTTGCTGCTCGCTGTTGGTGTTTTTGTCCCTGCAAGTTGGTTTTTCTCTCAAGGTGCTGCTGCTCCTTTCTGTCGCCCCACACCGCCAGCATCCCATGCCCTGCGGGATCCTGCGAGGCTCCCACTCCCTGCCCTTCGCTGCACAACAGCCGGCAGATAACCGCGACTCCCCTGCCCTGCAGCTGCTCACAAGACAAGTCCTTCTCTCCTTACCTGCCTGTTCACCACCTGCTCTCTGGGTTTTGGTGCAAGAAGAGCCAACAGAGCTCCTCCGAGCACAGAAAAGCAAAGCGTGTTGATCTCAAAGGCCCTTCCAACCCACACCAAGCTCCGAGCTCATGTCCAGCTGGTGCTCGCCTGTCCCAGCTCTTGGCTCAGAAACACAAGTGTGCCAAAACCCAGCTGGAGCATGGAGGGAAAGCACGGCACCTCGGCACAAGGAGCTCACAGAAGGAAGGATGGCATGGCATGGCATGGCATGGCATGGCATGGCATGGGATGGCATGGGGAGATCCCAGCCTTCGCTCCTTGGCTGGAGGTGAGGGGAGAGGAGCACAGCTCCAAAGCATCAGCTTGCAGTGAAGCAGGCTTCAGCTTTTTCAGAGTCAGAAAGTCGAGGGAAGCAATCCCCCACTGTGACAAAGTTCCAGGAGACCTCATACATTCAATTTCAGGCGTCAGTAGTTAAAAATTCCCCTCCCGTCATTCTGCCCGAAGCCAATTACTTTCCCTACATTTCATGCAAAACATTTCTGTAATTTTCCTAAGCATGAGAACAGTGAAAAATGCATACTTTCTCTTTGATCGACAAACAAAAATTCTTACACATTTGTGGTTTTGGAGAGTTTTAGCTCTAAAGTGGAAAGGGAAGTGCCGCTGCATAGGGACAAGGTGACGCTGTGCAGGGACAAAGCGCTCCCCAAAGCAAAGCCCCCGCTGTTTGTGCACGTTTGTGGGGAGCCCAGCAGCATTTTTCGTGCTTGTGTATGGTGGGACAGGAGGTGGGGTGCAACCAAAATATGCTGAGCCTAGCTGAGAAGCCAGGGAAAGAAATTACCACTGCTCCTGGCTGGGTCACAGCCGTGCTACCCACGGGCAGATGTCATCCGTCCATCCCGACGAGGCCGTTTGTCCAGGCAGCGCTGGCATTGGGGCTGCTCTGCCCCTACAATGCCACCGCTCTGCAAAGCATCTCCAGACACCCCACGCAGATGCCAGCACGTTCTGCATCTCTTACAGCCTGCCAGCCTGGTACCACCACATCTTTTGGGCTGCTTTTGGTTGTTTTCTAGCCTGGAAGTAGCATCCGGGCAGAAAAACACGAATGTCCCCATTTCTCTGAAGTTTCCGGACAGGGTCACACATTCCTCCTGCTCGCAGCCCCACAAAGCTCTCAGCCTGTCCTGCTCCAGCAAAATCCAGCAAGCGAACACAAAGCCCTGCTCCAGCTGTAGTCGAACTGGAAATTTTCCATTTCCATATTTTCAATGTCACGTTGGAAAATGAGAAGCTTCAGAAAGCAGCCCCTGCCTATTTATCGAAATAAATGAGGAAATAAAGAGGTGTTTTGGGCTGGAGACAACTCCAGCACTGCTGGGGGCAGCGGGCATGGCGTTTAGCTAAAGGAACACACATTTCCCTAAAATCATTTCTCACATTTTCTCACATTTTTCCCTTCCCTTGCTCCAAGTGTGAGCGCTGCGCAGGGGAGGGATGCCCGAACCCAGGCTGATTTCACAGCCCCTCATAATGAAGCAGGAGCTTGAAATTATTGTGCGGGAGCTTCTGGCTTCAAACCTGTTCGAAATCCACTCAGGTCTCCCGCAGACCTGCTCAGGAAGATCTCTGAAGGAGACCGAGGAGCTCTGACAGTGGAATCCCCCCTAGGAGAAGCCACCTCCCCAGGCTGCCTCCTCGCCCCTTGTCCTTCGGCTCCAGCCTTTCTGATGGCCAAGGGGGACACGTCGCTGTGCCCAGCTCAGCTTTCAAGCAGTGGCTGAGGTTGGGGGCACCCCTGGGTCCCTCTGTTCCCCCCGGGGCTCCCCGCAGCATCCCCATGCGGACACAAAACCGGGCACCGAGCTCGCCCACCGGCTGGGCTTGTCAAGGTCACAGAGGTGGTGGGAAGGAAAGAGAAGGGAGAGCGAGGGGGGAGAGAAAAAAAAAAAAAAAAAAGTTGACTCAGAAACCACAGGGAATTTTTTGCCTTTTTAGAATACTGGGAAGAGAAAAAATAGCCACAGTTATTCAAAGCATCCCGGATAATCACAGCCTGTTTACTGTTTGCATGCAAAGATGGCAGGCAGGCAGCGCGGCGCGGGGACGAGGAATGAAGAATTCGCCCGGCTCACTCCGGCCGCTTCTGCTCGGCCCCAAAAAGCCATCGGCCGCCGTCCCTCACAGCAGGACAGGAGGAGGAGGAGAAAGGCCAGGGGCTGGGGAGGAAGGAGAAGCCCCAGGGTCGGGAGGAACGGGAGCAGGGCAGAGCTGGCGCGGCGGGGAGAGCTTCATTCCTGCCGGCCCCCGGAGCAAGCCGGGACTTGAGATGGAGCCGATGGCGCGCTCTGCCCGACTGGTTTGCTGAGAAGCTGCAGCGCCTGGCAGCTCGCCCCTGCCCGGCCTCCTCCAAATCTTCCCCCAGAAAAATGGGGACTAGCTGGAAGACGGGCGAAATTCCTAATCCTGGTGGGAAGCCGGGGATTTCTCAGCTTTGTAAAGAGGTGCTTTCCCTCACGGGGAGATCACGGTGAGCGCCGCTTCCCCCTTCCAGCTGTAGCATTTGGCTTTTGGAAACAGAGAGCAGGGGGAGGAGGAGGAGGAGGGAGCTTCTGGAGAAGGAGGCCAAGCTCCGAGGATGCTCCAAGGACCAAGCTCCAACCTCCAAGGGAGCCTGGAGGAAAGAGGGAAAGCAGGAGACGGGGCTTCAGAGATGCTGCTGGGGAGCAGCGTGGGGGGGATGAGGCTCTCCTGGTAGCCACAGGGCTGCAAGGAAAATTGGGGGACACCACTGAACCCCTCAGCTGTGCCCTGACCCATGCAGAGCCCACAGCCTCGCCATACCACAGGAGGGATGGGAACATCCCTACCCGAGCCACCTCCCCTTCACCCAGCAGGGAGCTGCTGCCCCGGCACGCGGTGACTGACTCGAAGCCACCGGGGTGATGGTGGTGGCACTGGGAGCAGAGCCTGTGCTGGCCCTTTTCCATCTTGGTAGCCATCTGCAGCCACCCCTCCTCGGGGACACGGGGAGCCAGGGACGCAAGGGGCGAGGCACAGGGGCAATGCTGGGGACAGAGCCCAGCTCCTACCCTGGCACTGCCTCCAGGGAAGGGAATCGGAGTTGTCGGAGCCAACCTGCCTGCCGCCTCCTCCCCTCTCTGCAAAATTTGGGAGGCATTTCTCAACGGTGGAGGCTGCTGCAGCAGCATGGGCCCTCAGGCTGGATTGTGGTGGGTTCTCAGCTCCTCCTAACCCACAGCCCTGCTGCCTGAGCTGCATCAAGGCTGTTCCTGCAGCTGGAAAGCAACCCTACCAAAACAAAGCAGCCCCGGCCCTGCTGGCTGCAGCAGCGGGGGACCTCCTGCCCCATCCTGCCTCCTTTATCGGTGGGCTTTGGGGCTTTCCTTCCCCTTCCTTTTTTTTTCTTTTGCAGCTCTTGAAAAGCCGCCTGCAAGCAGCCAGACCTGCTGCAAGGCCGACCTGCATCCGGATTCGGGTAAATAAAGCAGCGGGCGTGAGCGCTGCGGTATGCCAGGAATGCTGCAGCCCTTCCCCAGCGGCCGCTGCAGCCCCTGGGGAGCAGGAGCAGGGGGAGGCAGGGCAGGTACAACCCAGCTCAGGGCTTCCCATCCCTCTGGGCCTCTCCAACCCGCCCCTAAAGGGATGGAGGCTCCTAAATTTTCAGCCATGCTCCCCCACAGCCTTGGGCTCGAGGAGCCAAAGCTCCCCAGCGCGGCATCTCCAAAGCCGCCGTGCTGAGCACAGCAGGGAGAGAGGCCGTGCAGCGGCTGCACGTCACAGCGGGATGGAGACGTGCTCACAGGAGGAACACAGCGGATAGGAAGGGTGGCTCGGAGCTCCTGTTCAGCATCGCCGTCCCACTGGTACCCACTGCGCTCAGAAGCCACCTTCCAGGGTGGTCCATCAGTGTGACAGCTGCTAGAAACTAAGTTCAAGTGACTGCGGCTAAGAGCATCAAGCCAGGGAGCATCATTTTGTGGCTGTGCAAGTCCTAAGGCAGCCCCATCTTGACCACCAGAATTTCTGGCCTTCTAGATGAAAAGCGTGGGGAGCCAGGCAGCACGGGAAGGGCTGAGAGGTGGCTGCTGAAGCCCTAGAAGAGCTTGGGGACCAGGAAGGGCTTGAAGACTTGGCAGTGAGGAAGTCACCAGGAGGAAGAGGATGGTTGTGGGGCATCACACGGCTGTGTCCTCCACCCCAACCTCCACTTCCCTGAGTGAGCACGGCATCGCATACGAAAAGAACACTGGGAGGGTCGAGATGTGTGGGTTTTTATTTATTTTTTTATTAAAATATTGTTATACCAAGTGGAATGCTACAGCAATCTCGGTATAGGGCGGCATAACGAAACAGCCAGGTTTACGTTTAAATACTTCAGATAACTTAAAACGCACAAACAAGAACTCGTCGTCTTTGGCAGGAAAAAAAAAAGTTCACAGCACGAAATACTTAAAAAGAAATACCAATATTAATATAAAATATATTAAGTTGTGGGTTTTTTTTTTTCTTCTTTCATATTTTGCTTTGTTTTCCACTTTGTAAACAATGCATGAGAACCAAACGCATTTTTTACGTGTCTGGGAGAGAAAATAAAAAATGCAGTTGTCCAGCAAATGCACACGTTTGAAGAAGAAAGAAAAATATATATATATGCACAAAGGGCAAGGCTGGGAAGTGTCTGAGTTCTGAGGACCGAGCAGTCAACATTGGCTACGGGCAGAAGCCAGCTGCCAGTAGAGGAGGGGGCCACAGGGCGGCACGTCCCACCTGGACACGGTGCACGCTTGCTCCACTCCGAGCATTTCATCTCCAGCAGGTTTCTCCTCCACCTTCCATTCCTTCTATTATTGTTTTTGTTTTGTTTTGTTTTTGTTTTTTTTTGCTTTTTGCTTAACCAACACTACATTCCCCCCCTTTGTGGAAAAAAAAAAAGGGGGGATGTGCCCAGAGCTCTCCCAGCAGCTCCTGAGATGGGGATGGAGATGGGAAGGAGTCAACAAGGGAGGGATGGGAAGAAACCCCAGGGGAAGTGGGGGAGGAGGCTGAAATGATAAATACATTTGCTCCCGTCCTACAAAACAGGGGCATATTTACAGGGGGTCACATCTCCTGGGCCATCAGGCAGCTGCCACCGGGGCCAGGCGCTCCAGCGTCCCCAGGGACACGCGCAGGGCACATGGTGGGGACAGGGGCCAAGCCTGGACGTGGAGGACTGCACTGTCGCCTCTCCTCTTTGGACAGCTCCACCACGGTGACGGCAGCTCTCCCCGGCTGCACTGGGGAAGTCGAGGCAGGGAGGCCAGAAGAGCCTTAAATCAAGATCTCCACCATGTCAGACAGGTCTGGGGCCCTGGGGGCAGCCGAGGTCTCTGCAGAGAAATGAGGGGAGAACGTGAGGCCTGGAGAAGCAAGCAGGATTTTCTTCCTGGAGCCAGGCTGCTTCAGTTTTAGTGGATTTAGTCTCAGCTCAAAGCCGACAGCCAAACCCAGCCCTGCTCCCTGCACCTCCCGCATCCCTCGGAGCGTCCCTGGGGACCATGGGACTCACCCTGCGAGCCGGCCGGGCACTCTGCGCCCTCGCCCCAGCTCTGCGCCGCCCCGTCTGTCTGTGTGCTGCCATCCTTGCTGCCACACTTGGCGTGAGAGGGTGGAGGGACAGCGGTGGGCGCCGCTGGCACTTCATCTGCAGTGGTTTTGCCTGCCAGAGGAGACGTCATTAGGGATTTGTCAGCACGGGAGAAATCCCACCCAACAGGCCCCCAAACCTCCCAGCTACGGAGAGCCGCTTCCAAAATCGCAAAGGGAAATTTTAGGCTGCTCCTTGCTGGGAAGCAGAGGTGAGGAGGGCTGGGATGTCCTCGTTTACCTGCACTGCCCCGGGAGGTGCCCTCTGCGGCGGAGGCGACAAAGACAGATGGCACAGACTTGGCCGGTCGCAGGGAGCCCTGGAGGGCTTTGCTAGGATCCCTCCGCGAGCGCTGCTGCAGGACTTTGATGACAGCGTCCTTCTCCAGGATTTGGGCATGAAGGGCTTTTAACCTGGAGAGGTGAAGAGGCAGAAGTTGAGAAGAGAAGGAGGACCATCGGCCAGCGTGATGGAGCCGAAGCCTTAGATGAAGCCTCACTGGGGCCACCCGGCCCACCAGGGATGCTCTGTGACCGCACCGCCCAACGAGCAGCTCGTTGGAAAGCAGGCCTGCTGAGGTGGGACTACCTGTTCTCCATCTCCTGGTGCTTGTGGTTGGCCAGCAGGAGGTCCTCGTTGAAGCTGCTGTTGGGCGAGTGTCGCGGCGAGTGGCTGATGAGGGTGGTGTCCCGCTGGGCGGCGGCGGTGGCGGCGGCGTCCATGGCGAACTGCCGCATGGTGCACTCCTCCAGGTACTTCTGCTCCCACTTGGTCATGTCAGCCTCCAGGGCCAGGATCTTCTCCTCCTTCTCCCTCAGCTGCTCGGACAGCCTGTGGGCACTCAGCTCGGGCGTCCCCCCGCCTGCGGCGCCCACTTGCCTCTGAAGCAGACAAAAAAAAGACCCACGGAGAAGGTGAGGAGATGCCGGGATGGAGGTCGCCAGCGCCTCCTGCCACACGGTCCCCAGGATGCCCCCACCTGCTGAGCTCGCAGCATCTTCAGCTCCTGCTCCAGGCGGGTGCGGAGGCGCAGCTCGAGCTGCTCCCGCTTCTCGCAGGCGGCCTGGAGCTGGCCCAGGGCTGCCTGCAGCCGCTCCACCTTCTCCACGTATGCCCGCTTCTTCCGCAGCTCGGCCTCCGCCTTGGCTGCCCGCGCCTGGGCGCTGCCCAGCGCCTGCTCCAGCAGCTCTGCCCGCCGGCGCTGGTCCTCGTTGGCACTGCGCAGCAGGGAGGCTTCCCGCTCCAGCTTCTCCTTCTCCTGCTGGTGCTCATAGCCTGCGGAAAAACACAGAGCTCAGCCCCAGAGACACAAAGGTGAGGGAGGAAAGACCGTACGGAGGCCCCTAAAAAAGAGGCTGTGCCTGTGATTCTTGACCCAGCTGCATGGTGTGAGCAGCCCTTGCCCAGCACACATGGTGTGTCGGTGATGGTTGACATCCCAGCAGCACAGACATCAGAGCATGGACATGTCCTGACGGACACGGCCACAAACACGGACACTAGCTGCATCAGAAAACCGCCTTTTGGCATATTGCAGCCCAAAATTTGAATTGTGACAGAAAAAAAAAAAACAAAAAAAAAAAAAAACAAAAAAAAAACAGTCCTGGCTTGTAGCTAGCCACTACAGGGAAGAGGACGCAATTCCTCCCTTGTAACACCAACACCATCTCTCTGCTGAAATAACACACAGCAGAAACGTAGAGATGGATTTTGCTGTATTCCCTCCCCCAAAAAAAAAAAATCCCAGCTTGCTCACGAGAGAGGAGCAAAGGAAGGGCCAGGCGGGCGCGGGGAGGGAGTGCGGACTTTGTGCTGGAAGAGCCGGCTCAGCAGCAGGAATGTGGAGAATGCAGGTCACCCCGCCGGCCGGCCGGGATTAATGGCTCGAGTCCAGCGCCCGGAGCAGCACAGCCCTCCCCGGGGAAGGGCAAAAAGCTCCCACCCGGCCCCCGCCGCCTCCTCCCCCAGCTTAAAGGCTTCTGCACCGAGTCCCTGCCGCAGGGGAGCCAGGTGAAGACGAGCCCCCAGGGACTTACTCTGTGCCAGAAGCTTCGCCACCGTGCCCTGGTTGCTCTCCTGGTTCTCCTGGGTCTTGCTGGCCAGCTGCTTGTTGGCCGATTCCAACCGTTCTGGCACAAAAATGCAAAGACAAATTCAGATTTAAAATAATTGTTTTGATCGGATGAAGCAGGAGCCCTCGGTGAAAACACCCAGAGTAATGAAACTTCTAAAAAGAAACATGTCAGGGAAAAGCCATGATGGGGGTGTGGAGGGGTCTGGCCAACCAGAGCCGCCGTGGAAGCGGGGGACACAAGTGGACCACCCCGATGCTCCTGTGGGTCGCAGCCACCCTCACCTTTCAGGTCTCGGTTGAAGTCCTGGAGCCGCCGCATCTCGCCGTCTCTCTTGGTCCTCATGGCTTTCTCCAGTGCTTCCCGCTTGCAGGACGCCTTCATGAGGTTTTCGTAATCCTCCGAGATGCGCTGGATCTCCGTTTCCAGCTGGGGAGGAGGAAGTGACGGGCGGGGGTGAGATATTTGTGGAATGAGGAAAAGAAAGGCAGATGTTGGCGAAACATCGCCCGGGCTTCTTGACCTGCCCTAAGCTGCCAACGGGACTCAGCAAACCCATGGGAGTGGCAGCGAGGAACCCCCACCACAGTATGTGTTTGGGGGGAAAAGCTGTTTTTTTTTTTCCCCCTGCTTTTAGCTTTGTGGGCACAGAGGGAATTTTCTCACTGGCCCTAGCGTGGATTTGGCTGCGCCGCAGTCCCCCTGCGCTGGCCCAGCCTCTCCCTGTGCCTCCAAGTGTCCATCTGTCCGGCGGGGAACAGCCCTGTCCTTGTGCACAGCCGCACAAAGGGCTTTCTGTGGCAGCCCGAGTGCTACCGGAGGCACAGAATGGGCTCTCTGCCCCCCCTCAGCAAGGACGAGGAGCTGCCCTGCCACTGAAGCACAGCTGTTTGCAGGGCGCAGCCACCAGAAGGAGGGGGCAGAGATTAAAACACAAAAGGGGGGTGAATTTCCCCAGCAGCTGTTTGCCCCAGGCGGCAAGGAAGCAAATGCACGAGCTCTGCCCCAAAAGAGGGGACAAAGCCTCGCTGTGCACACCAAGCCACGCGGGGAGGGGGGACCAGCTCGCAGCCCAACAGGGGTGGGAGGTCACGGAGCCACGTCCCCACCTCCCAGAGGGATGCACTTCGGTGGGCAAAGCCCTGGCTCAAAGCAGAGGTGGCTCCACGAGCATCCACGCTCGCTGCTCAATTCCCAAAGAAATGGCAGGGCTGGGACCCCGCATCCCGCCCCGAGACGCCAACCCCGGCGCGGCGGCCGGCTCACCTTCTGGATGCGACCGGCTTTCTCCGCGCAGCTCTCCAGCTCCCGCCGCAGCTTCTCGTTCTCCCGCAGCAGCCTCTCGTTCTCCCGCAGGACCGCGTCCGCCTGGGCCAGCCGGCTGCCGGCCGAGGCCGCCTGGGCGCTCATCAGGGCCTCCACGCCGGCGGGGCCGAGCGAGCCCAGCGCGCTTGGCACGGGCAGGAAGGCCGCGGGGACGGGCGATGGCATCAGCCTGCTGGGAGGAAGGAGCGGGATGCTGAGGGGCTTGGCAGGGAGAAAGTGCACCAAGCAGCTCTGGCACCCCGTGGATTTCTTGCAGCCCCCGTGTTTTGACTCCTCTAGGTGACCCTTGGGGAAAAAAGAAGCTCCCGAAGCACCTGCGGGTGCTGCTTGGGCTCGCCAGAGGGATGAAACAGGTGCTGGGTGCCCCCAGGTCTCCCAAAAGGATGAGGGAGGCTCTGAGAGCACCCAGCCTGCCTTCCAAGGCCAGGAAGGGTTTGTGTTCTCTCTCAAGCACTCTCAAATGCAAAGTAAATCCCATCTCACAGCGCTGACTGGAGCTTGAGCACCTCCACAGCCAGGATTTAAGCACCTGGGACACCTGAGAACCTCAGGAGCTGGCCGCTGTGCCAGGAGGGGCTCCAGTCCCACCCTGTGACTGGGGATGATGCAGCTAGGAAAATCCTCAGCAATGGATGCGCCTTGAAAGCCTGCAGCTCTACCCTTTTTCCTCATTACTTTCCGGGCAAAGCAAGGGCTCCTGGCACGGCTCCTGGCTCAAAGGCTCACCACCAAACTATTAATACCTCCTCATTACAGCGCTCGGAGTTCCTCGACATCCCACAGCCGCCTCGGCCACCCCGAGCCGTGTGACCGCCCCGCTGGAGCCCGCATTCCTGCGGGGTGATATAGGAGTGAGGAAGAACAAACGCATCTTCCTCACGGCTCCCCTTCCCCTCTTTGTTCCCTGGAAGGAGAGCGCTTCCTGCCAGAGATGCTATCGCTCTCAGCCCGGGCAGGTCAGCAAGGCGTGGAGCAGCGTGCGTCCCCCTGCCTATTGCAGTTCCCCTCTTCGCCCCCTTTTCAAAACGATGCTTCCAGCCCTCCCCAAATGCCAGGCGACGCCTGAACCTCTGCACCCACGGGTCTCGAAGTGGAGCTGGGCTTTGCTGGAGGAAGAAGTGCTCAAAACTTATCCACGCCAGAGGCAGACTCCCCAGCAGCTCCCCTGTGGCATGGAGGGGAGCCCAGTGGCAGGGCCCGCGGGCATCTCTGGCTGGGGATTGCCGGGTGGCATTTTCCACCCCAGGGAGCACATTTTCCTTCCACACTGGCCCGTGCCTGTTCCGAATTTAGCCATTTCCTGATCTGGTTCCAGCTCCTGAATTAACCCCAAATCCCTCCCAGAACAGCAGGGTTTTCATTGCCGCTTGGAAAAAAACGAACTGCGGTCTGGCTACGCCAGGGAAAACTGGGGCAAACGGTGCTGCCCGGCCGCCCTGCGAAGCCATGGCACCCCCACACCCCAAAAACAGCGTGGCACCCACACAGGCTCTGCGGGTTACCTGACTTCGGGGTGCTGGAAGCCGGGACCGTCCCGGGAGCAGGGTCGGGGCAGGTAAGCTCCTGCCGCATCCTGGCTGGGGATGATGTAGGGATACTCCGGGGGGGGCCCCCGCGGCTCCGGCCCCTCGGGGCGCTGCCCTCGCAGGGTGTAGTGCCGGGAGAGCTGGGGGTAGCTGTGGGATGAGCTCATGGGGCTGTGCGCTTTGGCCCCATTTCTCTCCAGCGACATCTGCATCAGCCGCTCGCTCAGCGACCGCACGTGGCCGTGCTTCAGGTCCTTCAGTGAGTCGTCGGGGCGCCGGGCGCCGCTCTCGGCCCCCCCGGGCTGCTGCCCACCCCGCTGCACCGCGTAGTACTGGGAGTGCGCCTTGGCCTCCTCGTAGCTCGGCAGCTCCTCGCCCTTGTGCTGGGGCTGGCAGAGGCGGTAGCCGCTGTTTTCCGAGTAGAGGTGGTCAGCGTGATGCTCCTGGCCCTGGGGCTCCTGCCTGGTGGACTGCTGCACCATCTGGCTTTCCTCCTGGGTCAGGCTTTCCAGGGACGAGCGGGGGCTGCCGCCGCTGCCGCCGCGCAGGGCTTGCTGCTGGATGGCCAGCAGCGTGCGGTTCTCCGTCAGGTTCCCATAGCGCAGCTGCTCCTGGATCAGGCGGTGCAGGACCGTCCCGCTCGAGTCCTCCGCCGTCCTCATCTCCGCCGGCGATGCCGCGCTTCCCTCCGAGGAGCTCACGTCGGGACCTAGCGGCGAGGCGGGCACCTGCGTGGGGAGACGGGGGGACGTCGGTGGGGAGCGAGGGGACCCGGGGGGGAGCGAGGGGACCTCATGGGGCAGCTTGGGGACATCGGTGGGGAGCGAGAGGATGTCAGGGGGGAGCGAGGGGATGTTGGAAGGGAATGAGGGGACAGTGGAGGGGAGCGAAGGGACATCGAAAGGGAATGAAAGGATGGTGGAGGGGAGCAAGGGGACACCGGAGGGGAGCTTGGGGATGTCAGTAGGGAGTGAGGGGACGTTGGAGGGGAGTGAGAGGATGGTGGAGGGGAGAAAGGGGATGTCGGAGGGGAGTGAGGGGACATCGGAGGGGAGCGAGGGGACGTCGGAGGGGAGCTTGGGGACATCAGAGGGGAGCTCGGGGACAGGCAGGGAGGTTGGGGACGTCGGAAGAGAGCTCGGGGACCGTCGAGGAGCCGCTGCCGCCGCCGGGCAGCGGGAGGAGGCCGGCTCTGCACAGCCCCGAGCTGAGGGGGCTGCCTGCGGGGGCTGCGTCCCGTCCCGGGGGGGCAAAGAGAAGCCCCCTGCCCGCGGGATCCCGGGGCCGGGCGGCACTTACCGGGGCATGGCGAGAGAGCCGAGGCCGTGCTGCTGCCCTCGGAGCGCGGCCGGTGCCGACTGCGGGCCGGGCCGGGCTCTGCTATGCCCGGAATGCGGGGCCCGCCCCGCCGCCATCACCGCCACCGCCGCCAGGGGGAGCAGCGCCCGCCCCGCCGCCGCCATTTCGGGGCTGCTCCCCCCCCCCCCCTCACACAGCCCGGCCGCCGGGGCTCTGGGGGGTGCTGAGGGGAAAAAAGGGACGGGGGGGACACAGAGCCGGTGCCCGGTGGCCGGGGAGGGGGTGGCAGGCATGGGGGGGCTGGGGGGGAGGTGGCGGCGTGGTGCAGCTGCCGAGCGCTGAGGTGGGGGTCGGGGGCGGCGGGGCTCGGCCGCCAGCTGGCCCGGCCGCATCAATCTTGGTGTGCGATCAAAGCTGCGAGAGGCACGGCATTGTCTGCCAGCCACCCCCAGAAAGGGAAAAAAATAAGTAAAAAATAAAACAAAAAACACACACACACAAAAAGTCCCCGTCAGCCCCATCTGCTCTGCCCTCGTGCCCCCCCCCCTCAGCCATCGCCACCCCCAGCCCCGGGATGGGCGCTGAGGTGCTGCTCGTCAGGGGGTGGAAAGGCTGAGGACGGAGGGGACGAGGCGATGGAGGGTCACAGCGGGGCTCTGTGGCCTTGGGGTGCCAGGGGATGGGGGCTCTGCCCCTTCCCAGCGGGGAACGAAGCCGCTTTGCCCCCACGTGCAGGCCAAGAGCTCCCCGGCACGTCCGCCCGCGGGCCCCGAGACAGCAGATGGTGCGGGGGGCGGCGGGGAGGGGGGCAGCGGAGGGGCAGGTGCAGGGAAAATTGCTAATTAGATACGGGACATTAAGCGCTCTCATTCCGGAGAGAGGGAATTCGGCACCTTCCAAACGCCGAACAAAGGCCGGAGCGGGCCGTCGGGCTCGTCCCCTTCCCATCCTGGGAAGGACGAGGGGCTGGGGAAGCTCCGCTCGGCCAGAGCCCCACTGCCAGCCAGAGGCATCCTTCAGCCAGGCACGCGGGAGAGCGACGGGTGCGTGCTGCAGAGCCCAAAAAGCAGCCGGTTTTCCCCACGATGCAGGCGCTGGGCTTGTTTTTGGCAGCTCACTGACCAGTTCGAGGGCTGAGCAACGCCAGATTCCAGCCCAGGTCAAGGTGGAGACCACGCTGCGGGTGGCAGGGAGGTCCCCGGCCCTTCCAGGGCTTCCCGATGGGATTTGGGGACCCAGCGTGGCAGAGGCCCCGGTAGGAGCGAAGCCCCCCAGCTGCCTCCCCTGGCTCATCCGCCAGCCTTATCTATGCCTGCGTCATCCCGCTTCCCTTCCTATCTCAACACCGCTCTATTTTTGGCAGCAGGAAACCCCTCCTGGGCTGATAACACCACTCTGGAAAGTGATCTGAAGAGGAAAAGCCCTCTGCTCCTCTTTTTCTTTCTGCCACTTGCAGATAGGAGAAGCCTCCACCTTTCCATCTTCCCCCAGAGGGGGCCGAACAGCAGCTGGCTATTGAACATCAGGGATCGACCTCATCCCGCAGACCCGCCGGGCTCCCCACGCGGACCCATCAGAGGATGAGGCATGCAGAAAGGTCGAAGGCAGCCCCATAAACCCAGATTTGGCAGTTTTGCAAGGCAGGTGGGCTGAACTGGCAAGGCTGGGGAGCAGGGACAGAGGCAGGGATGCCGGGTAGGCAGTGATGTGCCACATCCTCGGTCAGAGCCAGGGTGCTTGTGATTCATGAGGGTTCAAATCTGTTTAGCCATCAGATTACATTCCTGATGTGTTATCTCCTCTGTAACGCTTCCCACCTTTAGGAAAAGCAGGCAGAGCAGCAATTTTTCAGCTGTGGGGAGAAGCAGCCAGGGTTCCCAGCAGCCCCGACCCCAAAACCTGGGGCAGCAGCGGGGAGGAGGTGAGCGCAGGTGCCGGGGCCGCGGGCTCCCTGCATGACACACAGCTCGGCGATGCCAAACCCTGCCACTGACCTCACCGCCCAGCCTTATCGGTGAGGCGTTGGAGCGAGGTGAACGAGCCAAGAAAATGCTCGCAGGATGAGATCACCTCAGCTTTCTTCGCGGCTCCCAGCCGCCGCTCCCGAGCCTGCAAGCCAGGGAGGATGCGCATGATTTGGAGGAGGTTTGCAGCCAGCAAACTGGTCCCAGAGGGACGGTGACAGCGTGCAGGCAGCCAGGTGCCACATCTTGGCCACCAAGCCTGGGATGTTGAAAAATCCCTCCCGCCCCTCTGCCAAGCTCCTGCTTTAAAGCGAGAAGGAAAAATGGGGCTCCAGGAACCACACAAGTGCCCATTCCCCATTCCCGTGCTGTTTCCCAGTGCCAAGATCCATGCAGGCTTGAGCTGTTGGGGCTGCTGACCCATGGCTCATGAATAGCTCGGTGGAGGGACCTCAGGGATGTCCCTGGGGACACAACAAGGGGCTTGTGTCCTACCTGCCCCTGCGGACATCTCCAGCCTGTGTCACCTCAGGTGGCACCCTGCATCCTCAGATGCTCAAAGGGTCCCAGAGGGATGCTGTGTCCTGACCAGGGGGTCAGGATGTGTGCCACATCCCTGGCTGTGACACCCATCACTGCTGCTGCTTTTTCCATTACTCCCTCTCAGCTATCATCTCCCTACATTTCACCCCAAAACCTTTCCACTGCCGCATCTTACTCCAGAAGAACCTGCAGGTCCCCAGGGACGGCAGGTTGCAAACTCACGACCTCCACGACCTTAATTATTCCTGGGATAACGAGTGCCCAGCCTGCGAGCCTCGTGCCAAGGCTTTGCAGAAGGGCAGCATCCCTCGCTGCCTGGAGGGGAACCCAGGCAGCCCCAGTGGGGGAGCAGCTGGAGCCACGTGGGGGCCGGGGCTGGTGACGGTGCAGAGGGGCTGACAGGGCTGTCCCCACAGACAGCCATCCCCCAAGACACAGCTCCTACTGTGCTGGTGCTCACACGGGCATCTCCTGCCCCTATGTCAAGGAAGAGATAGGAAATGCGAGGGGTGATGTGCAAATTTTTGGCTAAGCCGTGTGGCCATCACAAAGGGGCCGCTGTCCTTCTCTTCCCCTTCTCCGCATTTTAATCCCCCCCCCCACTCCCCCTCCACCCCATTCTTGAAGTGAGTCATTTCCATTCCTGGAGGTTAACTTGTCCTTTTCTGCTCTGGCCAGCAATAATTCGGCCACTTTCTCACCTTTGTGGCATTTTCGCTCTTTCCTGAGAAATGCGGCGCGCTGGGTGCGATTTCCTGCCGGCGGGAGGGACGGCAGGGCGGGGGGGGATCAGGCCATGGGGTGGCACAAGAGCCAGCTCCTGTCACCTCTGCCTGCCCCGCGGGCTCCAGCTCACCCCCCCGGGAAGGTTTGGCTTCACAGCCGCGCTGTGGAGGGCTCGAGGTGGGAGAAGATTGAGGAGAGGAGGCAGGCGAGACGAGGGAGACAGCAGCCACTGCCGGGCAGCCTGCTGCTAAATTTTCATGCAAATACCACAGAACAAAACCAGACAGGAGAAAGACCAGCTGTTCTCCCAGAGCCCCCAGCGCCCTCCTCCTCCTCCACCAGGCTGCCTGTCGGGGCAGCTGGGCTGGTCTTTGAGCTAGCAGCAGCTTCTTAACGGCCTGAGAGATCCCAAAATATGGAATACAGGGTGGGAATGGCGGGTGGATGGATGGCTGGATCTTCCTTTTTGCCCCATTTAAATGTCACAGAGATAATGTCCTACCAGAACGACAATTAAATAGCTAAAATCTTCACATCTGCCATTTCTTCAGGGGCTGCAGGGCTACTGGGGGAGAGGGGGAGGTATCTCGGTTCAAAGACGTGTCAGGGGAGAGGCACGAGGAGGAGATGCAGCACGGGGAGGTGAGGGGTGCTCCAGGGACCGCTTTTCAGCAGCACCATCCCATGCCCAACTCGTGGCACCGATGCACACCCAGAGCATCCCTGGGGAAAAAGAAACCCTGCAGACTGGGCTCGGTGGCGTTACTGCCAGCTCTGGTGTGGTGACAGGGAGGGTGACAGCAAGCTGTCACTGCTGAAAGGCAGCGGATTGCCGCAGGGCTTGTTACTGAGATGCGGCTCCAGGCATTCAGTGTGCGGGCACGGAGGGTGTGAAATGTCCCGTGACCCTCTCGCCACACATTTCTGAGCTGCCAGGAACCTCCTGGAGTTCAAGACGGGGAAGCTCAAAGTCCTGGCCCTGGGGAGGAACGACCGGAGGCACCAGGGCACGCTGGGGGCACCCAGCAGGAGAGCAAATCTGCAGGAAAAGCCCTGGGGGTCCCAGTGGGCATCCAGGTGGCTGTGAGCCAGCAGCGTGCCCGTGTCCCAGGGAAGGCCAAGGAGTCCGGCAAAGGGTAGAAGAGGATGCAAGAGAAGTGGGGAAATAAGAAGGAAAAGAGCGAGAGCGAAACCAAACTCAGCTACAATCGGCCCTGAGCACACCAGGCCCTAGAGTACACTCAATGCCTTGAGCTCCAGCACAGTGCAGCAGCGATGCGGGAGTCCCACGGCCAGCTCCAGGGAAGCGCGGTGCCAACGCCGCGCTGCGCTGTCGGCCGAGCGACCTCCCAGCGGAGCCACGTGCTTCAGCTGCGTGCTCGATGATACAATAGAAAACGCCTCTGAAGCCCTGGCCCGCTGGTGCATTTCCTTAGCTCGCTGGAATTTCCGTTTCTTTCTTCCTCTCCCAGGCTCTTACCGAAAAACGGTGTCACCGCGCGCGTCCCCTGGGCGGGCTCTGGAGGGCGGCCAGCCTCGTGGTCCCTCTGTCGTGCTCCCCGCGGGCGCCAGGTTCGGCTCGCCCGTTTATTAATCACCCAAGGCGACTGCCGATCCAGGGAGAAGATTTACAAGGCGGGCAGGAAGTTCTTGTTTTTACAGGAGTGCCTCAAACACACGCACGCAGTAGGAAAAGCAAACATTCCAGGCATACCGAGGGATCCGCGGGATAAAAATTCCCCAAGCAGCCCGGATTAAGATACTCGCGGCACATGGAAACGCTAAAACCCGGACTCAAGGATTTAATTGTCTGATTTAGCAGGCAGCCCCTGAGCCTGCTCCGTGGAACAACCTGAATTTAACGGGAAAAGCCCCCGCGGAGGGACAGGGAGGGGGGCAGCGGAGGTGCCCTTGCTGCAATAAAGGTCAGGGCAGGCCCCCACCACTCGCCCAGCTCTGTGTGGACACCAGAGCCTTGTGGCAAAGCTCAGTGTGAGCTTTCCGACAGGTTTTCTCCTTCACAGCCGAGGCAGGGCTCACTCCGAATCAGTGCCTGGAGAGCAGCTGCTGTTGCTCCAGGCCAACACACGTTACCTCCCCCAAGGCCCTGTGAAGGTGACCTCAGCCTCACGACACCTCCCGAAGATGAGCGACGCCTCCTGAAGTGTTGTTGGGGTCGGATGAGGGCAGAATCAGGTCCCACTGGTGGCTCCTATGGGACAATCCATCTCCTGGGCTGCCTGCCCAGCTCCACCACCAGCTGGGCCCCAAGTGCTGCCACCTGACAAACTCACCAGCAGCAATATTTTGTCGTGCGTGAGTTTGCAAAGGAACCTAAGAAAAGGCAGGAGGCAAAGTTTCTCTGCAGGAAAAGTAGCCCGAATTATGTGCTTCCCCTTTCTCTTTAGCACTTCCTTTGTCAAAGGATCTGTGCAACGAATTCGAGGTGATGCCCTTAGTCCTGATGACATGTTGGGCAATAACCTGAACTTCCTGAAGGGCTTTGTGTCTCTCTGGGTGAAGAGGAGGAAGAAGGACTGCAGGGCAAGAAAGTGAGACAGGTCAAGAACCTTTGTTGGCTGGAAACGTGCTGGAAGCTGCTGGAAGAGCTGCGGAGGGGAATGATAAGGGATTAAGTCATGAGCTGAAAGGGAGAGTTAAAGACAAGCACATGTGTAAGGACATCCTCGAATAAAATCCACTTTTGCACACTCAGCAAGTCGCCCCCCATGCACAAAGCAGATACGGATTGCCCTGCGTGTTTATCCCACATTGCAGCCCACCTGTGGGCATGAGCAGTGCAAAATATTGCTGCTGCTTCCCTCCTGCAGCTCAGCAAGGATGCTCTGGGTGAATTATCGGGACTCTGCATCTCAGCAAATCCTCTGAGCACTTTTGTTCTTTACCTCCTCTCTTCCCTGCCTCCGTTCATCACCAGCGAACAGCAGCAGCAGTCCAGGAGACCTTTTGCTGCTAGCGCACGGTTTGGATGCAAACACATCCTCCAGAAGTGGATTCTGTCCTGCAACTGCAGTTGGCTTTAACGCGTGGCTCTGTGTTTCTTCTGCTGCCGTGAGTGCCTGCATCTGTGCCCTTCTGCTTTGCCCATGACTTTATCTGGGCTTCCCCATGGTTTTCCCAGCAGGATCCTCCTAACACCGAGCGCAAGCTTGGCCATTCACACCCACACTGCACAGCACGTGCTTCAATTTGCTGCAGGTTCTGTGCTGCACAGGAGCAGGGTCTGTGGCTGCAGATGTGAGAAATCACCGTACAAGCTGCATTTTCCACAAACGGCTCCTGGTGTACACTCAATCACGTCCACAGATCTTACTCAGATCGGTTGTCATTTCTGATTCCGTAAAGCCTCGCTCCCAGCCGAGCCCAGGCGGCTGCAGCAGGGCTGGGGCTGAGCCGTCCCCGTGCTACACCACAAGCCAGCTGCATTTAGCAAACTTAACGTGGCATTACAGAGACGTGAGTCATCATCGCTGGGGCTGTTTTCACAGAGGCTCGCAGCGCAGCTCTGCGCCGCACTGTTTTTGTTTGCCTCTGACCGTAAAAGCCTGACACACGCAGCTCACCCCGTGATAACAACACCTGGCCCACCAGCCACAACCCCGGCTCGTTAGGAAAGGTAAATAAAATCACACCCCGCAGCCAGACAGCCACGACACACTGCTCGGAAGGCGGTGCTGGGGTGAGAGGAGCCCCATGGGGTGACAGGAGCCCCATGGTGTCCCCTCCCTGCAGGTCACCGTGCTGTCAGGCTGTCTCGGAGCTGTCACCACCCCCAGATATCGCCTGGGAGCAGCGTCCTTGCTGGGGACACAAGGGGTGCAGGTGGTTTCGGGGGAATATATGGACGAGGGAATTTCCAGATGGGGAAGCTGGCTGGGAAGCTCTGGGCACTTTTCACCCTGCCTTCCCCTACACTTAGGCAACGTTAACCACCTTCCCTGAAGGCACTGCGGGATGGGCAGAGAAAGTCCTAAGGCCGCTGCACCGCTGGCACTGGGGCCGCACACTGATCTCCTCGCTCACTGCACTGGCTGGGGTCTGGCTCTCTGGCCTCAGCTGTGAGTGTGGCACCTCGCAGCATGAGTGCTGCCCTTCCACGAGCTGCCTCACCCCAGGAGGACGATGGTGGAGAGATGAGATCAGATGCAGACTGCTCATCGGTCATCGTACACGAGGTTACCCACCCAGACACACTGGGGACGTGGGCACTCGGGTGAATACACCCTGCTGGCTACGATGAGCTACAAAGGCGCACTGCTGGACAGAAACGGGCTCAGATTTATTCCCGTCCCGAGCAGGAAACTGGAAGGGATAATACAGAATTAAGCTGTGAAGTTAACCTTCAGCTATGTAAATTATAGGGAATGAAAAAATGCAGCCAATGTGAAAGAGTATTATAAATGCACCTTAACTACAGGCACTGCATTATGAAGAGTAATCTTGCTGAGCTGGGGCAGTGGAAAACAGCAAGCAAGTTTCAGCCTCAGAGCTATGCGGGGTGAAAAATAAGGCATTTTTCCAACCACATCTGCTGTCACTCACCATCTCACTTGATAGCGACTGTATAAAAAAGGGCTGACCAGCTAAACACATATTAGTCATCAGGTAGCTATGTTGACAAATTGAATCATATTCAGTGGGATTATACCCAAGGCAGAGAATTTGGAAGCTTAGCAAACCAAGCAATGTGAAAGCTCTGGCAAGCGCACGTTGCCGAGACTCGTACTGCTGGTTTGGGAGCGCTGAGCTCCAAACCCACGCGCCAAGCCCATCCTCTTCACGACTTGGAACCAATATTTGCACAAAGTTAAGTGAAAGCATGGGCGCTGACAGCAAGATCAGCTGGACGGCCAGGGTTTTATCAGGGTTGTTTTCGTAGGGCACAAGGTCCAGAGCCAAAGAACGGCAACGACGTAGATCGTGGCCACGGAGATCACCTGCGGCCCGCTGGCTTCGGAGCAGGGGTGTGGCAGGGGGAACGAGGAAGCACCTTTTTGGCAAACAGCTTTTTGGTACAGCGCTATGCCACCTGGACATCATCCTGAACACACGTGGAACAATGATTTTAATGACAGATTAAGTGTACTACGCTTCATACAGCTAAAATTAGGCATGTCCCTAAAATCACTATTCATTCCTCTATCCCCCAAATTAACTTCTCAGTGGAATCACCCTGTTATCATACCAGTTTGAAACACGCTGCTTTAGCAGCCAGGTCCATGAACTACATTGCTTCCACGCTGATGCTGCTCCGAAGGTTGGGACTTTGGGTAATGCACAACTGCTGAGCCTGGATTCTGGAATTACATGCATTTGCTACCGGGATCAGAGATGGGGCACAAGTAACCCCTGTGTATTTAAATGGCCAGTAACAGGATTCTGGATGTACATGCATCAGATGCCATAATTCTGAGTCATTACACACCAATGTACTGAGCAAGAAGCTCACAGGCATTGTAAAGAATTAAGTCATGAAGTTAACCATCAGCTTAAATTACAGGGATTGAGAAATGCAACCAATGTAGAACTGACCTGTAAAGAAACTGCATGTGTTATGATATACGACCTCTTGCAATCTAGCTATTGTTTTATTTGGAAAAAAAAAAACAAAAACAAAACAAAACATGGAAGTGAATCAGGGAGCAGCTGAGGGAGACTGGGGACATGGAAAGGCTTCCAAATGAAAAGAAGGCAGGAGAGCTGGTATGAAATAGAAACCTGCAGATGCAGGAATGCCCAGAGAGAGGGCACCTGCTTCCATCAAATTCAGAGAAGAAACAGTCTGCCAGGTCCTGGTGAAGGTAGGGGCAGCACTCAGTGTCTCAGGACAGTCACAGCGGTACGCTGAATTCACAAACCTGTCTGATAAAAGCCCTTTGGAAGCCACATCTGTGTGTACTCCTGTGTGTAGCCCCTGTGTACTCCTTCTCAACCTTCACACAGTTTGGCTAGCTTGCAAAGTTCAGTATTGAAAAAATACAGGGAAGAAAGAAAAGTTTACCACGTGTGAAGGGAAGAAGACAAGTGTATTTTATGCAAGGTGCAACTAGACGCCCAACTCCAAGAAGAATGATTGCTGTCTGGTGGCATCAATTTAATGAGGTTCTATTTGTTTGTTCATGTTTTAGAGATTGTGATGATCTTCCTACCAAACACCAAGTAAAAAAAAAAAGAATTACATCATGAAACTCCACATTAACTGTCCTCATACGTCTGGGACAAAACCTTCAGGCTGTGCAGGTTTATTTGGAGGGTTGGTGAGTCCTGCAGTCACACCAACCCCGCTGTACTGACGGGCACTTTACCAGCACACTCAAAGCCATTAATGCTGACATTTTGTGAAGGATAAAATCATTGGTCTTGCATTATTCTGGTGAGGATAAGGAGGTGGTTGATATCAGGAGACACAGAGAAGCTTGCTTAAAATAGCAAACAGAATTCCTGAGAAGATTCCCCATGTTTATCTGGACACTAAGCATTATCCTGCAGAGGGGAAACAGCAGAGGGGGTGGAAACGGCAGCGGGGGTAACCATGCCTTCTGGAGGAATCCTGCAGCCCTGAGGCCGGGTCCAGCTTCCCATGGACATTCACCTATGCCAGGACCTCATGCCTGCATGGTGGGGGTCCCAGGACAGAAGAGAAGCCTCAGTGCCATCCCTGCTCCCAGCACAGCACCTGCAAGGGGTGCAGGACAAGCCGTGCGAGCCTTATGTCTCAGGCCTCTTCCCTATCCTTCCCCCTTCCCAAGACTCCTAGTTTGTGGTGTGTTGTCTCGTGGCTTCAGTGCCCATTCCCTCTACCTGCACATTTGGCTGTGCACAGTAACGGCAGGCGCAGAGTTAAGCTGAGAAAAACCTCGCACCTTTCCTGCCGCAGGAATGCAAACAAACTCCCTGCGCCCCCTCCAGCTCTCTGTTGCAGGATTCAGCTAAAACACGAGGGCTGGGAGGAAGGAAAAGCGGCCAAAGAAGCAATTCCCAGCCTCAGGCTCTGCGCAGTGCTGCCGTGCCCTCTGCCGGGCCAGGCTGCCTCTCCGACCACCCTGCCCAAGCCTGCTGCACGCTGTCCTGTGCCCTCACCACCCTGCCCGTACCCTTGCCTGCGTCCTCGCTACCTGCTGCCACATCCTCAGCTCGGTGCCCAGGTCCCTGCCACCTCCTTTGGCCAAAGCCCTGAAATCGAAGCGGAGCAGCAATGAGTTTCCTAGAGCAATGAAGACGGTCGTTTTAATTAAAACAAGGCTCTGCCAACCCTCCGACTCCCCGCAGGCAGGGAAAGCACGTCCCACAGAAGTGCCAACCCTGCCCTGGGCATTTCATCGGCCCCAGCTTGCCCTGCAGCTCTGTTCTCCTTGCAACACTGACCTCTCAACAGCCAGTGGTCATTCTGGGGCAAAGACGTTTTGTAATAAATAGGCAGCACCACACCTGAAATATAAATAAATAAATAAATAGATAGATAGATAGATAGATAGATAAAGTCTGTAACTAATTGATGGCTCTAAAGGTTGAGCACCAGCAGCTCACCTTCCCAGAACTACAGGTGGGCAAGAGCCTGTTTCTGCACACATCACTGGTTTTGTGAAACTGGAAATAAACCCAATAGCCTCTTGAGTAGGCAGCTGTATTAGGCAAGCCCTTTATTAACCTGAAACAAGATTGCTGTGAGGTGCTGAGCAATGTCCCAAGGGAGAACCTCACCCTGCTCCCACTGGACAGGAGAAGCCCTCTTCACACAAGGAACAGGTCCAGAAGCAGATTTCCACCACAGAAAGGGAATGGGCTAAAGTTGCTCCAAGGGGAGGTTTAGGTTGGATATTAGGAAGAGCTTCTTTACCGAAAGGGTTGTGAGGCGTTGGGATGGGCTGCCCAGGGAAGTGGTGGCCACCATCCCTGGAGGTCTTTAAAAGATGTTTAGATGCAGAGCTTAGTGATATGGTTTAGTGGAGGGCTTGTTAGTGTTAGGTCAGAGGTTGGACTCGATGACCTTGGAGGTCTCTTCCAACCTAGCTGCCTGTGACTCTGTGAATCGCTGTTGGGACAGCGGGCACCGGACCCTCATTGCTCCAACGGGGCAGCGCTTGGCAAGTCCGGGGCTCGCCTCCCCGGACAGGATACAAGGGGTACAGCACCACCCCAAAACACCTCTTTCCAAAACACTTCTTTCAACCCATAGCGGCTGCGAGAAACCCCTCCGGGCCAGCCGCGCCTGCCGGCGACCTGCCCCCTCCACACAGCACTGAGCCCTCAGCCCCCTTCCCGCCGGCGGCCGCCCGCCATTTTCTCCCCTCAGGGCGGCCGAGGGCGGCCCGGCGCATGCGCGCAGTTCCGCCGCCGGCGGCCGGGGCCTATGTACCAATGGCTGCTGGCGGCCCTCGGCGCCCTCTTCCCCGCCGCCCGCCGCCTCGCGCCGCCCCCGGCCCCGGCCGCGGCCCCGGCCCCGCCGCCGCCTCGCAAGAGGCCGCTCCACAGGTCAGCGAGGCCGGAGCGGGCCCTCCTCGGCCGGGCCACGGGGTGGGGGGGGTGGGAGGAGGGCGGGCTGCGTGTGGGGGGGGAGCGAAATGGGGACCCCGGGGGGGTCGGGAGGGTCCCGAGGCTGCTGCTGAGGGGACACGGGACGGGGCTGGGGGCGGTGAGGGAAGGGAAGGAGGGAGGAGCCGGTACCGGGCGGCTGCGGAAGCTGAGCGGCAGGGAAAGTGGGGCTGAGGATCCGGGGGGGGCGCCGGGGGGCGGTGTGTGCCCGCAGCCGGTCACCGAGAGGCGGGGGGGGGCCCTGAGGTGTTCGCTGGGAGGCTGGGGTGTTCGCCAAAAGGCAGAAGTGATCCCTGAAATAGTCGCTAAAAGGCGAAAGTGATCCCTGAAATAGTCGCTAAAAGGCCAAAGGTGTGTGTTCCCTGAGGTACTCGATGCCAAAGGTGTTCCCTGAGATGTTAACTGAAAGGTAGAGGTATTCCCCTAAAAGGCAAAAGTATTCCCTGAAATAATCGCTAAAAGATCCAAGTATTCCCTGAAATAGTCGCTAAAATGCCAAAGGTGTGTGTTCCCTGAGGTACTTGCTAAATGCCAACGGTGTTCCCTGAGATGTTAACTGAAAGGCAGAGGTATTCCCTTAAATAAAACAAGTATTCCCTGAAATATTCGCTAAAAGACCCGAGTATTCCCTGAAATATTCGCTAAAAGACCCGAGTATTCCCTGAAATATTCGCTAAAAGACCCGAGTATTCCCTGAAATATTCGCTAAAACGCCAAAGGTGTTCCCAGCTCCCACGTGCGAGGCTCTCCGAGGGCAGCCAGGCAGGTGCTCCCTGTTACAACCTGAGCAATGTGCCCGGCTGCAAGCTCGGTGTGACAGCTTCAGCAGAAACATCCCAAACCCGAGCCCCACCATGTGCAGCCCCCATGGCAGGGGAAGCGGGGAGTTAACACCGAAGCTGCCTTCTCCATGATGTCTGGCACTCGGTGTTATCCCACAGTAGAAAGGTGAAAAATTGTGGGTACGGGTGGGTGAAACCCATGGGGAGAGTGGTTAAAAAGTAGCTGCTCTTGCAGCGCATCGCTGAAGTATGGCATGTGAAAATTTTGGGGATTCAGCCTGTGAAAGGTTGAATTTTTACAATTTTAAATTATATGCTGCAGCGAGCTGTCCTGGACACTGGCGCAGGAGGAGTTTCTCGTAGCTTATTTCTTTCCCTGTAGTTGCCAAGGAGGGGAGTAAAATGTGGGCACAGATGGGTGCTGTCACCTCCAGGGCATGGCGAAGGACGTGAGCGCATCTTTACGAGGAGAGCAGGCTCAAATGACTTCTGCTTTCTGGCGCCCCTCTTTCAGCTTGTTTCAGGTGTTGCTCAACACCCTCTGTACTCACCTGTTTCCCCCAGGCCCTTGGCAAAGCCTCTGGTGCGGTGACACAGACACAGCGTAACCTCCTCCTGGGTTGTGCAGTCCTGTTGCAGGCAGGTAGCTGAGCATAGATCTGCCTTTTTTTTCCCTCACTCCTCCTGTCTTTTGCCTGTTCGTGTTCCCTGGCCTCGCCTACTTCAGGACATCAACAATTTCCCAACCTTCTGAATCACCAGCAGAGAATTCCCTTTTCCATGTGCTCAAACTGTGTTTGGTAAAGGAAAAAGGACAAAACCACTCTCACAGGTGTTGGGTGCTCTTCTAAAACTGTAGAAAGATGCACTTCCATTTGAAACCGGTAACCATCAGCACAGTAAGGTGTTTAACCTGTGGTTGTCTCAGAAGGTAGTGTGAAGAGGTGGCATTGTGCTTTGTCTCTGCAGAGGACTGATGCTGGAAAGATTTCACTGAAGACCACTTCAAAATGAAGTTTTGAATGAAGTGGTCTTGATAAAAACTGATCAGGAAGACAGATATTTTTGCTTTCTTCAGTTTTACCTTCTGGAATATCAAATATGCTGAGTAAGAATGTATTTTTTTAGGAATGCTTTGCATTTAACACCTACCCCCCATTTTTCTGCCTGACTTTAATAGCATAGCAATGACAAATACCCTCCGTACTGTATGAAAGGTGCAGGTAAGGATAAGAACTCATTTTTGTGCTCCTGCTGCAGAAGGAAAGCAGTCCAGAAGTGATGCAATCAGCAGGGTTTGGGAGCATAACAGTTGAAAAGAAATTCTTGTATCTGAGAAGGAGCACAGCATCTTTCGTAGAACCCTCGCCGTGTGTTAGGGTGGTTTTGGAATCAAATAAGGAAAAAAAAAAAAAAAAAAGGAAAAGGCACAACCTTTGCTATCTGTTCTCAAAGTTTAAAAAAAAAAAAAAGGCAGCTAGACTTTATCTTTGTATCAACTGATATAATACTTTAACTAACGCTTAGTAAGGAAGGGTGCAGCTAAGAATGATTTAAAGAACTAGTTCACGAGCACTGATTTAGCAGTAAGTTATTTATGTGGGTGTTCACGAGTTGCTTTTCCACCTTTTATTTCCTGTCCTAATTAAACTTTTATTTCTCTGCAGCTCGGTGTAGTGCACTCAGATGGCTTAGTAATCGTTGGCATGTTGCTTTCCTTGAGGAAAGAGGATATGCAATATATGTAAAGCTTATTACATATTAACTGAAGAATTTTTTGTTGTTAGTGACAGACAGAAAACATGAATTGAATGTGAGAAAAGAGCCCTAACGTGCTGGAGGGGGAGAATTAACTGTCTGTGAGTGCTCTGCTGAGTCGGAGCAGTGGGGGGCGTTGGTGAGAGGTGCTTCAATAGCAGCAGCCGCGTGTTCCTGTCCGAGATGATCCTAGAGATGCTTGGAGGGGAGACTTTTGGGATATGGAAATAAATTTTGGAAGCGTGGGCCCTGCAGAGGGAATTCAGTCTCTCAGAAGCTCATCTGTGCTTGCAAAACACTGTTCTGTGTGTTTTTTCCTCAGTGTTCAGCCACCTCTGGAAGATCCTGACCAGACTCAACCAAAAAAGCAAAAAACAGGTATTGCACATTACCCATGTAATTAATACGCCTGGTTTTTCTTAGGTTTCACGTACCTTAGAAAACTCTGGCTTTTGTACTTCAGCATGATTCCCGAAACCGTGGCTTTTTGAGCCGTTCTCTTGGATGTGACCGTCTGTGCAGCCAGTGGCCTGAGGCTGTATCGTGGGGCCTAGCCCTATATGCGATGTTACCTGTGCTGATGGTGGCAGGGTACAGGACTTCTGCTGCCGGCAGGAGATACCCCAGGTCTCTCTGGCCCATCCACATCAGCAGAGAGCATTTGGCATCGAAGCTGTGTGCCCCCTCCTGCCTGGGTTTGTGATGCTGTACCTCTGACAGCTCAGAATAGCTGTGTTTCTCCCCAAAAAAACACTTAAGATCTGGGGTGTGAAGGAAGGTAACTCTAAACTGGTGCAGGCAGAGAAAAGTGGTATTTCTGAGTGACGTGAGTTTGGAAGAAAAAAAAAAAAAGTTGAACTGAAACCAGAAGTGGGTTCAGTCTGAATCTGAAAAGTTTGGCACGCAAATGTTTAAAAGATAAATGAGAGCTGAGTAAGGAAGGGTGAAGAAGCAGCAGAGGGTTGGCATGGGAGAGGACAGCAGAGACAGAGAAGTGTTCGCTTCAGTGAGACTTCCTCGGACACCCCCTCTGCAGATTTTATGGGTAAAATTACAGAGCTACATGCAGCCATTTTGTTACCTCAATGCCAGCTGATTTGGTCATGATTTGAGATCAAAGCTTCCCTTTTTCAGTCAGATAAAAGAGGGAGAAATTGATGCTCTTTAGGCTGTGGGACATCTCCTAGCATACACTTTATGGGGAGACATGGGCCTTCCTACTCACTGCTTGGCCAGCAGTGCTGCCCCGCATCTAATGGTAGGGGCTGCTGAAGAGGTAGCATGCTTTCCTGGTACCATTTATTCTCAAACACAGCCCCCTGTTAGACAGTTCTGGCTTGTTAACGTTTGGGAGCACTGTCTGAGGGGTTGTGTGTCCCTGCTTCTGTAATACTCAGGAGTCTTTGCTAAGTTTGGTTTCTAGACCTCAGCAAACAGCTCCTCCAGTAGTCAAGAGCAACATGTAATAAACTGCAGTGCTACATGCATGCGTGGAGGGGGTGAGGGAGAGAAATTGCACCCTGGAAATTGCTTCCCTGGAAAAAGGGAGTGCTCCCAAGAGCAGGGTGTTCTGGTAGACCTGGCTGGCAGATCTGCGGGTTAGTCGCTGAGCTCGGCTCTGCAGAACTGCCTCTGGAGCCACCTATTACAAAACTCACCTCCAGCTCTGTTGGCAGAAAAGACTGTTACTAGCAATGAGTTCTGCTGCGGTAGGTGTCATTAAGGATTTCTGTTCACACAAAAACCTGATTTCCCTTTTCAGTTGTGTTCTTACACGGCCTGTCTTTGTTTTTTAGGTTGCACCACCTCTGAGCCTACAGAGAAAGTTGAAGAAGTTTCTGCTGTGGCGAAGGTACCGGCTGAGGCAACAAACAAGCACTGGAAAGCTTCAGTCAGCAATGCAGCTCCAATCACAGAGCCCACAGAAGAGGTTAGAACAGAATTTGAAAGTAGGTAGTTATGATATTGGGTGAATCTGTGTGAGATGAAAGGAAGGAGCTTCTCTGCCTGATGCATCTTGAAGCTGGGCCTGCCCTGAGCCCGTAAAGCAGTAGGTCCTTCTTTTCCATTGATAGAAAGCAGCTCTTGCTCTTGTGTGCTCGTTTTGCCTTATTCAAGTCTGCACGTGCATTTCTAGCACTTGGAACTGAGAAGCTACGCTTCTGCTGTCTCCCAGATATTTCACAGGTACTCAAATCTACAGTCTGTGTGTTTGCAAGCTGTTACTCTTTTTCTCAAGCTTGTAGATAAGGAATCAAAATACATCACATTGCAAAAAAACCTGTAGTTGGTCCAGGTAAACATCATTCTGCTAAATTCATTATCCACGAGAGGATTCCTGTAGGACACAGGTTCTGTAACAGTGACTCATTAACAGCTGCACTCCGTTGTTTGGTTCAAAAGTGTGAAGTTGCCTTTCTTATTGCCCCACTAGGGTAAGAGAGGAATAGGAAGCTGTCATGTTCTACCTATTTGTTCTTGAGAGAGTCATTAACTCTTACAAAGTGTATTTTTCAAGGACAAGACTATTGCTTTTCAGAACAGTTAGGAGCTGACTGAGGAGAACTTGATGTTAGGCTCATGTTGTTTTACATCGCTGTGTATATGAGTATTAAAAATCAGCGAGCTTGTCAGAGATCCTGCAAATATTTGCATTCTGCTGCAATCTGAACCAGCATATCATGATCCCTGAGTCATAACAGAGCTGCCTAGATTTCAGGAACATTGTGTTTGCTTGGATTTGTATTCATGTTATACTCACTATGATACTTGTGTGTTTTTATTTAAGACTCAGTCCACTTCGTCTGACCCTTTGTCTAAAAGACCAGCAAGTTCTGCGCTAGAAGTAGAAATGCTACAGATTGGTAAGGCCATCGGGTTACCAACTCATTTCTTTTTCATCCTACATTGTGTGTGTACTCTGTGACTCAGCACAAGGCTTATGAACAGGTTACAGGCACGATATCTAGGTACCATAAGGGATACTTGCATAGGAGCTTTGCTTCTTCCCTGTATCCTTGCTTTGCTTCTGGTTTGGGGCCAGACATTTGTCTTATCATCTCAGCGTTAGTTCAAGAGCTGCCTGGGATGCAGTTCTCTACTTCTGACACGGCCACTGTTAGCTTGCCAGAAGTAAATTGTTTAAAACGCTTAATTTTTAGGTAGTAGATCCCAATAGCCCTTTTTTATTTCAGGTTTAGGCTAACAGTAATTTGTGTGCACAAATTTCTGTAGATGTGAATATGGAAATCTGAGATTATTGTTAATAATGTAACATAATGCAAATAACGTTATGATGCAAGAGAGAAAAATGAAAATAATTTGTTTGGTGAAGTTCTTCACTGTAAACTGATAAAACTTCAGTTTCTTCGTATAGTTACATCGTTAACTTGTGCTCTCCTCGTAGATAAGATGCCTTGTGGAACCAACGCTTGCTTGAATAATGAAACACTATCCCTTTCTCATAAGACAATTCCCTGTTTGAGGTAAAAATCCTTCAGTTTCTTTGACATCACTTAAAGACTTGCTGTCTTTCACTTTCTTTGTTGAGCGTTCTGGGTGTTGTCAAACACTTGTATCTTTGTCCATGCAGTAATAGTTTTCCAAGCTATTCTGGAACTCCAAGCTGCTGTACTGTAGGGAGGTCTCCATCTGCTTTTTTTCCCAACCAATTTTAAACCTTTCTAAATCAAAAAAGGTTTAAATCAAAAAAGGCGAAGAGAGATGATCTTTCTTCTCTGCACTGCCCTGGTGAGGCCATACCTGGAGTGCTGTGTCCAGGTCTGGGCTCTCCAGCATAAGAAAGACGTGGGCTTAAGGGAGCAAGTCCAGCAGAGGTGATGAAGGGAGTGAAGCATATGAGGAGAGGTGGAGGGAGCTGGGAACATGCAGCCCGGGGAAGGTTCAGAGGAATCTCATCAGTGTGCATAAACATCTGATGGGAGGGAATAAAGAAGAGCGAGCTGGGCTTTTCTCAGTGTTGCCCACTGACAGGTGGCAGTGGGCGCAAACTGAAAAGCAGGGAATTCCATCTGAACATAAGGAAGCACTTACTGTACTGTGAGGGTGACTCAGCACTGGCACAGGATGCCCAGAGAGCCAGGGGAGTCTGTGTCCTTGGACATGCTCAAAACCCAACTGGGCACGGTCTTGAGCAACCTGCTTTGGGTTGCCTCTGCTTGAGTGGGGAGGTAGATGAGATGATCTCTAGAAGTCTCTGACCAGAACAATTTTGTGAGGAAAGCAGCTACACTTCTATGCCAGTGTGCTAGCTTTTGGAAGAGTTGAGGGTTTGATAGTAACATGCCTGTGTGGTTCTGGAGTCTTCTGTGTTGACTCAGGGCTTGGACTGCCTTGGAAATGACCCTGAGAATGGGCGCAGCACTTGTGCTGCATCTGAGTGCAGATCAATCAGCATTGTATATTCAAAGCAGTCTGACTTTCTGTTTTACTGACTGTCTATTTTATTTCTCCATACTTTCCCATTAAGTGGTTGAAGACAGCAGGTCTCCATCTGAAAATAATAAACATTTCATGTCTGTCTCCATCATCATCAATGCACGTGCTTACAAAACGGTTGGTGGTGGTGCTTGAATCAGAGGTGCTTTTCTGAATATTGTCTTGATGCTATTTCTTTTGCCATTGGTATTTTTAGCACTAGCAGGAATGGCAACCACCATGTCAAAACTACTCCAGAAGACACCGTAACACTCAGGCCACCCATTAAGGAGCACACTACGCCAGAGTCTGCGACTTCAGAAGTCGGCAAAATGGGGAGGCCTTTCTGTACTGTGGAAGAGGTGCGTTGGGTGAGAAAGCTGGCTTTTGAAATAACACAACTCAGTAGTCACATCAGAGCTATGACAAACACTGAAGTGACAGTTTGTAACATTCCCTGCAGTGGATATAGTTAATGAAGGAATGCTTCGGAAAATCAGTGCGTGATGTTTTATTTGCTTTTCTGCGTATCAAGTGTTGTAAGTGGAAGTACTGCCCTGTCACTTAGCATATCATTGTTGCAGGGTTGTTTTACTATTTGTCCTTACCCCAGCTCAACAGCTGTCTTTACGTAGCAGCTTTATAAGGATGATGTAGGCAAAAAACCCCACACACTTGCTGATAATTCTTCCTTGAAGGGCTAAGAGGTCCTTCCCTGTCCTTTTCTTCCAATATCTGAAGCAACTATTGGAAAATATGTGATAAACCCAGCTTACACTGGAGAAGATCTTAAAATGAACTACTGGAGAAGCAGGCTATGACAAGCGGAGGAATATGATTAAGATACCGTGGAGACTCATAGCACACAGTCATTATGTATATTGACAGGAATTCCTATTAGCCTGAATTCTTATGCAAGAAGTGTAGACCACAGCTAGAGAGAAGAGGCCCACGTTTGAGGAAACAGTTGCAGAAGGAATTTTGAGATTGTAGTGGGATGCAAGTTCTTATCGCAGGATAGGAAAAAAATGAAGGTGTAGGAATTCCTGCTAAAATAAACTTGAATTCTGTGCCAGTGTTATGAGAACAACCTGTGCAGTCTGCACTAAATTCAGATTACAAGTATTTGCTTCGTACGGGGTTCTGATCTCATCTTTTTTTTCCCCTTCTATTCTGCTAGGATGTTCTGAGAGGCGAAAAGGAGAAATACAAACAGCTCTTGAAACTAGTAAAGGAAAAATATCCTAGAAGCCGCTCTATCTCACAGCCGACAAGCTTCTGCAAGTAATTATAGGAAAAATAAGTATTAACTTTTTGGTGGTAATGTTGTAGCTTTTGTACATGGGTAAGTGGAGGGGAAAATCATATTTTGTTCTCTTAAGGTTGTGGAGATTGTCCCAGAGCAGGTACTGGAGTAAAGTAATTTTGAAAAGGCCATGACGCGCTCTTCCCTCCCTGCCTTTACCTTCCCCCAGTAAAGCATGAACATTCTGTGAAGGCATGTTCTGAAAGTGAAGATTCCTTAATTGTTAGGGGTTTGTTTCTCTTTTTGATAGCCCTTTCTTGTATTTCTGTTAAGAAAGGTAGTACCTAGTTCTAGTGCTGGCAGTGTAATTTATCATAAAAATCCATAGGATTGGTTATTTTGTAACACTATTAAAAAGAATTTATCTTCTCATTCACAATAGTCAACTTCTTCCTCAGTCAGTAGACATATTTTATCTGAGAATGTGAAATGTAACCTAAACACAGGGAATACTAGGTCTTTCTCTGTTCCTTCCTACCTCCCCCAGCACTTCTCATACAAATCATAGGGAATTTTCTCTTTGCAATACACTAAAATGACGAAATCTTAGTCTCGTGTATGGAACGCCTGTTCTTAAAGCAACCTACAAGAGGGAACTTGCGTGTAATGCTGATTCATATATACTAACGATGAGTATGTTTGATATGTCTGTAACTGTACCAAGAGGTTGCATAAAATCAACTACACCAGGGAAAACACAAAAATAATAGAAGCTATTATCTTAGTGGAATAGCTACACTTCAAAGCTGTGAGGGACTAATTGGAAAATGCTGATGCCAAAAGGGTGCTAAAATTCCATTGTGCCTTTCTACATAGAAAGATAGTAGGAAGTGCTGTGTTTTCTTGCCTTTTTTTTTTTTTTTTTAATGCATTGAAACATAGATTGTTACTGAGGCTTAGAAAAATCCCCATCTCTGGTTGTTCACAGCTAGAAGACACCTGAACACAAGACTTGAGATCAGAACAGCATGGCCTGTTTAAACATTCTGGTGCATGAAAACGATACGGAAATCAGTATTTAATATAATTCTAGGTGCGCCATCAGTAGCTTTTTAGGGTGGATCAGGACTCTGCTTTTGGCATCTAATCTCCTGATCATTGATTATTGTGGTTTGGCTCATATGTCAGAGCAGACCTGAAGGATGTGAAGCAGATTCCTTTCAGGTGATGCTAAATCAGAGAGCATTCCTCCAGAGTGCATCTAGTGTGCGCCAGCTGATAATGAGCATGTAGTCCCTGAGGTCCAAGTAGAGCAGATCCTAAGTAAAATGTCCCAGAAATTTCTGTTGTGGACACTATTCACATGGTGAACATAATCTTTATTAAATAGATTGAACAGAATTGGTCAAGGACTATTAAAACGAATGCTGTCTTGTTCTGTAAAATACAATAGCCTCCTCAGGTTGACCCAGATGTTTGTGCAATGTGTAAAGATTTTTATTTTTTTTTTAAGTAAAGCTTTTTTGCTGGTGAAGGGGTAAAAGAATCAATTGTTGTGACTTACTAGTCTCTCCTGAAATTCTGAAATGGCAGAAAATGTGACTCCTGTGTCAGCAGTATGTATGAGTTGAAAATAGCCAAGATTTTGAATGTAAAATGCCTCTTAGGTTCTGTTGTAAAACTAATGCAAGAGACAGGATGACCCTGTTAATGGATTAAACAGCCTAATTGTACCTAAAACAGTTTCTATTGCTTTACCTGTGGTCTCCAACTCTAGTGTAGACAGTTGTGTATGAATAAGCTTTATCCTTTCTGGTGAATTGGTGTGTATTGATAACACATACTGCCTATACAGACATTCTGATTCTTCTCTGGTATTTTCTGCTGCACCAAAGTGTTCAGGCTTACTCCAAGGAACCAGTGATGGCTGCAAGTCACCTGGATGAACAAAGACGTGGAGATGTCTGTCAATATATGACACTAAGAACCAGTGAGTATCCCCTGTGATTCATATCTGTCCTGTTTTGCAGCTAGATCTCGAATCAAAATAGGGTGTTTCCTTAAGTCTCGAAGGCATAGTCTACATTAAGAAGAGTTGTCAGTGCTGGTGTATTGTTAAGGTGTGTCTGTGTGTAAGGAAATCTAAGTCAGACAGCGTGTTTATGCTACTATAGCTTACCTCAGTTCTTAGAATGAAACGGCCTGTCTCTGGAAGGAAAAAGAAAAGAAAAGGAAAGGGAAAGCAGGAACAAAACCATGGGTAGTTATTGGCTGAAAAGGCTTTGTAAGTGGAAAAAGTTTAAAATTGTACTTCAAAGCCATTACTGTACTAGGGATGTTCTTGGCTGCAGAAGTAACTGCACTAGGCATGGGAAGTCTGTGGTATCTGACCATACCTTCAGCTTGCTGAAGATAGATAACTAGGGTCACCTTCACTAGCTATCTCCTGCAGAATGGGCTGGTGAAACTGGTTTGCTGACAGGCTATTTTCTTGTATACCAGCAGTGTGTTATAATACTGCGTTTTAATGTGTATATGTTTAATTTTGTTCCAGTTATTTTTTTTCCTGTTCATTATTTAAGTAGTATTTCATTAGTGCTCCTTTTTACGTACGTGGTTCATTATGCAGTCACATGGGTTGTGAATTTCTGAGCAGGTGCTAGAATTTGGGGAAAGCTTGTTTTGAGGTGAAAAATTACAAGCTATACTTCTGAGTTATTTTCTTCATCTTATTTTTGAAATAAAATAAAATATTAGTAAAGGGTGCAGTCCAGGACATAAAACTTAGCAAATCCCTTGCTTCAATCCTCATACACTTGCCCATGATATTCAGCAGGCCTGTTTGCCCAAGTTTAAACTTCATAACCTTGTGGTCATTATTAGAGGCTTTGTCTTATCGCCCATAAACTGATAGCCATGTTCATCTGATTGTAATTAAAAGCTGACATCTTGTCTTTCTGTTACTGCTTTTCTGTGCAGATAGCAAGCGTGCAGACAGCTGCAGCACACACTGGTCTCCAAGAAGCGATATAATCAGGTAAAGTCGCGGTTCTTGCTTGGTTTTGCTCTGTGTGTGTATCTGTGTCATCCTCTGGTAGTGGCCAGAAGGAGAAAAATCATATTTATCATCTCAGTGTGGAATGTGAGTAGCTACCTTGTGGCTCTGGAATTGCTTGCCAGCCAGTTCCATCTCAGCTACAGCCTTGCTGTTTAACAAGCAGGGGTTGTGCTGGTGTGGTGTTTGCTGTGCACACAGAGTCCTTTGCTGTGGCAAGCAAGCTATCTGAGGGTAACAGTGGTGGCAGTACCAAGTCGTCCTTTGCTTTGCAAGGAATCAGTTTTCACTTCACAGTGAAAGGAACACTTGCGTGTTCCTTTCTGACAAACCATTAATGAGCTGCCATTTCATTTTGTTCACTTTGAAACTAGGGTCCAAAAACGTGTGAGAATGAGAACTTGCAAAGCCTGGTGGGACTGAGGCAGTTTTTGTGACGTGCAGGATGCCTTTGGTTTGAATATGAGACTAAAAAGGAAGCATGCAGTTGGGTTATCCACCTGTTTGGGAGGGACTTTGACCAGTGGACTTCTGCATTAACCATCTGAGCTGGCAACAGTACGAGTTCAGATGGCTTTGTGTTGTTGAAGGAAACGTGGTATTGGTTGCAGTAAGTACACCAAGTGGGAGAGGTTTTTTATGGCAGTCTGGTTTGTGCGGCACGTGTCTTTTTGCAGTTACCTTCCCTTAAACAAGAGGGGACAAAGTGTAGATGGGAGCAGAAAAATTTAGTTGTGGTAATTCTTGTAGCTCTTCCTGACCCTGTTCTCCCTGCTTTAACCCCTAACGATATATTTAGCTGTGCAGCCCTGTTCCAGTGCTGAAGTTGTCTGTGGTTCCTCTAAGCTCAAGGAGAGAGAGAAGGAAATAAAATAAGTGATAGTGTTCGATGGGTTCAAGCAAAGGGAACATTTTCCTGCCTTTTTTGCAGATATAGCTACTAACTGAAGTCATTCAGCAGCGCTTGGGATATCTACTCTTACCATGATGGATTGAATGCCTTTAAAGCACAATGAGTGGGGGATACCATTAGAGGCTGTTGTAGGTCTCCCCCCAAATGAGATCTATGGTGACAGTGTAAATTCTTGTTTTCAAAGAAGGGACACGTGGACAGCTTTCATGTCTGTGTATTTGCTTGCTCCTCAGAGTCTGCATTATTTTAATGCTAATCCTCTCCAACTGGGGATAGTCACTCTCATGACTAGTGCATGAAAGGCAAGTAAAAAAGTTCTAGCTGTCCTGTTCTTAATTCGGTGTGCTGGTCTTAGTTTCAGTAAGCTAACTATATTTGGCTGCAAGTGTAGTTGCAGATGTTCATGTTATACCTTGCAGAGTAACACCTAGCTTTCAGTATCGATCATCAGTAGAGCACAAAGCCCTTCATAGAGGAGGTGCTGGTTGCTTCCCTGTTTTCCAAATAACAAAGCTGATAAGCAAAAGGAGTCTTTGGAAGAAAATTTAAGCTCCCACTCCTGCTACAAGAGAACATTGCTGGAAGCTGAGGCAATGTCATCTCATGTTCATGTATACTAGTGAGGCTCTAGTCTGAATCAACCTTGAAAAAGCATTCCTTAACCAGAAGATGGATTAAGAATTATGTGGCACAATACTGATACAACCTGCTTCTCTTTCTGTCTCTCCTTGCAGATACTACACGCCAGCAGAAAATTCTCATGAACAGGGAAGACCAGTGAAACAAGCCAGTTCAGGGGTAAGCTTGTGTTATTCATTATTTCACTTTTAAAGAAAATGTGGCTACTTGCAATCCTAAATTTTTGCACTCTTTCCTTACATATATTACTGAGTGAGTAATGTATTCATCCAAGTTGTTTTTCCCAGGGAAAGCAGGAACATGATTTGATGAATGGAGCTATAACAAAGGGTTTTCTGCTGCCACTAATTTTGTTTCTGGACTATTAGGAGCATACCACACTATACTGTTTTTACTCTTCCCCTTTTATCTGTTGGTTAAAGCTTCAAAACCACTAGTGCACAAACTTAGTTGACCTACAGTGCTGGACTGCAGTATCTTTAGTCTTCTCCTGTTTTGTGAGATGGGAGTTGCATCTCTTTGGCTTTAATCTCTGGTCAGGACTAAGAAATACTAATCTGTCTCAACTTGATACCTACACACAGAGGTTTTGCTGAGCTTCTTAATGCTAGTTCAAGCCAAATTAACTTTCTGGCTGTCTTGCCCCAGTTTAATTTTGTGTAGGTGCATGGTGTTGGTGCACGGCTTGAATGCAGTCATCCAAAAAAAGTAACTTTGGAGTTTGCTGGTTGGATGTGTGTACAAAATACCCTTCCAGTTTTATACAAGAGCAAGGCATTCTGCCTTACTCCCTAGCAAACAAATTTGTGTTTCCTTGCTTGACTGACTTCTTTTTTTTTCTAACAGAGACAGTGTGGAGCTGAAATCTCAGAAGAGGTGTCATTTCGATTGCGTTTGGCACCTGTTTTGTCCAGAAGGCCATCTGCCCTTGATGTGGAAGAAAAGAAATTCCCAAGATCAGAAAAACGAGTAGAACACTTTTCTCCGCTCACAGAGGTACTTTTCCTGTCAGTCTTGTTTGAAGCAGAAAGCTGTGAAACGTACACAAGTAACTCCATTATTTTTTTTTTACAAGTGGTTCTTCAGCTGTTTTTAAAGTCTTAAGAATTTAGATTTAACCAATTACTGAGTGTCTGAAGCTGTGACCTCACAGAGCAAGGGTCAGCAGTAAAGTTGGTTTTAAGGCTTTAATGTGGTCCACACGTTCCTTTGGTTGTGTTAACATAACGGTGCATGGGACTTCTGTTATCAGGATAAAAATTGGTCCAGGTTTAAGAACAGTCTTCTAGAGCAGTGCTGAATGTGCATCTGTTTGCTAACCTGATTTGTAACAGTTGCATTGGCTCTGCCTCTGAACCTGTCATACCACAGCGATAAGAGTGTGCTGTTGCTGATCCCGAGTACTGCATTGCTTGTGAGGGACCTAAGCATCTAGTGTACGTCCTCAGGATCCCACACTGGCCATGTCAGCACTCTGTATAACAGTGCAGAGGAGTTTTATGCCTGTTTATCAGGGCATGGTTGTTCCAGTTCCCCTACTTCAGTGAATTTTGGCTGCTTTTATTCTTTGGAGTTGTGGTTCTGATGATCTAAATGAGCACCTCCTTTTTGGCCAGTTGACAAATGACTAGAAAAGGGCCAGCAAATCTAGAGTTTACAAGCTATACAGAATGATGCTCAGTATGAGGCAAAATTTGTGGGTTTTTTTTTTTTTTTTTTTTTTCATTTCGCTAGCCCAGATTCAGCCAAGAAGGAGATGCAGATCAAAGATCTTGCAGATCAGAGATCTTCGTACTAACAAGCCTAGTGGTTTATTTGCATCCGTTAAGCAGACTTAGATGGAAATATCCGTGCTACAGCCAATTATATAGACAACCCAGACTCATTGCAGGACTCCAGCGTAGCTACCTCAGTTCCCTTTGAATCTCCCCACCTTCAAGTTCTTTTAGGCTCCTGACTTACCTGCTTAGGTATGGAGAATGCCTGCTGTAGCTGGCTTAAACCCCAGCATTGTGAAGGGTTTAAGCATCATGCAGGGAAAGGCGTTTGCTGTACTGCTGTCTTTCACCCGTTTTTCTGAATTTGCTAGCCAAACTGGTATAGTTTTATACCAGCTTCCTTTGTGAAAACAAACAGAAGCAAATCCAGACTCTAAAGCACAAAGTCAGGACTCTGAAACAAGAAAAAAAAATAGTCCTATTGCTAACTTAACAAAAATCTGGTTAAGCCACTGATACTCTGCTCTGAAACACTATTGCTGTTACCAAGGTCAAGGGCTACTCTGTCATAGAATCACAGAATGGATAGAATCATAGATTTGTCACAATCATAGAATGTCACTTGAGTCTTACTTGACAGACCTCGTTTCAGCTGAAAGCTGCTCACAAGTTGGCGTGCTCACGAGTCCTTTCCCATTTAACTGCTTGTTTCAGGCCATGGAGAGAGAGGTCACTGCTGCGTTTGGCAAAGGCAAGCCAGACGAGATCATGAGCAGTGCCTTCAAACTGAAGGTCACCCGTGAGGACATCCACACACTGAAGAACCTTCACTGGCTAAATGATGAGGTAAAACTAACTGCAGCATGGTGATGTTCTAGTTTGGGATATGTTTAAAAATATGTGTACGGAAGTCTTCTTTTCAAAGTCATTTGAGGACCCTCACTGGAGAGCTTAGAAATATCTGTAGAGTTCTTCTTTTAGGTATTTATGGGCCTTCTGTTTCTAGAATCTCCTTTATTTCTTGTATTATGTAATTTCCAGGAGTTAGTCTATGTTACTGGAGTGTGTGCTAGGTATTACACTGCAGAGGTAAGTCAAGTACAAAATTTTCAGAATTAAAACTGAAAGCTGACACTGCATTTTCTTAGGCATCTGTTTGCTTAAGGGTGGCTAACAAAAAAAACGTTGCTGTGTTTTTCATTTGGTAAAGCAGTGTCTTATTTTACGTCTTGTGTTTATTCTTTATCATATAGATCATTAATTTCTACATGAATCTTCTGGTGGAAAGAAATAAAAAAGAAGGCTATCCAGCAGCCTATGCTTTTAGTACTTTTTTCTATCCCAAACTTATTTCTGGGGGCTACAAAGCAGTAAGAAGATGGACCAGAGGTGTGGATCTCTTCAAGCAGGACCTCATCATAGTCCCCATTCACTTGACAGTGCACTGGGCACTAGTGGTGAGTCAAGCTAGCTGTTTTTTTTTTTCCTTAATTGAAGAATTAAATGGGGAAAGGAAAAAAACAAGTAAGAAAAGTCATCTAGGATTTGTTCTGTCAGCAACACGTGGTCATGCTGTGTCTCACAGTCACCTTTTAATAACAGGTCATAGATGTCAGAAGGAAAACCATCACATACTTCGACTCAGTGGCACAAAAAGGGGACAAGATTTGTGAAGCATTATTGTAAGTAACTGCTCGGTCAATGCTTTTATGTTGTAAACTCTGAGAAGGTTTTTAGGTTTTTGTATCTGTAACATCACTTGAAATACCTAACTTTTTTGTAGGTCAGGAATACAAATCTTTCCAGTGGACTTTCTGTAAATTATACTTGAATTGTGACATTGGCTACTTACCTAGTCTCACATCGCCCCCTCCATCCAGGGCCCTGGGTGCCTCGGTTCTTCCAGCTTCCCAGTGTACGTGTGGACAAAGAATCACCATCAAATGTGATAGCCCTGTGGCACAAATGTACTGACTTTGGCCTAGCTTTACCAATTAGTAACATTGACAAGTGGGAAGAACTGCAGAAACACCTAACAAACTGTGAAAGGAAACACGATGTCCATGGGAGGCATTACAGACTTCCAAGAGCTTTTTAACTCCCTCTTGAGCCTTATTCTTTGCAAACTTTCAAATTACTGCAGCTCTGTGCTGTTAGTGTCCTACGGCGTATTCACTCCTACTTGTGTTCAACAATATAAATACTTTTACTCTTTATTGCTTAGCTCTTTTACTCTTTTTCTTCCCTTAGGATGTTTTTTTCCTCCACTTGTAGTGTTCCACCTTTTTACTGTGGTGAGCTGTGTGACATGCTCCTTCTCATATTTTTTATACTTCCTCTGCTCTGGCTTGGTGTTTTAAACAAAGCCACTGTATTTCCCTCCAGCTTACCCCAGCAGACCGCCCTTGTGCCCTGACTGTGTGTTACTCATATTTCTGACATCCTCATCTTGACATGCTCATTCAAGACAGATGTCTTGTAGCAAGCATTTCCAGATGTACTGGCATGGCATAAGCCTCAAACATAGTGGGCATGGTTCTTCATATGTGTAGATTTGGGTTGTAACTGTTGTGTAAGCCAGCATCCTTAGATGTCTTCACCACTGGTGCAGAAGCAGCACCACTCCTTAGTCCAACAGCCTTGTCGATGGAGAGCAGCTCATGGAGCCAAACCAAGTGTTGCATTAGTCCAGTACTCTCCTGAGCGGCAGGTAACAGCAGATGCCTGGGAAAGTGTAAGAACGGGCCTGTATAGAGCAGGGTTTTTTTTCCTTCCAGAAGCTGGAAATCTACAAATCAATAGATTTGTATTTGTTCTTCCAGAGGTGTACCCAGCATGTGGGGTTTAGGCATGCTGTGGAATTAGGATTCCTTGCTTGCTTTTTCTGTTTGCTTGAGATAACATGTGATTGCCTTATTTTTTTTTTATTTTTTTTTTTTAAACCCTTACTAAGTAGTAAGCTTATGCTTCTGTGGAAGTATCTTGGAATCATTGGTGTCATTCCTGACCAGTAACTGTTAGCTCACAGTCTTTCACTGTGTGATTAAGATTTGGGTTTTTCCTCCAAATGTCTTGTATTGGGGCGGTGAAGACTTTCTGATGTTTTAATGTCCTGCCATCCAGCTTTCTGTGATCCTTCACCATCTCCTTTTGTTGGCCTAAAATACAGAGATGAAGAGTGGTGTTCTGTTTTGTTTCAAACAGCCAGTACCTGCAAGAAGAAAGCCAGGAAAAACGAAATTTGGAGCTATCATTTTCGGAGTGGATTCTTCACAGCATGGAGTCGCATGTATGTGAGAACTACTTGGATTTGAAGTGTGAACCGTAACTCCTCATCATGAAGGTCTTAAACTCTTTCTTAATAAGTCTAAGCCTTTAGAGAGCATCCATAAGCATCTCATGTTCTTCAGGTATCATCTTGGGCTGCAGGGATGAAATTTTAGGCAGTGCCTCTCCTTGCTGGCTGAATACATTCTATTTTAATTAGTGTACCAATTACAGTGAAGCTGGCTTTGCCTCTTTCAGAAGTCAAATTTCAGAATCTCTTTAACTGTTGTCAGAGAACACCGGCTTCTAAAAGTGGCTTGAGATTTGAGGTGATTATTCTCCTTTGGAGTGCAAATTCTGGCATATGACAAAGCAAAGGGTTGAGGTAATGTTTCTCTACATACTAGTAGTAAAAAGCAGTATCTAAAAACTCAGTTTAAGAGACAAGATACCGTTGTGCTGGGCATAGTGCAAACCTCGAGACACCTTGCAGGGTGGACTTGCTGCTATTCCTTATCAGCCTGCCAGGAATTTGGATTATAACATCCAAAAAAGGAAGCAGAGGAGGGTGATGTGTGGTGAATTGGGTGTATTCCTTGTGTCCAGTAAATGCCCTTAGGTTCACAGGTGTCTGGTTAGCACACTGGCAGTGCTGGGTAATGCCTGCTACCTCCAAATTGCTTTTCTTTTAAGATAGAAGAAAACTCTCCACCTTCTTTGCGTTCATTAGGAAATCCCTCAGCAATTGAATGGAAGCGACTGCGGGGTTTTTATATGCAAATACGCAGATTACATCTCCAGAGACAAACCCATGACCTTCACACAGGTGAGCAAAGGTCATAAACGATTCCTGATTTCTTGCACAGATAGAAGAGCTGGGGAAGTTGCACATCTGTTAATTGTGTCTGGGGCAGGGGCAGAAGTTTTGTACCTTTCTCCATTTTGGGGGTGTAGTGTAAGGGCTGGCACTTCAAAGCTGCCTCAGCAGGGTGTGTGCTCCTTCCTTACCTCTGGTATCTGCTTCATAGCCAAACTGATGAAATTCCTCCTGGGCAAGGTACCGCAGCCAGTGGGCTTGTAACGTCTGGCCTTTGTATCTCTTGGAGAAGTGGGTTTAACTCCTTGGCCAGTTAAAACAGTCATTATTTTCCGATGCAGTGGTCTTTTGTTAAAGAGCTTGTACGCTGTTATTTAGCCAAGTAAATCTGGTTTTATTGGGTTGTCATGTCTCATACCCACTTAGGTGCTGGGTGGATTAGAGGCACGTTGTACCCAAAGTGGCTGTGTTGACAATGAGTGGTTGGACCGGATGATCTTTGGAGGTCTTTTCCAGCCTTTATGATTCTATGAATGAACTTCACGTGAAAGAATCAGCTGGGTGTTTATATGTATCCTCTGCCTTTTCCTCCTGTGACTTTGTATTTAATGGATTTTTTTTTCTTTTCAGAATCACATGCCTTACTTCCGCAGGAAGATGGTGTGGGAAATAATCCATCAGCAGCTGCTGTGAGATGTGCACTATTCGAGTAACACTGTGATCACCTTGGGGTGACTAATTTTTATTTTAATTACTTTTGTAATGCCTTATTTGAAAAGGCAGCAGGCACACAAATTTTCCTCTTTAGGCTATGAAGTAGCGGTTATTTTTTTTCTTGATTTTGGAGACAGTAACTCTCTTTGAAATTAGCTAATGCACCTTGTGTGCAAGTCAGAAAGTTTGCTGTGACCTCGCCAGGGGAGCGGCTAAGAACAAAGGCTGTGAACCTCCGTCACTGGGGTGGAAGGCTCACACCTTGCAGCACACGTGGCTGCGTTATGGACAAATGGGACTCTTGAGCGTGGTGGTAACTGTTGTGTTAGCCCAACTGATCTCCCCCAGGACAATGTGCATGGCTACTGTTTCTTCAAGGAGAGCTTTCTTCTGTTTCTGGAATATCTATGATCTACTTGATTCCTAAAACTGGATTTGTGATGACCATAGAAAAAAAAAAAAAAGAAGTATTTACAATCTTTTGATTTGTAACAAATCCGTAGTGAAGCCCCTGTAGTTGGGGTGGTTTTGTTTTTGTTTTGTCTCCAGAGAATTATCTAATGTGAAGAGAGAGGTATTTATTTCTTTTCTTTATTAAAATAAATATGTAACTTATATAAAGAGCCTTTCTGGAAAGAAACTCTACTTGCTAATGAAATAGTGATATATTTTTTTTTCCTGAAGAGGCTGTGAGAATGTCATTCAGCAGGGAGATGAGGAACCAGAACCCCAGTAAGCTCAGTGAGACAAAGCAGCCTGTGCACAGCAGGGGCTGTCCAGTACTGAATCTGTTTTAACACAAGTCTCTCCACACGGTGCTGCAGATTGCTGCTGCTGAATGAAAGGTGCTCTGCAGCTGCTGGTGCTGATGTGCCGGGTTTGGGATGGGTCCTGCCAGACGGGTGGTGGTGCTGGAACGTGTGACAGCCTTACTGCCCCTCTGCTGCTGGTGCTGCCTCCACACGCCTGCTGAGTCAAGTGTCTGGGTGACTTCTGCTCAGACTCCTTGCAGCCAGGCTGAGCCAGGTTAGTTTAGGTGAGCCGAAGTCATTTTGCCCTTTCTTTTGTTCCCTCCCCAGTTTACACTCCAGAACTGGCGTAAGTTTGGGGTCTTTCAGTTCCCCATTTGCTATTGCAGAGGAAAGGCTGGCGTGTAGCAGGCATGCAAAGCAGTTGTCTGAACGCTGGTATAAATAACCACGTCTGCTTGTTTCTGTAATGTTAGATGGCACGGTCTCCGTAATGTGAAGTGATTCCTGGCTGGTGACGAGGTGTTTCCTCTCCTCAGCTCCAGGGCAGATGCTGATTTCTGGGACATCCCCTCTGTCCTTGCTCAGCTTTCACGCTGCTGCTACTCACCAGAGGAGCTGCTCTCCTGGGAGAGCTGCTGAGTTGGTTTATCTGTGTTGTGGGGCAGGAGCTGGCTCAGTCTTTGCTTTCAAACTGATTAGCTTAATCCGTCACAAAATCAGAGGAGATCCTCTGAAGAGACAACTATTACAAAGGCAATCTGTCGTGTTTTGTCCTTACATGAGATATTTAATCCCCCCTGGATTCCCTGAGGACTTGGAAGATTTCAGCTGTTGATTAACGTTAGGGCCTGGTAGCTGAATGCTTCAAGTATCCTTTGTGTTAGCTTCACCTCCTGACATGTGGCAAACATAATTTGGAGGCTGACCCTGTAGTCTTCTGCTTATGGAAGCAGAAATTTGCTTTGGAAAAAAAAAAGTGACGACAAAACAACCCCCACAGAAGGACTGGTGGTGGAAGTGTGATACGAGGGTGCTTTCCAAGTCCTCCTCGTACGCGCCCCTTAAGGAAGAGGCGGCTCACACGTTAGATGGAAGCAGCAGCGTGGTGCTGGAGGGGGCGAGCAGCTGGTGCATTCCCAGTAAGAACTGCAAAGCACCCCTGAAGGGTGCTGTAAGCCTCACCAGGAGCTGACTGTGCTGTGTGTCTGTGGCTGTCAAAAGCCTCGTTCTGTGAGGTCATGGAGAAAACCGTGTGCATCCCGCTGAATGCCCCCTCTGTCTGCGAGGTCATCCCATGGGATGTGGACCTTCAGCTGGGGCTTGGTTCCTTATGCCCTTATAAGATGTTCTGAGGACATCCCAGGGTGAGAAATCATCCCTTAAGTCTTCCAGTGCTGACTCGAGAGCACGCCGGAGGCCTGTGCCGCAGCGTGAGTAATGCTGTGCGCTCCCTGGGCAGGGAGGAGGGAGAGGGGGGCTGCTCTGCGTCCTGCTTCGTGCGCTTCTGGTGCCGTCAGCTGCCTGCTGACGTGCTCCTTACTCACAGGAAGGCGGCTGGGGGGCTCAGACAGCACGTCTGGATCAAACCCGTCCTTGAAAACACTGCTGAGCGTGGCTCTGCCCCAGAGCCCAGCAGTCAGGGCAGGAGCAGTCGTTCTGGGCTGTCTGGGGCTGGGGGCGTGGGGGCTGAGCACCCACTGGAACCAACCCGCTTTGGGTGAGTGCTTCTGCAGCACCAGACTGTAGGCGGAGGGGGGAACTTTCTGTTCCCTGCACCTTCACGAAGGATGGATGGAGGTGTGACAAGGGAGCTGCTTTGAGCTGGAGGGAAGGAGCCCGATCCCTCACTGCTGCGTGAGTCAGGTCGTTTAATTCTCTTTAGCACCCGCCTCCGTGCCCTTGTATTACCACCACCACCCCAAACTAAAACCCAAATACACGGCCCCAGTCTGGGCGTGAAACCTGGCCCAGGGTGAGGGTGCTGCAGCCCCGGAGGGGGATGTGGGAGGTTGGGGTTGGTCCCAAGCCTCTTGGGTCAACTTCAAGCCCCAAGGCCAGCAATGAAGATGCTGTGTGCTGGAGATGGTGGAGGATGGGACATGGACCCATGAAACCCCCCACACTTTTGTCATCAGGGCATCCCTGCTGCTGGATTTAAAACAAAAGATTTTAAAAAAAAGAAAAACACCCCCAAAAAGCCCTTACCCTTTTGTTTATCCCACCCTTCCCAGCCAGGCACCTGCTGCCCACCCCGCTCTCGGCACAGCCATGACCACCACAGGGCACTGGAAAGAAAGCAACGGAGAGCAAGCTCAGGCTCTTGTTAGCTGGATATATTTTTGTTTGTTTGTTGTCGTTGGCTTTTTTCACAGAACACTTTGCAGTAGACAAAAACTGGCATTGCAGTCTGTCAGTACGTCGCTGGCACGGGCTCAGCCTTCAGCACCTTGCCGGGCTCGGGTGGTCGGCCCTGGTCCTTTCTCTTGCTGGTTGGACTTCATTGCTGTTGTTCTTTTATTATTTTTTTTCTTTTACCTGTTTTGTGTTTTTTTTTCCTTTTTTTTTTTTTTTTTTTTAAAACATTTCTCAAGCTTTCTCCGAAGGAACGGCCACTGGCTCTCAGCTAGCAGGAGACTACAGAAGAGCTCTCGGACGCGTGGGCTGGTTTCCTCCTCCCGCCTCGCAGCTGACTTGGTCGAGATCGTTTTCCAACTCGTTTTTATTACAAAAATAAAAAAATGCTCCAACTATCAGTTTTACAAGGCATACAAAAATCTCTAAAAGGGAAACACAAGCGCAAGGTGCTGAGGTACGAAAACCTGAGGTAGTTTTTTTGTGTGTGTGTTTGTGTGTGTGTGTGTGTGTATGCATGTTGCATTCTTGTAGAAACTTTTGCTAGGTTCTTTCTTCAAGCCCTGGGCCAACAACGTTTTGTAAATCTTTTCCCCCCTTGTTTTTCTCTCCTCTCCCTCCAACACCAAAACTAAAAAAAGGGGGGATTCGTCCCCAAAGAGCCACGGGGGAAGTTTGTTCTCTGCGGGCTGGACCATGGGGCAGGCTGGTTTTTGGGGGGGTGCTAAGGTTGAGCACGGCTTTGTCTGGCGGTGATGGAGAGAAAGACGGACAGATGGACAGGGCGGGGGGGCAGAACAGATGCAAAACCCAGTTTTGGACTCTGTGAAGCAAAGAGGAAAGGGCGTGTGAAAGGGAGAGGGTCCTCCTCTAGGAGACGGTATCCCTTCTGTTGGCTCACACAGGCACTCCCCATGGCACTGCTCTTCTCAAAGCCCTTAAGAAATCGCTTTTTAACACTTGGTTAATTATTTTTGTTCCTGCTGGCAATCCTACAACTCTGCTCTACTGTGCATTAGAGAACCAATGGACTAGCTCCTTTCCTTAAAAGTCTAAAAAAGCCTGCTTTTGCTAAAAACAAACATCGCGTGACCCCTCTGAAATTAAAAAAAAAAAAAAAATTAAAAAAAATCTTACAAAAATTTAAAATCGGCGTTAGTTTTGTTATTGATATATTAATTCTAAAATATATTACCCTCACGGGCGCTGCACGCCGGACAGGCTCCTCCACTCACCCGGCCACGCCTGGCCAGAGAACGGTTTGCGAAATGAGTTGTTTTCAGGTAAAAAATAAAAACAATTAAAAAAAAAAAAACACAAAAAATCCAAAACCCTCTGCCTATGTTAGTCCAACTAAAGGGATAGCGTCGGGAGTCGAGTCAGGTGGAGGCTGTGGGATGGAGAGAGCCCGCAGCGCCCCGGGGCGAGCGGCCGAGTGCTGCGGCGTTGGCGCCGGTGCGTGGGGAGCCGCAGCCGTCCCCGTGCCCGTCCCCGCGCCTCGGGGGCTCTTTGGTTTGCTCCCTGCCCGCTGGGTGGCAGGGCTACATTCATCGGGCGGTGCTGGCCGGCACACGGCGGGAGCCTCACTTGCTGTGCTGCGAGGCCGGGGCTCCCTGAGCGTGTTTCTGCTCCTGCTGCTTCACCTGCTGGACGATTTCCCTGATCTTGCGCTGTGCAGTCTGGGGAGAAAGCGAGAGGCGGGGGGTCAGGATGAGGTTGGGGGGCTGGGATGGGGGCTGCGGCACAGCCACGGGCTTCTGAAATGAGCACCCGAAGCCCCGAGCAGCTTGAGGGCACCCTGCGCTCCCTCCTGGGCCGAGCAGGTGCTCCCACACCTGAGCCTCTCCCCACTCGAGGCTCTCAGTGAGGGGCCAGGCACCTGCTCGGCCCCGCACACAAGGAGCAGTTTTGCTCCTGCGCCTCTCCCGGGGCAGCTGGCGAAGCGGTGCCGCCGGCGACGGCTCCAACAGCTGCAAGCTGAGGCCGGGGCCGAGCCTTTACACTGCGGGTTTTCAACTTGTACGCCTTCCATGGCGAGCCCGAGATGGGTATTTTTAGCTCGATTAAGCCTAGCCTTAATTTCAGTGCTAGCACCACTGGGGAGAGCTGCTGAGACACCGTTGGATGCAAGGCAGCCACCGGGAAAAGGGTGCTGAGGGAGCCAGGCGTGGGGCCGGCCTCCTGGAGACCGAACCCAGGCAGGAACGGTCACATCGATGCGGCAAAACCCTCACCTGGCTGGCAAAGAAATGCCCGATGATTTTAACGATGACCTCCTCGTTCTCATCTGGGGTTTGGTCTCGTGGCACGATGACTTCTGCGCTCGTTAAGTTCTGCAGCTCGTTCACCTGCAGCAGGGGACAGAGCCCTCGTTTTCGGGGTGGCCGCCCCCCGGTGGGCCCAGCCCCGCCGCCGCCGCGCCCCCACGTACCGTTTTGCCACCTTTGCCTATCACGCGGCCGGCTGCGAAGGAAGGCACCTTGATGTGGGCTTCAAGCTTCACCTCTTCTTTCGGGTTAAAGAAGTTTTCTTCTTTCAGCTTCCCAAATATTCGCCCCTGGGCCTGTGAGAAGGATGAAGCCAAAATGAAGCCAAAGCGGTGGTGCCGAGCCAGGAGCATCCTGACCCGGGGTGCCCAGCACCAAGCCAAGTGTCCCCCCCTGCCCTCAGGGAGCTCTCAAGTCACGTCCCCAACACCCAAGCCCACCTTGAACTGAGCCTCGGGCGGCCCCGTGATGATGACCATCCGCTCGCTGGCGTCGGGACCTTCTGCCGGGGCAATCTGCAAAATGGAGGGGGCGCGTGAGAGAGGCTCGCCAAGCCTTTCGTCCCCTCACTAAGCCATTTGTCCCCTCCAGGGAGGGGGAAACCAGCTCAGCGCCACTTCTGGTGCACATCCATCCATCTGGGAGGTTAAACCTGTGCTTGGCTGCTGTGCACCTGCAGCATCCCTGCAGCCCCCGGCCATGGGGACCCGTGCGGAGAGCCGCGGGGAGGGGGCTCGCTGGCAGCAGCACCCCTCTTTCGGGGCACCCCTTCTCCCCCACCTCGTCAGGAGCTGCCCAGGCACGAGACCTCAGCTCACCTTGATGGAGGCGCCGGCGAATCGCGCCAGCTGCTTGATGTGCTGCCCCTTCTTCCCGATGATGGCCCCCACCGCCTGCGTCGGGATGAACAAGTTGACAACCTCCTGCTCCGGGAGCTGGCGGGGAGAGCAGAGTGAGGGGTTTTCCTTAATTCTGTCGTTTTCCCTTTCCCCCCTTCCCAGCGCGCCACCCCAGGCCCTAAAATCGCCGGCTAGGTGTGCCACCCCAAACAGCATCCCCAACCTGGGGACAGCAGGGAGGGGGCAACCCACAGGGGATGTGGGTGGGGGAGGACTTACGGGGTGCTGGTGTGGGAAGGCACCGACCGGGGAGGCTCCGTACAGCCCCGAGAGGTACGCTGAGGAGCTCTGCGGGGGGAGAGGGGGTGAGAGTCAGTGAGGGCCCTGCTGCACTGTGCACCCTGGCCCCAACAAGGAAGGGACATGGGGACACCCCTCAGCTCATGGACCGAAGCCGAAACAGCGCTGTGAGCAGTGTCGGTGCCCGGTGGAGAAGATTTGGTGAGAACTGAACCCACAACCACTTCCCTTATTCAGGATCAGAGGAGAAAAAGTGAAGGCTGGCGCTGACACTGCCCCAACAGCCGGCAGGGCACAGCCAGGCTGGGACAGGGACAGGGACAAAGCCGCGTGTCTCTCCCCATGCCTCGAGGGGCCCTCGCCAGCACCCTGTCCCCTGAGTACCTGAGGCCCAGGCGCAGCTCCTGGCAGTAGGCACAGCTCCTCCCTGCCCAGCCTCACGGGCACGGAGACCTCAGCACCTCCCACAGCCTCCCCCTCTCACCCCGAGCCTCCTTCCCTGTCCCCCACGCTCTGCGCCTCTCCACAGCTCTGGGTTGCAGCTGCAGCCCCCACGGCCATCGCTCCGACACGCGAACCACGGTATTTGGGGGGAAGGAGCCAGCTGGGAGCCTACTTCCCATTCATTTTTCCCTGTTTGGGGTGATGTTTGGGGTCAAGGAGCCCGCACTGGAGGAGGCTGCCTGAAGGGACCTTGCAGCTCATAGAGCAACAACCGACACCGCAGTGCTCCGACACGGCTCTTCCCAAAGGCTCTCAGAGCATCAGGCAGAGCACCCCCGCTCCACAGGCACACACAGACCGACCGACCGCCCCACGGGCACAACCTGTGCTGAGACACCTCCCCTCCTGCTCTGGAGGCTGAAAGCAGAAAGGGAAAGGGCTCCCTTCACTTTTAGCCCATTTCACTGCTCCTCTGCCCTGAATTCAGCAATGCCCAGGGGAAGGGGACCCCTCTGGGGCCACCACGCATGGCCACGAGCCCCGGGGTCGCGCTCATCCGCCTCATCGCACCGCGAGCCCACCACGGGCTCGGCACTCACCGTTCTCCTCCGACCACTCTGCTGCTGGCGGTGCCAGAAAAAGAAAACAGTACAAGTAAATTAACGGGCGCTGAGGCGTCCTCCCTGCATTTCAAGCATCCAAGCACAAATATTTAGAGGGAAACGGACCGCAGGGCTGGGATGGCTTTGCGGGTTTAAGCCCTGTCACTTGGTCACCCTGAGGGTGCTCTGCAGGTGCTGGGGGACAGGAGGACCTTCTCTCTGTGTCAGCCAACAGGACCGGTGGCTGCTCCTCTCCTGCCCACCGTCCTCGTGGGCTGCCACACGTGCCTGGCGTGTGTCCCCGCAGCTCTTCCCGGACACGTGGATGTAGGCACCACGTCCCGGGCAGCACGGTGGGGCTGCTCCCCAGCCCTGGCTGCAGAAGCACATCACAGACACAACTCACTACCTCTCCTTCATGAGACTGTCCCTGCACTTGCAACTTAGGAGACTTCTGCACCACGGAAAGGCCAAAGGGACCTGGGTCACATCAAAAAAAACAGGTTTCTAGCAGCACATCTGTCTGAAGACAGGCTCTCAGAGGCAGGACCCCCTGAGTGCTGGGGCATGAAGGCACCAAGCCTTAAGGCACCGCTCGCCCCCTTCCCAGCCACGCTCTGCACGCCCGGCGTGATGCCCGCAGGTCCTGCCATGGTTCAGCCCCTCTCAGGTTGTCCAGGGACTGTGCCCATGGGGCACAACCCAGCCTGAAGCACCTGGGTGTGAGTGCAGGACAGGGAGCACCTCCACCGCCCCTCCTGCCGGCACCAGCAGCCTCCAGCTCCTGCCTCAGTGTGGAGAACACAAGCCAAGAGCAGAGAGCCACCCTTCAGAGCTGGCGAGCCTAAGACACAAGTGAGACCGAGCTCAGCACGACATCAGGACGCAGCCGTTCCACACAGGGAGCTACGTGCGAGGAGGGACAAGCCACGCTCTGCCTCTGTCTTCTCCACTTGGCTTGCTGGGACCTTCCCAAAACAGCCAGGGGTCGGGGTACTTGTTCAACGCTCCCCACGAGATCGCCCCTACAGCCACAGCACCCGCCCAAACCCAAGAGCTGTGAGGGCCCAGAGACCACCCTGCTCCCACGAGCGAGCCCCCCGCGCCCCAGATTCTCTTGCACTTACTGCAAATGGGTGGTAAGGGGTGGCCGCAGCAGCGCCTCGGGCCCCCGCAGAGGACGGGAGCATGGAAAGCCCTGTCGAGAAGATGCCCAGAGCGCTGAGGTTCAGTCCTGGGATCAGGTTGGCTTGTTGCTAGAGAGGTAAAGACACAGAGAGAAGGGCTGAAGGTTGAGTGGGGTCTTGGGGGTTCTTGGCAAACGTTGTGGCCCTTTCCCTGACAGACTGAGCCCCCCACACCCCCCATGTATTTTTCTGGTTGCCCCAGCAGCAGCCCTGAAGCAGGGGGATGTCGAGGGGCAGGCCGGGGGCTCACATTGACAGCCACAACGTCGTTCTCGTAGGCCTCTCGCAGCTTCTTCATGATCTCCACCTCCGCGTTGGAACACGCTTCCGTGCTGCCCTTCACCGTGATGGTCCGCTCGGGGTTGTAAATGGTCAAATCCTGCAAACTAGCCCGCGCGCAGACAGAAGGGAGATGCTGTTACACGTCTTTTTTTTCAGGCCAAAATAAAGAAAAAACGCCAAATGAGAGGAGGGCCCCCCCACCCCAGGGCAGCACGACTTCCCCCCCATGCCACTGCCCGCGGGTTGCACCCGGCGAGCAGCAGGACTTACGGCGAGATGGTGATCTTCGTCCCCGTGTCCTGCTCGATCTTCTTGAGGTTGCGGCCCTCTTTGCCAATCAACCTCCCCACCAGACTGTTGTGAGCTAGGATTTTCAGGGGGATCTCTTCTGCTCTAAAACGGGGGAGAAAGGAAAACCTCAAGGCCCATCCGGCCCGTAAGCCCATCTCCAGCAAGGGGCAGCAGCGACGCGGTGGGAGGAACAGAAGAACCATCTATTTTCTGAGGTGTTGCTCTCCGAGCTTGCCTGCACAGCCACCCGAGCTCCTCAACTCCATGGCAACTGACAAGCAAACCCGGGGGTTTTGTTAAGCCAGCGAACGTCGCACTTACGATTTGGTTTCGTCAGCTTCCTTCTGCATGATATCAAGGATCATGCGACACGCTTCGGAGCAGCCCTCGGGCGTTGCGTGGATGGTGATGGGCTTCTCGGCAGCGCCAGCATTCTCCTTCCGATGGATGTCAACCCTACGGTGACACAACCAGCAGAGAGAAGCCCCCTGAGACGCGGCCGTCGTCGCAAGAAGGCTTTCGAGAGCTCGGGAGCTCAACTGGCTGTTCACCAACAGGCTCCTCTCAACATCTGCTCGGTCTTTGGGCTGAACCTGGGTCCTGCTGACGTACGCCTACTGCCAGCACTTGGCTTCAGTTGGCTTGGATCAGGTTTGGCCTACACGTGCCTCTACGATCTGAGGTCTGCATGGGGACTGCGGGGTGCCAACCACCATCCAACACCAAGATGGGGCAGAACAACTCCTCCACAGCACCAAGCCCTCAGCCACCTGCCCTGTCTTTGACGCCTGTCCCGCTGGAGCAGGAGCCCGGGTTCCAGGTCCCCAGAGGTCCCTTCCAACCTCAGCCTCTCCGTGCACAGCACCCGAGGCTGCTCAGCAGCTGCCACCAGCGCTGCGGGTCCTCCGGGACAGGGATGACTTACCCATGGCTGTCCGGGCACGGAGTCACACGGACAACAGCGCTCGTACTCACGCCCATCCCCATGAGACCAGAAAGTTTTCCCTTGCGCACTGGCCAAGGCCGTGCTCTGGCTGCTCTGCTCCTTCCCTGGGGGTGGCAGGAGGGAGGCAGGGCCTCCAGCTCACTCCTTGCTGCACCCCCGCACCCGGCCAGGGCCCTGAGAGAGGAAAGCAGGGCTCTGAGACACGAACCGCGTGCCTTGAAGGACACGGGTGATGCGTAAGCAATCTCCTCTCCTTCTCCACCAAGCCTTCATCCTGCTGGAGGATAACTCCACGTGGCCATCCTGCCTTGGGGTCCCCGTCACACCCAGGGCCGTGCCAGCCCCCATTTTCTGGGGAGGTGCTGTAGTTGCCCCCAGCGCCACGTGTCCGGCTCCACCACCGTGCCCTCTGCCAACGGCCAAGTTCTTGTTCTTGCAAGGGGTCCACGTCCCGACCCCACTGCCCGGGGGTGCTGCTGTGCAAGCAAGGCCGAGGCCGTGGTGCAGTGCCCCCCAGCACAATGCTGGGGCGATGCTGGGTCCTGGGGGGTTTGCAGGGGTCACCTCCTAGATGAGTTCACCGACCACCACGTAGGACCATGAAGGCTTCATTGACAGGGAGAGGGGGAGTAGCAGGGAAACCCTGAGCTAAGGGGAAAGCCTGCCAGCTCCAAAAGGGACCCCAGGGTGGTCTCATCTAAGCACCGGGGAGGGAAAGGGGACACAGTCGGACTGCTGCGTCGCTCCAGCAGATCTTCCGTGGCGTCAGCTGGAGCAGGAGACTGCTCACACCGAGCACTGGGGTGCTGGAGGCACACGGGGACCAAGCCACGCACTGCCACTCGTGTGTGACACCCTCCAGGATGCTCCCAGCTGCAGAGCTCCATCAGGTTGACTCGGGGGACCTGGTTCTTCAGAGGCTGATCCTGTGCCCTGTGCCATGGAGATCTCCACTACCTCCCGCAGCCGGGGGGAAGGCAAGCGCACCACGACGTGCCTCTGAGCGGGTCTGTACCTTGGTCCAGCACGACTTCTCGGACCCAGAAGCAGCTGAGGATGGTGGAGATGGGGCACACGGCCGTGCCTTGGTGCCAAAGAGGGGCTGAGAGCTGCGAATGAGCTGGACGGAGGCTCTGAAACGCCAAGCATCCCGGAGAAGCACAGGGCCAGGCATGGCCATGATTCCTGCTGGCCTGCAAGCCACCACAACCTGGGCATGAGTTCCAGCTCAGTGTGCGGGGAGGAGCTGGGGCACCAGGAAGGGGCTGCTGCATCCAAGCACGCCCTGCCCCAAAGAGCAGGAGGGCTGAGGAGGGCTCCAGGCTTCCCAGCACGTCCCAGTGCTGCTGCGGCACGGCTCCAGTCTGATGGGAGGACAGAGGAGAGGACGGCCGAGGAAGAGGATGGTTGACAGCCCAAAACCGAAGGCTGCAGCCTCCTGTGACTGCATGGGCTGCGTGCACGAGGCTGGAGCAGAAGTGGTGGCCCACTGCAGCCTCCTGGGGCTGGCCTGGACAGGTGAGAGCACGGAGCGTGGCCTTCCTCTGCGGCATGGTGTCTTCGGGACGGGGGACCCGGGAGGTCAACCCGCAAGGGTGGAAGGGCTCCGCAGCAGGAGCTGCCCCCAGGCAGCTGCGTTTTGGGAGGAACCGTGTCCCCCATCCTCCTCGCCAGGTGCGGGGTGGGAGTCAGGGCTTGCAAAGGAAAACTTTCCAGTCTCAGGTGGCAAGGGCGAGGGCGCACCCACTGCCGAACGCACCCGGGGACTCACCTGGAGAAGGGCTGGAGGCCCAGGACGGACCCGAGCACGGCGCACGTTGCAGCTGGGAGGGCAGCAGGTGCCTCCACGGCTGCGAGGTGGCCACGCTCCCCGGTGAGCCCGGGCTCCTTGCCCTCCTGCGGGGCCACCCCCTTTCCATACAAACCTCTTTTTGCCAACAGGGACCTCTCTACAACCCAACGCCCGCGAGCCGCCAGAGCAGGGGATGGTGACGAGCAAGGGGAGCAGAGGTTGAGCACTGGGTTCAGCCCAAGGGACACAGGCATGCAAATCTTCAAACATTTCTCTTACCCAGGCTGGAGGTTAACTTTTCGTACCAGAACAGGCAGGCTCGGGCACCGGTCTTTGCCTGCTGCTGGCAGGGGCGAGCACCAGCAAAGAGAGCATCCTCCTGAGCTACGCTGCGCTCTACGCTACTCTGCTGGGCACACCACGGGGCCACGCAGGCCGGGAGCCGTGCGGCAAGGCTCAGTAGTGGTCAGCGTGTTTCAGAGACAGCTGAGCACCAGCTGGGTCCGGAACAAATTCGGCTCAAGTGGATGCGCTATTCTGATTTAAGTAATTTCCTCTCAAAGCTTCTCTGAGAGATAGGACGCCCTGGAGGATGTTCTGGTACAGGAGTCCCATGTCCTGTGGGGTCACCGGGTTCAGGATGATGAACATGGGAGAAGACAGCTTTGGGTTAAACACAAACACATCTGGGCAGGAACAAAGCGTGCAGGAAAACCATGCAATCAATGTAAACATCGACATGAGAAACATGGAAAACTTCAACAAGACAGTCCTCATATATTTTTTTTTTCTTCAAAAATAAAAAACCATTAGATAGCAAAAAAAAGGCTTCAAATTGCTACCTACAAAAAGCCCATTGGTGCTCCCTTTCCCCCTGTGCAACATCTCTCGCCCTTACAGGGCGCTGCAGCATGAGCAAATCCCCAGGGCAGTGTCACTGCTGCCTCTAGGATCCCCATTATATCCCCAAATCTGCCCTTTCTCTCCAAAGCCTCGTCCCAAGCTATTTCTGCAGGGCGAGAGCTACGTGAGCCAAGCAATGCTGGCTGGCAAGCAGCGAGCACACCCGTTTTGGGGCTGGCTCCCGGGCTCGCAGGATCCAGCCTCTCCTGCTTTGTAAAGCATTAGGCTTTAAAAACCCCGTTTCTGGTCATTTTCAGCCATGTGCTCCCCCTCCTAACTCCCCAGGCCAGTAAGGATGGGTCGGGGAAACGGGGCTGAGCTGTCTAGACCCCACAGGCTGCCACCCCACGATGAGGGAAGCTCGCCGCCCTCTCCTGAAGCTACACCCCAAAAATACAACGTTCGCTGAGAGCCGAAAGCAAGTGGACCCAACGGAGTCCCGTGGAAGGAAACAAAACCATTCGAGGTACTTACTTGGACTGGGTTTGCTTAGTTAGGTTCTTTATGGTCAAGCCCTCCTTTCCTATGATCGCACCAACAAACTGCGTGGGCACCAGCATCCGCAGTGGGAAATCGAGCTGTTTGGGCTGCGAGGAGCCCCCCGGGGAGGAGCCCTGCTCCCTGGAAGAGTGGCCCCCGCGGCGGGATCGCTGGGGGGGCGGAGGGGAGCTCACCTCTTCATCCGGGATGTAGGAAACCTTGAAGGAATAGCTCTCAAGCTGGTGGCCGCTGAGCTTCTCAATTGCTCTGCAAGGCAGGGAGAGGAGGGGAGGGTGAGAGGCGGGTGGCACCCCCAGCGCCTCTCCTCGCAGGGCACCAGCCCAGCGTCCTCCTTCCCCCCAGGTCCACAGGAGAAGAGAGAAGACAAAGCTCCCCAGGCAACACACACCCAGCTTTGACTACGTGCTGGGCCAACTCAGGTGGGAAATCGCTGGAGCATCCATCAGCAAAGCCTCGAGGTCAGACCTACCACGCCTCGGGGCATCTGTCTCTGCTGCAATCCTGCAAAGCTGCAGCTCTCCGTCCTTGCACTTCTGACTAACTCTTAGTTTTTTGTACGTTTTTCCTCTGCTGAATGCAGCAAGCCTTCAGGCACGTCTTTGCACGGTGCCTACCCCAGGTTCTTCTGTCCTCTTGAGGTTCTTCTTGATGGGTGGCATTTCTTTGGGTCTCCACACAACGCGCCGCTGATTTGCCCTCTGCTGCTCTCAACCCCTGCAGACTGGTCGCTGACCCCCACCTCCCTCTCACGTCCCTAACCAGTCACTGATGAACCCAAATGCCCCCTTCTCCAGGGCAGGGGGGCGTTTTGGAAGCCTTCTGGGAGCTGCTCGGATGGTTTCACTTAGCTCCAGGAAGCAGGAGTGGAGTCTTTGCAAATCTTGGTCTCTAACTTGACTTTGCCCTAAATGACCACCCCCTCTCCCACCTCCCTCACCATATTCCACCTCTCCAGCTGCTCAAGCCATGTGGCTGTACCAGTGACCACCACAGCACGTTCCCAGTTTAGGTCTGAACTTCCAGTCCAGGAAGATGACTCTGATGGGCTGTGCTTACCTAACCTGACTCTCTGCTATCTTAGAGTGCTTTGCTCCCTGAAGGCAAGGCCACTGGGACCCCAAAGAGGACCTGCAGGCTTGTAGGAAAGATGGGGTCCAAAGGGAATTGCAAATGACACAGCCAAGAGCTGGAGGAGACAGCACAGAGGAAGAGGGGACAGGAAAAGGGCTGTGGGGCGGGCAGCCCTTTACACACTTGAAGCTGAAAGAGCTTGGAAACAACCCCACAAAGGGGAGGGAAAAGTCAAGAAGAAAAATAAAGGATGGTGCAGCCTGGAAAAATGGCCAGGGGAATGGAGCTGAACTTCACTGGGGAAATTTGGGTGGTTGGTTGGGAATTTGTCTTGCCTGGAAGGTCCATGAGAGGGCAATGGGGCGTGGAGCACCCCAGGTCTACTCTTCCCTGATGCTTCTACAGCGAGTACCACGGTACCGAGGACAAAATCTGTCCTCAGCACATGACATGGCCACACCAGCCCCCACCAGGTCTTTGGAGCAGGAGAAAAAGCAAACATGGCTGATGCGGACAACTCCAAGCCCCACGCAGTACTTTGCTGTGTTCCCAGGAAAAATCGAAAATACAGACAAAATGGGAAAGAAAAAAAAAAAGCCACTTACACTTTTGCTTCTTCTTTCGTCGCATACGTTACGTTGACAACTGCTGTTTCTGTGTCTGTGTTAACTGGGGGAGAAGCAAGACGGGGAGCGTTAGGGGGCAGGAGGAGGTGGCCATCACCGCTGTTCCCGGCCCCCAGTGCCCCACGCCGTGGTGGAGGGCGGACGCAGGGGGTGGGAGCACAACGCCTTTCTCATGGGGGGGCCCAGCCACTGCCTGTGGTCTGCACTTGTCCAGCACCATGGATTTATCTCCTCCCCACACAAGGAGCAGCAAAGGAGATGCCCTGCACTGGGCTGAGGTCGCTACCCAAAGCCTGAGCTGCCAGCAGGCGACTGTTCAAGGAAAACCACCTCAGCCCAGCACAACCCACTGGGACAGCCACATTGCACCCTGCTGGGTTCTGCTGAGAGGGGCTTTTCCAGCACAGGCTGAGCTGGGGCATGGCACTGGGGCTCTCGGGCAGATGAGGACCATGCGGAGCCGTCTTACCTTGCTCTACATTCTCCACCGTCCCGTACTGGGCTAAGAGGCCATCCAGCACCTGGGGAGAGAGCAGCAGACCAGGCAGGTGAGGCAGGCAGGCGTCCTCTGCCAGCCTGGCTCACACCCTGCCTGCCTCCCAGCGCGAAACTCGGGCTGGGCCATCTCCAGCAGGGCTCCTCCGCTCTGCGGTGCCTTGCTCCGCTCTAACCCGCAGGGTCCCACGTGCTCGGAGCCATCCTCAAGACATCTCCACCCGCCTGTAGGGCCACCTTCACCCACCCTGCACCCCGCCAGGCCCCTCTGCTCAGAGCAGCGAGCCCCAGGCAGGTGGGAGATGGAGCCCAGTTCATTCTCTGCCTCCCTACTGGGGATACTGGGAAGGCAACAGGACTCTGTGCAGACCACGTGCCCTGGCAGCGCAAGCTCGTGCTGCGTGATGGAGGAGGTGCTGTGGGGTGCTTTTGGGGTGGCCCAGCCTCTGGAGGGGGCAGGATGGGAGCGCGGCGCTGCTTACCTCCCACTGCAGGTGGGGGGGGATGTTTCGGATCTGGATCTTTCTGCTCCTGCAAAGACAAAGCCCCAGGTTACGGTCACAGGAGGGCAGCGACTACCGGAGGCTTTCTGGGAGCAAGATGGTGAGACCTTGAGATGGCACCCCACTTCCCGAGCCGCGTGCTGCTGCTCTCCAGCAGTTCCCAGCATCACCTGGCGGCTTTCAGTGGAGAAACCGAAATGCACGTCCGTGGAGGAGGCACCTGGAGGTGAGCGGCGCTTCCAGCCCCGCGTGGTGCCACCTCGGGGCATGGCCAGGGCCCCCCCCAAGGGGAAAGAGCCACCCAGTGCCTCCCCAGACAACCTGCAAGACGCACTCGGGAAGTTTTGGGACAAAACTCACGCACTGCCCATCCCGAGCAGCATTTGCAATCCTTCCTTAGCCAATTTCCTCCGCCAGACTTATTTTTTCCCTTTTTGCTGCTGTTTTCAGCCAAGAGTGGCTCACGGAGCTGACACACAGCTGCACGACCGCTGAACCCGGGCAGGACAGAGCAGGACCACCTCCTCCAGCAGCGGGGACTGGTTTCCCTGCCAAAACACCTCCTGGCACACGTGGGTTTTGGGAGCCCAGCAGCAGCAGGAGGTCGTGCCCGCTCTGCCCAGCTTTGCCTCTGCTCGAGGAAAACGCACAGCCCCCGCCATCCCCCTGGTTCGCAGCCTCCCCTGAAGGGGGCTCTGCCAGCCAGAAGCAATCAGGCGCTGGAAGAAGTGGGGAAGCCAGAGCCAAAGACATCTCCTACAGCACTCCCAGAGCCCACTCCTCCAGCGGCCACGGACCTCTCTGGTCCCAGCTGCCACCAGGGATTTCAGGGCTGGGTGCAGAGCTCGCATGGCAAGGAGCAAGATTCATCTCATCCTGCCCATCCCATCCCATCCCATCCCATCCCATCCCACCCCATCCCATCCCACCTGCTCTCATTCCACCTATCCAACCTCTCCCATCCTATCCAACCCTACCCATCCCATTTTATCCAACTTTACCTGTCCCATCCTATCCCACCCATCCTACACCCATCCCATCCCATCCCATCCCACCCATCCTACTGCATCTCATCCTACCACAATCCACCAATCCCATCCCATCCTACCCTACCTCATCCTGCTTCATCCCATCCATCCCATCCTACTCCACCCTATCCCATCCCACCCCATCTCATAGGGTCACAGAATCACTAGGGTTGGAAGAGCCCTCCAAGATCCTCTGGTCCAACCACCCCCCGACCACCACTGTCACCACTGAACCCTGTCCCCAAGCACCACGTCCAACCTCTCCTTGAACACCCCCAGGGACAGGGACTCCACCACCTCCCTGGGCAACCCGTCCCAGTGCCTGACTGCTCTTTCTGAGCAGAAATGTCTCCTCATTTCAACCTGAACCTCCCCTGGCACAACTCGAGGCCATTCCCTGGTCCTATCACTGGTTACCTGTGAGAAGAGGCCGACCCCCAGCTCCCCACAGCTTCCTTTCAGGCAGCTGCAGAGAGCAATGAGGTCTCCCCTGAGCCTCCTCTTCTCCAGACCAACCCCCCCCAGCTCCCTCAGCCGCTCCTCACAGCACTTGTGTCCCAGGCCCTTCCCCAGCTCCATAGCCCTGCCCTGGACACGCTCCAGGGCCTCAATGTCCTTCTGGCAGTGAGGGGCCCAGAGCTGAACCCAGCTCCTGTTCAGGCGAGCATCCATCAGCACCCCCAGATCCCTTCCCTCTGCACAGCTTCCCAGCCACTCTGCCCCCAGCCTGTAGCGCTGTGTGGGGTTGTTGTGGCCCAAGCACAGGCCCCAGCACTGGGCTGTGCTAATCCAACCCCACCCCACGGAGGAGGCGGTCAGGAGGACCTGGCTCACAAGTGGACCACGGCCATGACAATCCTGTGCTGCTCACCAACAGCCTCCCAACACCACAACTAGTGAGGAATCAGCCCCACTGCACCCCACGTGTTTTGCAGCAAGCTGGTATGAATTAATACCACCAATAATCACTAACAACGGGGATACGGTTTATGGAAAAACACCTAATGAGCCCCACAACAGCACGTCAGCATAACCCCATCCACAAGCGCGTGAGGCAAGGGCCAAGAGACAAAAAAAAAAAAAAAAAACAAAAAACCCACAACCCCAAGCACCAGCTTCAAGCGTTAAAGAGATGGGAATTCTGGTTTATATCCACCTGGGTCACTGTCTGCTTCCACATGGCGATGCTGCCATGGTCCCTCCCTGCCCCTTTGGGTGCCAGGCACCAGCCCTCGATGCGCAGATGTGAGCAGCCCCAGCACCCTCTCGTTGCTGCTCCTGTTTTTCCCAATGCTATTTTTTATTTAGGGTTTTTTGTCCAAACGAGGATTTTTTTTCCATTCACGCCGTGCATTGTTTTACTGTTACAAAGCCATCAGGGGGCTTTAGCACCTTCTACGTTGGATCGGTATTCGGGGTAGCTAAAAAAAAGCCCCGTGGCTCCTGCCAAAAACCAAATTTCTAGAGAAATGGGAAACAAACAGAAGGGGGCAATCTGCACACCTCCACCTTACAAAGTATTTCAGTGCTTGCTCGTGAAAACCTCCCAATGTCGCTAAGGCATTTAGGAGGTGCGGGGTTTCACAACTCTCTCTTTGCCGCCAGCAACTTTGCTCCACCTGGAAAAACGTCTCCAATGTCCTAGGCGAAAGATTATAATAAAAAACTATATAAAAAAAATTATGATGCCACCGAAATCGTAAAAAACAGCAGGCGGTACCCAAACTCGCGCCCACCTGAACTGCTCACATCCAGCGATTTGCAGCCGGACACGAGCACGCTCCCCCGGACGACAGCAGCTGACGATTCCCTGCCTCCGTCGGTTTCATTTTGGGGTCACCTCGACAAATTCTGCGTCCGCCCTGGCTGCCGGGATGGCAGCAGCAGCTTGGGGATGGACGAGCATTAAAGCGCTGCCCCAGTTTTGAGCAGCGGCCGAGAGCACCGCGGGTGCGCCTGCTCCGGGGGCTTTGCCTTGACGCTCTTAAGGAATTAAAATATATTCGTGCTAAAGCCCTGTCCTCGGGCGCAGGGGGTGGGGGAAAGGAGGGCACGTGATGAACGCACCCCCGCGACCTGGGGATGTATTAACGAGGGAGCTGAATGGGAAACCGCGTCCATCTGTCACGGCTTTTCAAGATTAAGAGGGGGAAAAAGGGAAAAAAACAAAACAAAACAAAACAAATGCGAACACCCCTCCGCGTTCCTGCTCTGCGTTGGGACACAAGGGGGGGACAACAATTATTCCTCTCCTGTCACCGAGAGGCAGCCTGCAGCCCACCCTGAATTCCTGGCATACAAATCCCCCCCCCGAGTTTCCATTGCAGGAATCCGATCCACAAATATCCTGGTTAAAAATGGGGAACTAAAAAAATAAATAAAACAAAATAAAGAAATAAAAATAAAACTGCTGAACACCCAGCAAACCTCCTTCCCCGGCCGGACTGCACGTCCCCGCGCCGGCTGCGCGGTGGGAAGTGGCTCTCCATCGGCTCCCCTGGCTCTCCAGCTTATTCCAGGGCATTTTTTTCAACCCTAATCCTGATGCAACCCTGATTTGTGAAACTCCCAGCTCGCTGCCGCTCTGGGTAATGGGTTATTCCTGGGAAATGCTGTTTTTAAAGCTCATCGCGCAGTGCCAACCCTGGCCACGTGCTGCGCCCCTGGGAAAGGGAACAAGGAAAGTTGCCCCTGGCCACAGCAGCAGCCTCAGCGACGCACTTTCAACACTTTGAATTTAATTTTCAACCCGAAGCAAACCACCGCACCATGCCCCAAACATCTCCGGCAGGCTCAATGCTATTCACGAGCAAACTAACCGAAAACTGCAGGTTTTTTCCCCGAATTTAAGGCTGGTGATGAACCCACCCGCTCCTGACACGTGCGTATGTGCAAATCATCCGTGCTCGAGGCTTTTCCCGACAAAGCAATGCGCAGAAGCGTCAGTTTGCACAAGGGTTTTCTGTTTTCTCTCCCCTAAACAAGCATCTGCAATCAACACTAAGCAATAACAACAATAATGAGGGAGGGAGATAACGCCCGCGGAGAGATGGAAGAGCTTGTGCTTGTATTCCATGGAAGGAAGTAGGGGGGGGAAAAAAAAAAAAACACAGAAAAAAAATTATTCCCTCCCCAGAAAGCACACCCGAAGTGCTACAGCATGGATGCAATGAAAAAAAAAACCAAACACAAAACAAAACAAAATAAATTATAAATTAAGACGATGGAAAGATGAGCGTGAAATGCAGCTGGGTGTGGGAATAAATGGGCGCAAACCCCGCTTGTGGAGAAGCACACCTTGCTGGCAAAAACTCTGCCTTTAGCCCAAAGTGCCAGGGAAAACACCGAGCTCCAAAGCTGACTTCTCACCCCCAAACTCCGCGTCCCAGGCGTGCTGGAGGCGTCCGGACGGTTTTCCAGCGACCCCGCTAAATCCCAGCCGCGACGCCAGCCTTTCCCTCCCCGCCTCGAGCCTTTTTGCGATTTAACAGATTTAAGGATAATTCCTGCTGGAACCGGAGAGCTCCAGCAGCTCCCCTAGGAGCTCATTTCAAACCGATTATTTTCCAGAAGCATCATTTGAAAATTGTTAAATTGGAAAATGACGGCGGGAGCAGAAAATAAAAGGCACTTCGGCCATGCGGAGCCTGGAAATTTCGCCGCGTGGGAGCCACGAAGCCGGGCTCTGGCACGTCGCTGCTCCCGATTAAACTCATTGCTTTCGGCCAGCACTTGTACACGAGCCTGCACGGGGGGCGCTTGGGCTTTGCTGTTAGCATCGCACAAACAATCCTGATGATTATTATTAATTATTATTAATTATTATTATCTTTTTTTTCCCCATCAGCAGGATGGTCAGAGGTCGGAGGCGCAGCTCTGGACACAAAACACCCCTGAAGCCGGGCTCCTTCGCCCGGCTGGAGCTAAACAACAACATTCTCTGTTCCCGGTGAATTCCAAACCGACGTTACCAAAAAAATACATATATTTTTTTAAAATTAAACCCACCGATGCACAGCACAGCTTATACAAACACCAAACAATCACAGTAATTTCCCATCATGCCTGCAGCAGGGCAAACCCTTCGCGCTGCAGCGCACTGACCGATTTTTAACTCGTGAAGCACAAATTCGGGCAAATCCTGCGCTTCCCTCCAGCACCGTGCGTCCTTTTGTGCCTTTGGAGGCTCCTCGAGGAAATCCCTCCCGGCAGGTTCCCGATGCACAGATGTGTTTTTTTTCGGGCTGATTTCTTATCAAATCCCCTTCCTGCACTGCACTCAAACCCCACCGCCGTGCAGCAAATACCGAGCATCCCCTGTGCACCAGTGTTTTGTGCTGAGCATGTACACGCAGAAAACAAACAAACAAAATATATTTTTTTTTGATATCTATATGTATAAGGCAATAAAAATAATTCACTGCAGATTAATCCCGGGGCAGGGGAAAACTACAACACAACCACGTGAGCCTCCGCTCCACGCCAAAAATCGCGTTATAAAAATCAAACCTTTAATCTGCCGAGGCGACGGCACGGCCCTGCCGGCCGCGGGTGCTAACGTTGAGGCTGGAGTTTTGGGTTTTTGGATGAGAGCAAAAGAGACCCGAAACGAGGTGCCGACGAGCTGGGGAGCCAGGCTGGGTTAGAAAACTTGGAGAGAGCTGAAAACAGTCTACGGCCAAAGAAATAAGCATTTATTTCTGGGCTGTTTAAATGCCTTTTTGTACTCGGCAGGGAAATTACGAGCACAGCAGCCCAATGGGGAACGGGGGTAAGGGCGAACCCCTGCTTTCCATCGGCCATCGTGGAGGTCTGACACCCTCCAAACCCCTCTTTCTGCCTCTGCCGCTCTCCAGAAGCAGCCGCCGGAGCGGCACGAGGCTGCTGGAGGAGACTGAGCTCCGAAACCTCGCGGCGGGGAGGCGGGGGGGAGGCTTCGCCTGCTTGGTTGGGAGGTAAAAAGCGCGCGTGCTCCCCGCCGAAGGAATCCCGCTGTCAGAGCCCGCATCCCACCGCGGCACACGTGATGCCAGGCACGAGCTGCTCCCCACCGAGCCCCCATTACACAACGCGCCGTGTTTGTGTGTGTCCCCCCCCCGGTACCGCGTTGCAAAATTACGTCTCCGGCACCAACCGTAGCCCCGAAACTCCGAATTTGGGACCACCGGCCCTGCTGCCACGAGGTGCTGGGGGGCAAGGCTGCGGGTCGGGGTGTTCCCCGCTCTTTATAAAGCGGCACCGCCGGCGCCCACCTGAAGGGAGGAGGAAAAGCGCCCCGGGAGCGGGTTTTTTGGGAAGCGGGGGGAAAGATGGAAAGATGCGGGCATAAGGATGAAAAATAGAGGGAAAAAAAATAGAGAAAAAAACAAAAAACAAAAAACAAAAAACAGAGGGGTAAAATAATTTTTAAAAATACACGGAAGGACCCGGATCACTGGACGGAGGGGACGCGACCGCCCGCAGCGCGCAACTTCTCCCGGCGCGAATCCTCGGGAGGGTGCTCGGGGCTGTGCCTGTCGCCTGGATCACTGCTATCGCTGCTGCTATCGCTGCTATCGCTCCCGCTATCGCTCCCCGCGCCGCTGCTCTGGGTGCCGGGGCTGTTACTTCCCGGCAGGAAGCCGATCCTGGCCGGGGCTGGCGGGGAGCAGCCCCGGGGTGCCCCCAGCCCCGGGCTCCCCACGACGGGGGGTCGGGGCTGAGGCCGGGCAAAACACGCGTGGGGGTCCCACGCCCCCCCCTGTCCCCCAGCCCCCAGGGGCGGTGGCGGCGCTGTCCCCGGCCCCCCCCCCCAGCTCCCAGCTCGGCGGCGGAGCGTAGCGAAAGTAAAACCCGGCGCTGCTGCCGCTGCCCCCCCACGCGTGTGCGTGGGGCGTGCGCCCCCCCCATTTCGCGTCCCCCCCCCCCCCCCTCCCACCTTCCCCCCCGCCACCATCCCACGCCTCACCTGAGCTTTTTGGGCACGGAGTAATCCACCTCCAGCACTTTGCCGTGCAGCTCCGCTTTACCTGCGGGGACAGCGGGCTCAGAGGCGGCGGGGCTCGCCGCCGCCCCCCCCCAAAACCCCCGTTTCTCCCCGGGACGACCCCCCAGCGACCCCCCCAGGCCTTCATCCCCTTCGTCCGACTCTCCCCGAGCCCCCCCGAGCCCCGGAGAAGCTCCCCCCCCCCCCTCCTCTCCCGCCGCCGCCCGGCTCCGCGCTGCCCCCCCCCAGCCGCCCCTTCGGCCGCCCCCCGCTCGGCGCCCCCGGCGAGTTGGGGCAGGGCACCTCGTAATAAGGTGCCCGGGGGCGAGGGGGTGCCGGGGGGACGGCCGGGGGGGTCGCCCGGCTCTCGGCTGCCCCTCAATAAAATCGGAGAAAAAAATCAGCGAAAAATCAGCCGGGGCCGGAGCCCGCCGGGCCGGGGGGGAGCGGGGCGGCCGGGGGGGGGCCCGGCGGGGGGAGCCGGGGGGGGCCGCGGCTCCGCTCACCCGAGAGGGTCTCGATGGCCCGGATGGCCCAGTTCTGGTCCGGGAAATCCACGAAGGCGTAGCCGGACTTGAGCAGGACCTGGCCGGCCAGGGGCAGCTTCCTGTCCCCGAAGAGCCGCTTGAGGTCGTCGGCGGTGGCGGCGGGGCTGAGGTTGCCGATGTAGAGCTTGTTCATCCTCCGCCGCTTCATGGGGAGCCCCGCGGCTCCTCCCGCCCCGCGGCCGGAGAGAGAGAAGCGCAGCGAGACGGGCACGGCGCTGCGCCACCCGCCCGGCCCGGCCCGCAGCCGCCTGCAACAGCGCCCCGCCGCCGGGCAGCGGGAGGAGCCGCCCCGAGCCCCGCACAGCCCAGCCCGGCCCGGCCGCCCCCGCCCTCCGCCCGCCGCCCGCCGCCGCCAGGGGCCCGGCCCCGGCCCCGCACGTGGAGGGAGCCCCCCGAGGGAGGAGGGGGCCCAGGGCGTCGCGGCGGCGAGGGGGGAACAAAGGGAAGGGAGAGGGGAGGGAGGGAGAGGGGAGAGGAGAGGAAGGAGGAAGGGGGAAGGAAGGAAGGGGGAAGGAGGAAAGGGGAAAGGAAGAAAGGGAACAGAGAAGGGAAAAGAGAAGGGAAAAGAAAAAAGAAGGGGAAAGAAAGAAGAAGGGAAAAGAAAAAAGAAGGGAGAGGAAAGGGAGAGAGCAGGGAGAGGAGAGGAAGGAGAAAGGGGGAAGGAAGGAAGGGGAAAGAGAAGGGGAAAAAAAAGAAGGGAAAAGAAAAAAGAAGGGAGAGGAAAGAGGGAGAGAGCGGGGGAAGGATAGGAAGGAAAAAAAGGGAAAGGAAAAAAAGGGAAAGGAAAAAAAGGGAAAGGAAAAAAAGGGAAAGGAAAGGGAGAGAAGAGGGAAGGAGAGCAGAGAAAGGAAGGAAAAAGGGAAAGGAAGAAAGGGGAAAAGAAGAAAAACAAGGAAAGGACAGGAAAGGAAAGGACAGGAAAGGGGAAAACAAAACGGGGAAAGAGAAAGAGGGAAAGGAAAAGGAAGAAAGGGAAAAGAAGAAAAAAGGAAAGGGAAAATGGAGAGAACAGGAAACGAAAAATGGGAAAGAGGGAAAGGAAGAAAAAAGGTAACTAAAAGGAAGACAAGGGAAAAGAAGGAAAAAGGGAAAGGGAAGAGGGAGAGAACAGGAAACAAAAGTGGGAAATAGAATAAAAGGAAGAAGAAAGGGAAAGGAAGAAACGGGAAAAGAAAAAAGGAAAGGAAAGAGGGAGAGAATAGGAAACGAAAGAAGGAAAGGGAAAGAGGGAAAGGAAGAAAAAAGGGAAAGGAAAAGGAAGAAAAAGGAAATGAGAAAAAAGGTAAAAGGAAAAGGGAGAGAACAGGAAATTAAAGCAAGAAAAGGAAAGGGAAAGAAGGAAAGAAAACAGAGGAGAAAAAGGTCAATGAAAGAAAACAACGAAAAAAGAAAAGGAAAAGGGGAAAAACAGGAAAATTGGTAAAAAGAAAAATATAAAAAGGAAAAGGGGAAAAAGGAAAAAAGGAAAGGGTGAAGACAAAAGGAAAAAGGAGAAAAAAATGAAAAGGGAGAAAAAAGGGAAGAAAAAAGGAAAATGGATAAAAAGGAAAAGGGAGAAAGGAGAAAAAGGAAAAATAGGAAAAGGGGGAAAAAAGGAAATAAAAGGAAAAAGGGGAAGAGGGAAAAAAGAAAAAAGACAGGGAAGGGAGTGGGAAGGAAGAAAGAAAAAGCGGAAGAAGAAAAAGAAAAGAAAAAATAACAGGGCAAAAGGGAAGGGAAAGAGAAGAGAAAGGAGAAAAAGAGAAAGAACAGAGGGGAAGAGGAAAGGGAAGCCTGTGTTCAGTGTGCTGCTTTGGAAAACGCAACAGCGCGGCCCCTCCCTGGCCGAGCTCTGCTTTGCCTTCGCCCGTGCGAGCCCAGCGCCTTCACAGCCGGCATCCCGGCAGCGAGTTTCGCCTGCTCTCAGCCCGGGGCTTTGGGGCACGTGGAAGAGTGGCCCCAAGGGAACGAGGGACCGAGAGCTGGTGCTGCTACCTGCCCCGGCCGGCCGGGTTAGCTGACTTCTCCCCCTCTGTCTCCTCCAGACGACAAAGCCAGATCCTCGTGGAAGGGCGTCAGGGCTGTGAGCGGAGCCTAAAATAAGGTGCGCGAGCGACGCTGGCCTGGCGGGAGGGGACAAGTGTCCTTGGAGAGGAGCGCGGTGCCCCGGTGCCAGCTGTCCTTTGCCGGGTGAAGGGCGGCGATGGAATTCCCGGGATTTTCAGCTGGGCGAACAGCGCCGAAACCCGTCTGCCGCTCTCGCCGCCGCCGCTCCCGTGTCATGCGGAGGTGCCGATGCGCTGGATGGAGTAGGAATAGCAGTGACGGGTGCCTGATGCCATGCGTACTGCAAAAATAGATGTGGTTGGACTGCGATGATGCAAAGCGAGAAGAATCCCTTCTCCTCCGATTTCTTCTTCTTTGCTCCCAGCGCAGCTCCTGCTGGGCTCAGCATCAGGAGCTGTTTGGTGTTTTTTTTGTTTTTTTTGGGGTGCTTTTAGGGCCTGGTGTGTCCCTCTCTGCTCCCTTTCTGCTGAAGCCGATGCAGCAGGGCTCGGTGACACTGAGGGAACCAATTCCCATCCCAAGGGATGGGGCTGTCCCTGCCCAGCACCTTCGTCAAACTGGCAAAGAAAAGCTGAAGGCGCGTTTTGAGCTCCTCCTGCCCAAATACTTAGCGCACGGAGCTCCCGCGTGAGCTCATCCCCCTGCCCACGGCTTTGGCTCTGCAGAAGGAACTCGACGCCTTTCTTCAGATGCCTTCCTGTCCCTACAGCCCTCCTCGCTTTCCCAGAGTTTTGTTAACCTTGCAAGAATTTAAAACGACGGCTCGGTCCCGATCAATGTGACGGCCAAGAGAAGGACGTGCTCTGGGGGGAAGATTTAAGAGCACCGATAGAGAATTGTTGGAGAGGCAACAAGTGCACGGGGCAGGGCTGAGGGTCGATGGTCCTGAAGGTGCTGCAGGACCCAGGTCTTCTCCCACGGGCAGGTGGGGTGTGCCACAAGGTCACGCCTCTCCGAAAAGATGTCGGATGCGTAACAAGTCTGGGAGGCAGCCGCGAGACTGATAAATGGAGAAAAAAACAGGTGAGAGCAAAGGAACGTCGAGGGAGGGTTTGTTTAGGCTGGAGAAGATAATGGCCCTGCTTTCCTTTGAAAAAAGCTGGAAACTTTTTGGGGAAAGAGAGCTTTTGTTGATCGGGCACGGGACAGAAGGAGCCGGGGACATTCCTTGGCTGGAGGTTTTGGGAGCAGGTGGGACAAACATCTGGCCAAAAGCCGTGCCCACCAGAGAGGCAGCGTCAAACAAAAAGCCCCGAATAACACCCAAATAACCCCTCCAGCTCCCAAAACGATTCAGTTCCCTTGCAAAGTGACTGATGTTTTCCTTCTGGCCAAGTCACAGCGGTGACCTCAGGTGTCAGAACGTGCAGCAGGGAGGCTGCAGCCTGCCCAAGGAGCTGCGGGGCTGGAGACGGTTTATTCCAGGTTTTTTATCCCAAAATAAACAGCTGAATCATGTGTCGAGGACCCACAGACCCAAGGCAGAGGGAATCCAGCACAGCCAGGGAGAGTTTGAGAAATTCAGCTTTGATTTTATCGGATAAACACTGCTGCTGCTGCCCAAGTTTCTAACAAAGGATGGATTTTCAGAAATCCCCATACAAACATCCCTTTCTCTCCTTGTTCCTCCCAAATCTTGGTGTATTTTTAGCGGAGCTACACAAGGCTGAGGATCACGACGGTGACGATGACTGCAAGGGTAACACTGTGCTGGGAAGAGACCAGGAACTGCAATCTAAAATCACGTTGATAACCATCCCTTGGCTTTCAGAAACCTCCTAGCAGAAAACCAGGCAGCTGCTATGGAAATGGGGTTGGTCTTCGCAGACAGCACTATAAGTCCCACTTTGAGAAAGTTCCGAATTTGGTTGGAAAAAAAAGAGAAATGGTGGCGTATTCTTGCTCGGTTTGCTTCAACACGAGTGAAAACCCACCCAGTTACTTTCCAGGCTGGAACGAAGCAGCATGGGGAGATCCCAGAGGTGGAATCCGAGGGTTTGAGCGCAGCCTCTCTGGGCATTCCTGCTGTGCAGGGGCTGAGCACAGCCGAGTCCTAGCACTCAAGGTTTTCACAGGAGGATGATGGACTGACAGTAGTGATGCACTAACAGCTCTTTCCCAAGAGGCTAAGCCTTTTGGTGACTATCCCAACGTGATCTTGGTGTAGGACCAAGTCTACCCTGCAAAGGCCAGGTCCCAGAGGTGCACACCCAGCAGTTAGGGGAAGCAATACACGTGGCCACCTGTATTTTGTGCTAAGTTTGCAGGAAACAGTACACGAGCAACAAAATAAGCTACCTAAATCCAAATTACGTAGTTGTGACAGGACACTGTGTGCATGGAAGCACCGACTATTGATGTGCAGCAGTTCATGAAACCATGAGGACCCCAAACCCTCTTTAGGAACCCCAAACCTGCTGGTAACAGCTCCTCCCCCCACTCACACCTTGCCTCTGCAGCTCTTTGTTTGCTCCCAGCACAGCAAAACAGCAGCCAGGCATCAGCTCTTTCTGTAGCCTTTCCCTTGCCGTGTTTTGTTTCCCACGTGCTTTTAAGGTTTGCTGCTTGCCGCAGTCCCGCAGGAAGGAGGGTCAGCGCAGGGCACAGCATCTCACATCCACCCGACAGATGTTGCTCTGATTGCCACCGGCAGCACCTGCGCAGGGCTTGGAGGAGTTTTCTCAGTAGATCAAGCAGAAAAACGCCCACATTTCACAGCCCCCACCGTGGCAGGGGCCAGGGCTGTCCCACACGGCGTTCCCATCCTTTCCTGCAGTCTCTGGTCCACAGAGGCATCGCCACCGCTCGGGCGGCTTCTCCTGAAGCTGAGGATTCTCCCCGCTGGGTGAATTTCTGTGTGAAGCGCTGGCAGGGCACGGGGACATCCCGCAGTGATTCAGGCGTGTTTCCGAAGTGCATCGCATACCACAGCAATCTGTCACCCCTGCCTACCAGGGCAGCATTACGCTCGCTGGGGAGCATCTCGCATGGGGCTGGTTTCTGGGCTTGACGAGCAGCTCAAGTGATTCAGCAGCAGGAAGCACACAGAGAGGAGGCTCTCGGATGGCAAGGCTGAGGCAGTGCAGAACACACTTTGACCAGCCCTGCATTCAGCTGATCCTCCTCGCTGGGATCTAGGTCTTCCCAGAACTATCAGGTACAGGAGTTGGGGGGTAGGAGCAGGAGGACACCCTTCTGGCAGCGACGAGCCATCAGATGAGTTCAGCTGCCAGGAACTGCACCACAGATTGCGAAATCCTCATTTTACTAAAATATGAAGAAGCTTACCGGAGGACACATGTTCTTGACTCTGCTTTTGTCGACCCCCCTGTTTAATGAGTCAAAGGAAGTAGAAGATCATGACTAACAAAATGTGGTCCAAAGAACAAACAGCCTCCCTCTGCTCTGCAAAGGTCAGCACCACCCGGTGACTCCACCTCTGCAGGGATAACAGGGATAACTCATTCCTGTGTCCGTAACCACAGCCCTGAGAGCCACACCGAGCAGGGACCTCGTGCAGGGATTCACGCTGCAGTGGGTCAGCAACCATGCATGAGCTTCCAGCCTAGAATGTTGCTACATGCTCCAGGGGAAGCTCAAACAGAGGTGTCAGCTGGGTTAGGGAAGGGATTATTACTGTTAACTTCAGTTAGAAGTAATTACTGCTAAAAGCCTGTTGTCAGTTCTTACAGCCACAGTAAAAACTGAAATGGACTTAAAAAAAAGCATCTACAGAATTTTCCCTTTACCAAACATCCAGCATATTGATGTCAGCGTTCCTGCCCTCCGCAAAGCTGCAGCAGGTAGGGCTTCTTTCTTCAGCCTCCAGCCTGCTGCCTCACTTCATGCAATTGCATAGAATTTGACAAATTATCCTTCTGCGAGCAAAATGGAAAAGCAAGTTTTTCTCCTATATCAGTACAGAATATAACCAGAAATGAGTACACTGCTGCATCCACATGAAATACGCTCACTGTGAACCAACATGGAAAGGTCAATGCATTTTCTACCATGTAGTATTAACATCAGATCATAGATCCAACTGCACAGACTTACTATGCAGTAAGATGGTATTTGCCCAGACTTTTTAAAATGTAACAGGTAACTTAATAGCTGAATACCAAAATGAGTGATCCAGTGCCAGTTTTTAAAATGAAAAAAATAGCCTTTTTTCATTAAATACCTATGAGGAACCTGAAATTCAACTTGTCCTTCACAGGACAGCAAATAATTGGTTGTTCCTAAAAGAACTGGGGTATAGCTCAGATGCTATGCACGTACCTGCTGAATTAAAGCCTTTGGTTTGTGTTAGGTCAACAGGACTACTAGAGCAGCTCCCACAGGTTACATGTTTCTGGGGGAGTATGACAAGCTTACAGTAATAAATCTTACCACTTAAATCCTGACCTGCAATGACTTTGGTGGCACTTCTCTTTCTCACTGAGTGCCAGCACAGCAGTTCATACAGCCACGTTTTGTGTTCTGCGAGTTTCTGATCATGGATCCTCTCCTCTGGTGTGACCTCCTGAAGTTAGCCATATGAAAGCCTTTGCTCAGTAGCGCTTAAAAGGAATCCAAACGAGGACAAGTGTGAGAGCTGATCACCTGCACTACTTGGCTGAGGGAAGTTCTAGTTCAACAGTGCTCTCAACTCTCAAACGTAATTTTCATGCAGGTGCATGATGATCATGAATCCAAGTAAGCAAAAAGGGTACATTTGACTATTGTATGGAGAAAACTGGTAGGAAAGCAGCACTTGAGCACTTGAGTTATACTGCATCCAGCATTTTACTCACATATGCAGATAAAGATGTACTTCTTCAAAGGACAATTGTTGGTGAAGTGAAATCTAAGCAGTCTAAATCTTATGGCATTGCCTTTTGTAAATGTATGGTTATCTACTTCCAAAGACAACCACCACCATTTCTGAGGGCTCCTTACTTGTCTCTGTCGTACGTGGGATAAAGAATCTCACGGCTCACCCACCTCAATCAAAGCTCAGCAGCATTAACTTGAGTTTACAAGAAGTCTTGCTCCATGTCTATCTACAGTGTGACTGAACAATGTTTCTTCCTCCTGCTACTGTACAAGTTTCATATGGACTTCCCTACACCCTGGATTTACAGACCTGAAGCATTACACCTAGAAAGCAATTACCCAACAACACGAACTTAGTGTGAATTTTACTTCTGGATTTTTTTTGCTGTGGTTTGGTTATGGAATACTAAGTAAGTGTAGCAGTCCCCTTTCAATACGTAACTTAGACTTGGAAAAAGTAAGTAGGAAAAAAAAAATCAAACTTTTTTATTTTATTTTTCACTTTTTGAAAGCATTTTACACAGGTTTTGATCTTCAGAATACCTTGGAATCAGTAGAAAAAACTAACTGAACAGTTTGTCTTTACAATAGAAACCTTTCAGGAGTCAAAATTGAGACTAAAAAAATACATGCAAAACATACTCCTTTCAAAACACAACTTGAAACGAAGCACCAAACTACACAAATATGCAGAATGAAACAGCATTTAACATCACAGAAGTAGTCTTCATAAAAGGTGTAAAAGTCACCTATTCACTAGGCACTGTTCACTTGTTTAAACAGAAGAGACAATAAAAATATTGTCCACAAACTTGCAATTTCAACTCAAAGGCTGTAGCTAGAAATTCCTCTACATGTCATGCTTTAATAGCGACCTGAAAAAAAAAACAAACAATATATACAATTAGACTTCCAAGCATCAACGGATTTTACAAGTTCCATACCTAACTTTACAGATATGCCTCAAATGTGCAAATTCAAGTGCCCAGTGTCTTGTATTTTTTCATTAAATAGCTATGAGGAACTTGTCTACAACAAAGTACGATGTCAGTACTCTTCTGTCAGGAAGTTTCTTCCTGAAGAAAAAGCCCAGTTCACATCATATATGCACAGGGCTGATGTTTCAGCATGTGATACACACTGTAACGGGCTGAAGCCAGTTTCCCCATGTATCAGGAAAAGCAGTTACACTTGTTTTCATCTGGACACAAATGGTAAAGGTGAGAACAGAACCTAGTCATGCAGGGTGTATCCATTTCAAAGGGAGCATGCTAGGAATGCTATTGTGTTTTATTAACTTTCTGCAAAAACACAGCTTTATCCTTCGTGCAAATAAGCAATTTGGAGAAGAGCACCACTTAAGTCCCAGACTGAGTTAGCCTTCTCTTCAGCAACTTATCAGGAATTTTAGTTCCAGTACCAGAACCTGCAAGGGTTGACTATTTGGCTTTGCTGTCCTAGACTCAACCAAACTGTCAATCTGCTACAAAGTGCTGTCGTAACTGGGTTCCCAAGAAAAAAAAGTGCTACTTCAGACTTTTTTTTTCTTAAAAAAGAAAAAGTGGTGTTACCTAGTTTATTTTGTTGCAAACTAAATATTTGCTCTGCCCTCAAGGTTGCCAGTTGCTCAATGAAACTTTAAAGGGAACCGTAGTTCAAAAAAAACAACCACACTGAAGTTATTAGGGGATAGAAAAGCTAAGGAAGAAGTTCAGGCAAAGTGGAAATTTGCTTTTGACATGAGAGCTGTAACTACTCACGAGGTGAATAGGATCGAGATCTGGATCGAGATCTGTAGCCCCCTCGACTGTAATATGGGGATGGTGATCTCCTCCTGTGGAAGAAAGGAACAGAAACAATCCCTTCGTTAAAGCCTGTGGCAGATGAGTGGCAGCAGCTTTTAGTGGGTATCTCTCAATCCTGCTATCAGGAGAAGCTAACGAGCACATGAAGAGCTGATCAACATTTATACTGGATAACAGAGCAAACATTTGAAATTTCTTACCCTTTTTTTGAGCAAGCAGTCAGATTAATACTACTTTTGACTAATAAAGGAATTATGCTCTCTTGTGCATCTGACTGTGTCCAAGTGTTGTGTTTCAAGCCAAGAGCATCCCAAACAAGCAGAGTAAGCCAAATCACACCTTAACTTTTAAATTAAAATACTTGTTCTAGATGAAGAGTTGATCTGAACAGCACTCTCTGCTGCCACCTCCCAAATCCCACCTTCAACTCTATGATACTCTTCCAATCCAGGCAAAAGTTTTGCATTTCCTTGCTTATTTCCACTAATCCCCTAAATTGTCATTCAAGAAAACCATTCAGGACATTAACTTCTTGGCATAGATCAGAAGATTTTCCTGTGCAAAGCTGCACTAACCTGACCCTATACTAACCTCACCCCTTGATGAGGGAAACTTTGAAATAAATTGTACTGCTCACGGCGAAGTGGCAAACATTCAGTAGCCACCCGACTGCTGTAGTATGTTTATAGCTATCCAAGACTGGATTCAAACATCCCCAAAATACCATATATGAGTATCTCTGTTGTTAACCAGACACCAACAGCTTTCCTGTTGTACCTGTAAAACTGATCCCTATCTTGAACAGCTCTCCATCCTCCTCCGCCGCCGCCACCACCTCCTCTGTGAAGACAAAAGCAGATCAATTTTAAAAATTTATAAAGTGAAGTAATAAAAATATTGCCACACAAGCAAAAGTATTGTCAAATACAGGAAAATGATGTGAAGACAAGAAAGCATTTGGTACCTACACTGGACAAAATTACTTCCTCATTACACTCATTTTTGCATCACTGGGATGAGCTGGCTGAATTCAGTAGCAAGGAACAGTTAAGAGAGGACTCACGCTCAGCTGCCCATTGCTGTATTTTACAAGGGCATACTCTCCAACGAGCAGCAGTTTGAGATTGGTACAGAGCCTTTGCTTCTAAGAGCACTCCTGTTCTCAGATGCTTACCCATTCCAAGCAAGCAATTTTTTTATTTAATTTTTTTAAAGCAGTGAGATCAGTTCGCTGTCCTGAGGAAACATGAGCAAGTTGATTTCAAGGTTGAGGCAGGGGCAAAGCAGACACCCTTTTATTTTAACACTTCACTTAATCACGCTTAAACAAGGGCATCTTCAAAACAGCAGTAGAAGTTGCACAGAACTGAAACAATACATTGTAATATTGAAGGATATTTAGTGGCCAGTCCAGTACCTCCACAGATTTAGATACAGCTAAGCATTACTGGGAGGAGATTGCATCAAGCTTGCGTTACAGAGCAGGGATGACCACCACAGATGGCTCACAGCAGCTCAAAAAGGCTATAATTTTAAGACAGAAAAACCACCACATTTCCGATCAGCAGGTCTATTTTACTTCGTGTTTTTTCCTCCAGAAGTCCTCCCTCCCCATTTGGTAGATAGCCAGTGTGCATACTTCTTAGGTTATTCTTCAGTTTACAGACACTTTTCCAGACAAGACTAAGCATCCCACAGCAACATGGGGAAAATTATGGGGAAATTAAAGTTTTAGTATGAGAACTCTGTCCTGAAAATGCCCTTAAGGCTTCTCTACACAGCAGGCGAGGAAGAAAGAAAATGCAAAGTAATTGTTACCAATTGATTTTCTGGGGGCAGAGTACAAAACAGATGTTAAGTTTATATATTCCCCTAGACCCTTTCCTGTCGAAGGAACACCCATGGCACATCATAAATTAACTGAGGTTGGAAAAGGCCTCTAAAATCACCTGCTCCAACCTTTAGCTTTGCATTGCCAAGTCCACCATTAAACCACGGCACTAAGCTCTGTATCTACACGTTTTTACATGCAACACTATTCTTCTCTCCTTCAACCAACACCTGCAGGATAAGAAGTAGGTATTTAACTGGTACAGATCATGGCATTTGTTAAGTAGCCATGCGTATCTGTGGCTTATTTTCAATCTTTATCTGCTAGATTTCAATATCTGCAGTATCAATATCCAAGAAGACAGTTTCTGCAGAAAGCTTTTAAAAATTCCCTGATTTTTTTCAGGGAATGGAAATCATTCTTGCTGGACCTGTCAATACTCTGAGAATTTCTCCCCCAAAGCCCTAATTCACGCGACAGACACAGGACGGGAGAGCACACAGGAAAGTCAGAACATCGCCTGGAGCATGACTGCCTCGAAGTGCTGAACCAAAGCATAGCTGTGAACTTTGATATACTACACAAACTAGTACACTAACTGAAGTAGCTCATCTTCTCACATCACTTCTTATTAGTGTGCTTTTCCTCTCCTAATCCACATCCTCCTCACTATCAGTCGTTCACTATCAGTCTCTGCAACTATGCTGACTAGCACACACCCAGAAGTGAAGTAATTCACACTTCTGATAATGCTTTACAAAGATCCGAGCCACAATGCACCATCAGGGATAACAAAAGGTAACACCTGGTAGCAGAAGACTTTTGTCATACCATAACCTCAAACAAATTACATTTCAAGAACACACAAGCAACAAACAGCAGATTTCAAGGACTGTTTAGCAGACTATGTTTTAAGACACATGTCTGTTCCCCAGCATTTTATGGAGCTGCTTCACGCAATGTCCTAAAAATAATGAATTGAAATCCAGCAAGGAAATTAGGCATTATAGCAGTAACTATCCTGGGCAAGTTTTTGCACCTAGTGCCCTGAAATAAACAAAGTTTGGTCAAAGATACACTTTTGTGTCACAGCTACTTCATGAAAGCCTACATGCAACAGCTGGCAAGGCAAAACCAGTAAGTCTTGGTGTATGCTTAGTCAGATTTATCCTGCTACAGTTCTCCAAAACACTCAAAGCTGCTGACACAGTAGGGAAATGTACAGAGGCAGAAAATACCCTGTGTTCCCAGAGCTGTGTGCAGAACACTTGTGTCTCCTGCATTCACTGTAAGGAGGTGGAGCACCTCTCCCTGCCTCTAGCAGGGCTGAAACACCTGAAGAAACAAGGCCCCTGCTTTAAATCAGACAAGCAAGGCAGGGAGGTGAGAAACAGAAGCAATGGCTAAAGGTAAGAAGAAAGTGTCTGAGAGTAGAAGGAGGGGTAAGAAAGACAGCTGCCCTCAGTGATTGAGGATCACCACACAAATACCAATGTAAGCATATAGAATATATTTCTTATACACGTAGGAAGGAACAGAAGAGCGTACTGAATGCTAGGAGGATCACAGAATTGAGCATTTTCATCATCTTTGAGGTGTAATAGGATAACGCAATTCAAACGCACGCGTCTCCAATGCGCTGTGGGCAGCAGGCAGGTCACAAACGCACCCAGTGCCGACGTATTACAGCTAGCCAAACAGCTCAGTGCTGCTGCACGTACTGAACAAAGGTTCCGCAACCATTTAAAGTGACGTTCTTAAACATTGGGCAATTACAGACAGAAAAAATGAATTGTCATCTTGCTGTCCGACTTAATTGCATCCCAGTCAAATTCTGGGAATTTCACATGGGAAAAGCTCATTCGGCAGTCAAAATGGAGAATGCTGAAGATAAGTGAGCTCTGTCTCCAAAACCAATGAAGTACCAACTACATTTTCAACAGATTCTGTACTAACTTCACCAACCTTCTGACAATCTGTTGCCACCTGAACATTCACGCTTCTTTTGGTGAAGCTAGCTACTGTTCAACACTTAAGTTTGGACTGAAGACAGACAGAAGATACGCAAGTCCCTCAAGTAGATCATCTACACACAGCCTGACAAGAGCACGCTAAAAACAACAACAACAACAAAAAAGAACTTTTTCATGAAAATGTCCAGTATAGAACAGGTCACTTTCCAACTTCTGATTCCTCATTTCTGGCAGTGCTTGAAATGTCTACTGTTAACAGGGGATCCTGGTGACCACTTCCTACTTTTTGTCTACTACACTCAGAAAGTAATTTGGCGTTATAACACAATCTCTAATATTAATGAGCACCTATATTGCCACCATTTTAATGGTAATAGAGGAATCAAAGAATTCTTTTTGAAAAAAGAGTACAGAGAATGTTACTTTGTTTTTCAGAACTTACTGATGATTGAAAAAAGCGTTATGGATTAACTCCTGCTAAACAGCACGAAGTATATCTCCCACTAATCTATTTTACACCAAGTAGCCTCGTTGGTACAGATTTTGTACGAAGAAACCACAATTAAGATGAGCATAAAAACATATTGGCATACTTCTGAAGGTAGAAACAAAGATAAGAAAGCACAGTTCAAAAAGTAGTCCAGAATTACAAATATTGCCTCACCTATATGATCTGCTGTAATAGTCACGATCATCATATCCTCTATCATATCCTCTGTCATAGTAATCTCGTCGTCGAGAGCTGCCGCTACAAGTAATGGAAGAGAATTACATTTAATAAAATATAAAGCACTGTTCGCAGTGCATCCAGTCAAGTACACACCATTTTAACTGGCTTAAATGACTACCTCCTTTCCTGACCATTTAAGTGATGGCTGAGTGTTTCCCACCTATGCAGATGGAGACAGATCTACCTAAGACTGCTTTTTAAAATGCTTGAATTTACGACTGCTCCTTTCCTCCTTGTCTGAAACCTCTTAACCTTTGGATATCGCAGGCACAAGAGGAATTCCATTCTGTGGCAACTCCTCATTCACTTTTAACTCTCAGAAAGCTTATTTTAGAAGAACTTCTCTATTAAAAAAAAAAAAAAAGCTTACAGCATCAATACAACATCAGCTACACAGCCACCAATACCATACGCTGAGAGTCTTGGGAAAACAATTGGGAAACCACTTGGGAAAACAACTCACATTCTTGGAAACTTCGTCAAATGTTTACACTTTGGATAGGGTAAACTGCAAAGCTGCACAATAGTATTTGTTGATGTACTCTTGAAAACTAGAGCTTGCAAAGCCATTAGCATTTGAGAACACGTAGGGGAACATCCATTAATCAGAAACAACTTGAAATAGTTTAGAAATTAACAAAGATTCTTACTGCAGACTTAAATGTTTAGATAACTCATGTTTTGGCATAACTAATGAACACAGGTTTCTGCTTATTGCAATCCAGACTGACACTGCATCAGTCTCTGACAAGTGCTATATAAATTAAACACCTTATAACTAAAGAGTAGAAAGATACATATTACTACTGATAGCAGTCCATGTGAGTTTTTCCTTTTTAAATAAATCTGAAGAATCTCTTTTATCAGCTGAGTTTCTAGTTTTCTGAGGCTTTGCCAAACAGCCACACCAGTGTTAGCACAGCTCTTCCTAAGGAGACTTGTTAAAAATATGATTAGGCATCAACGATTTTCATATTTTAGCTCCCAGTACTGAAACATCCACTTACTGCGCTGCATGCAAGCCAGAAGCAAGGACGTATGTTCTTCTTGTGCCCACATACCAAACTACTACATGTAGACACTAACTTTCAGAATAGCACATTAACGTAAAAGCCTGATAAACTAGGAAAAACACACAGAAACAGGTCTCAAAGGAATATATACAAGAGGTGTTCTGTGGGTTTTATTTATTTTAAAACACAGGACACAATATAACCTGTCCCTTATTTTTTTAGGAAAAAAAATCAGGAGGTAACTTACTAAGTTGGTCTTCCCATGTAGATTCCAGGGGTAGGTGTGTGAGGTCTTTTTGTAATGGAGAAGTCTACCCGGATTCTTCTTCCATCCAGCTCCATTCCATTGGCACGTTCCTTTGCCTAAGCAGAGATAAAAATACAATTAGCTGTAGGTATGAACTTTAGTACCAACACAAGCTCCTAACCACTGCATGAAATATTTAGAAAGTCCTCAGAAGAGCTCGGTTAAGACCCAAGTCTAAGTTTCACACATGCCCCATACTTACATACTGAACATAAACTCTTAAGACATTCTAACTAGCTGGATATAAGCCTCAGTAATTACTTAAAGGTGACTTACATTGCGTGAAATGCCTAAGAGGAACATAATTTACCATTTGTTTCATTAACTGTTTCTAACATGATTAAGAGGAGCCTTTGAAAGTGCTTGTGTAGGGAAATCGTAACTACTCCAACATGGAACACTAAACATAGAATATACATAGACGTTAAGTCTACATATTGGTGCTCTTTTAATTTTTCCCCCCCTCAAAGACATTCTCAAAATCAACCATATCCTTGAATATAGTAGTATTTGAGCCATAAGCAAACTCGAAGTAAAAAGCCTGAAACCACTTCTTTTTCTGCCAAGTAGCATAGCCCACATTCAAAGCTTCAACCTACCATGGAAGTCTTATGCTGAATTTGGAAAAAAAAAAAAAAAAGACACCCCAGATGGTAAGAATTAGAACTCACGCAGAAGATAAACCTGATCACAGCCCACAGACACAGTGCCATCCAAGGCAGGCCTGAGAATAGAATTGTATTCCCCTTCCCATGTCCGTTCCATAGCACTTGTAAGCACACTTGGTAATCTATTATATGGTATCGACACCACTTCGATTCACCCAGTCCCTTAGGGTTTCAGGCAGTCACTTGCAGAGACCAGGAATGCCAGAAATATTTGCCTGGCCTTTTATTTTCCATAAAAAACGACTCCCCCACTTTCCTTCTGAAGCTCTACAAGTCAGCAGGATGCATGCTAAAGCTCCTACAGGGCACCTGAGCGTTTGAGAACTGTGCAATATCAGTCTGGTGCACTCCAAGCAGTAATACTAAACAGAGGGTCACGTGGAGCTCGGGAAGAACTTCCATCTCATAATTTGAAGAGAACATGTGTTTCTATTTTCCTTTTCTTGTTGGCACAGTTGCACCATGCTAGGCTGAAGATTGCTTTTGTGACTAATACAACAACTCAGCCTGCACTGGGACCAGAATTCATGCCCTTTCACTGTTTCCTCTGGTACACAGAAGATATCTTTTGAACCAAGACACTGACATTTATTATGAGGTGCGAAGTTTTTTTTTTAGGCCCTGAGAAGGCAGGGAAGATAAGATACTGTGACATTAGCTTGCATTATGATCATTTCATCTAGCCAAATGGATTAGCACAGAAGGTTCCTATGCCACTTTAAAGGTCAAACAGAAAGCTTTCCTAGGCTACAACCTGGGGCAGAACATACATCCCAGCAAACATGCCATACAGCCCACACCCCAACCTACTTCCTTAGCATCCTCAACGTTTTCAAAGTACACAAATGCAAATCCTCTCGAACGCCGCGACTGCTGATCGTACACAATGGAAACATCAGCAATTGGACCATACTTGGAGAAAACTTCTCTCAGATCTCGTTCCGTGGTGTACAGACTTAACCCAAATACACCAAGACAACAGTTTGGGTCAGGATTTGCCTAAAAGAGAGAGAGAGATCAGAATAAAAATGCTTGCATTTGCAACATGTGGTATATTTTACAAACTTGAGTCCCTGAAAATATCAGCAACAACACACTGCTTAGATTGAGGTTGGATTAGTTTGCTAGTATACACTTCTATTACAATAAAACCTACAGATACACAAGCACCCTTTCACAGAAATACTTTGCATTTTTCCTGTACCAACTATAGTGAGAACACACAAAGTTACTGTACTTGAAGTCTTCTCTCCAGAGAGAGTGGGTGACTACCGACTATGGATACAGAGAAGGGCCTGGATCACATCTTCGTTTTAGTTATCACTTGCCCCCTAACTTTAACATGAAGTACATTGCTTTCTGTCAACTGAGACTCTCAGCAGCTAAAATCAAGCCGGATTGGATGCTCTCACTTAATAAAGAGAATGTCAAGACAGCTTTTAACTAAATATTTTAGTTCTCCAGCCTTTCTCAAGTAAAGTCAAATGATCCTCCCTCCTAGCTCTGCCTCTGCCCTTCACTGCATACAGCTGTTGGTTTATTACAGCACATATCCTGATATTAGCCTGCACTGGTTCCTACGCAAACTTAGGGAAATCCAAGGTTTACCAAAAAAACAAATGCCAATTAACCTCACCAATACCTTTTAAATAGACCAGTGCAGGAAGCAGAATGATTTTGTGGAAAACCCTATGGAATGAATGTAGTGACTTCAAGACGTACTCAAGCCTGTTTACACCTCCTCCCCTCCTCTGCAGGGTACGTACCCTGTTTCCAATGTGGCGCCTGCGAGTAGACATGGGGGAATGGCTGTGACTGTGTCGTCGCCGATAATCCCGACTGTATGACCTACTTCTGGATCTCCTGTGAGAGCGGGAACGAGAGCGTGACCTTGTGTAGTGTCTACGGGAACTCCTCCTTGATCTAGATCTGAGGAAAAAAAATAAAAAGTCGTGTTTTTTTCCCTGGACCCTTCAAAAATAACAGCTACTCACAAAGTCTAAACAGCCATTTTCTAAGGACCTGTGGTAGGCACTACACAATTAAGACGTAATCAATTTAGTCACTAATCTCAAGGCCTGACCACTCAATCTTTACAATTAAGACTACTGTAGATGCTCTAGAGCGTATCTACTGCAGAACAGTAACCTCAACATCCACTTCAATTAGCTTTTAATTCTTCAGCAGCTTCTAACTTTCTAACAAGGATATCTTGGTTTGAAATAGTACATGCTTTGAATATCCACAGCATTTACAGTAGCGTCTAAGTAAAATTAAAATAGCTGAGAGAGTTCTCTCTGGAAGACTTAGCAGAAAAATGTAACACGAGTTAACAGTAAATATGGCTTCACATCGAACATGCACAATTGCAGAGGTGCATACTTCTACTTATTCCAGAATAACACTGCCTTCAGTGACATGGAAAAGCAAATATATTTTTGTGAGTGCATATTTACAAGCACAGGAATCTGCTAAACACATCAGAAACAGCACATAAGAGGGCTGAAGAAATTAAGTGGTAGAAGGCTTATTTACCTTACGGTATTTCAATAGTTATTTAACATCAGCTGTTCATAAATGTTTATATGTTCACCCTTCAAATGTATTTAGGCAAAGGTGCAACTGCTCCTTAATTTTGGCCCACTTCTCTTTGGAAGTGTTCTCTGACAGCACCAGGTCTGTGGAGCTGAGGTCACAAACGCTGCATTTCCTTCTACTTCCCTCAGCTCTCCCAGCACGGGCAGTCTTTGCTGAAAAGCTGGGCAGGCACTTACACTGGAATATTACGCCCGAGCGTGGTCTGCTGTTTGCAGTCACTAATCTGCATGTCAGGCAACCACAAAGAAAGCTGCTGCAAGGCTTAGAAGTACACTAAACAGTTTAATATTCAAAGGCTCTTAGTCATAAAATATTAATTTACATACTCTTCTTTACACCTTAATTGCCTTGCCCCTGTTTGTGGAAGCTGACTGAGACCAGAAGCCACTGCAGCAGAATCGTGTTTCACAGTAAGCCAACCACTACACCAGCATGAATGCTGCTCTCAACGTGAACCAGTTTTTACTCTCCTGAGCATTTAACAGCTTCTTCCACTGTCAGGCTTTGTCACCAGGTAAGTGTCACCACAATGCCAAACTGCGGGACGTACACTCTGTACATTACAGGCCTCAAAAAAATGCCTTTGACTTCTTCAGAAGCGAGCCAGCTAGTTTTGTCTTCCTTGACCTGAAGCACATAAGCACGTCCCAGAGAAATGACTTTAGCTGGACCCCTTACAACACTTATGTATGTAGAAAGAACAAGTGATTTGGGGGAACAAAGTTAAAAAAAAAAAAAAAAAAAAAAAGAAAACTTCCCTGAAACACAAAGACAATGAAGTAAGAACGTAAGTGAAGCTCTACACACACAAAGCCACATTTCAGCCTTTGATGAAGAAAACCTGAAGACAAACACAGAACCGATGTTCCAGGTTACAGTATGCATCCGTTACAGTAAACAAAAGCTGGACCCTCCTAAACTACACAAAACACTGAGAGCAAGGCTTATGTTAAATAGGAACTGCTTATATTGCTGCCTTAGGTGCAAAGAATTGTTTAGACTTCATGAACACACAGAACAAGCTTGCACAGGGTTTCCACTAAATTGCGGATGAAAACTTCAATAAGAACAGCTTTGGACTTTTTAATCAAGTATGTCCACACCCCAACTGATAAATACGCCAGGACACAGATTTGATCGTCAATCAAAGTTTAATTTATGAAGCTGGTGACTCAGAAATATATTTGCGATGGAAGCTACCACGAAATATGAAAGATCTCACAATGTTATCTCTGGTGAGAGCCAGTTGGGTGACCTGCTCGTGATCACATCCAGATGAGTGATGGCACTGAAAATAGAATCAAGTATATTGGTTCGAAACACATGCCTTGACACAATTCCGCTCAAATCTGCTAACGAATCAATTAACTCTGCAACATACTTTCAGTATTTCCAGCTGCAGGAATTTGCAGACAGCTGTTAAATGCTCAGGAAGCCATCGTAGACATAAGCATCTACTGCTGTTCATCGAAAAGCAAAAGTGCCAGATGCCCGGGTACTATTTAAAGGAGTCCTTGCAAGAGCAAGTGATTTGCCTGGTCACTTCAGACTGCAGTCTGTGTGTGATTGCACTCCTAGGTAGTTATTTGGCAAGTGGGAAGCACAGTGCTGGAAAGACCATGGAAGCCCAAGGGGTTATGATTGGGGTGCAGAAGGGCATGCTGGATTGTCCTGACTTGCTGGCCACATTAAAAGGCAAAAGGCTGGCCAAGGAACATGTGTGGTCTCCACCTTCAAAGCTTTTAAAAACTCAACTAGATAAAGCCCTGGGAACACCACCTGAACCCCCAGCTGACTCTGTCTTGAACTCGGGTTTGGACCAGACCTTTCCTAGGCTGTCCTAGGAGTCTACTGATGCTAGCAGCTCCAAGTATTTCTTCATTTAACCTGACATTTGTTCTCCCACTGCAGGGATTCTCAAGTGCATAATCTGACACTTGTGACTGTGCCTGAAATACACCGAAAAAACAAACCCATTTCTCTGCTGTCAAAATTCCAAAGTGTTTACCTTCTCACAAAAGCCTTTCAAACTGATCATTTTGATCTTGCAAGCAGGGATAAACACAGCATTCAATACTGTTTTCTATCATGGGCGACTGCATGATGTCTTCCAGAGATGTCATCCTTCCCACACCCTTACCCCCAGGCTTTGGTAAGCCTAATTCAGTGCTCATACACAAAAATGTATTGTGAGCAGCTCAGCTGGAAACCCCACCACTGAAACCCGAGCTTTTTTTGGTTGTTTTTCTTCTCTGAACACTTACGAATGACTAAAGGTATCACCTACACATTTATTTCCGTAGTCAGCACTGCATTATCTAGACTCTTCAGAAAAAATAACGTCATTCAGCCATTTACAGGCTTCGTTGCCTCTCCATTCATTTCTTTTTAAATACGTACCCCTTACACAACACCCCTGTTAAGTCCAACGCTAAGTGGCTAGCAGTGACGTTTATCATCTTATTTTTAGGCTCTCAGCACATTTTATGTCTCAGTTAGAAGCCTGTTAGCAGTTTCAAGAGAAATCCTGTCACTGCGTACAGCCTGTTTAACAGGTAAGGATTGGTGATACAGCCCAAAAGGCATTTTCATAGCATCCACTTGTGGAACAATGACAGTAATTAAGCTACTTTCTCCACAACTTTTCTGAGCACTTAGGAAGCTGTCTCGAGTTTTTCTAGCTTGTTAGTTTTCAAGTTGAATTAACACATATTTAAAAGGTAAGACATGTCAGTTGACGTTCACGTTTATTATACTTATCTGCATCTTTCTCGTGGAATATACCATGAACTACTCTGGAAGCATCATTGCTTCCAGTGAAAAAAAACACTTTAGATTAAGGTGACCTGAAGTGTAAAATATGCTGATATACTAATTTATTTTAACACGCAGAAAAACTAGGATCTAGAGCCCCTAGCGCTTTCCGCTCAGAAGCTAGCCTTTTTTTTTTTTTTCTTATTTAAGATAAACTTAAAAGGCAGGGCACCTACACACTACTTCAGCAGAGATACAAGCCTTCGTAGCAGAATACCTCTCAGAAAAAGCTGCAAAGATCTAGCTCAATAGTTTAGCTTTTCAAATCCAGAAACCACACATGCCCCTTTGCATTCCGCGTGCACAGATCACCAGGTACCTCTGCAAACAGAACTGGGCTACAGAGGACTTCAGTTCATCTCTGACATAATAATCCAAAGACAACTGACTTGCAAGAGGAGGAAGAGGTAAAAAGTAAACTCACCTGGATTCAGACCTGGATCTAGATTTTGACCTGGAACGCCTTGAATCCTCCTTAGATCGAGATCTTGCAGGGGTGTGCCTCCCCGACTTGCCAGACCCATGAGCACTTCCGCTTCTGGAAGCAGAACGGGATTCCTGCACGCAGATATTGAAAGCCTAATTTGTATACAAGTTCTGGTTGACCTAAGGTCTGTAAACAAGCTCCAGTGAAATAAATGGTAAAAATTCATATCTATGTGTCCGGGCAGTTGGCATTAGAACTGCCTAGATTTTTAAGAAGTTTTTCCCTGGTAGACACTTCTTTACCCTGCATATACTTTTGCTATTAAACAGATAATGCATGCATGTTTAGCAAAATATACAGGGACACATAAACAGACTAGTAATTACTTAGCGTAGTGCTTTCAGATTCCAGATTACTTCTTATCTTAACTTCATTTTTATTCCTTTTCTTCATTCTTCCGTTTCAAATTCTGACTTCTTTCATCTTCCCCACTTCACACAAATTGCTCAATATTCTACCAAGTGGGACTTCTGGTCTGATAATTAGCATGCATTCACTTTCTTTTTTTTCAAATTTCAGCTTCACTTATTCCTGAGCTTCAAATAATTCTCATTTATAAAACTTGTCAAATGGCGACTTCCGCATTTTCCTTCTTCAACATTAACCTTAATAGAAAAAGAACAGGATGAAGAATATTTAAAAACTCCAGGATAAAATCTAGTGCCAAAACTGAAACTAGAAAAAAAAATGTTCTGCGGACTTTTACTACATATGCAGTTCAAGAATTGAATCTACCGAATTCCCTACTATTTTATAAACAGGTTCAGTCAATTCAGTTTAACTTTAAGCACTAAGCAGCTGGATTCGCTATTTATGCCTACATTTAACAGCAAGTGCACAACAGATCAACTGAAGGTCTACTGATCGATTCTAGCATTCGGAAACTCAAGTACTTTGCCAGCCACACACTTAGACAAAATCAACAAGAAGTGCCGTAAGCCAAGCTAAGTCCCTGCTGCGGCCAGAGACGCCTCGAGCTGCCAGGATCTGGAAGGCAGGAAGCACAGCGCGCTCGGTCTTCCCGCGACTTCACTCGGTGTTATGCCGGGGGCAGCCTTCCAGGCTGGCAGCCCGCTGTGACGAGCACGCTCACGGCTACGCTGCCCGCGCAAGGCTGGTTACAGGCGCAGGGCTCGAGCTTCTAAGGGAGAGCTTTCCCGAGCAAAACCAGACTTCTGTGCTAAGCGCTCGCACGCTGCGCTGGAACAGCAGCCCTTCTGCTCTGCTACGTGCTTGCAACCAACTCTGGTGGTGACCTAACCTAGTCAGCGCTCTCAGCTTGGATTTTTGTGAAGCAGAATAATGCTCAACTTCAGTCACGTGGCTTAGACGCTTGGCGTGAACACCCTAGGAGGTATTATTTCAAGAGCTCAGAGGAAATTTAAAATTCAGCGGCAAAAATCTATTTGGAACAATTCCAAGTTTTGTGACAAGTCCGAGCAGGAGCGCTTACTAACAATGTCAGACTACCTGAATTTCTTCCAAACCTCTTGTTTTTATCTCTGTAACATCTCTTAAATCTGAACACTCAACTTTATAGGCATTTCAGACTAAGCATCCAGAAATTCATTAGCTAAACCAATATTTAATTGTGCTTAAACCACTTCCATGTGACATACAATCACGTTTAGCTGTTGGCAGTTGCCTACCATGCTGGTACCAGTTGGGGTGGAGGAACTTGCAGGATGAAGCAGATTTTGAATTAATACCGAGAGCAACAGAAATAAAGCAAAGTCGGCAAGGCTTTATCAATCTTTATCAATCTGTGTACGGAAGTGTTTTAAACGACAGCCACCACACTTACAAACCCTGCAGAGGGCAGTGCAAGCATCGAGAACTAAGTTACAAATAACGACTTTACCCTAAATCCATTACTACCTTCAAAAGAAAAAAAATAAATGCCTGGAGCTGAGTTCTGAGCAAATGCATGATGTTAGCCACAAGAAGCCTTTAGAAATCTTAGAGTTAGACAAAGCAAGGTTTGAAGAATGGATGAAAACCAGCGCTAAGCTGCTGTTCTTTGGAGGAAAACTACTTCCATTCACTAGAGGTAACTCTTGGCAGATTGAAGCTAGGCAGAAGGAGCGATGCCCAAAGACAGCAGCTCTAAGGCTGGGAAGGACACGAGGAACGCACGGTGCTGCGGGAGGGAAGCAGCAGGGAGCACCTTGCCCATGAGCGCCCTTTTCAGAGCTTTTAGAAGTCAATAAGCTTTGAGGAAATATAGTGAAGAGGTATTCACATAAGCAAATGACTGAAGTCTTCATCTCGCTGATAGTTTTTTGTTTTGTTTTTTTTTTTTTTTAAAAGGATAATCTTTGCTATGTTATGTTAGCACGTGTGGGGAAACCGGATGCCTAGCATCAGAGGAAGGAATTTAGGAAAAACCTGAAGACACCTGTGTGTTAAAATAGAAAATTAAAACAGCTGGCTTGTTTTCCTTTACCAACTTCAAACTTTACAAAATGTTCCTGTTTTTCAGCCTTCGCATTTTGTTTCTGGACCACCCTTCTCCAAAATCCTTACCTTCTGTCACATTTTACAGGCTTACATCACTTCCTCCTCACTTCCAGCCTCAAAAGGCTGCACCTGATCTTTTCTGGATGTTACTAAGACTGGTAACAGCTCCTGAAGTTTCAAAGCTGTTACCCTCCCCACCCTGCCCCCAAGCAAACCTCACCTATCCAAATTTTGTTACACCAGGAGCCTGCAAACCCTGCACTTGGTGTGTGCCCCACTAGACTGATGCCTGCTGAGGGTTCACACAAGCCTCTCCCATGTTTGGCTTGAAGCGGAGAGCAGTTACAATTTGCTTTGGTTCTGAACACCGTGATTTCCTTTTCTACTTTTTACTCTTTGAGAATTTTAAGCTTTAAAAAAAGGCAAAACAATTTCATGTCGTGACACGTGGAAGAAGAGAGATGAGAAACTTCTGTCCCACCTATATGCAAACACTTCTGGAAGTGGATCAAAGCCGGTGCTCACCGTTAAATAGCCAGCCGGTGTTTCTAAGCTTGACTTTTTGAAGTGCAGGATTTTAACAACCACCAGACCCCTTGATCTTCACCTGCAGCTCTTCCCAGTCATCAGCCCCCACTGGAATTCAGGGGGAAGCCCTGAAGTCCAGGGTTGTGGTTTCCAAGTTATTCTTTCCATACTTTAGGCATATTAAAATATCTTCCGTGCAGCATTACAGACTGTTTTTAATACCTCTGAGCACATTCGTAAGGACAGGTTACAGTAACCTCTAAGCATGGAAAGCCACAACAGCAGAATGACTTTGGGGACACGAGATAAAAATTTCCACAGGCAGGAGGAGCTGTAAGATATGCAAATGAGGTCCAAGGGTTTGAGTTTTTTTGGGTACTTCTGCAATCCAACTGAACCTCATGGGAATGCAAGTTACAGATTTCAGTTATTTCACAACTTAAAATACAGTCAAACACAATTATTACTATGATTTAAGCTAAGTTTATAGGGATTGAGCAATTCCCACTTGTCTTCCAAAAGGCAGAGCCCCCCATCGTGCATTACCTAACGCGACTCTAGATTCATCCCATGTGCAAGGGGGCTAGCTTGACACTTGTTCAACCTTGCTAGTACTGAATCTAGCAGCTGATCCAACAAAAAAATAACAGCTTCTGCCTCTCGCTGCGAAGCACGCGATCACCAGGTCGCTGCTGGGGGCTGGGGATCCGTGTCGCAGATGGAAAGCAGAGCAAGGCATTTTGGCAGCAGCCCGCAGAACAAGAAACACAGCAGCGTTCTGCCGAGGCCCCTGTTAGAGCCGATTTATAAACAAGAAGCAGTACTAATGCAAGGTAAATCCAGGGATGTGCCATTCAGTAACTATTATCTGCCCTCAAAAAACTCTAAGCAATGCCTAAATGTTTTGATTTAGTGAACGGTTTCCAAGCTCCACCAAAAAAAGACAGGAGGGTGCTCTGGAAAACAGAGCTGATCTAACAGACCCTCGGCGCCAAGCCCGGCTCCCTGCCACGCCGACCCGGTGAGCGGCTGGGCACGCTGAGCTGCCAGAACAACCCCTCTGCGAAAAACAAGCAGATTTCTGACTGCTCAGGGTGCTCAATCGGCCACCAAGAGGTGAGACCCAGCGTCAGCTCACGAAGGAGGCACAGGGAGAAGGACCTGCCCCCTTGGTGGCACCAAGCTATCAATCAGGCTGTTCTAAACCTGCCCACATTGCTTCTTTAGGCCACAATTTAGTACTATTTTGTAGATCTACAAAATGAGTATTTGTAACATTAAAGTGCTTCTGACAAAAAAAAAAAAAATGATACTGTATTAAATACTTTCTGATCAGGCAGATACCAAGTAACAACTGCTACTATTAACGCATTCACAGGATGAGACTGGCTAGCTGCAGCTTGCAAATACTGGAAAAAAGACTTCAGCCACCCTTCTTTCCAACCTGTCCATGCCTGAATTACACACATCTCAGTGAGCACAACTGTGATGAATGAAAACAAAATTGTCTTTAAAAAGTGGCCTTTTTCTTCAGTGCACTATCAAAAATCCATTATCTGATGTATTGGCAGCATTGGAAATCTATGGTTTCTTCATTTTTAAGAAAGTTTCTAGTTTAATCTCACCATGATTCATAAGTTGAAAAATCGTTTGACAGGGATTTTTTTTTAACCTATGCCATAAAGTCAGTTTAAGGTTAAGTTGCCTCCAAAACGGGACATCCCATTATTTGGGATGGCACCTGGTATTTCTTCTTCATCCCCGTAATGCTGACATTAGGACTTGTGGCTACATCATCAAGTCAAGTCTGCAAACCAACGCAGCTGGAAATGGAATCAGAAAAAAATTCAGCTGATTCAGTTCCCAGATCTGACTGACTACACAAACAGCAGTACGAGGGAGAAAGCAGGAACACACTTTCAGGAGCACAATTCTTGTTGGCAGCATGGACCTGGAACAGCTTAACAGACAGTTGTAAAGTCATATCCTAGATTATTTACCCAAGCAGCATTCCTACTCTGCGAAGAGCAGACTTTAGTGCTTCCAGCTTGAAGTAGAAAGGCATTGACTCAGTAAAATATAAGCCTTAACTAGGCAAAAAATAAGGATGTACAACACTGGTAATAATATTCAAAAAGCCACTCCCAACTGGTCTGAAATAGAAGGCTTGTAGCTAAACGGTCCTACCTTGTAGCTCTACAAACACAAGTATGCTGTACACAACTTACCTATTTATGAATCACAAAAGTTCAGTTACAGAGAAATAACGTTCTTCTAAACAAGCAGATGCAGCTTATTTTAAGCCTTGTTCATGATGAAAATTGTCCACCCATGATTTAAAAAAAATAAAATTCACAGAAGATAAAAATAGAGAAGAGTATGGGACAACTGCTGTCCTAGTATCCCATACAAAGTGTTTCTAAAAGACTTTACAATAAGGGTTTTAACATTTGCATTCATCCTAATTGCAAATACAATGCGGTTAGCATGAGAAGCTTTACCAAAGTTAGGCTAGCATTTTAAGCAGGTTTTCTGCCTGACTCACACGACATAAATTAGATCAACTTTTTTAATTAACATGCAGGAATCCATCTTGAGCACGCGAGCAGGAACGCTCCCTGCACTGAAAACGGATCTTCACGTCGCTCTTAGAAGCGGTATCAGTGCAAATGGGATTGACTGGGGCAGAACATGTCCGTAATCCTTCAATGGCAGTCTTTCAGTGTTCAATTCCACCTATCAACTTCAGCTTCCAGGAGACCAAATTTTTCTAGCCTAACCTCCCCAAAGCAGTACCGCTCCCATCCTGAGGCCTAGCAGAGTGAATCTGAATAAGAAGTGCCACGTTCACCGAAGAACAACACTACAAGGCATAGCAATTTCTCCCAGGATGGTTATTTGATATTTTAGCAAATCAGCACTTAGTATTTTTGCGGGCCCTAGCCAAGGTTCAGATTCTCAACTTCCTGCCACCTCCACACCTCCCTCTGATGCTGCGACGAGCTAAAAAGCTACAGGCTGATGCCGAGAAGGACAAAACCCAGGAACGACCCCTGCAGTGCACTTGTGTGTTGTGGTAGAAAAAAAAAAAAACAAATCAGAGCCCAGTTCACTAAAGAAGAGCTATGGGTTTGTCAGATTTGGCTACCAACGTGAAGCTCAGCACGCCTGCGGCATTAGCAGCAGGGCAGCTCCCCGGGGCCACCCGCCGGAGGCTGCACACCCAGCGCCGCCTGCGTGTAAGGAGAGCCCCGGACACCGGGCCGCGGGGCTGCGGCTGCGCCGGGAGGGTGGCGAGCAGGCTTGGGGGGGGGGGGGGGGGGGGGGGGCAGCGCCGCAGGGCGACCTGCCGGGAGCCGGCTGGAGGGCGAGGATCCCTCAGGATCCCGCAGGCTCCGCGCTCCCCAGCCCGTCCCCGCCACGCTGGCGGCGGGGCAGAGGCGGCGCGGCGCGGCCCGCCCGCCCTCGGCCATTTTGTCCCTCTCGGCGCGCCCGGTCACCAGCCCAAGATGGCGCCGGGCGGCCCCGCCGCGCGCCCCCCTCCCTCCTTCCCCTCCCCCCCCACCGGCCGCCATCTTCCCCCGCCGAGCCCAGCCGGGCCCCGGCCCCCAGCGGGGCGCTCCCCGCCCAGCCCAGGCGGCTCGGAGCGCTGTGGGCGTCTCGGGGGGATGGCGTTGCCCTCGGGGCGGCGCGGGGCAGGGCGGGGCGGGGCGGCTCCGTGCATTACCCGCTCGCCGTAGTTCTGCTCGCCGCTGTCGCTCATGGTCCCGCCGCGCCGCTCCCCAACGCCGCCGCCGCCGCCGCCGCGCCGACACCACCCGACCGTCCCCGGCGCCAGCGCTCTCCGCAGAGGAAGTGACGTGCGGCGCGCGCGCGCGCCACGCCCCGCCCACCCCGGAGGCCGCGCTGAGGGGAAGCCCCGCCCCTTCTAAGATAAGCCACGCCCCATTACAATAAGCCCCGCCCCCCTCCATGCCCGCCCTGAGGCGAGGTTTTTCCCCCCCCTCTTCCCGCCCGCCGCCCCCCCCCCGTGTGTCCCCCTCCTGCTCCGTCCCCAGCCCCCTCAGGGGTCCCCCGCTGCCCTAAAAACAAAGCCGCCTCCCCAGACGGCGTGTTTGTTACGGGAACGGTTAAAAAATGGCTGTGATCACATCGGGTTTTGTGGAGGAAATGCTGAACAGTGCTTGTTTGGGAGGGCTGTGATGTTCCTGAAACACCCACGCGAGGGCAGCACAGCATCAGCACAGCACCTTGGCTCAGCCCTTCAGTCGTTCCTTCGTAAATCCCTTCACAAAACCTGTCCTAAAACCCCTGCGTGGTGCATCTGCGGGGAGACACAACCCTCGTCCCCCCTCAGAGGCGCGGGCAAGGCGCGGTGGTTGTAAAGCACCGCCATCCGTCCCTACAGGGGCAACGCGGCTCTGCCTGCGCATCTAGCAAACAGGGAGCCCAAAATCGGGCAATGGAGGGAACTGACACTACTTAAAACGCTGACCCCACTGCATTGACTTACCAAGTGCTTTTGGAAGCAGAGGGGCTGTGCCAGGGTGGAGGTTTTCAAAACAGAGGGGTCGGTTCCGGCTGGCACCTACCATGGCACAAGTTGCTCCACACACCTCCCCTGAAGGCCGAGATCCCCCTCTGCTACTGCTTCCACCTGGCACAAAAACAACAATTTCTTTTTTTCTCTTAAACACTTTTTCTGTGTAGTGAGAGTAGGGGTAATGCTGTGCGCGTGGCCTGCCATTAAACAGGCAGCAAGGCAGAAAGCTGGAAGGCCTGGTATCTTTCAAATTTTTTATTTTTTTTTCCCTCTGGTTATTCACCACACAGATTTAAAAGGTGGCAGCTGGGAGCCCCAGCAGTAAAATGTTAGGCAGCAAAGCAAAGGCAGCAATTTGGCCAGCGGCAAGCTCTGCTGGGTGGTGAGCAGCTCCAGCTCTGCAGATTTCCAGGTGATGGCTCCTGAAACGCCCAGGGGCTGTTCAGCTCCGTTTTTCGTTTTTTGGCCCAGCTCCCTTTTTATTGCCTTTGACACTCATGAGAAGAGACAAGCTGCAGGCTGCTCAGCTGCCTTCCCTCTCCCTCCCAGCCCCAGAACATGAAGATGAATATATCAACCTCTAAAGAGGAAGATGAGTGATATTTCCTCAGCTTTCACTGGTTTAAAGATACCACAGAGCTTTTTTTAACGCTGCTTCTTAACGGTTTTATCACAATGCGTTGCAGTTGTCTGGCCTTGCGGCACAGTCAGTGCTGTACATGAGCAGGCCTGGAGGGCTGTGGTCACAGAAAGCAGCTCCGAAGTTTACTGAATCACTGAAAAGCTCACCAAAATTATCAGTTTTCTCTCTGTGCTGCTTGTAACAAAGGGAAGAAGGAACATTCTGTACTGAGAAGCATCTGACATGAGCTGTCATAGCCGCTTAGCATTCAGGAGCATGACCTAGAAATTCTGGGCTGTGTTTAGAAACCGTAATACTCACCCAAAATGCGCAGCGGAGGGTTTTGGCTGAAAGCATCTGAATTCGATGGGGAATCTGCATGTCGTTGACGTGGGACTTGAATGTGTGCAGTCTCTGATGCGTCTTCACGGGGATGCTATCTGAGAAAAAATCAGTATATGGGGAATATTTCCACCTTACTTGGATTTCAAACATTTTGCTGCCTCAGTAAAAAGGAAATAGATTGAGCTGGTGAAATTCATGGGAAATAAATGCCTAAATCCTACTCCCTGTGTCAAATTTACCCCTCTAGGTGTATCTGTATATGTCAGATTTGACTCCCCACATCAAATTTTGCTTTGAATAGTGGTAGGTTGGGAATATCTGTCACATTTCACTTAGTTATTACTGCTTATTGCTCACTTAGTGCCAAAGTTATTATCAACCCCTGAATGAACATCACCACCTTGCCTTTTACATCACAAAGCTCTATGTGTCAAAATAATTATTTTTCCTCCTCTTGCATTATTCGTGGGAGTGGATTTTTCCTCTACTCCAGCTGCACATGGTTATCTGTTAGCTATGCAAAGCTGCTCAGCCACAGGCAGGTCATCCTTCTGGCTCAGAGGTCTGAAATGGCACATTTTGGACATGTCTGACAAGACCTATTGCTCTCTTGTGTTGTGCCAGCGCGTACAAATTTCGTTAGCAAGTAATTCTCTAATTTGGTAATCAGGAAGTGAAAAAATAGAGATAAAACACATGAGATGCACCAAGTATGGGCTAAAGTTGCACCAGGGGAGTTTTAGGTTAGATGTTAGGAAGAACTTCTTTACCGAAAGGGTTGTGAGGCACTGGAACGGGCTGCCCAGGGAAGTGGTGGAGTCACCATCCCTGGAGGTCTTTAAAAGACGTTTAGATGTAGAGCTTAGGGATATGGTTTAGTGGGGACTGCTAGCGTTAAGTCAGAGGCTGGACTCGATGATCTTGAGGTCTCTTCCAACCTAGAAATTCTGTGATTCTGTGAAGTAGTTTTCATTCTATCATTCCTAAAAAGAAGCTGTGCTGGTGGATGTATTATTACACACTCAAACACACCTGAAATCAGGAATTAAGGGAAATTCCACTTTTTTCCCCTGCACTTTTTCTTTCCTCTATTACCTGCTGAAAAAAAGCCTTTCTCCACAGCTGTTTTAAAATATAACTTACACAACTCCCAGATTCACCACTTGGGTCACTGTTTCAAAACCCTGAGCCTTACGCGTGGCTGTAGCGCTGCCGGCAATGCCCCTGACATCTTTTCGGGGCTTTCTCTGCTTTTTCCCCTTCTCCCTCTCCCCCCGGCCCTGCCGTTTCATTCACCTCGTTGCGGCCGGCCGCCCGCAGCGGGCTCCCCAGAGCCCCCGCAGCTTTTCGGCCCCCTTCTCTCTGCCCCCAGTAGAAGCCCCGCCCCATGGTGTAGAGGCCCCGCCCCCGAGTGTATAAACCCCGCCCCCGGGTACAGAAGCCCCGCCCCCATGGTGTAGAAGCCCCGTCCCGGGGTGGAGAAGCCCCGCCCCCGGGTGTAGAAGCCCCGCCCCCTCGCCGCGTGGCCCCGCCCCCGTGACGCGGCGCGGCGCGGCCATGAGGCTGACCCGCGGGGCCGTGCTGGCCCGCGCCAAGGCCGCCGCGCTCGATGGTGTCCGGCGGCTGAACTGCTGGTGGGGGGGGACGGGGACAGGGACAGGGATGGGGACAGACGGGGATGGGCTGGGGATGGGGACAGGGCTTGGGGACACGGCAGGAGATGGGGGTGGAGACAGGGACGGGGATGGGGACAGGCAGGGGGTGGGGATAGGGGTGGGGATGGGGATGGGGATGGGGATGGAGACAGGGGTTGGGGACAGGGGATGGGGATAGGGGATGGGGACAGGCATGGGGACAGGCAGGGCTGAGGACAGGGCAGGGGATGGGGACAGGGTAGTAGATAGGGTGGGGTGGGGATGGGGACAGGGGATGGGGACAGGGATGGGGATGGGGACAGGCAGGGGATGGGGTTGGAAACTGGGCAGGGGATGGGGACAGGCAGTGGGTGGGGACAGGCAGTGGGTGGGGACAGACCAGGCTGGTGGGTGACACACACCCCTCAGGGTCCCAGATGGGACATGGTCGGGCATGGGGCAGGTTCGGGGCTGTCCCCCAGGTGTGGGGACAGCAGGGACGTGGTGGGGGCACAGCACAGGCCCGGGGCTGTCCCCCAGGTGAGGGGATGGTGGGCAGAGGGCTGATGCCGGGGCGGTGCGGTGACACCCGGCCCTCCCGTGACACCCCTCTCCTCCCGCAGGGGCAGCCACCTCACCGATGTAAGTACCGCGCTGCTGGCCTCCATCCTTCGGGGCTGGCACCCGCCCGCCCCAGCGAGCCCCCGCCTGTGCCCACATACCAGACAGCAGCCTGCACGCACACAAACCCTATCTGTAGGAAAGGGCTGCCCCGGTAAGAGGGACAGATCCGTCCTGGAGCCAGCGCAGGAGAGCAGCGGGATGCTGGTGGGGCAGGGGGTGGAGGAGCTGCTGGATCCGCGCTGGCTCAGGCAGCAAATCCCTCTGGTGGTGCCTGGGTCGGATTGAAGCAAACCTGAATTCCTTCTCCTGCTTTTATCTTGCTTGGGTGCAGTTCAAATCACTGTGTGTGTTTGTTTACTTCTCCCTGGGAGTGCCGCTTATTGCTTCTCTCTCTTCCTGCCCAGATCTCGATATGCCGGGATTTGCCCAACGTCGAGGTGATCTCCTTCAGGTGAATGCCAAATCGCCGGCCTTGGAGAGGGCGGAGGAGCTCACGTGCCTCGTGGGGCCGCGTCCTGGACTTTGGTTCCTTACTGCCTCTGGGACTGTGTCCCTGAGCTGCTGGGCTGTCCTTGCCCCATTCCTCAAGTGGCAGAGATGTGGAAATGCTGATGTTTCAGCTCACTCCTCTGCACCTTTTCCCTTGCTACCTGAGAAAACAGTCCCTGTTTCGAGAGCAGTTCAAATGTCTCAGGATTTTTGCTCCCCAAGTCATACTGCAGGGTTTAGATGGGATTTTCAGGGCCTCCATGTGGGGCCAGTTTGCAGAAGGCTGGTTGAAATGCCTCTGGGATCTCACAAAGCTCATTTCTCCCGTCCTTCATCTGTCCTGGGGGTCACGCAGAACCTCTGCTGTCTTTGAATTTGCACTTTTTGGCTTGGGAACCTTCAGTGTGTTCTCCTGGCCTGAGCAGCTGCTGGAGCAAAGGGTGTCAGTGTGATGGGTGGCCGGGGAACCAAAAGCTGTCATTGAGCAGAGAGCAGTGCCCGCTTTTTTAATTCTTTCCTCTGGTTACCAAGACGAAATGCTGCCTTTCTGCTCCCTGTGAAACTCCTTAACGCTGCCCTTGCTTCTCTGGGAGGCTTCTCAGAGAAGCTGGTGCAGGAAAAGGGGCTGAAGAGCTGCCGTGTGGTGAGGGAGGGTGGGCACCCCAGGGCGGGTGGGCTCCCCCCGCCCGCTCATCCCCTGCTCTCCCTGCAGTGTGAACGGCATCTCGGACCTCGAGCCCCTCAACCAGTGCCAGAACCTGAGCGAGCTCTACCTGAGGAAGAACAACATCGGGAGCCTCAACGAGCTCTTCTACCTCAAAAACCTGCCCCGGCTCAGGGTGCTGTGGCTGTCTGAAAACCCCTGCTGCGGGCCGGACCCCCACCGCTACAGGATGACGGTGCTGCGCAACCTCCCCAGCCTGCAGAAGCTCGATAACCAAGGTGGGTGTTGGCAGGGAAGCGAAGCTGGAGAGCAGGGACGTGCTGCTTCCCCGTGCTGCTTCCCCGTGCTGCTTCCCCGTGCTGCTTCCCCGTGCTGCTTCCTCGTGCTGCCTGTCCTTTGGCCCCTCCGTGCTGGCGAGGCTCAGCCAGGCAGAGGCTCCCCGGGAGCCATCGCTCCTGAGCTGTTTTCTCCCTTCTGTGCCCTGCAGCTCCAGAGTTAGCACTCGTGGGACTGAAAGAGGCTCATTATAGCCGAGAATGTACTGCTAATTAGTGGTTTTTCCAGAGCTCTCTCCTTTGCTCTGGCCAAAGATGGATTCTGTAATTGGATCTGCGGTTACAGAAAAAGAGCTTTTCCACCTGCTGGCAGTAATTTGGTGGCTTTTGGAGCCTGCGAAGAATCTTTTGCATCCCTCCCTGATACCTTCCTTCTTTTGGGAGGTTGCTGACAGCCGCCAGTGTTCTCCTGTGTGGGTTTTCCTGCAGGAGGAGGGTGAAAGCAAAAGGCTAGTACAAAGGAGAGTTGTTGGGTGAAGCCCCCGTCGCGCAGCTCTGCAGCAGCAGCACATTCCTGGTCACGGGTGCCGTCTTCCTGGGCTGCTGGAGCTCGTTGCAGCAGGCTCTAGGCTGTTGTTTTGGCTTTTGCAGCCGTGACAGAGGAAGAACTGTCCCAGGCCCTGCTTGATGGGGAAGAGATCACGGCCCCGCCGGTCAGGAGGAGCGTGGGGAACGGCTGCCCCGAGTCCGCTGAGCCCAGTGCTGCTGAATCCACAACGGAGACCGAGAGCGAGCTGCTGAACTTCAGCCTGGAGGAGACAAAGTGAGCTGCTGGGCCTCCCGGGCTGAGCTCCGGGGCGGGGTGAAAGGACCTTGCCAGCCGAGCCCGATACTCTGCGGCCAGGCCGGCAGCTGGCGCGGGTTCCTGTTGTTCCATTCAGCGTGGTGGAGCCGTGCTGGGGTAGTGGTGCTTGTGGCTCTGGTTCTCCATCTGCAGAACCGGCTCTTCTGTAGCTGGCTGCTTACTGTCGGCCGCGGGGATCCTCGCTGGTAGGTGAGCTCCTGTCCGGTCCCGCTCAGCTCCTCTGCAGCGTGCTCTGGTGCACGTCTGCCCGTGGCACGTGTCAATGTGGTCAGTCCCAGCCAGCCTCAGGCATGAGGAGAGAGCAGCTTCCTGGTGGTGGCATGCCTGGTCTCATCTTCTGACCGTGAGGCTCGTACTCCAGGGGGGAGTTTTGCTCAGGGTGCTGCGTTCTGCAGGCAGTGGCGGTGTGTGAATAGACGTGCTCTGAGTCCTTCGGCTGGATACTCCCTGCGTGGCTGCCTGTGACTGCAGGGAACTGGCCTGGCAGAGTCAGGTTTTGCCATCTGGTCCTGGTAACATTTGCTCTTCCTCCCTTTTTCTTCAGCAAAATTCGAGAGCAGCTCGGTATGAAGCCTGTTCCCAGGGACAAATTTTCCTCCTTTTCACCTCGAGCGACGGACTGCAGCCGAAAGAAGAGAGTGAGTATCTTTAAAGACCCAAATGCTTTTCATCCTTAAGACGCCATGCAGTGTTTTTGTTTTTTTTTTTTCCACCAAATGTGGAGGAAGCCTGGCGGGGTTTGTACTCTCCATCTGTCTGCACATAAGCACACGTGTCCTTACATTGGGGCTGTGCTAAAAGCACGTACAAATCGGGCAGCTGGGGGACAGGAGGCTGCCGAATCCAGTGCTTAGGTGGTTCCTCAGCCCTCTCAGTGGTTTAGCCCCAGATGAACCTCATGGATCTTGGCTGCCCAGCCGGGAATTGCTGCGTGCTGGGCTCGGTGCCATCGCTTCAATTGGCACAGGAAGGCCAGAGCCAGATCTGGACCATGTTCTGCCTCGTTCCACTAGTTGTTGCCCGCAGTTTCATTCATTCATGCTTTAAGCTTCCTTTGCAGTACCATGAGTACTGCAGGCCTTGGCCTTTTTCCTCTTTTTTTTCCTCTTTTTTTTTTTTTTTTTTTTTATGGAAAAGAAAACATTAAACAAGGGGACTTGGCCACAGATTGCAGCTGGGGATGTTCAGGTTGGACGTTAGGAAAAACATTTTCCCTACAAGGTACGCAGGGAGGCTGTGGAATCTCCCTCTGGAGGTTTTCAAGACGTGGGTTGACAGAGCTGCTGCGCGGTGCTGGCAGCGGTCCCACCTTGGTTGGAGGTTGGGCTGGGGACCTTCAAAGGTTCCCTCCAGCTGCTGCTGTTGGGATTCTCTGCCTCAGAGCAGTGGGGACACATCCTTTCCCACTCTACACACATTCACACTGATGAGGGAGGGCGACTGCTCAGCTGAACGTGCTTTTCCTTACCGGAGCCAGCTTGGAGGGTGCCCAGGAGGCAGAGGCATGTGGGCAGCTGGTGCAGGACTGGGTGGACGAGTCTGTCCTGCGTTCCTGTCAGCCTCCTCCCAGGCAGCCTCTGCCCCTCTCGGCCTCAGGGGGGGTTGGTTTGTCCCCATAGGTGCAGGTGCCTGTTGCAAACTGCTGGCAGCAGTGGTGGTGGAGTTCCTAGAAGGAGCAGCCCTTGGAAGATCAAGTACCCCGTTCTCGGGGCTGGCGCTAACGTGCTTGTATAAAGCAGTGTCTGTCTTGTCCCAACAGAACAACGTGCTGAATGCCATCCTGCTTCTCACGAAGGAACTGGACGCGGAAGGTCTGGAGATCGTCCAGCAGACCGTGGGGAGAAGGCTGCAGGCTTTTCGGAAGAAGGAGCTGCAGGAGGAGTGACGGAGCCTGTTGCAAAGCTCCCTGGAGCGCTCTGAGCCGGGGAGCCTGCCCCAGCCCAGCAGCACCGCTCTGCCCACACATGCCTGGCTACAGCCAAAGCCTCAGCGCTTTCCCTGCGGACGGGGTGATGCTGGCTGCAAGGAAACTGCCCCTTTAGCTCTCCTGACATTGCCCCTGGCTGTGCACGTCGCGCTGGCAGGATCTGGCTCTTGGGAGCTTTCCTCTTTGCATAGCAGGCTCCATTAAATCGCATCGCGTGTGGCTGGGCCATTTAGTGGGAGCCGCAGGGGGATCAGCAAGCGAAACCCAGCAGAGCTGCAGACAGAGGTGCTGCTGTGCTCTGGGACTGAAGGCGTTGGCAAAGCCCGCCGGCAGCCAGGAAGATCGCTGCTTTTAGGTTGTTCCCTGTTGGACCAACACGCAGCCGGTCACGGCACCAGCTTTGTGTGTAGCAGGCTCTGAAGGCAGCTTCTGCCACAAAGATTTGCTTGAATCTGTTGGGAAGAAGCTGCCTAAAAGAATCGTCAAGAACTGTCTGGTGCAGATGGTGAAGGTCAATGTCAAATTCTTCATTTATCTTAAACTCCTGACTTTTTCTGGCCCTCGTTAGCACATCCAGCATCTGACTCGGCAATGAGGTGGCCCAAAGAAAACCTTGGCACAGCCTGGGTGAAACAGCACATCCTGAATGCTCAGCTGTAGTTTCACCTCTGCGTGTCCCTGCAGGCATTAGAGCAGCTTAAGGAAACTTAACCTCGGAGCGAGATGCCCCTGTGCATTTTGTGGTTTGGGAGAAAAGCCAGGCGCTATTATCTGATTGCACAGGTATCCAGGGCGGTGTTAAGCTGAAAGATGAGTTTACTAAAATTTTACAGAGCTGTTAAATACTGACTGAAACGTTGTGACATACCAAATAAAAGCTATTTTCCCTCTAGGACGCCTGAGTTGTGGCTGGGGCTCAGCAGCCATCGTGAGAACAACTGACTCTGGGCATTGCTCTGTTATGTCTGGGTCACGGCTCTCATTGTTAGCCGCGGGGCGGCTGGTGGCCCCTGCTCCCTCCCGCTCCACTGGACATGAAATGCTTCATGCGACCGCAGTGCTGCTCGAGACCAGAGTAACTCCCTGCTGCCGAGCTGCTTTCCGGGAGTGCTGCTCGCAGCAGCAAGTGCACAGTGGCTGCAGGAAGCAAAAGAGACCGAGCAACGCTTGGTGTGTTTCATGCAGAGGTGCAAAGCCTGCCGGGGCAGGACCCAGACGGTGGGGACGTGGCCCTTGGTGGCCTCTCGTGCCTCTATTCCTGGTGTCAGCACAGGCCCCCGAGCCCCCCGTGCTGTGTCATGCTGGCGGGAGGGAGCGCTCCTCGGGGACACGGGCTGCTATGTGGCCTTGGTGTGAGGGGGCACAGCTTGTCCTCCGGGTGAGGACTGCTGATGCTTTCAACTCCTCGGATGACCTAGTTCTTGCCTGCTGGGTTAAACCCGGCTGCGTTTAACCAGTTAGTGTGATTTATAATACACCAGACTTCCCTTGACAGCCAAGGCCCCAGAGACTTACCCGTCATCTCGTGTGCATCTTGCCCTTGCGCCGAGGTTAAGTCTTCTCCCAGGCTGCCCCAACAGCCTGCTCGGCGGCAGAAACCACTCCTGGTAGACACCCCCTGGCCTGGTGCCCCCTGCTTTGCCGGGAGGACAGCGGCCAGAACAGGCATCATGGTTTGCCAGGGGGGCAGGGTGGCTGATGGAGCTGATGGAGCGAGGGTTTGCCATGGCCTGGGGCTGCTCCACCGCAGCTCCTCCTCTCCCAGCTCACAGAAGCTGTGCTGCTAATCCCCACCAGCGCCACTGTCCCTGTGCACAGCTCCCCGCCTACGTGCCGGGCTTGTCATACTTGGCTGCTGCCACTGCTCTGGCCGCCAAGTGCCCCTGCTGCTCCCGAGCCCGCCGTCCCCCTGTCCCCCGGGGGACCTGGCCCCAGTAGGAGCTGTGCCTGGGGTCCCCGGAGCAGGTACAGTCCAGGAAAAGCCGCGATGTTTCCTTCATCAGCAAGTTCTGCTGTCTCTCTGCATGCTCAGCTCTGGCAGGGACAATGCACTAATCATCGTCTTTGTCCAGAGCTTAAAATAAGCACCGTGGCCAGCTAGGGGAAAACAGCGTTGCCCTTAAAATCAAAGGGGGCTCGCCACTGGGGACAACTCCACGGGACAGAAAACAACGCTGTGTCCAAACCCCAGGACCGTGACACATCCCCGTGCTGGTGATGTCCCATCGGCCTGGCCCCAGGAGGGATGAGTCCTGGGAAATTTGATGTCTGGCATCAGCTGAGCCCCAGTGCTGCGATCCAGGGCTGTGGCGCTTGGCAGCCACCCTGAGAAACTGCGTGAAAGCCACGCGTGTCGCCCCGAGTAGTCAGCTTTGAACTTCCCTCGAAGGTGGGAGCCAAACCAAGGGGGAAGTGATTTTCCTCCAGGGTCGCGAGGTCGCCCCGCAGAGGGATGTTGACTTTGCACCCGCTGGAAGGACCCGCGCATGGGAGAGGCCGCCCGTGGTCCTGCTCTCCCAGGACCCCTGCTTGGGATGCACACACCATGGAAACCTCCCATCCCAGCGTTGATCCAGCTCTGGCACGTCGCCCACAGCTCAGCTTTCTCACGCCCGCTCCCCAGAAACCAGCCTCAGCATGGGACTGTCCCCTGATCCCAATGCCCACCCCGTGGGGACCATCAACCCTGGTTCTCCCCATGGGGACGCAGCGCCCAGTGACCACACCATCAAGGCAGATTTGGCTCCAGCGGGTTTTATCTCTAGATGCGAGCGATGCCGCGGCGGCACGAGGTGCGGCGGGGTCACGGAGCAGCGGTGAGATGATGGGAAACGGCCCCAGGGCCACACAGTGGTGGTGGTCACAGCCAAGCATCATGCAAGGTGGCCGGGGACAGGGGCTTGCTGAGACCTCTGCGTCGAAACAACTCCGGGGGGATGGGGCCGGGGGCTTCACCGGGCAGAGGAAGCCCCCAGGGCCACCCCCTGCCCATTCTGGCACAGCGGCGCCTGCTCCTCCGCTCCCCTCCTGCGCCGAGCGCGCTCAGCTAAAAGCAGCACTTGGTTGGGGCGGTCAAGCCACGGAAGAAGGAATCAGGATAACCCCATCATTAAATAACAGCAATAAACTAGAAGAGGATGATTACGGGGCTGGGCTGTGCGGCCGGGCTCGAGGAAGCCTCCTTGCCCCCGCTCTGCGCAGGGCCCAGCCCTTGGACCAGTGATTTCAGGCAGGGTTTGGGGAGGTTGCGCTCGGGGACAGCCCCTAGAAGCCCTTCTCGATGCTGAGCGTGCGCCGGGTGACGTGCTCCATCTTCCCCGAGATGTACTCGGTCAGGCTGATCTGGTAGTTGGCCAGCATCTTCAGCATCAGCCGCAGGTTCAGCCACCACTGCTCCTGGGGCAGCCGGTGCCTACGAGGGGGGGACACGGCTCTCCAGTGGCCCCCGGGGACGGCAGCCCTCGCCACCAGCATCGGGAAGGTCCCCACGGACAGGGGACGGGGACTTACTCAAAATCCGTGACCTTCTTGAGCTCCGTCACGGGGCTGAAGGCCACCACCTTCTTCCTCAGCCCGATCACGCAGGCGGAGTCGGCCGAGTTGGCAAACACACGCCCTGGGGGGGACACGGCTGGCCGCGGTCACCTCGCCATGGGGACAGCAGCCGAGCTGCCCCGTGCCACCAGTGTCCCCCCGACCCTTGGCTCACCCTTGCGGTAGACCTCCCGCAGCTTCTCCGACATCCACAGCACGGCCTTCACCCCCAGCTTGGTCCCGTAGTTGCGGTCAAAGGGGGTTGGGGCCCCACCCTGGGTGCAAAGAAAACGCCAATGTCAAGCCCCTGTGGCACGTGGCACGGTGCTGGTGGCCCTCCTGACCCCGCAGTACCTGCTGGAGGTGGCCCAGGACGTTGATCCTGCAGTCGAAGATCCCTTTGCCCTCGGAGGAGTAGAGGTTGTAGAGGAACTCGGTGGTGTAGTGCTCGTGACACTTCTCGTTGCTGGGGGAGCAGAGGGAAGGGGTGGGGGGGCCGCTCCTTCACTTGGTGTCCCCAAGGTGCCCCTGCGCCCTGGGGGACCCCCAACTCACCGCAGCACCAGCCCTCTCTGGATGTCCGTCTTCATTTTGTCAGTCAAGTGCTCCACGTTGGCCTGCGAGACAAACCACCCGCACGTCCCAGGCCTCCTACATCCACCCCACGTCCCCCAGATCCCACCAGAGCTCCTCCGGAGCCCGCCCCATCCCCGTTTTCCTTCCATTTTTTCACCCCAGCGATGCCGTCAGGAGCCCGGGGGCTGCTCACCTTCAGGTCGTGGATGGTGAAGGGGTCTTCGTACACGTAGGCGGCGTCGGCGCCCACCGCGATGCCGGTGACGGTGGACAGGTACCCGCAGTAGCCGCCCATGGTCTCCACGATGAAGACGCGGCGCTTGGTGCCCGACGCCGACTGCTTGATGCGGTCGCAGCTCTACGCCGGGACAAAATTGGGGACGGGGTCACACAGGCAAAGCCTGCAGGGGGTGAGCGGGGGACCCCTCGCCGCTGCCCCTCACCTCCATGGCTGCGTTGACGGCCGTGTCCGAGCCCAGGCTGAAGTCGGTGCCGGGCACGTTGTTGCTGATGGTGGCGGGGATGACGCACATGATGATGCACAGCTCCTCGTACTGCCCGCGGGCTTCCACCAGCTGCAGCACCCCCTCGTACGCCTGCCACAGGCACAGCCCTCAGCAGGGTCCCAAACCGCCCCGTTGCCCTGGGCTGGTCCCATCCCTCCTCAGTGTCCCCACACAGAGGCGCAGGAGAAGCCACCTCCCTCTGGTGACACCGAGGGGCACTTTCAGATCCCTGCCCTCCCCAGCCCGTGCAAAAGGCTCTCCCCGCACCTCGAACCCCCCGATGACCAGCAGAGCCTGGATGTTGAATTTCCGCACGTTCTCCACGATCTTTTCCATGCAGGTCTTGGGCAGAGTGCTGCGGAGGGGAAGGGCGGCGGGGTGAGGACCACGAAGTCCTCGAGAGGCCGGGTGACAGCGGTGTCCCCCCGGCGCTCACCACTTACCGCTTGGTGCCCAGCATGGACCCACCGCGCCCCAGCCAGCCCGCCACGTCGTGCCAGCCCACCTCGCGGATCTGCAAGAAGCAGCGCCCGTTTTTGGGGCTGGGGACAGCCCGGCCACCCCTCTCACAAGCCCTTTGGGGCTTTCGGAGCCGGCGCGCTGACCTGTCCCTTGGCCAAGCCCTCGAAGCCGTCGTTCACTGCGTAGACGGTGTGGCCCTGGCAGATGCTGATGCGCACGGCTGAGCGGACGGCCGCGTTCATGCCGGCGGCGGGGGCACCCACGTTCAGGATGGCCAAGCTGAAGGGGCTCTGCGGGGACGGTGGTGGCACAATGGGGACAGCGGTTTGGCCACCGCACGCCCCTGCCCCCCTCAAAAGCGGAGGTGACGATGGAGGGGACGTCCCACCACTCTCCCTTACCTTCTCCTGCGCTGGCTTCTGGTGTGCCAGCATCTTGTAGATGTTCCAGTTGTTTTCAAAGCTCCTGCGAGGACAACGATGGCTCGAGTGGAGAGCCCTCATCCCAGCGGGACCCTCTGGGGACACCTCCCAGCCCCCTGTGGTGGCCACCACCCCGCTCCTCACCTCCCACGGAGCTGGATCGCCTCATCAAACCTCTTCTCGTCCATGGCCTTCTGCACGTCCTTCGTCTTGGGGGAGAGATGAGCGCCGTGACGCCCATGCCTGGGGTGATGGGAGCAGGACGACCCCAACGCCCACCCCAACCTCCCGGGGACGGGAGGCAAATTCGGTGCCGCCAGGGGCTCCATGCCCTGGGGGACCCCTGGTGCCACCGCGTACTCACCACCTGGACGCACTCCATCAGGGGCAGCCGCACCGACTGGTTCCCCGACAGGCTCACCACGCAGGCGGGGGTGTCCGGGGTGGCCTCCAGCAGCGCCATCACCGCCTCCATCCCCATCTTGCTGCTCTGAAAAGGGTTTTGGGGCACGGGGTGGGGGGGACACCCATTGGGGCGTCACTCTGGGGCCACCCTCGCTGATGCCTGCACCTCGCTATGGGTGCGCACGGTTAGGAATCAAGCAGCGGGGCGTGCTTGATCATTTCCTATTTATTGTTGGAAAGCCAGTGAATTATTTAAAAGTGGTGATTTCACAGCAAATTAAGGGAAATGGGATGATCGCTCTGCCCAGCTGCGCCTAGGGGGACTGTGTGAGCTCGATCCAAGCTGGCACATCCTTGTGATGGAGCACGGTACCCCCAAATCCCCCTTCTGCTGTGCTCCCAGCCCTTTTCCAAGCTCCTGGCCCCCTCCCGCAGCAGCCCCCCTCCCTGCCCAGGACCCACCAGCACGCGGTCGAAGGCTGAGGGCGTCCCCCCGCGCTGCACGTGGCCCAGGACGGTGACCCGAGTGTCGAAGCCCAGGCGCTGCACCACCAGCTGCGGAGCGGAGAGGCCGTCAGGCCGGGCAGGATCCGGCCGCGGCCAGGGGAGCGGGTGGAGGCGGAGGGGGGCCTTACGTCCTTCACGTAGTTGGAGGTGATGGGCTTGCCATTGCGGTCGATGGCGCCCTCCGCAATGATGATGATGTTGAGCCGCGACCCTCGGCTGCGCGTCTGGTGTGGGGAGGGGGAAGGAAAAAAAACACATTGGCAAAGTCAGCATTATTTGGGTCCGTCCCCGCACCCAGCACCATTCCTGCGGTTCCCCGGTGGGGGTCGCATGGGATGGGTCCCCTCTCACCTCCCCGAGCCTCTCGCACATCATGTCCTCCCAGCCGTCCTCCGGAGGGGATTCAGGGATGAAGAGCCAGTCGGCCCCCGAGGCCAGCCCGGACACCAGCGCCAGGTACCTGCGGGGAGCGGCGTTGGCACCCGCGTGTCCCCAGGGTCCCAAAACGCAGCAGTGGCGGCGCTGCCCCCCCGCCGTGCTCCTCACCCGCAGTGCCGGCCCATCACCTCCAGCACGAACGTCCGCTGGTGGCTGCAAGGAGAGCGAAGGGAGGAAGAGGAGGAGGAGGAGGAGGGAGGCTGGGCGTGCGCCCACGGGTGCCGGGGACGAGGGGCAGCCCGCGCCGCTCACCTCTGCGCCGTGGTGGTGATGGCGTCGATCACCTCCATGATGCGGTGCAGCGCCGAGTCGGTGCCGATGGTCATGTCGGTGCCGCAGAAGTCGTTGTCGATGGAGCCCACCAGCCCCACGATGTTCAGCCGCCCGTTCGCCTTCGCCACCTCCTCGCTGATCTGCCCTGCTCCCCCCCGATTCCCCGCAACACCGGGCTTTGAGCTCCGGAGCCTTTCCGACCTCCCGTCCCAGGGGATCCCCCTCTTCGCCCCCCTCGCCCCCACGCACCGTCCCGCAGCAGCTCGTCCAGCAGCCCGCCCCACTCGGCGCGGAAAATATCGGCCCCCGTCAGGCTGCCGTCGCCGCCGATGACGCACAGGTTGGTGATGCCGTGCTCCACCAGGTTGCGGGCGGCACGCAGGCGGCCCTCCCGCGTGGTGAAGGCTTTGCAGCGGGCGCTGCCGATGACCGTGCCGCCCTGCCGGGGATGTGGGGAGGGACACAGGGGACACGGGAGGGGGGGAGGGGTGACGGCCCCCGGCTCCTCTGGTGGGTTAGGGTTAGGGTGAGGGGCGCCGGGCGAGGCTTACCAGCTGGATGATGTTGGAGACGCTGAGCCAGGTGGCTTGCTTGATGTTGTCACCTCCTTCCACCAGCCCCTCGTAGCCCTGCGGGGACGCGGAGGTGAGGTCCCCGAGCGCAGGACGAATGGGTGAATGAATGAAAATAGGGCCGGGCGGCTTTTGGGGGAGCAGGGGGTGGACAAACCTCGTAGATGAGGAAGACCTTGGCTCCCACGTAGATGCCCATGCGGGTGACGGCGCGGACGGCGGCGTTCATGCCTGCCGAGAGGAGATGTGACAGCGAGTGGCACGGGGGGGCTCCACGGGGAGACCCCCTCCAGCCAGGAGGGGACCCCCAGCAGTTCCATCGTGCTGGGGCATGGCTGTCCCCGTGTGTCCTGTGTCCCTCGTGTTCCCATGTTCTGTGTGTCCCATATCCCACATGTCCCATGTCCTCATATCCTGTGTCCCCCATACCCTGTGCCCCTATATCCCATGTCCCCATGTCTCCTGTATCCTGTGTCCTCTGTATCCCATGTCCCATGTCCCTGTGTCTCCCATATCCCTTGTCCCCCATGTCTCCATATTCCTTGTACCCCGTGTCCCCATATCCCATGTCCCCATATCCCTTGTACCCTGTGTCCCATGTCCCCCATATCCCGTGTCCCCATGTCCCTTGTCTCCCATGTCCCAAGTCCCCACATCCTGTGTCCCCCATGTCCCATGTCCCCATGTCCCATGTCCCCATATCCCTTGTCCCCCATGTCCCATGTCCTCATATCTCTTGTACCCCATGTCCCATGACCCATATCTCTTGTACCTCATGTCCCCACATCCCGTGTCTCCCATGTCCCATGTCCCCATATCCCTTGTACCGTGTCTCATGTCCCCATATCTCATGTCCCCATATCCCATGTCCCCATACCACTTGTCCCCCATGTCCCAAGTCCCCAAATCCCTTGTCCCCCATGTCCCATGTCCCCATATCTTGTGTCCCCCATATCCCATGTCCCCAAATCCCATGTCCCCCACGTCCCAAGTCCCCAAATCCCATGTCCCCACGTCCCCTGTCCCCGTATCCCTTTCCCCCCAACCCCGTGCCCCCACCCCCCGTGTCCCCACGTCCCGTGTCCCCGTGGCGCGTCCCAGAGGCCCCCGCGGCACCGAGGACTCCGCACCCGCCGCATCCCCGCGGTCGGGGGGGGGGCTCGGCAGCGACCCCCGGCCTCTCCCCCTCCTCCCCTCCTCCCCACCTTGCGCGTCGCCGCCGCTGGTGAGCACGGCGATGGCCATGCCGGCCCCCGCCATCCGCAGCCGCTCCAGCTCCGCCGCCGCCATCGCTGCGCTCCCGGCACCGGCGCCGCCGCCGCCACCGCCCCGCCCCCGCGAGGCCACGCCCATCTAGGTGGCCACGCCCCCCCTCCCGGTGGCCACGCCCCCTGCTGGCGCCGTGCCGAGCCGTGCCGGGCCGGGCCGGGGGCATCGGGGGCGTCGGGGGCCGGGCTGGGTTGAGCCGTGCTGTGCCGAGCCGAGCCGTACCTGGCCGTGTCGTACCGGGCCGTGCCGTGTCGTGCCGTGTCGTAGCGAGCCGTGCCGGGCCGAGCCATGTCGTGCCGAGCCGTGCCGGGCCGTACTGTGTCGTACCGAGCTGTGCCGAGCCGAGCCACGTCGTGCCGAGCCGTGCCGGGCCGTACTGTGTCGTACTGAGCCCTACCGAGCCCTACTGAGCTCTACCGAGCCGTGCCGTGCCAACACCGGCCAGCCGTGCAGTCCCCGTGCCCGTACCGGGCCACTCTGCAGCTGTTTCAAGAAGCACCCGTGCCCCCCAGTCCTTCCCAGTTCCCCCCAGTCCCTCCCAGTCCCTCCAACCCCCTCCCAGGCCCCCCGTGGCGCCCGGCAGGGAAGGGGTGCGGCTGTCCCGGGCTAAGGAAATGGGAGCGCCTTGGCCGGACTCCCACCATCGTCCTCCTCCTCCAGCTCCACCTCCCCGGCCCCGCTAAATTCCCTCACCGCTGCCGTCCCCACACATCCCATCCCTCCCATCCCTCCCATCCCATCCCGTCCCGTCCCGTCTCGTCATGCTGCTGCTGCTGCTGCTGCTCTGCGGGGCCCTGGGCTGCGGGGCACAGGGCACAGGTAAGGCCACCCAGGGCTATGCAGGGCACCGCCAGGCTGGCGGGCGAGCATCGGGCTTGGGGTCACGCTGCCACCGCCAGCCACGGTGACCCCGACGTCTCCCGGCAGCCCCGCTCGCCTTCACCATGCTGCAGTGGACGCGGGTGTCCAAGGGCAGCTCCGACTTCTGGGGCAACGCCACGCTGGGCGGGCGGCTCAGCCACCTCCTGGAGGGCCACAACGTCACCCAGGTGCTGCCGCTGGAGCCCCCGGCCGCCTGGGAGCGGCGGCAGGAGGCGGTGGGCAACTACCTGACCTACTTCGGCGAGCTGGTGCGGCTCTTCAGCAAGGAGAGGCCCATCAACTGTGAGTGCTGGGGCAAGGGGGGATGCCGATGGGGCTGTGATGACTCGATGCACGGAGGGCGGCTCAGCGCTGGGGGTGTTGAGGGTGGTTCTGGTCCCCTGCCCGTCCTCACGGCCTCCCTGCAGACACGCAGAGCCTGTGCTGCCGCCTGGGCTGCTGCCTCTTCCCCAACGGCACAGCTCACAGCTTCTACGAGATCACCCTCAACGGGACGGCCTTCCTCACCTTCCACGTCCCCACCGCCACCTGGGAGCGCCGCTGGCCCGGCAGGGACGCGGTGGCCTCCTTCGCCCAGCGGGAGCTGATGAAGTACCCGGAGACCACCCGGGACCTGCAGTATTTCCTCAACACCACCTGCGTGGACATCCTGTGGGCTCAGAGCCCCGAGACAGGTCCGTGCCGGGGACGACGGGGGTGGCTGGGGATCGTCCCCTGCTCCCGGGGGCTCGTCCCTTGAGAGCAGGGGCTTGGGGTGGCCTGCCCTTGTCACCTCCTCTCACCTCTTGCAGGAAAGCAGAGCAGCCGGTCGCACGCCCCGCTGGCGCTGGGTCTGAGCGTGGGGGTCTTGGCGGTGCTGGGCATGGCCGGGGGCATCTTCTTGTGCACGGGTGGCAGCTGCTAGCGGTGGCCACGGCCGTCCCACGTCACCCCACGGAGGCAGGGGACCGACCCAGCGTCACCCCACGGAGGCAGGGGACAGATCTTGCGTGCCTCAAGCTCCTCGCTGGCGGGTCCCCCGGCTGGGATGTCCCTCCCCTGCCTTGGGGACAGTCCCCACGCTGTGTGCTGAGGCTTAACGCAACACCACGCTTGGCCAGGATGGAAAAAACGGGGAAGGGGAGCGGTGAAAAATGAGAGAAGAAAGCCAAGAAAGCATTCAAAGGCGCTCAAACCATCACTCGCCCCCATTCCGGTAGGGGGGGAATGGGGGAAGGAAAGGTGGCACACCTGGGTGAGGACCCACCGGTGGCCGTCCACCTCCACGCACGACAGCCCTGCTTCGGTTTTGGTGCAATAAAACCCCTTCTGCCCACCTCCTTGTGCTGCCTTGCCTTGCTTTGGGGCCGGACCGTGCGTCCTGAGTTTGCTCGGCCTCGGGGGAGGCTCATGGGGCTTGCGCTGCCTGAACTCATCGTGATCCCCGCGCCGCTTTGTTTTCACTGCAGCAGGGATTTTTCCCCGGGGCCAGCCGGCTCAATTTGTTTTTCTTTCCCTTATCTCCCTCTGGCATACCAAGGGGGACTGGAGGGACGCGGGCCGTTTTCCTGGGCAGGCTGAAGCGTTCACTGCTGTCACCTACAGACTGCCCAGAGACGGGGACTGGGGATAGAAGGGGCTTTGGGGGGGATAAAGAAAAGGATTGTTGGTGAAGCACGTCCTTGTGTAAAAGCAGAGCTGCAAACACACAGCTTCTCGCGGGAGCAGGGAGTCAGGCAGGGGAAGGGGGAGATGGAAAACGAAACGGGAACGGGATGGGGAGATGACATGGCGGTGTCCACAGCGAGGGCTGAAGGAGGAGGTCTCCAAAAACCTCATCTGATCCGCTGGAGCTGCCAGGTGGCCCTGGCCGCCCTCCACCCCGAGCGGCGTGTTCAGCCGTCCCGCTGCTCCCCACCCTTTAGGGGGCTCCTCGGCCAGAGCGCGAGAGGCCCGAGCCTCCAAAGCGCTGACACCACAGCAGGCGAGCGTCAACACTCGGAGAACAGCGGGATGTGAGGGCCGTGTCCATGTCCCCACGGGCTCTGCTTTGGCACACGGGGCATCGCCGTATCCACCGCAGTGCCTTGAGCTGCACGTTTCTCCCAAGGGGTCGCGCGGCTCCTGCCAGGTCCTCGGCCAGGGGGCACCTGGGAAGGGCCCGGATCCGGGGCTGGGGGTGGAAGGACGGGGCTTGGTTTGCTTCTGAAACGCGTCGGCTTTGGGGCGGCTGGGGAAGTCTCCGCTTGAAGCAGCTCTGGGGAAGCCTTTTCCCATCTGCCAGGCCTCTGCGTGCTGCGCAGGGCCGGGCGCTCCACAAAACATCCGAGGCTGCTGCTGCCACCCTGCCGTGTCCCCAGGATGGCTCCTGGCCGTCCCCGGGCACTCAAAGCCAGCACCCCCCTGTCCCAGAGCCACCTCCCCGGCAGTGACCAGCACCCGCGCCCAACGCATGACACAGAGCGGAGGGAAAGGTTATCGCAGCAGCATCCGTGCCCCTCCCAGCCCCCAAATTCCTCTTTCCACCCCCAAACTGCCTCATCACGGGGTCACCGCTGCTTGCCCCTGCACCAGCACGCCGGGGACGTGTGGCATGCCGGGTCACAGGCGGGGAAGGGCTGGCTGCAGCCAACTCCCAGACACTGCTTAAATATTTACCATCGCTCTGGGAGCTGGTAGCCGCATCCAGGGCCCGTCCTTTCTAAAATCTGGCCGTGCTCCCCTCGCGGGACGGGTGCCAGCGCTTCGCTGCACGCATCCAAGGGGCGAGCGCAGTTTGCTCCTTGCTTTATTTTCCCCACAGCCCCCCAGGGGCTTTCCCCAGCCCCCCGCGCGGCGTCTCCTTGAAAGCAAACACTAAAAGCAAACACTGCTGGTCCCCCCTCCCCACGAGGGTTTCTCTTTTTGTCTGCTGCGTGGTTTCCATCACTCAGGCTGCTATCGCTGCTCAGTTGGAGATAAGGCACCCAGCCTTGAGCTCCGCGTGGTGTTGCAGGGAATAAGGCGATGCCCACGGGGTAGGGGCAGGTTTCCCCTTCGCCTCCACGCTTACCCCACGGGTGCACATCTCCCCTCAACCCAGGGTCTAGCAGGGGGGTGCGGGGATTCCCCCTGCACACCGTGTCCCTCTCCCCGCCCCGTCCCCAGATTCAGGTCCCCCTCGCCCCAGCTGAAGCTGCGGCACCTTCTGCTCGTCAGCAGGGCAGGAAGAAGGGCTTAGCCTCATAAACACCCCCAGGCACGCAGAGCCTGCGCTGGTGTCATCAGCGCCGCTCGGGCCTCAGCGAGCTCCGTGCTCTGAGCTGTCCTCAGAGGTCACCCTGCGACAGTCCCAGCTGCTTTCGTGCGCGGAGTTTCCAGTTTTCAGCCATCCCTGTTAACCCTGCTCTTGCACCAGGGTGAATGTGTCTGCTATTAGCCAGTGCCTCCAGGGAGAGGGTGGTTTGCTGTTTTTTTTTTTTTTTTTTTTTTTTTTTGGTAACGTATTTTTGCCTCGTTTGGGTTACCAGGAAGCACCCAGGCCCTTTTCCACCACACACTGCCACTGCCCAGCGGTGCCTCCTGCTCCCAGGGGAGAGCGGGCAGCACCCACAGAAAGCTTCAGTGGCAGAAGGGGCAGAGCCAACGCGTCCCCCCGCAGGGCACGGGGTGCCCAGGACCCACCACTGCCCTCTTCCCTTTCCTCTCACCTCCCAGGTCAGTGTGCCTGACCCAGCCTGCGGAAACAGGAGGGGAAAGCTGGACCCTGGCCACAGTCAACACCGGGCGGTGATGTGGCAGGCAGGCAAGCGGAGGTTTTTGGGGCAGGAGCAGCACGAGCAGCGCTGACATCCCTGCTGCTGTCCCCACGCCAGGGAAAGCTCTGGTCTGAGCGAGCCAGCCCCTGCCTGACTGCAGCGAGCAGCTCAGCCTGATGCCGATCACCTAAAAACCACCTAAAATGGTGTAAGAGATGCGGGCAAGGAGCTGTCCCTTCACCTTCCTGAGGGCTCCAGCCCTGTTTGAACAGCTGCACGCAGGGATCGCTGCAGGTCTGCGCCTTCAGGACAGCAATTTGCTCCTGGCAGCGGTCACTCCCCTCCTATCTCTGCCGCCTGTCTCTCAGATGTAGTCGAGTTTAGGAACAGATAAGTGCTTTAGAATAACAAGCTGTTAGGAAAAAACAGGCCAGCCTACACTGCGCTTCCAGAAGTTTCCATGGAGGACAAACTGCTGTTTGGGAACGCTTTCAGCCCCTGCCCGGACTCAGGAATGCTCCAGGCAAGCAGCTCGGCTCGTTGGGGGGAGAAATAGGGGAGCAGCAGCTCCGTGGGGCTGACGGCATTGGAAACACCCCCCTCGGGCCAGGCGGCTCCTTGGGACCCATGCACCCAACGCTGCTGCTCCTGCGTGTGGTCTCCAAACCACAACAGCTGCTCCGGCACATGCGATGTGGCTTTGCAGGCAGCAAGCCCAGAGCATAGAGGGTCAGACCCTGACGAGGCTTAGACGTCATGGAGCAGTTACTGGGAAGCCGCCTCTCCCTCCCCATGCAAGTGCTCTGCGTGGGATATTTGTCCTACAAAGAACCGAAGGGACCCTTTGCCCAGTTATCTCATGGAAAACAGCAGGCCAGAGGCACGTGTTCGCTTGCTTGGCAAGAAGAGATGCAGTTACCTGCTCCTGGCCTCACCTGGAGCATCCCCTCCCAGGTGATGGCCAGGAAAATTGGGGTCTGACAGGGCTGGGGGGTCCTCACCCCATCCAGAGGCAGCAGGGATGCAGCCAAAGGAGGGCAACAACGTGCTGACAGCGCAGCGTGCGACGCGGAAGAAACACCTCCAGGAGATGATCAGAAGCGATCACTGTGAAGCGGGATCCCATGTCAGCCAGGCAGCAGCCACTTGCTTGTTTAACAAGCCCTTCTCAAAGGGGCGAGAACTTCTAGAAACACATTTCGAGGTCAGGCATCTTGCTGAAGGAGTGGCACAAGGTGCCCGTGTCTGACGGGTCAGCAATTCTTGGCTCTGAGATAGCGGAGTCCCCACGTGCCAGGACTCACCCGTGCTGGCAAAGCTTTACTGAACAGAGGGCACGGGATGTCAACGCCACCAACCCGCATCCCACCAGCCCCACCAGCTGGGAACACACCTCCTGCCATCACAGAAGGCGCCCAGCTCTTCTGAAGCAAGGGGGTTGAAGTACAACGAGCGGGGCATCTGTAGGAGACGCAGCAAGCACCAACGCGCGCTGCTGCTCGGGAAGGAAGCGTGGAAGCGCCGGGTGCCCGGCTTGAAGGCAGGGCTAGCAGCGAGCCCCAGCCGTGCACACACACCACACAGGGCAAGGAGGCTGGGAGGAAGCAGGGCTGCCTGGCAGGGCTTCGGGCTTTTTCCTCTTTCACATCTCAGTGAGTTACCCGCGCCACAACAACAATGGAGCTGGTCTCTGCTGCCTTGTGTCTCGCTCTCGCCCTGGTAAAACCGTGGCTTGGCAGCTCTTGTTGCTGTTCAGCACAGCACGGGCCCCTCAGAGCAGCACAAATCCACAATAGAAAGGGAAAAAAAAGACTACAGGAAGGAAAAGAACTAGCTTGGAAAGGAAAAGCAGCGGCAAGCACAAGTACTTGTGCTCGGAATAAGCGCGTTGTCTGCTGCTGGGGGCAGGGCTAGGAAGGGCCACGTCGCAGCCAAAAATCTCCTGCAGAAGCCGAGACTTTGCTATGAGGTTTTTGGCTTTATTGCTGTGCTGGCAGTGTGGGCATGTTGGTAGGGTAGAAAGGGCCATGGAGCAGTCAGCAAATGGACCCTTGCAGGGCTGACAGCACGAAGCAGCCCCATGCGCAGGGCCATGAGGTGGGTTTCTGTGCAGTCAGAGGTTTCAAAACATAATCAGTGGGGAAGCGGGGCACAAAGCCACCTACAGAGACCTGGAATCAGCCAAGGGGCTGATGCTCTTCTAGCAGCCCCAGCCAGGATGAACGCCTTAGGCTCGAGTGAGGGTTTTGAGGAAGATGAGCACTGAGACCGAGGGTCTGGCAACCTGGGGCTCACCTCGCCCCTCTCCTGGCCGTTCCCGAAGCCCCAGCTTTGCTCTGCCAAAGCAAACGCACAAAGGATCCAACAGGAAACCTTCCCGGTGCTGCCGCTTCCGCTGCGTCAGCTCCTGCTGCTGCTGCTGGACTTCAAGGGCTGGGTGGGACGCGGCTGGACCACTGCGGCACACAATGGCTGGGCCACTGCTCCCCACCTCCCCACCAAGCTCAGACCTGAGCTGCTCCACCTTGAAAACAAAAAGGAAAACCCCAAAAAGCAACCTTGCGTCTTCTGCTGCTTCTCCCCGGCAAGCATTTCGACGTGGAAGAGGCAGATCCCGTCCATTTCTCAGCTCAGGGGATGCGGCAGGAGCACGGGCTAAGGGAGCAGAGCTCCGTCCTGCAGCAGCTGACTCACCCCGCTCCTACCTCCCCGTCACAGCGCAGCAGCACGAGGCTGACTGACGCAGGCACCTCTGGGAACTTTCTCCGTTACCACTCCCAAAATTACTTACAAATAACACGCAGGGATGCGCGTTTCTGACAGGATGCTTAAAGGAGCAGGGACTCGAGGGTGAAGCTGCCCTACCTCGTTAGTCCAACGACTTGCAGCTGTCCCAGGGCAAGGGCTGCTGAGACACAGAAGCAGGTAGTTTTTGCATTCCAACTCAAATATCTTTATTTCTGCGCCGTTAGCTTCCCTGTCCTCACGGAGGACAGAGTGCAGGAGGTGAGTGAGCTTTTCCAGACAAGCCCCTGGTTACGTTTGGGGGCAGGGAGGAACCACGAGGAGCCGTTCCCGTTATTTTCCCCGAAATTTCATGCCGAAGGTCCGAGGAATCTTTGCTAAACCGTTGTGACTTTGAATCTAAAAGTGAACATTAACTTTTGGGCCAAGAGGAGTACTTGGTAGTGATGAGAGCCCACAGGATCTTTCAGAAAGTTTTTTCCCCAGCTGAGTGTGGGTCTAACACATTCTGTAAAGGCCCTCCTGCCAGTCCACTCCCAACAGCAGCTGTACTCCTGCCCCAGAAACACACACTCTGAAGCAATACCACACTCTGGACTCAGAGGGGAAGGACTAGGATTAAAAAAAATACAAAAACTCAGAAGAGACTGACACAAAGGACATCAAAAATAGGAGAAGCTATGGAAATATGCTGAGATGGTGCAGAAAAGTCACATCAAAATATATTTAAAAAACAGAAATTCCAATCTGTGTGGAATTTAAAACTCCTTTACCCACCCCCCCCCGCTTTTTTTTTCCTGCTCAAGGAGTCTTTGTTGTTCCAGGACATGGAACAGGATAGGCAGCACCAATTGTGTCCTGAACAGGCTAGTATGCCCCCCAGCTCATCTGAGTGCTTCCACCGTTTAAAAAAAAAAAAAAAAAAAAAAAAAGACATATATACCTCAACAATCACCCCACCCTCCCTCTTTCCCATTCTACAATGGGCAGGAGAAAAAACTGCAAACAAATCTGACTTTTGATTTAAGTCCTTTTTTTCCCCCCACATCAATATCCCTGCAATCCGTTGTACACCTTCTGCACAGATCCTTGTTTCAACAGCTGTTTGAGACCTGCAAAAGAAACGGAGGCGTTACTGCACAGCACAGGCAGGAGGACGCTGCAGCTGCTGCATTTAGCAGCTCCTGCTACATTTACACATCGACTTGTAGGCCCCTGGCACGAGCCTCTCGAGGCTGAGCCCACGTATCTGAGTAACGCTGTCAAACACTGACAACCTGAGCATGATTTAAACAACAACAACAAAAAAAAAAACAACACCAAAATCCCCCCAAACCCAGAGGTGAAACAGCTTTACACGTGCTCCTTCAGCATTTCTATAAGGAGAAATAGGACTGAAGTCAGTAGTGCCAGCACAACGCTTTCACACGCTCTCTGAACCACAAAAAGGCAGTGATTCCAAGGAGAAAATCCCCTCTGCTATCACTTCAAAGGCGAGAGCACCACCTTGGGATCCTCACAGCTCTGTGAGGGATAAAGCTAGAGATAAAGCTCCGACTCCCAGAGCCATTTTGCTATTGAAGTCGAGAACAAGTTTGCCATCTTAAGTATAACTACACCAAGAAACGGCTTTGAGAGCATTTCCAGAGTTTAATTCCCGTCTAGCTCGTCTCCCCAGGCTCCCTCTACAGCCCAACAGAAACCCTCCGGCAGCACGTTTGGGACAGCTACATCTGGCTCCTTCTGGAATTGCCAGCTACAGAAAGCCAGGTGAATAATTACAGAGCAGGGGTTTTCACACCAGCGTGTGGTGCCTGGGGACAGTACTGTTCACTGAAAATAGTCCCTGGAGAGCAAGTTTGTTCTCTTGCTCGCATCTGTGGAGTCGAATGCTCTACAGACAGCTCGCATTTCTGTTTGGAAAGCCAGTGTTTGTAACTAGATGAGCATCGCTAGGCTGGATTCAGCCTTTACAAACACCATCCTCCCCACCCTTGAAAACCCATTAATAAAACACCCTAAAGAATTCATGCCCTCATGTCCTATCAGCATCCAGAGCAAGATTAGAGAACGGGAGGGTGAGTCAGCACTGAAACCACAGCAGCTAATCTACTGGGGTCAGAACGTTCAGGAAAAGACTGGCAGGGCTTTACTGCTACTTAAGGGTCATATTTGCACTGACCAGAGAAAGCAGACTGGCAAGAACATTACATGTCACACTTTTTCCAGGGATAAATCAGAGGGGACTCTCTGTTCAGAGTCAGCCTGGTCACCCACAGTGCCAGCACTCCCAGCCCTGGCTGTGGGGCCCCTCGGGGCACACCTCTGCTCTGACCAGCACCAGAAAGGATTGTGCAAGCAAACTTTCAAATAAATTCAAAAAAAAAAAAAAAAAAAAGCTGAATTGCTTTAATTCTGATGTTGGATAGCCCCAAAACAGCATCAGCCTCAAAACAAGCACACTGGCTTGCACCACGATGCAACAGAGGAGAGGACTGCTGTCCTGCCTCAGACCAGCCTGCTGAGCTGCAGCCAGAGTCCTGGTGGAGGGGGCCAGGTGCTGGGCCTGTCTGCACAGCAGAGCACATTCGGCTGCCTGGAAAATTCTGCAGTGGTTGCCACCTTCAGGCAGGGTACACATGCAGGGAGAGGCAGACCAGTTATTAAGGATCAACCAACTCACTCATAAAAACAAAACAAAACAAAATAAACAAACAAGCTTCCAGGCATGCAAGTCCTTTGTTAGGAGGACCATCTAAAAGGCAACAAATCTCCCTGCAAACTTTAACCCATTCTGGCTAGAGACACTACTGTCCTTCAGGACTGGTTATTCGATGCACACAAGGTCACAGAAGTTCCATTAAAATACTGAAAAACCGTCCTGGAAAGAACTGGAAATAGGAGGCTCGGAGCTACTTCCTGGCCCATGTGTAAGCGGATGTACCTTCTGGCCGTGCAGCCTTTCAAAAGGAAGGACGTAGCTGAAGAAAGGTGAGCTCCAGCAATCCTGAGAAAAAGTGGGATTTGCACCACTCTCGTACCTCGTTTCCTGCTGACTAGCTCCTAGGCAGATGCACGCTGGCCCCAAAGATAGCCTCGTTAGAGCGCAGGAAGTTTTAAAACGCTTATCTGATGCCCCAACCCCAGTGTTGGGGACCTGGTCCTGGCAGCCAGCAAGCCTGACGTTTGGTGCCACTGCACCCTCAGTCGTTCACTAGAGCCAGCTTCAAGTTTTCCTGACACCACTGGCAGGTGACAGGTTACAACACAACACAGTCACTGTGCTGCCTGCTGGTGCTCTCTGAGCACTCTGGAGGGAGGTTTAAGGGTCCCTAAAGACAGCAAATGAGTGTTGGTAGAGATGTGTAAGAAACAAGAGAGAAAGTCACTTCGGATCAGCAGGCAGTAAGTTCCCTGACCCTACGCAGACAGGAAGGGGAGCAGATTGTTTCTGACCCAAGAGCTTAGAAGCAGTGCTCCCAGTCTCAGTGTCTTCTGACTGCCCCAGGAGCCATCCATATGGTGAGGAGATAAGAAATTAGGAACAGCGCCAACAACAAGGAAAGGGATGTTTTGAATTTTGAGGCCTTCAGTCTTCCTTTGAGTGTGTACGCTGAGCTGCTGCCACACTACACGAGCAGACCTATTCCCTCATAAAACCCCTGAAATCTCTGGATGTTTGGAGATACTCTAGCGCACAGGAATGCATCTGGCTGCTTACCCAGTCACCTTCCCCTCGGAAGGGTGGAATTGCTTTAGGAGGGTATGAGACACCCAAAGACCCTGCGCCTGAACACACCCGTGCCAGCACCATCACCTCCCAGCTCCTGGGCACGCTATCTCGTGGTTCTGACCAACACCCAGGGCTTGGTCACTGCTTCTTGCCCTCAGCCTTTCCTCAAGCTGCCACCAGCAGCAGCCAGAAGAACCTCACGTCCATGCAAGAGGCGCTGCTGCCTTGTACAGGCTTGAGAAGGACAGCAGAGCCTGGAAGGAGGACACCTCGCACTGCTGCGGACACAGACCTCACGGCCTGAGCAGCTGCAGCCCTGACTGCAGCAGGAGGAGCCGCAGAAGATGGGCCAGCCCTGGAGCTGCAGCCACCAGCTGGACTCCCTCTGGTAGCTCACACAACGGTGTTGACGCAGCAGGAAGGGCTGAGAAGAGACCTCACGGGGCTTGTCCGCCCTCTACAAACTCTAGGAGTCCAGGAAAGCTGCACATTTGCTTCTCTCCACTAGGACAGCTGCCAGAGTCCAGTAAAAAGGCACATTCAGGAGGTACGATAGCCTTGTCCAGCAGGAAGAAGTGCTGGGGAGCAGGGTTTTCTGCAGGAGAGCTGCACTGCTGTGGGCCAGGAACAACTTTGCCCCCCAGCAGAGGATGGGGCAAAGATGTCTTGCCTTGATGTCTACTGTGATGCCTCGAGCAGAGCAGCAGATCCTACTGCAGAAGCCATTGAAGCAGAGCTGAATTTCCAGCTAGGATTACAGCATCTGCCCTCCCTCCCATCAGTTTAGGATTCCCATACACCTCACCCACGAGCTTCCGTTCCAGCCCTGAGAGCTGAGTAGCTGATCCCTCCAACCACAGGTCTGCACCGCACACATCTTCCCCGAGCACGCCCGAGGCACTGAGGGTTACAGGGAGATGTACGGAGGCACAAACCCCCCCGGATGCTGCACGGCACTGTTTACCCCTGACTGCAAAGGGATTTTCACAAGCACTGCCCCCAGGTAGAAGCAGTGGCTGGAAAGCAGCTTGTGATCCTGCTCCAGGAAAGGCAAAGCAGACGGGCTAAGCCCAGTAAGTCCCTTGCTTCAGACAGATGGCCAGCTACAAAACAAAGCGCCGCCAGGTCTGCCAAGTGCAACATTCCAGTAGTGGCACATCCCAACCCAATCCTGTTCCCTACGACTGCAGCAGCCAAGCTCACAGGCTTCAGAAGAAACTGAAAGCTATTCAGAGGGCACTGGGCCAAGCATGTTGTGTTGTACAAGAGTCCCATGGAAAAGAAATCCCCTCCTGACCACTACAGACCCCTGGTTCGGTTATGCTGACTTCTCATCAGCTTTCCTAAGAGAACCGCACAGCCCGAAGCCACGCCAGCCGTCAGAAACCCACCTTCCCGCTGTTCATTTGTCAGCTGCTCTTTGGGGAATTCCACATCAAATGTGATTATTAGCGAGCCTTTGATGTTATTGTTATCAAAATTGGGAAGACCTTCTCCTTTCTTCCACAGTTTGGCCCCAGGTTTTGTAATTTTATCCCGAGCAACATGGACCTAGAGACAAAAGAAGTTTTGGTTCATAGCTACTGTTCTGGGTACGTACCCCAACCCCCCAAACGCCCTTTGCAGCCCACTGAACAACTTCAACTGCTATTGATTGCTTGCCAGAGATAGCAACATGCTAGAGGACCAGGGAGCATTGCTGCCAGGACACGTGGCAGTGCTAACACCAAAGACAGCCCACGCAATACTGCTCTGGCAGCCGGGAACCCAGGTTCTCACCACACACCTTGCACAAGGCACTTTGGCTCTGAAGGAATTGGTGTGGAAGTCTCTAGCTGAGGGGACGCTGGGCACAGCCAGCAGCTGCACAGCCCCCATGCAAACCAGCCCTCAGCACAAGAGGCCTGGCAGCTAAATTTTAGTTACACAGAGCAGGAAAGCAAACTGTTTCCTCACCTTGTGCCCATCCAAGTGGGTGATATCCATTTCAAAACCTGTAAGTGCCTCGACCAGCGAGATTGTCACGTTTGTATACAAGTCATCTCCTCTTCTTTCAAAGACTGGGTGCCTGTGGAAATAAAGAGACTGGAACATCCCTTCTTTCCTACAGGAAAAGCGGGTCCTCTAGCTTCCTCCCCTCTCTTTGTGAAAGGGTGTAGAGATTTCACAGAAGTCAGAGAGGAAGTGAAGAATGAATGAAATTTAGCTTCATTTTCCTGTGTGAGATGCGTACTACTAATAACCTTTCTATTTCTAGGGCAATGAGTGGCAAGGTGTGTCAAGAAGCGATGACTCACCCAGCAATCTTCCTTACATTCTCTTACAATAGGGAGATCGCATGTTTATGGAAAAAGGAGATACTTCATGTGATTCAGGCAGGAGCTAACTCATGCCAGAACTCAGGCCAAACACAACAAAAGCAGAATACTACGGCAGCATCTCAGCAGTGGTGAACCCTCCAGCATCCTTGGGGCTGAACATCCTGCACAGCCCTGACTACCGGGCCCCTGGCTGTACCAGCCCTGCTGAAGGGTAAGCTACACGCTAGCCAAGCAGGCAACACCGGCCAGAAAACTGCTCGCAAACTTCCTCTACAGTAACCAGAAAGAGTGGTCCAACAGGGCCAGCCACTTACTTAAGAACTTTTATTCGGAAACGCAGATCTCCTGGCTCCCCATCCACATGGGGTTCACCTGTGAAAGAAAGAAGAGCTCTGTTTAAAGGAGCCAGTTTGTGCAACTGCAGAAACAAACAGTGCATTGTTTCTTTACAACAAACAGCAAATACCTATACGTATACATGACAGAGATTTGCAGCTCATGTGTTTGAGGGAAAAATGCAACTAGTTGATTCTTATGACTACAACCCTGATAACAAGTATTTTTTGCTAAACAACCCAGGATTTTCAGAGCGTTCCCTCAATGAATTCATTGGCTTGGACTGGCGCACGCTTCGTTGGGTTAGAAACTGGCTGGATAGCCGGGCCCAAAGAGTCGTGGTGAATGGAGTCAAGTCCAGTTGGAGGCCAGTCACTAGTGGCGTTCCCCAGGGCTCGGTGCTGGGGCCGGTCCTCTTTAATATCTTCATCGATGATCTGGATGAGGGGATTGAGTGCACCCTCAGTAAGTTCGCAGATGACACCAAGTTAGGTGCGTGTGTCGATCTGCTTGAGGGTAGGAAAGCTCTGCAGGAGGATCTGGATAGGCTGCACCGATGGGCTGAGGTCAACTGCATGAAGTTCAACAAGGCCAAGTGCCGGGTCCTGCACCTGGGGCGCAATAACCCCAAGCAGAGCTACAGGCTGCGAGAGGAATGGTTGGAGAGCTGCCAGGCAGAGAAGGACCTGGGAGTGATGGTGGATAGTTGGCTGAATATGAGCCAGCAGTGTGCTCAGGTGGCCAAGAAGGCCAACAGAATCCTGGCTTGTATCAGGAACAGTGTGACCAGCAGGGCGAGGGAGGTGATCGTCCCCCTGTACTCAGCTCTGGTGAGGCCGCGCCTCGAGTACTGTGTTCAGTTTTGGGCCCCTCGCTACAAGAAGGACATGGAGGTGCTTGAGCGGGTGCAGAGAAGGGCGACGAAGCTGGTGAGGGGCCTGGAGAACAAGCCCTACGAGGAGCGGCTGAGGGAGCTGGGCTTATTTAACCTGGAGAAGAGGAGGCTCAGGGGCGACCTTATCGCTCTCTATAGGTACCTTAAAGGAGGCTGTAGCGAGGTAGGGGTTGGCCTGTTCTCCCACGTGCCTGGTGACAGGACGAGGGGGAATGGGCTTAAGTTGAGCCAGGGGAGTTTTAGGTTGGATGTTAGGAAGAACTTCTTTACTGAAAGGGTTGTGAGGCATTGGAACAGGCTGCCCAGGGAAGTGGTGAAGTCACCATCCCTGGAAGTCTTTAAAAGACGTTTAGATGTAGAGCTTAGGGATATGGTTTAGTGGGGACTGTTAGCGCTAGGTCAGAGGTTGGACTCGATGATCTTGAGGTCTCTTCCTACCTAGAAATTCTGTGATTCTGTGATGAATTCGGTTTGCTGTTGTAACGACTTGCCCACACACTAACAATATCCGTCCTTTTCCTGTTAAAGGACTTGAATTCCTTGGACTAAGGGGATTCCCACACAAACTCAAGTCAGAAGCAGATGTTTCTGTTCAAGTTACCATCTGCAACATCTGATTTAGGGCTTTCTTGTGTGTCTGTCCAATACCAGCAGAGGGAGCGTATCACAGTCTTTGCTAAGCGTGGATAACACTCTACATGCTCCTGGATTTCAGCAGCACACACTGGACACAGCACTTCCAATAGCACGTGCTGATTAGATCCCCAAAGCAGGGCTCGGACCCTTTCACTGTCATGATGACCACCCTTGCAGCAAGGAAAAGGAGCAAGTTACAGCTGGGCAGCGCCCAGATACAGACCTTCCCCGATGAAGGGATACTCCATGCCATCCCTCACACCCGGCTCTATCTCCACTTCTAGCGTTCGCTCTTCATTCACAAGCCTGCAAAGGGGAAGAACAAGCAAGTGCTGAGTTTCCAGCATCAGGTGGTAGCAGCTCCTTATGTTCCTGGGAGCATGGTAACACCCCCACACGTTAACACGTTCCTTGCTCACATCTAAAACTGGAGGCCTTTCTCCCACACTAATACTCATCTAGGAGAGAGGGCAAAGTTAGGCTCCTAAATGCACAGCCAGCATCTGGATACACCACTACAACACGGCATTCCTCATCCAGCTGTCCCCAGCTGGAAACTGTGGGCTTCTCCAACTTTGCTTCTGTAGGTTTCAGATATCAATATGGAATTTCTACTGCAACAACTGATTGTTCAAGGAGTAAAGAACTGAAAGAATAAATTGGTAAGCTCTTTGTCTAACAGAGCTGGCCCTTACTACTCTAAAAATAAAGACTCTCTCTCCTTAGCCATGAGAAACCTGGGTTAAATGCTCCCAGATTGCCCAGGTCTTCCTGGTTGTACAGGCGCTTTTCTCCATCTAGTGGCAGGTTTTGAACAAACACGCACATAGCACTGAAGAGCACAAAACTCACTTGACATTGGGACATTCATCGCAAACAACTTCTTGAGTCATCTGGAAACGTCCAGGGCCCAACTGCGTGGTCCTCATCTCCTGCCGGCAGTTGCATTTCCGTTTGCCAGGTGCCTGCCTTGCCACTGGCTTGTTCCTAACCACCTGCACGAAAGAGGCTGACGTAAGCAGACAAACCAGCACCCCTGGGCCTTGATTCCCCAAACAGCCTGAACATAACTTGTTTTTTTACACTCTGCTGCCTCCATGGTAGCCACATGCGATCTTGGCAAAACTCTAAGTGATTTTCTCCTTAATTTCTCTAAGCGGTTTTCACCTTATGCCTCCCGCTGATCGCACACTAAATTCCCAAGTACCAGAAAACCATCTCTGAGGTCCTATTGCCACCTTCCTAACTAGGAAAGGTAACACTAGGCTGAAACCTCAGCTGAAACCTGAACGCCTTTGGTTGTGATAGCTTCCTCGTTCCACACGCTGGGCAAAATTATTTTGAGTTTCTCATTTACCCACTCACAACATAAATTTGAGCATTTCGAACTCTAACAGCGCAGCAGAGATTGTGAGCACCAGAAATACAGCTTGCTTAAAAAATAATAATTAAAATGCCACTATATGTTTGTTAAGTGTGCAATCCAGAGATTCATAATGATGTGCTTGGCCACATAAAAAAAAAAGTGACAAAAAATCCACAGCATGGTTTTCTAAGGATTGCTGAAAACCAGAGAACTAAATTAAGTGTTTTAGCCTCAAACAACAATAAATTCTGGAGAGAAACCGCTAACACATTTTCCAGCCGTGCTACTGCAGACTGGCCACAGCTAGGCCCTGACAGGCAGTAAGTTACTGTCACAAGAGCATCATACAGGCAAGTTGCCAGATGGCAAAGATAACTGACGGAACAATGTATTCCTTTATCTGCTACCAAACAGCATCATAACATCATCCACTGACAGACACCGAGAAAACAAGCATCTGTTTTAGTTCTCTTCTTCTGGAGAAGAGAGAGTGGCCCGGCCAGCCATCTGAGAGCTGAGAACATGCTGGAGAGCCCAACAGGCCTGCAGACTTACCTCTACGAAGTTCCCTGAATACACCTCCTCCAGCGTAACCTCCAGGTCCACGATGATGTCGCTGCCCCGCGGGATGTTCCTGTCCTGTTGGCGAGGGTTACCTCCGAACATGAACCCGAAGTCCCCAAAAAAGCTAGAGCAAAGGACATCGGTCAGTTCAGGAAGGAATTCTGATCAAAGGTGGCTTTGCTGAAGAGAGCCACCCAAGGCAGCAGCAATGCCTCAGAACCTGATAGCTGCCTAACGGGAGGCCTCTCCGCATGGCTCTGTTGCTCAGCTACCCTCACCCTGAGGCACAAGCTCTGAGCTCTTCAAGTCAGCGCTAGCAGGTTGGTTTTCACAAGTTTAAGGACAAGCACTATGAGGAAAAAAAAACCCTGACAAGTCTGGGTGTTCTTTCCCAAATGGACCAGCAGACGGTGGAAGTTCTCACCCAGGACTACATGAGAGGAGCGACTTAAGGAATTATTTTAGCAAATTAGTTCCTAGCAGAAACAGAAGGGCCTTGAAACAACTACGAGATCAGGTTCTGCCTGAGCAACAAGTGAATGCCTTCCAATTTTATTGATCAAAACTTTACAGTTGCTCTCTGGAATTCACTCCAGCATTACCTTGCAAAAGGAAGAAAAGAATGCCCACATGCACACACAGTCTGTGATAAAATGTTAAATGACCACGTAGCAGAAAATGCAGGGGGGATGCTGTGTGTTTAATGCAGCTGCAGCACCTCACGTCACCCACGTGAGTGACAGCCGTCCGTGTGGACAGACAACACTGCTTCCCACTCACTGCTCTTGGAGAAAGGGCCACCACGAGACAGACAAATGTAACGGCATGTGGGATATCCACTGCAAACGTGTTTCTTCAAACCTTCAGCTGTCACCTCAGATCAGTGCCCCTGAGCCAGTAAAAGCCCTTAACACTTAATTTGTCAAATGTATGCATGAGCATCACAGAATTACAGTGCTGACTACAGAGTAACCTGAAGTGGCAAAGTCTTACTGCGAGAAGATGTCTCCATGGGAACTCTGGTGCCCGTCCTTCAACCCCTCCTCACCATAGGCGTCGTACTGCTTCCTCTTCTCCTCATCCGACAGCACCTGGCAGTAGGACACAGAGGGACAAGGCTTTTGCCCACAGCTGAACAGGGCTATTTAAACGAGGGGCAGAGAAGAGCCGTGCCAGGCTCTTACCAGGGGTCAAGCAGCAATGCTTCAGGGTACAGAAGCATTGGCTACAACTTGTTCGCTGCGCTGTGAAGTTAAATGTTTGTTGGTTAAGCCCTTAAGTTAAAATTAGTTTATTAAAACAGCAGAAGCAATGCAGAAAATATGAACAATACTGAGTTTATCTTAATGAGTTGAGAAAGACTCAGAAGGGAATAATAATTTAAAACCAGCTCTTACAAAGCAGGAACTGCTTCTCAGTGAAAAAGAAAACAATGCTCAATGTCCCCCCCATTTCTCTGCTTGTTACCCTCTGCTTTAACCCTTGGACCACGTATTCCTCTAGCAAGTGTTTCCTAACACTTAGCAATGAATGCACGTTTACCTACCCAGTTGAATCTGCCAGGTATCCTAACTCTGCACCAGCTCGAACGCTGACCCTCACTTCTAAAAGCAGCCAAATTCAAAAGGAGCAGCCTCAGTACTAAGGTACAATAACGCATCCCAACACACAGCACTCAAGGCTGTAAAGCTTTAAAGTTTTAATTCCTAGGTGTTGATCTTTGCTCTTGCTCCTCAGGCACAGATCTGCAAATTTCTAGTCACACGTAGCCTCCCTTCCCTTTCCTGACCAGTTGATGATGTTTTGGAAGGTCACGGTTGCCAGGTTAGCTTTCAGAAGGTTAGAAAGGAGTGGGAACAGGTGGAGAAACTGGCTTAATGATGATCAACAGCCTGAAATAGTAGCCAGCGATAAACATCAGCAACAAAGGAGAAGGAGAGGAAAAAGAAAAACCCACAAAACAGTGACTTTAACTATCAACTTCACCTTTCCAGGACTAGAGATAAGAACTCAGTTCTCCCTCTGCCACCTAAGATTTGCATTAAAGCACCTGTTTCATAGAAGCGGGATAAGTTTTCCCTTCTGTGATCTGTTGGTGAAGGAACAGAATTCTCCTGGTGGACGACTGACAGTATCACAAGCAGTAACAAAGAATTAAAGAACAAAACATTTGCCTTTCCATTCATTTTGCTTCTTTCTGCAGGCTTCAGTGGAACACACCACTCCAAACATCACAAGGAAAGCTCTTGTTTGTTATGCTAAGTTGCCTCAAAAGCAAAGCAGCTACAGTGGGTAAGCTCAGAAAAATAAAAGACAGCAAAAACTTCATCCCCAAACCATCCTGAGACTAACAGCTGCTGTTACATGTAGGAGTCTCCTTTAATTGAAGCATCTGTGTCTGTGCCACTCAGCTGGTGTGTTAAAAATCACTCAGGCTGTTTGAAGGAAGGACACTGAGCTGTTTAATTAACCTACTTCCCCCACATTTCTTTCCTAAAGACTTTGCTCTAGATACTCAGCAAGACAAACCTTGAGCAGCACTGGAGAGGCTGATGTTTTATGGGTGGTAAAAACCACCCTGGTTTAGGTGAGAGCATGCTGTGTTTGTTTTGCCTGTGCTGGCACCACAACTCCCAATTTTATGCCGAACAGCTTGGACTCTGATGTGCTATTTCTCACCTCACTTCCTCGTTCATTTTGTATTTGCATGTCAGAAGAACAGAGCAGTATCGGGGCGGCAGCTGGAGCCCTGCAGCACCCAGAGGTTTAGCTGCACCACCAGGCTGTACAGGGGGGACAGCCCCTTTCCTTCTGACCACAGCTCTTGGTTCCAGCTCATCCTACAGCCCGACTCCTCTGGGTTAACACCAAGCCCCCACCTGGCTCCCTGTTAGTCAGTGCTCGTCTTCCTCAGGAGCCCTCTGCTCCAGGGGGTGGCAGGAGCAGCAGGAGACCAGCAGCAGCAGAGGAAGCAAAAGGAAAGAAACAGCAGCAGCTGCCCGGTGAGTTGTGTCCATGACCATGCACGTGGCAGAGGAGAAAGCAGGTTTTGACTTAAAACACCTGGCTAGCAGTTCACACACAATTTACGTGGTATGTTATGCTATCGGTTATTATTCACATGCTGCTCCATTGTCGTGCAACAGAACTCCTTACGTTTATGGGACTAACAATTATAAAACGACTTTTTTTGGTCAGCCCGGCAGCCTCTCTGCCCACCTGTTCCCATTAGGCACAGCACCTGAGGTCCAGCACAGGACCAGGGGAGGCCGGGTCTCCCCAGAGCCTCACAGAGGGGGGGTTTATGTCTCCCAGAAGCCCTGCTGGGGGCGTGGGGCTGATTTCTACCCCAGCCCGAAGCCTCCCGGCGCCGGCCCTCACCTCGTAGGCGGCTCCCAGGTCCTGGAACTTCTCCTGCGCCCGGGGGTCGTCGGGGTTCCTGTCGGGGTGCAGCTGCAGCGCCAGCTTGCGGTACGCCTTCTTGATGTCCTTCACCGAGGCGCTGCGGGACACCCCCAGGATCTTGTAGAAATCCCTCCTGCAGCGGGGAGACACGGGGGGGGCGGCGGGGCCCCGTCAGCGCCTGAGGGGAGCCTGAGGCGGGCTGAGGGGGAGCTGAGGGGGGCGGCCGAGGGAAGCCTGAGGAGGCCTGGGGAGGGCTGAGAGGGGCTGAGGGGAGCCTGGGGGGGGGCTGAGGGCACTCACCCGGCGGCGGCCTCCCCGCAGAGGCAGAGCAGCAGCGGCAGCAGGAGGCTGAGGCGGCCGAGCCGCCCGGGGGCCATGGCGGCGGCGGGCCGGCAGCGGGGCGACGAGGAGGAGGCACCGCCACCACCCCGCCCGCCCGCCTCACGCCTGCAGCCAATGGGAGCGCGCCCCGCCCGCTCCGCTCCACCAATCCGCGGCGCACACTTCACCGGCGCCTCGGCGGCGGCCAATGGGAAGCGCGCTTAGAGGCGGGGTGGGGGGCGGTCGCCGTACGGCAAAGGGGCCGTCATGGCGGCCGCCGTGGCGCTCTGGGTCCGTACGGAGCCGCCGCTGCTGGGCGCGCTGCCGCTGCCGCCGCCCGGCCGGCTGGGCCGCCCCTACCTGCGCAAGATGGCGGCGTACGCGCGGCGGCGGGCGGCCGAGGGCTGCTTCCCCCGGCTGCGCTGGGCGCGCTGGCGGCACATCGCCTGCGGCAAGCTGCGGCTGAGCCGCGGCCTGGCCTGGCTCTACTTCCAGCGCTTCCTCCGCCTCCTCCCGGCCCCGCCGCCCCGCAGCCTGCGGAGAGCGGAGGCGGAGGCGGCGTGCGGCAGCGCCGAGGAGCTGGAGAGGGAGCGGAGCAAGGCACGGCCGGGCTGGGGCTGGTTGGGGCTGGGGCTGGGGGTCGGGGTCCGCCTGTGCCCGTCCTGACGCCGCGGTGTGTCCCTGTGTCGTTGTCTCTCCCCCCCGCAGCTCTCGGTGGACACGCTGCAGTTCCTGCTCTTCCTCTACCTGCAGCAGCTCAGCCGCCTGTCCCTGCGCACGGCGCTCCGCGGCGAGCAGTGGCCCAGCCCCGCGGCCGCAGCCCCCGGCCCGGCGGGGAAAGGAGCCGGGCAGAGCAAGGTGAACGCCCCTCCAGGGGGGTTTTATGGGGAAAAACGGCTGTTTTGGGGCTGGGGGAGTGAGGTGCTGCGTGTGGTGGGGGTTCTGGGCTGGGGGAGCTTGGTTAAATATTAAATGATGCGAGGGGGGTGTGGGGTCTGCACCAGTGCTCCCACAGGTTGTGGGAGCTCGCTTGGAGCCCTCCCGGCTCGCTGGTTAGGAAGCAGCAGCCTCTGCTTTCAGGCAGCTCTTCATTCCTCAAAAGCTGCTGTCCCACCTCCTCTTACAGAGCCAGGGGGTCCCAGGGTGCTCCCTGACAAAGTGACCTGAGGTTGTGCTTCAGAGAGGCTGCGATGCAGTCAGGCAGCCACCTGGAGCACAAACGCCTCCTGTAAGGTGTCCTGAAAGCAGATTTCAGGTGGGTGTAACTCTGAGTTATAGGTTGACCCCATCGGGATAAAGGCTGGCTGCAAACCTCAGCAGGTTTGTTGGGGCTGGGCTGCTCTGAGCTGTGCAAGCACGGGCAGGGCAAGCTGAAGTGACTGAAAATGGGTAGCCCTGGTAGATCTAACGAGGAGATCTAACAAACGAGGAAAGAAATGAGAGGACCTGATAGATGGCTGTGAGACGGGTGGCACAGGAGCACCCAGTGGAATTGAAAAGTTGACGTTGTCTTCAGACTGCTGCTCAGGTGTCACTTTGACACAAAACTCTGAACAGGAACGAGGCTGCTCTATGCATGAGAGGGTCTCTGTCACAACGCTGGGCTCTCCAGAGGAGATGCTTGTGGCTGCATGTTGTGCCCCCTCACGTGGTGAGGACAACGTGTAACCGCAGCTGGGTGTTCATTCTGCAGCTCGCGGGCCAGCAAAGGTTGTCTTTATTAACGTCTGCTGCAGCTCCAATCCTTCACTCTTTGTGGTATGGAGCCCTTTAGAATTTGAACTAGTGCTTTTTTCAGGGGTTGGTTGCTTTATTGGTCCACTTGCCTGCGAAGAAATGACCCCCTGCTTTTTTTTTTTTTTTTTTCTGCGGCTCCTCATCAGAAGCACTTAATCATAGCTGAAGGTCTGGAGCAGATGCAGCGATTTTCCAGCAGAGCAGTTGTAAGACCTTGGCTGTCAGCTATTGATTTGTTTCCTACCTTCAGTGCTAGCAGCAGCTGGCTGAGTTTCTGTGGGAGGGATTGCAGGGGAATCTGTTTCTGCTTTCCAGAATGAAATAGCTGGTGTTTGGAGTTAGAATAATGCTTTTCTTTCTTGGAGGCACTTGCTGATGACTCTGATTTTCTTTCTGTGTTTGGGAAGGGCAGAGCAGTGGGACCAGGCACCATGTCTGACCATCTTCCCCTCCTTTAAAACGAGTTAGGCAAGGGTGTTTGTACAGTAGTGGTGGAGTTTGTCATCTCTCTGAGAACTCACCTCACTCTTGGTTTTCTGCTCCCTAAGAACTGGAACGACCAGGACCACCTTGCCTTCTTGCTCGCCCACCTCTCGGACATGCTGGAACTGCTGCTGGAGCCGGAGCAGCTCAGCGCCTCCTCCCACGCCACCAGCAACAGCTTGGTGTCTTACGAAGCCGTCTGTGCCCTCAGCTTTCTCATTGAAGGGACTGTGGAGGGCTCAGGGACCGTCCATCCTCTGCACGAGCTTGCCCTCTGGCAGCCCTGTCAAGAGAAGAACGGCTACTCAAAGAGCAACAACGCCTTCTCCTTCCCCAAGCTGGAGAGCTGGCTGCGCTCCTGCCTGACGACAAACCCTTTTGGAATGACTGCCTGCCTCAGGTCTGGGAAGAAGCTTGCCTGGGCACAGCAAGGTATCTGCAGGCCTTGCCTTTACTTTTAGAAATAACTTTCCAGCCTCGATTCTTCTTGCTTAGCAAGGATCTGGCAGGGGATTGCCTTTCTTTCCTCCAGCTGATAGTGAAGATGGGGAAAGTGAGAGCTTAGGGGTGAGTCTGCAGGAGTGCGGCACCTGTGTGTGCTTTTCCAGTCCTCAGATCACTTTTGTGAGCAAATGTTAATGACTTAGTTTTCAAAGACCCCCCTGAAGAAGGTCAGTATTGCAACCTTCATTATTCAAGTACAGCCAAACACAGAAAATAGATAATGTGATGTGTTTGTGGCAAAGCCGAGAACTGACTGGGATTTTTCATGCCTTGAATCCCAGCCCTTCACCCACAACGGCACTGTGGAGAGCCAAGGCACCTTTCCCCTTAGAAAGAAGAAAAAAAAAAATTATTTTTTTTAATTTGACCGCACAATAGCAAGAGTGGCAGTGCGTTAGGTAGAACAGTGAGGTTGCTCAAGGATTGTGCTGTAGGGGGAGCATTTTGCTGGTTTAGCATGTCTTAAAGTGTGCTGTCCATACTTTCAACACAACGCTGAACACTTGCCCTAAAGACCTTCCTGCCAAGCTCAGATTTGTGGCCGGGAACTGGAAATGGAGATGCCCATGTCCTGGCTTGCAGAAAGCTTTGGCTGCCCTGAATGGTTTTGAAGGTTTTTTGATTTTTCAGTGTGCCCTGGAGCTTCTGACTGCTGTGTCCTGCCCAGTAGGCACCTGTGGGTGGTACAACTGTTGCGTGGTGACACGGTGTCACCGTGCTACTGTCAGGTTTTGGGCTGATTCCTTTCGGGAGGGATTGCCAGGCGACATGGATGGTGAACCATCGTGTCTGTGTCTCTGTAGGAGGCATGTATAGCCTCTTTGTTTTCCTTCATTTTAAATGTATTAACTTTATTTTGCAGTAGAGGGAACGACCAGGAGAGCAAAGATTGCCTGCAATGCTCCTGTGGTGCCAGAGGTATTCCCCATGGTGATAATGAGCCAGGTGTACAAACAGACGCTGGCCAAGAGCTCGGACACCTTGGTGGGGGCTCACGTAAGAATTCATCGCTGCAATGAGTCCTTCATTTATCTCCTCTCTCCTCTTCGGTGAGTTTTCGTTCCCTTGAGACCCAGCCAAATATTTTTTCAGCGTTTGTTCGAGTGCTAAGCTCTTGGTAGGTGGATTGAGTAGCGAGAAAGTTCTGGCTGCAGTCTTTCCTGCTCACTGTGTCTTCGTTCCGTTGCTCTTTTGCAGCTCTGTGACCATTGAGAAGTGCCGGAACAGCACTTTCGTGCTCGGCCCTGTGCAGGTGTCCGTTCACGTCCACAGCTGTGACAATGTCAAGGTCATCGCGGTGTGCTACAGCTTGTCCCTTTCTTCCACCACGGGCTGTACTTTCCACGTTCTGACGCCCACCCAGCCCCTCATCCTCGCGGGTAACCAGGCGGTCAGCCTCGCCCCGTTCCACACGCACTACCCCATGCTGGAAGACCACATGGCTCAGGTGGGCCTGGCCACCCTGCCCAACTACTGGGACAGCCCCATGCTGCTGGGCAAGGAGAGCAGCGACACCAGCATCTTCCGCCTCCTGCCGCCCTCTGACTTCTACACCTTTGTCATCCCGTTTGAGATGGAAGGAGACACCACGGAGACGCCGGGGGGGCTTCCCCACGCCTATCAGAAGGCACTGAGTCAGCGGGAGCAGAAGGTACAGATCTGGCAGAAAATGGTGAAGGAGGCATGCCTGAGCAAGTGAGTGCCGCGTCCCGACGGGTGTGAGCTGCGCTGAAGCTCAGCGCGGTCGTACAAACAAGTGTCATTTGATGTGGTTCTGCAAAAGTGCTTTAGTAATGGGTCGGTTTCTGTGAGCTACGTCTTGCATGCCAGTCCTAAAGTACGAGTACTTGGCAATCTTGAGATCCTGATCTTCAGTATTGTGGCAAGGGGAATAATGTTTACAGTTAACTCTGCAGGAGGTGCTTTCTCCTGATTGCATGCTTGCAAAGCTGAAGGGGAAGCATGCCTAGATGCTGCTGAGGGCCGAGGCGAGGGATCTGTCCTGGTGGCACGAGTTTACAGCTTACCTCACGCTGGGTACTGTCTCCTTGCTGTCTCTGTTCTGCTTCCAGTGCCGCATGCTGACGTGGGTGAGATCTGGGCACGCACCCTGAACAACAGCTCCACAAATTATTGGCCTGCAGCTGATGGGTGATCATTCTTAGCCCCAACCTTTACATTGAGATCGAAGCTTTAAATTACTGTCCCACCTGTTGAGGTGAGCTGAGAATATGCATGTGGACCATTACTGTAGATCACCTCATGGACAGTAGCTTTTAAAGTTCTCTTTAAAATCCTCTGCCCAGCATTTACTGTCCTAAGTAGTCCCAGCCTAGCCTGTCTTGTGTACTGATACATGTCCATTTGCTTTCTCAGCACCTGTTGGGGAGTTCTGAAAGAGTTCACCTTCCTTCCTTTGTTAACACGCTTTCTTGAGCAGCCAGCCAGATTGGGCAGGTGTAAAAAGCTGTCACCTTCAGTTTTGCTGCTTTTATCTTCTGTGAACCATTTTGATGTAGCAACCTGAAGGATTTGGCTTCAGGACAAACAGAGAATGGGGATAGAAGTGCAGATAGTTGATTTTAAAGACCTGAAGAGGTGAAAACAACTTTTGATCCCTAAGCTGTGCTTGCACTGTGTATATTTTCTTCCTATTCTGTGCTCAGCTGATGAGTTGCAATGGGCTTGTAGCTGGGTGAGAAGCAGGGATCTCAGAGGGGTTTGGTCTGTGGGACACAGGGAATATGAAAACCACCTGTTGGGTCAGTCAACAATTCCTTTCATACCAAGCTGAGGAATTTGAGTCTGTTTGTTCATTGTTCTGGAGCAGCTCGCTCAGCTTTCCCTGTCCCTTTGTGGCATTCAGAGAGCTCAGGAGCCTGCAGTTTGAAAGAGCTCCACAATGGGGGGGGGGGGGGAGAAGGGATTCTTGGGTGGGATTCTGCTACAAATAGAGGATGGTTGAGCAGAAGTGACCCAGTAGTGGTGACAAAGGTATAAAAACATTCACAACTCTAAGCTCTTAAATCTTGAAGAGCAGCAGAGAGGAAAATCTGAATCTTGACTGTCGTGCTGGAGTCATCCTTGTGTTTATCATCCTCATCTGAGGTGCTTCTTGTCTCTACAGCCATTGCCCTCTCAGTGCTGTTGCTCTTCCCTCAGGGTTTTACAAAGGTATTTTGCCCATCAAAATCTTACAGCTGAAGGAATGTTAGATAATGAGGATGATGTGCGTAGTTTTAGTGTCCTCTATAGCAGTCACAGGAGGTGGGAGCTTGGTACTGGATTGCTTTGTTTCATAAAAGGGGAAAAAGGGAACCAGGTTTAGAAGGTTGCTGAAAAGAAGCTGGGCAGCTGACAGTGTATAGTGTGTCTGTCCCCTGCAGGCAGGGAGAGGACTAGACAGACAACTTGGAGCAAGCAGATTATCAGGTGTGCAGAAAGAAAAAAGCTGCTGGTGCTTGAGCAGGGAGGTGAAACAAACTGTTATCAGTAAAAGCCATCTTTCAAACACTTGAAGTTGTCCGAATGAGGAAAGTGGGCTTAAAAAAAAAAAAAAAGAATATAAAAGAATGTAAATCCTGCCAGGCTAAAGGTAAAAACCCCATAAGACAGGACCAGTAAGAGAGCTGGAGGAACAACTTGCAAAAGCGTAAAATCCTGCTTGCTTGTTTTCTGAGCACATCAGACAAAGTCTTTCAGGGTCGGCAGCAGATCGAGGTGTATAATAAGCACGTGGAGAAGATAAAGCCATGAGAGAAGAGAGGAGTGACTGCCTTTGTGTTCACGTTCACTGGGGAGGAATTTAGGTTAGCTTCCAGCCTAGAAGCCTGCTTTCTGGGGAATTTGTCAGTGAATGTCTCCAATGGAAGTGACAGTACAAAGAAGAAGAGCCTTTAAATTGAAAAAAGGGTGTGGGTAAACTGGGCCCCTCTGAAGCTGAGTGGCGCAGAAATGAATAGGGGTGGTTTGCTGCTTTTCCCAGTACAGGATAGGAGCATCAAAACAAATTAGGAACGAGTCAAAGCAAAACCACACAAAATCTCCAAAGGATATTGAAGATGTTCATGTTTTACTTTGGTTCAGAAATGTATTGTGTAAGCTCATAGAAAAAGAAGTCTGTCAGGAGCTATTCAACACTAACGCCACCTTTGGCATAAGAAATTCAGGAGCTGAAGTGATCCCAGATGGCTGGGAAGTTCTGGAGAAATACTGCCATGAGACTGTGCTGCTCTTGGACGTTTGATCATTGCCAGAGAGAGTGATAGAGGTGATATACCCTGTTATTGTTGGTCTTGCCAAAAAAAAAAAAAAAAAGTTATTTCCTAGTAAAGGGAGTTATTTGAGGAGTGGTGTTTATACGTATGTCTTTTCCCCATCTCCATTCTCTCTTTTCCAGATGTTGTCACAACCAAATTTTCTGTTTCCATTGCTTGAACATTCATTACTGATCCTTTTCTACCTTTTTAGATGGTTTTTAATCTGTGCTCTAAGATTAAAGCAGAGGAAGCCTTATGGAGCAGGGTGGCTGCTAAAGGAGTGGGAAGTTTGTGTCGCTTGTATAACTGCTGAGTTCTACTTTTGGGGTTAACTTTAGTTACATTCACATGGTAAAAACCTTCTCTTCATGGTACAGGCAGTTCTTAAACCAAGCCCAGCTCTTAGCTGGTATATTTAGAGGCTTGTTTCGGTAGAGCAGGTGAGGTTTAGAAGAATAATACTACAAAAAAAGTATGACTTTTGCATGCTTCCTTGCTGATCATCTTCTTTTGGTTGCAGGGATCAGAGGAAGCAGTTCCAGATGCTGGTGGAAAGCAAGTTCTATGAATGGCTGATTCAGACAGGGAACCGTCAGCAGCTGGATAGCCTTGTCCCTCCTGCTGTGGGCTCCAAGCAGGCAGCAGGATAGCATCGTGTTCCTGTGCAACAAAAGGAAAGGAAGGGTGAGTACAGGGCTTCTCTTGATTCTTCTGTATCTAGAAGACTTGTCCCGTATTTGTACGTACAGCCTAGGCAGAGGAGGAAGAAGCTGGAAGCTGCTTGGTGGAGATTCTCCCGAGAGCTGTGCATTTGGTTTTAGTTCTCATTTTGCAGTCAAAACCTGTTTTTAGTTTAAGCCTGTTCTGTGTGTACTCAGCACCTCCCTTATTCTCGGCAGGTGGTGTTTGATTTGCTGGGGTCATCTGTGTGCATCTGTGAAGACAGATAGGCTTATTGTACATAATCTGAAGTAAAAACTTATTTGAACAGCTGCCTTTTTAAAGAAGCTGTGTATTAATGTCTGTACTCACCTGGCTCACTTTCTGTTTAAGAGAATTGGGCGAGACTTTAATTATTTTGCAGTCTCTTTCTCTTCCTAAGCAGAAGTGATTCAGAAGCTGGAGGCAGGCCCCTATCCTGTTCTTCTGCTATTGCATATTTCAAACCATAACAAACTTTTTTTTCCCCCTTTAGTCTTCGTGTTGCTTTCTCTTTGCTAGTGTTGGGCCTAAACTTTGCTCCTCTCCTTTGTTACAGAGTTGTAGGAAGAGAAAGCAATACCCTGAAGGCGGTTCTCATCACGACTCTGCAGCGGTCACGACTGAACACGCTTGATGTGGATCTGATGCCCAGCCTCGTACTGGATTTGGACATCGCTCTGGTTTAGGATTTCAGTTGCTGCCACTTTCCCAGGAATGTGCTGTAACTATTCTGCTGGTAACTGAGGAAGCGCATGCTGCTGGAGGAAGATGAGCAAGCGTGCCTGCCCCTTGTCGCAGGGCAGCTGGTGCCAGGTAGCATCCGTGGTGTGCAGGTGTCCACCGAAGGAGCCTCTCCTGGTGTGGCGCTGGGTGTAGGCCTGGCTGTCCCACACATCCTTATGATACAAGCCAGCTGCACTGTTTTTATAAATGTGAAAAGCAAATGTTTTGATTTTTTTAATGAATGAAATTCTATAGATTTTTTTAAAATACAAAGATGGCACTTAAGCAATGTGATTTTTGTGGAATTACCTTTCTTGTACGTTTGCTTTGTTTTGACAAGTGTCAATAAAATAGAGTTCTCAGAAAAGCCTGGCACGTGTTCTAGGGAATGAGTTTTACCTACACAGTTGGTGTTAGAGGGACACAGCATCTTCACAGCTTTGATGAAAGGTGACCTGGTCAGCTGAGAGAAAAGTACCAAATTCTTAGCAGCAAAGGAGCTAAAGGCTTTGAAGGTTATCTTAGTGCAGTGTTTTGATAGAAACACAGTTTCCTGCCTTTATTTCCTGCAAAGAGTATCAACATGAATGAGTCCTGTGCTCATTTTGTGCTAGCGGACCCTGTCTGCAGTGGAGCTGTCCTGAACCTACTGGGTTGCTTTCTAATAGGGTCTTGGTCTGGGTCAGGCTTTGGTCATTGCAGGACAGCATTTAGATTTAAAAAATGAAATATCTGTGAGTGGCTTCACAGCTTCCTGGCAGTAAGAGATGTGAGCAGCAGCACTAGGTGATTGAAGACACCTAAAATGGGAGGAGGATGAGATGCTGCTGAGCACCTGTCTGTCTCCGATGGTCATACCTGACTGCGAATTCCTCCGGTGTTCAGCAGGGCTGCAGCAGCATGTGTGGGGTGGCACGTGGAGCCGCTGTCGTGAGACTGCCCTGACAGATTTGAATCAGGGTCTGTGTGCTTCAGGCGCAGCGGTGCCAGCTTTGTGCCTTTGTTCCGCTAAGCTGTGGGGTTGGTGCAGTGAATAGCTGCAGGGGTGGTTTTTATATTGTGGAGGCTCAGGGGTGTGCGGGTGTACAGAAGCCAGCGTTCCTCGCCCTCCCTGCTTGGTGGGCCAGTTAAAAGAAATGATCCCTTGCTTAAACTGCAAGCAGTGGGGTAAGAATTCTGAGTTAAACTTGTGTCAATGGCAGACTTTTTCAGAGATTCAGGTGCATTCTTTGCTATTTACTGTCACTTCTGGGGTGTATGGCCAGAAATGCTTCCTCTCCTTGATGTCAGGCACCGTTTAGAGCAATATAGCTCAGCTGAGGGCGTGCTGTAAAAATGCACGATACCTTTGCTGCAGTGAAGTTTCCACGTAGGACTTTTGAAGCACAGCCTCTGAGCAGAGGCTGTTCTTTGCGAGCTGTGGTCTGCTCTGAGCACGTGCTCACCCTTTCCTAGCTGCACCCTTCATTGCAAGGGAACATTCTCTAATAAATATTTGTGTTTCTTCCTTGCAAACGGGGATGGGCCTTTTTAGAGCTGACTAGGATGCTTCTTGTTTAACATGCTTAAAAGGGAGAGCAGCCAAAATGCCCTCCCCCCTACCCCATCCTCCAGGGCTTGGCAGGGGGCTGTGTGCTTTGAGTGCGTTTGGCAGAGTTTTGGTGTTCTGACTCAGCAAATGGTAACAAAAGGAGGACAGCGAAGCCTTCCTTTATTCCATAATCCCGTTTGTTTTTCTGGAAACCGGCTATAGCCTCAGAATCACTGACTCAATTTTTGGATCCTATTCTCATGACAAAGCGGCTGGCTGGTTTAAAACAAGCCCACTATAAAAGGGGCGCCTCGCATCCTGGCTGTTTGTAAGAGGTCCTGACGTGCCTCCAGCACTGGGAAGTTTGGCTGCAACAGAAAATGTCCAGAGCTGGCACCAAGGTAAGTTTATTTGCAACCTACACACGATATTTTCAAGTACACTGAGGTTTGATGCCCTGTAAATCGATGGTGAAGGCTGCGGTGCCAGCAGTGAGCATGATGAGGTGTGTTTGCAGAACAAGGTCTCGTGGAAAGCTTCCCTGGGATGAGCCGAGTCCTACCAGCAGCTGCTGAATCCCCCTTCTGTGGTGGAGCAAAGGGACAGACCGATGGCTGAATCATGGCTGTAGCACCAAAGGCAATAGCACTGACAAGGGAGGAGAACCATTTGTGATCTGGTGGAATCAGGAGGGGTGACTTAAACTGAAGAGGTAGGTCACAAAGCTCACCTTCAGCTGGGGCAGTGTGTGTTAGGTGGGGATCCAGCTCAGATGCTGGGAGCTTCGATGTGGTGGTGGCAAAGCCCTGCTGGCTGTTCCCACAGACAGTGCTGTAGGCTTGGGATTGGGGCGCAGGGGTAAGGGTGAGAACTTGGGGCTTGTGGACCGCTTCCCCTGGGCAGTGTTGAACAACTGCTAAGAGCCTGTGGACAGCTGAACGGCGTCCCCTTGTATTCCCTTGCCAGATTATGTCCCTCTTAGCCCGCGGAGGCTGTAAGGCCCAGCGGGCAGAGAGCTCGGGGGCAGAGTGGTTTTGCAGGCACTGGTCTGTGCTGCGGAAGGTCTGGACCCGCTCTCTGCTTCCCTGCTCCTTTTGTCTGGTTTGAAGTGATTGAGCTATTTCCGAGAGGTCTTTAGAAACTGAGCGTGGCGTGCCACTGCCTCCCAGCCTGGGGGCTGCAGCTGTGCAGGCTTTATGTACCCGTGCATGAAGGTGCTGCAGAATGTAACTGCCTGCCATCTGCATGAAGATACTTAAACGTGTGCTGTCCCTGCTGGAAGCCCCGTCCTCTGTTAGGGTGCTTTGCCCCGGCTGATTGTGTGCTGTGGTGTAGCAAAACATCTGGGATGAGTGAAGTCAGCGCATGAGCCCAAATCTTGTCTGTTCTCTGTGCTGTGCTCTCATGTAGCACGTTCCAGGGAGAGAAGAAAAAGGCAAAGGAGAGAATTAAGTGCTATTTCCCACAACGTAAGCAAGTGGTCTGTCCTAGAAAGGGATCACCGTCCCCATGCTGCCTCTGTAGAATGCCATGGGTGCTGCCAGGTATTGCTTAAGGGTGTTGTTCACAAGTGTCCCTCTAACAGACCTGCTGTTGGGAAGAAAAGTGATAACTGCTATGAGGTGGCTGAGGGAGGGAGAGTTTTGCAGTTGTGTAAGGAAGATCTGCCGTGGCAAATCTGTTATCTGCCAGGTAAGCCCCAGAGCAATGTTTGGGCAGTGAGCGGTTAATGGGATGGAGCTGCAAGCAGGGCAGCTCCATGGCTTTGCTGACAGAGGTGATTTGCGTCCAACCTACGGATCTGGAATTGAAATCTGTAATTCACCTGTCGTTATCCTGCTGGTGAGAACCATCAGTCTGCTCTGCTTGTGCCCACAGGCCCGAAGGAAGGTTTAGGGGTGCCGGGTCTGAGGGTCTGGAATGAGCTGAGGGGGTGTGCAAAGGGCGATGGTGGGGAATGGGTGGGCAGGAGCCCACTCCTTACATCTTCCTGTTAAGTGCTCAAAGAATAAACCAACAAACCACGCCTCTAGTTGGTCACTGCTCCTTGATGCATTCTCAGATTTGGTTTTGGCTTCGTGGCTTTATAAGTCCAGGGAGAAGATCTCCCAAGGAGCAGCGGGTAGCATTGCCAAATGGAAATTCCCTTGTGTTCCTCAAGGTGGGAAAGGAACATGAAATGAGCTCTCCTTCTGTGTTAGAAATAGAGGGCCAGCTTAACCAATTCAGCAAAGCGTTGCTGTGACAGGGCAAGATAACCAAGGACATAAATCCTCTCCCCAGACTAGGGTTGGGCTGAAGGGGCACACTGACCAACTGACCACCCTAGGAAAATGGAAAGGTCGAATGCTGTCTGAGTTTGTACTGCATTGGATCACTGACCTGCACATCAGTTGGTTCAGTGCAAGGCTCTAGAAGACACTGGAGTAAGAGACTGATTCATGTCAAACCAATTTTCTCTAGGAGAAATTTGACAGCACTTCATAGTAGGAATGCTTTTGGCATGGTCTGACTTCACTGTACCATAAGCAAGCAAGGGATATAGTCAAAAATAGACGTGTTTGTTTGGGAACCCTTATTCCAAAGAGCAGCTCTCAAGTAATTGTCATCTGGAAGGACCGAAAGTGAGGGCTGCACAAAGGGCTGCTCTAGGACTTGGCGATCAAAGGACCTCTGAAGTCCGTGGACATCACTTCTCCAGGCCTGGATGGGTTGGTGACACCTTGGGCAAGAGGGATGGGATCTGCTCACCAGCTCTCAAGATCAAGTTGGAACAGGTTGTGATGAAGCAAGGGGAAAAAGCACCCCTAAGCAAAGTGCTTTGCCATCAGCTGCTCGGCTGTAGTGCAGATCTTTGGAAAGAAGCACAGTGATGAATTGGGAATTTGTTGGCCGTGTCAAACTGGTGACAACAGCAAAGCACCAAAGCAGAACAAGCCAACTGCAAACACAATCAGTGATACAAACTGAGCTACCCACATACTTGAAGCACTTTTTTTTTTTTTTTTTTTTTTTTGCATGGGTAAAGCTCAAATGATATCCAGTTGTTGGCATCGACTTTCTCAAAAGCAAACTGTGGACCAGGTTGGGTGGGGGCAAGGAGAATGATCGCAGGGCTTGAAGACACGGCCCAGGAGGGAAGAGATCTCACCACTCCCTTGTCATAGAGGCCTGACTACAAATGCTCAATAAGCCAACTGCCTAGTATGGTCCATTGACTACTTATGGCTCCTTTGGCTGTAATTTAGTTACTATTGATCTAGAGAAGGTGGGAGCACTTGTTGCAAAGAAAACTGGCTTTTCCAGGGGTTGGACTGGGACAGAGCAAGGTGCTGGGAAGGCCGAGGAATTGGAGAAGGGTGGTGGTTGGAGATGTTGGGGCCAGACCGGTGGATCTGCTGCCGGGGTTGTTCGGATGCGTCTGATCCTGCTCTGTGGGTGGGCTGGACGACTTATGGACATCCTGAAGGCTCTGTTTGCAAATATTTCAAACCATGATGCGGCTACAGCCGTGTCTAGTGGAAGATGATCCTTATGTAATGTGTGTTCCAGCCCAAACCAGTCTGTGACTCTATAGGATACAGGTTCTGGAAAAGGACTTGGGAAGGCTGCCTTTTCCCTGGAAAAGTGAAGTTTGGAGATTAAATTGTTGGTCTTTTTTATATTCTTCTTCACGTTAGAGGCAGGAGGGGTTACAGACCACCTCCGAGTGTGACTGTGCGCTTTGGAGCGACGCTTCCAGCGGCAATGCCGACGCTGCTCGTGGCTGCCTGCACCAGTGTGCCTGCATGCGGGCTGCTCGCGCCTCCCCGGGCACAGCGGGGTGAGGAACCACCCCCATCTCCCTCTATTCCTTGTGTTTCAGATCACCTTCTACGAAGACAAGAATTTCCTGGGCCGTCGCTACGAGTGCGACAGCGACTGCCCCGACTTCCACACCTACCTGAGCCGCTGCAACTCCATCCGGGTGGAAGGAGGCACCTGGGTGGCCTACGAGAGGCCCGACTTCTCGGGGAACATGTACGTGCTGACGCAGGGCGAGTATCCCGACTACCACCACTGGATGGGCCTGAACGACCGCCTCGGTTCCTGCAGGGCTGTCCAGATTGTAAGTGTGGTGCTGCCCGAGGGGCCTCTGCGGTTACGTGCCTGCCGCTCTGGCGTGCTTGGAGGTGGCCCTGTCCTCCTGGAGAGATGGGGAGAAGACGGCTGGAGGGGGCTCGCTCCCACAGCCCTGCCCAGGGGACTGAATCCAAGTGGTGCTGAGTCCCTGCAGGGCACGCGGAGGGAGCAGCTCCCAGAGGAGCAGCCTTAAAACCAGCAGGATGGGACCGTGGGTGCGTGAGGCTGTGACACCAGCACTGGTGCTGCTGTGTCTGCCGGCAGTGGAGCAGACGCTGGTGGGGATCTGGGCATCACTGATGTGAGCAGCACTGCCACGGTTTGGCATCACGTGGAGCAAGGGGGCTTTGCTTTTGTCTGGAGGTCTAATGCCACTCTGAGCCTGTTGTGGGTTTGAGGTGGGTGTAAGTCCCTCAGCACAGAGCAGGGAGGGTTTCCAGCCAGCTCAGAGCTCTGGCCTGGTGCTAGGGATGGAGCAGGAGCATGCGGGAGGTGTAACAGCAGCTCAGCTCCCTCCACCAGCATGAAATGCTGCACGTCCACCGGTGCCTGGCCTCCCGTGCACAGGGACCGGCTGCTCACAGGGGTAGGGTCAGAGGACCCAGAGCAGCATCACGGATCTGTGAGACCCCGCAGAGCTCAGCTGGGGCCGGCAACCAGCGCGGACGGGAGGGGAGGTGGGGGAGGATGGTGTCCAGGCAGCTGCAGATTAAAACTGCCGCAGTGCCTTCAGGCAACGCAGCGCTTGAAATCACAGTGGAAAATACCCGCGCTGCGTTCTGCTGTAATACAACCCAGCTGGGGTCACCAGCTCATTAAACTCCTCATTGCCCGGAGGAGCGGGGAGCGGAGGGGGTGCATCGCTCCACTCGGATCTCACCGAGCAGCTTAAAGGGTTTGCGCAGGCGGCGTGTCTGGGACAGAGCCCGGCACTTGTTTGTCCTCCCTATGCCCATCCTGAAGCGGGGCTGTGGTGGGGCTTTGAGCTGAAATTGCTCAGCTTGGGCTCAGTGCCCTCTTTGCATGGGATGCGTGGTTGGGCATTGCCCCGTGCTGTGCTTTTGGGGGGCTGACGGGAGCCGTTCAGCGCCGTCCCGGTGTGCTGGGGGTGCTTGGTGCCTGACCTGAGCCCAGCTATGCCTTGGCTCTGCTCCCATCCCTTGGAGAATTTGTCGGTGCCTCAGCAAACACCTTACAATTTTCTCCCTGTTTCTTCCAGCCGAGTGGAGGCCGGGGCCACATCCAGGTGTTTGAGAAGGGAGATTTCGGTGGGCAGATGTTCGAGGCCACTGAGGACTGCCCTTCCATCATGGACGAGTGCCGTATCCGTGAGGTCCACGCCTGCCGGGTGCTGGAGGGTGTCTGGGTGTTCTACGAGCACCCCAACTACCGGGGCAGGCAGTACCTGCTGCCCAAGGGAGAGTACCGCCAGCCTGTGGAGTGGGGAGCCGTGAGCCCCGCCGTCCAGTCCTTCCGCAGCATCGCCGAGTGAGCAGAGAGGAGCCGTACCCCCTGCCCCAATAAAGCAGTTGAGTCGCTCAGTTCAGCCTGTCCTGCTTCTTCCCTGTGTGCGAGCCTGCCTCCCAGCCGTCCCTGCCCTGCTGGAGGTGACGTGGAGCTGAGCCTCCTCCAGGCACAGCCTCCATCTCTGCTGTCCTCCTCCTCTGCACTGGCCCCATCCCCTCTGTCCCTCTGCTCTTGGGTCGGGTGGCAGTGGCTGTCCCGTGTCTTGGGGAGCGTGTCCCTCTCGTGGAGCACAAGGCACTGGGACAAGGGTGGGAGGCAGAGGGGACAGAGCAGGAGGGTGGCAGCCACAGCCTCCGTGGGGACCCTGGCAGCCCTGAGTGTCAGGGTGCTCCCTGGAGGTGTGAGATGAGGGGAGAGCCACAAAAAGCAGGGCAGTTAGAAGAGGACCGAGATGGTGAGCACCTCTCAAAACTGCCCTGAGATGCGAGATTGCTGCTGGGTGGCCCCAAAGAGTAGGAGGGGAAGGGAAGGAGCTGGTCCCCAGGCTCCTGAGACGTGCAGTGAGCAAAGGGGGCTGTCAGGCTCTCCAGCGCTCCCAGTCAGCCCAGTTTGGAAGGCCCTGTTTTGCCCAGTGCCGCTAGATGTCAGGCTGGATGCGTGCCCACGCAGGATAAGTGATGCTGGCTGCACGGGCCCCTCTCCTCCTGGGGCTGCCCGGTCCGTTTGCAGGTGGAGCAGAGGGACCCTGGGATAATGATGGTGGCAGAAGCAGAGCCCCCCCAGCCGTCTGCCCCCGGCTGATGTATGAGGTTATTACGGAGGGGGAGGCAGGTTAAGCGGTACTTGTCAAGCCGCAGGCACCGTGACCCCCGGGGAGCGCAGCCCCCTGCGAAGGGCGACATGTGTCCTCATCTTCCCCCTGTTCCCCCTTTGCCTTCCCTCACCTCTCTCCTTTCCTCCGGGGTTTGACTCTGCCTCGTCTCGGTGCTTCTGTGAAGGCAGCCGAGTTGTGGGCTCTTGGTTTGTGTGTCCTAGAGGGGTTGGATGGATGCAGGATGCAGACAGCTCAGGTTCCAAACACTTCCAGGACCAACCAAGGGTGCCAGCACCCAGCTCCAGCTCCCCTTTCCCCCCAGCTCCTGGCAAAGCTCTCCGAGGGCTGCCTGCACAGGCGCTGGCTCGAGCACACCCTGCCCACAGGGTTCTGCAGGGAGCCTGTTGCTGTCCCCATTTCTGCAGGAGGACTCCTGCAGGCAGGTGCGTGCCAGCTGCTGCCTTTCCAACCACCTCGTTCTGATTTTGGGGACTCTGCCGACATGTGCTGCTTCCCCATCCCCTGTGTCCTACGGTGGGATTTGTCCTGTACTGCTGAAGATGCCTTTGGGTGCTGGGGCTCCTCCAGCATGGGGCATCAGACAAACCAGGCTCTGCTTTGCCCTTATGGTCACATTTCTTCCCTGTTTCTTCCCTGTGTCCTTCCCGTCCATCGCTCGAGGTACCCGCTGGCAGAATGCAATTATCCCAGCTCTTCCCCCTCCCCATCCTCTGGCTGGCTTTTGCCCTCCAGTGAATTTTGCATTGTGCCCCTAGAGCTGGCAACCAAGGCAAATAACAATAAAATATGCTAGTTGTGTGCTTTTTATTTTATTTTATTATTATTCTAGATTACTTTTTCCATCGGGGGCTCCCTTGTCACGGCACAACCGAGCCCATATGCATATGAGCAGCGGGGAGCGCAGGCAATCCAACCCAGCCTGCTGATGCCATTGCTTGACAGCTAATTTCCATTTTTCGGTATCAGGGGGTCTGCTCCAGTAATTGGCATGCAGATTGTGTCTGATGGGCCTGTTCTACACGAGAAAAGACTCTGCTAGTTAGAATAAGCCAACCCCAGGCTGATGGATGGGGCATAAGGAGGTCATTGCGAAAGAGAATATGCGGGCGCGCATGTACGAAATGTGAAATTTCCCCCCCCCCCCCCACTTTCTTTATCCGGAAAACTCTAATCTATCATATTGCATTGAGACAAATCCTGCTCTGTTTCTTTCCCCTTTTTCCCTTGAAGGGAAATGTGCTGGAGCCTACCCCTGGATTTAATAAGAAGATGGTGCGGCGTTGCAGGAATTAAAGCGGTGCCATGCTTCATTAGCAGCTGGGGATCGTGCGGAGCCTGCCCAAATGTTAATTACACTTTGGGAATTAATTGCTGTAAGGTGTACATCTCCTCCATCATCCGTAATCCAGCGGGTGTGTGAGGACTTGAAGCAGGAGCTGTGGGGTGGGCACCAGTCCCCTCCTCTGCCCGTCCATCCTGCTGCTATTTTTCCCCCCATTTCTGCCAGAGGACAGAAATTACATGGTTGGAAAGGCAGAATATTCCTCCCTGCGCTGCCCATTTGTTCCCTTGCCAAGCTGCCTGTGGAGGCAGGGTTATTTCCATGACCAAGCAACGCACCTTGGGGTTTCTGCAATCTCAGGGAGATCATGGTGTGGCCCTGGTGGGATGCTTGCACTCTGCTTTGCCCCCCAAAATTGCTGCTGGGCCTTAACAGTATGAACTTGGGGACACAGCATGGTTTGGCCAGAGCTCCCACCGTGATCTGGTAGCCTCCTATGTGCTCTCCATCCCCTGGAGGAGTTGGTGATGCTCTTCAGCCTCCAGACATCTACAAACTCAATGAGAAACCTTTCCTCCACCGACAAAAGGGTCCAGCGCTGGACATGGACAGCTTCCAAGCCGTGCACAAGTAGATGCAGCAGCAGAGCCAAGCTGCTCTGAGCCCTGCATGAGGCTGTGTCCCCAGTGCTCTGCCACCCCAGCTTGGGGCTCCCCTGAAATTGCAGAGGGAGATGGAGAGGTGAAGGCAGTGCCCGAGGGATCAGCCGTCCCTTTGGCAGTCCCCAGCAGAGGGCAATAGAAGCAAATGGAAGAGACAAGACTCTGCAAGTGATGTGCAAGTGGAACAGTTTTCGAGCTGGTGACATGCAAGCAGGCGAAGTAATGTGCAAGCAGAGAGGCGTGCAAGCAGGATGATGTAGAGAGCGATGTGCAAGGTGCAAATGGGAGCAAAGGACAGGTGGAGGCAATGTGCAAAAGGAGCAATGCACGGGGAAGTGATGTGCGGGCAGGAGCGATGTGCAAGGGGAACAATGTTTGTCAGGGCTTGAGAAGAAGGTTGAAGCAAAATGGAGTGATTCAAGGGTATTTTGGCAGGAGTTAAAGTGAAATGATGCTTTCATGAGCCCAGACTGAATCGCTTTGTGTTTGGAGGGAGAAGAAGAGATTTAGAAGGAAGAGGAGGGAGGTATTTAACCCCTTTGGTTAAACTTCCTTGAATTTGGGTCAGTTTTAAAGTGAAAAGTGCTGCCGTGACAGTGCCATCCCTGGCTCCTTGGGTTTACCCAGGGGTGTCTTGGCAAGGAAGGGTTTCTGTGGCAGGAAATCCACGATCCTGCAGATGCCTTCCAGGTCAGGACAGGAGCTCTGCATGGACACACAGGGCTGTGCTCCTGTCTGGGTACATAGACATGGAGACACAGACTTTTTTTTCTTTTTTTTTTTTCTTTTTTCTTTTTTGAGGGGGGGTGGTGAGACAGAAATCATCTCCTTAACCCCCTCCCTGCCAACACGAGCGAGGTGCAATCTCCCCATCTCACCGCTATCTCCCCATCTGCCTCCTTTCCTACCCAGCTTCCCGGCTCTCCGCCACGCTCCCCGTCGTCTCTCCAGCCCTTATCGGCCGGATTTGAGCCCGTCTGAAAGTCAAATGGATTTTTGGCAGGGCGGTCGGAGCCAAGGTCGGCGACGGGGAGCCGCGCTCCCCCCGGCCCTGCTCCAGGTAGTGCGTATCCCCATTTATTCGACAACATCATCAATTACATCGGGATTATTATTCCTCGTCCAAGCCCAAGCGAGCGGCAGGCAGCGATTTTCTAACGGGGAAGTGTTACGGGAGACTTATTAAGGAACAATGCGTCATTAAGGGGGGAGAGCTTCAAAGGCTCCTCAGTGCATTTCAAAGGACACAATGCGAGCGGAGCCCGCAACTGCATATCTGGGGGACACGGGCAAAATTTGTAACAAGGAATATACCGGGCCCAATGTAATTAACTAATTCCTGATCAAAGGGGTTTTAGAGCTGAATGGTCAGGGAATTCAATTATGGGTTTCCTAATGAAGCACCATGTGCCAAGGCTTCCTCCTGGAGAAGCAGGGCTGGGATCGGGGCTGAGAAGCCCCAGCACAGCTCTTCCTCGGGGGCCAGAGCCCGTGTCCCCTATCCCCAACCAAAAACAATCACCCCATGTCTGGGTTTTGCCTTGTCAAAGGCTTCTCCAACACTGAAGCTGGTGGACGTGGCTCCCCAGAGGCCACCCTGCCTCTGGGGGTGGCATTTCCCGATCCCCCCTCCTGCTGAGACCCTCAGAGCAGGGACCCGGGCAGGGGAGATTTTCTCCTCTCCCCTCCGAATCTGGCCTCTTGTTAAACAGTAACGTTGTTCTCTGCTAATAAAGGAGCTCCTCTGGTCCTCCAGTAGTTTCTCTTATTACAGAAAGTTGGTTTGCTCACTTTACAAAGGGAAATGTATTATGAATCTTCCCTTCATTCCCCTCCTTTTTTCCTCCACGTTTAACATCCGATTTGTGTGTTGCATGAAAGTTACACAGTTCTTTAGATGCATTTGCTATTTTATTTTCTTTCATTCAAAAATATGTCAGTAATCTTTTTGTTAACATGAAAGATAAAGGATTAGTAATGCAAGATGCAGTTTTCTTGTAACCTTCTTGAAAGCAGACTATAGTTTCTTATCTGGCTCTAACATTCATTTTCCTGAAATGAAAAAAAAAAAAAAAAAAAAAAAGACTTCTTAAAATGAAACAAACTCTATTCGATTCAGAGGAGAAGCACAAGCAAAGAAATTTATTGCAGCTGGCAGAAGGGAGCTGCGGCACACCAGTCCTCCTGCTGTGGCTGCCAGCACATTTGTAGTGAAGCCATGCACACATGCACGCACACGCGCGTGGAGTAATGCAGCTGCGAAGGGAAAGTGGTGTGACCGAGCCTTGCACTGCTCCTGGCACATCCTCACCCAGCCCCAGCAGCCCTGGGGGAGTGCCAGGCTCGAGAGAAGACAGTGATGCTTGCCCCAGGGATGTCCGGGAGTGGGGTCCGCTGGCACGTCCCGCACTGGAGCTGAGCTGATTTGTGAATTTGGTTGGTCCCGATGCTCGTGGAGACGTGTTGGTCATCCACATGGGTGGGTCATCCACATCTCTTTGGGTTTGGTTTGTGAACCTCATGTTTTCTGGGGCTACTGTGGGCACCCGGCAAGCCCTGGAGACTCCAGGGAGCACCAGCAGTTGCCATTTTTAATGCTGGTGATCCCCTGAGAAAGGTTTCTAATGGAGCTGTGTGTCTGAAGGGAGGTCACTGTGGTGGGGGTGAGCGCAGCCCCAAAGAACCTCAGAGCACCACAGCACGCAGGCAGCACCCTCCTGCTGGCTGTCTGAAGCTCCAGGCTCTCTCAAGTGCCTGCAAGGGGAGCTACAGCATGAAGTAGAGCCTAAAAAGAGCAGGGTAAAAGCTTCTGCACAGCCTGAGAGAGCTTTCCTTCTAAGGAAAGAGGAAAACCTGCCCAGGTTGGGAAGCAGCGGTGGGGCTGGTGGCACCAGGTGCCGCTGGCAGCACCTTTTGGGCTGTCCCTCCCTCTCCGTCGGTCTCCAGCAGTTTCCCTCTCCGCATCTCCCACCGATGGCCCATGACATGGTCGGGGTGGCCCTGCACGGGCACAGGGTTGGACCAGAGGGACACAGAGGTGCCCTCCAGCCCTGCCCATTCTGTGACCCTGCGGTGCCCTCCTCCCCTGGTGTGACAGCTCTGCCAGGGTTAAATCATTATATAGAATGCTGGATTTCTATGGCAATTAGCTAATGGGCCCTCAGCACGTAAAACAAGGTACTTTTCCCCCATCAGGTGGATTTGGTTAATATTGAGCTAGCACAATACGGAGCCGGCGTTTTCAACTTTGTTTATAACCTCATTTGTGGGGAATATGTTGTTTTGCTCCAGAGAAACTTGATATTTTCTGTTGCTGCCGGAAATGTCAATTTCTTAAGCACATGACACGGCTTGCATTCTGCTCCCCTTGCAGGGCTTAAAAAAAAAATAAATTAAAAAAATAAAACAAAGACCGTCATCTTTGGGTTGAAATCTTTGCCTTTGGAGTTTAATGGAGCTCTTGTCCTGCGCTGGCAGATCCGCACTTTCATTTGAGGAAAAGTGGGTTTTCATATCAAAGGAGCCCCCCCATGACCCAGCCTTCTCTCTCCCCCTCTCTGCCCCGGCACACGTGCTATTTTAATATTTCATATATTTCCTAAGCTTTTATGCCTCTAAAAGAGAAGTGAATTTGTGGAGAGTTGAGCTCTCCAGAGCTGTACTTCAGAGCCGGGAAGTAATTCAGGGTGAAGCCTGTATTAATCTCAGGTGAGAGAGATATTTAAATTCAGGCTACCAGTGTGAATATAAAATGGGGATCTCTTTACAAAAATTTCAAATTGTAATATGCAAAGCTTAAAGAAAAGAAACCCCAAGGGAACAGCTTTCTTCCGGAACATTTTGTTCCAACCATCATCTCTTTACCTTTATTTTTTTATTTAAGAAACCCTCCCTTTGCCATTTTGTATTTTTAAATTAAATCTTGCCGTTTTTAAAATGAAATTCTCCGTTGCGGGGAGTCGGCGGTGGGCTGGGGGGAGCGAAGCAATGGAAATTGCTGCGAAAAATGGTGCGTGGACCCAAATCCAAGCCGCAGCAGAAGGAATAGTGCTGGGGGGGGGGAGGCAGAAGAGCACAGTCCACCGGGACGCTTCCTCACCTCCTTGGCCCCATTTTCATGGCAGATGCGTGGGGAAAGGAGGTGAAGGTGATTTTGGAAACCTCTCGCCCTTTGGGGTAGCAGCAGGTAGGGAGAGGAGCTGAAACCTCTGCTCGGAGGGAGGGGAGAGGCAGAGCAGCGGTGCCCTTGCCTGTACCGTGGTGCACGTTTCCCTGTTTCTCCTCCCGAACAGATAACGTTTCAACATTGATTTGCGATCCAAGGCAGGGGACGATTCGTTTGTGTGTGTTTCAGAGGGGGAATTGGCCCACAGGTGGATCGAGAGGCACAGCCTGAGCCCCGCAGAGCCTCTCCCGACTCTGCAGCTCCCAGGTCAGGAGAAACGGTGACGGATGACACGCTATTATCAGCTCCGTCAATTAATTAAATTATACATTATGCTTATGAGGGTGATATACTGAGCCACTCTAGATTAAGCGTCTCAATTAAGTCTTTAATTTAGATTTAATAAGTAAGTTATTATATGTTAATAAAAGATCAATTAGTTGTTAAAAGAGCATTGATCCAGGTACAGTAAGTGTGTCAGGGTGACACCGAAGGGATGGTGCAAACAGCACACGTATGATTAGGATTTTTATGCCGTCAGGTTGCAGTGGATGGTTGGGTACCTGCGTTTGGGGTGATGTTACACCGTACCGTGAAACCCGTTTTTCAGGACTTGGTTCTCCTCATGCTGTAAAGGTGTAGGGACAGAGAGGTGTAGGGACAGAGAATCCTGGCACAGTGGATCCCTTGGTCTCGGTGCGAGTGACCTGTTCTCCTCCATGGGATAACCCCCAGGAAGGAGCTGGTCCCTTCTCCCAGAACCATCATGGTGCATGGCTGGTGGTGGTAGGGAAGATGCTCCCATGCAAACTGAGCTCTCAGCCTGGCTCATGTCACACTGGTGCCTCCACCGCCCTGTCGGGGAGCGTGACCTGTCCCATGGGAAATTTGGGGCGAGCTTGGGAGCCTGGGGCCGGGTGTAGGGTTGGGGCTGGGAACAGGGCTGGGGCTGGGGCTGGGGATGCGGGGGAAGCGCTGGGCTCCGTCGGAGCCGAGGTTTCAGCTGAATATGGATGACATCATTATACGGGTGATCCTTTCAGCGACAGCGAGCTGGGTTTTAAAGTAGCGACCTACAGCATACAAATGATGGGTTTAAAGGAAATAAAAAAAGAGATGATTTGAATAGCATACATTTATAGAAGAAAAGCCTTCTTCCCCCAAACCCCCCTCCATTTCTAATATCTTTCTATGGGGCAGGCGCTGTGCATTCGAAAAGAAATTAAAACACTCCTCCTAAATACACTCCAGGCAGTAACAATGGCAAAGTTAAGAAGGTTACGAGACTTAGTTGTCCCAGCAACATGTCATCAAGTTGAAATGAGCAGGAAACACAGATAACGTAAGAAAGAGGAGCGGGGAGGAGAAGAATAAAACCACAGGAGGAAAAAATGCCAAGAGATTGAGAAAGAAAAGGGAAAACCCTTTTTATTTGCTGTTTCATTAGGATGAATCTGATTTTATAGTCTCTAAAAGAGGCTAAAATATAATCTCCTTTTGTGTAATGCGCGCGTTAGGAAAATGTGTCATCAGCAATTCTTCTGTACACTACAGCAATATTCAAAAAATTAGCAGGGATATTCAAGTCGAGCTACAAAGAAAAACAAACAGAAGGCTCACATTTTGAGCCTGAGCTGTCATTTAAGAACATTTTCAACTTTTTATTAACCTTTCTGATCGTCTCTTATGGTTTCTCTCCACCGCAGCAGAAGAACTCTGGGTTTGAGAAGGAAGACAAAGCAGGCGTGAGGTTGGGGATGCAGCCCTGCCTGCCTGGCAAGCCCAAGCTCTCTCCCTGCTCTTCCAGCACAGAATGATTTTTTTTTTTTTTTAATTTTTTTTTTTTTTTACAAAGTGAAATTTGGGCCATACACCCAAACCTACCTGGTGAAACAGGATACTGATCCTTGTTCAAGGCCCCAGCCCAGTGCTAAAGCTCTATGGCAAATCAGTATTGCTTTGTTTCCATCCTGCAGGGTCAAAACTGAGTGTCATGAGGGCCTACAGCTTTTGGTGGACACATCTCCAAGGCCTCGTATGATTCTCATCAGTGTTCACCACCCCTGTGTCCTTCATGTGTGAGCTGTTTTTGGGGTGCCCCAGAAGGGTGTGTGTCCCGTCACTGACTCCAGGTTGCCATCTCCCCCGTCTGTTGGGGATCTTGCCATGGGGACTGCACAACCTCCATGTGTGAGGCACTGTGGGGTGCCGTGGGTTTCACAAGGGAGCACTTCTGGGATGCAAACCTTGGGCTCTGTGTTGCTCAAGTGTTTGGGGCTGTGTGGACAGGAGGAACTCAGGGCAGGAACTCACCATAGCTGTGTTGTGATTTGGCCGCTGCCTGGAGTCACTAGGAATAACTTTAAATAGTAATTGATGAATCAAGCAAGCACTCAACCTCATCTGTAGATGCTGCAGGAGACCCCGGGCTGCCAAGAAGCAGGCTGTTTGCTTTCCTCCCAAAACAGAGGCACTGGGGCAGCTGGCAGTTAATTCAACTAGAAGCGGTATTGGAAGAAATGGGGCAAAGCTGGGAGAAACTTCAGCTGACCACCAGTGACTGCTTTTTGATCGCAGAGCAAGGAGGAGGCTGTGGAGGAGCCCCCACCAGCCCACCAGGCTCTGCACCTTGTCCGGGGATGGATGCACCCTGATATTGGTGAGTGGTGACACCAGCACTGCCCGCGCTGTGAGGGACTGGATTTTGTGGTCCCATAGAGCTTTCTGGGTTATACGTCTTCAAATGTGGTCTTAGGAATCTAATTTTACGTACTGCTTTTAAAAATCTTGATCTAAGCCTTTTTTTGGTGTGCCTCCAAAGTCTTGACACCCCTCAGGTCCCTCAGCCTCGTTTCAAAACCTCAGCAGCCCGTCTTGGTGTGCTGCTTGTGGAGATATTTTTGGTACTTCTACACTGCATGCAAAAACCCGAAACTATTCTGCTGTCTGATAAAAATCTCCTCTCTCCTCCCCACTCTTCTCTTCCACAAAGATATTTGTTGTTGTTGTTACTGTCATTTTTTTTTCTAATTGTCTCTTGCTGTGGCTCCTTGTTGTGGATTATATTTTAAAGCAAGGATTGATTTAGTTAATTGATGGAGAGCTTTGCCTGTAAGGATTTCATAATCCTTGCTATTTTATCTCTGCAATAATTGCTATGTTTGTGATTATTTCAAAGGACTAAGAAAAAGGAGACAACAAGAAAACAAGCTCATCCACTCCCATTTTGCAGCTTCTCCAGGCACCTGGGTGGGCTCCTCCTCTGCAGGATGTTTTCCCAGGAGGACAACCTGGAAACGCGTGGGGTGAGATGCTGGGGAAGGGTGAGAGCATGGGGACCCAGGGCACAACGTGGTCATGAAGATCACTTGAGGCTGAGAAGGGCTTTTTGGGCATGGTGACACCAAGGACTACAGCCATATTTATAGCCATGCTCAGCCAAGGATGGTGCCATCAGGTAATTGCTGCCAGGATGGTGCCAGAAAGAAGGGAACTGAAAAGGAACGAGCCCCCTTCACATTGCTGTGGTCAAAAAGCTGCCTTTTTGGTTAAAAGGGTATAATTCTGGCTATTATAGGCTAACCATGATACCACATCTGGCTGATGGTGCCATGCCACACGAGGACACTGGGCGCAAAGCCAAGCTTGGGTTTGCCATGGGACATGGGGCATGAAGCCAAGGTCTCACCATGGGATGTCAGCTGTGAGGCTACGCTGCTGCTTGCCGTGGGATGTTGGACACGAGGCTCCACGGGTGTTCACCGTGGGACACGGGACGCATAACCGTGCTTGTGCTGTTTGCCAGCTGGCCGCTGGAGGCTGCTGCTGTCTTTGCAGTCGCAGGCAGCTGCCTGCAAGCCCTGCTCACCCCCAGGAGCTCTGCCCAGGCAGCACGGTGTAGACACGAGATATGGTGGAGGCCACCTGGGTCTCCTCCAGCAGCCCATAGCTGAGCAGGGCTGGAAAGTATCCTCCTTTCTTGGCAGGAGAAGCTAAAAAAAATAAAAAATAAACCAGGTCACAGGCTGCCGTGTTCAGGAGCTGTGGGACTGCATCTCGGTGGGCGAGGTGCTGGCTCACCCGTGGCCCTGAGCTCATCCTGCCCCGTAACGCAGCGCTGCTGCCTGCTGCTCAGCACCGCGTGCAGCCACCCCAGCTGCCGAGGAGCCTGGTGAGGTACAAACATCCTTCTTCCTTCAGCCTAACCTCCCCACACTTGTTCTTCTCATCACTTTGAAGCTCCTCGGCAAGGAACACGATCTAGATAAGGGACAACCTGCAAAAGCACCAGGCTTAAAGCTTAGGTGTGAAGCAAATGCCAAGTTGGACATTCAAAGGTGTGGTGAGACTGGGTCAATGTTATGGACAATAGTCGTATTAGACAAAAGGTGGCACCTGTGGGAACTGCAAGCCATGTAGGTTCTCTGCTGCTGTCTGGAGAAGTAAGAAAGGTATGGGTAATGTTCCGGGTTTAAAGAGTTTCTGCAGTAATTGCAGAGCAGGAGAATCATAAAGAAAACAGGCCATAATTGTTTCACACATAGAGGACACAAAGTCCTGGAAAAAGGGCATAGTTTGTAAGGGTGCTGATAATTTATCTGCTTGACTTTGGAGATACTTTCCTCAGTGGGCAGGGAGGGAAAACCCCACTGAAAGATACCAGTGCATGTTAAGTCTAAGGGAAGCACTTCCATAGTTCTCCAAGAATTATAATGGGGAGGGGAGGGGGGTTGGTGATTGCTTTTGTAGAAGTCCTCTGGGCTTTTGCCTGCTATAATGCCTTACATTCAAACCCCTTCACAGTGTAGGTTCTGACAAGGTTTCAACAACTGCAGATAATGCTTCTTACTTTCTCCCAGGTGTCCAGATAGTTTTTTCCACCTTATGCCTCCCTGCACGCCCTTGGTCTGGCTGGTGGTGAAGCCCTGGGATGGTGGGGGGCTGGAGAAGCAGAGCTGGGGCCCTGCCCTGGAAGGGCAGCAGGGCAGGGCTGGTGGCTTTGGGTAGGAGCATAAATAAATGATGGGCACTCTGCAGGTAGGCTGTGAGCCAAGGCTGGTGGGGCGACTGGCAGGCACCCACTGTGTGATGCTTTGGGCATCTCCAGGGTTGACAGCAGGGAAGGAGGAGGGGGGTGGTAGGATCTGGGGGCTCCCCAGGCCCCTCTGCAAGGCAGAACCGTGCAGGAATCGAGGGCTCAGGACACAGGAGGGGGCCTTCATCCCTCTGAGCAGCCTGGATTAGCTCCTAGCAGTGCTTGCTTGGTCAGCCCCCTCTGGCTGCTGCTTCGTGTGCGTTTTCCTGGGGAAATCCAGGGAAGGAAAATCTGGTGGTGGGTCTGCAGGAGCAGAGCTCGGCTTCACCGGCTCCTACACCCAGCTGCTGAAGTCCTGTGCTCCTCCTGAATCTGTAGGGGCTGGAATTGCTCGAGACAGTGCTGAGCATCTGCCACCTGGGCAGCTGTGCCTTAAAATTTGTATCTGAAAGACAGCATCAGGCCTTGGGCCATAATTATCAGAAGTGCCCCTGAAATGAAAGTAATGTTAGCACCAGGGAAAGTGGTTGAGATGACTGTCAGACATGGATCCTACAGCTCTGCATGAGATGGGGCTAACAAACACAGCTCTAGCAAAGAAAACTGGGCTTTGATGACGTACTGGGGTGTGCTACTCCACATTTCTAACAACATGTATCCTGAGAAAAGGGGGCGTTTTGAGTACTGGAGGCAAGTATTGCAATGCAGCCTGTCTTGGAGGCAACCAGGGAGAGACCAAGAGAAAGAGAACGAACGGTCATGAAGCAGAGGTAGAGGAGGCTCATGCAGGAGCTCTGCCAAGGTCATGAGAGGCTCAATCCTTCCAGCATCTCTGGCAATATCCCATAGAAGAACCACTCCCAGTTAAACAAACAAACAACCAAACAAAAACCAAAAAACATTTGAGGCATTTTTTTCCCTCCTGGCTACAGTGCAGAGCTGTTTGTTTTTTTTTTTTTTTTCTCCTTCAGTGGGTGAAATTTGTATGCAAAGTGATGAATACAATTGACTCCCTGCCTTTAGGCATCTAGGGAAATGGCTAAAAGAGATGGAGAACACTGAGGAAGGCAAGCTTGGAGATCGGTGGTTGGTAAGGTGAGACACGTCGCTGGTTTACAACTTTCCTTTCTCAGAAGCAGGAGGTCTGGTGTCTCTTTCAGCACGAGAACCAAGGATGTGAGATGATGCTGGTAAGGAGACAGATGGACAAAGGGGGGTGTTTCTGTGCACAGCGTATGTTTAAGCTGCTGGCTCTTGCAGTACTGGATGACCATCCCTCAGGTGTGCTGGTGTTTTGGGTCACTTCCAGCCCCTGGTGGTGCAGGTGCTGTGCCTGTCCCAGTGACTTCCTCCTGGCCCTGGTATTTTCTGTGGCATTTGCAGTTTCCTTCCCATACTCAATAAATGGTCACAGATGGGCTACCATTGTCAGCTATTGTCCTGTTCACCCCAAGTGAGAAAGAGGCACAGCACGACTTGACGGACCACTTGAGTGTCCCAGGCCTTTTGACTTGGAACATAAAGTGGGAAAAATGCGATGCATTCCCTGGAAATGGCTTGCTATGCTAACCCTGTCTCTGACCCCACTCTTTGTATGCAGAACTTGCTGCTGGGAGTCCTTCACGTCTGTGCTCCTTCATCTTCCTGGGGTCTGCATCTGGCACTTGCAGCGTGAGCCATTTCCTGAAAGCCTCGAGCGCTTCAGGCAGCCGGCTACAGCGCCTTTGCCAGCATATTCCTCCTTTGGGGGTAAGCTGTAGGGGCACCCTACAAGTGATGGAGAAAGGAATGCAGGGGCTTGGAAGTGGCAGCTGTGGGGGAAAGAAGCTGTCTTTCCTTAATCCTGCTGTCCTTCCTAAATCCACACAGCCCTTCTGATCACCGCCCGGTTTTCATGTGCTGGGGAAGGAGAGGAGCAGGGAGGGAAATCTCATTAAAGACCTTGCTGTTGGGAATGGTTGAGTGTCTCATTAGAGTGGGCAAAATGACTATTCCTGAGAACTCCATGGGGAGAAGGAGTTCATTTATAAACAAATGGACGTGTCAGTGTGCCTGCGGGGCGTGGGGCTCATATCCCAGCACCCAAATGGGAAATGTTGGTGTTGGATTCGGCTGTTGCTTCATTTACTGATCGTGTAAGGTGATGTCTTACATGATGCCCATCTCCCATCATGAACGGGAATGGCTTGGTCTCCTCTGGAAGTTGTGCAGTATGGAAAGAGGGGAGAAAGGGAAAAAAGGGGTGGCTGAAGGTCCCTTCCCACTGCCCTACCTGCACACGCAGTCCCTGCGGGAGTACTGTGCTCCTGCCAGCAGAAACTTGGCGCGAGGGGGGAGAGGGAGACAGCAAGCATACTTATCAAGTGGCTTGGACCGTAGCCGATTTGAAATATTACTAACCTTGCATTTTCAAATTTGATGCACAACAACCAAGATGCTAATACTTTCCTTAGTTTAGAAAAAAAAATCCTTTCACCCATCTCTTCTAGCCGAAGATTAGGAGAGAAGCTTTAAGAAGATTTAAAAAAAAAAAAAATCAACTTCTGAGCAGCGGAAAAAATGGTTTGTGATTCAGGGGCTCCGGGCAATTCATCATGGAAATTGGGTTTCTTAGCCGACATCATGTGAATCCTTTCGGCCCTGTCAACTTTTTAATACATTACATTGAGAATGTAAATCGTGTTGGTGAGGGGGAAAGAAGAGGGGGAAAAAAAGAGAAAAAAAGAGAGCTTCTTCATTTTGGGTTTAGAGGGGAGGCAGCTTGAGGCCTGTAATTCATATTAACTAAATAATACCAAAAAAAATACTCTCTAAATATACAGATATGTATATACACCTTAGAAGGGCGGGGGGAGGGAAGAGAATGAGACAGACCAAAATTGAAATCATTTTATCCTTTTGAAGGGTGAGTATTTGAAAAGGGTTTGTTATGGATTTATTTTTATTTTATTTTATTTTTATTTTATTTTATTTTTCTTTTTCTTTTCTGTATTTGGGTTTATTTTATCCCTTTCTCTGCTTGAGCTAGTTGTTCCATCAAGGAAGAGAGCAAAATGAATGTTTTGGAGGTGGAGGAAGATGGAGGCAACAGGAAAGAAAAACCTGCAAGAACAGACTGGGGTCTTTTCTGAGTTTGACTTTAATTTCGTTGTTGTTTGCATGCATGCTGTGTCTGGGTGCTCTTGATTAACTCTTCAGTGCAAGGTGAAAGCTGGAGCTGGTTTGTGTGAAGCTGAGGATGGGGAGCCCACAGGCAGTGCTGCAAGATCTGAACCCAGCCCGGTCACACTTTGAGGCACGAGCCTTGTAGCATATTTGCTCTGAAGACCTTCAGGAAGTTCAGTGCAAGCTATATTGATGCTAAAGTATTGATTGCCTTTCCCACAGGTTACGAGAGCCCACAAAACTCCAATATCCTCAGAGAGGGGAAAATGGCTGGAAGCTGGGACTGTAGCTGGAGCACATCAGGAAAGATCGGGAAAACCAGCTTGTTTGCTCTGCTGAGGACTTCTTGGAAAGCCTCTGGAAGGATTAAGCCACTCCTAGAAAAGCCATGATGATGCTCTTTCTCTGAAATACAATTGTCATCTTGGATGCCTGCCACAGACAGGAGATGGTATGAGATAAGTTCAGGGACAGCTCATAAAAATATTGTAGAGGCTGGGGGGAAAAATGGAGCTGGACAATGTCCGACTCTGTTTTCCTGCAAGAGGACAAAAATAAAAATGTTGCCCAAAATGTCTGGGGACAGATAAAGGATGTCTGGAGCACAAGGGACAAAGGAATGGCTGGTGCTTCTGATAGCCCTTAGCTGATAAAGCAATGTGCTTTTATCAGCAAAGTTTGCTCCACGAAACAAGATGCAGGCAAAGCATTTAACAGGATAACCATGCACCAGTATGGCACAGGGCCATACTGGTGTGGAACTGGGCATGGGTAAATGCTGTCATGTTTTCAGGCAGATCCAGCCTCCAAGCTGTGCATAACCAACCTGCTTTAAACTCCTTCACAAATGGGTCGCTAGTGACCAGTTCTGACAGCAGAGTGTTTTATCTGGCTGTGTTCAGCTCTCCTGCTAACCTCACCTAACGGCTCACCTCCCTCTGTGCATTTCGGCTGTAGCAGGAATAGAAGAGCTGGTTTATCATCTCTCTTGCTCAGCATCTTCCTAAGTCTTGAAATATGATGTAAAGCTGAATGTGTTTACTGTGACTTATTAAAGGCAATTGAACTCTATTTAAATAGAGTACCCTAAAAAGCAAATACCCATTCTGAACATGTACATTTCGGTTAAAAATGCTCACTTTTACTCTCTTTTTGCACTGCTAGAATCGGTTGCTGCTCCTCCCTCCATGTTTGCAGCTCAGATTTGCAACATGATAACCAAGAGCAAGCAGTGATCCTTCAGTTTTCCTAGAGACATTTGCAGGTAAATTTGTTCATAAACACATGTAGAGTATGCAGCTATGCAAATCTGGGGGTTGATATTAATAATGCACAAGGAAGAGGTTGGGTGGACGTGCTCCATGGTGGTGATATTTTCATGCATAAGAATATTCCTGAGTATTGCATGTGATTTTACTGAATATGGGAGTACAGTCAGGCAGCTGATATCATCAAGGTATTATTTAGCTGGTTTCTGCAGTCAAGTACAGCATTTCCAGGGGGGTTTTCTGGGCCTGGTGCCTGGCAAAAAGAATTAATTTCCTCTTTATTTTTTTTTTCCTCCTCCCAAACCTGTACTTCTCCACAGGTGCTCTTCTGCTCTTGGAAAACATTTCCTGTCTTAACCCTGCTCACTTACAGAACCCAGGACCAGAAACAACCCTGGGTGTCTGGCTCCTGCTGAGAACCTGGTCTGTCCCATCTTTAAAAAGCTCCAGAAAGGCGAGTTCCCCCTTTTGGGGAGCAGACTAAGAAATATTAATGTAGATAGAAACTTCATTAATAGGTCACATCTTAGAGTCTGTAGAAATGAGCTGCTTCTTCCCTCTGTGTGGGTCAGGAGGGACAAAGCAGACAAGAAGCTCATTGGCAGGTTTAGGTTTGACCTACAAGTGGTGAAAGTTTTGTGCAACTCCACTCAACCTCAGTCATTTTCACCTCCTTCTGCTGAACCTGGCAGCCTGTCTCTAGCCTACATGTCCCTGTGCAGCAGTCTTACAGGGCTCTGTCATTAAGGTAGCTTACAGACCTTGCTGATCCTCACAGATGGACACACAGGTTCCCAGGGCACTTCTTTTAAAGTTTTATGCAGGTTTATTTATTTATTTATTTTTATTTCTTATTATTTTCCCCTCTGCTTCCACCACATGCTCAGATCTTAGAAATGAGTTGTTGAAGCTGTCAGAACTGTACAGCACATAATAAAGTGTGCACATATACCTATATACACATACATATGGGCTTGCTTATGTTTTGATGCTGTAGTACAGCTTAATTAGGACATTGTTCAGACATCTGGGCCTATGCCTAAACTGGAAATGTATTTAATTTAATTTATTTCTTTATTTATTTTTGTGTGTGTGTTCTCATTGAAGTTTTAGTCAGATTCCCAAGTGAAATAAACAAAAGGCTAATTGCTTTAGGATTTTAATTACCACTGCAGTACCTGGGTTTATTGTATAAATTGTATTCTATAGGTGGCTAAAGGATACCACTAGCAAACAACAGATTTTCAGCTAACAACAACATTATTAAAATCAAAGTAATTCTTTGCAGTGGGATCCAAAGGACAAAATAGACATTCATTTGCGAAACTCCTAACTTCGTTGTAGAATGTTAAATTCAAGGCTTGGCTGACTTTTAGACATGATATAATTAACCATGCCTGAAAATGTGTTTAAGAATAAGAGACAAAAGTAGAAGTATTTTATAATCCAAAGTGTTCTCGAGTCTCTTCAAAGTTCCTTGAAGAGCTGCATTCCTGCTTTAGCTCACAGGTGGCATGCTCCTAATGGTATGCTCCTAATATGTAATCCCCAAGTGACTCTTCACACGCATTATTACTCAGTTCCTACAGCTGTTTGGTTCACATTTGGGTATCTGTAATGCATTAATTCATACATGCTTCTGTATGCCTCCTGCTTTGTCAGGTAGGTTATTCCATTGATTTTAAGGCTTAGAAAATAAGTCAAATTCTCATTCTATGTCTGCTTATCCTAAAAATATTTGGCACCATTTTTCTGTCCATCTGTATTATCTTGTTCATGATGCCCTGACTGAGCAACTGCAAGAGAAAAGAACCTTTCTGAAAATGCTCTTAAACTTTTTTTTTTCTTTTTTTTTTTTTTGACAAGTTGTACTCCAGATTTATGTTATCACTGGTGGCCAAAGGAAATCAGAGCAGACGCATATATTTGAGAATGCCAGATTATGTATTCTGGCTGTATTTATTACAAATATCTCAATTTGGGAGTAGCGTTGAGTCTTGAATAACTTTTCCCATAGTCTTGCAATGAAGAACCTCAGCTGGATGACTTTGAAGTTTGTGCTTGAGTTTGTCAGGAAATGTGAGGGAAAGAAGAGAACTCCAGGAGAGTTGTAAGGCACCAAATCCTAACAGCCCTTGGACAGAAGTGGGGTGTGGATGAGATAGGGGTTCTGAAGTTTCAAACACAGGCAGGAGGTTTGTGGAAGACCAAAGCATCTTCTGGTTTGAGACCTACTTGGAGGAATCCCCAAATGTAAGCTATTTGTGTGTAATTTTTTTAAAAGGTTTAAGGTTCAGAGAATTCAGGAAAGTTATACAAATTTGAAGCATGACAGCTGCTTTCAGCAGAAACTGAAAAGAAAGGAACAGTCTGGCAGACCAGTTGTGTCCTGCTGGTTTTATTTATTTCTGCAGAAACTTGCTGTATACCAGCCCCCATGGTAATAACATTAGCTCTAAGGGTAGCAGGGATTTGCATTTCGGCAAGATTTATTAAAGCTGGGTGGGATTTGTTATCGTTACTTAATATTTGTATGGTGGATGTGTCCCAAAGGCTACGGTTGGGCCCAGCTCAGGATGTACATGAGGTAAATGGAGGCCATGCCATTCATGGCCTAGGATGGGGATAAGGTGGAACAGGCGGCTGGTGTGCGGTCACTGGATGACTCCTTTAACAAAATATGCCAATAAGTGATGCTGGTCATGATTAACCCTTGCCCAGCTGTAGACAGGCTGATCTGTGTATCACAAGAGCTGATGAGGACCTTTGGGGAAAGACTTCTGCGCAATCAGAGTCATTTTATTTGACTTATGGCTTCCAGCTTGCGCTGGGTCAGGTTCCATTCAGTGGGTTTTAGTAGCAAAAAGGAAGTAGTCTTATCTCTCAAGTGCTTCCCTCCAACTCTTCTCCCCTCCACACACCTGTCCTTGAGAGCCTCCCTCAATTCCCCTTGGCCCATTTGTGGTGATCCCCATGTCCTGTTATGAGGCCTGGTGTTGGATGGTAGGCACTGTATTTGCTCAGTGGTCCTTCCAGAGCTCAAGAAGGGCAGAAAATTAATATAAACTCTTCCTAAATCTTTCAAGAAATGTAAATTCTTGTTTGGGGTGGGACAGCCATAGGGAACAGGGCAGCCCCTCACTCCAGCTTAGCCCATGAGCTCATACCAGCAAGTCCTGCCTTGTTTTATTTTTATATTGTAGTCATTGGGAGCATAAACATGTTGCCAAATACCACATCAGTAATTAACTCCACACCGAGAAAGCCCTTCTGGCTTCTAAATTTTGACATTTTATCTTACAGATTATCAAATGATGAGAATCAGGTATGATGTAATATGTGGTGGGGTTTATTCATTTGGGAAAATGTCTCTTTCTATAACCTCAGTTGCTGTATTCTTTCTTTCTGTGTGAGTAAAATGTGAGAGCTGGTCCAATGCGTGTCAAGTAGATGAACTCCGAGACTAAAATGCGTGATGACCCTTGAAATGAAGAGGCTTTGGCAAGTAGGTATGATTGCATGGGCTGCTCTGGTGTTAGGCACTAACTCAAGAAGGAAAACCACTGAGATTTCTGGTAATGGAAAAATTATGTAACTGTATTAGCACTTTTCAATTAAATTTTACGTAAACTGTGAGCAGAATTTCAAGGTTTAAGGACAAAATGAAACATCCATTTTAATATCTTAGGAAAATGTTTAGAATTTTTTGCATGTAGGATTTGCAATCTTGGAGCTTGTTATGGAGCAGAATTAAAAGAAATTTTGAAATTTTCACTTCACTGAAACAGGTTTCTCAGCTTTCAGCAGAGCTTGAATGGAGCTAAAAGGATAAAAGTTTTATTTTTATCTTGCATGCCTTCAAATAAACTTGTTGCTCACTATAGAGGTGTAATACACTAACAGTGATTTTATACTTACAATAGTCAAGCTGGTAGGAGAAAGTAGGATTTTTGCTTGTACAACCATCACAGCTGGTCTAATAAAAATGGTACCTCAAAGCTTTTATTTATTCATTTATTTATTTATTTTTAAATGGAAGGACTGTTTAATAAAAGAGCAGTATTTTGTGGGGAGAAAAAAGCCATCCCCAAACTATTCAGTGAAATAATAACTTCCAGTTAAAGAAAAAAAAAAAAAAAAAGAAAAAAAAAACACTTTGAATTGGAATTCTGGGACCTGCTCTGTTACCACTGTGGACCATTCTGCTTGGAGAAAAAAGTGTTTTTAAAAAAATTAATCTAGACAATATGAACGGATAAAATGCTTTGATATTTCCAAAATGGTAAGCAGTACTGTGCTGTAGCCCATTGCTCAGTATTGTATCAGTTGCAGTATATTTAGGTCCTGGTCTTTGAAATATTTTTTTATTCATTGTGTGGAAAAACTCAGATTTTGTAGACAATCAGGATTGATGGTATGACAAGTAACGGTGCAGACAGATTGCGGGCACAGAGCTTTCTGAATTTCGCTTTGGCAAGCTGGACATAAGTCAAACAACTTATGTTTCAATACCACTGAAAGCAATAGCAGAATTCTAGAAAGAAAAGATGTAGGAAGCACTGATGGGCTATAGGAGGTTGAAACCTAGATATATCCCAGCAAGTGGTAAATTTGAAAAAGTTTTGGTGTAGCTGTACATAAACAGATGAGTGTGCCCTTCTTGTTGTCGTCCTGAGGCGTGAAGAGTATCTGTCACCTGGCATCCTGATTTGAAGCAAGCAAGTGATATAGCCTCCACTAATAAAGATGGCAAGATAATTGCTGAAAGGTGGCATTTGGTTTGGATCTTCACCTTCTAAGAGGGGGGCACAAGTGCATTAAAGCTAGGGGTTCAGCATACACACCTGCACACAGAGGCATTGTTCAGTGTGCTCAGCCTGCCAAAAGAAAGCTCTAGAGGACTATTTGCCTGTGGAATCTCAGTGTCAACACAGGCATCTGCTACTACAGGGATCTTTGCTCTAATAGACCCAGCACTTCTCACTGAACTCGTATAACAGAGTGCTCATAAGATGAGCACTTGATTGGACTTAAGTGTGATAAATTCCAGAGGAAAATAAGATGCTGACAGTGAGAGCAATTAACCGCTGGAACAGCCTCTCGTGAAGAGCAGCGAATCTGTCGTGACTGCATGCCTCTTAGTTCACAACTAAATGGCTCTCTGAAAGGTTCGCTTGGGTTCAACCACCGCTCTGGAATGGGCTCCAGGTCTCTCAAGAAGGTGAAACTCCCACTGCAGTACCTGGGAGGTGAACCCCTGTGACCTTTGTGGCCAGCACAGCCTACTCCAGCCTCAGATCCCGCTCATCTTAGTGTGATGTGTTCAGAGATACCTGAGCTTCTTCTCAAACACCTTTGGCACTTAGAGCTTCTTCCCTGAAACCAGTAAGGGTAATTTCATGCACATACTGATTTATGTAAAATTATTTACACTGGTGGGGCAGGCCTACCAGGAATCCTTCCTTCCTGGAGCAGAAGAGTACCCATGATGTTTTAAAATGCGTATGACACAAGATGGCTGTAATCCTTGACTGGCCCTGAGACTGGACACCAAGCACCCTGAATCCCTTATGTGGGTTTAAAACTTGGTTTCCAGCCAGGAAAAAATGATGCATTCAGCCACTGGGCATCATGCTTTTCCCTTCCAATGCCAATGTGTCTCAGCCTGACATGCTGGCTCTGACAAGTATTTTATTTATTTATTTATTTTAAATTGGAGGGCTTTCCTGCATTTGGGATGAATCCTGCTTAATATAATAAAAACAGATTTCACTTTCTGAACTTAAGTATATTCCCTGCAGCCAGAGCAGACTGCATCCAGATGCTGGCATAAGGAACTCCTGTCTGGGACAAAATAAACACCAGTGCAACAATGCAAAAAAGGTGGTAAGACCAAGGCATCTACATACAATAAAAACTCATTGGTACTTTCTCCAGTTCTTTCATAACCCCCTCAGTTTACATTTATTTCCCTTTTCTTCCTGCTTTTCCCATTCTTGTCTTACCTTCTATCTTTTCTGCCCTGTGTGTGTCAGCCTTTCTTGCCACAAATCAAACCTATTAGGAGCTCCAGAGGGACTCCTGCCAACGGCCTCTCTTTGTGAACCCTCTGGCTTTTTTTTAATCTGCAGTGTTCCACATTATATTGCCATTGATTTAATAGTCCGCCATGAATTTTACTACCTGTCAAGCAGCACAATTATTTTGAATTCTATTGTGGGAGAGCTTGACACCCAGCTCTGGATCACTTTACACTTTTCACCAGAGGGACCCCCTTGCTGGAGGGCACTTGCTGATTCAGGATAGCATTTTACGTGATTGTAGGGTGGTATTCTGTGTCATTGTCTTAATTTGGCATTTGGGGGATTGAATGAATTGGCAGTTGATGGATAAAGACTCCCACCTACTTGAACCTGGAAATGACATGTGGAATGTGGAAGCTATTACAGGGTGCTAAAAACACACACCAATGACTTTCTTCCCTCTTGCAGCTCCCAGCTCTGACAAAATTAGATGTTAAGAACACTAATCTTTACTGGCGGTTCATTCTTCATGGGCTGATCCTGAAAGCTTCCCAAGCAGGGTGCTGAGTTCTCTCTTGCTCAGCTCTAATGGGATTGCTCAGCACCAACAAGCATTGCCTGGATGCATGCATCCAGGAGATGAATTCCCTGTGGACAGGTAAATAAGAACTGAAACATACTTTCTGAGAGCTGGGGTTGGCGCCGTGCAGCAGATTTCTTATTTGGAACAATGAGTGGATTACATCTGCATTAAAATAAAGATTGGTTAATTCAGGATGAATCAGTCTTTTGTATCCCTTTTTAAAGAGCTCTCTTTCTATCATCTTTCATGACTGGGATAAATTGTTTTTCAGATGACAGGAATAACAGATTGAACCCATGTTGTTCTAGGGGCTGTACACATGGAGAAGGACTCCAAAGTTTGTACGTACCTCATGAATATATTTCAAGACAACAGCAGGTTCCTGTGGGCAGTGAAGAATTATATAACTTGCCCATGGTCACAGACCGAGTCCAAGCTAGACCTGGATACTGCTTTCCAATGTTCTGTTCCAATCATTTTCATCAGGATATTTTTCCTTCCCTGCTGAATGTGTGATCCTTCTCACAATGAAATGTTCTGACTTGGGTCTGAAGCAGATGAGTTTGGAGTGTGACCTCAGAGTAGAGAAAGCTGTTTTGGTAATATTGGGATAGGTTATGGGAATAGTAATAAGGTGTTTTTTTTCGTCTTGTACATTTTTTTTTTTTTAAGTCTGGTAGAGAAGGTGAAACCACTGTGACAAATACATGTAATGATCCATATAGATTAGAAGAGAGAATATGCTTCTAGGTCTCCTTGGCCTTACATGTATATCAGGGAAGGTTATTGTCATCTTTCAGGAAGCTGGCAGGATGGTACGGACTTCTCACAGCTCCTCACATATGGGGCACAGGTTGGCCTGCTGGGGGCTTTCTGGCTCAGGGTGGGTAATTCATGGATTGCATAAATCTCCCAGGAAAGTTAGATGCAGGCAAGTTCTGAAGTTTATGCGCTGAGGCCCTGGCAGACCAGGGAGAGGTAGGTCTGAGATTTGTGGGATCAGGCCCAGGTCCCTCTGCCTCCCTCACAAACACAGAGCTACGATACAGTTCAAAATGCCCAGGGTCCTCCTCCCCCAGCATTGTGACAAATATGCATTGTGTTCTTCTGGAGATCACAGTCAGACAGAATAATTAGGTGGCAACACAATTTATTGCCTGCAGCCCTATAAAGCTCAGGAAGCACTCTTTCAGCCTTCAGCTGGTATTTAATCAACATATCATAACTTTTATTAAGCCTAAATGAAATGCTTCTGAGATACTAAATTTAAAGTATGCCTGGAAACCAGGGTCATTTTTTGTTTGATTTACATATTGCAGCATCATGCAAACGGGGAATAGGATCACAAGGGGCCGAGATTACAGCCTTCTGCCTGGGGATGCTTCAGAGGTTTTCTCCTGCTGTGAGACCTCCGATAAAACACCAGGTACCAGGATGGGGAGCATGTGTATGTGTGCTGGAGCTTTGGAGGCCTCAGCTGCTGTTACAGATGGAGAAAGATGGGGTGAGTCACATTGCCCAGGATAGGTTCAATGGAAGCACTAGGGGCTGTGACAGTGGCTTCAGCTGCGTATCAAGGAGTACATCTGAGTCCTCCAAGAGGTGTTTTCTTCAGCAAAGAGCCACAGACATGGAAGAATGGTTACAGTCTTCCCAGGAAGTAAATTTCTGTCTCTGAAGTGCTGTACTGATGGCATTGAGCTTTCCTGAGCATCCCTTAGCATGTCTCTGGGGGCATTTTATACCTCCTGTGGCATCTCCCATACTGGTCCAGTCACCCCAGTGCTTCTAAAAGAGGACTTCTTCCTCAGATCCTTTGTATCTGCCAATGAGCACGCCACCCCTGCTCACATCCCCTTTGCTAGCTGCAGAGGTGGGCAACCACAGAACAATTCCAGTGGCATCTGGCTGCCAGCTGCCCAGAATGGGTGGCTGTCACAGCCCTGCTAGCCAGGTTGTGCCCCAAACACTCTCATTTCTGCAGCAGCCAAAGCTCTGTGACCAGCGTCACATCCACTGGTCATAGGTTTGGCCAGGCTGAACGATGGGACCCATTTCCAGTTGTGATGGATGGGGAGAGTGAAGTTTCAGGCCCCACTGCCTGGGATTTGACAGAAGCTCAAACTGTGCCAGATGATGGAGACTGACTTAAAATGCTAATGACACAATTTAAAACCCATGAAAATTCTAAAACAAGGATGTTATTAAAGTGGAATTAAGGACAAAAGTGTTGCTAATGTCTTCAAGAAAAGGGAGAATAAGAACATTTGGGTTTAAAATTGTATTAGAATATTAGCTGAAATCTAGAAATAGGGTTTATCTGTAAAACATTGCATCTGAGAATATTTCTATTCACAGATGAGATGCTCTGAGTAAAACTGATTTGACTCTTGGAGTCAGCCCTTCTTGGTCTGGGTGGCTGCGGAAGGGGAAGGCTGAGTCTGAATATTCGGGGTTGGGGGAATATTGCTTTCTGGACACGTGCAAATTTCTGTGGGAGACGCTGACATGTTTGCTTTGATATTGTCCTCTCTCTCCTCCATAAAGGTCCTGGGTTGATGATTCTAGAGATGGTTAAAGCATCCAACAAAAGATTTTGTGAAAGAAGGGGTTTGGCTAAAATTAGCTTCTCCTTTTCTCATGGAAATTACTGTCTGCAGGGACATCTTCTGGATCTGGGTCATGGGCTAAGCTGGGGCTGGAAGTGTGGAGGGTGGAAAAGAAGAAGAAAGAAGAAAAGATGGAGAAAAGGAATAAAAGTTTGAAAAAGATAATCTAAGCCAATTCCAAGTGAAGGTAGTAAAATTACAAAAGGAAAAATACTCCATTTCAAACACCAAAATGCTAACAATTGATGATTTCTTTGTATTGCCTGTCTGGTTTCTAAGCCACAGAGGTGGAAGGCATTGAGAAACTAATTTTTCTCTTAAATTATAACCATTTTTAAAACATTGTTTTAACTACTTCTCACTACTTTCTGAGTGAGATAGTTACTAATGTTTCTGCAGTTAACAGAGTCCTGTTTTCTTTTTTTACTTTAATGTAGTGATAAAATTAGGAATATTAGCAAGACAGAGTTGCCTTCCAGGCTTGCATAGGTGGTGACTGTCTGGCCCTTGGTTATCATTGTGTCCTGGAGCCCAAGACATACAGAGAGAGGCAGAACACTGGGACAGGGAGTAGAGCACTAGGAGGATTTGTATCATCAGAGATATTCACAAGTCAACGTTTTCCTCTTTGAGGTTCTTACAGATGGTTAGAGCTCCAGCATATCTTTACTTGCTTGTGGTCATGGGGGACCGAGGTACAGTCTTAAATATAAGACTAAAATATAGTCCTCCCTCTGCCTGGGGAGGTTACAGATAGAAAAAAGCCAAATCAGCCCTGAGGCTCCTCTGAAATGCTCAGTGGGGTGGCTGAGGCAGATGAAAATCCATACCTGGAGACATACAGGCAAAGCAAGGACATCTCCACATCTCACGGCTCAGTCCTGTGGCTGTTTGGAAGTCTTTCCTGGTGAATATCACTGGCAAATGCTCTTGTCATTATATATATATTTGTTAGCACACGGATGGTGCTGAAACTAAGCTATAATTATTGGCAGAGCTGGCAGTGGTGCCTATAATTAAGGTTGCCAGACATTTCCCATTAAAAGATTCTGTTTTCCAATGCTATATCCTTGCCAACACGTAACTGTTCAGGCTGAAATTTGCAGTTGCAGGCCACTGGCTCGGGATGGTCTTTGTACGTATGAATGTGCGTGTGTGAGCAACATGCAGTTCAGCCAGATCCAAGAGTGTGAGATGGGGAAAAGGCATTGTTTCATAGTTACTTAAGGGAAAAAAATGCTAACAGCTACATTGTTGAGAAGGTCTGGCGTTTTCATGCTTTATTTTGTATTATATATATATATATATATATATATATATATATTTTTTTTTTTTTTTCAGGGATTGACATTTGGGTTTGTGACAGATCTGGGCTCAGGAGAAGGTTTGCCCTGAGGTCTGTCTGGCTCTCATGCAGCCCAGGGCTTTGGGAGGGAAGCAGGGTTCCTCCTTCCCTGTGCAGGCTAGCAGCCTGTTTTGGGGTTTGGCCAGGGAATAAGAAGGAGGCTTATTGGTTTGGGTTTCCCAAACCATGGTGTTTCTCCTGCTGACTCACACAGCAGGGAGACAGACACGTGGGCAGTGATAGCACGGAGGTAAGGGCTTCCTGCCATGAGAACAGAATACAGAAGAGATTGTACAGGGAGATGGATGGGGAAAGGGTAACAGTCTGCTGCGAGGCGGGTAAATCCTTGGCAGCTTTGGTCATGCTCACCCAGACCAGAGACTCTGTAGGATCAGGCAGTTGAAGTGAGAGTCCTGAGACAGGAACTGCTCTGGGGAACCTTTGTTGGAGGCATCATCTCTATGGGTGTTCCAGTTACAGCTGGGGAAATCTCCCGCCGAGGCTTTTATTTCCCCAAGCACATCGGGTCATGTCAAATTTGCTGTAATGCCAAAAAACTCTTTCCAACCAGAATACTTTAGGTGTTTTGGTTTGGTTTAGATCTGCAAACAAACAAAAAATCCTCACTGGAAATAATCATTTCTGTAGTCAAGGCAGAGCTGAGTGGCTTGGAGCCACCTATGATGCAGCTAAACCCTAAGGAGCATTGGAGAGCTGCTGGTTGAAGGAGCACTGGCTGAAGCAAGGATGCTCTAGAAAAAAACATTATGGATCTGTCCGGGACATCAGGTATATGAAAACAAAAGATAATTCAGATTGTACAAACCACTCCGATTCTTTAGAACATCTTTTCTTCCTGTGCTTCCATGTGTAATCCTACCTACACTGCTACCTATCCATATGGAGATGTATGCAGACATACAGGTGCAAGGTGTTCCAAAGTTTCCTGGCCACTGGAATGGTGGAGTATGGGGAAAACTTTCCATGCACGTAGGCTTGTAGCTCCTTTGACTTCACTGAAGTTACTTTGACTTATGACAGCTGAATATCTGGCTGCCTACTTGCTTAAAAAAAAAAACAACAAACAACTATTTACATATTTACATACTAGGCTCTAATAAGACCTTGGAAGAGGCAGTGATTTTTGCTTTTGTTTTTATTCATTGTCTGGTCCATTGACTTTATTTGGCAAATTTAAATTATCAGTGAAGACAATACTGGAAGTACATTTGAAACATCACTGTTTAAAGTTCCTGTCCCTGGTTCCCATCTGAAATATTTCAGAGATAATTTATGAATGAAAATGGAAGCATGTATTCATTTACAATAGCCTGCCCATTCCAACCACAGTACTGTTGGGGAAAAAAAAATCAACCATATTAAAATTTTGAAAAAGGCAGCCTTTGCAAGGCTTGCCCTGGAAAAGTACAGCTTTTCTTAGAAAAGATGCTGAGAAAAAGCAATTTGCCTTTAACGAGTCAGCCAGGGTACCAATCTGAGTCAAGATACTGTAAAACAGGCAATTTGAGGCAGGCTAAAGAAAAAATTGCAAAGTGACTTTACAAGTGAATTTGCTAGTCATACTCCCATAATTATTTGCAAGTGCAACATCTGATGTTGCAATGCAGTGGCCTCGCTTGCTGTCCTAATTGTACTGAGGTCAGCAGATACTCCCAGCTGGTGAAGCCTTGCTAAGAGCCAGCATCCTGGAACTTCTCCCATCCTTCTCCTCCTTCACTTGAAGCACCTTCCCTCCTCCATCTGGAAAAACAACTTCACTCTCTTACAGTGTCTTGCAGAAATGAGCTAACACTCTGCAGTTAAACTGGTGCCTGGTCAAACTGGCATTTCTTTGAGCAGAATGGCAAGTTACCAGGCTTGCTGAGGTGATAGGGAAGGAATGGTAGGAGACATATCTTATACCTTGAAGATTGCAGTTATTTAAATTGAAAATGTAAATGTTCCTATTAGTACTTTGTGTTACATTTCAGCTAGCTGAATTTAAGAATATACGAACATAAAATTTAGATGTTTTCACACAAATTTCTGGATCACAAATCTGATGAATTCCTTATTTTCTGGAAATTAATTGCATAAG